>NC_053393.1:450186807-451396807 GCF_905171765.1 Bufo bufo | reverse complement strand
ATTACAAGAAGGAATGGATTTTGGGTACGTTGGACGTAAATTCCCTGTACACAATTATTGATAACACACAAGGACTGGGGGCTCTCCATCAACAACTTGTTTCATACAATACTATGAAAGGGGAACAAATATCTTTTTTAATAGAAGGGGTTAAATATATATTGACCCACAATTACTTCACCTTCAATGGGGACTTTTATGTACAACGCCAAGGCACTGCCATGGGTACCAGATTCGCCCCCAGTTATGCCAATTTATTCATGGCACAGTGGGAATCAGCCGTCATACAACCACTGCTGGGGACGAGTCTGGTACTCTGGCGGCGCTATATAGATGATATTATTTTTGTGTGGCAGGATACACCTATGGCCTTAGTTGCTTTCCTCTAAAATATAAATTTAAATGACAAAAACCTCAAATTCACCTCTACCACTAGTAATACGAATATACAGTTTATAGATCTTGATATTAGGGTGAAGGAGGATAGACTACTATGTAGTACCCACCATAAACCAGTGGCAAAAAATGGTTATATACTGTATACTAGTTGCCACCTGCCCAGATGGTTGATAAATGTCCCAAAAAGTCAATTCAGAAGGTTGAAGCGTAACTGCACCCAAGATGAGAAATTTGAAATAGAAGCTGAGACCCTAAAACAACAGTTCCTCAATAAAGATTATCCTATTCATGTGTTGGAGGAATCTTTGGGAGCAGTTAGAATAATGAAAAGGGAAGATTTTTTTGTTCCCAGGCAGACACAAATGATGGATGAAACCTTGAGAATGATCTTACCGTTTCATGCACAATATAAAGTTACGGAAAGAATCATCAAAAAATATTGGCATCATCTACTGGGGGATAAGATAATCAGACCAATGCTTACAAGTACACCTCAGATCACCTATCACAAGGTCTCAAATTTGGGCTTAAAAATTGCCCCTTCGGTAAAAAACAAAACCATTTTAAATAAACAAAACTGGTTATCTTTTAATGGTTTCCATAGATGTGAACGTTGCTCTAATTGTAGGATTACCTCTTTCCCCAAGAAAACTGTAAAGGTATTGTCGACACAGAACTCTTTTTCACTTGACATCAAAGAGGGCTTAACACGTGACTCTATAAATATAATATATTTGATTGAATGTCCATAGGGAGAACAAAAAGAACCCTAAAGAAGAGAATATCAGAGCACGTTACAAACATAAGGAAAGGATACGAATTACATTCTCTATCCAAACACTATAGGGATTACCATAACAGCGATCCATCTACTCTTGTATACACAGCACTTGAAAAAGTCAAACACTCATGGAGGGGAGGGGGGGGGGAATCACATCCTCCAAATGTCTAGAACTGAATCAAAGAGGATTTTTGATTTCGACACTCTGATTCCAAAGGGTTTAAATGCTGAAATGGAACTCTTCGGATTTCTATGATGGGGCGACGGCCTATTAGGAATGTGACATCTGTGTCTGGCTGTTTTCCAGCACCCAGATCTCCCCTTCCTGGTAGGCCTGCGCCCCCATTAACACCTATCCATCTATATTTGTTCACTTCATCACCCATGTACATCTGAATTGAACAAGGAGCTTAATCCTACTAGACGTAGTGACCCAATGAGACACAGTTCCAGATTGTCTCCTATGAATTTTAGAAAAAGGATATTGAAAACACACAGGAAGCGCATGTGCGTTTTGTTGGTTTCTATATGTAAAATAACAAATGTTCCATGTTATAATGGATTCAAAATTGCACCTTATCACTTTACTACTCACGGCTATTTTGACACAATTAATAATCAGTGACTATGAATATATGTATAATACACATACAGTACAGACCAAAAGTTTGCACACACCTTCTCATTCAAAGAGTTTTATTTATTTTCATGACTATGAAGGCATCAAAACTATGAATTAACACGTGGAATTATATACATAACAAACAAGTGTGAAACAACTGAAAATATGTCATATTCTCGGTTCTTCAAAGTAGCCACCTTTTGCTTTGATTACTGCTTTGCACACTCTTGGCATTCTCTTGATGAGCTTCAAGAGGTAGTCCCCTGAAATGGTCTTCCAACAGTCTTGAAGGAGTTCCCAGAGATGCTTAGCACTTGTTGCCCCTTTTGCCTTCACTCTGCGGTCCAGCTCACCCCAAACCATCTCGATTGGGTTCAGGTCCGGTGACTGTGGAGGCCAGGTCATCTGGCGCAGCACCCCATCACTCTCCTTCATGGTCAATTAGCCCTTACTTTCAAAGTTTTCCCAATTTTTCGGCTGACTGACTGACCTTCATTTCTTAAAGTAATGATGGCCACTCGTTTTCTTTACTTAGCTGTTTTTTTCTTGCCATAATGCAAATTCTAACAGTCTATTCAGTAGGACTATCAGCTGTGTATCCACCTGACTTCTCCTCAACGCTAGTGATGAGCGGGAGGTGCCATATTCGATTTCGCGATATTTCGCGAATATTCGCATGAATATTCGTGTTATATTCATCGAAATCGAATATTCGCAATTATTCCAATTATCGCGAAATTATTTTTTCGCATATTGCGAAAATTTATCTTGATAGTATAAGGCAACGTTCCTATGCTAATGACTATGGCTAGGCTAATATGTGTATTTTACGAAATTTCGTAATATTGCTCTAACTTCGTCTCTTAGAATATTACGAATATTCTAAAAGACGAAGTTAGAGCAATATTAAGAACATTTGCAAAAGTCGAAATTGCAATGCGAGTAATATAACACGAAATAGTCGCATGAAGATTTAAACTTAGCACTGCTATATTCCATATTCTAGCCTAATATGGAATATAGCTGTGCTAAGTTAGCACTGCTATATTCCATATTAGGCTAGAATATGGAATATAGCTGTGCTAAGTTGAAATCTTCATGCGACTATTTCGTGTTATATTACTCGCATCGCAATTTCGACTTTTGCAAATGTTCTTAATATTGCTCTAACTTCGTCTTTTAGAATATTCGTAATATTCTAAAAGACGAAGTTAGAGAAATATTACGAAATTTCGTAAAATACACATAGATTGTATTTAAGCTAATATACTGCTATAGTAATAATTTTTAATAGTGTACATATTTTACAAAACTTAAGTTCAGAAGAGGCAAAAAAAAATTACAGGAAAAAAAAAGGGATTATAGCACTATATTAGCTAAATTACAATCTATATGTGTATTTTACGAAATTTCGTAATATTGCTCTACCTTCGTCTTTTAGAATATTCGTAATATTCTAAGAGACGAAGTTAGAGCAATATTACGAAATTTCTAAAAGACGAAGTTAGAGCAATATTAAGAACATTTGAAAAAGTCGAAATTGCGATGCGACTTATATAACACGAAATATTCGCATGAAGATTTCAACTTAGCACTGCTATACTCCATATTCTAGCCTAATATGGAATATAGCAGTGCTAACTTAGCACAGCTATATTCCATATTAGGCTAGAATATGGAGTATAGCAGTGCTAAGTTGAAATCTTCATGCGAATATTTCGTGTTATATTACTCGCATCGCAATTGCGACTATTGCGAAATTTCGTAAAATACACATATAGATTAGATTGTAATTTAGCTAATATGGAATATAGCAGTAAGTTGAAAACGCCACTGACTGGAGCAGCCAGGAAGCCAGGAATCCAAAGGACAGGTAAGAACAACTTTAGGGAAGTGGGAAAGAAAAAAATATAATTAAAAAAAAAAGAAAAAAAAAGAATATTCGATTTCGTGAATATATAGAACGATATTCTAAATATTCGCGAAATCGCGAATATGCAATATTCGCGCGAAATATTCGCATCGCGAATATTCGCGCCCAACACTACTCAACGCCACTGATGGTCCCAACCCCATTTATAAGGCAAGAAATCCCACTTATTAAACCTGACAGGGCACACCTGTGAAGTGAAAACCATTTCAGGGGACTACCTCTTGAAGCTCATCAAGAGAATGCCAAGAGTGTGCAAAGCAGTAATCAAAGCAAAAGGTGGCTACTTTGAAGAACCTAGAATATGACATATTTTCAGTTGTTTCACACTTGTTTGTTATGTATATAATTCCACATGTGTTAATTCATAGTTTTGATGCCTTCAGTGTGAATCTACAATTTTCATAGTCATGAAAATAAAGAAAACTCTTTGAATGAGAAGGTGTGTCCAAACTTTTGGTCTGTACTGTATATATGTGTGTATACACTTATGTGTATTTTGATGTCAGCCGGTATATATATATAAGCCTTTCCACTTTTTTTGAGAAAAAAAAAGCATTGAAAACGCACAGAAATCGCATGTGCTTTTTCTGGCCCGTTTGATCCTTTACATCTATATTGATATTTTCTACAAATGGTTTCATGTTTTAATGGTCCTAAACATTTGTTGAAGCTTTTTTGCTGCTTTTATTTTATGGTGAGAAAAAACACTGAAAAAGGACAATTGGTATATATACAACTGCCCTTAGGATGCTATGATGGAAATCATGAATGAGAATAGGTGCGGAATAATGTCACAATCTAACATGATGGACAATGTTTTGTTATGAATCTACATGTGAGTCCCGGTACAACATATCGGGATCCGTATCCACGATTTCTAAAAATCCCTCACTGTCCCAGCATACACTGCAACATCCATAGACACACTATATAAAAGGAAGAGTTCAGAACATCACTGTTTAAACCACTGAGGAAGGGGTTTTCTACCCCGAAACGCGTTTGGTAAATAACAGTGAGGGAATATCAAGAAAGAGCGCTCTGGTTCACATGAACATATACCTTGTAAATCTAACAATATTTGAAAAAAAGACCTTTGTATCAAAATATGGAATAAAGCTCCGCCTAAACTCTTGATCACGTGACCTGCTCATGACCTGATCACGTGGGACGCCACACAGGTCCTTGCAGGTCACAGCGGAGACCAACATCACATAGGTCCTGGCAGACTACAGCAAAGACTAACTTCACCCTGCACAAGTGGAACGCCAAAAGCGGACGTCAAGAGCGGTAAAGTACTGCACCGTACCAATAAGAGTACTGTCTGACAATTGGCCTTTTCTCATCCAGCATATGTGGTAGAATCCTAGGAGAGATTCCAAAATGGAGTCCTATTGTGTGGATACTATTGTGACACACACATTGTATGCATCCAACTGACTTGTCTCCTCAGATAGGAACCTATTGAGACTGTGGTGAACAATAGGGATAAGCGAACCCGAACTGTACAGTTCAGGTTCGTACAGAATTTTGGGGTGTCCGTGACACGGACCCAAACATTTTCGTAAAAGTCCGGGTTCGGGTTCGATGTTCGGCGCTTTCTTGGCGCTTTTTGAAAGGCTGCAAAGCAGCCAATCAACAAGCGTCATACTACTTGCCCCAAGAGGCCATCACAGCCATGCCTACTATTGGCATGGCTGTGATTGGCCAGTGCAGCATGTGACCCAGCCTCTATTTAAGCTGGAGTCACGTAGCGCCGCACATCACTCTGCTCTGATCAGTGTAGGGAGAGGTTGCAGCTGCTGTTAGGACCAGATTAGACAGTGATTAACTCTGCAAAAACACTTAATTCAGTGATCGATCTACAGCTGTGGATCATTAAACTGCTGCTATTTAATTGCTCACTGTTTTTAGGCTGCCCAGAGCGTTTTTATGTCACTTTTTTCTTGGGTGATCGGCGGCCATTTTGTGTCTTGTGGTGCGCCAGCACAAGCTGCCACCAAGTCCATTTAACCATCAATAGTGGGGTTATTTTTTTGCTATATCCTACATCAGGGGCTTGGCTGTGCTTGCTATTTTTTTGAGGGGTGAAATACAATTGCCAAAATAGCAGTACCCTAAATCTGGTGTTTCAGCTATGGCTAGCCAATTGTAATACTGTCTGCTGTCTGCCGAAGCACAGTTTTTGTTCTGGGTTGAATACAATTCCCAACTTAGCAATTCCCTAAATAATTTTTTTCTGCTGTATCAGGCCAAGTTTAAATTGATCCATAAAAGGGTATATTAGATTTGAGGTGCGGATAGTGTCATCCTCAATAACTTCACACGCTACCGTGTATTTCCAAGTTTAATTCTGTCCGTAAACGTATACCTGTCACCCAGCGCCTAAATAATAGGCCTAAAATTTATATTCAGCTAAATCTGTGTTTATTGCTGAGGCTGGTCAATTCATTTAGTGTCCGCCAAAGCACAGTTTTTGTTCTGGGTTGAATACAATTCCCAACTTAGCAATTCTATAAATAATTTTTTTCTGCTGTATCAGGCCAAGTTTAAATCGATCCATAAAAGGGTATATTAGATTTAAGGTGCGGATAGTGTCATCCTCAATAACTTCACACGCTACCGTGCATTTCCAAGTTTAATTCTGTCCGTAAACGTATACCTGTCACCCAGCGCCTAAATAATAGGCCTAAAATTTATATTCAGCTAAATCTGTGTTTATTGCTGAGGCTGGTCAATTCATTTAGTGTCCGCCAAAGCACAGTTTTTGTTCTGGGTTGAATGCAATTCCCAACTTAGCAATTCCCTAAATAATTTTTTTCTGCTGTATCAGGCCAAGTTTAAATCGATCCATAAAAGGGTATATTAGATTTAAGGTGCTGATAGTGTCATCCTCAATAACTTCACACGCTACCGTGCATTTCCAAGTTTAATTCTGTCCGTAAACGTATACCTGTCACCCAGCGCCTAAATAATAGGCCTAAAATTTATATTTAGCTAAATCTGTGTTTATTGCTGAGGCTGGTCAATTCATTTAGTGTCCGCCAAAGCACAGTTTTTGTTCTGGGTTGAATACAATTCCCAACTTAGCAATTCCCTAAATATTTTTTTTCTGCTGTATCAGGCCAAGTTTAAATTGATCAATGAAAGGGTATATGAGATTTAACCACTTCCCATCTGGGCCCTTTGCCCCCTTCCTGACCAGGCCAAATTTTGCAAAACTGACATATCTCACTTTATGTGGTAATAACTTTGGAACACCTTTATTTATCCAAGTCATTCAGAGATTGTTTTCTCGTGACACATTGTACTTCATGATAGTCATAAATTTGAGTCAAAATATTTCACCTTTATTTATGAAAAAATCCCAAATTTACCCAGAAATTTGAAAAATTCGCAATTTTCTAAATTTCAATTTCTCTGCTTTCAAAACAGAAAGTGATACCTCATTAAATAGTTATTATTTAACATTTCCCATATGTCTACTTTATGTTGGCATCATTTTGGAAATGTCATTTTATTTTTTTAGGACGTTAGAAGGCTTAGAAGTTTAGAAGCAATTCTTCAAATTTGTAAGAAAATTGCCAAAACCCACTTTATAAGGACCAGTTCAGGTCTGAAGTCACTTTGTGGGGCCTACATAGTGGATACCCCCATAAATGACCCCATTGTAGAAACTACACCCCTCAAGGTATTCAAAACCGATTTTACAAACTTTGTTAACCCTTTAGGCGTTCCACAAGAATTAAAGGAAAATGGAGATCAAATTTTTAAATTTCACATTTTTGGCAGATTTTCCATTTTAATCAATTTTTTTCTTTAACACATCTATGGTTAACAGCCAAACAAAACTCAATATTTATTACCCAGATTCTGCGGTTTACAGAAACACCCCACATGTGGTCGTAAACTGCTGTATGGGCACACGGCAGGGCGCAGAAGGAAAGGAACTCCACATGGTTTTTAGATGCCATGTCCCATTTGAAGCCCCCTGATGCACCCTTACAGTAGAAACTCCCAAGAAGTGACCCCATTTTGGAAACTAGGGGATAAGGTGCCAGTTTTATTAGTACTATTTTTGGGTACATATGATTTTTTGACCATTCATTATAACACTTTATGGGGCAAGGTGACCAAAAAATTGGTTGTTTTAGCACAGTTTCTATTTATTTATTTTTACAGCGTTCACCTGAGGGGTTCAGTCAAGTGACATTTTTATAGAGCAGATTGTTACGGACGTGGCGATACCTAATATGTATACTTTTTCTCATTTATTAAAGTTTTACACAATAATAGCATTTTTGAAACCAAAAAATTATGTTTTAATGTGTCCATGTTCTGAGAGCTATAGTTTTTTTATTTTTTGAGAGATTTTCTTATGTAGGGGCTCATTTTTTGCGGGATGAGGTGACGGTTTTATTGGTACTATTTTGTGGGACATACGCGTTTTTGATCACTTGGTGTTGCACCTTTTGTGATGCAAGGTGACAAAAATTGCTTGTTTTGACACAGTTTTTTTTATTTATTTTTTACGGTGTTCACCCGAGGGGATAGGTCATGTGATATTTTTATAGAGCTGGTTTTTACGGACGCGGCAATACCTAATATGTATACTTTTTTTTATTTGTTTCACTTTAACACAATAATAGCATTTTTGAAACCAAAAAAATGATGTTTTAGTGTCTCCATGTTCTAAGAGCTATAGTTTTTTTTATTTTTTGAGAGATTTTCTTATGTAGGGGCTCATTTTTTGCGGGATGAGGTGACGGTTTTATTGGTACCATTTTGTGGGACATACGCGTTTTTGATCACTTGGTGTTGCACCTTTTGTGATGCAAGGTGACAAAAATTGCTTGTTTTGACACAGTTTTTTTATTTATTTTTTACGGTGTTCACCCGAGGGGTTAGGTCATGTGATATTTTTATAGAGCTGGTTTTTACGGACGCGGCAATACTAAATATGTCTATTTTATTTTATTTTTTCTATTTTTTTTTTTTTTTTTATTCCTTACTTGGGATTTTTTTTTTTTACATGTGAACCTTTTTTTATTTTATTTTTTCAACACTTTATTTTATTTTTATTTTATTTTACACTTTTCGTCCCCCATAAGGTCATACAAGACCTCTGGGGGACATTTACTTCACTTTTTTTTTTTTTTTTCACTGTTGATTTCTCCTGTAACTGGGGCTGACATAGTAGCCCCAGTTACAGTGGAAATGCACCCCTATAGAGGCTGTACAGCAGCAATCCTGCGCTGTACAGCCTCACAGCAGGGCTGATCGAGGTCTCTGAGAGACCTCACACAGCCCCTGCACTCTCCGGTCCCGGCGGTCACATGACCGCCGGGCCGGAACAGGAAGCGCACAGCGCTTCCTGCTCTGCAGACACAGCGCTCGGTGAGCGCTGTGTCTGCAGCGATCGTGAAGGCAGGGACACCTGGGCACTGTCCCTGCCTTATCTCTGGGTTGCCCTGCTGTCACTGACAGCGGGCAACCCGATCAGCAGCTGCACGATTAGCGTGCAGCTGCTATTTCTGACAGGACGTTTTAAAACGTGCTGCCAGAAATAGACGTCCACCCATAGGACGTTTATATCCTATGGGCAGACGTGAGGCGGTTAAGGTGCGGATAGTGTCATCCTCAATAACTTCACATGCTACCGTGCATTTCCAAGTTCAATTCTGTCCGTAAACGTATACCTGTCACCCAGCGCCTAAATAATAGGCCTAAAATTTATATTCAGCTAAATCTGTGTTTATTGCTGAGGCTGGTCAATTCATTTAGTGTCCGCCAAAGCACAGTTTTTGTTCTGGGTTGAATACAATTCCCAACTTAGCAATTCTATAAATAATTTTTTTCTGCTGTATCAGGCCAAGTTTAAATCGATCCATAAAAGGGTATATTAGATTTAAGGTGCGGATAGTGTCATCCTCAATAACTTCACACGCTACCATGCATTTCCAAGTTTAATTCTGTCCGTAAACGTATACCTGTCACCCAGCGCCTAAATAATAGGCCTAAAATTTATATTCAGCTAAATCTGTGTTTATTGCTGAGGCTGGTCAATTCATTTAGCGTCCGCCAAAGCACGGTTTTTGATCTGGGTTGAATACAATTCCCAACTTAGCAATTCCCTAAATAGTTATTTTTCTGCTGTATCAGACCAAGTTTAAATCGATCCATAAAAGGGTATATTAGATTTAAGGTGCGGCTAGTGTCATCCTCAATAACTTTACACGCTACCGTGCATTTCCAAGTTTAATTCTGTCTGTAAACGTATACCTGTCACCCAGCGCCTAAATAATAGGCCTAAAATTTATATTCAGCTAAATCTGTGTTTATTGCTGAGGCTGGTCAATTCATTTAGTGTCCGCCAAAGCACAGTTTTTGTTCTGGGTTGAATACAATTCCCAACTTAGCAATTCCCTAAATAATTTTTTTCTGCTGTATCAGGCCAAGTTTAAATCGATCCATAAAAGGCTATATTAGATTTAAGGTGCGGATAGTGTCATCCTCAATAACTTCACACGCTACCGTGCATTTCCAAGTTTAATTCTGTCTGTAAACGTATACCTGTCACCCAGCGCCTAAATAATAGGCCTAAAATTTATATTCAGCTAAATCTGTGTTTATTGCTGAAGCTGGTCAATTCATTTAGTGTCCGCCAAAGCACAGTTTTTGTTCTGGGTTGAATACAATTCCCAACTTAGCAATTCCCTAAATAATTTTTTTCTGCTGTATCAGGCCAAGTTTAAATCGATCCATAAAAGGCTATATTAGATTTAAGGTGCGGATAGTGTCATCCTCAATAACTTCACACGCTACCGTGCATTTCCAAGTTTAATTCTGTCTGTAAACGTATACCTGTCACCCAGCGCCTAAATAATAGGCCTAAAATTTATATTCAGCTAAATCTGTGTTTATTGCTGAAGCTGGTCAATTCATTTAGTGTCCGCCAAAGCACAGTTTTTGTTCTGGGTTTAATACAATTCCCAACTTAGCAATTCCCTAAATCAGTGGTTTCTGCTGTATCAGGCCAACTTTAAATCTATCCATAAAAGGGTATATTAGATTGAAGGTGCGGGTAGGGTCATCCTCAATAACTTCACACGCTACCGTGCATCTCCAAGTCTAATTCTGTCCGTAAAAGGGATACCTGTCATCCAGCGCCTAAATACTAGGCCTACAATTTATATTCAGCTAAATCTGTCGTTACTGTTGTGCCTGTATTAGTGTAATACGGTACCTAAATAGATAGCCAGATAGTGTTAGGCGCCTGTAAAAAAAGGCCTGAATTTGAATTCAATACATTGGGCGAAATAATTTTTTTCTTATTGTGGTGAACGGTAACAATGAGAAAAACATCTAGTAAGGGACGCGGACATGGTTGTGGTGGTGTTAGTGGACCCTCTGGTGCTGGGAGAGGACGTGGCCGTTCTGCCACAGCCACACGTCCTAGTGAACCAACTACCTCAGGTCCTAGTAGCCAGCAGAATTTACAGCGATATTTGGTGGGGCCCAATGCCGTTCTAAGGATGGTAAGGCCTGAGCAGGTACAGGCATTAGTCAATTGGGTGGCCGACAGTGTATCCAGCACGTTCACATTATCTCCCACCCAGTCTTCTGCAAAAAGCGCACAGATGGCGCATGAAAACCAAGCCCATCAGTCTGTCACATCACCCCCATGCATATCAGGGAAACTGTCTGAGCCTCAAGTTATGCAGCAGTCTCTTATGTTGTTTGAAGACTCTGCTGGCAGGGTTTCCCAAGGGCATCCACCTAGCCCTTCCCCAGGGGTGGAAGAGATAGAATGCACTAACGCACAACCACTTATGTTTCCTAATGATGAGGACATGGGAATACCACCTCAGCACGTCTCTGATGATGATGAAACACAGGTGCCAACTGCTGCGTCTTTCTGCAGTGTGCAGACTGAACAGGAGGTCAGGGAGGAAGACTGGGTGGAAGACGATGCAGGGGACGATGAGGTCCTAGGCCCCACATGGAATGAAGGTCGTGCCACTGACTTTCAGAATTCGTAGGAAGAGGCAGTGGTGAGACCGAGCCAACAGCGTAGCAAAAGAGGGAGCAGTGGGCAAAAGCAGAACACCCGCCGCCAAGAGAGTCCGTCTGCTATTGGCCACCGCCATCTGAGACCCAGCACCCCAAAGGCAGCTTCAAGGAGTTCCCTGGCGTGGCAGTTCTTCAAGCAATGTGCTGACGACAAGACCCGAGTGGTTTGCACGCTGTGCCATCAGAGCCTGAAGCGAGGCATTAACGTTCTGAACCTTAGCACAACCTGCATGACCAGGCACCTGCATGCAAAGCATGAACTGCAGTGGAGTAAACACCTTAAAAACAAGGAACTCACTCAGGCTTCCCCTGCTACCTCTTCTGCTGCTGCCGCCTCGGCCTCTTCCTCCGCCTCTGGAGGAACGTTGGCACCTGCCGCCCAGCAAACAGAGGATGTACCACCAACACCACCACCACCTCCGTCACCAAGCATCCCAACCATGTCACACGGCAGCGTTCAGCTCTCCATCTCACAAAAATCTGAGAGAAAGCGTAAATTCCCACCTAGCCACCCTCGATCCCTGGCCCTGAATGCCAGCATTTCTAAACTACTGGCCTATGAAATGCTGTCATTCAGGCTGGTGGACACAGACAGCTTCAAACAGCTCATGTCGCTTGCTGTCCCACAGTATGTTGTTCCCAGCCGCCACTACTTCTCCAAGAGAGCCGTGCCCTCCCTGCACAACCAAGTATCCGATAAAATCAAGTGTGCACTGCGCAACGCCATCTGTGGCAAGGTCCACCTAACCACAGATACGTGGACCAGTAAGCACAGGCAGGGACGCTATATCTCCCTAACTGCACACTGGGTAAATGTAGTGGCGGCTGGGCCCCAGGCGAAGAGCTGTTTGGCGCACGTCCTTCCGCCGCCAAGGATCGCAGGGCAACATTCTTTGCCTCCTGTTGCCTCCTCCTCCTACTCTGCTTCCTCCTCCTCCTCTTCTTCCACCTGCTCATCCAGTCAGTCACACACGTTCACCACCAACTTCAGCACAGCCCGGGGTAAACGTCAGCAGGCCATTCTGAAACTCATATGTTTGGGGGACAGGCCCCACACCGCACAGGAGTTGTGGCGGGGTATAGAACAACAGAAGGACGAGTGGTTGCTGCCGGTGAGCCTCAAGCCTGGCTTGGTGGTGTGCGATAATGGGCGAAATCTCGTTGCAGCTCTGGGACTAGCCGGTTTGACGCACATCCCTTGCCTGGCGCATGTGCTGAATTTGGTGGTGCAGAAGTTCATTCACAACTACCCCGACATGTCAGAGCTGCTGCATAAAGTGCGGGCCGTCTGTGCGCGCTTCCGGCGTTCACATCCTGCCATTGCTCGCCTGTCTGCGCTACAGCGTAACTTCGGCCTTCCCGCTCACCGCCTCATATGCGACGTGCCCACCAGGTGGAACTCCACCTTGCACATGCTGGACAGACTGTGCGAGCAGCAGCAGGCCATAGTGGAGTTTCAGCTGCAGCACGCACGGGTCAGTCGCACTGCGGAACAGCACCACTTCACCACCAATGACTGGGCCTCCATGCGAGACCTGTGTGCCCTGTTGCGCTGTTTCGAGTACTCCACCAACATGGCCAGTGACGATGACGCCGTTATCAGCGTTACAATACCACTTCTATGTCTCCTTGAGAAAACACTCAGGGCGATGATGGAAGAGGAGGTGGCCCAGGAGGAAGAGGAGGAAGAGGGGTCATTTTTAGCACTTTCAGGCCAGTCTCTTCGAAGTGACTCAGAGGAAGGTTTTTTGCAACAGCAGAGGCCAGGTACAAATGTGGCCAGCCAGGGCCCACTACTGGAGGACGAGGATGAGGAGGAGGTGGAGGAGGATGAGGATGAAGCATGTTCACAGCGGGGTGGCACCCAACGCAGCTCGAGCCCATCACTGGTGCGTAGCTGGGGGGAAACGCAGGACGATGACGATACGCCTCCCACAGAGGACAGCTTGTCCTTACCTCTGGGCAGCCTGGCACACATGAGCGACTACATGCTGCAGTGCCTGCGCAACGACAGCAGAGTTGCCCACATTTTAACGTGTGCGGACTACTGGGTTGCCACCCTGCTGGATCCCCGGTACAAAGACAATGTGCCCACCTTACTTCCTGCACTAGAGCGTGATAGGAAGATGCGCGAGTACAAGAGCACATTGGTAGACGCGCTACTGAGAGCATTCCCAAATGTCACAGGGGAACAAGTGGAAGCCCAAGTGAAGGCAGAGGAGGAGCAAGAGGTCACCAACGCAGCTGTGTCACGGCCAGCTCCTCTGAGGGCAGGGTTAGCATGGCAGAGATGTGGAAAAGTTTTGTCAACACGCCACAGCTAACTGCACCACCACCTGATACGGAACGTGTTAGCAGGAGGCAACATTTCACTAACATGGTGGAACAGTACGTGTGCACACCCCTCCACGTACTGACTGATGGTTTGGCCCCATTCAACTTCTGGGTCTCCAAATTGTCCACGTGGCCAGAGCTAGCCTTTTATGCCTTGGAGGTGCTGGCCTGCCCGGCGGCCAGCGTTTTGTCTGAACGTGTATTCAGCACGGCAGGGGGCGTCATTACAGACAAACGCAGCTGCCTGTCTACAGCCAATGTGGACAAGCTGACGTTCATAAAAATGAACCAGGCATGGATCCCACAGGACCTGTCCATCCCTTGTGCAGATTAGACATTAACTACCTCCCTTTAACCATATATTATTGTACTCCAGGGCACTTCCTCATTCAATCCTATTTTTATTTTTATTTTACCATTATATTGCGGGGCAACCCAAAGTTGAATGAAGCTCTCCTCTGTCTGGGTGCCGGGGTCTAAAAATATCTGACAGTGGCCTGTTCCAGTGTTGGGTGACGTGAAGCATGATTCTCTACTATGAAATGAAGCCTGAATCTCTGCTATGGGACCTCTCTCCTCTGTCTGGGTGCCAGGGCCTAAATATCTGACAATGGACTGTTCCAGTTTTGGGTGACGTGAAGCATGATTCTCTGCTATGACATGAAGCCTGAATCTCTGCTATGGGACCTCTCTCCTCTGTCTGGGTGCCGGGGCCAAAATATCTGACAATGGACTGTTCCAGTTTTGGGTGACGTGAAGCATGATTCTCTGCTATGACATGAAGCCTGAATCTCTGCTATGGGACCTCTCTCCTCTTTCTGGGTGCCGGGGCCTAAATATCTGACAATGGACTGTTCCAGTTTTGGCTGACGTAAAGCCTGATTCTCTGCTATGACATGAAGACTGATTCTCTGCTGACATGAAGCCGGAATCTCTGTTATGGGTCCTCTTTCCTCTGTCTGGGTGCCGGGGCCTAAATATATGACAATGGACTGTTCCAGTTTTGGCTGACGTGAAGCCTGATTCTCTGCTATGACATGAAGACTGATTCTCTGCTGACATGAAGCCTGAATCTCTGTTATGGGACCTCTCTCCTCTGTCTGGGTGCCGGGGCCTAAATATATGACAATGGACTGTTCCAGTTTTGGCTGACGTGAAGCCTGATTCTCTGCTATGACATGAAGACTGATTCTCTGCTGACATGAAGCCTGAATCTCTGCTATGGGACCTCTCTCCTCTGTCTGGGTGCTGGGGCCTAAATATATGACAATGGACTGTTCCAGTTTTGGCTGACGTGAAGCCTGATTCTCTGCTATGACATGAAGACTGATTCTCTGCTGACATGAAGCCTGAATCTCTGTTATGGGACCTCTCTCCTCTGTCTGGGTGCCGGGGCCTAAATATATGACAATGGACTGTTCCAGTTTTGGCTGACGTGAAGCCTGATTCTCTGCTATGACATGAAGACTGATTCTCTGCTGACATGAAGCCTGATTCTCTGCTATGGGACCTCTCTCCAATTGATATTGGTTAATTTTTATTTATTTTATTTTTATTTTAATTCATTTCCCTATCCACATTTGTTTGCAGGGGATTTAACTACATTTTGCTGCCTTTTGCAGCCCTCTAGCCCTTTGCTGGGCTGTTTTACAGCCTTTTTAGTGCCGAAAAGTTCGGGTCCCCATTGACTTCAATGGGGTTCGGGACGAAGTTCGGGTCGGGTTCGGATCCCGAACCTAAAAATTTCCGGGAAGTTCGGCCGAACTTTTCAAACCCGAACATCCAGGTGTTCGCTCAACTCTAGTGAACAACCATCCAATTCACCAATCAATTGAATTTACTGCTATTTTGCCAATTTGCACGGTTTCTCACCATATGTTACTAGACGTCTAATATGACTATGTCTTTTACCATTGATCAGGGTTTTACTATTAATCATGTTTTTAATCATTTTTAATTATGTTTAGTGAATATATGTGATAAAGTATCCCTGATAAACCTTTATACACCTGTCCATTATTTGCCTTATATTGAGTGACCCCCAAATCCCCTTACAATTCACCCAATTACTCTTACTAGCATTTGGGAGTGCTGTGGGGCAGTGCACCTTCCAAACGTGGAACAGTGAGTGAGCCACCATTTTCTTCTGTGTCTTTTTCTGTACAATAATAAACCTAAAGTCTCTAAACAGATTTATCACTTACAAAAAATTCAGGATGGAGTCCCTAGCGTCCACAATACCACTGATAGGGAAGAACGCCTTGATGTGTACAGTGGACTTGAAGGACGCTTATTATCACGTCCCAATCCATGTAAGATCCCAAAAAGTCCTACGATTTGCCATCAAAGACAACAGAGGTCTGGTTCATCATTATCAGTTCACAGCCCTTCCATTTGGAATTGCCTCAGCTCCAAGGATTTTTACCAAGTTGATAGTGGAAATGGCATTCTTGAGGAAGGAGGGGTTGACGATAATCCCCTACTTAGACGATTTTCTCCTGATTGGCAACAACCCTCAACAAACCGAAGATGACTTAAACACCTTACTATCAGTACTGAGCAGATTGAGGTGGATAGTAAACATAAACAAATCCAACTTCAAACCTTCCACAAGAACATGGTTTCTAGGGATGATCCTAGACTCCCACGTTCAATCCACATATCTTCCCCAGGACAAGATGGTATCACTAAAGCAAAAAATCAGGGCTTTTCAGAGAAAGAAGACGTGCTCCATAAGAGAAGCCATGAGTGTTTTGGGCCTATTAAGTGCTTGCATACCATCGGTACCCTGGAGTCAGAGTCATTTCCGACCCCCTACAGGTTTGGATCCTCAGAGTCTGGAACAGACACCAGATCTCATTAGGCCGCACAATTTTTATACCCCCGTTGATAAAAAAAAGTCCCTAAACTGATGGACGGAATCAACAAATCTTTCCAGGGGTGTACTATGGAAATAGACTCCTTACATACAGATTGTGACAGACGCAAGTCAGTCGGGCTGGGGAGCAAAAGTGGGAGACCTCTTGTACCAGGGATCCTGGTCCTAATCAGGCAGGGCTCAGTCAACGAACTTCAGAGAACTGAGGGTGGTCTGGGAAACCCTAAAAGTAGCAGGAAAGAGCCTGCAAGGTTACCACATAAAAGTCTTCTCAGACAACATGACTGCATTTGCTTACCTCTCACATTAGGGAGGGACAAGATCAGACATTCTTCTGTGACTGTTATCCAAGATCTTCGATTGGGCAGAGAACAATGTAAGCTCCATTTCAGAGGAGCTTTAAACCTAGAGGCGGACTTCCTCAGTCGCAAAAAATTATACCAGACAGAATGTCCCTGCACATAGAAGGTTTTCAGATGATAGTAGACAAATGGGGAGAGCCCGAAGTGGATCTCTTCGCCTCCAAAGCAAATACAAAGTGTCACGATCCCTACTCAATAGGTCACGTCATTAGGGTGAATTATACTAGTGAGCTCATCAAGTTACCACAGAAATTCCCACTCACCTATTCTAGATGACGGAATTAAGCTAACATACTCCCCTAGATTCTAACACCCCAATATTTTCTATAATATTTTCTATCACAATAGCTGTCACCACCTATACTATAAGGCAATAGGGGCCTATACTCAAATATTCTCTTAACCCAAATTTAACACAGTAACACAGGTTATCTATAGGGGACCTAAAATCCTCTGAAACACTACTGCTAATGTTATTCCCTCCGAAAGAGCAAGTTCTATAAGACCACAAGGAAGGGACTTATCAATTTTTTAATTTAATACACAATAGTGCAGTGCAATAGAAAAAGAAAGTGTCATATAAAAGATAAAAATATACATATAATAACAATGCAGTAAAACAGATAAAATAAAAGGGGTAAAATACTGAATATTGGCTTACTGAGATGCAGCAGTTATATTCCGGCTGTGGGGACAGCTGAAGATATGGGCAGTCATTCCAAACCATGTGGATCCCCAAAATGGCTGACAATTACCTGTTACCAAAAACCCATTTTTATCCCCCCTCAGCCGAGGGGTGGGCTGTGAGGGAACCTCCCTCCTTTCGGTCCGGCCTTCTGGGACGTCTGATATTATTCAGGTTTCTGCCCTACCTTCCCAGAATTTTGACTGACGTGGCAATATGAATTACGGCGATTCCTCGCTGTATGACAGGGACTGCGGGTACAGGTATGATCCCATAATCTGAGTCGCTTTGTCCCGGTCATACAGACACCAAATGGGATTGAGTTATGAATTCCAGCAGGCCAGATCCTGAATACAGAGAAATGCTTCCTGTCCAGTATGGCGCGCATAGACTCTGCCCATAGCCCATATCAGGCTGAACACAATTATTAGGGTTCTGAGGCTGTGGGTGCCATGAGGTGGGAGTTATGGCTTCTGATATTATTTCATCTACTGAATGGGTTAGACAACCAACTGGTCTAGCAGCCAACATGTCTAGGGTGGCTGTGCATTTTAAGTATCCCCCTCCCAGGTCTTCATTAGGATGCCCAAATGGTTTTCAATTAGCAGGCCAGTGCTAAATGGGGGCTTCCTCTGAGAATGTGGAGTGACCTAGTCTTCAGACGGGCTGGCATCTAGAGGCACCATTTGCATTTGCTTAATAGATCAATTAGCCACTGCTATGCAATTAGCTATTGATAATGTAAGTTTAGCAGAATATGAGATCTATCTATCTGTCTATTCACCTCAGATTTCGTTGCACAAAGGTGGAAAAATTCTGTTCCCTAAACCCCAGGGACAATCCCTGAGCGTTAGACGCTTTCTCTCTAAGATGGAATTGGAGTCTATGCTACGCTTTTCCTCCTCTCCCATTGATCCCAAGACTGATTCAAAAGATATGTCAAGACAGAACAACATTAATTCATAACCCCTTTTTGGCCAAAGAGAAGCTGGTTTTCTTCCATCAAAAAGCTCTCCATCTCGGAACCTTGGCCTCTCCCTCTCAGGAGTGATCTTCTGCATCAGGAACCAGTTCTGTATCCCAATCCTCAGTTCCTGAAACTAACAGCCTGGATCCTGAGATCCAAATACTGAAGTTCCAGGGTCTTTCGGACAAAGTGATAGATACACTTAGAGCCTCAAGGAAAATGTAACCTTGGCAATCTACCTGAAAATATGGAAAAAATTATGTTCCTGGTCAGGTGAAACATCCCTGAATTTAGAGAAACCAAACATTCAGAAAATACTAGATTTCTTACAACAAGGGCTTGATCTAGGACTAAGACCGTCCACTCTTAAGGTACAGGTGTCCGCACTTGGCTGTTTCTTTGACCAGATTATCGCAAACCATCGTTGGATTAAAAGGTTTATGAGAGCAGCCTCCAGACTTCGACTGTAAAATCTCGAGTCCCCTCCTGGGATCTAAATATCGTGCACTTAGGACTGACTGTACCTCCTTTTGAGCCTATGGACAATTGTTCTATAAAGTTTTTATAACTAAAAACAGCTTTTCTAATAGCAATCACATCTGCCTGTAGATTAGGTGAGATACAGGCAATTTCCATCAGAGAACCGTACCTACGTGTTATGGACGATAGAATAATCCTCAAGTTAGATCCAGGTTAACTTCCAAAGGTAGTATACGATTTTTATGGTAATCAAGAAATCATCCTGCCTTCATTCTATGAAAATCCCTCAAATAATAAAGAATTTGTTTTCCATTCCCTGGATGTCAGACGTTCTGTCCTGAATTACATTGACTCTACCAAGGATTTCAGGAAATCCGACAGTCTGCTAATTCAATTTGCAGGGAAAAACAAGGACCAAAAAATGTCCAAATCTTCTTTAGCCAGATGGATCAAGAATACTATCTCTTTGCTATGAGATTTTGAACCATCCTGGTCCTGACAACCTGAAGGCCCATTCAACCAGGGCCATGTCCTCCTCTCAAGCTGAGAGGGCAGGTGCATCCCTCGAAGACATCTGCAGAGCAGCTACATGGTCAAGTGTGCATACATTTGTGAAACACTATAGACTTGATTTTTCCCAAAAATCTGACATTTGTTTTGGACGGAAAGTCCTTCAGGCAGTTGCCCTTCCCCCCCCTTGAAATATTATTTTGTATATTTCCTTGTATGCCGTCGTGGTGATGCTATGGAAAAACCGGCATTAGTCTTATCATAGAAACATAGAAACATAGAAACATAGAATGTGTCGGCAGATAAGAACCATTTGGCCCATCTAGTCTGCCCAATATACTGAATACTATGGATAGCCCCCGGCCCTATCTTATATGAAGGATGGCCTTATGCCTATCACATGCATGCTTAAACCCCTTCACTGTATTTGCAGCTACCACTTCTGCAGGAAGGCTATTCCATGCATCCACTACTCTCTCAGTAAAGTAATACTTCCTTATATTACTTTTAAACCTTTGCCCCTCTAATTTAAAACTGTGTCCTCTCATTCAGTTTCTAATTTAAAACTGTGCCCTCTAATTCAGTTTCCATGAGATCACCACGACGGCACATTATTGCCTCCCTTTTATTAGTTTATTTGTTACTTTCGGGAGGTCCTACCGATGGGTATGAGGTAATGCCTTCCTATTTTTGTTCTTGTGTGATTCACCACCTTTTTTCTGTTGCTCTGTGTGATTTTGGAAACACTGGTGTTGGTGGTGGGTGTGGGGATTTAAACCTTTCTCTGTTCCTGCCCCTACAGAGGTCAGAGGTCAATCTCCTTGTATGCCGTTGTGGTGATCTCATGGAAACTGAATTACCGGTAAGAGTAATTCCATTTTTTTTAAGCACTATAAACTTCAGCTGCCTTCTAATGGAGGCCTTCTAATTTATTTTATTCTTTGGGGAAGGTAATTAGCCGGGTGCTGTCATAGGCTCAAGGAAAACCGATTACCGGTAAGTGTAAACAAATTTTTTCCCCTCGCCTATGACAGCACCCATGGAGATATAAGCGAGATCTATCTAGGGTGGGACAACGGCCTGAAGTACTTTACCGCCAAAACTCAGGCCTTCATTAGAAGGCAGCTGAAATTTATAGTGCCTAAAAAAAGTTTTTGGAAAAGGACTTGGAGAGGGTGGTTCCTCTTTTAAAGCGGTTTATGGTTCCTGTTTACTGTCCTGAGGACTAGTAGGCGGTCTCTCAATGGGTGCTGTCATAGGCTCAAAGAAAACCGATTAACGGTAAGTGTAATCTCATTTTTCTGATTTTAACTTTTATTAATGCCACTGAGATTTTACATACATGATATCTTCTTTTGGTCAATATGATTACAGCAATACCAAATACTTCTTGCATCACCACATCCCAAGGACCCAGTTGTGTGAGGGCTTGATTTTATTTTATTTTTTTAGGAAGACTTGTAGGTTTCATTGGTATCATTTTTGGGTTAAATAACACTTTTATATCACTTAAAGGGGTATTCCTATATCATACAATGCAGGCATATTGTTAGGATATGCCCCTTGTCTATTAGGTGTGGGTCCTAGCGATATGCCCCCATTGTCTGAGATGGGAATGCCCCTTTAGTTTATCGGTGGCAACTAAGAATAAATGGGCAATTCTGTGTAAATATATGCAAATGATCCTCTCAGACAGGGATCAGCAACCTTTGGCACTCTAGCTGCTGTGAAACTAATTCTCCCAGCATGCACACCTATTTGGCTGTTCTTGTAATTCCAAAGAAGTGAAAGGATTCTGGGAGTTGTAGTTGCAGAACAGCTGGAGTGCCAGAGGTTGCTGATCCTTGCTCTAGAGAAACTGCTGTGTCCTCTCCACTTTGACTTTAGGAGAAATCAGATGTGAAGGCAGGCTCGGACTGGCCCACAGGGGTACAGGGGAATCCCCCGGTGGGCCCCTGAGCAAGGTGGGCCCTTCGTCTCCCACCCCCTGCACAAGTGGCACATAATACAATAGACTTACTGCACTACATACATATATACAATGTACAGCACCTCAACCAGTCTATGTTCATATAAAAAACTTGTTAAAATATGTATTATATTTGAATGTATCCGTACGGTGGGCCCCCAAAATAAATTTTACTGGTGGGCCCTAGGTTCCCCAGTCCGACACTGTGTGAAGGTGTTTGCACTGCCTGGCCCTGTCAAAGGGGAGAGGGTGTACTGCAATACACCCTTCCCCCCCTTCCCAATTGCTGTTAGATGCCCACTTGCATATATTACCTTTTTCTCAGCAGTGTGGGCACATATAAACATGGGACCAACACAGATACCTTCAGCTGCCAAGCGCACATGCAACAGGTCAACCAGTTTTGTTTCATAGGTACAAATCTGCTGACACACTGGCCACTAAGCCTAAAAAGTGCCTATTCTTGGTCTGTACAGATCTTTTCACTGCAGTTACCTTATCTGTCATTCTAATCCTGCCTGTAATGATATCACCTCTATGTATAGATAAGACAGGATCCTCCATTCACAATAGGTGTGGGAGGAAAGAATAGATGAGCTTTGACAATAAATAACCTCTGCACAGGTCATGGGTATGTCTAGAAAACTCCCATAGTCAATAGAATCAGCTCCTGTCCAGTGTGTCTATGGGCCAGCAATTTTCTAAATGCTGTTAAAAATAGCTCAGATAAGATGGCAGTCCCCACAATCATGTTCAGAAATTAGAATAAAAAAATAATAATTAAATAAAAATAAAAACTAATTGGAGAAAAAAGGCATTTGTTACTCCCTGGATTTAACTGGCAGATAACCTTTTTAGTGACACGTTCCCTTAAGGGGAACCTGTTACTATTAGTGATGAGCGGGAGGTGCCATACTCGATTTCGACGAAATTCACGAATATTCGCTTGAATATTCGTCTCATATTCGTCCAAATCTAATATTCGTCATTATTCTAGTTATCGCGATTAATATGCGATTTAAATAATCGCGTATTGCGATTTTTACTTAAGGTAACTTTCCTATTGTTTTGATATCTAGAATTAGCGAAGATGACGAATATGACGAATGTATTCGTCATATTCCTCAAAACGAAGATAACGAAGTATTCTCCATCTTCATTTTAGCTCCATATTCGTCAACTTCGCTAATTCTAGTAATCAAATAGGAAAGTTGACTATAGAGACAGCTGTGTTTAATTAGCTATGCGATTATATTACTTAGCTTTTTTTTTTATAAATAGAATAATTATAATAATTATCAAGTATTATAATTATTTTATTTATTTTAAAAAAATGCAAAGTAATATTATCGCATAGCGAATTAAAAACTTAGCTGTCTCTAGTCAACTTTCCTATTTGATTGCTAGAATTAGCGAAGTTGACGAATATGGAGCTAAAACGAAGATGGAGAATACTTCGTTATCTTTCGTTTTGAGGAATATGACGAATACATTCGTCATATTCGTCATCTTCGCTAATTCTGCCAAGCCAGCCA
Organism: Bufo bufo; assembly: GCF_905171765.1. NCBI lineage: Eukaryota > Metazoa > Chordata > Amphibia > Anura > Bufonidae > Bufo > Bufo bufo. Next base: position 451,373,282 of record NC_053393.1, on the reverse strand, counting down.
TAGTAAACCAAGTCTAAGTTGAAATCGCAATGCGATTACTTCAAGTTATATTAATCAAATTGCGATTTCAACTTAGCACTGCTATATTCCATATTCGTTAACTTCGTTAATTCTAGCAAGCTGACCCAATAGAAACACAGCTCTAAGTTGAAATCGCAATTCGATTAATATAACTTGAAGTATTCGCATTGCGATTTCAACTTAGACCTGGTTTATTATGGTTGACTTGGTAGAATTAGTGAAGATGACGAATATGACGAATGTATTCGTCATATTCCTCAAAACGAAGATAATGAAGTATTCTCCATCTTTGTTTTAGCTCCATATTCGTCAACTTTGCAAATTCTAGCAATCAAATAGGAAAGTTGACTAGAGACAGCTAAGTTTTTAATTCGCTATGCGATAATATTACTTAGCTTTTTTTTTATAAATAAAATAATTATAATACTTGATAATTATTATAATTATTCTATTTATTTTACAAAAAGCTAAGTAATATAATCACATAGCGAATTAAACACAGCTGTCTCTATAGTCAACTTTCCTATTTGATTGCTAGAATTAGCGAAGTTGACGAATATGGAGCTAAAAAGAAGATGGAGAATACTTCGTTATCTTCGTTTTGAGGAATATGACGAATATATTCGTCATATTCGTCATCTTCCCTAATTCTACCAAGCCAACCATAATAAACCAGGTCTAAGTTGAAATCGCAATGCGATTACTTCAAGTTATATTAATCGCATTGCGATATTAACTTAATTCTCACATCCGACAGTACAGTCGTGGCCAAAAGTTTTGAGAATGACACAAATATTAGTTTTCACAAAGTTTGCTGCTAAACTGCTTTTAGATCTTTGTTTCAGTTGTTTCTGTGATGTAGTGAAATATAATTACACGCGCTTCATACGTTTCAAAGGCTTTTATCGACAATTACATGACATTTATGCAAAGAGTCAGTATTTGCAGTGTTGGCCCTTCTTTTTCAGGACCTCTGCAATTCGACTGGACATGCTCTCAATCAACTTCTGGGCCAATTCCTGACTGATAGCAACCCATTCTTTCATAATCACTTCTTGGAGTTTGTCAGAATTAGGAGGTTTTTGTTTGTCCACCCGCCTCTTGAGGATTGACCACAAGTTCTCAATGGGATTAAGATCTGGGGAGTTTCCAGGCCATGGACCCAAAATGTCAACGTTTTGGTCCCCGAGCCACTTAGTTATTACCGTGCCGGTGCTCCATCGTGCTGGAAAATGCATTGTTCTTCACTAGGGATGAGCGAACCCGAACTGTATAGTGTCACGGACCCGAACCCGAACATTTTCGTAAAAGTCCGGGTTCGGGTTCGGTGTTCGGCGCTTTCTTGGCGCTTTTTGAAAGGCTGCAAAAGCAGCCAATCAACAAGCGTCATACTACTTGCCCCAAGAGGCCATCACAGCCTTGCCTACTATTGGCATGGCTGTGATTGGCCAGTGCAGCATGTGACCCAGCCTCTATATAAGCTTGGGTCACGTTGCGCTGCACGTCACTCTGCTGATTCAAGCATAGGGAGAGGTTGCAGCTGCGACGTTAGGGCGAGATTAGGCAGATTAACTCCTCCAAAAGACTTCATTCTGTGATCGATCTGCAGCTGTGGATCATTGAAGTGCTAATATCGACTTGCTCACTTTTTTGAGGCTGCCCAGAGCGTTTTTAGATCACTTTTTGTCTGGGGTGATCGGCGGCCATTTTGTGACTTGTGGTGCGCCAGCACAAGCTATCACCAAGTGTATTTAACCATCAATAGTGTGGTTATTTTGTGCTATATCCTACATCAGCTGCAGGCTGAGCCTGTGTCACCGAAGTGCATTTAACCATCAACAGTCTGGTTATTTTTTGGCCATATACTACATCAGCTGCTGGCTGAGCCTGTGTCACCGAAGTGCATTTAACCATCAACAGTCTGGTTATTTTTTGGCCATATACTACATCTGGTGCAGGCTGAGCCTGTGTCACCCAAGTGCATTTAACCATCAATAGTGTGGTTATTTTTTGGCCATATACTACATCAGGGGCAAGTTGAGCCTGTCACCCAGCGCCTAAAAAATAGACCTGACATTTCTATTCAACCAAATCTGTACTGTTTTAGCTGGTCAAGTTATTTGTAGTGACCGTAAAAGCACACTTTTTGTTCTGGGTTGAAAAACTATTCCCAAATTTGCCATTCTCAAAATAACTAGTTTCTGGTATATGAGGCCTACTTGAAATCTATCCCAAAAAGGATATCTTACATTGAAGGTGCTGATAGTGTCATTCAGAAAAACCTAAGACACACGCTACCGTGCAGATAGAAGTCTAATTCTGTGATTAAACCTATACCTGTCACACAGCGCAAAAAAAAAACAGGCCTGACATTTCGATTCAACCAAATCTGTACTGTTTTAGCTGGTCAAGTTATTTGTAGTGACCGTAAAAGCACACTTTTTGTTCTGGGTTGAAAAACTATTCCCAAATTTGCCATTCTCAAAATAACTAGTTTCTGGTGTATGAGGCCTACTTGAAATCTATCCCAAAAAGGATATCTTACATTGAAGGTGCTGATAGTGTCATTCAGAAAAACCTAAGACACACGCTACCGTGCAGATAGAAGTCTAATTCTGTGATTAAACCTATACCTGTCACACAGCGCAAAAAAAAAACAGGCCTGACATTTCTATTCAACCAAATCTGTACTGTTTTAGCTGGTCAAGTTATTTGTAGTGACCGTAAAAGCACACTTTTTGTTCTGGGTTGAAAAACTATTTCCAAATTTGCCATTCTCAAAATAACTAGTTTCTGGTATATGAGGCCTACTTGAAATCTATCCCAAAAAGGATATCTTACATTGAAGGTGCTGATAGTGTCATTCAGAAAAACCTAAGACACACGCTACCGTGCAGAAAGAATCTGATTCTGTGATTAAACCTATACCTGTCACACAGCGCAAAAAAAAACAGGCCTCACATTTCTATTCAACCAAATCTGTACTGTTTTAGCTGGTCAAGTTATTTGTAGTGACCGTAAAAGCACATTTTTTGTTCTGGGTTGAAAAACTATTCCCAAATTTGCCATTCTCAAAATTGTGGTGAACGGGAACAATGAGGAAAACATCTAATAAGGGACGCGGACGTGGACATGGTCGTGGTCGTGTTAATGGACCCTCTGGTGCTGGGAGAGGACGTGGCCGTTCTGCCACAGCCACACGTCCTAGTGAACCAACTACCTCAGGTCCCAGTAGCCAGCAGAATTTACAGCGATATTTGGTGGGGCCCAATGCCGTTCTAAGGATGGTAAGGCCTGAGCAGGTACAGGCATTAGTCAATTCGGTGGCCGACAGTGGATCCAGCACGTTCACATTATCTCCCAACCAGTCTTCTGCAGAAAGCGCACAGATGGCGCATGAAAACCAAGCCCATCGGTCTGTCACATCACCCCCATGCATATCAGGGAAACTGTCTGAGCCTCAAGTTATGCAGCAGTCTCTTATGCTGTTTGAAGACTCTGCTGCCAGGGTTTCCCAAGGGCATCCACCTAGCCCTTCCCCAGGGGTGGAAGACATAGAATGCACTAACGCACAACCACTTATTTTTCCTGATGATGAGGACATGGGAATACAACCTCAGCACGTCTCTGATGATGACGAAACACAGGTGCCAACTGCTGCGTCTTTCTGCAGTGTGCAGACTGAACAGGAGGTCAGGGATCAAGACTGGGTGGAAGAAGATGCAGGGGACGATGAGGTCCTAGAAACCACATGGAATGAAGGTCGTGCCACTGACTTTCACAGTTCGGAGGAAGAGGCAGTGGTGAGACCGAGCCAACAGCGTAGCAAAAGAGGGAGCAGTGGGCAAAATCAGAACACCCGCCGCCAAGAGACTCCGCCTGCTACTGACCGCCGCCATCTGGGACCGAGCACCCCAAAGGCAGCTTCAAGGAGTTCCCTGGCATGGCACTTCTTCAAACAATGTGCTGACGACAAGACCCGAGTGGTTTGCACGCTGTGCCATCAGAGCCTGAAGCGAGGCATTAACGTTCTGAACCTTAGCACAACCTGCATGACCAGGCACCTGCATGCAAAGCATGAACTGCAGTGGAGTAAACACCTTAAAAACAAGGAAGTCACTCAGGCTCCCCTTGCTACCTCTTCTGCTGCTGCCGCCTCGGCCCCTTCTGCTGCTGCCGCTGCCTCGGCCTCTTCTGCTGCTGCTGCCGCCGCCTCGACCTCTTCCTCTGCCTCTGGAGGAACGTTGGCACCTGCCGCCCAGCAAACATGGGATGTACCACCAACACCACCACCTGCGTCACCAAGCATCTCAACCATGTCACACGGCAGCGTTCAGCTCTCCATCTCACAAACATTTGAGAGAAAGCGTAAATTCCCACCTAGCCACCCTCGATCCCTGGCCCTAAATGCCAGCATTTCTAAAATACTGGACTATGAAATGCTGTCATTTAGGCTGGTGGACACACACAGCTTCAAACAGCTCATGTCACTTGCTGTCCCACAATATGTTGTTCCCAGCCGCCACTTCTTCTCCAAGAGAGCCGTGCCTTCCCTGCACAAACAAATGTCCGATAAAATCAAGTGTGCACTGCGCAACGCCATCTGTGGCAAGGTCCACCTAACCACAGATACGTGGACCAGTAAGCACGGCCAGGGACGCTATATCTCCCTAACTGCACACTGGGTAAATATAGTGGCGGCTGGGCCCCAGGCGGAGAGCTGTTTGGCGCACGTCCTTCCACCGCCAAGGATCGCAGGGCAACATTCTTTGCCTCCTGTCTCCTCCTCCTCCTACTCAGCTTCCTCCTCCTCTTCTTCCACCTGCTCATCCAGTCAGCCACACACCTTCACCACCAACTTCAGCACAGCCCGGGGTAAACGTCAGCAGGCCATTCTGAAACTCATATGTTTGGGGGACAGGCCCCACACCGCACAGGAGTTGTGGCGGGGTATAGAACAACAGACCGACGAGTGGTTGCTGCCGGTGAGCCTCAAGCCCGGCCTGGTGGTGTGCGATAATGGGCGAAATCTCGTTGCAGCTCTGGGACTAGCCGGTTTGACGCACATCCCCTGCCTGGCGCATGTGCTGAATTTGGTGGTGCAGAAGTTCATTCGCAACTACCCCGACATGTCAGAGCTGCTGCATAAAGTGCGGGCCGTCTGTTCGCGCTTCCGGCGTTCACACCCTGCCGCTGCTCGCCTGTCTGCGCTACAGCGTAACTTCGGCCTTCCCGCTCACCGCGTCATATGCGACGTACCCACCAGGTGGAACTCCACCTTGCATATGCTGGACAGACTGTGCGAGCAGCAGCAGGCCATAGTGGAGTTTCAGCTGCAGCACGCACGGGTCAGTCGCACTGCGGATCAGACACACTTCAGACACACTTCACCACCAATGACTGGGCCTCCATGCGAGACCTCTGTGCCCTGTTGCGTTGTTTCGAGTACTCCACCAACATGGCCAGCGACGATGACGCCATTATCAGCGTTACAATACCACTTCTATGTCTCCTTGAGAAAACACTTAGGGCGATGATGGAAGAGGAGGTGGCCCAGGAGAAAGAGGAGGAAGAGGGGTCATTTTTAGCACTTTCAGGCCAGTCTCTTCGAAGTGACTTAGAGGGAGGTTTTTTGCAACACCAGAGGCCAGGTAAAAATGTGGCCAGACAGGGCCCACTACTGGAGGACGAGGAGGACGAGGATGAGGAGGAGGTGGAGGAGGAGGAGGATGAAGCATGTTCACAGCAGGGTGGCACCCAAAGCAGCTCGGGCCCATCACTGGTGCATGGCTTGGGGGAAACTCAGGACGATGACGATACGCCTCCCACAGAGGACAGCTTGTCCTTACCTCTGGGCAGCCTGGCACACATGAGCGACTACATGCTGCAGTGCCTGCGCAACGACAGCAGAGTTGCCCACATTTTAACGTGTGCGGACTACTGGGTTGCCACCCTGCTGGATCCCCGGTACAAAGACAATGTGCCCACCTTACTTCCTACACTGGAGCGTGATAGGAAGATGCGCGAGTACAAGCGCACGTTGGTAGACGCGCTACTGAGAGCATTCCCAAATGTCACAGGGGAACCAGTGGAAGCAAAAGGCGAAGGCAGAGGAGGAGCAAGAGGTCGCCAACGCAGCTGTGTCACGGCCAGCTCCTCTGAGGGCAGGGTTAGCATGGCAGAGATGTGGAAAAGTTTTGTCAACACGCCACAGCTAACTGCACCACCACCTGATACGGAACGTGTTAGCAGGAGGCAACATTTCACTAACATGGTGGAACAGTACCTGTGCACACCCCTCCACGTACTGACTGATGGTTCGGCCCCATTTAACTTCTGGGTCTCCAAATTGTCCACGTGGCCAGAGCTAGCCTTTTATGCCTTGGAGGTGCTGGCCTGCCCGGCGGCCAGCGTTTTGTCTGAACGTGTATTCAGCACGGCAGGGGGCGTCATTACAGACAAACGCAGCCGCCTGTCTACAGCCAATGTGGACAAGCTGACGTTCATAAAAATGTACCAGGCATGGATCCCACAGGACCTGTCCATCCATTGTGCAGATTAGATATTAACTACCTCCCCTTAACAATATATTATTCTACTCCAGGGCACTTCCTCATTCAATACTATTTTTAATTTCATTTTACCATTATATTGCGGGGCAACCCAAAGTTGAATGAACCTCTCCTCTGTCGGGGTGCCGGGGCCTAAATGTGTGACAGTGGCCTGTTCCAGTGGTGGGTGACGTGAAGCCTGATTCTCTGCTATGACATTAAGACTTATTCTGTGCTGACATGAAGCCAGATTCTCTCTTACGCGACCTCTCTCCTCTGCCTGGGTGCCTGGGCCTAAATATGTGACAGTGGCCTGTTCCAGTGGTGGGTGACGTAAAGCCAGATTCTCTGCTATGACATGAAGACAGATTCTGTGCTGACATAAGGCCAGATTCTCTGTTACGGGACCTCTCTCCTCTGCCTGGGTGCCTGGGCCTAAATGTGTGACAGTGGCCTGTTCCAGTGGTGGGTGACGTGAAGCCTGATTCTCTGCTATGACATGAAGACAGATTCTGCGCTGAAATAAGGCCAGATTCTCTGTTACGGGTCCTCTCTCCTCTGCCTGGGTGCCTGGGCCTAAATGTGTGACAGTGGCCTGTTCCAGTGGTGGGTGACGTGAAGCCTGATTCTCTGCTATGACATGAAGACAGATTCTGCGCTGACATAAGGCCAGATTCTCTGTTACGGGACCTCTCTCCTCTGCCTGGGTGCCTGGGCCTAAATATGTGACAGTGGCCTGTTCCAGTGGTGGGTGACGTGAAGCCTGATTCTCTGCTATGACATGAAGACAGATTCTGCTCTGACATAAGGCCAGATTCTCTGTTACGGAACCTCTCTCCTCTGCCTGGGTGCCTGGGGCTAAATGTGTGACAGTGGCCTGTTCCAGTGGTGGGTGACGTGAAGCCTGATTCTCTGCTATGACATGAAGACAGATTCTGCGCTGACATAAGGCCAGATTCTCTGTTACGGGACCTCTCTCCTCTGCCTGGGTGCCTGGGCCTAAATGTGTGACAGTGGCCTGTTCCAGTGGTGGGTGACGTGAAGCCTGATTCTCTGCTATGACATGAAGACAGATTCTGCGCTGACATAAGGCCAGATTCTCTGTTACGGGACCTCTCTCCTCTGCCTGGGTGCCTGGGCCTAAATGTGTGACAGTGGCCTGTTACAGTGGTGGGTGACATGAAGCCTGATTCTCTGCTATGACATGAAGACAGATTCTGCGCTGACATAAGGCCAGATTCTCTGTTACGGGACCTCTCTCCTCTGCCTGGGTGCCTGGGCCTAAATGTGTGACAGTGGCTTGTTCCAGTGGTGGGTGACGTGAAGCCTGATTCTCTGCTATTACATGAAGACAGATTCTGCGCTGACATAAGGCCAGATTCTCTGTTACGGAACCTCTCTCCTCTGCCTGGGTGCCTGGGCGCCTGGGCCTAAATGTGTGACAGTGGCCTGTTCCAGTGGTGGGTGACGTGAAGCCTGATTCTCTGCTATGACATGAAGACAGATTCTGCGCTGACATAAGGCCAGATTCTCTGTTACGGGACCTCTCTCCTCTGCCTGGGTGCCTGGGCCTAAATGTGTGACAGTGGCCTGTTCCAGTGGTGGGTGACGTGAAGCCTGATTCTCTGCTATGACATGAAGACAGATTCTGCGCTGACATAAGGCCAGATTCTCTGTTACGGGACCTCTCTCCTCTGCCTGGGTGCCTGGGCCTAAATATGTGACAGTGGCCTGTTCCAGTGGTGGGTGACGTTAAGCCTGATTCTCTGCTATGACATGAAGACAGATTCTGCGCTGACATAAGGCCAGATTCTCTGTTACGGGACCTCTCTCCTCTGCCTGGGTGCCTGGGCCTAAATGTGTGACAGTGGCCTGTTCCAGTGGTGGGTGACGTGAAGCCTGATTCTCTGCTATGACATGAAGACAGATTCTGCGCTGACATAAGGCCAGATTCTCTGTTACGGGACCTCTCTCCTCTGCCTGGGTGCCTGGGCCTAAATATGTGACAGTGGCCTGTTCCAGTGGTGGGTGACGTGAAGCCTGATTCTCTGCTATGACATGAAGACAGATTCTGCTCTGACATAAGGCCAGATTCTCTGTTACGGAACCTCTCTCCTCTGCCTGGGTGCCTGGGGCTAAATGTGTGACAGTGGCCTGTTCCAGTGGTGGGTGACGTGAAGCCTGATTCTCTGCTATGACATGAAGACAGATTCTGCGCTGACATAAGGCCAGATTCTCTGTTACGGGACCTCTCTCCTCTGCCTGGGTGCCTGGGCCTAAATGTGTGACAGTGGCCTGTTCCAGTGGTGGGTGACGTGAAGCCTGATTCTCTGCTATGACATGAAGACAGATTCTGCGCTGACATAAGGCCAGATTCTCTGTTACGGGACCTCTCTCCTCTGCCTGGGTGCCTGGGCCTAAATGTGTGACAGTGGCCTGTTCCAGTGGTGGGTGACATGAAGCCTGATTCTCTGCTATGACATGAAGACAGATTCTGCGCTGACATAAGGCCAGATTCTCTGTTACGGGACCTCTCTCCTCTGCCTGGGTGCCTGGGCCTAAATGTGTGACAGTGGCTTGTTCCAGTGGTGGGTGACGTGAAGCCTGATTCTCTGCTATTACATGAAGACAGATTCTGCGCTGACATAAGGCCAGATTCTCTGTTACGGAACCTCTCTCCTCTGCCTGGGTGCCTGGGCGCCTGGGCCTAAATGTGTGACAGTGGCCTGTTCCAGTGGTGGGTGACGTGAAGCCTGATTCTCTGCTATGACATGAAGACAGATTCTGCGCTGACATAAGGCCAGATTCTCTGTTACGGGACCTCTCTCCTCTGCCTGGGTGCCTGGGCCTAAATGTGTGACAGTGGCCTGTTCCAGTGGTGGGTGACGTGAAGCCTGATTCTCTGCTATGACATGAAGACAGATTCTGCGCTGACATAAGGCCAGATTCTCTGTTACGGGACCTCTCTCCTCTGCCTGGGTGCCTGGGCCTAAATATGTGACAGTGGCCTGTTCCAGTGGTGGGTGACGTTAAGCCTGATTCTCTGCTATGACATGAAGACAGATTCTGCGCTGACATAAGGCCAGATTCTCTGTTACGGGACCTCTCTCCTCTGCCTGGGTGCCTGGGCCTAAATGTGTGACAGTGGCCTGTTCCAGTGGTGGGTGACGTGAAGCCTGATTCTCTGCTATGACATGAAGACAGATTCTGCCCTGACATAAGGCCAGATTCTCTGTTACGGGACTTCTCTCCTCTGCCTGGGTGCCTGGGCCTAAATATGTGACAGTGGCCTGTTGCAGTGGTGGATGACGTGAAGCCTGATTCTCTGCTATGACATGAAGACAGATTCTGCGCTGACATAAGGCCAGATTCTCTGTTACGGGACCTCTCTCCTCTGCCTGGGTGCCTGGGCCTAAATATGTGACAGTAGCCTGTTCCAGTGGTGGGTGACGTGAAGCCTGATTCTCTGCTATGACATGAAGACAGATTCTGTGCTGACATAAGGCCAGATTCTCTGTTACGGGACCTCTCTCCTCTGCCTGGGTGCCTGGGCCTAAATGTGTGACAGTGGCCTGTTCCAGTGGTGGGTGACGTGAAGCCTGATTCTCTGCTATGACATGAAGACAGATTCTGCGCTGACATAAGGCCAGATTCTCTGTTATGGGACCGCTCTCCTCTGTCTGGGTGCCAGGGCCTAAATATGTGACAGTGGCCTGTTCCAGTGGTGGGTGACATGAAGCCAGATTCTCTGCTATGGCATGAAGAGACTGATTCTCTGCTGACATGAAGCCAGATTCTTTGCTATGGCATGAAGAGACTGATTCTCTGCTGACGTGAAGCCAGATTCTCTGCTATGGGACCTCTGTCCAATTGATATTGGGTCATTTTTATTTTTTTTATTTTTATTTTAATTCATTTCCCTATCCACATTTGTTTGCAGGGGATTTACCTACATGTTGCTGCCTTTTGCAGCCCTCTAGCTCTTTCCTGGGCTGTTTTACAGCCTTTTTAGTGCCCAAAAGTTCGAGTCCCCAATGACTTCAATGGGGTTCGGGTTCGGGACGAAGTTCGGTTCGGGTTCGGATCCCGAACCCGAACATTTCCGGGAGGTTCGGCCGAACTTCTCGAACCCGAACATCCAGGTGTTCGCTCAACTCTATTCTTCACAAAACTGTTGTTGGATTGTTGGAAGAAGTTGCTGTTGGAGGGTGTTTTGGTACCATTCTTTATTCATGGCTGTGTTTTTGGGCAAAATTGTGAGTGAGCCCACTCCCTTGGATGAGAAGCAACCCCACACATGAATGGTCTCAGGATGCTTTACTGTTGTCATGACACAGGACTGATGGTAGCGCTCAACTTTTCTTCTCCGGACAAGCGTTTTTCCAGATGCCCCAAACAATCGGAAAGAGGCTTCATCTGAGAAAATGACTTTGCCCCAGTCCTCAGCAGTCCATTCACCATACTTTCTGCAGAAGATCAATCTGTCCCTGATGTTTTTTTTGGAGAAAAGTGGCTTCTTTGCTGCGCTTCTTGACACCAGGCCATCTTCCAAAAGTCTTTGCCTCACTGTGCGTGCAGATGCGCTCACACCTGCCTGCTGCCATTCCTGAGCAAGCTCTGCACTGGTGGCACTCCGATCCCGCAGCTGAATCCTCTTTAGGAGACGATCCTGGGGCTTGCTGGACTTTCTTGGATGCCCTGAAGTCTTCTTAACAAGAATTGAACCTCTTTCCTTGAAGTTCTTGATGATCCTATAAATTGTTGATTGAGGTGCAATCTTAGTAGCCACAATATCCTTGCCTGTGAAGCCATTTTTATGCAACGCAATGATGGCTGCACGCGTTTCTTTGCAGGTCACCATGGTTAACAATGGAAGAACAATGATTTCAAGCATCACCCTCCTTTTAACATGTCAAGTCTGCCATTTTAACCTAATCAGCCTGACATAATGATCTCCAGCCTTGTGCTCGTCAACATTCTCACCTGAGTTAACAAGACGATTACTGAAATGATCTCAGCAGGTCCTTTAATGACAGCAATGAAATGCAGTGGAAAGGTTTTTTTGGGATTAAGTTAATTTTCATGGCAAAGAGGGACTATGCAATTCATCTGATCACTCTTCATAACATTCTGGAGTACATGCAAATTGCTATTATAAAAACTTAAGCAGCAACTTTTCCAATTTCCAATATTTATGTAATTCTTAAAACTTTTGGCCACGACTGTACATTCTAGTATGGAGGCGTTCCCATGGTGATGGGGACACTGCATGAGCACGGAAGTCGGCAGAAGCAGCAACGGGCACTGACTGGAGCAGCCAGGAAGCCAGGAATCCTCAGGACAGGTAAGAACTTCTTTTGGGAAGTGGGAAAGAAAAAAATATAACAATAAAAAAAACAAAAAAACGAATATTAGAAATAGCGAATTTATAGTGCCGATATTTGCTAAAAAAATTTGCTATTCGAATATTCGCGCTCAACACTAGTTACTATGAGAAATGCTAATTAATCTGCAGGCAGCATGTAAGAGCAAGAGGAGATGAACAGACTGATACCCCGGTATATAGATTAGAGGGAAAAGATTCAGAATAACTTGTTTAATTCATGCTTGTTCTGGGCTTTGACATAAAGGAAGCTGTCCTATCGGTGATTGACAGCTATCTCTGTATACAGTCAGAGAGGGAAGGCTGTCTATCACTGATAAGACCATCTCCTGGACTTAACAACCCAAAATGAGCACAGATATAAATGGATAAATTACAAGTTTTATTGAATCTCTTGCATAAAACTATATATCTCTCTGCTCAGCTCCTCCTGCTCTACAACATGCTGCTTTCAGGTCAGACACATCTTTAAAGTGACAGGTTCCCTTTAACATCCTCATCCCTACACAATACTAAACAAATAAAAATAAAATGACAATTACATTTTAAAGAGAACCTGTTCTACAAAACACAGTATCACAATTGACACCTTCAGTTATCACTAATATTGTGTTGATCAAGAACTACAGTAAAAAAAACTAAGTAGTGTACGTATGAACAGATGCAAACCACATCTACTGATGAAGCTAATAAAATCTGTCAGTCCACCTTAATACCGTCCATATGATATGGTTAGAATAATTACTACAAGTTTTGTTTTGTTTTTTAACTCAAATTGCTGACATTTTAAAATGTCTAATAAGTCACATTTTGCTGACTGCTCCACCATCCTTAAGGTTGCTGAGTGCTGGGGTGTCTGGAATTCAGTCTTTTCTGTTCTTTTTCTTTCTTCATCTAAAGAACAAAAAAATACTCATATCACAAAACAAGCTTGGACTCGATAAGACCGATCTGATCTGATTAGGCTGGGGAAAATGTAAAACTGCCATTTGTAAGCATAATCATTATTGTAAGGGCTTGCGCACACAAACATGTGCCAGCCGGTCCGTGCATTGTTTGTGGTCCCCAATGCACAGGCAACATCTGTGCAGTTTCCGCAGATGGATGCAGACCTATCCAACTTGATAGGGTCCGTGATCCATCCAAACCACAAAAAAAAAAATAGAACATGTTCTATTTTTTTTGCGGTGGGGAGGCACAGAGAGAAACCCCACGGAAGCACTCCACAGTGGTTCGTGCCTCTGTTCTGCACCTTCTGGATCGCGGACCCATTCAAGTAATTAGGTCCGCATCCGTGATACGGTGCACAAATGGTCGAGTCCCCTATATTGTGGCCCACAAAGCCGGCATGGCCAGCACACGTTCGTGTGCATGTGCCCTAAAATTGTAATGCTACAAGTGGCTCATCACACCAAGCATAGGCTTCAACTGAGGGACAGCAGGGCTGCGTGTAATGGTTGGTCTTGTAGAGCTCTGTGACGCTAGTCAAAGCTGAACTTATGAGATTAGACAAATCTCATGTCTAGAGTTGAGCGGACACCTGGATGTTCAGGTTCGGCCGAATTAGAAAAAAAAGTTCGGGTTCGGGACCCGAACTTGACCCCGAACCTGAACCCCATTGAAGTCAATGGGGACCGGAACTTTTGGCCACTAAAATGGCTCTAAAATAGTCCTGGAAAGGGCTAGAGGGCTGCAAAAGGCATCAAAATGTGCTTAAGAGCATGGCAATTGTTCTGCAAAAAAATGTGGATAGGGAAATGAATTAAAATATAAAACATAAAATACAGAAAAATAAAAAATAAAAATCTGGATCTAGGAGTAGGAGGTTGAGGAGGCGGTGGATGGGTGGATGTAGCGGTGTAGGTTGACGTGGCGGTGTGTAACGGTCACGTCCACACACACACAGGGGGAAGGGTAGTGACCACTGCGCTCCACCCTCACCCCTGGCCCTGCCTACTTGCCTCACGAGTCCTGATGACAGGGGACAACTGGACGGCAGTCCCTAACTTAGGATATGTGCAGGGAAGACAGACAAGACAAAATACGGAACATGAACGGACCGGGTCAGAACCAAGAGAGCTACGCAGTACAACGGATGAAGCAAAGAATGGTCAGGAGAAGCCGGGGTCAAATACCAGGAGAGTAGCGAAGTACAAGAGGAGTCCTAAGAGAGTAGTCAGGTGGGAGCCGAGGTCACAATACCAGGATGTATGCGCAGTACAGGAGGAGCAGGCAGAGGATCGTCAGGGAACAGGATCAGGTAAATATTCAGTAGTCCAACAAATAGCCAGGAACCTAGAAATTAACAGGCAACCTGTAGCCAGCATGCTGCCTGTATTTATAGTGGGGAGTGAGGGTCATGTGACGTGGCCAGCGTCACATGACCGACAGACCAACCAGTCGAGCACCGAGTGATCAGCTCGGCGCTCAAGGCAGACTTAGGAGCAGGGAGCCACCCAGCTAGTAAAGCCACCCTGGGAATGAGGTCAAACACAGATCCTCATTCCCAAAGCTAAGCAACAGGTCTGCGGGCGATGGGGGACCGAGTGCACCTTCGGAACCCCGTGACAGTACCCCCCCTTTTACGAGGGGCCACCGGACCCAAGACTTCAGGCGATGGCTTTTCTGGGTGTTCTAAATGAAATTTACGAACAAGTCTAGGAGCATGAACCTCCCTGGCAGGTACCCAAGATCTCTCTTCAGGTCCATACCCCTTCCAGTGAATCAGGTACTGCAAGGAATTACGCACCTTCCTGACATCCACTATTTTAGACACCACATACTCGACAGCATCATTAACAAGAACCGGCGGAGGCGAGGCTTTCGATGGTACTACCGGTTCAAAATATTTTTTAAGTAGAGATTTATGAAACACATTATGAATGTGGAATGACTCGGGCAGCTCCAACCTAAATGATACCGGGTTAATCACCTCCGTGATCTTATATGGTCCAATAAAACAAGGAGCAAATTTTCTAGACGCTACCTTGAGAGATAGATTCTTGGAGGACAACCATACTTTATCCCCAACCTGAAAGTTCACCCCCCTTGAACGTTTCCTATCGGCCTTGAGTTTTTGAGAACTTTGAGCCTTTTCTAGGTTCGATTGAACCCGGGCCCAAACTGTGCACAGTTCGGAGGAGAGTTTATCAGCTTCAGGGTTAGAGGAGGAGACGGACGACCCAGAATGAAAACGGGGATGAAAACCATGGTTACAAAAGAAAGGGGAGACCCCAGCAGAAGAATTGACACGGTTATTCAGAGCAAATTCAGCCAACGGAAGGAATTTGACCCATAATTGCTGATCATCAGCAACATACAACCTCAGGAATTGTTCCACAGACTGATTAAGGCGTTCAGTCTGCCCATTACTCTCAGGATGGTAGGCGGAAGAAAAAGACAACGAAATTATACATCTTTGACAGAAGGCCCTCCAGAATTTGGACACAAACTGCACACCCCTGTCCGAAACAATATTTTCCGGGATGCCATGTAAACGAACAATCTCTCTCACAAAAATAGACGCCAGGGTTTTAGCATTCGGAAGTTTAGACAGGGGAATGAAATGAACCATCTTGCTAAACCTATCGACCACTACCCAAACCACAGTCTTACCCTCCGCCAGCGGTAGGTCAGTTATAAAGTCCATTGAGATATGGGACCAGGGTCTACTGGGAATGGGTAGGGGTCGTAGGTTACCAGCAGGGCGAGTCCTAGGTGTCTTAGACCTGGCACAAACCTCACAGGCTGACACGTAGGACTTGACATCCCTGGTCAGAGTGGGCCACCAATAAGATCTAGAAACCAGATCCTTAGTGCCCTCAATACCCGGATGTCCACAAAAGGCAGAATCGTGACACTCACCCAACAGCTGGAGACGAAATTGTACGGGAACAAACAACTTATCTGTTGGGGTGGATTCCGGTGCCAGATGTTGTTCAGCCTTAATGCGAGCCGAGATATCCTGGGTTAGAGCCGCTAAGAAGATGTTTGCTGGTAGGATGGATTCAGGCGGCGTCTCAGTGGGTTGAAAAGCATGGAAGCTCCGAGATAATGCGTCTGCCTTTACATTTTTACTTCCCGGCCTGAACGTAATGGAGAAATCAAAACGGGTAAAAAACAGAGCCCATCGGGCTTGTCGGGGATTCAACCTCTTAGCGGACTCGAGAAACATTAGGTTTTTATGGTCAGTGACAACAGTTACTCGATGCCTTGCCCCCTCCAAAAAATGTCTCCACTCCTCAAATGCCCATTTAATGGCCAACAGCTCCCTATTCCCTATGTCGTAGTTTCTCTCCGTGGGAGAGAATTTCCTAGAGAAGAAGGCACACGGTCTCAGGTTAGTGAGGCTAGCTGTCACTACCAGAGCTTTGGGACGTTCTCACAGCTCTGTTTCTCCACCCCTGTGATGATGTCACTACTAGAGCTGGGAGGAGTTTTCTGTTTCCTTCCTCCCAGCTGTTCCTCCTCCGTTTGATTTCCCTGCCTTTATATTCCCCCTCCTCCTATTGTAGGTGTGGATTATATTTCTCATTTGGGTTGTAGCTCTTGCTTGAGTATCTTCCCTTGTATGCTATCCTTTCACTGGACCTGTGTTCTGCTGCAGCAAGTACTCCGGATATTGCCAGCCTGTCTTTGGATCCGTCTTCACTGCGGCTGCAGCCCTTCAGCTAAGTGTGCAGACATTGCTGTGTATCTGTGTGTTTTCTGACTGGATCTGAGGCGACCACGGTTCCCTCCATATACTGAGCAGGGCACCGGTGGCCGTGCCCCTTCCACTATTGTAGGGGTTACAGTGGTCATCAGTCTTAGGTACGCGGGCATGCCTCCTTCCACCATTTGGATCCAGGCATGGGCTTAGCAGCATAGGGAGAGCTTTTGAGGGTCTGACAGGGGTCACCCTTTATCCTCCCTAGTTTGGGTCCGGTCAGTAGCTCTTTTTTCTGTGCATGCTCTTGTTGCTCACATACAGCCGTGACACTAGCAGGACCTTGTGAAAGGACTGCTCCTGCGCCGTCCTCGGACGCATCCACCTCCACAATAAAGGGTCTCTCCTGATAAGGCTGGATCAGAATGGGAGCGCTACTAAATGCCTTTTTTAATGTTTCAAATGAAGAAATGGCCTTGGTAGTCCAATTCTCCAAATCCGCCCCTTTCTTAGTAAGGTCGGTCAATGGCTTAGCAATTACAGAAAAATTCATGATGAATTTACGGTAGTAATTAGCGAAACCCAAAAACCGTTGTAAAGCCTTTAGGGATGAAGGCCTTACCCATTCCTTAATTGCTAAAACCTTACCAGGATCCATCTTAAAGGCGTGAGGAGTCAAAACATGCCCTAGAAACAGTATCTCCTGTACACCAAAGACACATTTCTCTTGCTTAGCGGATAGCTGGTTCTCCCTCAACACCTCTAATACTTGTTTGACATGGGACACATGAGATTCGAAATCAGGAGAGAATATCAAAATGTCGTCAAGATAGACAATAATAAATTTACCTAAGAACTCCCTAAGAATATCGTTCATTAAGTTTTAGAACACAGCTGGGGCATTGCTGAGTCCAAAAGGCATCACCTGATATTCAAAGTGTCCTATCGGAGTATTGAACGCTGTCTTCCATTCGTCTCCCTCCTTGATTCGGATTAGATTGTATGCCCCTTTCAGGTCAATCTTGGAAAACCAGGTTGCCCCCAAAACCTGGTTAAATAAATCCGGAATCAATGGGAGAGAGTATCTATTTTGGACAGTGATTTTATTTAATCTCCGGTAATCAATACAAGGCCTAAGACCACCATCCTTCTTTTTAACAAAGAAAAACCCTGCTCCCATAGGAGAGACTGAAGGTCTAATATGCCCTTTAGCAAGGCTCTCCTTAATATAATCTTCCATAGCCTTGCGTTCGGGCCCTGAAAGATTATAAATTCGACCTTTGGGAAATTCGGCACCCTCAATTAGCTCTATGGCGCAATCATAAGGTCTATGGGGGGGTAGAACCTCTGGAGTAAGGGACGAGAACACATCAGAATATTCCTTAATAACAGAGGGTAATGTATTAGACCTTACTGAAACCCCAGCCTGGACCACGGACAAGCATGAGTCACACTTAGGTCCCCATTTCACCAACTCTCCTTTGGACCAATCAATTGTGGGTTTATGTAAACGGAGCCAAGGCAACCCTAGTACCACCTCAACCGGTAGGTTTTCCAGGACTAGAAGAGAACATCTCTCAGAGTGGCACACACCCACGGACAGAGAAATTTCAGAGGTACATGACCTCACCGTACCACCAATCAGGGGAGTAGCATCAATAGCCATGACATGGATAGGTGTAGGTAAAGCAAACATTGGAATACCCAATCTACAAGCAAACTCAAAGTCAATAAAGCTGGCCGCTGAACCGGAGTCAATAAAGGCCTTACCCGGCCACTTATTAACCCCCAGAGAAATTGTTATGGGTACCAAAAGCTTACCTTTAGAAAAATCAGGGTGTACCTGGTCTTTAGGTTGTCTTGCCTTATAAGACTTGTCAGAGAGGTCCCTCTTAGGACACTTGTTGATCCAATGGCCAGGATCTCCACAGTAGAAGCACTCTCCGCGTCTGCGACGAAGATTACCCCGGGTCATGCCAACCTGCATGGGTTCCTCGGTGGAGACCTCAGTGTTGTCCCTGGAAAAGGCCTCTGGCTGGACCACCATCTGAGAACAGAACTGTCGTTCTTGTCGTCTCTCTCTAACTCGTCTGTCAAGTCGGACAACTAGGGTCATCATCTCCTCTAAGGTATCAGGAATTTGGTAATTGACCAATAGATCTTTTAAATTATCAGATAGACCAGACCTAAACTGACTCTTCAGGGCTGGTTCATTCCATCCTGAGGGGACACACCACCGTCTGAATTGGGTGCAATACTCCTCCGCAGGGAGATGGCCCTGAACCAGTGCCCTAAGAGCTGTCTCGGCTACCAGGGCCCTGTCTGGTTCGTCATAGAGGGTACCCAGGGCCTGAAAAAAACCCTCCACAGAAGTTAGACAACTGGCCCCAGGAGGTAACGAAAATGCCCAGTCCTGGGGATCACCCTGTAGTAGAGAAATGATAATCCCCACGCGTTGGCTCTCGGGACCGGAGGACACGGGGCGCAAACGGAAGTAGAGTTTGCAATTCTCCTTAAAGGAGAGAAACCTCTTCCGGTCTCCAGAAAAGGGTTCTGGGAGCTTGATCTGGGGTTCAAAATATGGACTGGAGGACAGAGGAGTGGAAGAACCTTGCCCTAACTCACAAGGACGGAGTTTCTCTCCTAGCTCCTGCACCCTCTGTGTCAAGTTAGAGACATGGTCAGTCAGGGTAGTAAGAGGATTCATGATACAGTGGTTATTGGGCCTGTTAATCTGTAGCGTTCACGTCCACACACACACAGGGGGAAGGGTAGTGACCACTGCGCTCCACCCTCACCCCTGGCCCTGCCTACTTGCCTCACGAGTCCTGATGACAGGGGACAACTGGACGGCAGTCCCTAACTTAGGATATGTGCAGGGAAGACAGACAAGACAAAATACGGAACATGAACGGACCGGGTCAGAACCAAGAGAGCTACGCAGTACAACGGATGAAGCAAAGAATGGTCAGGAGAAGCCGGGGTCAAATACCAGGAGAGTAGCGAAGTACAAGAGGAGTCCTAAGAGAGTAGTCAGGTGGGAGCCGAGGTCACAATACCAGGATGTATGCGCAGTACAGGAGGAGCAGGCAGAGGATCGTCAGGGAACAGGATCAGGTAAATATTCAGTAGTCCAACAAATAGCCAGGAACCTAGAAATTAACAGGCAACCTGTAGCCAGCAGGCTGCCTGTATTTATAGTGGGGAGTGAGGGTCATGTGACGTGACCAGCGTCACATGACCGACAGACCAACCAGTCGAGCACCGAGTGATCAGCTCGGCGCTTAAGGCAGACTTAGGAGCAGGGAGCCACCCGGCTAGTAAAGCCGCCCTGGGAATGAGGTCAAACACAGATCCTCATTCCCAAAGCTAAGAAACAGGTCTGCGGGCGATGGGGGACCGAGTGCACCTTCGGAACCCCGTGACACGGTGTAGGTGGAAGAGGCGGTGAAGGAGGAATAGGTAGCCAACACTGATTTGTGTTATTTTTTATTTTTAAATTGGGGTATCCCCCAAAATATTGGGACATATAACAAAATAAAACAAAGAATAAATGCAGTACAAGAATGGATGGTTGATGCTGGTATAAATGTTTATTCTGCACAAGGTACGGAGAAGTCCTGTGGGATCCATGCCTGGTTCATTTTAATAAACGTAAGCTTGTCCACATTGGCTGCGGCCTGTGATAATGCTTTCTGCCGTGCTAAACACACGTTCACACTATACACTGGCTGCAGGGCAGGTCAGCACCTCCAAGGCTGACAAAGCTTTTCCACATTTGGGCCATGCTAACCCTGCCTTCTCAGGTGCTGGTGGTGCCCCAGCTGCATTGGCGACTTCTTCCTCCTCCTCTGCCTTCGCCTTGTGCTTCCACTGTGCCCCCGCTGTCAGGTGGGAATGATATCATCAGCGTGCGCTTGTAGTCGCGCATCTTCCGATCAGTAACACATGTTTTCACTAAATTTTGTTCCCTGTCAGCAATGCAGAGATAGGGGTTCATTAACGGCAAAAGGGGGTTCATGTCACTTAGCAATAGAACAGAGGATTTTGAGAGATTTTGGCCCCTGTCACCCAGGCACAGCAGGGGTTCATTCACGGCAAAAGGGGGTTCATGTCACCCAGCAATAGAACAGACGATTTTGAGAGATTTAGGCCCCTGTCAACCAGACACAGCAGATGTTCATTCACGGCAAAAGGGGGTTCATGTCACCCAGCAATAGAACAGACGATTTTGATAGATTTAGGCCCATGTCAACCAGGAACAGCAGGGGTTCATTCAAGGCAAAAGGGGGTTCTTGTCACCCAGCAATAAAACAGAGGATTTTGAGAGGTTTAGGCCCCTGTCACCCAGGCACAGCAGGGGTTCATTCACGGCAAAAGGGGGTTCATGTCACCCAGCAATAGAATAGATGATTTTGAGAGATTTAGGCTCCTGTCACCCAGGCACAGCAGGGGTTCATTCAAGGCAAAAGGGGGTTCATGTCACCCAGCAATAGAACAGAGGATTTTGAGAGATTTAGGCCCCTGTCACCCAGGCTCAGCAGGGGTTCATTCACGGCAAAAGGGGGTTCATGTCACCCAGCAATAGAACAGACGATTTTGATAGATTTAGGCCCATGTCAACCAGGCACAGCAGGGGTTCATTCATGGAAAAAGGGGGTTCATGTCACCCAGCAATACAACAGAGGATATGAACATTGGCTGTGAACAGGCGGCTGCGTCTGTCTGTAATGACGCCTCCTGCAGTGCTAAATACATGTTCTGAGTGTACACTGGCTGCAGGGAAGGCCAGCACCTCCAAGGCATACAGGGCAAGCTCTGGCCATGTGGACAATTTGGAGACCCAGAAGTTGAATGGGGCAGAACCATCATTCAGTACGTGTAGGCGTGTGCACAGGTACTGTTCCACCATGTTGTTCAAATGCTGCCTCCTGCTAACACGCTCCATATCAGCAGTTGGGGCCGGTTTTTGCGCCGAGGTGACAAAGCTTTTCCACATGCTAACCCTGCCTTCTGAGGTGCTGGCGCTGACACAGCTGCGTTGGCGACCTCTTCCTCCTCCCCTGCCTTCGCCTTGTTCTTCCACTTGTCCCCCAGTGTCAGTCGGTATTGCTCTCAGGAGCGCGTCTCCCAGCGTGCGCCTGTAGTCACGCATCTTCCGATCACGCTCCAGTGAGGAAATTAAGGACGGCACATTGTCTTTGTAACCGGGATCCAGCAGGGTGGCCACACAGTAGTCAGCACACGTTAAAATGTGGGCAACTCTGCTGTCGTTGCGCAGGCACTGCAGCATGTAGTCACTCATGTGTGCCAGGCTGCCCAGAGGTAAGGACAAGCTGTCCTCTGTGGGAGGCGTATCGTCTGCGTCCTCCGTATCCCCCCAGCCACGCACCAGTGATGGGCCCGAGCTGCGTTGGATGCCACCCCGCTGTGAACATGCTTCATCCCCATCCTCCTCCTCATCCTCCTCGTCCTCCAGTAGTGGGCCCCGGCTGGCCAAATTTGGACCTGGCCTCTGCTGTTGCAAAAAAACTCTTTCTGAGCCACTTCTAAAAGACTGGCCTGAAAGTGTTAGAGATGACCCCTCTTCCTCCTCCTCATCCTGGGCCACATCCTCTTCCATCATCGCCCTAAGTGTTTTCTCAAGGAAACATAGAAGTGGTATTGTAAGGCTAATAACGGTGTCATCGCCACTGGCCATGTTGGTGGAGTACTCGAAACAGCGCAACAGGGCACACAGGTCTCGCATGGAGGCCCAGTCATTGGTGGTGAAGTGGTGCTGTTCCGCAGTGCGACTCACCCGTGCGTGCTGCAGCTGAAACTCCACTATGTCCTGCTGCTGCTCGCACAGTCTCTCCAGCATGTGCAAGGTGGAGTTCCACCTGGTGGGCACGTCGCATGTGAGGCGGTGAGCGGGAAGGCCGAAGTTACGCTGTAGAGCAGACAGCCAAGCGGCGGCAGGATAAGAACGCCGGAAGCACGCACAGACGGCCCGCACTTTATGCAGCAGCTCTGACATGTCGGGGTAGTTGTGAATGAATTTCTGCACCACCAAATTCAGCACATGCGCCAGGCAAGGGATGTGCGTCAAACCGGCTAGTCCCAGAGCTGCAAAGAGATTTCGCCCATTATCGCACACCACCAGGCCAGGCTTGAGGCTGACTGGCAGAAACCACTCGTCTGTCTGTTGTTCTATACCCCGCCACAACTCCTGCGCGGTGTGGGGCCTGTCCCCCAAACACATCAGTTTCAGAACGGCCTGCTGACGTTTACCCCTGGCTGTGCTGAAGTTGGTGGTGAAGGTCTGTCGCTGACCGGATGAGGAGGTGATAGAAGAGGAGGCCGAGTAGGAAGAGGAGGCAACAGGAGGCAAAGAATGATGCCCTGCGATCCTTGGCGGCGGAAGGACGTGCGCCAAACAGCTCTCCGCCTGGAACCCAGCCGCCACTACATTTACCCAGTGTGCAGTTAGGGAGATATAGCGTCCCTGGCCGTGCTTACTGGTCCACGTATCTGTGGTTAGGTGGACCTTGCCACAGATGGCGTTGCGCAGTGCACACTTGATTTTATCCGATACTTGGTTGTGCAGGGAGGGCACGACTCTCCTGGAGAAGTAGTGGCGGCTGGGAACAACGTACTGTGGGACAGCAAGCGACATGAGCTGTTTGAAGCTGTCCGTCTCCACCAGCCTGAATGACAGCATTTTAAAGGCCAGTAGTTTAAAAATGCTGGCATTCAGGGCCAGGGATCGAGGGTGGCTAGGTGGGAATTTACGCTTTCTCTCAAAGGTTTGTGAGATGGAGAGCTGAACGCTTCCATGTCACATGGTGGAGATGCTTGGTGATGGAGGTGGTGTTGTTGGTGGCACATCCTCTGTTTGCTGGGCGGCAGGTGCCAACGTTCCTCCAGAGGCGGAGGAAGAGGCCGAGGCAGCAGCAAAAGAGGGAGCAGGAGGGGCCTGAGCCCTTTCTTGGTTTTGAAGGTGCTTACTCCACTGCAGCCCGTGTCTCGCATGTAGATGCCTGGTCATGCAGGTTGTGCTAAGGTTCAGAACGTTAATGCCTCACTTCAGGCTCTGATGGCACAGCGTGCAAACCACTCGGGTCTTGTCGTCAGTACATTGTGTGAAGAAGTGCCATGCCAGGGAACTCCTTGATGCTGCCTTTGGTGTGCTCGGTCCCTGGTGGCGGTGGCCAGTAGCAGGCGAACTGTTTCGGCGACGGCTGCTCTGCTTTTGCACCCTGCTCCCGCTTTTGCTACGCTGTTGGCTCGGTCTCACCACTGCCTCTTCCTCCGAACTCTGAAAGCCAGTGGCACAACCTTCATTCCATGTGGGGTCTAGGACCTCATCGTCCCCTGCATCGTCTTCCACCTAGTCTTCCTCCCTGACCTCCTTTTCGGTCTGCACACTGCATAAAGACGACGCAGTTGGCACCTGTGTTTTGTCATCATCAGAGATGTGCTGAGGTGGTATTCCCATGTCCTCATCAGGAAACATAAGTGGTTGTGCGTCAGTGCATTCTATGTCTTCCACCCCTGGGGAAGGGCTAGGTGGATGCCCTTGGGAAACCCTGCCAGCAGAGTCTTCAAACAGCATAAGAGACTGCTGCATGACTTGAGGCTCAGACAGGTTCCCCGATATGCACGGGGGTGATGTGACAGACTGATGGGCATGGGTTTCAGGCGCCACCTGTGCGCTTTCTGCAGAAGACTGGGTGGGAGATAATGTGAACGTGCTGGATCCACTGTCGGCCACCCAATTGACTAGCGCCTGTACTTGCTCAGGCCTTAACATCCTTAGAATGGCATTAGGCCCGACCAAATATCGCTGTAGATTCTGGCGGCTACTGGGACCTGAGGTAGTAGGTTCAGTAGGACGTGTAGCTGTGGCAGAACGGCCACATCCTCTCCCTGCACCAGAGGCTCCACCAACACCACCACCGCGACCATGACCGCGTCCCCTTATTAGATGTTTGCCTCATAGTTAGCGTTCAAAAAGCAAAGTAAAAATTGGTTAAGTATGTTAAAAATAATTAACCGACAATATAAACCCTGATGTAGGGTATTGCACTAAAAAATTTTTTTAACTCTATATGACAGCGGTATTTGTGGCTTAAATGTGACAGTAACCGATGCACGTGTAATCAAAGATGACCAGTATATGAACAAAAGGATTTTTTTAACCGCAGTAACCTAATGGCCGTAATTGTGGCCTAAATGTGACTGTAATGAATGTACGTTTAATCAAAGATGACCAGTATATGAACAAACATTTTTTTTAAACCGCAGTAACCAAATGGCCGTATTTGTGGCCTAAATATGACTGTCACCTATGCACATGTAATCAAAGATGACCAGTATATAAACAAACGTTTTTTTTATGCTGCAGTAACCAAATGGCCGAATTTGTGGCCTAAATGTGACTGTAATCAATGCACGTTTAATAAAAAATGACCAGTATATGAACAAAGTTTTTTTTAAACCGCAGTAACCAAATGGCCGTATTTGTGGCCTAAATGTGACTGTAATCAATGCACGTTTAATCAAAAATGACCAGTATATGAACAAACGTATTTTTTTAACCGCAGTAACCTAATGGCCATATTTGTGGCCTAAATGTGACTGTAATTAATGCACGTTTAATCAAAAATGACCAGTATATGAACAAACGGTTTTTTTTTAAACCGCAGTAACCTAATGGCCGTATTTGTGGCCTAAATGTGACTGTCACCTATGTACATGTAATCAAAGATGACCAGTATATGAAAAAAAGTGTTTTTTTTTACCGCAGTAACCTAATGGCCGTATTTGTGGCCTAAATGTGATGGTAATCAATGCACGTTTAATCAAAAATGACCAGTATATGAACAAACGTTTTTTTTTAACCGCAGTAACCTAATGGCCGTATTTGTGGCCTAAATGTGACTGTAATCAATGTACGTTTAATCAAAGATGACCAGTATATGAACAAAAGTTTTTTTTTAAAACCACAGTAACCAAATGGCCGTATTTGTGGCCTAAATGTGACTGTCACCTTTTCACGTGTAATCAAAGATGACCAGTATATGAAAAAAAGTTTTTTTTTAACCGCAGTAACCAAATGGCCGTATTTGTGGCCTAAATATGACGGTAATCAATGCACGTTTAATCAAAAATGACCAGTATATGAACAAACGTTTTTTTTAAACCACAGTAACCTAATGGCCGTATTTGTGGCCTAAATGTGACTGTAATCAATGTACGTTTAATCAAAGATGACCAGCATATGAACAAACGTTTTTTTTTAAACCACAGTAACCAAATGGCCGTATTTGTGGCCTAAATGTGACTGTCACCTATGCACATGTAATCAAAGATGACCAGTATATGAACAAATGTTTTTTTTAAACTGCAGTAACCAAATGGCCGTATTTGTGGCCTAAATGTGACTGTAATCAATGCACGTTTAATAAAAAATGACCAGTATATGAACATACTTTTTTTTAAACCGCAGTAACCAAATGGCCGTATTTGTGGCCTAAATGTGACTGTAATCAATGCACGTTTAATCAAAAATGACCAGTATATGAACAAACGTTTTTTTTTAACCGCAGTAACCTAATGGCCGTATTTGTGGCCTAAATGTGACTGTAATCAATGCACGTTTAATCAAAAATGACCAGTATATGAACAAACGTTTTTTTTTTAAACCGCAGTAACCTAATGGCCGTATTTGTGGCATAAATGTGACTGTCACCTATGTACATGTAATCAAAGATGACCAGTATATGAAAAAAAGTAGTTTTTTTTACCGCAGTAACCTAATGGCCGTATTTGTGGCCTAAATGTGACTGTTATCAATGCACGTTCAATCAAAAATGACCAGTATATGAACAAACGGTCTTTTTTAACCGCAGTAACCTAATGGCCGTATTTGTGGCCTAAATGTGACTGTCACCTATGCACGTTTAATCAAAGATGACCAGTATATGAACAAACGTTTTAACCGCAGTAACCTAATGGCCGTATTTGTGGCCTAAATGTGACTGTCACCTATGCACGTGTAATCAAAGATGACCAGGCCATTTTTAGCAAATCTGACATGTCACTTTATGTGGTAATAACTTTAAAATGCTTTTACATATCTAGGCCATTCTGAGATTGTTTTCTCGTCACATATTGTACTTCAAGACAGTGATAAAATGGAGTCAAAAAATTTCATTTTTAATTATAAAAAAATACCAAATTTATCCCCCCAAAAAATTGAAAAATTTGCTAATTTCCAAATTTAAATTTCCCCACTTTTATAATACATAGTAATACCTTAAAAATTAGTAATTACTTTACATTCCCCATATGTCTACTTCATGTTTGAATCATTTTGAAAATGACATTTTATTTTTTGGGGATGTTAGAAGGCTTAGAAGTTTAGAAGCAAATCTTAAAATTTTTAAGAACATTTCCAAACCCCAATTTTTTCATGACCAGTTCAATGATGAAGTCACTTTCTGGGGCTTACATATTAGAAACCACCCATAAATCACCCAATTTTAGAAATTACACCCTCAAGCTATTCAAAACTGATTTGACAAACTTTGTTAACCCTTTAGGTGCCCCACGAGAATTAAATGAAAATGGGAATGAAATTTCAAAATTTCAAAATTTTTTTGCAGATTTTACATTTTAATCAATTTTTTCTTCAGCACATTAAGGGTTAACAGCCAAACAAAACTCAAACTCTATCACCCTGAATCTGGAGTAAGATAGCATAAAATCTAGTTTAGCGAGAAAAGTTAGCGAGACAAATTTAGAATCAGTTTGGGTTACATTGCAGCTTGATAATCATAAGGTAACTCATGTAGGTGTGATATATACACCACCTGGCCAAGTCAAAGAATTAGATGATCTACTAGTTGAGGAAATAGCTAAAATGACATTGAAAGGGGAAGTTATCATTATAGGAGACTAGAGTTGTTGCGATACCAAATTTTTATTTCGATACCATAAAAAAGTATTGCGATACTCGATACCATTCGATACCACGCGAAAAAAATAAACCAAAAAAGCCACGTGCATTCCGCATTTTAAAAAAATGCCGAATCGCGCAGTTTTTATTTTATTTTTTTCTGTTCCGGCGTTCACCGCATAGATTTTTTTTCTATTTTAATAGTTTGGACTTTTCGGATGTGGCGATATGTGATATGTTTATTTATTTATTTTTTATATGTAATTTATACTTAATATTTTGGTGTCTTTTTTTTATTTTATTTTTACATTTTTATTTAATAACTATTTCCCCCCTCAGGGGCTGGAACCTGGGATTTTTTCATCCCTTGTCCTTTTCACCCTGATAGAGCTCTACTAGGGTAAATAGGATCTCATACTGTCCCTGCTGCCCTGTGCTTTGTGCACACAGCAGCAGGGAGCCGACTATGGCAGCCAGGGCTTCAGTAGCATCCTGGCTGCCATGGTAACTGATCGGAGCCCCAGGCTTACACTGCTGGGGCTCCGATCAGAAGCTGCCACTGCACCACCAATGAGAGGAGGTGAGGGGACTCGGTGGCCACTGCCACTAATGATTTAAATACTGGGGGGGTTGAGGGGGGGGGGCGCTGCGCCACCAATGATTCTAATAGTGGGGGGGGGGCACTGTGCCACCAATAGTTCTAATACTGGGGGAGGGGGGCGCACTGCGCCACCAATGATAATTAATCTTTAATACAGGAGGCGGATACTGGCAGCAAATCAGCGGCAGTTAACCCCTCAGGTGCCGCACCTAAGGGGTTAACTGCCGCTGATCGCAGCTCCCTGTCAGAGGCAGGGTGCCGGCAATGTGATTCTGCTGCTGGCACCTGCCTCCTGTATTAAAAGTTAAAGACTACCTTTCATGGGTCCAGACTTAGTTAAGTTAGCAGGACATGTAGAGGACGGAGCGGCGCCCAGGAATAATAGTAGGTGCAGGGAGATCCCTGGGCGCTGCTCTATGTAGCCTGCTAACTTAACTGTCCGAACCCATAAAAAAGGTCTTCCTATCATTGGTGGCGCAGTGCGCCCGCCCCTCCTTTGCCCTCTCTTCTCATTGGTGGCAGAAGCAGCACAGGGGGAAGGGAGAGACTGCTTCCTTTTCCCCTGTGCTTCTGAGGGAACATGAGCGCGCTGACAGCAGCACGCTCATGTTCTGTGATATTAGACTGCGCAGCAGCGCAGGCTAGTATCGAAAAAAAGGA
Organism: Bufo bufo; assembly: GCF_905171765.1. Classification (NCBI taxonomy): domain Eukaryota; kingdom Metazoa; phylum Chordata; class Amphibia; order Anura; family Bufonidae; genus Bufo; species Bufo bufo. The sequence goes on along the minus strand of NC_053393.1, from coordinate 451,344,473 downwards.
AATCTCAGTATCGTATCGATACCGGGACAAAAGTATCGATTGGTTATAGAAATTTCGATACCGGCAACAACCCTATGGGAGACTTTAATCTTCCTGATGTAAACTGGAAAACCAAAATAGCTAGTTCTGCCAGGAGTACAGACATTCTAAATTCCCTACTGGGATTATCTCTACAGCAAGAAGTTTTGTTTGTCACGGCCACTTTATTGAAAGGAGGGGTAAAGTCGCTCGCCGTATAGTGGCGAGTGGATGAGTTGATTATGGTATTTAGGCCGAGCTTATGGCTGGTCTAATCTGTGGTTTTAAAGTTATTTGGTTATTATCTATTTGTATAAGCTATTCTTTAATAAAGTTGGCCGTGGCCTCATTTTATCCATGCACTAATGTGTCCACGTGTCTTATTATTATTTTATAGTTATTAGTTTAAGTTATTTAAGGGGGAGGTTGTATGATCTATAATCACATGGAAATTAGCAAATGTTGTGCCTATTCACAAGAAAGGTAGTAGGGAGGAATCGGGCAACATAGGCCAGTAAGTCTGACATCAATAGTGGGAAAATTTATGGAAACCATACTTAAGGAGAGGATTGTGGAACATCTAAAATCCCATGGATTGAAAGATGAAAAACAGCATGGGTTTACTTCACGGAGATCATGTCAAACTAATCTATAAATTTTTTTGATTGGGTGACTAAAATAATAGATGGCGGAGGTGCAGTAGACATCGCTTATCTAGACTTTAGTAAGGCTTTTGATACTGTCCGACATAGAAGGCTTATCAATAAATTGCAGTCTTTGAGCTTGGACTCCCATATTGTTGAATGGATTAGGCTGAGGGACAGACAACAGAGGGGTGTAGTCAATGGAGTATATTCATACCATGGTCTTGTTACCAGTGGGGTACCTCAGGGATCTGTTCTGGGAACCATATTGTTTAATATCTTTATCAGCAAAATTGCAGAAGGCCTCGATGGTAAGGTGTGTCTTTTTGCTGATGACACAAATATTTGTAACAGGGTTGATGTTCCTGGAGGGATACACCAAATGGAAAAGGATTTAGGAAAACTAGAGGAATGGTCAAAAATCTGGCAACTAAAAGTTTATGTTGATAAGTGCAAGATAATGCACCTGGTGCGTAAAAAACGAAGAGCAGAATATAAAATCAGTGATAATCTTAACTTCAGTATCTGAGGAAAGGAATTTAAGGGTCATTATTTCAGAAGACTTAAAGGTAGGCAGGCAAAGTCATAGAGCAGCAGGTAATGCTAGCAGAATGCTTGGGTGTATAGGGAGAGGCATTACCAGTAGAAAGAGGGAGGTGCTCATGCCGCTCTACAGAGCACTAGTGAGACCTCATTTGGAGTATTGTGCGCAGTACTAAGGACCATATCTCCAGAAGTATATTGATACTTTGGAGAGAGTTCAGAGAAGAGCTACTAAACTAGTACATGGATTGCAGGATAAAACTTACCAGGAAAGATTAAAGGACCTTAACATGTATAGCTTGGAAGAAAGACGAGACAGAGGGGATATGATAGAAACTTTAAAATACATAAAGGGAATCAACAAGGTAAAAGAAGTGAGAATATTTAAAAGACGAAAAACTGCTACAAGAGGACATAGTTTTAAATTAGAGGGGCAAAAGTTTAAAAGTAATATCAGGAAGTATTACTTTACAGAGAGAGTAGTGGATGCATGGAATAGCCTTCCTGCAGAAGTGGTAGCTGTAAATACAGTGAAGGAGTTTAAGCATGCATGGGATAGGCATAAGGCCATCCTTTATATAAGATAGGGCCAGGGGCTATCCATAGTACTCAGTATATTGGGCAGACTAGATGGGCCAAATGGTTCTTATCTGCCGACACATTCTGTTTCTATGTTTCTATGCTGCTGGTGTTTCTGAGGTTATGCTTCACATTGAACCACACCAATCAATTGCCTTACCTTAATAAGGAAAGGGCACTCCAGTGACATGTAGACACTCTCCGTAGATGCACCACCCATCCAGCCTCCCTGCTGCATACACAACCCCAAGGGAGGAGCAGCCAACCACGACAGGAGATGAAGCCAAAGGTAAACGTTCTCCTTGCAATCAAGAGACACAGTGGGGGGAAAGCACCGACTAGAATTGCTTTAAGGCAGAGGGATTGAGACACTTCCCACTATGCAGCCTGCACACCAGCGAGTAACTCCATGCTTGCACCATATTATGGTATCGCAATACCGCACCTAACTTTCAGAGAAAGGAGGCAGTATACAGAAAGGGAGCCTGGAAATCTTTGAGAGTGATGGAGAAGTGTCTGTGAAAGGCTCCATCATAAGCTAAAGAGAAAGAAAAAAGAAAAATATGCTGGGTCCTTCTTCCTGCTCAGCTTTATAGGGGCTATAGTGATTGGTTAGTTTATTAATTGATTATTACTGCTTATTAACCTTTCTCTGTCTAGTTGTACCTAGAGGGCTTTAACCCATTCATGACTGTGATGCTGTAGGACATCCAGGAAATACATTATATGGACAAAAGTATTGGGACACACGTCTTAATCATTGAATTCAGGTGTTTCATTCAGTGCCATTGCCACAGATGTATAAAATCATGCACCTAACCATGCTGGTCTGCTGTTACAAACATTTGTGAAAGAATGGCTCTACAAGTAGAGACAACTCATCCTAGGCACATTCTAAGATGAGTTGTTGGAGGTCATTTTTATATAATTCTCAGAGAGAAACCCTTTAACACCATGCATCGACTACTGGGCCTACCTAAGATCGTATATACTGCCCCTCACTTCTGAACTCTAACAAGATTTTGTGTGCCCATTTCTTCACCAAATCAGATCTTCTTGGGGGCCTACAATCTGATTCATATTAAGGAAGGAATGAATTGAAGCATTGAACACTCGGAATGGCTGCTATGGAGAATCTGACCTTTGCAACACACCTGCAGTATTCCAACATTTTTTTAATGTAATATTCCGGGATGTACTAAATTGGCATGTACTCATGTATCTGGATGATATTATTATTTATATTGTTATGATTTTAACACTCATCACCAGTTGCCAATTCTGGGATTTTTTTGTTTGGAGAACTGCTAATGGATCATGAAAAAGTCTCAGGCCCAAACTTGAACTGGTCACAACCTTTTGGCCATAAAACCTTCCAGGGATTCCTTGGCTTTGCAATTACTAGTGGAAGGTCATCCAGAATTATTCTCAAATAGTGGCCATCTTAACAGCTTTCATCTTTAAAGGGGAAAATAATCACAACTGATAGGATTCCACTTTGCGGACCTTTAACCTTTTCAAGCTTGAATTCTCCTCTGTTCGGGTTCACCATGTTGAAATTAATACACCATTTTTCCACAAGGGATGGAGCTGTGTATTTGCAACAGTCTGACAAAATAAATAACTATCCTTGTGGCTCACCCCCCAAAAATGTACTACTGCAGAAAAAAATTATTCCACCAATGACTGAAATCGTTGCTTTTAAACTCTACTTTGTGGAATGGCATTTTCTTCTGGAGGAAGCCATGTTCTCTATAACAATGAAAAAAGCCCTTTCTGTGTTACAGGGGGGAAAAAAATCTGAAAATGGAAAATCTGCAAAAAATTTTTTTTTGAAATTTCACCTCCATTTTCCTTTAATTCTTATGGAACACCTAAAGTGTTACCAAAGTTTGTAAAATCAGTTTTGAATAATTAGAGGGGAGTAAATTCTAAAATGGTGTCATTTATGGGTGATTTCTACTATGTAAGCCCCACAAAAGAACTGCATAACTGAATTAGTACTTAAAATAGTGGTTTTGAAAATTTTCTTTCAAAATTGCTTCTAAAATTCAGACGGCTCTCTATTCAGAATGCATGGGGATAAAACGGATCAGTTATTTCCCGGTATAAATCCCCTAGGACGGTACTCTATACCGAAAAAGAAAAATGCTCGTGTGAAAGTACCCTAAGTAAAAGCACTCCAGAGTTATTACCACATAAAGTGAAACATGTCAGATTTGCAAAATGTGGCTAAGGCTACTATCACACTTGCGTCTTTGCTGGGTCCGTCAGGGTTCAGCAAAAACGCTTCCGTTACTAATAATACAACCATCTGCATCCGTTATCAACGGATCTGGTTGTATTATCTGTAACATAGCCAAGATGGATCCATTATGAACTTCATTGAAAGTCAATGGGGGACGGATCTGTTTTCTATTGTATCAAAGAAAACGGGTCCGTCCCCATTGACTTGCGGGTCCGCATCCCAGGAAGGAAAGCAAACTGTAGCATTCTGCGGTTTGTTCTCCGGTATGAGAACGGAATGGAATGCATTTTGAAGCATTCCGTTCTGTTCAGTTACATTTTGTCTTCATTGACAATGAATGGGGACAAAACAGAAGCGTTTTTTTTTTCCGGTATTGAGACCCTATGACGGATCTCAATACCAGAAAATATTAAAACTAGTGTGAAAGTAGCCTTAGTCCTTATGGTGAAAACTGGCTTGGTCTTTAAGGGGTTAATGGCCCGTGAATAGCAGTAAAAAAATACAACATGCACCCGTCTAGCGATTGTTAAAAACGAGTACACTGTGGCCTTTCGGGCTAAGGTTAAAATAAATACAAAAAAATTATAATAATAATACTCATCCACTTGCTCACGTGGGGACATTCGATCCCCACAAAATGCAGCAGGACCTGTGCTCCCAGCGTGATGACATCACCATGCTGGAATCGCCAGGTCCTGCTGTCTCTAGTGAAGTGGATCAAGTGAGTTTTTTTTCTGTAAAAACAAAATGGAGACCATTACAAAGGGGAGGCAGTATTCCTACTGAGGAGCACTAAGAGGGGGAATTATTCTTACTGGGGAACACAAAGGGACCTGGAGGAAAGAAGGTTTGTACACAAACATAGAAGAGGATTCTTTACGGTAAGAGCAGTGAGACTATGGAACTCTCTGCCTGAGGAGGTGGTGATGGTGAGTATGTAACATCCCAGAGTTATGTTACTAAACTCTTTTACCCCGCTACAACCTGTTAAGTGTATTTGTACGGTCATCTAATGTGATTTATCTTATATTCTCACAAATGTGCATATTCTAAGCCTGTTACATGTACTTTACTGTAATTTCCATGTATACCAGTAGGTGTCAGCAATGTGTCAGCAGGGCTTTAGTAACAGTTTAGCATATGTACAAGGTGGGCCATTTATATGGATAGACCTTAATAAAATGGGAATGGTTGGTGATATTAACTTCCTGTTTGTGGCACATTAGTATATGTGAGGGGGGAAACTTTTCAAGATTGGTGGTGACCATGGCGACCATTTTGAAGTCGGCCATTTTGAATCCAACTTTTGTTTTTTCAATAGAAGGAGGGTGATGTGACACATCAAACTTATTGGGAATTTCACAAGAAAAACAATGGTGTGCTTGGTTTTAACATAACTTTATTCTTTCATGAGTTATTTACAAGTTTCTGACCACTTATAAAATGTGTTCAATGTGCTGCCCATTGTGTTGGATTGTCAATGCAACCCTCTTCTCCCACTCTTCACACACTGATTGCAACACCGCAGGAGAAATGCTAGCACAGGCTTCCAGTATCCGTAGTTTCAGGTGCTGCACATCTCATATCTTCACAGCATAGACAATTGCCTTCAGATGACCCCAAAGATAAAAGTCTAAGGGGGTCAGATCGGGAGACCTTGGGGGCCATTCAACTGGCCCACGACGACCAATCCACTTTCCAGGAAACTGTTCATCTAGGAATGCTCGGACCTGACCCATAATGTGGTGGTGCACTATCTTGCTGGCAAAACTCAGGGAACGTGCCAGCTTCAGTGCATAAAGAGGGAAACACATCATCATGTAGCAATTTCGCATATCCAGTGGCCTTGAGGTTTCCATTGATGAAGAATGGCTCCACTATCTTTGTACCCCATATACCACACCATACCATAAATTTTTTTGTTCCAACAGTCTTGGAGGGATCTATCCAATGTGGGTTAGTGTCAGACCAATAGCGGTGGTTTTGTTTGTTAACTTCACCATTCACATAAAAGTTTGCCTCATCACTGAACAAAATCTTCTGCGTAAACTGAGGGTCCTGTTCCAATTTTCGTTTTGCCCATTCTGCAAATTCAGTGCGCCGATCTGGGTCATCCTCGTTGAGATGCTGCAGTAGCTGGAGTTTGTAGGGGTGCCATTTGTGAGTAGCTAATATCCGCCGAAGGGATGTTCGACTAATGCCACTTTCCAGTGACATGCGGCGAGTGCTACGCTGTGGGCTCTTGCTGAATGAAGCTAGGACAGCCACTGATGTTTCTTCATTAGAGACAGATTTCATCCGTCCACATTTTGGCAAATCCAACACTGAACCAGTTTCACGAAACTTAGCAAGAAGTTTGCTAACTGTAGCATGGGAGATGGGTGGTCTCGTAGGGTGTCTTGCATTGAAATCTGCTGCAATGACCCGGTTACTGCGTTCACCAGACATGAACACAATTTCTATCCGCTCCTCACGTGTTAACCTCGGCGACATGTCAATGGCTGTAAACAAAGAGAAACTTCTAAATAACTCATGAAAGTTACGTTAAAACCAAGCACACCATTGTTTTTCGTGTGAAATTGGCCAAAATGACCCTCTTCCTATTGAAAAAACAAAAGTTGAATTCAAAATGGCCGACTTCAAAATGGCCGCCATGGTCACCACCCATCTTGAAAAGTTTCCCCCTTCACATATACTAATGTGCCACAAACAGGAAGTTAATATCACCAACCATTCACATTTTATTAAGGTGTATCCATATAAATAGCCCACCCTGTAGTTGACACACTCATGACATACCTCTATGCGTCAATCTTGGTGTAGTGATGACTGTGCTTGTGCGCACGTTTGGGAGATTGCAGGCGATGGGGTTTTTTCAAAGCCTATGGTCGTGCTGAGGTAGTTCAGTGACAGTTAAGTGACCCAGAAAACAATGATTCTGCAGTGTGGGCCCATTGTTGGCCTAGTAGGCTTTAATGATCACCTTAGATGATCACAAAGAAAATTTATGTTTTTTCTATACAAAATTATCCAGCCGATCGCTTTTGGTCTGTTCACAATGAAGCAACGACCTTATCATCTGGGGTGTGCCAATATTGCCAACACACTCATAGAGGTGATCGCTTCATTGTGATACGCAAGCCCCTTCACCACAACAAGGTAACGATCACGAAGGGGAATTGACACATGTATGTGCCTTTTTTTTTGTTTGGTTTTTGAAGCCACAATGCAGCACCAGAGGCCAGAAAAATTAGGCATGTACACATGCCTTAAAAATTAGGTATTGGCCAGAAAAATTGATGTTTCCCAGGCAGAAAGTGCCCTAAAACATTGCGGCTTGAACCCTAGTTGGTGGCGGATAAGTCACGCAAGTCATCCGGCATTCAGAGATAAAATACAGCAGCGTGTGGACCATTTTTAGCCCAAGGCAGCTCATCTCATCAGGCCTTTTTTAGTCGAATGTATCGCCCACTGTCAGTCCTTTTGGGATCCATCCGTCATCTTAATAAAGGTGAGGTAATCTAGACTTTTTTGACCTAGGTGACTTCTCTTCTCAGTGACAATACCTCCTGCTGCACTGAAGGTCCTTTCTGACAGGACACTTGAAGCGGGGCAGGCCAGAAGTTCTATCGCAAATTGGGATAGCTGAGGCCACAGGTCAAGCCTGCACACCCAGTAGTCAAGGGGTTCATCGCTCCTCAGAGTGTCAATATCTGCAGTTAAGGCGAGGTAGTCTGCTACCTGTCGTTCTCTGAGGGTGGACCCCGAAGGGCTGTGGCGATGCGTAGGACTTAAAAAGCTCTGCATGTCCTCCATCAACAACACGTCTGTAAAGCGTCCTGTCCTTGCTGGCGTGGTCGTGGGAGGAGGAGGATTACTTTCACCTCTTCCCCTGTTAGATTCCCGTTGTGCTGTGACATCACCCTTATACGCTGTGTAAAGCATACTTTTTAATGTATTTTGGAACTGCTGCATCCTTTCCAACTTCCGGTAATTCGGTAACATTTCAGGCACTTTCTGCTTATACCGGGGGTCTAGTAGCGTGGCCACCCAGTACAGGCCATTCTCCTTCAGCCTTTTTATACGAGGGACGACAGCATGAAAGACCCCATTTGCACAAGGTTAGATGCCGAGCTACTCATGTCCAGTTTCTCATCCTCAGTGATCTCACTAAAGGTATGTTCTTCCCCCCAGCCACGTACAACACCACGGGTACCAGATAGGTGACAACGAGCACCCTGGGATGTCTGTTGTGGTTGGTCTTCCTCCTCCTCCTTAAAGCCACATTCCTCCTCTGACTCCTCTTCCTCACACTCCTCTTCCAGCGTTGCCGCAGGTCCAGCAAGCGATGCTGAGAAGGCTGTTTCTGGTGGTGATGGTGACCACAACTCTTCCTCTTCCTCTTCACACTCATCTACGGCCTGATCCAGCACTCTTCGCAGGGCACGCTCCAGGAAGAAAACAAATGGGATGATGTCGCTGATGGTGCCTTCGGTGCGACTGACTAGGTTTGTCACCTCCTTAAAAGGACGCATGAGCCTACAGGCATTGCGCATGAGCGTCCGGTAACGTGGCAAAAAAATTCCCATCTCCGCAGAGGCTGTCCTAGCACCCCGGTCATACAAATACTCGTTGACGGCTTTTTCTTTGTTTACACTGTCGGTCATACGACAGAGGATCCCTACTTCGGTCAATGTCAGGGTCCACTACAAAATTGAAATCACCTCCAACTAGCTTTACTCCAGTTGACTGGGTGACAACTTGGGTTTCTACTCTGCAAAAGAACTCCCTGTTGTCACTATTCGGGCCATAGACATTGATCAGCTCTAATAGACCGCATGGCGTCTCAATGGTCATGTGTAATAGATGGCCTTCATCGTCAGGTGCTACTGATAGAACCTTATGGGGCAGAGATTTGTGAATTAAAGTGATTACCCTGGGCTGGTGAGCCAAATACCGATCCTGCCCAGAGTTTGCGCATATATTTCCATTTATCTTCCCCTAGGTGTGTTTCCTGCAACAACGCTCTCTGCTCTTAACCTTTAACCTTTTTAAGTGGTGAAGGACCATCATCCGCATCTTCGGGGAGCGGAGCCCCTTAACGTTCCAAGTAATTACCCCCATTAATATGTATTTTAAGAGAGATGTGTAGACACGCATAAAAATCATCCCACATACAAGGACACCCCTTATGGTATCCCCAAAGAGCATACTCTCCTCAGCTTTGTTTTCCCCTGATTTGGTAGATAAAAGCCAACAGCTAAACAAATGTAACATTAAAAACATTAACAATACCCCTTCCATCCTTTCTTTCTCCTGACTGAAGAAAAACTCCCCTTGTCCCTACCCCTTTCCACTACTCTCTTTTTTATTCTCACCCTATAACTATCATTGGACTTCACTTTTTTTCTGGAATGAAGACTCTAAAATTCTCCACTTCTCCCCTCCCCACCTGTCCCTTCTTGTTCTACTACCACCCGCACCCCAAAAAGTATAGTATTATCTCACCAAGTATGAGAAACAATCCCTCAATACTTATCAGTCCACATTTAAAGTCGCAAAGCGGTTTGGGGCCTCTGTCTCTTTGGCGACGATCTTCCTTCTGCTCCCTGTGATTCTTTCTCAGGAATTTTCCTCCACCCACTACATCTTTGTCCCAAGGTTGCCTCAGACCATGCAGTAAGCTGTGAATTGTCTCTGTAACCTTCCGGTCTAAAAATTGGCGAGGTTCTTTTGTTAATCTGGTCGTACTCCTTTTCAGAAGTCCATCCTTGAGCCTCAGCGAATTTCCTTGCTTCCACTGGCGATTTAAAAATTGCAGGATCTTCCCCAGCTACTTGAATCCGCAACGTTGCCGAGTATAGAAGTTGAAATTAGATTTTTTTTGCATATAGTGTAGAGCATAACATGCTATATTCTCTCCTTCGTCTCGCCACTTCTGCGGAATAGTCTGCAAAGATCAGTAGTTTTTCCCCACGCACTTCCAGTGGGGATTTTCTGGAGCGGAATGCTCTTAGAATTTCCTCTTTATGGTTAATATCCAGGAATTTGACTATGACTTGTCGGGGTTTATTCCCCTGCATTAATGACTTGGACTGCTGATTTGGTGTTGCAGACTGAGCAGGTCCTACACGATGGGCCCTTTCCACCCTCTTTAAGCCTGATAGCCCCAGGGCCTGTGGGAGTTCCACCTCACAGAACTCCTGCAGTTGTGACGGTTTTATAGAGTCCGGGACCCCCAAAATACGCAAGTTATTTCTACATGACTTGTTTTCCAGGTCCTCCATGCGGTCCCTCAATCTGGTGTTTTCATGCAAGATTTCTTTAATTCTGTCATGAGTCCCCATAGTTTCCTCCTCTAGAGCCAATATTCTTTGCTCCATCTCCTGCAATCTAGAAGAATGGGACTCTACATCAGAGCGCAGTTCTTGGAATGAGGCTGAAACCGCTGTGACCAGGGAGTCCTTTTAATCTGTGGCAAGGTGCTTGTCTACCTCAATAGCCAGCCTTTTATAATTAAAGTCCCTAAGTTCTCAGTACCTGTCATGTCCTGGTCTTTTGTTAACAGGTCCTGCGAGACTGAGACATCTGCACTGCCATGCGAGCGCTTAGTGCGTTTGTCATGCGCCTCTGCCTGCGCGCGATCCTCCGGCGCCATATTGCCTTCCCCTCCGTTTTGGGTCTCTTGCTGAAGTGCCAGCTTACCACTGCTCCGGAGCAGGTATTGCTCCATGTAGGTGTCCCTAGGTTGGGCAGGAGGTGTGTAGCCGTCACTTGCAGTGTCTGGCAGACGGCTGAGTATCGGCTATTTGCTGGTCTGCGGAGGGATTGAAGCGAAGCTCCTCACTTCACCAGCCTACATTCCAGCGCCGGAACCGGAAGCCCCCGTTTTACTCTTTCTGATAGCAAAACTTTCTTTAAGGCTGACTTTTGAGCGCATTGTAAGAAAATAGTCTTGGCACCACCTGCGACTTAATCCTTATCATTGTGAACTTGTCCTGAGGAGGAGAAATGAACTCTAGTGTGTAGCTTTCTTGTAGTGTGGAAACCACCCAAGTGTCTGAGGAAGTGGTTGCCCACTGGAACCAGAATATTTATAGACCGGGCCTACAGGGGTCCTTGGAAGATTGTCGTCATAGATCAGCAGATTTTTGATTGCTGCCCCTTTTCTTGAATGGTGAGCCTTCTCTTTTGTATTGGAAAATCTAAAAACCTTTTTTAATCTAGAAATTTGGCTCCTTTTCTCTCATTCAGGGCTTCCAATATCTAGTCCAACTGTGGACCGAACCTATGCCCTGGATCAAAGGGCAGGTTACAGAAATTATTTTATTTATTTATTTTTCTAAAATATCCCCAGGCCATTGTTTGATCCATAAAGAACATCTGAGAGTTGGACAGGGCCACAGCCCTAGAGTAGAACCTCTCACATTCTAAAAGGGGCATCATAGAGGAACTCTGAAGCTGCCTTGAGTAGGAGGAAAATAGAATACTATAGCTCTTGGACTTTTTTTGACAGCTTAAAAAAGTTCATGTAATGTGTCCTTCTGAAGGAGAAACAACTCCTCTGGGGCATCTTAGTCTAAGTCATCAGATGCAGAGAGTCCTCAGAGGATAATGGCTGCGGAGATGGATCACGTGACTCTTTCCTCATGTGCAGGTTGAATCTCCTCAAACACTGAGTTTAATTTGCTTTTAAACCAAGAAAACCTGGAGCAGAACAGACAGAGGAGACCTTGTCGTGAGACTAACACTGCAGGCCGACTTCAGATGTGAGCTCATCAGGTAAAGGCTGATCACAGCTGATACATAATCTGGGTCTGCTGAGAGGAAGGCATCTATAGGAAAGAGAAAATATCATCAGTATGTGTTCTAACAGCTAGAAGACTTAGGAAACAAAGGTTTAATCAATGCTGTGTACTCTGCTACAGCAGATTAACACATATACAGCACTGAAAGAGATAAACAAGCATATAGAGCTGTTGAATTGAACGTAAAATAGTACCGACAGAAAGGGAGTTAATCGTTCAAAAATATGTAGCAGTTAAGTCTGCATATACCTTATTTCTGCAAATAGCCTTGGTGTTTGAGCTCTATAAGAAAAAACAATAAAGACCAGAGGTGGCCAATTGATAAAAAGTGGAAAACAGTGTCCACCCAATAGAACCAAAGGGACACCCGTAAATGTGACTCGGTACTAGCTCCCGAGTGAAACAAGCGAAAAAACAAAGAAACGGAGCTCATAGTACCGTGTATAAAAATATATAATTTTATAATGACATGATTAAAATCTAAAGCGATAAATAATATGCCGTTAAAAAAGTGAAAGGAAGCAGAAAAAAGAACGCCACCCTGGGATAGCACACGTGTTAAATGTAAAACATGATGAGCAATGAAATAGGTTATTGCGGACAAGAATAGGACATGTTCTATTTTTTGGGGGAACGGAATTGAGGAACCGGAAGTGCGGGTCCGCAATTCCGTGTCCGAGCAGCACATCGTGCTGCCCCATAGAAATGAATGGGTCCGCAATTCCGCAAAATGCGGAACGAAATTGTGGATGTGTGAATGGACCCTTACTCTGACAGGCAGAGGGTTGAACAGTCTGGCAGAGTGCATCTGCAGCTTGAATCTGCCAGGAAGATTTACTCCACACTTCCTGTCACATGACCGCTCTATTAGTCCTGGCTCCCCACAGCCAAACAGCCATGCACCAGCATCCCTGCACTTGCCAGGTAATGCCCGCTCTCAGTCTGGCATGTGCACAAACTATGGCACTTCATACACCGAGGAGGAGGTTAGCGATAGCGCAGTGTGGCAAAGGACATGCCCTGTGTAAAAGATGTGCGGTGGGTTACCACCCAGGGAAAGGCGCCATCTTAGTACACCTTCAAGCTGAGGGACAGAGAACGCTCCCTGTATACAGCTTGGAAACGTAAATTTTTTACGTAAATTTGTTTTATCTTAGTCCTAAAAGCAGCACAAGTGGGGATTCCTCCCCTGTCAAGCCGGTCAGGACAGGCGGAATTTTTGTTGAAAGAAAATTACTTCCAAGTGTCAATAATTAATTAATTAATTAAACCCACCCCTATATAGGATTCCCCGCCCTAGCAGGAGGTGCTTTTTAGCAAGTAGAACTAAAAACTGAGATGGGGTGGGAAATTTGTGTGCTGCTGTTGGGACTAAGAGAAAACAAATTTACATTAAAAATTAACGTTTCCCTGTTGTTCTAACCAGCAGCACAAGTGGGGAATTAGCAAGGAGTACTACACACAAATTGGGAGGGACCCCCTTACTCATTTTTTATTTTATTTTTTCTAAGAGACAGCGGCACTTAGAATAGACTGTCCAAAGGCCACTCCCTCAGACCGTCTAGAATCTAGACGATAATGTCTAATAAAGGTGCTCTGGGAGCTCCAGGAAGCGGCAGCACAGATCGGGTCTAGCAGAATTAGCTTCTTCTCGGCATAGGAAGTGGAGACTGCCCTGGTGGAATGGGCAGTCACAAAGGATGGAGGAGCCAAATCCTGAGATAGGAAGGCTACCCGGATAGCCTCTTTTACCCACCTGCTCAAGAAAGGTTTAGAGGCTTTCAGACCTTTGTTTTTACCGGCATAAGACAAGAGGAGATTTTCGAACCTTCTGAAGTCGACAGTTCTGTCCAGATAAATTCTTAGGACTCTAGGGATGTCCAAGGTATGTAACATTTCTTCTTCTGGAGATGATGGAGAAGGACAGAGAACCGGTAAAGATATTGTCTGGTTGGTATTCCTGAAAGACGGGACTTTAGGTACAAAGGTCGAAAGGAATCTTAGCAGGACCTTGTCCTGAAGAAACAATATGTATGGCTCAGAGGCCGCCAGGGCCTAGAGTTCTCCAATCCTTTTTGCCTAGGTAATGGCCAACAAAAAGGTGACCTTTAGGGAAAAAAAAACTAAGGTCAACACTTTCCAAAGGTTCAAATGGGAAAGAACATAACTAGAGTTGAGCGAACACCTGGATGTTCGGGTTCGACGAGTTCGGCCGAACTTTCGAAAAATGTTCGGGTTCGGGATCCGAACTCGACCCGAACTTCATCCCGAACCCGAACCCCATAGAAGTCAATGGGGACCCGAACTTTTGGGCACTAAAAAGGCTGTAAAACACACCCGGAAAGGGCTAGAGGGCTGCAAAAGGCAGCAAAATGTAGTTAAATCCCCTGCAAACAAATGTAGATAGGGAAATGATGAGTTAACATAAAATAAATAAAAATTAAACAATATTAATTGGAGTGAGGTCCCATAGCACAGAATCAGGCTTCAAGTCACCCACCAATGGAGAAGGTCACTTACTATTATTTTGACCACAGCACCCAGACAAAGGAGAGAGGTCCCACAGCAGAGAACCAGGCATCATATCACCCACCACAGGAGTAGGCCACCATTTAGTTACTTTGACCCCTACACCCAGACGGAGGAGAGAGGTTACACAGCAGAGAATCAGGCATTTAGATCACCCACCACAGGAGTAGGCCACCATTGAATCAGACCCCGGCAACCATGTCAGATGGCACAACCATCAGCTTCATATCAATCAGCACAGGAGAAGGCGACTTTGAAAGACTTTGACCCCTACACCCAGACGGAGGAGAGAGGTTTCACAGCAGAGAATCAGGCATTTAGATCACCCACCACAGGAGTAGGCCCCCATTGAATCAGACCCTGGCAACCATGTCAGATGGCACAACCATCAGCTTTATATCAATCAGCACAGGAGAAGGCGACTTTGAAAGACTTTGACCCCTACACCCAGATGGAGGAGAGAGGTTTCACAGCAGAGAATCAGGCATCATATCAACCACCACAGGAGAAGCCACCATTTAGTTACTTTGACCCCTGCACCCAGGAAGAGGAGAGAGGCACCACAGCACATATTCTGGCATCATATCAGCCACCACAGGAGAAGCCACCATTGAGTTACTTTGACCCCCGCACCCAGGAAGAGGAGAGAGGCACCACAGCACATATTCTGGCATCATATCAGCCACCACAGGAGAAGCCACCATTGAGTTACTTTGACCCCCGCACCCAGGAAGAGGAGAGAGGCACCACAGCACATATTCTGGCATCATATCAGCCACCACAGGAGAAGCCACCATTGAGTTACTTTGACCCCTGCACCCAGGAAGAGGAGAGAGGCCCCACAGCACATATTCTGGCATCATATCAGCCACCACAGGAGAAGCCACCATTTAGTTACTTTGACCCCTTCACCCAAACAGAGGAGAGAGGTTCCACATCAGAGAATCAGGCATCATATCAACCACCACAGGAGTAGGCCACAATTTAATGGGACCCCGGCAACCATGTCAGATGGCACAACCATCAGCTTCATATCAATCAGCACAGGAGAAGGCGACTTTGAAAGACTTTGACCCCTACACCCAGACGGAGGAGAGAGGTTTCACAGCAGAGAATCAGGCATTTAGATCACCCACCACAGGAGTAGGCCCCCATTGAATCAGACCCTGGCAACCATGTCAGATGGCACAACCATCAGCTTTATATCAATCAGCACAGGAGAAGGCGACTTTGAAAGACTTTGACCCCTACACCCAGATGGAGGAGAGAGGTTTCACAGCAGAGAATCAGGCATCATATCAACCACCACAGGAGAAGCCACCATTTAGTTACTTTGACCCCTGCACCCAGGAAGAGGAGAGAGGCACCACAGCACATATTCTGGCATCATATCAGCCACCACAGGAGAAGCCACCATTGAGTTACTTTGACCCCCGCACCCAGGAAGAGGAGAGAGGCACCACAGCACATATTCTGGCATCATATCAGCCACCACAGGAGAAGCCACCATTGAGTTACTTTGACCCCCGCACCCAGGAAGAGGAGAGAGGCACCACAGCACATATTCTGGCATCATATCAGCCACCACAGGAGAAGCCACCATTGAGTTACTTTGACCCCTGCACCCAGGAAGAGGAGAGAGGCCCCACAGCACATATTCTGGCATCATATCAGCCACCACAGGAGAAGCCACCATTTAGTTACTTTGACCCCTTCACCCAAACAGAGGAGAGAGGTTCCACATCAGAGAATCAGGCATCATATCAACCACCACAGGAGTAGGCCACAATTTAATGGGACCCCGGCAACCATGTCAGATGGCACAACCATCAGCTTCATATCAATCAGCACAGGAGAAGGCGACTTTGAAAGACTTTGACCCCTACACCCAGACGGAGGAGAGAGGTTTCACAGCAGAGAATCAGGCATTTAGATCACCCACCACAGGAGTAGGCCCCCATTGAATCAGACCCTGGCAACCATGTCAGATGGCACAACCATCAGCTTTATATCAATCAGCACAGGAGAAGCCACCATTGAGTTACTTTGACCCCTGCACCCAGGAAGAGGAGAGAGGCCCCACAGCACATATTCTGGCATCATATCAGCCACCACAGGAGAAGCCACCATTGAGTTACTTTGACCCCCGCACCCAGGAAGAGGAGAGAGGCACCACAGCACATATTCTGGCATCATATCAGCCACCACAGGAGAAGCCACCATTGAGTTACTTTGACCCCTGCACCCAGGAAGAGGAGAGAGGCCCCACAGCACATATTCTGGCATCATACTAACCACCACAGGAGAAGCCACCATTGAGTTACTTTGACCCCCGCACCCAGGAAGAGGAGAGAGGCCCCACAGCACATATTCTGGCATCATATCAGCCACCACAGGAGAAGCCACCATTGAGTTACTTTGACCCCCGCACCCAGGAAGAGGAGAGAGGCACCACAGCACATATTCTGGCATCATATCAGCCACCACAGGAGAAGCCACCATTGAGTTACTTTGACCCCTGCACCCAGGAAGAGGAGAGAGGCCCCACAGCACATATTCTGGCATCATACTAACCACCACAGGAGAAGCCACCATTGAGTTACTTTGACCCCTGCACCCAGGAAGAGGAGAGAGGCCCCACAGCACATATTCTGGCATCATATCAGCCACCACAGGAGAAGCCACCATTGAGTTACTTTGACCCCCGCACCCAGGAAGAGGAGAGAGGCACCACAGCACATATTCTGGCATCATATCAGCCACCACAGGAGAAGCCACCATTGAGTTACTTTGACCCCCGCACCCAGGAAGAGGAGAGAGGCACCACAGCACATATTCAGGCATCATATCACACACCACAGGAGAAGGCCTCTTTCAGTGATTTAGGCCTTTGGACCCAGACAGAGGAGAGAGGCACCACAGCACATATTCTGGCATCATATCAGCCACCACAGGAGAAGCCACCATTGAGTTACTTTGACCCCTGCACCCAGGAAGAGGAGAGAGGCCCCACAGCACATATTCTGGCATCATATCAGCCACCACAGGAGAAGCCACCATTTAGTTACTTTGACCCCTGCACCCAGGAAGAGGAGAGAGGCACCACAGCACATATTCTGGCATCATATCAGCCACCACAGGAGAAGCCACCATTTAGTTACTTTGACCCCTTCACCCAAACAGAGGAGAGAGGTTCCACATCAGAGAATCAGGCATCATATCAACCACCACAGGAGTAGGCCACAATTTAGTTTATTTGACCCCTGCACCCAGGAAGAGGAGAGAGGCCCCACAGCACATATTCTGGCATCATATCACACACCACAGGAGAAGGCCTCTTTCAGTGATTTAGGCCTTTGGACCCAGACAGAGAAGAGAGGTCAGAGATTAGCTTCATATCCCCCAGCACAGCAGAAGACCGCTTTATTTGACTTAGGCCTCAGCACCCAGACAGAAGACAGAGGTAGCATGGCAGAGGTTATGGCTTCATGTCACCCGTTAGTTTAACCGGCCACTTTCATCTGGTTAGGCCCCGGCGCCCAGACAGAGAAGAGTTTCATTCAACTGTGGGTTTCATAAAATTTGTATCAAATAAAGAAGTGGCCCGTAGCACAACAAGACATGTTTTAGGCAGTTAATAAGGACTACTCTGCACAAGGGAGGGACAGGTCCTGTGGGATCCATGCCTGGTTCATCTTTATGAAGGTCAGCTTGTCCACGTTGGCTGTGGACAGGCGGATGTGCTTGTCAGTAATGACGCCCCCTGCCGTGCTGAATACGCGTTCAGATAAAACGCTGGCCGCCGGGCAGGAAAGCACCTCCAAGGCATAACATGCTAACTCTGGCCACGTGGACAATTTCGAAACCCAGTAGTTGAATGGGGCCGAACCATCCGTCAGGATGTGGAGGGGTGTGCAGACATACTGTTCAACCATGTTAGTGAAATGCTGCCTCCTGCTAACACGTTCCGTATCAGGTGTCGGTGCAGATAGCTGTGGCGTGGAGACAAAACTTTTCCACATTTCTGCCATGCTAACCCTGCCCTCAGATGAGCTGGCCGTGACACAGCTGCGTTGGCGACCTCTTGCCACTCCTCTGCCTTCGCCTTCCACCTGTTCCCCTGTGACATGTGGGAATGCTCTCAAGAGCGCCTCTATCAGCGTGCGCTTGTACTCGCGCATCTTACGGTCGCGCTCCAGTTCAGGAATTAAAGTGGGCACATTGTCTTTATACCGGGGATCCAGCAGGGTGGCCACCCAGTAGTCTGCACACGTTAAAACGTGGGCAACTCTGCTGTCGTTGCGCAGGCATTGGAGCATATATTCGCTCATGTGGGCCAGGCTACCCATGGGTAAGGACAAGCTGTCCTCTGTGGGAGGCGTATCGTCATCGTCCACCGTATCCCCCCAGCCACGCACCAGTGATGGGCCTGGGCTGCCACCCCGCTGTGAACTTGCGTCATCCTCGTCCCCCTCCACCTCCTCCTCCTCCTCGTCCTCCAGTACAGTGCCTTGGCTGGCGACTTGTGAACCTGTCCTCTGCTGCTTAAACAAACCTCCCTCTGAGCCACTTCGAACAGACTGGCCCGAAAGTGTTAGAAACGAGCCCTCATCCTCCTCCTCCTCCTCCACCTGGGCCACCTCCTCTAACATCATTGCCCTAAGTGTTTTCTCAAGGAGACATAGAAGTGGTATTGTAACGCTGATAACAGTGTCATCGCCACTGGCCATGTTGGTGGAGTACTCGAAACAGCGCAGCAGGGCACACTGGTCTCGCATGGAGGCCCAATCATTGGTGGTGAAGTGGTGCTGTTCGGCAGTACGACTGACGCGAGCGTGCTGCAGCTGAAACTCCACTATGGCCTGCTGCTGCTCGCACAGTCTCTCCAGCATGTGCAAGGTGGAGTTCCACCGGGTGGGCACGTCGCATATGAGGCGGTGAGCGGGAAGGCCGAAGTTCCGCTGTAGCGCAGACAGGCGAGCAGCGGCAGGATGTGAACGGCGGAAGCGCGCACAGACGGCCCGCACTTTATGCAGCAGCTCTGACATGTTGGGGTAGTGGTGAATGAACCTCTGCACCACCAAGTTCAGCACATGCGCCAGGCAAGGGATGTGCGTCAAACCGGCTAGTCCCAGAGCTGCCACGAGATTTCGCCCATTATCGCATACCACCAGGCCTGGCTTGAGGCCCACCGGCAGAAACCACTCGTCGGTCTGTTGTTCAATACCCCGCCACAACTCCTGTGCGGTGTGGGGCCTGTCCCCCAAACATATGAGTTTCAGAATGGCCTGCTGACGTTTACCCCGGGCTGTGCTGAAGTTGGTGGTGAAGGTGTGTGGCTGACCGGATGAGCTGGTGGAAGCAGTGGAGGAGGAAGCCGAGTAGGAGGAGGAGGCTACAGGAGGCAGAGAATGATGCCCTGCGATCCTAGGGGGCGGAAGGACGTGCGCCAAGGAACTGTCCGCCGGGGGCCCAGCCGCCACTACATTCATCCAGTGTGCAGTTAGTGAGATATAGCGTCCCTGGCCGTGCTTACTGGTCCACGTATCTGTGGTTAGGTGGACCTTGCCACAAATGGCGTTGCGCAGTGCACACTTGATTTTATCGGACACTTGCATGTGCAGGGAAGGCACGGCTGTCTTGGAGAAGTAGTGGCGGCTGGGAACCACATACTGCGGGACAGCCATGGCCATCAGCTGTTTGAAGCTGTCTGTGTCCACCAGCCGGAATGACAGCATTTCAAAGGCCAGCAGTTTAGAAATGCTGGCGTTCAGGCCAAGGGCTCGAGGGTGACTCGGGGGGAATTTGCGCTTCCTCTCTAAGGTTTGAGATATTGAGAGCTGAACGCTGCTGTGTGATATAGTGGAGACGCTAGTTGACGGTGGCGGTGGTGGTGGTGTCGGTGGCACATCCTCTGTTTGCTGCTCGGCAGGTGGCAACATTCCTCTCGAGGCGGAAGCCGAGGCAGCAGCGGTAGAGGGAGCAGGGGGAGCCTCAGCGAGTGCCTGGTTTTTAAGGTGTGTACCCCACTGCAGTTCATGCTTTGCATGTAGATGCCTGGTCATGCAGGTTGTGCTGAGGTTCAGAACGTTAATGCCTCGCCTCAGGCTCTGATGGCAGAGCGTGCAAGTCACTCGGGTCTTGTCGGTAGGACATTGTTTAAAGAAGTGCCATGCCAGGGAACTCTTTGAAGCTGCCTTTGTGGGGCTGGGTCCCTGTTGGCGATGTCCAGTAGCAGGCGAACTCTGGGGGCGGCGGCTCGTCTGCTTTGGCCCCCTGCTCCCTCTTTGGCTTCGCTGTTGTCTCGGTCTCACCACTACCTCTTCCTCTGAACTGTGAAAGTCATCGCCACGACCTTCAGTCCATGTGGGGTCTAAGACCTCATCGTCCTCTGCATCGTCTTCCACCCAGTCTCCCTCCCTGACCTCCTCCTGTTCAGTCTGCACACTGCAAAAAGACGCGGCAGTGGGCACCTGTGTTTCGTCATCATCAGAGAGTCGGTGACTCTGCTGTGGTGGTATTCCCATGTCCTCTTCATCTGGAGACATAAGTGGTTGTGCGTCAGTGCATGGTATGTCTTCCTCCACTGGGGAAGGGCTAGGTGGACGCCCCTGGGAAACCCTGGAAGCAGAGTCTTCAAACAGAAGAAGAGACTGCTGCATAACTTGTGGCTCAGACCGTTTCCCTGATATGCTTGGGGGTGATGTGACAGACTGATGGGCTTGGTTTTCAGGTGCCACCTGTGCGCTTTCCGCAGAAGACTGGGTGGAAGACCATGTGGTGAACGTGCTGGAAGCACTGTCGGCCACCCAATCGATTAATGCCTGTACCTGCTCAGGCCTTACCATCCTAAGAGCGTCATTGGGCCCCACGAGATATTGCGGTACATTCTGCCGGCTAGTTGAGGGAGTTCGTTCCCTACTGTGTGCGCCTGGGGCCGAACGGCCACGTCCTCTACCAGCAACAGAGGCTCCACGGACACCACCACGACCGCGTCCTCGTCCCTTAATAGTATTTTTCTTCATTGTTGCGATTCAACTCGCACCACAATGAAATATATTATTTTTTATAAGCAAAATCCCCTCACTGGAATACTTTCAGTCTTTTGACTGTATGGATTACAGATGGAATGACTGTTATATGTGAGTACCGCTTTCTTTGACAGATTCTAGTATGGGTACATATATGTTTTCCCAACCCCAGCACATTAGTTTGCTAATTCCAGATGTATGAAACGCAGGCCTAACTGTATCTAGTATATTGAACGCCAGATAAACTAACTTGGCCTTTTTTAAATAAAAAAAATTCCCTCACTGGAATACTTTCAGTCTTTTGACTGTATGGATTACAGATGGAATGACTGTTATATGTGAGTACCGCTTTCTTTGACAGATTCTAGTATGGGTACATATATGTTTTCCCAACCCCAGCACATTAGTTTGCTAATTCCAGATGTATGAAACGCAGGCCTAACTGTATCTAGTATATTGAACGCCAGATAAACTAACTTGGCCTTTTTTAAATAAAAAAAATTCCCTCACTGGAATACTTTCAGTCTTTTGACTGTATGGATTACAGATGGAATGACTGTTATATGTGAGTACCGCTTTCTTTGACAGATTCTAGTATGGGTACATATATGTTTTCCCAACCCCAGCACATTAGTTTGCTAATTCCAGATGTATGAAACGCAGGCCTAACTGTATCTAGTATATTGAACGCCAGATAAACTAACTTGGCCTTTTTTAAATAAAAAAAATTCCCTCACTGGAATACTTTCAGTCTTTTGACTGTATGGATTACAGATGGAATGACTGTTATATGTGAGTACCGCTTTCTTTGACAGATTCTAGTATGGGTACATATATGTTTTCCCAACCCCAGCACATTAGTTTGCTAATTCCAGATGTATGAAACGCAGGCCTAACTGTATCTAGTATATTGAACGCCAGATAAACTAACTTGGCCTTTTTTAAATAAAAAAAATTCCCTCACTGGAATACTTTCAGTCTTTTGACTGTATGGATTACAGATGGAATGACTGTTATATGTGAGTACCGCTTTCTTTGACAGATTCTAGTATGGGTACATATATGTTTTCCCAACCCCAGCACATTAGTTTGCTAATTCCAGATGTATGAAACGCAGGCCTAACTGTATCTAGTATATTGAACGCCAGATAAACTAACTTGGCCTTTTTTAAATAAAAAAAATTCCCTCACTGGAATACTTTCAGTCTTTTGACTGTATGGATTACAGATGGAATGACTGTTATATGTGAGTACCGCTTTCTTTGACAGATTCTAGTATGGGTACATATATGTTTTCCCAACCCCAGCACATTAGTTTGCTAATTCCAGATGTATGAAACGCAGGCCTAACTGTATCTAGTATATTGAACGCCAGATAAACTAACTTGGCCTTTTTTAAATAAAAAAAATTCCCTCACTGGAATACTTTCAGTCTTTTGACTGTATGGATTACAGATGGAATGACTGTTATATGTGAGTACCGCTTTCTTTGACAGATTCTAGTATGGGTACATATATGTTTTCCCAACCCCAGCACATTAGTTTGCTAATTCCAGATGTATGAAACGCAGGCCTAACTGTATCTAGTATATTGAACGCCAGATAAACTAACTTGGCCTTTTTTAAATAAAAAAAAAATTCCCTCACTGGAATACTTTATGGCTTTTGACTGTATGGATTACAGATGGAATGACTGTTATATGTGAGTACCGCTTTCTTTGACAGATTCTAGTATGGGTACATATATGTTTTCCCAACCCCAGCACATTAGTTTGCTAATTCCAGATGTATGAAACGCAGGCCTAACTGTATCTAGTATATTGAACGCCAGATAAACTAACTTGGCCTTTTTTAAATAAAAAAAATTCCCTCACTGGAATACTTTCAGTCTTTTGACTGTATGGATTACAGATGGAATGACTGTTATATGTGAGTACCGCTTTCTTTGACAGATTCTAGTATGGGTACATATATGTTTTCCCAACCCCAGCACATTAGTTTGCTAATTCCAGATGTATGAAACGCAGGCCTAACTGTATCTAGTATATTGAACGCCAGATAAACTAACTTGGCCTTTTTAAAAAAAAAAAAATTCCCTCACTGGAATACTTTATGGCTTTTCACTGTATGGATTACAGGTGGACTGGTATTAGTAGGGGTGACACAAGCACACCCAAGTCCCTGATGTAGGATTTCTATGGCACAGACCACTATTACAAGTGATTAATGGACGTTGGGAGAGATTGTGCTGCAGCACTAGTCCCAAGATGGCCGCCGCCTATCAGCCCAGTAACATGTGCCACAAAATGGTCTGCACAACCTTTAAAAAAAATAGCCTTGGACTGTGCTGCTAAATCGCTATTGGTCTGAATCCCAGGTGTAGATTTCTGACTTGTTTGGAGCTTTGGAATGCACACTGTGGCAGCTTCTGCTGCAGCACTACAAGTCGCAAAATGGCGGCCGGCGGTCAGCCCAGGTACATGTGGATGGAAAAATCACTCTGGCCACTCTAAAAATAGCCAATCCCTATCAAAAAAGCAGCTCAGCTGCAGTTGTTCAGATGAATCACAGGTGGAGGAGAGAAATTTGCTTCCAGTTATTCAATTATCCCTGCCTATTCTCGCCCTAGCATCAGCTGCGTCTATCCCTGTTCTAATCACATCGGGAGTGAGCACGTCCCGACGTGCGCACAAGCTTATAAAGAGGCTGAGTCACATGCTGCACTTGGCCAATCACAGCCTTGCCAATAGTAGGCATGGCTGCGATGGCATCTTAGGGCAAGTAGTATGATGCATGTTGATTGGCTGCTTTGCAGCCTTTCAAAATGCGCCAAAATACATGCCGAACGACGAACCCGAACCCGAACTTTTACGAAAAAGTTCGGGTTCGGGTCCGTGTCACGAACACCCCAAAATTCGGTACGGACCCGAACTATGCTCGAACTGTTCGCTCAACACTAAACATAACCCCTTTAGAACAACAGATAAATCCCAGTCCGGGATTGGTCTCAGGATGCTAGGTTTCAGTCTCTCAGCTCCTTTAAGGTACCTCCTGATTAGGGGGTCTTGAGAAAGAGATCTGCCAAGACAGGCAGATTGTAACGGTCACGTACACACACACACAGGGGGGAGGATAGCGACCACTGCGCTCCACCCTCACCCCTGGCCCTGCCTACTTGCGGCACGAGTCCTGATGACAGGGGACAACTGGACGGCAGTCCCTAACTTAGGATACGTGCTGGGAGAACAGACAAGAAAAATAATGGATCGTGAACGGACCGGGTCAATACCAAGAGAGCAACGCAGTACAGAGGGATAAGCAAAGAATAGTCAGGAGAAGCCGAGGTCAAATACCAGGAGAGTAATGAAGTACAACAGGAGTCCGCAAAGAATCGTCAGGTGGAAGCCGAGGTCAGAATACCAGGAGAGATGCTCAGTACAGGAGGAGCAGGCAGAGGATGGTCAGGGAACACAGGATCAGGTAAGTATACAGGAATCAAAAATCGCCAGGAACCTAAATTAACAGGCAACCTGTGGCCAGCAGGCTGCCTGTTAAATACTAGCTAGCTGGGCTCATGTGATGTGGCCAGCGTCACATGACCCGCACTAGGAAGTACAGCTGAGCAGTGAGTGCCCAGCTCGGTGCTCAGACCTCACCTGGTCGCTGGGGGAACTGGGGACGCGGGCCGCGCGGAGGAGACATGCGCGGCCGGTCCGTCCCGCCCCCTATCACCAAGGAGACGAGGACGCTGTGCGCGTCCTCGCTCCTGCACAGAAACGGGACGGCGAGCACCTCGGCGTCCCGTGACACAGATAAAGCAAAGATATGGACTCTGAGTGTAGATGGGCTTAGACCCTTGTCCAGACCATCTTGAAGAAACTGCAAAATAGCTGAAAGAGGAGGATCTGTGGCTCCTACCTCTTTATCAGCACACCATTGAAGGAAGACCTTGTTTATCCTGGAATACTTCTTATTTGTAGACTCCGCTCTGGAGTGTGAAATTGTTCTCAAGACCTCCGCTGAAAACCCTCTAGCTTCTAGAAGGGACCTGTCAATCTCCAGGCTGTCAGACTGAGTCTCCTCAGATCTAGGCAAGGACCTGTGTCCTGATACACTAGGTCCTGCATTAGGGGAAGTCTCCAATATACACTGTGACTCATCTGCATGAGCTGGGTGAACCAAGACCTCTTTGGCCAGAATGGAATGATGGGAATCACTGGGGTCTGGTCTTGCTTGATTTTCATCAATACCCTTGGTATCATGGAAATTGGAGGGAATACGTAAGCCAGCCTGAACCTCCATGTTATGGACAGAGCATCTATCGCTACAGGATTGTCCTCTTTGTAAAGGGAGCAGAATCTGTTCACCTTGGCGTTTAGTCAAGTTGCCATCAAATCGATCTCTGGAGTCCCCCAGCGCTGGGTTATCCTGGTGAAGATGTCCTTGTTCAGCGACCACTCGCCTGGAACTGGAAGGCCTCGACTCAGGCGATCTGCTACTATGTTGAGATCTCCCCTGATATGAACCGCCATTAGGTGGGATAGGTTGGTCTCTGCCCAGGAAAGAATTAAACTCACTTCCCTGAGGAGTAGTTGGGATCTTGTGCCTCTCTGTCTGTTGATGTAGGCGACCACAGTCGTATTGTTGGTATGAACTCTCACCGCCCTGTTGCGGATAAGAGGAGCAAAGTGATTGAGAGCTAGACGGACTGCTCTCAACTCTCTCATATTGGATGAGAGAAGTTTCTCTTGAGGACTCCAAGTACCTTGTACTGAATTCTCCTCCAGATGGGCTCCCCAACCTAAAAGGATGGCGTCCGTGGTCAACGTGATCCAACGAGGTTGAATCAAGGACCTCCCATCTGATAGGTTCCTCCACCACCTGAGTGAGGAACGGACTTCGGTGGACAGGGAGTGCGTCTTGCTCAAACCCCTGGGATTGTGATTCCAAACCGCTAACACTTCCTCTTGGAGGGGACGTAGATGCCACAAGGCCCAAGGAACTGCCTCTGCAGATGCTGACATGAGGCCTAACATCTTCATAAGAGTTCTGATGGAAACTCGCTCGCCTGGGTACCAAAAAGAACTCTGCTGCTCTTATTACACGACCTTTCCTTTCCGGAGAAAGAGAAAGAGTCATGTGATCGGAATTGATCACAAGCCCCAGAAATCTCCTTATGGTGGAAGGAAGAATTTCTGACTTGTCCCAATTTATAAGCCAGCCTAGGCGTTGTAGAGTTTGAAGAGCCAGCTGAAGATGAGATTGCAAGACGTCTAAAGTGGCGGCTTTTAAAAGCCAGTCGTCTAAGTATGGGACGATCTCTAGACCCTGAAGCCTGAGCTGGGCGACAACTGGAGCCACAACCTTGGTAACGGTGTGGGGGGCGGAAGAGATGTCAAAAGGCAGCACAGCAAACTGGTAGTGCTTCACCACACCTTTTATGGATACAGCAACTCTCAGATATTTCTTGTGCGCTGGGTAGGTGGTAACATGAAGGTACGCGTCCTTCAGATCTATGGTGACCATAAGGTCTCCGGGATTCAGGATATTGATCACTGAGTGTATGGTCTCCATCCGGAAGCGCTTTTGCTTGATAAAGCGATTTAGATAGCATAGGTCGATAATCATCCGCCATTCGCCCCGACGGCTTTGGGACAAGAAAAACCGGGAATAGACCCCTCGACCCTGTTCGCGAGGGGGGACCTCCTCTAGAGCTCTCTTTTGAACGTACTGGAGAATAGAGTCTTCCAAGACTCGCTGCTTGTCGTGGGCAAGGGGTTTTTGTCAGGATAAACTTCTCCTGAGGCAGGGAAATAAACTCTATTTTGTAACCGGATGTCACTACATCCAAAACCCAGGGGTCCGGAATTTCTTGAAGCCAAAAATTCCTGAACAAACTTAAACGTGCTCCGACTGGAAGAGGATTGAGGGATAGTGCCACGTGCAGCGGAACTGGAGGGGGTGGGGGAGGGTGACTTGTAGAAGGCTGATGAGAGTCATAGGTCAGCCTTGTGGTCTTTACCGTGACCGCGACCTCTACCACGTCTGCGGTTCTCAGGGCGTCTCTGGGATCTGGACAAGCTCTGATATCCCCCCTCCCCTAGCTCTTCCTCGGCCTCGAAAGGTCTGTTGTGGAAGGGACCTCCCCTTCTTGTCAGCCAAGCTCTCCATCAAGCGATCAAGCTCTGACCCAAATCATCTTCCCGGCTCATACGGGAGACCACACAGATTAAACTTTGCGGTGTTTTCTGCCACCCACGGTCTGAGCCAAAGAGGGCGTCTACTGGCTGAAGAAAGAGCCATAGTCTTGGCTGCTAACTTAAGATTTTGGGGTGCAGCGTCACATAAGAAATCAACACCAAGGAGGAGCGTCTTAAATTGGTCCAGGATATCATTTCTGGCCACCACCGATTCTAAATTGGATTGAATCCGAAGGATGCGAGCGCGTATAAAATTCGCTACCTCGCTTGAAGCAATGGAAACTGATGCTGAGGCAGCTGCGGCGGCATAATTGCGCCTAAGGGTGCATTCCGCTCATCTGTCCAGGGAGTCCTGGAGATTACTGCCATAATCGGATGGAACAAGTATCCTCTTAGAAAGTTTAGATATCGCCATATCGACTTTCGGAGGTGGTATCCAAAGCTCAGACTCCTTTTCTGCAAGGGAAACATTAATTTGAATCTTTTAGTGAGAACCGGTCCCTTTTCGGGGTGTTTCCACTCCGTGTTCATTAGCTTCCTTAGAGACTCATCCACTTTAAAGGCCCTTGGCCCCCTGGAAGTGGACTCTGGAGCTTCCCCTTGCTCAACATCTTGGTCCCTTGACCTGATGGAGCGTAGAAGTTGAGTCTTTTCGGCCAGAAAAAGAAAAGTCGAACCTACATCCTCAGAAGAGGAAACCTCCTCGACCGACATAGCCTCCTCAGACATAAAGACAGGACCAGGAGAGGCCTGTCTAGGTCTCTTACCAGAGACCACATATTTTATCTCCGAAATGGAAGTGTCCATAAATTCCTTCATCCAGGAGAACATCTCACAGACTGTAGGCTCCGTACTGGGAGGCATGGACCGACACCCAGGGCAACCGTGGAATTCATATGAATCTGGCAGTGGAGTGCCACAACTAGAGCACGCAAGATGCCTCTGTTTTTGAGTGGATTTTCCATGTCCGGAACCTGGACATGTCATGATGACGCAAGTGTAGCACACTAGCAGGATTTCGGCTGACCACCTGAAGTGCAGCTCCGAATGTGACTGGAGTAACACAAGATACCTCTGTTATTACTACTGCCACACTGAGCTAGGCAGACTGGCTTAAATAGCCAGAGGGCGGAGCTAACCTCCTACCCGGAAGTGAGGTCAGAATGCAAGGCCTTACACAGCTGGGGCGGCCTTCTAGAAACTTACTACTAAGTAAAAATCTAATATAATAAAACTAGTCGGCCCCCGTCTCCTGTCCTCAGACACACAAGAGGACAGGAGGTGCAGAAAAAACTCTAGCGGCAAAAGAACGCTGCGCGCCCGACCGGAAGTCGTCAGATGACGCACTTCCGGTACGCCACTAGAGCGCTGGCCGCCCGAAGTATTAGAACTCTGGAGCGGTCGGCAGAGGAACCGGATGCCCCTATCCCCTGTCCTAAGACATCGAGGACAGGATCGAACCTACCCAGACGCTCTGGAGCTTCCCCACAGAAAAAACCAGCGGCCGCAAACGCCGCACGTCCACCCGGAAGTCGTCAGATGACGTCCTCCCGGACAAAGCAGGAGCGCCGGCCACGGGGCTTACGGAGAAGCAAGAAAAATCCCAGATGCCGAATGGCATCACACGAACAGGGGCCTGGACCCAAGGGGGATGCCCAAGGGCATCTCAGAAGGTATTTAAAAAGGCAGTAACTTAGTAAATTTAAGAGACTCCAGCTTGGGAGTCTCGCCTGTCCCAAGCTCACAGGACAGAAAAAAAGCACCTCCTGCTAGTGTGGGGAATCCAATATAGGGGTGGGTTTAATTAATTAATTATCGATACTTGGCAGTTATTTTCTTTCAACAAAAATTCCGCCTGTCCTGACCGGCTTCACAGGGGAGGAATCCCCACTTGTGCTGCTGGTTAGAACGACAGGAAAAGTTCTATATCCTCCAGGATAAGACATCTGTCTCTTCTGAACCTAAGAGAAAGAAAAAATACAAGAAGGCTTCACTGGTGTCAGGGTTTTAGGGGTGGACCTGGCGTGTGATTGGTTGATTAATTTAGTTTTTTAATTAAGCTTGTTAACCTGTTTCTTCTGGTTGTACCTAGGGGAATAAAACCCATATGTAGTTTGTGCTGCCATAGGACGTCCAGATAAGGCCTACTGCACACGACCGTTTTTTTTTAAGGTCCGCAAAAACGGGGTCCGTAGGTCCGTGATCCGTGACCGTTTTTTCGTCCGTGGGTCTTCCTTGATTTTTGGAGGATCCACGGACATGAAAAAAAAGTCGTTTTGGTGGCCGCCTGGTCGTGCGGAGCCAAAACGGATCCGTCCTGAAAAGTCAATGGGGACGGATCCGTTGACACAATATGGTGCAATTTCAAACGGATCCGTCCCCCATTGACTTTCAATGTAAAGTCAGGAGTTAATATACCATAGGATCGGAGTTTTCTCCAATCCGATGGTATATTTTAGCTTGAAGCGTCCCCGTCACCATGGGAACGCCTCTATGTTAGAATATACCATTGGATTTGAGTTACATCGTGAAACTCAGATCCGACAGTATATTCTAACACAGAGGCGTTCCCATAGTGATGGGGACGCTTCTAGTTAGAATATACACGAACTGTGTACATGACTGCCCCACCCGATCTTTTACAGGGGCTGTGATCCGCACAATTAACCCCTCAGGTGCTGCACCTGAAGGGGTTAATTGTGCGTATCATAGCCCCCTGTAAGAGATCAGGGGCTGCCAGGCAGCAGGGGGCAGACCCCCCTCCCTCCCCAGTTTGAATATCATTGGTGGCCAGTGTGCGGCCGCCGCCCTCCCCCCCTCTATTGTAATTTCATTGGTGGCCAGTGTGCCACCAATGATATTCAAACTGGGGAGGGAGGGGAGGTCCCCTCCTGCCTGGCAGCCCCTGATCTCTTATAGGGGGCTATGATATGCACAATTAACCCCTAAGGTGCAGCACCTGAGGGGTTAATTGTGTGGATCATAGCCCCCTGTAAGAGATCGGGTGCTGCCAGGCAGCAGGGGGCAGTCATGTACACAGTTCGTAGTATATTCTAACCAGAAGCGTCCCCATCACTATGGGAACGCTTCTGTGTTAGAATATACTGTCGGATTTGAGTTTTCACGAAGTGAAAACTCATCTCTGAAAAAGCTTTTATCCAGACGGATCTTCGAATCCGTCTGTATGAAAGTAACCTACGGCCACGGATCACGGACGCGGATGCCAATCTTGTGTGCATCCGTGTTCTTTCACGGACCCATTGACTTGAATGGGTCCGTGAACCGTTGTCCGTCAAAAAAATAGGACAGGTCATATTTTTTTGACGGACAGGAAACACGGATCACGGATGCGGCTGCAAAATGGTGCATTTTTGCGATTTTTCCACGGACCCATTGGGTCAATGGGTCCGCGAAAAAAAACGGAAAACGGCACAACGGCCATGGGTGCACACAACGGTCGTGTGCAGGAGGCCTAACAACAATCCCTAAATAGAGCACAGATAAAAGATCAAACATCTCTATTAAAAACCATCAAAAACAAGAAAAAAACTGAATGGACGCTTCACCTTCCCCTTCCAATATAGCCCCATGTCTGATGCTGTCAGAGCCTCTATCAGAAAAAATTGGCATGTAGTAGAGAATGACCCCCTATTAGTCAAAGTTGCAAATCAACAACCACTTATCTCCTTTAGACCTAGGAAAAATGTGCCTGACCTCCTGGTAAAATGACAATATGACAACAAATTAGCAAAGGGACACAACTGGCTCCGGGGGTACATTGCCGGTCGTTAGAGATGAGCAAATTTCTTGTTATGAAATTCATTCATGCTTTGTTTGGTGGTAAAAGCAGAATTGCGTTATGGATTCCGTTACCACAGACCATAACGCAATTCTATGACTAGAAGTCTATGGGCTGCAAAATGGATCAGTCCCGTTTCTATTATGCAGGGAAGTCTCTACCGGTCGTCTTTGCGGTCTGATGCGTCTGTAAAATGCACGAAGAGATGGTAATACGGAGAGAACACGCCTACAGAAGGAGGCAGAGATCATCATAAAAACTAAAGCCCTGGGACCTTTGGGTCTGTACGACAGGAATGACATAAGTGCGTTCCTGTAAATATGGAGTTGACACGTGAAAAAATAAAAAGATGTATACAGAAATATTTGTCTTTCTAAAAAAAGTCGCACATTTTTAACCCTTACGGTTCATTCACATGTCCATAGTGTATTGTGGATCCGCAATACACCCGGCCGACACCCCCCATAGAACTGCCTATTCTTGTCCACAATTGCGGACAAGAATAGGACATTTTCTATTTTTTTCCAGAGCCGCGGACCAGAAGATCGGGGGCGCGCTCCGGAAATGTGGATGCAGACAGCACACTGTGTGCATCCATTCCTGCCCTATAGAGAATTAATGGGTCCGCACCCGTTCTGCAATTTGCGGAACGGATAACGACCCATTCTACGGACGTGGTGTGAATGGACCCTTATTTGAAGTATTGTAGGAAAGGATGTGTTTTCGTGCGTTTTATAATTGCGTCTTAATGAAGTGCTTATAAGGGATGTGACACACGTGTTTGTGTGTCTGTAGACGAGACGAACTGCACGCCAGCACGAAACAGCCGTCACCTATATGTCCATGTCTCCATGTACCTGCATTATGAAATAAAGGAAAGATTTTAACTCTCGGGGTGAGTACCATGTGACCTTTGTCTTCTGTACATGGACTGACAGTATCCGTGTTTTGCGTATCCGCAATTTGCAGACCGCAAAATACATACGTTCATGTGCATGAAGCTTAATACTGAACTACGGGCGTTGCCTGACATACCATGTGTACATGCAGTTTCATTCTCATGTGATTTTGAATTACAAAAAATCCAACATATTTCAAAAGTTCTGTAACTGAAAACAGTTATATTGTGATTTCACTTGGAGGATTCAAGTTCTTTCTGTTGCTGTTTTGGTGGTTGGATCACTTTTTCTTACAATGACGTCTGATTCTCTATACAAATGTCTTTTGATATATCTTCTGCAAAAATAACAATATACAAAAAAATGAAACTTGAGAGTCTGAGATTTAAGGGAGTGACTCATAAGCCCATGAGCAGGGACGCTGGCTCCTTTAGGCCTCATGCACACGACCGTTGTGTGTTTTGCGGTCCGCAAATTGCGTATCCGCAAAACACGGATGGCATCTGTGTGCGTTCCATAATTTGCGGAACGGCACGGACAACCATTAATATAACTGCCTATTCTTGTCCGCAAAACGCAGACAAGAATAGGACAGGTTATATATTTTTTTGTGGACTACGGAATGGAGCAACAGATGCGGACAACACACGGAGTGCTGTCCGCATCTTTTGCGGCCCCATTGAAGTGAATGGGTCTGCATCCAAGGCGCAAAAACTGCGGCTCGGATGCGGACCAAAACAACGGCCGTGTGCATGAGGCCTTACTTGAAGTCAGCCATCTTTCCCTAATTCCATCACATGATGGGCCTGCAGGCTTTTCATAAACAGGAGGAGGGATCATGGGGACTGACTGCTATTTAGTGCAGCTGTGACTTGTTGAGCCCAGTTTAAATGCTGGTGCACAGGTCCCTGCCCAGCTCATTCCCCTTCCAGGATGTTGCCTGTAGTAGTGGAAGGTCTGGTGGTGCTCTGCCTGGTCTCCAGCATTCAGGCAGGAAAACGTGAGGGTCTAACATGGTCATTTTCATGTGTCAGTGTATACAGTGGGGGGTTAGCAGTAGAGCTACAAGATCCAGACTGTACAGATGTAGCAGAGCTAAAAGGAGCTGATGATGCCACTGAAAACTTTTGGAAAAAGTCTAAATAGTTTACCATGTTTACTTAATGGGGTAACTATCCCTTTTAGCTCTGCTACATCTGTATATTGACCTACACATTCAGACTGTATAACTGATATATATGTTGTAACACCTGTGCTTGCTAAATGCTAATATACTGTGAAGTGTTAAGTCCTCTGTTTTAAACTATGTCTAAGTATTCAACTTCTACAGAATGTTAGTGTGTACTGTGTGTATCTGCTGCAGGATTTCTGTTACATCAAAATCTCTGCTGAAAAGGCTTTAATTTTGTTGCATAACTTTTCAGTGCAAATGCTGTGGGTTTGTTACAATGCAGAAGGTGAAACTGGTAAATGGTGTAAACTTATAACTTGCAGCACAGGTTATATACAGGTTCTGCTGCGGAAATGTTATGCAGCATTTGGATTGTTTTTTTTTTTTTTTGGTTAACAGAACCAATGCTTCTCTTTACTAGTGCTGTGAGTCGGAATATTCTCCCCTTGCTGATTTAATAGCAGGTGGAGTCCAGCAATCTTACTACATGGCCATGCACATTGATTAGTTGAACAATTCCTTAGCTGCAGCCAGGGATGGACTGGGACAATAAAGTGGCCCTGGACTTCAGCCAGACCGGCCCACTTTATTTTTCCCAAACACACTCAAAAAAAACTAAGTAAAAACATTCCACTGTAAGTATAAACAGGTTTTTTATTTTTACTCTTAATTTAGAAAAAAAAATCCCCCTCCATAATGGTGCCATCCACAGACCCCCCCCATAAGTGTCATCCACAGACCCCCCCCCCCCCATAACAGTGCCATCCACGGATCCCCCTCCCTATAACAGTGCCGTCATCCATAGATCCCCCTCCCCGCCACTCACAGTAGTATACATTAATAAATCGGTATCCTGCAGGCTGCAGACAGTAACTTTAATTTTAACACAGCGCTCATCTCTTTACTACCTTACATTCAGCTGCCTCCAGCCTCCAGTAACAAGTGCGGGCGGCAGCGCTCACTCACTGACGTCACGCGCCTGCGCCGCCTAGTGGGAGGAGCAGGCGTGTGACGTCAGTGAGTGAGCGCCGCCCCCACACTGCCTGCTGTTACTGGAGCTGAGTCAGTGTAAGATAGTAAAGAGATGAGCGCTGATTTTAAAGTTAACACACTGACAGCAAAAAAATTAAAATGGCTCGGGACCGGCCGGGCCCCCCCGGGGTCCGGGCCCCTTACTGGGGTATCGGCTTTACCCCCCTGATGGCGGCCCTGGCTGGCCCATAATTCGATCGGCCCACCGGGATTCTCCCGGTACTCCCGATGGCCAGTCCATCGCTGGCTGCAGCTATACATGTGCGGCTCCATCTGGTATCTGCACAGACGGATCCGCACCTATAATGCAAACGCTTGTATCCGTTACACTTTTTTTTTTTTTTTAACCACCTCCGGACCGCTGTACGCAGATTCGCGTTCCGGAGGTGGCAGCCCTGCGCTCAGCGACGCATATACGCGTCATCTCGCGTGAGCCGGGATTTCCTGTGAACGCGCGCACACAGGCGCGCGCGCTCACAGGAACGGAAGGTAAGAGTTGATCTCCAGCCTGCCAGCGGCGATCGTTCGCTGGCAGGCTGGAGATGTGTTTTTTTTAACCCTTAACAGGTATATTAGACGCTGTTTTGATAACAGCGTCTAATATACCTGCTACCTGGTCCTCTGGTGGTCCCCTTTGTTTGGATCGACCACCAGAGGACACAGGTAGCTCAGTAAAGTCCCACCAAGCACCACTACACTACACTACACCCCCCCCCCCGTCACTTATTAACCCCTTATTAGCCCCTGATCACCCCTGATCACCCCATATAGACTCCCTGATCACCCCCCTGTCATTGATTACACCCCTGTCATTGATCAACCCCCTGTAAAGCTCCATTCAGATGACCGCATGATTTTTACGGATCCACTGATAGATGGATCGGATCCGCAAAACGCATCCGGACGTCTGAATGAAGCCTTACAGGGGCGTGATCAATGACTGTGGTTATCACCCCATATAGACTCCCTGATCACACCCCTGTCATTGATCACCCTCTGTAAGGCTCCATTCAGACATTTTTTTGGCCCAAGTTAGCGGAATTTTTTTTTTTTTCTTACAAAGTCATATTCCACTAACTTGTGTCAAAAAATAAAATCTCACATGAACTCACCATACCCCTCACGGAATCCAAATGCGTAAAATTTTTTAGACATTTATATTCCAGACTTCTTCTCACGCTTTAGGGCCCCTAGAATGCCAGGGCAGTATAAATACCCCACATGTGACCCCATTTCGGAAAGAAGACACCCCCAGGTATTCCGTGAGGGGCATATTGAGTCCATGAAAGATTGAAATTTTTGTCCCAAGTTAGCGGAACGGGAGACTTTGTGAGAAAAAAAATAAAAAATATCAATTTCCGCTAACTTGTGCCCAAAAAAAAAAATTTCTATGAACTCGCCATGCCCCTCATTGAATACCTTGGGGTGTCTTCTTTCCAAAATGGGGTCACATGTGGGGTATTTATACTGCCCTGGCATTCTAGGGGCCCCAAAGCGTGAGAAGAAGTCTGGTATCCAAATGTCTAAAAATGCCCTCCTAAAATGAATTTGGGCCCCTTTGCGCATCTAGGCTGCAAAAAAGTGTCACACATGTGGTATCGCCGTACTCAGGAGAAGTTGGGGAATGTGTTTTGGGGTGTCATTTTACATATACCCATGCTGGGTGAGATAAATATCTTGGTCAAATGCCAACTTTGTATAAAAAAATGGGAAAAGTTGTCTTTTGCCAAGATATTTCTCTCACCCAGCATGGGTATATGTAAAATGACACCCCAAAACACATTCCCCAACGTCTCCTGAGTACGGAGATACCAGATGTGACACTTTTTTGCAGCCTAGGTGGGCAAAGGGGCCCACATTCCAAAGAGCACCTTTAGGATTTCACAGGTCATTTACCTACTTACCACACATTAGGGCCCCTGGAAAATGCCAGGGCAGTATAACTACCCCACAAGTGACCCCATTTTGGAAAGAAGACACCCCAAGGTATTCCGTGAGGGGCATGGCGAGTTCCTAGAATTTTTTATTTTTTGTCACAAGTTAGTGGAAAATGATTTTTTTTTTTTTTTTTTTTCATACAAAGTCTCATATTCCACTAACTTGTGACAAAAAATAAAAACTTCCATGAACTCACTATGCCCATCAGCGAATACCTTGGGGTCTCTTCTTTCCAAAATGGGGTCACTTATGGGGTAGTTATACTGCCCTGGCATTCTAGGGGCCCAAATGTGTGGTAAGGAGTTTGAAATCAAATTCTGTAAAAAATGACGAGTGAAATCCGAAAGGTGCTCTTTGGAATATGGGCCCCTTTGCCCACCTAGGCTGCAAAAAAGTGTCACACATCTGGTATCTCCGTATTCAGTAGAAGTTGGGGAATGTGTTTTGGGGTGTCATTTTACATATACCCATGCTGGGTGAGAGAAATATCTTGGCAAAAGACAACTTTTCCCATTTTTTTTTATACAAAGTTGGCATTTGATCAAGATATTTCTCTCACCCAGCATGGGTATATGTAAAATGACACCCCAAAACACATTCCCCACCTTCTCCTGAGTATGGCAATACCAGATGTGTGACACTTTTTTGCAGCCTAGGTGGGCAAAGGGGCCCATATTCCAAAGAGCACCTTTCGGATTTCACAGGTCATTTTTTTTACAGAATTTGATTTCAAACTCCTTACCACACATTTGGGCCCCTAGAATGCCAGGGCAGTATAACTACCCCACAAGTGACCCCATTTTGGAAAGAAGAGACCCCAAGGTATTCGCTGATGGGCATAGTGAGTTCATAGAACTTTTTATTTTTTGTCACAAGTTAGTGGAATATGAGACTTTGTAAGAAAAAAAAATAAATAAATAAATAAATCATTTTCCGCTAACTTGTGACAAAAAATAAAAAGTTCTATGAACTCACTATGCCCATCAGCGAATACCTTAGGGTGTGTACTTTCCGAAATGGGGTCATTTGTGGGGTGTTTGTACTGTCTGGCCATTGTAGAACCTCAGGAAACATGACAGGTGCTCAGAAAGTCAGAGCTGCTTCAAAAAGCGGAAATTCACATTTTTGTACCATAGTTTGTAAACGCTATAACTTTTACCCAAACCATTTTTTTTTTTTTACCCAAACATTTTTTTTTTATCAAAGACATGTAGAACAATAAATTTAGAGCAAAATTTATATATGGATGTCGTTTTTTTTGCAAAATTTTACAACTGAAAGTGAAAAATGTCATTTTTTTGCAAAAAAATCGTTAAATTTCGATTAATAACAAAAAAAGTAAAAATGTCAGCAGCAATGAAATACCACCAAATGAAAGCTCTATTAGTGAGAAGAAAAGGAGGTAAAATTCATTTGGGTGGTAAGTTGCATGACCGAGCAATAAACGGTGAAAGTAGTGTAGGTCAGAAGTGTAAAAAGTGGCCTGGTCTTTCAGGGTGTTTAAGCACTGGGGGCTGAGGTGGTTAAAGAATGCAAGATCAAAACTGATCTGTCCTGACTTACATTGGAAGTCAATGGGGGACGGATCTGTTTTCAATTACACCATATTGTCAGTGAAAACGGATCCGTCCCCATTGACTTGCATTGTAAGTCAGGATGGATCCGTTTGGCTCCGCATCGACAGTCGGACAAACTCTGCAAGCATCATTTTGGTGTCCGCATCCAGAGCGGAACGGAGCCAAACTGATGCATTCTGAACGGATTATCCTTATCCATTCAGAATGCATTGGGGCACAACTGATCCGTTTTTAACTGTTTGTGAGAGCCCTGAAACGGAATTCAAAACGCCAGTGTGAAAGTAGCCTTAGTCCATATTGGATGTTCAAAATAGTCATAAATGTTCTATGAAACCAGACAATGGCTGAAAAATCTTTCTGGGATCATTATTGGACTTCAAATCTTTGGCCAGACATTGCAGATAAGGAAGTTGCACAAAATGGCAGTCTGTTTCACTACTTGTGGTCAGACCTATGATGGGGAAACTGAACACTATTATTCGATGGGGTTCATCTGATGGATCTGATACTTCATTTTCATTCGGTTTCAAAGATGGAGCTGACCATAGATGAGCAGAGCTGTGGTAGCATTGTGAAGGGGGCCCTGAAACGTACATGGTTAGTGTTGCACCACTTGTAGTATTAGGACAAGTAGCTTTACTGTCCAGTATCTGACCTATAGGGGTAGTATACAGGACATGGAAGCTGCAGCTCCCTCCATAGAACTGCTAACTACATAACATGCTGAACTCGCAATGTCTTACTGGCAAAGAACATGGGGAACATCTAAGTCCATGCATGGATCCAGCTATCATCTACTTTGTAGAACACATTGGTTTTGCAATCAATATCTATTAAATCCCAATATGTAACTTAACAGGGTTTCAGGATGTAATGGAATTTGGAAGGAAATCTGGCTCTAGAGGTCCCGGCAACCACATAAATGGCTGGTCTCCTGATACCAACTCGTGGAATGAGAAACTGTACCCTGCCTGGAAGTCTGGGGATACAAGATGGGAAAACTGCTGGAAAGGTATTACTTCAGATATAACTAATAAAATGCATTTGACTTAAAATCCTGCTGACTTCATATGTTTGTCTAGGTGGCAAGGTTGTGGCATTGTTGACCAGTGACAGTCCTGCGCTGATAGGGTCAAACATCACTTTTGCTGTCAACCTGCAGTTTCCCAGATGTCAGAAGGAAAATGAAGATGGAGACATTGTCTATGAAAGAGGGTGTGGAAATGGTAAATACAGTGAGACTACAGAATGTTGTAGATCTAGATGTGTAGATGACATCTTACAAGGTTGTCTATTTAGTTTCCTCCAGCTTCCCAGACCAATATGTGTATAACTGGACCAAGTGGATAGATTTCTGTAACGAAGGAAACTGCAGCTTTGCTAACGGCTTTCCAGATGGCAGACCATTTCCACATGACCCTCGCTGGAGGCGACACAACTTCATTTACATTTTCTCCACTCAAGGTATGTTTCTTGTGTAGTGCCTGTAATCTACTTGGGGTGCTTTACACCTACAGGTATCTGACCATCTTCTGTCCAATGAGGACTATTACAGTAAAGATCAAGGCATGAACAGATAACCTATCCATGGCTGTAACTTAAACTGTACTGGAGTGTCTTACTTGTTGGGGATCAAGCAGAGATCTTTATCTTGCTCTATGGCAGAAAGTAAATACTCAATGCATTCCCTATGGGCAGTAATTTTGTGCAGTAAAGTGTAGGTGTAGCCTCAGTGTTTAATAAGACCTTCTGCCTGTATTTTGATACAGTTCTTGAAGCAAAAACCAGGATTAGTGATGAGCAAACTTGTGTTTTTTCAAGTTCTGCGTACAGGTTTGGGTTATCTAAGAATCCCGTTATGGATTCCACTACCACGGACCATACTGGAATTCGATGACTGCATACACTACGGAAGCCTGTAAGCGGGGTCTATAGCGGGGATGAGCAACGTTTTGGTACTCCAGTTGCTGTGAAACTGCAACTCCCAGCATGCAAACATGACTGGCTTGTTAGAACTCCACAGAAGTGACACTCATTCTGGGGTTGTAGTTTCTAAACGGATGGAGTGCCCGAGGTTGATCCCTGGTCTATAGGTTCATTCACTACAAGCTTGCACTAATATATAAATTATAATGACTTTATTCACACTAAAGTGTTTTGATCAGAGCCAAAACCAGGATTGGAGCTTCTATGGACTTCAGGCATAAAAAGATCATGCCCTGTTCTGTTTAGAGCCACACCTGGTTTTGGCTCGCATCACATTTCTTCCTCTGTTTTGGTCAAAATGGTGACTTCCAGTTTACTGTATTCTGGGGGCTTCAATGGGGTTGTCCAACCATGACAAATCGCTTATCTACAGTATAGGGGAGTATAGCGGGGTCTGACCACTGGGAATCCCCCTGATCACAAGAATGGGATGAATCCCAGGGTCGTCTAAGGTGCATGGGTGACTGTCTGAATGGAGAGCTGATCACTATGGATGAGTGAGTTGACTTCTGATGCGTCATCTGAAGTCTATTCCCATAAAACTTTGTAATACTGTGCGGAGCGGGAGCTCCATACAGTATTAGAATGTATTTTCTCCAATGAGCCCAAGTTATTACTTCACAAATTCTTGCAAGACTTTGATAACTTGGTGAATTACTGTAAAAACCTTGACGCTTAACTCTGGTTTTGTTCTAAGTGATACCTTGGAACTGAACCAGAGTTCGATATCTACTTTTACATTAATCAATTCAGTCATTGCAAATAGTCTTGCAAGACTTCATGAAGTAATAGGCTCATTGGAGCAAATATAAAGATTTGTGCAGGTTGACTCCAGATGAAGAATCCAAAATCCATCCCTACAGTCCATGAGTGGTGCTTTAGGTCAACAAATTCTCCAGCAGACTCTGACCAGAATGAGGTCCAATGTCCTGTGGACAGGTGAAGTTATGGTGGGGATGCCTTTAAGTTGGATAACCATTAAGGACTGAAAACAGCTTTGATTATGCTTTTATGAAATGTGCAAGCCATTGCACATGTAGATTGAAGAATGGTGTTCTCTCTTGTCAGGCCAATATTACGGAATGATTGGGAGATCGTTTACTACTCTGTCCATTAATACTACAAACATCACTGCTGGAACGCAAATGATAGAGGTCAAGGTTTTTAGAAGAGGTTCTCATAACCACTACCCAGTTGCTACAGCAAGCAGCATTTATGTTGTAACTGGTAAGCTATGAAATCTATGTAAAGGCACCAAAGATTCAGCATTTGAACAGTGGCGTGTGTTGGTGGCTGCTAGAGATGACTATTTGATTTTTGAAATTCGTTCACACTTCGTTTACTGGTAAAAGGTGAATTGTGTTATAGATTCCGTTAACACGGACCATAATGCAATTCTATGCCTTTAGAGGTATTCTGTTAATTATTCCGTCATAATAAGTCTATGGGGGCTGCAAAACAGATCTGTCCCGTTTATGCAGGAGGGGACTCCCCTGCATAACTGAAACGGGGATGGATCCGTTTTGCAGCCCGTAGAATTCTAATATGATGGAATCCCTGCACATTCTGAGTTTAGCTGTTAATTACTGATAGGACTGCCTCCTTGACTCCAATGTCCAGGATGAGAAATAATTTAATTATTCATCATAACTTGGTTATTATCCAACATTCATATGTTGATAAGCTCACACAACTATCATTGTGACTTCCCTTTTATGCTCTTCCTATGCTTGACTCATCTGCTTAGGTCAATTGGTGACCGGCAGCTAATTCTATAAGAGTAAGCATACAGGGAAGACTGTTACTAATGGGACCACCCAAATGACACCTGAACAGAAGTTTAAATGTACAAATTATAGGCGTCACTTATTAACATGCGCCTTTTTTGGCATAAAGGTCATTTGTGCAGCAAACTGACTTTTCCCTGCTCATGCCAGGTCTAAAAGAGGAGGGGTGGGAGAGGGAGGACTGGCAGGCCCATCATTAATTTTCTATGCCTGTTTTAGGGATAGAAAATGGTCTAAATCTAAGCCATCAAGGGAGCTGGCATAGATTTAGACAGATGGTGGATACACATACTATGTAGAGGCCAGCACCTACATGCATTAGGCATATCCACTGCCAGCGCAAGGGGTATTAAGACAAGTGTCTAAAATGCCAGTCTTAAACACCCTGCATGTTTTGCTAAATAGTGTCCCACAATCTGCTTGGCTCTAACGTGCTGCCTGCAGACTTTCATGGTGACACGTTCCCTCTAAACTTGACTACTTTTTATTTTTTAATAGATCAAGTTCCATTTTATGTCAACCTTACACAGAAGAATGACAAGAATTCCTCAGACAGCATCTTTATTAAAGATTCACCAATCAAATTTGACATCCACATCCATGATCCAAGCAATTATCTCAAGAATTCTGAATTGACATTTGATTGGGACTATGGTGATGGGAACGGGTCATCTGTTTCCAATAACCCTGTCTCTAGTCATATTTATACCATGCTTGGAAGCTTTAGGGCTAACTTGACCATCAAAGCTGCCATTCCTGGTCCATGTAAACCTGTTACACCCACTCCAATCCCTACACAACCTCTACCAACCACCACCAGTACTTTCACCACTTCCAATTCTACAGGTGAGTTGTATAAAAACAAATGTATCGAAGCTTGATATTTTATGATTAAAGGGGTTTCCTGGCCCCTGATATTAATAACCTACCTCAGGATGGGTCATTAATATTAAATCTGAGGGTCTGACACCCTACCCCAAGCACTGAATGGTACAGGAAGAATAGTAGTTGTGCCAGGTTACTGCAGCCCTGCTCCTACTTACTTCAGTGGTAGCTGAGTTGCAGTAATCCAGCATAGCCACTACAGAGCTGTGCTTGTTCTATTCAAAGTATTGGCTCTAGGGCCAGAGGCTGCCGGGAACAGCTGATTGGCAGAGTGGGGTGTTGGAAACTCAACGACTGGATGTTGATGACCTATCCTGAGGATATGTCATCACTGTAAGGAGCCTGTAAAACCAATTTAAGCATTGACCCATCCTCGGGTCATTAATAGCCAATCAGCTGTTCCCTGCAGCCTCTGGCGCTAGCACTCTGAAAGGAACGTGAAGCATGGCTGAGTGTAGTGGCTGCGCAGGATTACTGCAGCTCAGCTACCACTGAAGTAACCTGGCACAACCACTAAGCTTACTGTTCCATTTACAGTGCTAGTTCTAGCACGGGGGTGCAGGGTGTTGGACCCTCCCTGATCTATCCAGAAGTAGATCAATAATATCAGGAGCCTGGAAACCCCTTAAGGTTTGCTTAGGAGATGCACAAATAGTATCTGGCAGTGGGGTTGATCTTGTGTCCATAATGTGTGTGGGAGGGGGGGGGGGGGCGTTTGACGGTGCTGCAGGTAATCCTCTACAAAAAAGTACAGTAAGCCATATGTGCAGGTGGACTTATTTATTTTTTCACCCCCCCCCCCCTCCCCTTGCAGATAACTCAACAGAACTACCACAGTTTGACACTGAAACTTTACCACTGACAACTGAAATGCCAAACATTACCACTGTTTATACAGCCATTCCATACACCACTTCTACTCCTGGTTGCGTCATATATAGATATGGCTATTACAGCACTAAGATTACAGTTGTAGGTAAGTTGTTGGTCACTTATACAGCTAGGCTTAGAGTGCAGTGCCTAGAATCTGACTTGCTCTTTCCAACTTCAGATGGTATCCTTGAGGTGAACATTGTTGAAATGACAAGCGTCCAAGTACCCACATCTCAGACTGAAGGCTCTCTTGTTGACTTTGTGGTGACTTGCGAAGGAAGGTATGTCTTGGCAAACAGAAGACCAACTCCCTGTAAGACTGATGTTCCCTGTGTTTGATAACCTTGTTCCTTCAGTCTGCCTACAGATGCCTGCACGGTAGTCTCGGATGCTAGTTGCATGATTCCCCAGGACATGGTTTGTGATGAAGTTCCATCTTCTGATCAATGCTTGCTGATCCTAAGAAGAGCATTTGAGCCAGGATCTTACTGTGTAAATATCACACTAAGTGATGGTGCAAGTTTGGCTCTTGCTAGTACGCTGGTGTTTATAGATGGTGGTAAGTGACACCCTATTGGTTTTCAGTGTCCATAGGATTGACAGCCTGAAGTAGCTCACACTGTAAAAGCTTCCAATGTATGTTAACCCCTATCGGGCACATTTCAGGGTTCTACAAATTTAATACAGCAAATTGCTGTCTCAACTGTTATGACCTCTTTTACACATGCAGATAATCATCCCTGATATCAGGGATGAGCATTTGTAGAAACTCTTGATCCCAATAATTGCCCTGTGCAAAAGCTATTGGCGTTCAGGTCTTTCAGCTAGCTCCTAGGATCAGTTTCTGTGCAGCAGATCAGCCTGTGTAAACTGGATCTGCTGCCAAAAAAAATGAATGTATGCTACAGCCATTGTTTGTGCCCAATCACTTGTCCCCCATACAGCATAGGTGGTTGCTGTATGTAGATGCATCTCTTACCTCCACTGATTATTGGGTAATGATCAGGAACATCTGGCTCATTCAATTACCTGAAACATGGGTCTATGTGAAAGGGTTCTCTGGGAATGATTTTAAAATGGCTGCCTGCAACCTGTCCTAGAATGTGAGGAAGACTGGTTGCCTGGGGGGTGAGGGTTGGGGGGGCCTTACTACACCCTGCACCTTTGTACAATAGATGGTAATGATGTGATCCTGCCTATATGCTATCATGTCTGACAGAAGAACTCACAAATACTTAGTATATGTAAGTGCAAGAGCGTAGTGTAGTGAGACCCCCCCCCTCTGTAAGTGGAGGCAACCAGTGCTCCTCACATTCTAGGACATGCTGCCACCAGCCATTTTGAATCAGTCCTGGAGAAACCTTTCAAGTGAGTTTCTCCTCT
Source organism: Bufo bufo (assembly GCF_905171765.1). Lineage (NCBI taxonomy): Eukaryota > Metazoa > Chordata > Amphibia > Anura > Bufonidae > Bufo > Bufo bufo. The sequence goes on along the minus strand of NC_053393.1, from coordinate 451,299,543 downwards.
TCATATTCTAGACAAACATTCACAACAAGGAGTGACAGTGCAGCTTGTTAGTCCAATCTGCTTCTTCTGACTACCCTCTCCCAACCATAAATTTTATCCTTAACTTTCAAAAGCTTGACTTGAAGATGGTCACTTGCATCCAACTATTACATTTGTGCAACAGGACTCAAATAAGGTATCAAGACATAATGTAGACTTCCTTTTTTCCCCTGTAGGTTCTAAAACGCAGCAGACTGTTTCCGCAGTACTTGTTCCCCTCGCTTTGGTTGCACTTGTTGCTGTGGCGATTGGTATTACCTTTTACAGGTAAGTTAGTACTCCTGCATTCATTTAAAACATGGTTTTGGCTTTTCCATTTGACATCTTAGTATCTCTTTACAGCTCAAACTTTCTTCCAACCAGCATTGTGGCTGGTGGCAATATTTTTACTTCTCTGGCCAGGAATCCTGAGGCGATAGCCAGAATATTATTGAGGTGTTCTAGAGATTAGCATGCACAGTGAAAACTTGGATTAAAACATCTAAAACAAATCGCACTAGTGGACAATTCTGGGTAGTCTGGCCCACCTTTTAGTCTAAGTTTATGCAACTTAAAGTTGACTAACTTTCCACTGTTTTGTTTGACCAGGGGCCATAGCCTTCCAATGTGGTGCAAAGCATGTTTGCCAGTCTGATTTGGTGGATACTGCACCAAAATATTTCTAAACCTAATGAGCCAAATTGAATTTTTTTTTTTTTTTATAGAACAAGGTCTAGGTGCACTCACATTAGTAAATACAGGACAGTTTTTTTTCGTGGGGAGCCCATACATTATAACTGGCTATAATCTAGCAAAACTTCTGGGCACAACTGCTGCATGTAATATTTTTGATTCTATCAATTTAAGGAAGAACTTGGTATTCCATACTTAAGCAAACTGCCTTTTATCATCTAGGAAATGCAAGGAATACAAACTAATTGCAAATGCTTCAGATGGAAGAAATGATCAAGGCATCATTGTGTACTTCAGTCAGATCAAAGATGTTCTCTTCAAAAAAAGCAACGAGCGTGATCCTCTTCTGAAAAGCAAGGCTGCAATAATATAATTCTTAAAACTGTCTGCATGTCTTGGTATGCTGCTGCTTGGTCCTTCATCTAAGTCCTAAACCTGTAGTAGAAATACTTGTTAATAAAGTGTTTCCTTTAACTGGTGTCGTGTCTAAAATGGGTAATGGTTACAACCTGGTCATTCTTGCAGTCAGAGGCCGTCTGGAACACAATGTTAATATACACATCGCTCCTCCAATTCTTTTTGATCATGGGTCTTGTGCTACATGTGACCAGCGGAACTGTAGATTTGCTAAAAAATGTTTTTTACCCAAGAGTAATGGATTTGTTTGCAGCACCCTCATGTTTCAGATCTTCTGCTCTATAGGACATTTAACTTCAAAGAATGGGAAACACTTGTATTAAAGTGCCTAATTTGTACCAAGAACGTTCCTCACACATGTGCAACCAGTAGCCTTAACCGCTGCAGCAGGATGGTATTGATTCACTTAGTTAACATGTTGGGAAGATTTCCTCAGTAGTCACCACTCCCAGTACTTCACTGTGGAGCTTGTTTGTGGGAATAACCAGCTCTGTCTGTCACGAGGGTTTTGAATTTTGTATAAAACTGTCTTTAGGAGTTGCTGTAATTCATAGATCCATTTATTTAACATGGCTATATTTATAGCTTGTATATGACTTTGCAATATTTAACCCCTTAGGGTTAGCATTTTTTTGCAGAGCTGACAGATCCACAAAAACGCTAGTGTGAAAGTAGCCTTCGTGACCAGCCTATTTTGGGCCTTTCTGACCAATATTTTATTTTTTTGGCGGTTCAAGTTGTAGTTCTTAATGGTGTTTTAGGTTACACATCTTTCCCCCTCGCCTATGACAGCACCCATGGAGAGACTGCCTCCTACTCCTCAGGACAGGAACCAGAAACCACTCTAAAAGATGGACCACCCTCTCCACCTCAAGTCCTTTTTTCCATAGCATCACCATGACTGCATACAAGGAGATTGACCTCTGTAGGGGCAGGAACAGAGGTTTAAATTCCCCCCCCTCCCTTGAACACCAGTGTTTCCTGTCCCTACAGAGCACATGGCAGAGAAAGGTCTCCCTGTATGCAGGAAGATGAAGTTTCCTTTTTACCTGGATTCTTGGACCGTGTTGCACCATTTGGGATCGTGGTGTCCTTCCGCGGTCGAGTACGAACGCTGGACAGGGGGTGGATCAGGAGGGCTCGCTCCAGTAGATCTAGAGCCTGCTCCTGGGGTGACATCTCCTGCCTTGCCTCTGGTAGGTTAATCTGGGTTTTGTGCGCCTGGCACGTCATGTGCATAATGATGACGTCACTTCCAGCGGACAGTGATGCAGGGCAGCATGCGGAATTCTGGCTGACATAAAGGGGCTGTTCTCCTAAGGAGCCGGATGCTCCAATGCAGCCATCGGGAAGTTCACTTATTGACTTTTCATAATGTGTGTTGGTCAGGGAGTCTGCTTGGTTCCCCCCCTCTCCTTTAAACTATGTTATATTATAAAATGGGGTAGATCCCTATTTTTAGGAAGTGCCTCCTGATTCATTTTTTACTTTTAGGTCTCAAAGGAGGCACAAAAGAAAAGTTGCTCAAATGCATTTCTTGTAACATACGGCTTCAGGATAATTTCAGGTTTGCATTACTAGTATCGTTCGTGAGGAAACTCCGTCACTAAGGAAAGAATTTCGAATGATACAGGAAGAAGTAAAATCTTCCTTGTCTCAATTGTCTACTACTGCGAATCCTCCTCCCAAGAGGAAAAAGTTGATATCTCCTTCATCCTCAGATTCTGAGGACCTTGTCGATGATGCTTCCTCTTTTAAAACTGTGGAAGACGAGGAGGGGGCTTCTGAAGCAGAATCCTGAGTAATAGAAGATTTTATTTTTCTATGGATGATATGGCAAATCTGTTGAAAGCAATCATATCTATTATGGGGGTAGAGGAAGTGCAGAAATCTCACTCCATTCAAGATGAAATGTTTTGGGGTCTACAAGTCAAAAAAACTTGTGTATTTCCTATCAACGAGTATATGAAGGATATGGTTTTAGAGGAATGGTCAGACCCTGAAAGACGCTTGGGGCTATCTAACGCCCTCAAAAATCGTCTACTATTTGATCCGGTGGAATCTAATCTTCAATGAGATTCCTAAAATAGACACACAGGTGGCAAAAGTGAATAAAAAAAACATCATTACATGGGATGCCTCCCAGTTAAGAGATTCTATGGACAGGAAGGCCGACATTCTGTTGCGAAAGTCATGGGAAGCAGCAATGTTCAACCTTAAGTCCAACATCGCAGCAACGTCTGTGGTCAGGTCTATGTTCTTTTGGCTAAACGAGCTGGAGGATCATATCGGGGATAAAACATCGCGAGAGGAAATTTTAAATTCTATACCCCTACTAAAATCAGCCACAGCTTTTCTAGCAGATGCTTTGGCCGAATCAGCGAGGTTCTCTGCCAGAGACGCAGGTCTCTCCAATGCGGCCCGTAGAGCGCTCTGGATGAAGTGTTGGTCAGGTGACAAAACATCAAAAATGAAGCTCTGCTCCATTCCATTTTGGGAGAATTTGTCTTTGGTCCAGTGCTGTTATTAACTGCCTGAATAAAGTACGTTTAAAAGCATTTTATTAAATATCGAATAAAAATTGGTTCTCCACGACATTCAAAAATCAGACTGGTGGTGCGAGTTAGAGTCTGGAATCTCGTATAAATATGTACCAGCTCTGCAAAACTCACATCCCCACAAATATCTCAGTGAAGAGTATAGGGGCTGAAAAAAAGCCCACACACAAAGTGGCGTGATGGGAGTCCAGGCCACTATACTGGGTCTGTACTACTACACTATGTGACTCCAATGTAGTATGGAGTCACATACTGGTGGTATGATTTAAATGGACCCCCACCCCGCGGCTCAATGCTGGTTTATTAAACTACTACTGAACATAACAAGGCGCTCTGTATTGCTCAACGCGTTTCTCTGCTGCTATTAAGCAGTATTTTTTTATTTTTTTGGAATGTGGTGGACAACCAAATTTTATTCGATATTTAATAAAAAATGCTTTTAAACGTACTCTATTCAGGCAGTTAATAGTGTCATACACCTAGTACGCCAAATAGTTATCCATTTAACAGTTAATCACTTTGGTCCAGTGCTGGACAATATCTTAGAGAAGGCCTCAGACAAGAAAAAGGGTTTTCCTGAAATCAGAATCTATAAGCGTAGGTACCTCTTTCATTCCTCCACAAGTTAAGACAGGTCATATAGGGGAAAAGGAAAGTCGGGGGCGCTGGAGCTACCCCAAGGGTGTTATAGGAAGGGGTTTCCTCCCATCCTCTGATACGAAACCTGGCGAAAAACAATGACGCCAGAGTGGGAGGGAGATTGCTAAATGTCCTTACGTCCTGGGAATCAATCTCCCAGAATCCCTGGACCAAGGAAATTGTAGGCACGGGATACAACATTGAATTCTCTTCAAAACCCCCGAACAGATTTTTATCAACCTGGCACCAGGAAAAGATCTGGTAGGGAGTACAGGATCTTTTAAAGATGAATGTCATAGTCCAAGTTCCTTCCCCAGAGCAGGGAAAGGGTTTCTACTCAAATCTCTTACTGGTAAAAAAAAAGAGGAAGGGCTCTTTCCGTACAATAATAAACCTAAAGTCTCTAAACAGATTTATCACTTCTAAAAAATTGAGGATGGAGTCCCTAGCGTCCACAATACCATTGATGGGGAAAGACGCCTTGATGTGTACAGTGGACTTGAAGGATGCTTATTAATACGTCCCAATCCATGTAAGATCCCAAAAATTCCTGCTATTTGGCATCAAAGACAACAGAGGTCTGGTTCCTCATTATAAGTTCACAGCCCTTCCATTTGGAATTGCTTCCGCTCCAAGGATTTTCACCAATTTTATTTTATTGTATCTTTTTTATTAAAGTTTAACAAAAAGCATAATAAACACTCCAATTGCAGGCAAACTACAAATAAGTCCAGTACATTGATTTACATGGGATTAATCACAACAGCTTCCTTTAGCCCTTACTCAGGTCAGAAGTGGATATCAACTTAATAGTGTGAATAACACCCAATAGATTGTCTTGGAATAATGCATTCATACACACCTTCATCGATCAGAACAAACATCACTGCCTCTTAGGGTATCAGTGTTTGAGCTCCAATCCAAGGATCCTATATCTTCATGAAACGCTCAGGGGTCCCGCGTCTCTCATATATAAACTTATATGATGCAAGGTCGGCATGGACTAGTTGTATCCATTGTTGCACCGTAGGATTCTTAGGGGGTTTCCAATTAAGGAGGATAGTTTTCCTAGCATAAAACAAAAGTATTCTGTATAATTTCCTACCAAATTTGGTGGGAACAACCTCATTAGCTATCCCCAACAGACTCGTCAGCTCAGTGCAGACATTAGGAAAGCCTAGTTTTTCATTAATATAAGCATAAATCCCCTCCCAGAAGCTACAAATGACCGGACGCTGACAAATCATATGTATTAGGCAACCCTTTTCATATCCACATCTCGTACATTGAGGGTCTGGTAATTTACCCATTTTAAATAATCTCTCAGGGGTGTAGTATATCCTGTGAAGCCACTTTGCTTGAATTAATTGATCTCTAGCGCTTACCACTGTGGATCTGCATGTATGGCTAAATTCTTTGATATGCGTATCTTCTAAGTTTTCTACATCCCTTCTCCACTTGACAAATGAGTTATCAAGGGGAGAATCTTGTAACGTCATCAGCGATGCATAGAGAGCAGACACTGGTTTGACCAAAGGAACTCTCCTGACCACTGCTTCCACAGGGCCACATTCCAGCTTTAGTGGTTCTCTGCCAAACTGAGCATGACAGGCATGTCTAAGCTGAAAGTATATGTATAGACTGTGTTGGGGCAGATAAAATTCCTGTTTTATACTTTTAAAGGATCTGAAGAGACCTTTATCATATAGTTGGGTAACTTGGGTGAGATAACGCAACCCCTTTTTGGGGCCAGAATTTTAATTCTATTAATGAGGACAACTCCGGTAACACTCTATTTTCCCACAATGGCAAATATGGTGACCAAGTAACACTATTCTCGCCGGAGTTACGTATCTGACTCCATTTAACCCAAATCTTTACTGCCGCAGCCATCGATTGGGTCTAGTGTTCTGCAGAACCAGCCCCTTTCCTATAAGCCAAATTCGTAAGTGCTTCATAGGACCCCATCAACGCTGCCTCCAACACTACCGCCGGATTACCCGAATCTGCCCGCACCCACCCGCCACATAGCTTAATTGGACAGCTACATAATATATGTATAGGTTGGGTAAAGCAAGACCCCCCGCAGGTAAGAAGCCTGAAGGGTGCGTCTCCCTATTCTGGGAGAGGATTTGTTTCATAGAAAGGGAGTGATTACTCTATCCATGGTAGTAAAGTGCTTCCTAGGAAGCAGCGTTGGGGCAGCCCTATATAGGTATAACAGTTTTGGGAGAAGAATCATTTTTAGAATATTGATACGCCCAATGAGATTTAAGGGTAAGTTTTCCCATGCTTCTAATTTTTGAGTAATGTATTGCATTGTAGGAACAAGATGTAAGTCGGAAAACTTTGCCACTTCTTTGTGAACAATAATCCCCAAATATGTAAATTGCTCTACAATCTGAAGCTTAGTGTTCAATGAAATTCGAGTTGGGTTAAAGCCATCAATTAAGCGAAGACTTGACTTGGACCAGTTCACGCGAAGACCCGAGAAGCTCCCAAAATAATCCACCACACTCAAAAGGGTATCTAAGGACTTCCCTGGATCAGCTAGGTATACCAACATATCATCAGCATATAATGAAAGCTTTTCTGTTGTTCCAGCTTTTTCCCAGCCTTCTATACCTGAGTTAGAGGAAATGAGTATCGATTGAGGTTCTATTATTAATGCAAATAATAAGGGGGAGAGAGTGCAGCCCTGCCTAGTGCCTCTACCTAAGGGGAAGGAATCCGATGTGTATCCATTTACCCTGACTCTCTCCGAGGGGGATTTATAAAGAATCTGTAGCCAGCGTATAAATTTTGCGGGGAATCCCATTAGGTCTAACACCGCCCACATAAATTCCCACTCTACTGAATCGAAGGCTTTTTCATTGTCTAGGGAAGCGAGAGCCCTCATACCTCGATTATCATGTTTGACCTAAAGATTAGTGAACAAGCACCTTAGATTAATATCGGTAGTCTTCCCCAGCATGAACCCCGACTGATCTACCCCAACCAAGGAAAGAATTACCACAATCTTAGAGCCAGTATCTTGGCAAAGATTTTGACATCAAGATTCAGAACTGAGATAGGTCGATAAGAGCTACACTGGTCAGATGGTTTTCCCTGCTTATGAATTACTACAATTGTTGCCTCCAAGAAAGAAGGAGGTAGCGAACCTTGCTCCAGCGCATATCTCAACAGCTTCCCTATTCTGTTGACAAGGTCCTTAGAAAAGCGCCTATACCATTCAGCTGGAAATCCATCGGGACCCGGGTTTTTTTTGGTTGCTAAAGAATTAATGGCTGCTTCAATCTCTGGGTCTGATATATCGGCCGCTAGGGCCTTTCTGTCGTCCCTATCCAGAGAGGGAATATTAATATCTGCTAGAAATTTGGTAATCTCTCCCGAAGTGCATGTGGTCTTGGGGGCATACAAATTCGCATAGTAGGAGGCAAACTGCCAGCAGACATCTCTAGGCTCCCTGAACAATATCCCTTGATCATTCAGGACTCCTGCTACTACCGTTTGCTGGGTCTCAGATCGAGCCAGATATGCCAAAGCTCTACTACACTTATCACCATCTGAGTAGATGGATAGTGTCTGATTCAAGAGTTTCTTCTGAGTATTCTCAGTTAAATGTAGAGTAAACCTACGTTGTGCATCTAGCCACATATTTTGTTTCTCACTACACGGATCTAGTATAAATAGCCTTTCTCTATCTGCTAGTTTCATCTCCAATTTCGACCGCTTGATATTCAATTCCTTTCTGTGTGTTGCTATTGCAGCAGTCAGCGCCCCCCTCATTACTGACTTAAAAGCATCCCATTCGACCAGGAGATTTGTAGATCCTTCATTTTCTATCCAATAGTTTCCCATAACATCTAGGCTATCACTCACCACCGGTAAGACCTCGAGCCACATGGGATTCAACCGCCATTGCTTATCAGCCGAAGCCAACTGCTGGGACAGAATCAGAAGGAGGGGGGCATGATCCAAACACCTCTCGGCAGATACTCACAAGACCTGATGTACGGAGAAAAATCTCCACTGACAAAGGCCAAATCTATACGGGATAGTGAGCCAGTGGAGGCCGAATAGCACGAGAATTGTGTATCTGTGGGATGAAAATAACGCCACGTCTCTATCAGACCATAGGCATTAGCCCAACATAAAAGCGTATTGTTGTGAGAGGCCTGGGGAATCAATCTGTCTCGTACTGGATCTAGAGTGGCGTTGTAGTCGCCCATAATAATGCAGGGCGTTGCTGGAAACATTGCTATTTTAGCTATAATTAAATCTAGGACTTCTCTGCGGAATGGCGGAGGGATATAGAGACCCACAATTAAATACTGCAGCCCTCTAACACTAGCATGTAGAATCACATATCTACCATAAGGGTCTAACTGTACTGAGAATATTTGAAACGGAAGACTTTTAAAACATAAACTCCTCTAGCGTGATTTGAGTATACTGCATGATATGTGGGGCCTATCCAAGGACGTTGCAAAGCGAGTACTTTCTGACCCTGAAGGTGCGTTTCTTGCAATAACACTATATCTGGGTTATACTTCTTCAGATAATTAAGAACTAGAGACCATTTAATCCTATTATTAAGACCCCTAACGTTCCAGGAGAGTAGCTTAATTAACGCAATTTTTACCACCAGAAAAAGAATATCCAAAATCTCAGTCCGATGAAGGTACACTCACACACACATACATACCACATCAAAGATCCTTCCAATACAAACGCCCACTTTAACCCACCCCTTTCAAACCTTCCCAACCCACCCTTCCCAATCCTTCCTAACATGGTTGAGCCTGAAACCCTTAACTAGCAAACTCTCGGGTATGATAGCCCTACCCTAACCCATTAGATGAACATGTATACCATATAGGTACTTTAGTGAGAAAAAGTAAATAGACAGTTCCTCTAATTACAGTGCATGTCAGTTCAGGGTATTGCCACCCAGCACACATATATAGGGTTAAAATCTTATCAATAGACAAAAACTAAAGATTAGGGATTATAACAGGAATACTAGTGGCGTGGTGAAACACTCCCGCCCCCCCTTAACATTCCTGTTAGTAATGCAATCTAACATTTAAGCAGTAATTAGCTCTTTCAGTTGTCACCGCCAGAGTTCAGTTCATCAGCGGTGAGGCCTTGTATTTAGATTCCTGTCGATCCAATCTGTTGCTTCTTCAGGAGTATTAAAGAAACGGACAGTTTCTCCATTTTGCACCCGCAAGCGGGAAGGGTAGATCATTGCGTATTTCACATTTTTATCTCTCAGTCGTGCTCGGACCTCAGTGAACTGCTTCCTTTTCTTCTGGACCTCCGCAGTAAAGTCCGGGTAAAATGACAAGCGGACATTTTCATAGGTGATGTTACCCTTCTGTCTGGCAGCTAACAAAATAGCGTCTCTATCCCTGTAATTTAGGATTCTCATAATGAAAGGCCTTGCAGGGGATCCCGGTGGTAAGGGCCTGGTTGGAACCCGGTGTGCCCTCTCTATAACAAAGCAACTGGAGAGGGTGCTGGGGTAGGCCCCTCTGCTCGCTCCGGCAGGCCCAGAATACGGATGTTGTTACGCCTGCTACAGTTTTCAGCATCTTCCGCTCTGGCTTGTAGCATCCGGACCTGCTGTAACAGCTGCCTGGTATTATTTCCAACTGTTCTAGACGCATCTTCCACGTCGCTTAGTCTTTGCTCCACTGCAGCCGTTCTCTCACGTATTTTGTCAAAGTCGTGCCGTAAACAGCTAAGATCAGACTGGAGATGGTCAATTTTGGATGTAAGAGCAGCTTGACAAGTTGCTATAGCTTTTATAATTTGGGAGGCTTCAGCAGAGGCAACAGGGAAATGGGACCCCTCACCTTCTTGCTCTGTCTGACTCATGGCATCCATGTATTGTTTAACCGTTGATGGAGCCACAGAAGAGGTTTTGCGGACCATAGAAATAGTCCACAAAAACTTGAAAAGTCAGCTTAGGTATGGCACTCCTGCAGTATATCAGATAGTTAATTTATCGACTCCAGCAAGTCCTGAATATCAGTCAGTCAGACTGTCATTAACTTTTACACTGTATAGGGGGGTAGGTATGTCGGTCCCACCATCAAGTAATACTGTATACCTCAAAGGGGTCTTCTAGCAGCCACTATAACGTTTATGAAGAGACCGCAATAGGGCTTACACTGACAGTGTTCTCAGGGGGGAGACGTTCAGACACTCTGCCCTGCAGCCACACTCCACTACCTCCGCTGTCAAGATGGCGCCAACCACGCGGCTCCCTTCCCGCTACAGCCGCAGGTCGCGTGGGTCTAGCAGGCACTGGCAGTAGCCTAAGGTAGCATGTCAGCCACTGTCGGGATGTCGTACCTGCAGTGCGCTTTCTATACTCCGTAGCTACTTATCACAGTGCCGTTTCTCACTTTCTTCTGGCAGCATCCCCCTGCTCTCTCCTTTGCGCCGTCAGCGTTGTCAGTATGGCCATCAAACTGCGGCATTTAAGTCCTTGTGGCGTGTCCCTAATGCTTAAGGGACTTGATGCTGCCGATGTGGGCTCAAATAACCAGGTGTACGTAGGGTTCTTCTCAGGATTTTGGAGGAGCACTGTGTCTCTGCTTCCTCACGCCATGCAGGTTCGGCCATGCCCCGGATTTTCACCAAGTTAATAGTGGAAATTGTGGCATTCTTGAGGAAGGAGGGGTTGACGATAATCCCCTACTTGGATGATTTTCTCCTGAATGGCGACAACCCTAAACAAACCGAAGACGACTTAAACACCTTACTATCAGTACTGAGCAGATTGGGGTGGATAGTAAACATAAACAAATCCAACTTCAAACCTTCCACCAAAACACGGTTTCTGGGGATGATCCTAGACTCCCACATTCAATCCACATATCTTCCCCAGGACAAGATGGTATCACTGCAGCAAAATATCAGGGCTTTTCAGAGAAAGAAGACCTGCTCCATAACAGAAGCCATGAGCCTACTATCTTCTTGCATACAATCGGTACCCTTGAGTCAGAATCATTTCCGACCCACTACAGGTTTGGATCCTCAGAGTCTGGAACAGACAGCAGATCTCATTAGACTGCACAATTTTTATACCCCTGTTGATAAAAAAGTCCCTAAACTGGTGGACGGAATCAACAAATCTTTCCAGGGGTGTACTGTGGAAAAAGACTCCTTACATACAGATTGTGACAGACGCAAGTCAGTCGGGCTGGGGAGCAAAAGTGGGAGACCTCTTGTACCAGGGATCCTGGTCCCAATCAGGCAGGGCTTAGTCGTCGAACTTCAGAGAACTGAGGGCGGTCTTGGAAACCCTAAAAGTAGCAGGAAAGAGCCTGCAAGGTTACCACATAAAAGTCTTCTCAGACAACACGACGGCTGTTGCTTACCTCTCGCATCAGGGAGGGACAAGGTCAGACGCTCTTCTGTCACTGTCATCCAAGATCTTTGATTGGGCAGAGCACAATGTAAGCTCCATTTCAGCAATCCATCTCAGAGGAGCTTTAAACCTAGAGGCAGACTTCCTCAGTCGCAAACAATTAGACCAGACAGAATGTCCTGTTGTGCATTTTTATAAGTACACAGTATGCGTGTGTATCTCACTGAATGGATATAGTCTTAGAAGGTATAGAAAACTCTAAGGTTTTCTACTAATGGAAGTTTCTCAGAAAAGCTAATGTTATTCCTGGCGTCGTTACTCAATAGCTTGGACAGTTAGAAATACAAACACACAGTGCGAGTGTAAGGCCCATTGTATTTCTTATCAAGCCCATAAATTCAAGAGTCTGGGAGAATCATGATGGTCCCAGTAAGTCTGGAAAGATTACTTCAAAGTGTCAAAGAAGCATCCCTCCTCTTTGATATACGCTGAGAAAGGTCAAAGGTATAATATGTAGCAAAAATCTGAAGTCTGATGTTACAACAGTGCCATCTGGAGACAGATGGACAATATTATATTATTTTACTATTTGTTTTATACCATGTCAAGGATTAATATGACATCATTGTGTTATTAGCATACGAATACACCCACCTTACCTGATTGGAAATGCTTAAAGGGAGTCTGTCACCACAATTTGACAATATAAACTGCTTACATGGCGCTCTAGCACAACTACACAAGATTCCAATGGTACCTTTGCTGTATTCTTCTGACTTTCACCGGCTGAAAAAACGTAGTTTTATCTATATGCAAATGAGGGCTCGCAAGTGCCCAGGGGCGGGGTTCTTGTTGTAGGCGCCCAGGCTGCTCTGCCTTCTTTTCATATTACCCCTCCTCAGCCTCTTCCTGGTCCCACCCTATAAGGCTGTTTCATCATCCCAAGTACCGGCCGAGATCCAGCACGTGCGCAGTTCACCGCCGGCCCGGGCATGCGCACTGCAATGTGTATATACTTACCTTTCTCTTGCTCCGCTTGCCTCCAGTCTCCCTGCTTGCTTCCGGTCTGCCGGCGCCTGCGCACAACATGAAGCGATGCCGCTCCCCACAATAGGCATCGTAGTACGCATGCCCGGGCCGGCAGTGAACTGCGCACGCGCCGGATCTCGGCCGGTACTTGGGATGATGAAACAGACTTGTAGGGCGGGACCAGCAAGAGGCTGGGGAGGGGTAATATGAAAAGAAGGCAGAGCAGCCTGGGCACCTACAACAAGAACCCAGCCCCTGGGCACTTGCGAGCCCTTATTTGCATATAGATAAAACTACATTTTTTCAGCCTGTAAAAAGTCAGAAGAATACAACAAAGGTACCATTGAAATCTTGTGTAGTTGTGCTAGAGCGCCATGTACGGTAAGCAGTTTATATTGTCAAATTGTCAAGGAAACTGATCACAAGAAAGATACCAAAAAGAAACTTGGATAATTTTTTTGACTACTAGGAAGGTTCTTGAGAACTGGTCCCATCTGAAACTCTGTCTACCTCTGACCCGGTAACGTATACTGTGCTTATTGCTTGTGATATTAATAAGATATTTCTTTCGGTATATAGCCAAAAGCCCCCATACTGTGGGAATATATAGTGTTAGGCGCCTCCATAATGCTGATTATTCTCTTAGCAAAGATGCATATTGCTAATGGAAGATCTGACATCATTTGAAAAGAGGAAGTTATATTCCATAGTCTGATTGCCGAGCTGGACATTTTATCATATTAATATCATATATTTTTGATTGGTCATAGGGAAACAGAGTCAAGGGATAACATTTATTCCTACTGTATTAATCCGTGTTTTATTATTAACCCCTTAAGGACCTAGGACGTACCGGTACGCCCTATTTCCCGAGTCCTTAAGGACCTAGGACGTACCGGTACGCCCTATTTCCCGAGTCCTTAAGGACCGAGGACGTACCGGTACGTCCTGACTTAAAATCTGTATTCCGGCGCCCCAGGGGTTAATTGGAACGGGATTTCGGCTGAAATCATTCAGCCGGCATCCCGTAACAATGCAGGGGGGGGTCATTTGACCCCCCCGTATCGGCGATCGCAGCAAACCGCAGGTCAATTCAGACCTGCGGTTTGCTGCGCTTTTTGCAGTTTCTGATCGCCGCGGTCCCTGACCGCGGGGATCAGAAACTTTAGAGTGGCTAAAATCATTATTTTTCACCCCCCCCTGCACCCCTGCACGATTTTATGCCGGAGGGTGGTGCGGGGGGGGTGTCGCAGGCGGTGGGGGCGTTGCGGGAGGCGGGCGGTGCGGCAGGCGGGATCGCGATCCCCCGCCCGCCTCCCCATGAACGATCGTTGGCTTCTAGTGGGTATACCAGGGTGCCAGCACATTGCTGGCACCCTGGTATAAACGGCTGACATCTGTGAAGATGTCAGCCGTTTAACCCTTTCCATACCGCGGTCCGTACGGACCGCTGTATGGAAAAAGTTAACTGTCATCGGTCAGGGAGCTCCCTCCCTCTCCATCGGGGGGCTGCTGTGGCTTTGCAGCCCCCCGATGGAGAGGGAGAGAGCCCCCAGAGAGCCCCCCTCAGCCCCGTGCTTACCCTTCCCCGTCTGCGAAGTTCTGAGCAGACGGGGAGGGTTCCCATGGCAACAGGACGCCTGCTCAGGCGTCCTGCTGTCCATGGTGCTGAACAGATCTATGCTAAAAGCACAGATCTGTTCAGTGTAAGTAAAATACAGTACAGAACAATATATATTGTTCTGTACTGTATTATACAGACACCAGACCCACTGGATCTTCAAGAACCAAGTGGGTCTGGGTCACAAAAATGTAAAAAAAAGTGAAAAAAGTTAAGATAAAAAAAAAAACATTTATCACTGAATAAAAATTAAAAAAATAAAATAAACTACACATATTAGGTATCGCCGCGTCCGTAACGACCTGATCTATAAAATGGTCATGTTACTTTCCCCGCACGGTGAACGCCATAAAAATAAAAAAATAAAAACTATGAGAAAATTGAAATTTTGCCCACCTTACTTCCCAAAAAAAGTAATAAAAGTGATCAAAAAAGTCGCATGTACGCCAAAATAGTACCAATCAAACCGTCATCTCATCCCGCAAAAAATGAGACCCTACTCAAGATAATCGCCCAAAAGCTGAAAAAACTATGGCTCTTAGACTATGGAGACACTAAAACATGATTTTTTTTTTTTCAAAAATGAACTCATTCTGTAAAACTTACATAAATAAAAAAAAAGTATACATATTAGGTATCGCCGCGTCCGTATCGACCGGCTCTATAAAAATATCACATGACCTAACCCCTCAGATGACCACCGTAAAAAAATAAAAATAAAAACAGTGTAAAAAAAGCCATTTTTTGCCATCTTACGTCACAAAAAGTGTAATAGCAAGCGATCAAAAAATCATATGCACCCCAAAATAGTGCCAATCAAACCGTCATCTCATCCCGCAAAAAATGAGACCCTACTCAAGATAATCGCCCAAAAACTGAAAAAACTATGGCTCTTAGAATATGGAGACACTAAAACATTTTTTTGGTTTTAAAAATGAAGTTATTGTATAAAACTTACATAAATAAAAAAAAATGTATACATATTAGGTATCGCCGCGTCCGCGACAACCTGCTCTATAAAAATACCACATAATCTAACCTGTCAGATGAATGTTGTAAATAACAAAAAAAAAAAAACGTGCCAAAAAAGCTATTTCTTGTTACCTTGCTGCACAAAAAGTGTAATATAGAGCAACCAAAAATCATATGTACCCTAAACTAGTACCAACAAAACTGCCACCCTATCCCGTAGTTTCTAAAATGGGGTCACTTTTTTGGAGTTTCTACTCTAGGGGTGCATCAGGGGGGCTTCAAATGGGACATGGTGTCAAAAAAAACAGTCCAGCAAAACCTGCCTTCCAAAAACCGTATGGAATTCCTTTCCTTCTGCGCCCTGCCGTGTGCCCGTACAGCGGTTTACGACCACATATGGGGTGTTTCTGTAAACTACAGAATTAGGGCCATAAATATTGAGTTTTGTTTGGCTGTTAACCCTTGCTTTGTAACTGGAAAAAAAATATTAAAATGGAAAATCTGCCAAAAATGTGAAATTTTGAAATTGTGTCTCTATTTTCCATTAAATCTTGTGCAACACCTAAAGGGTTAACAAAGTTTGTAAAATCAGTTTTGAATAGCTTGAGGGGTGTAGTTTCTTAGATGGGGTCACTTTTATGGAGTTTCTACTCTAGGGGTGCATCAGGGGGGCTTCAAATGGGACATGGTGTCAAAAAACCAGTCCAGCAAAATCTGGCTTCCAAAAACCAAACCGCGCACCTTTCACTCTACGCCCTACTGTGTGCCCGTACAGTAGTTTACAGCCACATATGGGGTGTTTCTGTAAACGGCAGAGTCAGGGCAATAAAGATACAATCTTGTTTGGCTGTTAACCCTTGCTTTGTTAGTGGAAAAAATGGGTTAAAATTGAAAATTAGGCAAAAAAATGAAATTCTCAAATTTCATCCCCATTTGCCAATAACTCTTGTGCAACACCTAAAGGGTTAACGACGTATGTAAAATCAGTTTTGAATACCTTGAGGGGTGTAGTTTCTTAGATGGGGTCACTTTTAGGGAGTTTCTCCTCTTGGGGTGCATCAGGGGGCTTCAAATGGGACATGGTGTCAAAAAACCAGTCCATAAAAATCAGCCTTCCAAAAACCATATGGTGCACCTTTCACTCTACGCCCCGCTGTGTGGCCGTACAGTAGTTTACGGCCACATATGGGGTGTTTCTGTAAACGGCAGAGTCAGGGCAATAAAGATACAATCTTGTTTGGCTGTTAACCCTTGCTTTGTTAGTGGAAAAAATGGGTTAAAATTGAAAATTAGGCAAAAAAATGAAATTCTCAAATTTCATCCCCATTTGCCAATAACTCTTGTGCAACACCTAAAGGGTTAACGACGTATGTAAAATCAGTTTTGAATACCTTGAGGGGTGTAGTTTCTTAGATGGGGTCACTTTTAGGGAGTTTCTCCTCTTGGGGTGCATCAGGGGGCTTCAAATGGGACATGGTGTCAAAAAACCAGTCCATAAAAATCAGCCTTCCAAAAACCATATGGTGCACCTTTCACTCTACGCCCCGCTGTGTGGCCGTACAGTAGTTTACGGCCACATATTGGGTGTTTCTGTAAACGGCAGAGTCAGGGCAATAAAGATACAGTCTTGTTTGGCTGTTAACCCTTGGTTTGTTAGTGGAAAAAATGGGTTAAAATGAAAAATTTGACAAAAATATGAAATTCTCAAATTTCCTCCCCATTTGCCAATAACTCTTGTGCAACACCTAAAGAGTTAACAATGTATGCAAAATCAGTTTTGAATACCTTGAGGGGTGTAGTTTCTTAGATGGGGTCATTTTTGGGTGGTTTCTATTATGTAAGCCTCGCAAAGTGACTTCAGACCTGAACTGGTCGCTAAAAATTGAGTTTTTGTAAATTTCTGAAAAATTTCAAGATTTGCTTCTAAACTTCTAAGCCTTATAACATCCCCAAAAAATAAAATATCATTCCCAAAACAATTCAAGCATGAAGTAGACATATGGGGAATGTAAAGTCATCACAATTTTTGGGGGTATTACTATGTATTACAGAGGTAGAGAAACTGAAAATTTGAAATTTGCTAATTTTTCAAAATTTACGGTAAAAATTGTATTTTTTTATGCAAAAAAATTAACTTTTTTGACCCAATTTTAGCAGTGTCATGAAGTACAATATGTGACGAAAAAACAATCTCAGAACGGCCTGGGTAAGTCAAAGCGTTTTAAAGTTATGAGCACTTAAAGTGACACTGGTCAGATTTGCAAAAAATGGCCTGGTCCTTAAGGTGAAAATGAGCCTGGTCCTTAAGGTGAAAATGAGCCCGGTCCTTAAGGGGTTAATCCCTGTTTGGTAAACAGAAGATCCTAAGTTTCTCCTGGTATATCAATTATTGGTCTGCTTGTTAAAAGTATAGCATTGACATTTTGTGATAATAAAATTTAAAGAGGACCTTTCACTTGTATGCAAACTAAAAACGAACTATATCAGTGGGCAGAGCGGCTATGAGCTGTGCGCTGCAATTGGCCAGCGCTGCAGCAAGGGACACGCCTCATACAAGAAAATCAGTCCAGTGAGCGCACACACCGGAGCCTATACCGGGCGAACGGAGCGGCGCCCAGACATACTAGTAAGTGCAGGGGGACCCCTGGGCGCCGCTCTGCCCACTGATATAGATGGTTTTTAGTTTGTATACAAGTGAAAGGTCCTCTTTAAGTTGTACTGTGCTGGTGAGATAGTGGTGTGTTAGCACCACCGTGTGGCATATTTTGGGTATTATTTTACAGCTTCATTGTTTGTCTTTGCAATTGTATTGATTTTATATTCTTTGTTTTGTATTGTGTATAATAAACTACATATATATTTTTGCATAGACAATTGTCCCTTTGTTTCACTGCTTGCACAAATCAAATTAAGATACTCGACAAAAGAACTTAGAGGCGATTATGTCCGCCTGAAGGATCATATCATTTTTTTTATTAATTTTTTATCCTCTCTTTTATATGAAGATTCTTTTTATATAGAAGATATTCGACAGTCCCTGAATTTAGAAGTTTTTCAGATGATAGTAGACAAATGGGGAGTGCCCGAAGTGGATCTCTTCGCCTCCAAAGCAAATACAAAGGTGGAAAAATTCTGTTCCCTAAACCCCAGGGACAATCCCTGGGCATTAGATGCTTTCTCTCTAAGATGGAACTGGAATCTATGCTACGCTTTTCCCCCTCTCTCATTGATCCCAAGAGTGATTCAAAAAATATGTCAAGACAGAACAACATTATTTCTGACAACCCCTTTTTGGCCAAAAGAGAAGCTGTTTTTCTTCCATCAAAAAGCTCTCCATCTCGGAACCTTGGCTTCCCTTTCGTCCTAACCAGCAGCACAAGTGGGATATTTGCCCCTGTGAAGCTGGCAGTGCCATCTTAAGAGCATTATAGGCCCCCGGGCAATACAGTGCACTGGGGCCCTGTCTACACAATCACGCACTAGAATAAAAATGCAAATTATCAATAAGGCGATATTTATTGGGCATTTCCTCTTGTGGATTTTCCCCAGCAGTAGGATCAGGTAATGATACCATTGGTATTTCTGCTGGAATTGGAGTGCATGTAGATGTGGATGCTACATCTGGAGGAGCAGAACTACTGGCTGACGTTGCACCTGGATTGAGCCAAGATGTTAGTTTTGGAAGTTTGCACATTTTCTCTTTCTCCTCTGCAGCCTTTTTCCTCTTCTGTGCTCCACTCAAAACATTACGTTTCATTTCTGCACTAAAGGTTATTTTCACCAACACGTAATAAACTTTATTTTTCCTCACCTTTTTTACACTTCCTCGAACGAGTGGCAACTCTAAGATTGCTATATAAGGGGGACACATAAGATATTACAGTCAAAACTTGAGGGGCACTAATAACTTAAAGTGGATGTAAACCCAAACATTTTTTTTTTTTGTGATGTCACAATGTAGAGTACCCAGGCAGTACACACGCCACTCCAACATTAATACCCACCAGCACCAGCAGTACCCACACCAGCATTACCCACCAGCACCAGAGTGTGTGTACATTTATATATATATCTATATTTATTTCGTTTTTTTAGTTGTATGATTAAAGTGGATGTAAACCCCCAAGTATGCAGTATAGCACCCTATAGTATACAGCACCACACAGTATGCAGTATAGCACCCTATAGTATACAGCACCACACAGTATGCAGTATAGCACCCTATAGTATACAGCACCACACAGTATGCAGTATAGCACCCTATAGTATACAGCACCACACAGTATGCAGTATAGCACCCTATAGTATACAGCACCACACAGTATGCAGTATAGCACCCTATAGTATACAGCACCACACAGTATGCAGTATAGCACCCTATAGTATACAGCACCACACAGTATGCAGTATAGCACCCTATAGTATACAGCACCACACAGTATGCAGTATAGCACCCTATAGTATACAGCACCACACAGTATGCAGTATAGCACCCTATAGTATACAGCACCACACAGTATGCAGTTTAGCACCCCACACTATACAGTACCCCACAGTATATAGTAGAGCAGTATAGACCCCCACACTATACAGCACCTCACTGTATACAGCACCCCAAACTATACACGATACAGCCCCCCACACTATACAGTACAGCACTCTACACTATACCGCACCCACAGTATACAGCCCCCCACACTATACAGTACAGCAGTATAGCACTCCCCCCACTATACAGCCCCCCCCACACTATACAGGCCCCCCACACTATACAGGCCCCCCACACTATACAGCCCACCACACAGTATACAGGCCACCCCCCCCCCCCACACACAGTATACAGCCCACCACACAATATACAGCCCATTACACAATATATAGCCCACCACACAATATACAGCCCACCACACAGTATACAGGCCCCCACACAGTACACAGCACCCCACTATACAGTAGTTTACAGTATATTAAAATAACAACCCCATGTCACCTTTTTCTGATGTAATCTTTACACAGAAAAGCTCCACAGTTAACTTCTGCAACACTCCTGATAGGACCTGTGATGACTTCATAGCCATGTGACCAGTAATTGCTAGGTTACTGGTCACATGGTAATGATGTCATTAAGGTCCTAGATCAAAACTCATTAAGGTCCTAGAATTAAGATCATTAACACAGTACGATCATGATGCCTGTGTAGCCGACAGCCTGACACCCGGGGCAGTAGCTAGCAGGGCTCAAGAGGCAGCTGCCTTGGGCCCCCCCAGGAGCAACTGGGCCCAGGGCAGCTGCCCCTTTTGCCCCTTGGTAAAGACGGCCCTGGCGGCAACGTTGCTAAATGACGGTTGGGAAGTTGGCTGGTGGGTTCACTGGGCAGGCGGGCCCCCAGGCAAGTGGGGCCCCCGGGCAACTGCCCAGCGTGCCCATTCGAAAAGACGGCCCTGGAAGCTGGTCAGGACAGGCGGAATTTTTGTTGAATAAAATTCTGCATCATCAATAATTAAATAGTTAATTAATTCCCCCCCTTATACACTGCGTGCAGAATTATTAGGCAAATGAGTATTTTGACCACATCATCCTCTTTATGCATGTTGTCTTACTCCAAGCTGTATAGGCTCGAAAGCCTACTACCAATTAAGCATATTAGGTGATGTGCATCTCTGTAATGAGAAGGGGTGTGGTCTAATGACATCAACACCCTATATTAGGTGTGCATAATTATTAGGCAACTTCCTTTCCTTTGGCAAAATGGGTCAAAAGAAGGACTTGACAGGCTCAGAAAAGTCAAAAATAGTGAGATATCTTGCAGAGGGATGCAGCACTCTTAAAATTGCAAAGCTTCTGAAGCGTGATCATCGAACAATCAAGCGTTTCATTCAAAATAGTCAACAGGGTCGCAAGAAGCGTGTGGAAAAACCAAGGCGCAAAATAACTGCCCATGAACTGAGAAAAGTCAAGCGTGCAGCTGCCAAGATGCCACTTGCCACCAGTTTGGCCATATTTCAGAGCTGCAACATCACTGGAGTGCCCAAAAGCACAAGGTGTGCAATACTCAGAGACATGGCCAAGGTAAGAAAGGCTGAAAGACGACCACCACTGAACAAGACACACAAGCTGAAACGTCAAGACTGGGCCAAGAAATATCTCAAGACTGATTTTTCTAAGGTTTTATGGACTGATGAAATGAGAGTGAGTCTTGATGGGCCAGATGGATGGGCCCGTGGCTGGATTGGTAAAGGGCAGAGAGCTCCAGTCCGACTCAGACGCCAGCAAGGTGGAGGTGGAGTACTGGTTTGGGCTGGTATCATCAAAGATGAGCTTGTGGGGCCTTTTCGGGTTGAGGATGGAGTCAAGCTCAACTCCCAGTCCTACTGCCAGTTTCTGGAAGACACCTTCTTCAAGCAGTGGTACAGGAAGAAGTCTGCATCCTTCAAGAAAAACATGATTTTCATGCAGGACAATGCTCCATCACATGCGTCCAAGTACTCCACAGCGTGGCTGGCAAGAAAGGGTATAAAAGAAGAAAATCTAATGACATGGCCTCCTTGTTCACCTGATCTGAACCCCATTGAGAACCTGTGGTCCATCATCAAATGTGAGATTTACAAGGAGGGAAAACAGTACACCTCTCTGAACAGTGTCTGGGAGGCTGTGGTTGCTGCTGCACGCAATGTTGATGGTGAACAGATCAAAACACTGACAGAATCCATGGATGGCAGGCTTTTGAGTGTCCTTGCAAAGAAAGGTGGCTATATTGGTCAATGATTTGTTTTTGTTTTGTTTTTAAATGTCAGAAATGTATATTTGTGAATGTTGAGATATTATATTGGTTTCACTGGTAAAAATAAATAATTGAAATGGGTATATATTTGTTTTTTGTTAAGTTGCCTAATAATTATGCACAGTAATAGTCACCTGCACACACAGATATCCCCCTAAAATAGCTAAAACTAAAAACAAACTAAAAACTACTTCCAAAAATATTCAGCTTTGATATTAATGAGTTTTTTGGGTTCATTGAGAACATGGTTGTTGTTCAATAATAAAATTAATCCTCAAAAATACAACTTGCCTAATAATTCTGCACTCCCTGTATAGACCGTACTCCACAGGACTAGTTGCTTTTTTTCTGTCCTGTGGGTTCGGTCAGACAGGCATGACTCTACCCCAAGAGTCTCTCCCCTTGTGTTTTGGGGGAGAAATTATTAATTCTTTCTGTCTGTTGTTAATTCTGCGATTTTCTTTCAACAGGTTCGGGCAGGGGACTGGCTCTGTCTCCTGCCTGTCATCTGGGGCAGCGTGAAAATGAGGAGCGTCCTGGCTATGTACTAGCCTGTAAGTCGGAACAAATTTATGTCGACAGAATGGAAACATCCGGAGAAAGGTCCGGATTTAACCAAAAGGTTTAAACTTATGTTTCCCCTACAGGACGGGGACTCCCTGGATTGGGTCCCACCACCTAAGGTGGATATGGCAATAGCCAAGCTTTCCAGGAGAACCTTGGTGCCTTCTGATGACGGGAGTAATCTGAAGGATCCCCTTGACAGACGCGCAGAATGTTCGCTTAGGCGCAATTATTCAGCGGCATCCGCCTCTGCCTCCGTGGCCATAGCCTGTACCGAAGTGTCTGACTTCATTCGCGCCCGCTTGCTCAAGATCCAGTCAGATATAGATTCGGGAGTCGCCAGAGATGATATTCTCGACCAGTTCAAGACTCTACTGTTGGGCATAGATTTCATGGCGGATGCGTCTCAGCAGCAACTAAAGCTAGCTGCTAAATCAATGCCTTTGTCTGCTGCTAGCAGACGTCCTCTATGGCTGAAGCCCTGGGTAGTGGACAATATCTCCAAATTCAATCTGTGCACTCTTCCTTATGAGCCTGGCAGATTGTTTGGCTCCGAACTTGATCGCTTGATGGAAAATCTAGCTGACAAGAAGGGGAAGTCACTTCCTCAACAATCCTTTCGAGGACGTGGAAGAGGCAGAGGAGGAAAATTCCAGGGAAGAGAGAGGAACCAGAGACGTTCCGAAGGTTACAAGAGGGGTAGAGGTCGCGGTCGCGGGAACCGCAGGACTGATCAATGACTTTCGGCAGCCCACCACCTCCCCATCCCCACCCCCCCACACTTCCGCACAAATCTCCCTGTTTGAATCCCCCAGTAGGAGGTCGTTTATTTTTGTTCCAATTTTTTTGGAAGCAAACAATTCCAGATCCTTAGGTGCTGCAGGTCATCACAGCCGGATACAGGATCGATTTTATTTCCCAACCTCAGGAGAGGTTCGTCCTTACAGGGCGTTTAACACCCAGCAGACAGCTGATCCTGGAGGACTCTGTACTCCAGTACATAGTCAAGGGGGCCTTAGAGGAGGTTCCCCCTCGCGAGCTCGATCAGGGAGTATATTCTCCCATTTTTCTTGTTCCAAAACCGTCAGGAGATTGGCGCATGATTATCGATCTGCGTTACCTAAATCGGTTTATCAGAAAGAAGCGTTTCCGGATGGAAACCATTTGCTCAGTCCTAAACATCCTGAGCCCGGCAGACGTGATGGTAACGATAGATCTGAAGGATGCTTACCTTCATGTTCCTATCTATCCGGCCCACAGGAAATATTTCAGAGTTGCTGTCTTCATAAAAGAGGTAGTGAAGCACTACCAGTTTGCTGTGTTGCCCTTTGGCATCTCCTCTGCGCCACACACCTTCACAAAGGTTGTGGCTAGAGTTGAGCGAACACCTGGATGTTCGGGTTCGAGAAGTTCGGCCGAACTTCCCGGAAATGTTCGGGTTCGGGATCCAAACCCGACCCGAACTTCGTCCCGAACCCGAATCCCATTGAAGTCAATGGGGACCCGAACTTTTCAGCACTAAAAAGGCTGTAAAACAGCCCAGGAAAGAGCTAGAGGGCTGCAAAAGGCAGCAACATGTAGGTAAATCCCCTGCAAACAAATGTGGATAGGGAAATGAATTAAAATAAAAAAAAAATAAAAAAAATTAACCAATAACAATTGGACAGAGGTCCCATAGCAGAGAATCGGGCTTCACGTCAGCAGAGAATCAGTCTCTTCATGCCATAGCAGAGAATCTGGCTTCATGTCAGCAGAGAATCAGTCTCTTCATGCCATAGCAGAGAATCTGGCTTCATGTCAGCAGAGAATCAGTCTTCATGTCATAGCAGAGAATCAGGCTTCATGTCACCCACCACTGGAACAGGCCACTGTCACATATTTAGGCCCAGGCACCCAGGCAGAGGAGAGAGGTCCCATAACAGAGATTCAGGCTTCATGTCAGCAGAGAATCAGTCTTCATGTCATAGCAGAGAATCAGGCTTCACGTCACCCACCACTGGAACAGGCCACTGTCACATATTTAGGCCCAGGCACCCAGGCAGAGGAGAGAGGTCCCATAACAGAGATTCAGGCTTCATGTCAGCAGAGAATCAGTCTTCATGTCATAGCAGAGAATCAGGCTTCACGTCACCCACCACTGGAACAGGCCACTGTCACATATTTAGGCCCAGGCACCCAGGCAGAGGAGAGAGGTCCCATAACAGAGATTCAGGCTTCATGTCAGCAGAGAATCAGTCTTCATGTCATAGCAGAGAATCAGGCTTCACGTCACCCACCACTGGAACAGGCCACTGTCACATATTTAGGCCCAGGCACCCAGGCAGAGGAGAGAGGTCCCGTAACAGAGATTCAGGCTTCATGTCAGCAGAGAATCAGTCTTCATGTCATAGCAGAGAATCAGGCTTCACGTCACCCACCACTGGAACAGGCCACTGTCACATATTTAGGCCCCGGCACCCAGACAGAGGAGAGAGGTCCCGTAACAGAGAATCTGGCTTTATGTCAGCACAGAATCAGTCTTCATGTCATAGCAGAGAATCAGGCTTCACGTCACCCACCACTGGAACAGGCCACTGTCACATATTTAGGCCCAGGCACCCAGGCAGAGGAGAGAGGTCCCATAACAGAGATTCAGGCTTCATGTCAGCACAGAATCAGTCTTCATGTCATAGCAGAGAATCAGGCTTCACGTCACCCACCACTGGAACAGGCCACTGTCACATATTTAGGCCCAGGCACCCAGGCAGAGGAGAGAGGTCCCATAACAGAGATTCAGGCTTCATGTCAGCAGAGAATCAGTCTTCATGTCATAGCAGAGAATCAGGCTTCACGTCACCCACCACTGGAACAGGCCACTGTCACATATTTAGGCCCAGGCACCCAGGCAGAGGAGAGAGGTCCCGTAACAGAGATTCAGGCTTCATGTCAGCAGAGAATCAGTCTTCATGTCATAGCAGAGAATCAGGCTTCACGTCACCCACCACTGGAACAGGCCACTGTCACATATTTAGGCCCCGGCACCCAGACAGAGGAGAGAGGTCCCGTAACAGAGAATCTGGCTTCATGTCAGCACAGAATCAGTCTTCATGTCATAGCAGAGAATCAGGCTTCACGTCACCCACCACTGGAACAGGCCACTGTCACATATTTAGGCCCAGGCACCCAGGCAGAGGAGAGAGGTCGCGTAACAGAGAATCTGGCTTCATGTCAGCACAGAATCAGTCTTCATGTCATAGCAGAGAATCAGGCTTCACGTCACCCACCACTGGAACAGGCCACTGTCACACATTTAGGCCCCGGCACCCAGACAGAGGAGAGGTTCATTCAACTTTGGGTTGCCCCGCAATATAATGGTAAAATTAAAATAAAAATAGGATTGAATGAGGAAGTGCCCTGGAGTACAATAATATATTGTTAAGGGGAGGTAGTTAATGTCTAATCTGCACAAGGGATGGACAGGTCCTGTGGGATCCATGCCTGGTTCATTTTTATGAACGTCAGCTTGTCCACATTGGCTGTAGACAGGCGGCTGCGTTTGTCTGTAATGACGCCCCCTGCCGTGCTGAATACACGTTCAGACAAAATGCTGGCCGCCGGGCAGGCCAGCACCTCCAAGGCATAAAAGGCTAGCTCTGGCCACGTGGACAATTTGGAGACCCAGAAGTTGAATGGGGCCGAACCATCAGTCAGTACGTGGAGGGGTGTGCACAGGTACTGTTCCACCATGTTAGTGAAATGTTGCCTCCTGCTAACACGTTCCGTATCAGGTGGTGGTGCAGTTAGCTGTG
The DNA here is from genome assembly GCF_905171765.1 of Bufo bufo. NCBI lineage: Eukaryota > Metazoa > Chordata > Amphibia > Anura > Bufonidae > Bufo > Bufo bufo. The sequence continues at coordinate 451,273,076 of NC_053393.1, read as the reverse complement.
GCGTGGTGACAAAACTTTTCCACATCTCTGCCATGCTAACCCTGCCCTCAGAGGAGCTGGCCGTGACACAGCTGCGTTGGCGACCTCTTGCTCCTCCTCTGCCTTCGCCTTGGGCTTCCACTGGTTCCCCTGTGACATTTGGGAATGCTCTCAGTAGCGCGTCTACCAACGTGCGCTTGTACTCGCGCATCTTCCTATCACGCTCCAGTGTAGGAAGTAAGGTGGGCACATTGTCTTTGTTGCTGCTCGCACAGTCTGTCCAGCATGTGCAAGGTGGAGTTCCACCTGGTGGGCACATCGCATATGAGGCGGTGAGCGGGAAGGCCGAAGTTACGCTGTAGCGCAGACAGGCGTGCAGCAGCAGGGTGTGAACGCCGGAAGCGCGAACAGACGGCCCGCACTTTATGCAGCAGCTCTGACATGTCGGGGTAGTTGCGAATGAACTTCTGCACCACCAAATTCAGCACATGCGCCAGGCAAGGGATGTGCGTCAAACCGGCTAGTCCCAGAGCTGCAACGAGATTTCGCCCATTATCGCACACCACCAGGCCGGGCTTGAGGCTCACCGGCAGCAACCACTCGTCGGTCTGTTGTTCTATACCCCGCCACAACTCGTGTGCGGTGTGGGGCCTGTCCCCCAAACATATGAGTTTCAGAACGGCCTGCTGACGTTTACCCCGGGCTGTGCTGAAGTTGGTGGTGAAGGTGTGTGGCTGACTGGATGAGCAGGTGGAAGAAGAAGAGGAGGAAGCTGAGTAGGAGGAGGAGGAGACAGGAGGCAATGAATGTTGCCCTGCGATCCTTGGCGGCGGAAGGACGTGCGCCAAACAGCTCTCCGCCTGGGGCCCAGCCGCCACTACATTTACCCAGTGTGCAGTTAGAGAGATATAGCGTCCCTGGCCGTGCTTACTGGTCCACGTATCTGTGGTTAGGTGGACCTTGCCACAGATGGCGTTGCACAGTGCACACTTGATTTTATCGGACACTTGGTTGTGCAGGGAAGGCACGGCTCTCTTGGAGAAGTAGTGGCGGCTGGGAACAACATACTGTGGGACAGCAAGCGACATGAGCTGTTTGAAGCTGTCTGTGTCCACCAGCCTAAATGACAGCATTTCATAGGCCAGTAGTTTAGAAATGCTGGCATTCAGGGCCAGGGATCGAGGGTGGCACTGGCTAGGTGGGAATTTACGCTTTCTCTCAAATGTTTGTGAGATGGAGAGCTGAACGCTGCCGTGTGACATGGTTGAGATGCTTTGTGACGCAGGTGGTGGTGTTGGTGGTACATCCCATGTTTGCTGGGCGGCAGGTGCCAACGTTCCTCCAGAGGCGGAGGAGGAGGCCGAGGCGGCGGCAGCAGCAGAAGAGGCCGAGGCGGCAGCAGAAGAGGTAGCAGGGGAGCCTGAGTGACTTCTTTGTTTTTAAGGTGTTTACTCCACTGCAGTTCATGCTTTGCATGCAGGTGCCTGGTCATGCAGGTTGTGCTAAGGTTCAGAACGTTAATGCCTCGCTTCAGGCTCTGATGGCACAGCGTGCAAACCACTCGGGTCTTGTCGTCAGCACATTGTTTAAAGAAGTGCCATGCCAGGGAACTCCTTGAAGCTGCCTTTGGGGTGCTCGGTCCCAGATGGCGGCGGTCAGTAGCAGGCGGAGTCTCTTGGCGGCGGGTGTTCTGATTTTGCCCACTGCTCCCTCTTTGTCTTTTGCTACGCTGTTGGCTCGGTCTCACCACTGCCTCTTCCTCCGAATTCTGAAAGTCAGTGGCACGACCTTCATTCCATGTGGGGTCTAGGACCTCATCGTCCCCTGCATCGTCTTCCACCCAGTCTCCCTCCCTGACCTCCTGTTCAGTCTTCACACTGCAGAAAGACGCAGCAGTTGGCACCTGTGTTTCATCATCATCAGAGACGTGCTGAGGTGGTATTCCCATGTCCTCATCATCAGGAAACATAAGTGGTTGTGCGTTAGTGCATTCTATCTCTTCCACCCCTGGTGGAAGGGCTAGGTGGATGCCCTTGGGAAACCCTGGCAGCAGAGTCTTCAAACAGCATAAGAGACTGCTGCATAACTTGAGGCTCAGACAGTTTTCCTGATATGCATGGGGGTGATGTGACAGACTGATGGGCTTGGTTTTCATGCGCCATCTGTGCGCTTTCTGCAGAAGACTGGGTGGGAGATAATGTGTACGTGCTGGATGCACTGTCGGCCACCCAATTGACTAATGCCTGTACCTGCTCAGGCCTTACCATCCTTAGAACGGCATTGGGCCCCACCAAATATCCCTGTAAATTCTGGCGGCTACTGGGACCTGAGGTAGTTGGTACACTAGGACGTGTGGCTGTGGCAGAACGGCCACGTCCTCTCCCAGCACCAGAGGGTCCACTAACACCACCACGACCATGTCCACGTCCGCGTCCCTTATTAGATGTTTTCCTCATTGTTCCCGTTCACCACAATTTTGAGAGTGGCAAATTTGGGAATAGTTTTTCAACCCAGAAAAAAAAATGTGCTTTTACGGTCACTACAAATAACTTGACCAGCTAAAACAGTACAGATTTGCTTGAATAGAAATGTGAGACCTGTTTTTTTTTTGCACTGTGTGACAGGTTAAGGTTTAATCACAGAATCAGACTTCTATCTGCACGGTAGCGTGTGTCTTAGGTTTTTCTGAATGACACTATCAGTACCTTCAATGTAAGATATCCTTTTTGGGATAGATTTCAAGTAGGCCTCAAATACCAGAAACTAGTTATTTTGAGAATGGCAAATTTGGGAATAGTTTTTCAACCCAGAACAAAAACTGTGCTTTTACGGTCACTACAAATAATTTGACCAGCTAAAACAGTACAGATTTGGTTGAATAGAAATGTGAGGCCTATTTTTTACGCGCTGTGTGACAGATATACCTTTAATCACAGAATTAGACTTGTATCTGCACGGTAGCGTGTGTGTTAAGTTTTTCAGAATGACACTATCAGCACCTTGAATCTAAGATATCCTTTTTGGGATAGATTTAAAGTAGGCCTGATATAGCAGAAACTACTAATTTTGAGAATGGCAAATTTGGGAATAGTTTTTCAACCCAGAACAAAAACTGTGCTTTTACGGTCACTACAAATAATTTGACCAGCTAAAACAGTACAGATTTGGTTGAATAGAAATGTGAGGCCTATTTTTTTCGCGCTGTGTGACAGATATACCTTTAATCACAGAATTAGACTTGTATCTGCACGGTAGCGTGTGTGTTAAGTTTTTCAGAATGACACTATCAGCACCTTGAATCTAAGATATCCTTTTTGGGATAGATTTAAAGTAGGCCTAATATAGCAGAAACTACTTATTTTGAGATTGGCAAATTTGGGAATAGTTTTTCAACCCAGAACAAAAACTGTGCTTTTACGGTCACTACAAATAATTTGACCAGCTAAAACAGTACAGATTTGGTTGAATAGAAATGTGAGGCCTATTTTTTACGCGCTGTGTGACAGATATACCTTTAATCACAGAATTAGACTTGTATCTGCACGGTAGCGTGTGTGTTAAGTTTTTCAGAATGACACTATCAGCACCTTGAATCTAAGATATCCTTTTTGGGATAGATTTAAAGTAAGCCTGATATAGCAGAAACTACTAATTTTGAGAATGGCAAATTTGGGAATAGTTTTTCAACCCAGAACAAAAACTGTGCTTTTACGGTCACTACAAATAATTTGACCAGCTAAAACAGTACAGATTTGGTTGAATAGAAATGTGAGGCCTATTTTTTTCGCGATGTGTGACAGATATACCTTTAATCACAGAATTAGACTTGTATCTGCACGGTAGCGTGTGTGTTAAGTTTTTCAGAATGACACTATCAGCACCTTGAATCTAAGATATCCTTTTTGGGATAGATTTAAAGTAGGCCTGATATAGCAGAAACTACTAATTTTGAGAATGGCAAATTTGGGAATAGTTTTTCAACCCAGAACAAAAACTGTGCTTTTACGGTCACTACAAATAACTTGACCAGCTAAAACAGTACTGATTTGGAGGAATATAAATGTCAGGTCTATTTTTTAGGCGCTGGGTGACAGGCTCAACTTGCCCCTGATGTAGTATATGGCCAAAAAATAACCACACTATTGATGGTTAAATGCACTTGGGTGACACAGGCTCAGCCTGCACCTGATGTAGTATATGGCCAAAAATTAACCACACTGTTGATGGTTAAATGCACTTGGGTGACACAGGCTCAGCCTGCACCTGATGTAGCATATGGCCAAAAAATAACCACACTGTTGATGGTTAAATGCACTTGGGTGACACAGGCTCAGCCTGCACCTGATGTAGTATATGGCCAAAAAATAACCACACTGTTGATGGTTAAATGCACTTCGGTGACACAGGCTCAGCCTGCAGCTGATGTAGGATATAGCAAAAAATAACCACACTATTGATGGTTAAATGCACTTGGTGGTAGCTTGTGCTGGCGCACCACAAGCCACAAAATGGCTGCCGATCACCCCAGAAAAAAGTGATATAAAAACGCTCTGGGCAGCCTAAAAAAAGTGAGCAATTCAATATTAGCACTTCAATGAGCCACAGCTGGAGATCGATCACTGAATTAAGTCTTTTGGAGGAGTTAATCTGCCTAATCTCGCCCTAACGTCGCAGCAGCAACCTCTCCCTATGCTTGAATCAGCAGAGTGACGTGCAGTGCTACGTGACACAAGCTTATATAGAGGCTGGGTCACATGCTGCACTGGCCAATCACAGCCATGCCAATAGTAGGCAAGGCTGTGATGGCCTCTTGGGGCAAGTAGTATGACGCTTGTTGATTGGCTGCTTTGCAGCCTTTCAAAAAGCGCCAAGAAAGCACCGAAAACCGAACCCGAACCCGGACTTTTACGAAAATGTTCGGGTTCGGGTCCGTGTCACGGACACCCCAAAATTCGGTACGAACCCAAACTATACAGTTCGGGTTCGCTCATCCCTAGTTGTGGCTCCTGTGGTCGCCCACTTAAGACTTCTAGGCTTAGAAGTCGTCCCTTATTTAGACGATTGGCTTTTAAAAGCCGCGTCCGCAGACATCTTACAAATCCAGCTTCAACAAGCTCTCCAAACTCTGCAGAACCTGGGATGGCTCGTAAATTGGGACAAATCAGAGTTGGTCCCCTCTACCACAAGGCGGTTTCTGGGGTTTGTGATAGATTCACAACTAATGACCCTATATCTGTCTCCACAGAGGAAAGACAAAGTAATAAAAGCTGTAGAGTTCCTCCTATCCCCCAGACGGGTGTCTATTCGGGTTCTCATGAGGATGTTAGGCCACATGTCAGCGTCTGCAGAGGCAGTACCTTGGGCCTTGTGGCATCTTCGCCCACTGCAAGAAGAGGTCTTAGCGGTTTGGAGTCGCAAACCCAGGGACCTAAATCGGAATCACTCCCTGTCTGTAGAAGTCCATTCCTCCCTCAGGTGGTGGAAGAACCTAGTGGATGGAAAGCCTTTATCCCAACCTACTTGGGTGATTTTGACCACGGACGCCTCCCTTCTAGGCTGGGGAGCCCATCTGGGACACAATATAGTTCAGAATACCTGGAATCCTCAGGAGAGACTCCTCTCGTCCAATCTGAGGGAGTTGAGGGCGGTCAGGTTAGCCCTCAATCACTTCTCTCCTCTCATCCAAAATCAGGCTGTGAGAGTACGGAACGACAACACAACTGTGGTTGCTTATCTAAACAGACAGGGAGGAACGAGATCCCGGACCCTCCTGAGGGAGGTGGGATTAATTCTATCTTGGGCAGAGAGCAATCTATCTCATCTAGTGGCAGTTCACATCAGAGGGGATCTCAACATAGTAGCAGATCGTCTAAGTCGGGGCCTTCCGGTACCGGGAGAGTGGTCCCTGAATGACAACATCTTCTCCAGGATAGTCCAGCGCTGGGGGACTCCCGAGATCGATTTGATGGCAACTCGTTTGAACGCCAAAGTAAGCAGGTTCTGCTCCCTGTACAAAGAGGACAATCCAGTAGCGATAGATGCTCTGTCCATAACATGGAGGTTCAGGCTGGCTTATGTGTTCCCTCCAATTTCCATGATACCAAGGGTATTGATGAAGATCAAGCAAGACCAGACCTCAGTGATAGCCATCATTCCATTCTGGCCGAAGAGGTCTTGGTTCACCCAGCTCGATGCAGATGAGTCAAGGCAATTATTGGAGACTTCCCCTAATACATAACCTAGTGTACCAGAACACAGGTCCCTGTCTAGATCTGAGGAGGCTCAGTCTGACAGCCTGGAGACTGACCGGTCCCTTCTAGAATCTAGAGGGCTTTCGGTGGAGGTCCTGAGAACAATCTCTCACTCCAGGGCGGATTCTACGAACCAGAAATATTCCCGCATATACAAGATATTTATGCGATGGTGCACGAATAGAGAGGTAGTTTCCTCAGATCCTCCTCTCTCTGATATCCTTCAATTCCTGCAGGATGGTCTAGACAAGGGTCTAAGCCTATCTACACTGAGAGCTCATGTTGCTGCCCTGTCAGCATGCCTTGGTAAACCAATTTCTCAGGACCCCCTAATCAAGAGGTTCCTTAAAGGTGCTCAGAGGCTTAGGCCCAGCATCCAGAGACCAATCCCTGAGTGGGAACTGCCAGTGGTCTTAAGGGGGTTGTGCTCCCCTCCCCCCCTTCGAGCCTTTGGAACAGGTAGACTTAAAATACATTTCTCTCAAAGTTACCTTTCTCTTGGCCAAACCTCAGCCAAGAGGGTTGGGGAGCTCCAGGCTCTGGGGGCAGCGGAACCATATTTAAGTTTTCTGCAGGACAAGGTCCTGTTAAGATTTCTGCCTACCTTTCTACCAAAGGTTCCTTTGTTTGTAAATACGAATCAGACGATAACACTACCTGTGTTTTCTCCTACTTCTAACACTCCTGAGGAGGAGAGATTACTTACCTTGGACATCCCAAGGGTCCTCAGAATATATTTAAACAGAACTGAAGAGTTCAGGAGATCGGAGAATCTGCTGATTGCTTATTCGGGGAACAACAGAGGGCTCAAGGTAGGTTTCCAATCCCACCTTGAGCAGATGGATCAAAGAGGCTATTAAGCTGGCTTTTATGTCCCAAGACTTACCACCGCCATCCTTCTTATCTGCCCATTCTACAAGGGCAGTTTCTACGTCATATGCAGAAAGGAAACGAATCCCTTTAGAGCAAATTTGTGCTGCTGCCTCGTGGAGTACGCAAAATACCTTTATTTCCCATTACCGCCTTTGGACGGTCTGTGTTAAATGCTGCTCTTCCATAGGTCAGCTCTCTAACTCCTGTGGGATAGTTCAACTACTTAGTAGGAAGTCCTTTAGCCCTCCCAAAATTTGTGTGAGGTTCCTTGCTACTTCCCCACTTGTGCTGCTGGTTAGGACGAAAGGGAAGCGTCAATTTTGACGTAAATTTGTTTTCCCTTAGTCCTAACAGCAGCACACAAATATCCCTCCCTCTATGCTGTTATGATTACTTATTAAAAAAAAGCAACTAGTCCTGTGGAGGACGGTCTATATAAGGGGGGGAATTAATTAACTAATTAATTATTGATGATGCAGAATTTTATTCAACAAAAATTCTGCCTGTCCTGACCAGCTTCACAGGGGCAAATACCCCACTTGCTGCTGTTAGGACTAAGGGAAAACAAATTTACGTCAAAATTGACGCCTCTCCCTCTCAGGAGGGATCTTCTGCATCAGGGACCAGTTCTGTATCCCAATCCTCAGTTCCTGAAACTAATGGCCTGGATCCTGAGATTCAAATACTGAAGTTCCAGGGTCTTTCGGACATAGTGATAGATACACTTAGAGCCTCCAGGAAATAAGTAACTTTGGCAATCTACCTGAAAATATAGAAAAAAATTCTGTTCCTGGTCAGGTGAAACGTCCCCGAATTTAGAGAAACCAAACATTTTGAAAATACTAGATTTCTTACAAGGGCTTGATCTAGGACTAAGACCGTTTACTCTTAAGGTCCAGGTGTCAGCACTTGGCTGTTTCTTTGACCAGTATATCGCAAACCATCGTTGAATTAAAAGGTTCATGAGAGCAGCATCCAGACTTCGGCAGACTGTAAAATTTTGGATCCACTCCTGGAATCTAAATATCGTACACTCAGGACTGACTCTACCTCCTTTTGAGCCTATGGACAATTGTTCTATAAAGTTGTTATCACAAAAAATGGCTTTTCTAATAACAATCACATCTGCCTGTAGATTAGGTGAGATACAGGCAATTTCCATCAGAGAACCGTACCTACGTGTTATGGACGATAGAATAATCCTCAAGTTAGATCCGGGTTTCCTTCCAAAGGTAGTATCCGATTTTCATCGTAGTCAAGAAATCATCCCGCCTTCATTATGTGAAAATCCCTCAAATAATAAAGAATTCGTTTTCCATTACCTGGATGTCAGACATTCTGTCCTGAATTACATTAAATCTACCAAGTATTTCAGGAAATCTGACAGTCTGCTAATTCAATTTGCAGGGAAAAACAAGGTCCAAAAAATTTCAAAATCTTCTTTAGCCAGATGGATCAAGAATACTATCTCTTTTGCTATGAGATTCAGAACCATCCTTGTCCTGACAACCTGAAGGCCCATTCAACCAGGGCCATGTCCTCCTCTCAAGCTGAGAGGGCAGGTGCATCCCTCAAAGACATCTGCAGAGCAGCTACATGGTCAAGTGTGCATACATTTGTGAAACACTATAGACTTAATTTTTCCAAAAAATCGGACTTGTCTTTTGGACGGAAAGTCCTTCAGGCAGTTGCCCCCCCTTGATATAATATTTTGTATATCTCCTTGTATGCCGTTGTGGTGATGCTATGGAAAAAACGTGAGATCACCACGACAGCACATTATTCCCTCCCTTTTATTAGTTTATTTGTTACGTTCGGAAGGGCCTCCTGATGGGTATAAGGTAATGCCTTCCTATTTTGGTTCTTGTGTGATTCACCACCTTTTTTCTGTTGCTCTGCGTGATTTTGAAAACACTGGTATTCATGGTGGGAGGGGGGGATTTAAACCTTTCTCTGTTCCTGCCCCTACAGAGGTCAGAGGTCAATCTCCTTGTATGCCGTTGTGGTGATCTCATGGAAACTGAATTACCGGTAAGAGCAATTCCATTTTTTTGAATTACTATAAACTTCAGCTGACTTCTAATGAAGGCCTTCTAATTTTTTTTATTCTTTAGAGAAGGGAATTAGCAGGGTGCTGTCATAGGCTCAAAGAAAACCGATTACTCATTTTTCCCCCTTGCCAATGACAGCACCCATGGAGATATAAGCGAGATCTATCTAGGGTGGGACAACGGCCTGAAGCACTTTGCGGCTAAAACTCAGGCCTTCATTAGAAGGCAGCTGAAGTTTATAGTGCTTAAAGGGCTTCTGTCACCCCCCATTGTGCAATTTTAATTAGCCGACATTAGCTATTTGCTAATGTCAGCTGAGTGCAATCATACATGTCCTACCTTTGTCTTTGCTCTCATCCTCCCGCTGGCCTGTCTGCTGCTTAATTCCCGCGCCTGCGCCGTAACGTTCCTCGATCGGCACAGGCGTACTGAGTGAAGGACGCGCGCTTGCCAGCTCCTTCCTCGGTGCGCCTGCACCAATTACGTCACACTACACCCGGAAGAGAAGACTGCCGGCATCAGCAATAATCGACAGTCTTCTCTTCCGGTGTAGTGTGACGTAATCAGTGCAGGCGCACTGAGGAAGGATCTGGCAAGCGCGCGTCCTTCACTCAGAACGCCTGCGCCAATCGAGGAATGTTACGGATCAGGCGTGGGAATTCAGCAGCAGACGGGCCAATGGGAGGAGGAGAGCGCTCGCTGGCCCTGTCTATCAAGAGGAGATTGGGCGTGTCTAGAAGCGGCAGATGTGGCGGCTACCAGCAAGTACACGCCCAACTTGCTGGTAGTGAAGAAATTTGCATATGATAAAAGTTAGATTTTTACAAGAAATAGGCCACAGACAAAGGTAGGACATGTATGATTGCACTCAGCTGACATTAGCAAATAGCTAATATCGGCTAATGAAAATTGCACAATGGGGGGGTGACAGAAGCCCTTTAAAAAAGTTCTTGGAAAAGGACTTGAGGTGAAGAGGGTGGTCCCTCTTTTAAAGCGGTTTATGGTTCCTGTTTACTGTCCTGAGGACTAGGAGGCAGTCTCTCAATGGGTGCTGTCATAGGCTCAAGGAAAACCGATTACCGGTAAGTGTAATCTAATTTTTCTGATTTTAGCTTTTATTAATGCCACTGAGATTTTACATTACATGATATCTTCTCTTGGTCAATATGATTACAGCAATACCAAATACTTCTTGCATCATCACATCCCAAGGCCCCAGTTGTGTGAGGGCTTGATTTCTTTTATTTTCTTCAGGATGACTTGTAGGTTTCATTGGTATCATTTTGGGGGTAAGTAACACTTTTATATCACTTAAAGGGGTCTTCCTATCTCAGACAATGCAGGCATATCGTTAGGATATGCCCCTTTGTCTATCAGGTGTGGGTCCTACACCTACACTGGAAAGGTGGTTGTCGGAGGACCGTTTCTGGGGTACGGCCACAGCCAAGCGCTATCCTAGCGATATGCCCCCATTGTCCGGCCCGGGCATGCGCACTGCAATGTGTATATACTTACCTTTCTCTTGCTCCGCTTGCCTCCAGTCTCCCTGCTTGCTTCCGGTCCGCCGGCGCCTGCGCACAACATGAAGCGATGCCGCTCCCCACAATGGGCATCGCAGTGCGCATGCCCGGGCCGGCGGTGAACTGCGCACGCGCTGGATCTCGGCCGGTACTTGGGATGATGAAACAGACTTATAGGGTGGGACCAGCAAGAGGCTGGGGAGGGGTAATATGAAAAGAAGGCAGAGCAGCCTGGGCACCTACAACAAGAACCCCGCCCCTGGGCACTTGCGAGCCCTCATTTGCATATAGATAAAACTACATTTTTTCAGCCGGTGAAAGTCAGAAGAATACAACAAAGGTACCATTGAAATCTTGTGTAGTTGTGCTAGAGCGCCATGTACGGTAAGCAGTTTATATTGTCAAATTGTCAAGGAAACTGATCTTGGTCCCTTGACCTGATGGAGCGTAGTAGAAGTTGAGTCTTTTCGGACGGAAAAAGAAAAGTCGAACCTACATCCTCAGAAGAGGAAACCTCCTCGACTGACATAACCTCCTCAGACATAGAGACAGGACCAGGAGAGGCCTGTCTAGGTCTCTTACCAGGATTAGTAGAACTACAGGTAACAGCAGTCTCCTAGTCAATTGCACAAAGATATAAGCAAACACTGAAAGAATAAATGCTTGGTGGTCATACTTACTGCAAATGCAGCTAGAAGCTCTTTGCGAATATAATTGATCAAAAATATTTCGGGCCCATCTACCGGTCGTCAAGGTCGCTTCTAATCAGATGGGTCCTACTCTAACATGCCAGAGACCGCATATTTTATCTCCGAAATGGAAGTGTCCATAAATTCCTTCATCCAGGAGAACATCTCACAGACTGTAGGCTCCATACTGGGAGGCATGGGCCGACACCCAGGGCAACCGTGGAATTCATATGAATCTGGCAGTGGAGTGCCACAACTAGAGCACGCAAGATGCCTCTGTTTTTGAGTGGATTTTCCATGTCCGGAACCTGGAGATGTCATGATGACGCAAGTGTAGCACACTAGCAGAATTTCGGCTGACCACCTGAAGTGCAGCTCCGAATGTGACTGGAGTAACACAAGATACCTCTGTTATTAATACTGCCACACTGAGCTAGGCAGACTGGCTTAAATAGCCAGAGGGCAGAGCTAACCTCCTACCCGGAAGTTAGGTCAGAATGCAAGGCCTTACACAGCTGGGGCGGCCTTCTAGAAACTTACTACTAAGTAAAAATCAAATATAATACAACTAGTCAGCCCCCGTCTCCTGTCCTCAGACACACAAGAGGACAGGAGGTGCAGAAAAAAACTCTAGCGGCAAAAGAAGGCTGCGCACCCGACCGGAAGTCGTCAGATGACGCACTTCCGGTACGCCACTAGAGCGCTGGCCGCCCGAAGTATTAGAACTCTGGAGCGGTCGGCAGAGGAACCGGATGCCCCTATCCCCTGTCCTAAGACATCGAGGACAGGATCGAACCTACTCAGACGCTCTGGAGCTTCCCCACAGAAAAAAACAGCGGCCCCAAACGCCGCACGTCCACCCGGAAGTCGTCAGATGACGTCCTCCCGGACGAAGCAGGAGCGCCGCCCACGGGGCTTACGGAGAAGCAAGAAAAATCCCAGATGCCGAATGGCATCACACGAACAGGGGCCTGGACCCAAGGGCATCTCAGCAGGTATTTAAAAAGGCAGTAACTTAGTAAATTTAAGAGACTCCAGCTTGGGAGTCTCGCCTGTCCCAAGCTCACAGGACAGAAAAAAAGCACCTCCTGCTAGGGTGGGGAATCCAATATAGGGGTGGGTTTAATTAATTAATTATTGATACTTGGCAGTAATTTTCTTTCAACAAAAATTCCGCCTGGCCTGACCGGCTTCACAGGGGAGGAATCCCCACTTGTGCTGCTGGTTAGGACGACAGGGAAAGTTCTATATCCTCCAGGATAAGACATCTGTCTCTTCTGAACCTAAGAGAAAGAAAAAATATAAGGAGGCTTCACTGGTGTCAGGGTTTTAGGGGTGGACCTGGCGTGTGATTGGTTGATTAATTTAGTTTTTTAATTAAGCTTGTTAACCTGTTTCTTCTGGTTGTACCTAGGGGAATAAAACCCATATGTAGTTTGTGCTGCCGTAGGACAGATAACAACAATCCCTAAATAGAGCACAGATAAAAGATCAAACATCTCTATTAAAAACCATCAAAAACAAGAAAAAAAACTGAATAAATGCTTACCTTCCCCTTCCAATATAGCCCCATGTCTGATGCTGTCAGAGCCTCTATCAGAAAAAATTGGCATGTAGTAGAGAATGACCCCCTATTAGTCAAAGTTGCAAATCAACAACCACTTATCTCCTTTAGACCTAGGAAAAATGTGCCTGACCTCCTGGTAAAATGACAATATGACAACAAATTAGCAAAGGGACACAACTGGCTCCGGGGGTACATTGCCGGTCATTAGAGATTAGCAAATTTCTTGTTATGAAATTCATTCATGCTTTGTTTGGTGGTAAAAGCAGAATTGCGTTATGGATTCCGCTACCACAGACCATAACGCAATTCTATGACGGAATATTCCGTCATAATAGAAGTCTATGGGCTGCAAAATTGATCAGTCCCGTTTCTATTATGCAGGGAAGTCTCTACCAATCGTCTTTGCGGTCTGATGCGTCTGTAAAATGCACGGAGAGATGGTAATACGGAGAGAACACGCCTACAGAAGGAGGCAGAGATCATCATAAAAACTAAAGCCCTGGGACCTTTGGGTCTGTACGACAGGAATGACATAAGTGCGTTCCTGTAAATATGGAGTAGACACGTGAAAAAATAAAAAGATGTATACAGAAGTATTTGTCTTTCTAAAAAAAGTCGCACATTTTTAACCCTTCCGGTCCATTCACACGTCCATAGTGTATTGTGGATCCGCAATACACCCGGCCGGCAGCCCCATAGAACTGCCTATTCTTGTCCACAATTGCGGACAAGAAGAGAACATGTTCTATTTTTTTCCAGAGCCGCGGACCAGAAGATCGGGGGCGCGCTCCGGAAATGTGGATGCAGACAGCACACTGTGTGCATCCATTCCTGCCCTATAGAGAATGAATGGGTCCGCACCCGTTCTGCAATTTGCGGAATGGATAACAACCCATTCTACGGACGTGGTGTGAATGGACCCTTATTTGAAGTATTGTAGGAAAGGATGTGTTTTCATGCGTTTTATAATTGCGTCTTAATGAAGAGCTTATAAGGGATGTGACACACGTGTTTGTGTGTCTGTAGATCAGACGAACTGCACGCCAGCACGAAACAGCCGTCACCTATATGTCCATGTCTCCATGTACCTGCATTATGAAATAAAGGAAAGATTTTAACTCTCGGGGTGAGTACCATGTGACCTTTGTCTTCTGTACATGGACTGACAGTATCCGTGTTTTGCGTATCCGCAATTTGCAGACCGCAAAATACATACGTTCATGTGCATGAAGCTTAATACTGAACTACGGGCGTTGCCTGACATACCATGTGTACATGCAGTTTCATTCTCATGTGATTTTGAATTACAAAAAATCCAACATATTTCAAAAGTTCTGTAACTGAAAACAGTTATATTGTGATTTCACTTGGAGGATTCAAGTTCTTTCTGTTGCTGTTTTGGTGGTTGGATCACTTTTTCTTACAATGACGTCTGATTCTCTATACAAATGTCTTTTGATATATCTTCTGCAAAAATAACAATATACAAAAAAATGAAACTTGAGATTTGAGAGTCTGAGATTATGAGCAGGGACGCTGGCTCCTTTAGGCCTCATGCACACGACCGTTGTGTGTTTTGCGGTCCGCAAATTGAGTATCCACAAAACACGGATGGCATCTGTGTGCGTTCCATAATTTGCGGAACGGCACGGACAACCATTAATATAACTGCCTATTCTTGTCCGCAAAACGCAGACAAGAATAGGACAGGTTATATTTTTTTTTGTGGACTACGGAACGGAGAAACGGATGCGGACAACACACGGAGTGCTGTCCGCATCTTTTGCGGCCCCATTGAAGTGAATGGGTCTGCATCCAAGGCGCAAAAACTGCGGCTCGGATGCGGACCAAAACAACGGCCGTGTGCATGAGGCCTTACTTGAAGTCAGCCATCTTTCCCTAATTCCATCACATGATGGGCCTGCAGGCTTTTCATAAACAGGAGGAGGGATCATGGAGACTGACTGCTATTTTGTGCAGCTGTGACTTGTTGAGCCCAGTTTAAATGCTGGTGCACAGGTCCCTGCCCAGCTCATTCCCCTTCCAGGATGTTGCCTGTAGTAGTGGAAGGTCTGGTGGTGCTCTGCCTGGTCTCCAGCATTCAGGCAGGAAAACGTGAGGGTCTAACATGGTCATTTTCATGTGTCAGTGTATACAGTGGGGGGTTAGCAGCAGTAGAGCTACAAGATCCAGACTGTACAGATGTAGCAGAGCTAAAAGGAGCTGATGATGCCACTGAAAACTTCTGGAAAAAGTCTAAATAGTTTACCATGTTTACTTAATGGGGTAACTATCCCTTTTAGCTGTGCTACATCTGTATATTGACCTACACATTCAGACTGTATAACTGATATATATGTTGTGTAACACCTGTGCTTGCTAAATGCTAATATACTGTGAAGTGTTAAGTCCTCTGTTTTAAACTGTCTAAAACTTCTACAGAATGTTAGTGTGTACCGTGTGTATCTGCTGCAGGATTTCTGTTACATCAAAATCTCTGCTGAAAAGGCTTTAATTTTGTTGCATAACTTTTCAGTGCAAATGCTGTGGGTTTGTTACAATGCAGAAGGTGAAACTGGTAAATGGTGTAAACTTATAACTTGCAGCACAGGTTATATACAGGTTCTGCTGCGGAAATGTTATGCAGCATTTGGATTTTATTTTTTATTTTTTTTTGGTTAACAGAACCAATGCTTCTCTTTACTAGTGCTGTGAGTCGGAATATTCTCCCCTTGCTGATTTAATAGCAGGTGGAGTCCAGCAATCTTCCTACATGGCCATGCACATTGATGGTTGAACAATTCCTTAGCTGCAGCTATACATGTGTGGCTCCATCTGGTATCTGCACAGACGGATCCGCACCTATAATGCAAACGCTTGTATCCGTTACACTTTTTTTTTTTTTTTTTTTTTTAAAGAATGCAAGATCAAAACTGATCTGTCCTGACTTACATTGGAAGTCAATGGGGGACGGATCTGTTTTCAATTACACCATATTGTCAGTGAAAACGGATCCGTCCCTATTGACTTGCATTGTAAGTCAGGATGGATCCGTTTGGGTCCGCATCGACAGTCTTTCTGGGATCATTATTGGACATCTTTCTGGGATCATTATTGGACTTCAAATCTTTGGCCAGACATTGCCGATAAGGAAGTTGCACAAAATGGCAGTCTGTTTCACTACTTGTGGTCAGACCTATGATGGGGAAACTGAACACTATTATTCGATGGGGTTCATCTGATGGATCTGATACTTCATTTTCATTCGATTTCAAAGATGGAGCTGACCATCGATGAGCAGAGCTGTGGTAGCATTGTGAAGGGGCCCTGAAACGTACATGGTTAGTGTTGGACTACGTGTAGTATTAGGACAAGTAGCTTTACTGTCCAGTATCTGAGCTATAGGGGTAGTATACAGGACATGGAAGCTGCAGCTCCCTCCATAGAACTGCTAACTACATAACATGCTGAACTCGCAATGTCTTACTGGCAAAGAACATGGGGAACATCTAAGTCCATGCACTCAATATCTTTTAAATCCCAATATGTAACTTAACAGGGTTTCAGGATGTAAAGGAGTTTGGAAGGAAATCTGGCTCTAGAGGTCCCGGCAACCACATAAATGGCTGGTCTCCTGATACCAACTCGTGGAATGAGAAACTGTACCCTGCCTGGAAGTCTGGGGATACAAGATGGGAAAACTGCTGGAAAGGTATTACTTCAGATATAACTGTAATAAAATGCATGTGACTTAAAATCCTGCTGACTTCATATGTTTGTCTAGGTGGCAAGGTTGTGGCATTGTTGACCAGTGACAGTCCTGCGCTGATAGGGTCAAACATCACTTTTGCTGTCAACCTGCAGTTCCCCAGATGTCAGAAGGAAAATGAAGATGGAGACATTGTCTATGAAAGAGGGTGTGGAAATGGTAAATACAGTGACTACAGAATGTTGTAGATCTAGATGTGTAGATGACATCTTACAAGGTTGTCTATTTAGTTTCCTCCAGCTTCCCAGACCAATATGTGTATAACTGGACCAAGTGGATAGATTTCTGTAACGAAGGAAACTGCAGCTTTGCTAACGGCTTTCCAGATGGCAGACCATTTCCACATCCCCCTCGCTGGAGGCGACACAACTTCATTTACATTTTCTCCACTCAAGGTATGTTTCTTGTGTAGTGCCTGTAATCTACTTGGGGTGCTTTACACCTACAGGTATCTCACCATCTTCTGTCCAATGAAAACTATGGATTTACAGTAAAGATCAAGGCATGAAGAACACGTGTGCTTGTATTGGTGCTGCTATCCCTGTAGAATCCAAAGTTCATTTGAGTGCATGAAAGTGGCATATGTTTGGGCCTGTTCAGTGGAACAAACTGTCCAGTAATGAGCTGCTGTAAACTGATTGGAGGTGATGTTGGGGACCCCCCCCCCCCCTCCTCCCACACACTGACCTGATATTGATTACCTATCCATGGCTGTAACTTAAACTGTACTGGAGTGTCTTACTTGTTGGGGATCAAGCAGAGATCTTTATCTTGCTCTATGGCAGAAAGTAAATACTCAATGCATTCCCTATGGGCAGTAATTTTGTGCAGTAAAGTGTAGGTGTAGCCTAAGTGTTTAATAAGACCTTCTGCCTGGTAAGGGTGCTGTCACATATTCAGTTTTTTTTTTTATACAGTTCTTGAAGCAAAATCGGGATTAGTGATGAGCAAACTTGTGTTTTTTCAAGTTCTGCGTACAGGTTTGGGTTATCTAAGAATCCCGTTATGGATTCCACTACCACGGACCATACTGGAATTCGATGACTGCATACACTACGGAAGCCTGTAAGCGGGGTCTATAGCAGGGATGAGCAACGTTTTGGTACTCCAGTTGCTGTGAAACTGCAACTCCCAGCATGCAAACATGACTGGCTTGTTAGAACTCCACAGAAGTGACAAGCATTCTGGGGTTGTAGTTTCTAAACGGATGGAGTGCCCGAGGTTGATCCCTGGTCTATAGGTTCATTCACTACAAACTTGCACTAATATATAAATTATAATGCCTTTATTCACACTAAAGTGTTTTGATCAGAGCCAAAACCAGGATTGGAGCCTCTATGGACTTCAGGCATAAAAAGATCATCCCCTGTTCTGTTTAGAGCCACACCTGGTTTTGGCTCGCATCACATTTCTGCCTCTGTTTTGGTCAAAATGGTGACTTCCAGTTTACTGTATTCTGGGGGCTTCAATGGGGTTGTCCAACCATGACAAATCGCTTATCTACAGTATAGGTGAGTATAGCGGGGTCTGACCACTAGGAATCCCCCTGATCACAAGAATGGGATGAATCCCAGGGTCGTCTAAGGTGCATGGGTGACTGTCTGAATGGAGAGCTGATCACTATGGATGAGTGAGTTGACTTCTGATGCGTCATCTGAAGTCTATTCCCATAAAACTTTGTAATACTGTGCGGAGCGGGAGCTCCATATAGTATTAGAATGTATTTTCTCCAATGAGCCCAAGTTATTACTTCACAAATTCTTGTAAGACTTTGATAACTTGGTGAATTACTGTAAAAACCTTGATGCTTAACTCTGGTTTGGTTCTAAGTGATACCTTGGAACTGAACCAGAGTTCGATATCTACTTTTACAGTAATCAATTCAGTCATTGCAAATAGTCTTGCAAGACTTTGTGAAGTAATAACTTTGGCTCATTGGAGCAAATATAAAGATTTGTGCAGGTTGACTCCAGATGAAAAATCCAAAATCCATCCCTACAGTCCATGAGTGGTGCTTTAAGTCAACAGGTTCTCCAGCAGACTCTGACCAGAATGAGGTCCAATGTCCTGTGGACAGGTGAAGTTATGGTGGGGATGCCTTTTAAGTTGGATAACCATTAAGGACTGAAAACAAAGCTTTGATTATGCTTTTATGAAATGTGCAAGCCATTGCACATGTAGATTGAAGAATGGTGTTCTCTCTTGTCAGGCCAATATTACGGAATGATTGGGAGATCGTTTACTACTCTGTCCATTAATACTTCAAACATCAATGCTGGAACGCAAATGATGGAGGTCAAGGTTTTTAGAAGAGGTTCTCATAACCACTACCCAGTTGCTACAGCAAGCAGCATTTATGTTGTAACTGGTAAGCTATGAAATCTATGTAAAGGCACCAAAGATTCAGCATTTGAACAGTGGCATGTGTTGGTGGCTGCTAGAGATGACTGAATTTGATTTTTGAAATTCGTTTACTGGTAAAAGGTGAATTGTGTTATAGATTCCGTTAACACGGACCATAATGCAATTCTATGCCTTTAGAGGTATTCTGTTAATTATTCTGTCATAGTAAGTCTATGGGGGCTGCAAAACAGATCTGTCCCGTTTATGCAGGAGGGGACTCCCCTGCATAACTAAAATGGGGATGGATCCGTTTTGCAGCCCGTAGAATTCTATTATGATGGAATCCCTGCACATTCTGAGTTTAGCTGTTAATTACTGATAGGACTGCCTCCTTGACTCCAATGTCCAGGATGAGAAATAATTTAATTTTTCATCATAACTTGTAATTTGGTTATTTTCCAACATGCATATGTTAAGCTCACACAACTATCTTTATGCTCTTCCTATGCTTGACTCATGTGCTTGGGTCAATTGGTGACCGGCAGCCAATGCTACACAAGTAAGCATACAGGGAAGACTGTTAGGCCTCTTTCACACGGGCGTTGCGGAAAAATGTGCGGGTGCGTTGCGGGAACACCCGCGATTTTTCCGCACTAGTGCAAAACATTGAAATGCGTTTTGCACTCGCGTGAAAAAAATCGTGCGTGTTTGGTACCCGAACTTCTTCACAGAAGTTCAGGCTTGGGATCAATGTTCTGTGGATTGTATTTTCCCTTATAACATGGTTATAAGGGAAAATAATAGCATTCTGAATACAGAATGCAAAGTAAAATAGCACTGGAGGGGTTAAAAAAATAAATAAAATTTAACTCGCCTTAATCCACTTGCTTGCATAGCCCGGCATCTCCTTGTGTCTCCTTTGTTGAAAGACCTGTGGTGAGCATTAATTATAGATCAAGGACCTGTGATGACGTCACTCCTGTCATCACATGGTACGTCACATGATCTTTTACCATGGTGATTCACCATGGTAAAAGATCATGTGATGCCTGGAGTGACGTCATCACAGGTCCTTGATCTATAATTAATGCTCACCACAGGTCTTTCAACAAAGGAGACACAAGGAGATGCCGGGCTATGCAAGCAAGTGGATTAAGGTGAGTTAAATTTTTATTTTTTTAACCCCTCCAGTGCTATTTTACTTTGCATTCTGTATTCAGAATGCTATTTTCCCTTATAACCATGTTATAAGGGAAAATAATAATGATCGGGTCTCCATCCCGATCGTCTCCTAGCAACCGTGCGTGAAAATCGCACCGCATCCGCACTTGCTTGCGATTTTCACGCAACCCCATTCATTTCTATGGGGCCTGCGTTGCGTGAAAAACGCACAAAGAGGAGCATGCTGCGATTTTCACACAACGTAAAAGTGATGCGTGAAAATCGCCGCTCGTGTGCACAGCCCCATAGAAATGAATGGGTCGGTATTCAGTGCGGGTGCAATGCGTTCACCTCCCGCATCGCATCTGCGTGGAATACTCGCTCGTGTGAAAGGGGCCTAAGGCTGGTTTCACACGGGCTTTGTGGATTGGGGCCGGATATGTTCAGGGTGCGTTCAGTGAAACTCGCACTATTTTGCAAGTTCAGTCAGTTTTGTCTGCAGTTGCGTTTAGTTCAGTTTTTTTTTTTTCTGCGCGGGTGCAATGCGTTTTGATGCGTTTTTCACGCGCGTGATAAAAAACAATGTTTGCAAACAACAGCTCTTAGCAACCATCAGTAAAAAACGCATCGCACCTGCACTTGCTTGCGAATGCAATGCGTTTTTCACGCACCCCATTCACTTCTATGGAGCCAGGGCTGCGTGAAAAATGCAGAATATAGAACATGCTGCGATTTTCATGCAACGCAGAACTGATGCGTGAAAAACAACGCTCATGTACACAGACCCAGTGAAATGAATGGGTCAGGATTCAGTGCGGGTGCTATGCGTTCACGTCACGCATTGCACCCGCGCGGAAAACTCGCTCGTGTGAAAGGGGCTTTACTGATGGGACCACCCAAATGACACCTGAACATAAGTTTAAATGTATAAATTAAGGGGGTCACTTATTAACATGTGCCTATTTTTATTTTTTCCCCTCCCCCACGACAGCACCACTGAGAGATGGCTCCGCCTCCAAGGACAGGAAACCTGTAGCATAAAAAAGGTGGAGCCACTCTCCCACCTCAGTGAGGTTTCCTGTCCCTGGAGCAGGAGACTTGTAGTTTTTATTTCTAGGAGGCCCATGGCTTGGAAGTCCTAGGAAAGCCTAGAGAGTCATGGGTCTTACCAGCCTGAGACCGGGTGCCGGGTCTGTTTAGGGACGATGGAGGTCGGTCCGGGGCCGATTCTTCATTCCAGAGGCTGAGGACACCGGTCCCTCAAAGGAGTGAGACCGCGTGGGGCCGCACGAGCGGCTCGCATGGAACACGCCAGAGGGCGATAGTTCCGGGTGCGCACGTGTGTGCTGCAGACTGCCGACGCAGGAGCAGTGGAACGCACCGGAGCAGGAACCGGAAGTCGCGGAATGACGTCACAGAGGTGAGACGTGCGTTCCAGATACAAGTTCCGGTCAGATGACCGGAAATAAAAGGGGAGACCAGGCGGTGCAGCGTTCTCAGTGTTGGCAGGCACCATTGAACCTGCAGAGATTTCTCCTAACGCTGGGCTGCTAGTCATTTTTCCTTTCAGAAAGCACTCTGCATCCGGACCAGGTTGGTGACTTCTGGCACAAGAAAGCTCCCGGGGAACATGTGGAACTCTCCAAGGAGAGGTGCTGTTCCCTGCTTCATATTTTTCCTAAAAACCTCTATGCCTCTAGGTATATTATGGAGGAGGACAAGAGGTCAGAAGAAGTGGACGCTGAAAAGCAGATGCCGGTATAGAATCTTCTGAAGGGGTAAGAGGCAACGGTTGATATAAATACTGATGGTGTTCTTTGTATCTGCTGTCATTTCTTAGGTACCACCTAAAAAGGTCGCATCAAAGAGAAAGAATAAGGAATGTGCACTATGTAGATGCCCCTTGTCCTCATCTTATTCTAAAAAACTATGCCAGGAATGTATTGACAGAACACTGGCAGAAGAATCCCCGAATTTTATGAAGGGTATTAGAGCATTCATTAGATCGGAGGTTAAGGAGTCCCTTAAAACCTCAAAAAAACCTAAAAAAGCAGCGGAAAGAGTAGATTCAGAGGTGGAGTCAGTAGATGATAGTGAGGAGGATAGGGATGAAGAGTCTGAGGATTCATCCTTATCAGAAGACGAGAAAGAGAAAAAATTTCTGTTTCCAGTAACGGATACAGAAAAACTCCTGAAGACCATTAGAGCTACTTTGGAATTGGAAGACGTCAGAGAGGACATATCCATGGCCGATACAGTTTTTGAGGGACTACGGGAAAAGAAAAAGAGATGTTTTCCCTTACATAGAAGCATTTCAGCCCTAATAGATCAGGAATGGAAAAAACCTGACAGAAAGGCGTTTATAAGTAAAAATTTCAAAAGAAAATACCCTTTTGAGGAAGAGGCCACTACGTCCTGGGACAAAGCGCCCAAATTAGATGTGGCAATATCCAAGGTGTCCAGAAGATCTTCCCTACCATTTGAAGATATGGGGTTTTTGAAGGATCCATTAGATAAAAAAATAGACTCTTGCCTTAAAAATACATGGGAGGCATCTACGGCTTCCTTCAGGCCCAACATAGCCGCAACGGTCACAGCTAGGTCATTAGCCATCTGGCTTGAAAGACTAGAAGGACAGCTAAGGGACAAGTGTCCTAGGGAACAAATTCTAGCTTCTTTACCCACCTTACAGAAGGCGGCGGATTTTTTATCCGACGCCTCGGTTGAGGCGGTTCGTTTATCGGCCAGGTCTGCTTCCATCTCTAATTCAGGCCGTAGAGCTTTATGGCTGAAGAACTGGAGGGGAGGAGACATGGCTTCTAAGCAGCGCTTATGTGGTATTCCCTGTCAGGGTCAATTCCTGTTTGGCCCAGAGCTGGATGCTCTCCTAGAGAAAGCAGCGGATAGGAAAAAGAGGATGCCACAGGAATCCTCTTTTTCACAATTTAGACCCTACAGGCGTCCCTTTCGGAATACATCAAGATTTCAGGGAAGAGGACAGTCAGGAGACAGGGATCAGTTCACCAGACCCAGGGGGTCAGGAGGTAGGGGCTTTATGTTCGGGAACTCCTCCTCCCAGAAGGATAAGATGTCCAAAAAATGACGCCAGACTACAGGTAGGGGGGAGATTAAGATTCTTCCTTCCTGCCTGGAAAGAGGTAGCAGGCATTTGGGTCACAAATATTATGATGGAAGGTTTAAGACTGCAATTCAAGAGACATTACCCACAAAGATTTGTGGTCACCAGAGAATCCAAAAGATTGACAGAAGAGGTAGATCAATTAATAGTCAAGAAGGTGTTGATACCAGTACCAGAAATGGAGTGGGGGAGAGGTTTTTACTCGACTCTGTTTTTGGTGAAAAAACCGGACGGTTCATTTCGGACTATAATAAATTTAAGACAATTAAACAAATCCCTAGTCATAAAAAAATTCAAAATGGAGACCATAAAATCGGCAATTCATTTAGTCTTCCAAGGGTGTTTCATGGCAGTGTTAGACCTAAAAGATGCATATCTGCATATTCCGGTGCATCCTTTCTTCCAGAAATTCCTGAGGGTGGCGGTAGTCAGAAAGGGCAGGACCAGACATCTACAGTTCCAGGCTATGCCTTTCGGACTATCAAGCGCACCAAGAACCTTCACCAAGGTAATGGCAGAAGTGGCCTCATTTATCCGCAAGGAGGATATTCTTTTCCTGCCGTATCTAGACGATTTTTTAATAATAGCAGAATCACAAGAGAAGTGTCAGAAATCTGTCCAGAGAGTGATTCGGATTCTAGAGCATCTGGGGTGGATGATCAATATGAAAAAATCCAGATTAGAACCCAGCACGATACAGACCTTTTTGGGATTGCGGCTAGATTCCCTGCGACAGAGGACCTTTCTTCCAGTAGAGAAAATAGAGAAAATTCGGAACGAGGCCCGGAAAGCTCAGAAAAATCCGGGAATGTCGGTCCGGAAAGCCATGTCTCTATTAGGCTTGATGACAGCTTGTATACCAGCGGTCCAGTGGGCACAGTTCCATTCAAGACAGTTGCAGGAGAATATTTTGCAGGTAACTGGACGGAAGGAGATTACCTTGGACTCCCAGATGAATCTGTGCAGGAGGACTCTTATCTCCCTCAACTGGTGGTTGGAGGTAAAGAATTTAGATCAGGGTATCCCATGGAATTACCCAGATCCGGTAGTCATTACGACAGATGCCAGCCCATGGGGGTGGGGGGCACACTTCCAAGATCAGTTAAGGCAGGGAAGGTGGTCCCCGTTACAGAGACTATTCTCTTCAAACAGGAAGGAGTTGAGAGCAGTGTTATTGGCCCTAAGAGCAGCCCTTCCAGAGATTCATCACCAGCATGTCAGGATCATGTCAGACAACAGGACGGTAGTGGCATACCTGAACCGTCAGGGAGGTACGAGATCCCGATCTTTAATGAGGGAGACAGAGTTGATATTTTGGGAGATAAGAAGTCAGGTGACACACATATCCGCTCTTCATATAAGAGGAAGGGAGAATGTCCAGGCCGACTTTCTGAGTCGCCACCGATTAAGACAGGGAGAATGGTCTCTAGATCCCTTGATATTTGCAAAAATTGTAAGATTATGGGGGGTCCCAGAGATAGACCTCTTTGCCACCAGAGAGAACAGGCAGGTGGAGAAATTTTGCTCTCTCAACCCTTACGAATCTCCGGTTGGGGTGGATGCCTTCCTTTTGGAATGGAAGTTTCATCTAGGGTATGCCTTTCCCCCTCTTCAGCTCCTTCCCAGAGTGCTCAGGAAAATCAGAGAGGAGAGGTCGGACATGATAGTGGTCGCCCCCTTTTGGCCAAAGAGGGCATGGTTCTCCCTCCTCAGGTCCATGTCGGTAGTGGAACCTTGGGTTCTCCCCGAGATCCCGAATCTCCTAAGGCAGGGCCCAGTAATGCATCCGGAGGTAGAGTCCCTCCATGTCACTGCTTGGAGATTGAAAGGGCACACTTAATCAGGGAAGGTTTTTCAGAGGCTCTCGTTTCCACAATTCTGAAAAGCAGGAAAAAAGTGACCAACACGATTTATGCTAGAATTTGGAGAAAATTCTTATCCTTTTCAGGCCTCGACATTAATGTTTGGCCAGAAAGGATTTCCACTAGACAGGTGTTGGAATTTTTACAACAGGGATTAACCTTAGGTTTAGCGAAAAGCACCCTAAAGGTTCAAGTTTCAGCCCTCTCGGGATTAAGTGGTAGAAGTCTGGCCATGGATCCCTGGATAGTCAGATTTTTCAGGGCAGTAGATAGGATTGTTCCAGTGAGGGGGCCTAGGTTTCCTCCCTGGGATCTGAATTTAGTTCTGAAATCCTTAACTTGTCATCCATTTGAGCCTATCGAGGATAGCTCCATAAAAAATCTAACTCTGAAACTGGTGATTCTGATAGCCCTCACTTCAGCACGAAGAGTTAGTGAGATCCAGGCCCTGTCCATTAATCCACCGTTTATGACTATACGAGAGGATAGGGTAGTGTTAAGGCCAGACCCAAAATTCGTTCCTAAAGTCCCTTCTAGGACCAACAGGTTACAGGAGATAGTTCTCCCAGTTTTTTTTCCAGATCCAAAGAATGAGGATGAAGAGAAATGGCATCTCCTAGATGTAAGAAGGTGCCTGATCCAGTACCTAGAAAGATCCAGGGACTGGAGAAAGTCCTCATCTTTGTTGATCCTACATGCGGGGGTTAGGAGAGGTAATGCTGCCTCTAAGAGTACCATCGCTAGATGGATTCGAGAGCTGATTTCTCTAGCATACTCTTGTTCTGGGGTTTCTCCTCCACTATCCTTGAAGGCTCACTCTACCAGAGCGGTATCTACCTCCTGGGCAGAAAGGTCCAGTGTGTCAGTTGATCAGATCTGTAGAGCGGCCACCTGGGCTTCTCCATCTACCTTTTATAGGCACTATAGATTACAACTTGATTCTATATCTGACCTCCTTTTCGGCACAAAGGTGTTAGAAGTTGGTACCCACCCTTAGATTCTATGAAATCTCTCTCAGTGGTGCTGTCGTGGGGGAGGGGAAAAATGATGATTACACTTACCGGTAATCGGATTTTCCTGACCCCACGACAGCACCCATCTAATTCCCTCCCTAAGGTGGTGGTTGGTGTTAAGATTTCACGTGGTGATATGCAAAAAAAAAAAAAAAAAAAAGGATTTAGATATTGTATTAACCAAAAGGGGAGTCCCTCTCATACTCTGTAAACCCACTGAGGTGGGAGAGTGGCTCCACCTTTTTTATGCTACAGGTTTCCTGTCCTTGGAGGCGGAGCCATCTCTCAGTGGTGCTGTCGTGGGGTCAGGAAAATCCGATTACCGGTAAGTGTAATCATCATTTTCGTATGTCGCAGATTGTCGCATAAAGGTTATTTGCACAGCGAACTGACTTTTCCCTGCTCATGCCAGGTCTAAAAGGGGGATGGGGTAGAGGGAGGACTGGCAGGCCCATCTCATTAATTTTCTATGCCTGTTTTAGGGATAGAAAATGGTCTAAATCTAAGCCATCAAGGGAGCTGGCATAGATTTAGACAGATGGTGGATACACATACTATGTAGAGGCCAGCACCTACATGCATTAGGTATATCCACTGCCAGCGCAAGGGGTATTAAGACCAGTGTCTAAAATGCCAGTCTTAAACACCCTGCATGTTTTGCTAAATAGTGTCCCACAATCTGCTTGGCTCTAACGTGCTGCCTGCAGACTTTCATGGTGACACGTTCCCTCTAAACTTGACTACTTTTTATTTTTTAATAGATCAAGTTCCATTTTATGTGAACCTTACACAGAAGAATGACAAGAATTCCTCAGACAGCATCTTTATTAAAGATTCACCAATCAAATTTGACATCCACATTCATGATCCGAGCAATTATCTCAAGAATTCTGAATTGACATTTGATTGGGACTATGGTGATGGGAATGGGTCATCTGTTTCCAATAACCCTGTCTCTAGTGATATTTATACCATGCTTGGAAGCTTTAGGGCTAACTTGACCATCAAAGCTGCCATTCCTGGTCCATGTAAACCTGTTACACCCACTCCAATCCCTACACAACCTCTACCAACCACCACCAGTACTTTCACCACTTCCAATTCTACAGGTGAGTTGTATAAAAACAAATGTATCTAAGCTTGATATTTTATGATTAAAGGTGTTTTCTGGCCCCTGATATTAATAATGTACCTCAGGATAGGTCATTAATATTAAATCTGAGGGTCTGACACCCTACCCCAAGCACTGTGAATGGTACAGGAAGAGTAGTAGTTGTGCCAGGTTACTGCAGCCCTGCTCCTACTTACTTCAGTGGTAGCTGAGTTGCAGTAATCCAGCATAGCCACTACAGAGCTGTGCTTGTTCTATTCAAAGTATTGGCTCTAGGGCCAGAGGCTGCCGGGAACAGCTGATTGGCAGAGTGGGGTGTTGGAAACTCAACGACTGGATGTTGATGACCTATCCTGAGGATATGTCATCACTGTAAGGAGCCTGTAAAACCAATTTAAGCATTGACCCATCCTCGGGTCATTAATAGCCAATCAGCTGTTCCCTGCAGCCTCTGGCGCTAGCACTCTGAAAGGAACGTGAAGCATGGCTGAGTGTAGTGGCTGCGCAGGATTACTGCAGCTCAGCTACCACTGAAGTAACCTGGCACAACCACTAAGCTTACTGTTCCATTTACAGTGCTAGTTCTAGCACGGGGGTGCAGGGTGTTGGACCCTCCCTGATCTATCCAGAAGTAGATCAATAATATCAGGAGCCTGGAAACCCCTTAAGGTTTGCTTAGGAGATGCACAAATGGTATCTGGCAGTGGGATTGATCTTGTGTCCATAATGTGTGGGAGGGGGGGGGGGTTGACGGTGCTGCAGGTAATCCTCTGTACAAAAAAGTACAGTAAGCCATATGTGCAGGAGATCTTTATTTTTATTTTTTTCCCCCTCCTCCCCTTGTAGATAACTCAACAGAACTACCACAGTTTGACACTGACACTTTACCACTGACAACTGAAATGCCAAACGTTACCACTGTTTATACAGCCATTCCATACACCACTTCTACTCCTGGTTGCTTCATATATAGATATGGTTATTACAGCACTAAGATTACAGTTGTAGGTAAGTTGTCGGTCACTTATACAGCTCGGCTTAGAATGTACAGTGCCTAGAATCTGACTTGCTCTTTCCAACTTCAGATGGTATCCTTGAGGTGAACATTGTTGAAATGACAAGCATCCAAGTACCCACATCTCAGACCGAAGGCTCTCTTGTTGACTTTGTGGTGACTTGCGAAGGAAGGTATGTCTTGGCAAACAGAAGACAAACTCCCTGTAAAACTGATGTTCCCTGTGTTTGATAACCTTGTTCCTTCAGTCTGCCTACAGATGCCTGCACGGTAGTCTCGGATGCTAGTTGCATGATTCCCCAGGACATGGTTTGTGATGAAGTTCCATCTTCTGATCAATGCTTGCTGATCCTAAGAAGAGCATTTGAGCCAGGATCTTACTGTGTAAATATCACACTAAGTGATGGTGCAAGTTTGGCTCTTGCTAGTACGCTGGTGTTTATAGATGGTGGTAAGTGACACCCTATTGGTTTTCAGTGTCCATAGGATTGACAGCCTGAAGTAGCTCACACTGTAAAAGCTTCCAATGTATGTTAACCCCTATCGGGCACATTTCAGGGTTCTACAAATTTAATACAGCAAATTGCTGAACTGTTATGACCTCTTCTACACATGCAGATGATCATCCCTGATATCAGGGATGAGCATTTGTAGAAACTATTGATCCCAATAATTGCCCTGTGCAAAAGCTATTGGCGTTCAGGTCTTTCAGCTAGCTCCTAGGATCAGTTTCTGTGCAGCAGATCAGCCTGTGTAAACTGGATCTGCTGCCAAAAAATGAATGTATGCTACAGCCATTGTTTGTGCCCAATCACTTGTCCTGCATACAGCAGAGGTGGTTGCTGTATGTAAATGCATCTCTTACCTCCACTGATTATTGGGTAATGATCAGGAACATCTGGCTCATTCAATTACCTGAAACATGGGTCTATGTGAAAGGGTTCTCTGGGAATGATTTTAAAATGGCTGCCTGCAACCTGTCCTAGAATGTGAGGAGACTGGTTGCCTGGGGGGTGAAGGGCGGGGGCCTTACTACACCCTGCACCTTTGTACAATAGATGGTAATGATGTGATCCTGCCTATATGCTATGTCTGACAGAAGAACTCACTAATACTTAGTATATGTAAGTGCCAGAGCGTAGTTTAGTGAGACCCCCCCCCTCCCCCCTCCGTAAGTGGAGGCAACCAGTGCTCCTCACATTCTAGGACATGATACTGCCAGCCATTTTGGAGAACCCTTTCAAGTGAGTTTCCCCTCCTCATATTCTAGACAAACATTCACAACAAGGAGTGACAGTGCAGCTTGTTAGTCCAATCTGCTTCTTCTGACTACCCTCTCCCAACCATAAATTTTATCCTTAACTTTCAAAAGCTTGACTTGAAGATGGTCACTTGCATCCAACTATTACAGTTGTGCAACAGGACTCAAATAAGGTATCAAGACATAATGTAGACTTCCTTTTTTTCCCCTGTAGGTTCTAAAATGCAGCAGACTGTTTCCGCAGTACTTGTTCCTCTTGCTTTGGTTGCACTTGTTGCTGTGGTGATTGGTATTACCCTTTACAGGTAAGTTAGTATTCCTACATTCATTTAAAACATGGTTTTGGCTTTTCCATTTGACATCTTAGTATCTCTTTACAGCTCAAACTCTTTCTTCCAACCAGCATTGTGGCTGGTGGCAATATTTTACTTCTCTGGCCAGGAATCCTGGGGCAATAACCAGAATTTTATTGAGGTGTTCTAGAGATTAGCCTGCACAGTGTAAACTTGGATTAAAACATCTAAACAAATCACACTAGTGGACAATTCTGGGTAGTCTGGCTCACCTTTTAGTCTAAGTTTATACCACTTAAAGTTGACTAACTTTCCACTGTTTTTTGTTTGACAAGGGGGCATAGCCTTCCAATGTGGTGCAAAGCATGTATGCCAGTCTGATTTGGTGGATACTGCACCAAAATATTTCTAAACCTAATGAGCCAAATTTAATTTTATTTTTTTTTTTATAGAACAAGGTCTAGGTGCACTCACATTAGTAAATACAGGACAGTTTTTTTCATGTGGGGAGCCCATACGTTATAACTGGCTATAATCTAGCAAAACTTCTGGGCACAACTGCTGCATGTAATATTTTTGATCCTATCAATTTAAGGAAGAACTTGGTATTAAGTAAACTGCCTTTTATCATCTAGGAAATACAAGGAATATAAACCAATTGCAAATGCTTCAGATGGAAGAAGTGATCAAGGAATCATTGTGTACTTCAGTCAGATCAAAGATGTTCTCTTCAAAAAAAGCAACGAGCGTGATCCTCTTCTGAAAAGCGAGGCTGCAATAATATAATTCTTAAAACTGTCTGCCATGTCTTGGTATGCTGCTGCTTGGTCCTTCATCTAAGTCCTAAACCTGTAGTAGAAATACTTGTTAATAAAGTGTTTCCTTTAACTGGTGTCGTGTCTAAAATGGGTAATGGTTACAACCTGGTCATTCTTGCAGTCAGAGGCTGTCTGGAACACAATGTTAATATACATTCATCCCTCCTCCAATTCTTTTTGATCATGGGTCTTGTGCTGCATGTGACCAGCAGAACTGTAGATTTGATAAAAAATGTTTATTACCCCAGAGTAATGGATTTGTTTGCAGCACCCTCATGATTCAAATCTTCTGCTCTATAGGACAGTCTACTTCAAAGAACGGGAAACACTTGTATTAAAGTGCCTAATTTGTACTAAGAACGTTCCTCACACATGTGCAACCAGTAGCCTTAAATGCTGCAGCAGGATGGGATTGATTCACTTAGTTTACTGAGGAAATCTTCCCAACATTTTGTCACCACTCCCAGTACTTTACTGTGGAGCTTGTTTGTGGGAATAACCAGCTCTGTCTGTCACAAGAGGGTTTTGAGTTTTGTATAAAACTGTCTTTAGGAGTTGCAGTAATTCATAGATCCATTTATTTAACATAGCTATATTTATAGCTTGTATATGATGTTGCAATATTAACCCCTTAGTGACCATCCCTCCTCCAATTCTTTTTGATCATGGGTCTTGTGCTGCATGTGACCAGCCCCTAACCCCTTAAGGTTAGCATTTTTTGCAGATCTGACAGATCCACAAAAACGCTAGTGTGAAAGTAGCCTTCGTGACCAGCCTATTTTGGGCCTTGCTGACCAATATTTTATTTTTTTGGCGGTTTAAGTTGTAGTTCTTAATGGTGTTTTAGGTTACACATCTTTCCCCCTCACCTATGACAGCACCCATGGACCGCTCTAAAAGATGGACCACCCTCTCCACCTCAAGTCCTTTTTTCCATAGCATCACCATGACTGCATACAAGGAGATTGACCTCTGTAGGGGCAGGCACAGAGGTTTAAATTCCCCCCCCCTCCCTTGAACACCAGTGTTTCCTGTCCCTACAGAGCACATGGCAGAGAAAGGTCTCCCTGTATGCAGGAAGATGAAGTTTCCTTTTTACCTGGATTCTTGGACTGTGTTGCACCATTTGAAATTATGGTGTCCTTCCGCGGTCCAGTATGAACACTGGACAGGGGGTGGATCAGGAGGGCTCACTCCAGTAGATCTCCTGGGGCGACATCTCCTGCCTTGCCTCTGGTAGGTTAAGCCAGGTTTTGCGCGCCTGGCACTTCATGTGCATAATGACGTCACTTCCAGCGGACAGTGACGCAGGGCAACATGCGGAATTCTGGCTGACATAAAGGGGGCTGTTCTCTTAAGGAGCCGGATCCTTTTTACTTTTAGGTCTTCCAAGGAGGCACAAAAGAAGGTTAAGTAGTCGCTCAAATGCATTTCTTGTAACATACGGCTTCAGGATAATTTCAGGTTTGCATTACTAGTATCGTTCGTGAGGAAACTCCCTCACTAAGGAAAGAATTTTGAATGATACAGGAAGAAGTAAAATCTTCCTTGTCTCAATTGTCTACTACTCCTGGAAATCCTCCTCCCAAAAGGAAAAAGTTGATATCTCCTTCATCCTCAGATTCTGAGGACCTTGTCGATGATGCTTCCTCTTTTAAAACTGTGGAAGACGAGGGGGCTTCTGAAGCAGAATCCTCTAACAGAAGATTTTATTTTTCTATGGGCGATATGGCAGATCTGTTGAAAGCAATCATATCTATTATGGGGGTAGAGGAAGTGCAGAAATCTTACTCCATTCAAGATGAAATGTTTTGGGGTCTAAGTCAAAAAAACTTGTGTATTTCCTATCAACGAGTATATGAAGAATATGGTTTTAGAGGAATGGTCAGACCCTGAAAGACGCTTGGGGCTATCTAACGCCTTCAAAAATCGTCTACTATTTGATTCAGTGGAATCTAATCTTCAATGAGATTCCTAAAATAGACACACAGGTGGCAAAAGTGAATAAAAAAAACATCATTACATGGGATGCCTCCCAGTTAAGAGATTCTATGGACAGGAAGGCCGACATTCTGTTGCGAAAGTCATGGGAAGCAGCAATGTTCAACCTTAAGTCCAACATCGCAGTAACGTCTGTGGTCAGGTCTATGTTCTTTTGGCTAAACAAGCTGGAGGATCATATAAGGGATAAAACATTGCGAGAGGAAATTTTAAATTCTATACCCCTACTAAAATCTTTTCTAGCAGATGCTTTGGCCGAATCAGTGAGGTTCTCTGCCAGAGACGCAGGTCTCTCCAATGCGGCCCGTAGAGCACTCTGGATGACGTGTTGGTCAGGTGACAAAACATCAAAAATTAAGCTCTGCTCCATTCCATTTTTGGGAGAATTTGTCTTTGGTCCAGTGCTGTTATTAACTGCCTGCATAAAGTACGTTTAAAAGCATTTTTATTAAATATCGAATAAAAATTGGTTCTCCACCACATTCAAAAATCAGGCTGGTGGTGCGAGTTAGAGTCTGGAATCTGGTATAAATATGTACCAGCTCTGCAAATCTCACATCCCCACAAATATCTGTGAAGAGTATAGGGGCTGAAAAAAAAGCCCACACACAAAGTGGTGTGATGGGAGTCCAGGCCACTATACTGGGTCTGTACTACTACACTATGTGACTCCAATGTAGTATGGAGTCACATACTGGTGTTATGAATTAAATGGACCCCCACCCCCACTCAGCGGCTCAATGCTGGTTTATTAAACTACTACTGAACATAACAAGGCGCTCTGTATTGCTCAACGCGTTTCTCTGCAGCTATTAAGCGGTATTTTTGAATTTTTTTGGAATGTGGTGGACAACCAAATTTTATTCGATATTTAATAAAATTCTTTTAAACGTACTCTATTCAGGCAGTTAATAGTGTCATACACCTAGTACGCCAAATAGTTATCCATTTAACAGTTAATCACTTTGGTCCAGTGCTGGACAATTTGTACAAAACAAAGAGCAAGGTAAAAAAAATCTCATTTTATTAATTATAAATCACATGAACATTACAGGTGAGACTCAAAAGGGACAGAACATGGAGACTGGGCCACAAAAGGGCTCTGCAATGTGGAGAATCACAATGGGGGATAATGTGACCATATACAGCAGGTAACAGACAATTAACAGAAGCTGTGAATATTGGAGTAGTTGCGGGTGCAATTGCTGTCCCCTAGTGTTGAACAACTACCTAGCTTTTATTCACAGCGTCCAAGCAATGGATGCTGTAGGGTGTAATTGGACAGTGCAATGCTACTCATAAAGATGGCATATAACAATAACTGTAAATCACTAGTCCCACCCTAATCCAGATACCATTTTACCTACCCATGTTGCTGCTGAAAAATGGTGACACGGTTCCCCCACTGCTTCGACCTCAACACGTGTTTCGCCACGTAGGCTTCGACCAGGAGGTCTTCCAGTGCTGGACAATATCTTAGAGAAGGCCTCAGACAAGAAAAAGGGTTTTCTTGAAATCAGAATCTGTAAGCGTAGGTACCCCTTTCATTCCTCCACAAGTTAAGACAGGTCATATAGGGGAAAAGGAAAGTCGGGGGCGCTGGAGCTACCCTAAGGGTGTTAGAGGAAGGGGTTTCCTCCCCTCCTCTCATTCGAAACCTGGCGAAAAACAATGACGCCAGAGTGGGAGGGAGATTGCTAAATGTCCTTACGTCTTGGGAATCAATCTCCCAGAATCCCTGGACCAAGGAAATTGTAGGCACGGGATACAAGATCGAATTCTCTTCAAAACCCCCAAACAGATTCTTATCAACCCGGCACCAGGAAAAGATCTGGTAGGGAGTACAGAATCTTTTAAAGATGAATGTCATAGTCCAAGTTCCTTCCCCAGAGCAGGGAAAGGGTTTCTACTGAAATCTCTTTCTGGTAAAAAAAGAGGAAGGGCTCTTTCCGTACAATAATAAACCTAAAGTCTCTAAACAGATTTATCACATCTAAAAAATTGAGGATGGAGTCCCTAGCGTCCACAATACCATTGATGGGGAAAGACGCCTTGATGTGTACAGTGGACTTGAAAGATGCTTATTATCACGTCCCAATCCATGTAAGATCCCAAAAATTCCTGCTATTTGGCATCAAAGACAACAGAGGTCTGGTTCCTCATTATAAGTTCACAGCCATTCCATTTGGAATTGCTTCCGCTCCAAGGATTTTCACCAATTTATTATTTTTTTTTTATAGTATCTTTTTTATTAAAGTTTAACAAAAAGCATAATAAACACTCCAATTGCAGGCAAACTACAAATAAGTCCAGTACATTGATTTACATGGGATTAATCACAACAGATTCCTTTAGCCTTTACTCAGGTCAGAAGCTGATATCAACTTAATAATGTGAATAACACCCAATAGATTGTCTTGGAATAATAAAGAGTACTGCATTCATACACACCTTCATCGATCAGAACAAACATTCCCTTACGTCCTACCAGCAGCACAGATGGGGTTAACTGCCCCTGTGGACTGGTATGACCGGCGGAATTTTAATGAGCCCAAGAACCAATAAACGATCTTCAACTCCCTGAAAGGGAGGAGATCACCCCCCAGCCCACCGTGTTTTTTTCTGTCCTCTGGACAGGTGGACTGGCGGTGTCGCTCCCCCTCTGGGAGCTGAAGAGTGCTAGGGGCTCTATTTTTCTTTGAATCTAAAGTTTGCCCTCCATGGCCTCTCATTGCCTTTATTATAGGCTGGTCGGCATTTCTATCTGGGGTACCTTCGGGGTGAGGGGTGTCCCCTCCCCCCTTCTTTGAACCCAGCTGTGGTATCCGTCCTCTCTCGCCGCATGTGAGCGGCGCTATGGCCGTCGGGTGCCGCTGGGGTACTGTCGGGGAGGGGGGTGTCCCCTCCCCTCTTCTTCCACTCAAGTGCTGCGGTATCCCGTCCTTCTTTCGCCGCATGTGTGCGGCGCTATGGGCGCCGCCATCTCCGGAAGTGACGAGCACTAGGTGCGCTACGTCACTTCCGGTTTTTCCATAGCGATGCCGTGAGGGTTTAAACCTCACTACTTCTATTAAAACTTTCTCCCCATGTCACCCTGGGATCCAGGATTAGGTGGGGGAGACAATTAGGGCTTGCTGAGCCTGTTTAGGCTCTGTTATCCCTCTGGGCTAGTTACGATTGAGGCCCCGCCCAGGGGGCGGGGCTTCCTCCTCTTAAGCGCCCAGAGCCTGTCAGTCAGTGCTCTGGTTGCGTCGCTTTCACAAGCTAGCTCCAGAGTTCCCTGTGCCTTGAGATATTTACTATTGCTTGGCTTGGGATTGTGGTTTCCTCTTTTACAGCTCTATTTTCTGCTAGTGCTGGTGGGGCCCCATAAGGTTTTGTTTCACCACCTCCAGGTAAAATTGTAGGTGTTATGACCTGTGTTCTTTCTAATTACAGACTATGGCTTCCCCTAAGGATCCGGATCAGAAGCTGGGGCCAAGAGGAAGCATCTGGCGTGTTACGAATGTAACACCCCCTTAGATGACAGCTGTCCGTACTCTAGATGTGAGAGTTGTCGCACGGCATCCACGGAACCCACGATGCAAGAAATGTTTCAGTGGACGAAGACATACGTGGATGACTCCATTGAGGGAGTGGTGCGGCTGCTGAATGAGAGGCTACCATGGAGGTGGTCGCACCGGTCGAAAGACCTACCCCCTGTTCTCCGGGGTCTTCTTCTTCTGAGGAAGAAGAATCTACTTCTTGCTTTTTCCCTCCAGAAAAGACGCAGAAGTTACTCAAGTCCATCAGGTCGGGGGACCATGATGTTGACATGGGGGAGTCCTCCGATCCCGTCGGACGGACACAGCGTGTCTTTAGAGCGGATGAGACCCTTCTCTCTGTGATGCGCACGGAATGGAGAAAGCCTGAGAAAGGTCCAGTTCTCACTAGAAAATTCAAACTGATGTACCCGATGGCTAAACCCTTGGTGGAATCGTGGGGTTCCGTTCCCAAGGTGGACATGGCTATAGCCAAGTTGTCCCGGCGCACTCTAGTTCCTGCAGACGATGGGTCTAGTCTGCAGGACCCTCTAGACCGGAGGGCAGAGTGCACCCTTAGGAGGAGTTACGTGGCGGCTGCTGCCTCCGCATCAACTTCTATTGCGGCCACGGAGGTAGCCGCCTATTTACGCTCTAAGCTTAACCGAATCCAGACGGACGTTGATCAGAGCGTATCAAGAGATGATATCCTGGCAGCCTTCAAGTCGGCCAATCTGGCCATGGACTTTCTGGTCGATTCTACCCAGATGCAGCTGAAGCTGGCCGCCAAAACTATGGCCCTAGTTTCAGCTGCCCGCAGACCACTCTGGCTGAAACCTTGGATCGCTGATAACGCGTCCAAGTTCAATCTCCCCTTCGAACCGGATAGGCTATTCGGGTCCGAATTGGACAAGATAATGGAGGGGCTCTCCGATAAAAAGGGGAAGAGCCTCCCCCAGCAGCCCTTTCGGGGACGCCCCAGGCAGGAGAAGAAAGGCGGAGGTCGTCCAGGGCAGCAGTCTAGGCGCAGAGATTGGGGGGGACCATCTCGTAAATATTCGAGACGCTCCCGCAAACCCACCAGGGAGGCAAAACCCTCCTGACTATGGGCCTCTTCGAGGCTCTTGGATAAGCCCTGCTGCCCCTGCAGTATCTCCCCTAGATTTTCCCGTACCCCTCCCCCAGATTCCCGTGGGGGGTCGTCTTACCCATTTCAAAGACTCTTGGAGCCGGTTGATTGCAGACCCCTGGGTCCAGGACATAGTTTCCCTCGGGTACCGGGTAGATTTTATCTCTCTCCCCCCAGAGAGATTCATTGCCACACGAAACTTCGGGTCTGCCAAACAAGTGGTCCTAGAATCTTACATTCAGGACTATATTTCCAAGGGAGCCCTAGAGGAGGTGCCGGCAGGGGAGAGGGGCCTAGGGATTTATTCACCAGTGTTCCTGGTTCCCAAAAAGATGGGAGATCTCCGGATGATCATCGACTTGAGATTTCTCAATCGATTTATAAGGAAAACAAGGTTTCGCATGGAAACCATAAGGTCAGTCAGCCATATCCTCAACCCTGGGGACGTCATGGCTACTCTGGACCTCAAGGATGCGTATCTTCACATTCCGATCCATTCCGCGTCCCGGAAACTCCTCAGGATCGCGGTCCAGATTTCAGGGGTTCGCAGGCACTTTCAGTTCGCCGCGCTTCCCTTCGGAATCTCTTCTGCCCCCCTTATCTTCACCAAGGTGGTGGTGTCGGTGGTGGCAGCTTTGAGACTTCAAGGACTGACTATTATTCCTTATCTTAGCTTTTCATAGCCTCTTCAGTTCCGATCCCTACCCACCATCTTCAGGTCGCAATCTCTTTTCTCTTCCGCCTAGGCTGGATTATCAACTGGCAGAAGTAGAATGTGAGCCCATCGACTTCAATCCATTACTTAGGATTCGTGGTCGACTCTGTGAAGATGTCCCTCCGGTTGACTCCAGAAAGGAGAGCGCGGATTCAGGACCTGGCAAAGGTCCTTTATGTCCCTCGTCGAGTCTCTATCCGGACTCTCATGAAGATGCTGGGGCTCATGTCAGCGGCTGCGGATGCAGTCCCTTGGGCACTATGGCACCTCCGTCCTCTTCAGTCGGAGGTCTTACACCTATGGAACGGCAGCCCTGCGGGGCTAGATTCCCTGTGCTCCCTGTCCGGTGAAACCCGGAATTCCCTCAGATGGTGGTTTCAGTTACTACCAGGGAAGTCTATGACCCAACCAGCTTGGGTCATATTGACTACAGACGCGTCCCTTGTAGGCTGGGGCGCTCACCTGGACGGATCCCCAATACAGGGATCTTGGTCTCCTCTGGAGCGGCGTCTTTCTTCCAATCTTCGCGAGATGCGAGCTATCCGGCTAGCCCTCCTTCACTTTGCCCCTCAGATCCGGGGCAAAGCAGTGAAAGTCCAGTCAGACAATATGACTGCCTTTCTCTATATAAACAAACAGGGAGGCACAAGATCACTGCCCCTTCTGTCAGAGATCGGGGTGATTCTTCGGTGGGCAGAGACGAACCTTTCCCATCTATCTGCCGTTCATATTCGAGGCTCCCTCAATATGATAGCGGACCGCTTAAGTCGAGGATTACCGACCATGGAGTGGTCTCTGCATCCGGAGATCTTCAGGCAGCTAGTTCACAGATGGGGTATGCCAGAAGTGGATCTCATGGCAACCAGGTTCAACGCCAAGGTGCTGAGGTTCTGTTCCCTCTACAGGGAAGACAACC
Source organism: Bufo bufo (assembly GCF_905171765.1). Classification (NCBI taxonomy): domain Eukaryota; kingdom Metazoa; phylum Chordata; class Amphibia; order Anura; family Bufonidae; genus Bufo; species Bufo bufo. The sequence goes on along the minus strand of NC_053393.1, from coordinate 451,234,079 downwards.
CCCTGGCGATAGATGCTCTGTCAATACCGTGGAGGTTCAGGCTGGCTTACATCTTCCCTCCGTTTTCCATGATACCGAGGGTATTGATGAAAATCCGTCAGGATCAGGCCTCGGTAATAGCCATCATACCGTTTTGGCCCAGAAGATCCTGGTTTACCCAGCTCATTCAGATGAGTCGGGGACAATACTGGAGACTCCCCCCGGAGCAGACCCTGGTGTCGTGGGACACTCACCTCTGCCCAGATCTGCACAGGTTCAACCTGACAGCCTGGAGGTTGATCAGTCCCTTCCCAACATAGAAGGGCTTTCCGAGTCGGTCCTGAGAACTTTGTCGCATTCCCGAGCAGAGTCTACAAAGAAGGCCTACTCCAGGATCATGAGAGTCTTCGTGGCATGGTGTGATTCCAGACAGGTGGCGTCCGCAGATCCGCCCCTTCCTGCGATACTTCAATTTCTTCAAGATGGATTAGATAGAGGCCTATCTCCAGCTACCTTGAAGGTACATGTTTATGCCATCTCGGCCTGTCTCAACAGGCCACATTCTCGGGACCCACTCATTAAACGCTTCCAGAAGGGAGCTGAAAGACTAAAGCCTACTATACTGAAACCTATCCCCCAGTGGGATCTTTCAGTAGTGCTCAGGGGGCTAACATCTCCCCCCTTCGAGCCCTTGGAGGAGGTAAATTTCAAATTTTTGACTTTAAAGATGGTTTTTCTTCTGGCTATAGCTTCAGCCAAAAGAATTTCTGAATTGCAGGCTTTCTCTGCAAATCACCCGTACATTATTTTCCTACAGGATAGAGTACTCCTGAAGTTTTTACCCTACTTCAGTGCCTACTTTCCAGAATATCAATCAGGTAATCTCTTTACCAGTTTTGTTTACAGCCTCCTCCTCTGATACTCCAGCTAGAGACCCGCTGGATATTTCAAGATGCCTCCAGATCTATGTGGATAGATCTAGAGAGTTCAGGATAGATGAGAATCTTCTTATCCTGTTTGCCGGTAAGTCTAAAGGCCGTAAAGCGTCTAAAGCTACCATTAGTCGCTGGATCAAGGAGGCCATTATGGAAGCTTTCGTCTCCCAATCCTTAGATCCTCCTGAGTTTGTGAGAGCCCATTCTACCAGGGCGGTTTCCACCTCGGTTGCGGAGAGAAGACTCCTCCCCTTAGAGTTGATCTGTAAGGCGGCCTCCTGGAGCTCTGAGTTAACCTTCATCTCCCATTATAGGATAGATGCTAGGATGGCAGAGTTTTCGGCTTTTGGGCAGACTGTTCTTAGTTCTGCCAGGCATAAGGACCCTCCCTTGGGGATTCTTCTTGCTATCTCCCCATCTGTGCTGCTGGTAGGACGTAAGGGAATCGTTAATTTCTAACGATAATTTGTTTTCCCTTAGTCCTAACAGCAGCACACAAATATCCCACCCTAAGTACATTATGCTTGTTAAAAACACGGTGGGCTGGGGGGTGATCTCCTCCCTTTCAGGGAGTTGAAGATCGTTTATTGGTTCTTGGGCTCATTAAAATTCCGCCGGTCCTACCAGTCCACAGGGGCAGTTAACCCCATCTGTGCTGCTGTTAGGACTAAGGGAAAACAAATTATCGTTAGAAATTAACGATTACTGCCTCTTAGGGTATCAGTGTTTGAGCTCCAATCCAAGGATCCTATATCTTCATGAAACGCTCAGGGGTCCCGCGTCTCTCATATATAAACTTATATGATTCAAGGTCAGCATGGACTAGTTGTATCCATTGTTGCACTGTAGGACTCTTAGGGGGTTTCCAATTAAGGAGGATAGTTTTCCTAGCATAAAACAAAAGTATTCTGTATAATTTCCTACCAAATTTGGTGGGAACAACCTCATTAGCTATCCCCAACAGACTCGTCAGCTCAGTGCAGACATTAGGAAAGCCTAGTTTATCATTAATATAAGCATGAATCCCCTCCTAGAAGCTATAAATGACCGGACACTGACAAATCATATGTATTAGGCAACCCTTTTCATATCCACATCTCGTACATTGAGGGCCTGGTAATTTACCCATTTTAAATAATCTCTCAGGGGTGTAGTATATCCTGTGAAGCCACTTTGCTTGAATTAATTGATCTCTAGCGCTTACCACTGTGGATCTGCATGTATGGCTAAATTCTTTGATATGCGTATCTTCTAAGTTTTCTACATCCCTTCTCCACTTGACAAATGAGTGATCAAGGGGAGAATCTTGTAACATCATCAGCGATGCATAGAGAGCCGACACTGGTTTGACCAAAGGAACCCTCCTGACCACTGCTTCCACAGGGCCACATTCCAGCTTTAGTGGTTCTCTGCCAAACTGAGCATGACAGGCATGTCTAAGCTGAAAGTATATGTATAGACTGTGTTGGGGCAGATAAAATTCCTGTTTAACCGACTCCATTTACTGCCGCAGCCATCGATTAGGTGTAGTGTTCTGCAGAACCAGCCACTTTCCTATAAGCCAAATTCGTAAGTGCTTCATAGGACCCCATCAACGCTGCCTCCAACACTACCGCCGGATTACTCGACTCTGCCCGCACCCACCCGCCACATAGCTTAATTGGACAGCAACATAATATATGTATAGGTTGGGTAAAGCAAGACCCCCCGCAGGTAAGAAGCCTGAAGGGTGCGTCTCCCTATTCTGGGAGAGGATTTGTTTCATAGAAAGGGAGTGATTACTCTATCCATGGTAGTAAAGTGCTTCCTAGGAAGCAGCGTTGGGGCAGCCCTATATAGGTATAACAGTTTTGGGAGAAGAATCATTTTTAGAATATTGATACGCCCAATGAGATTTAAGGGTAAGTTTTCCCATGCTTCTAATTTTTGAGTAATGTATTGCATTGTAGGAACAAGATTTAAGTCGTAAAACTTTGCCACTTCTTTGTGAACAATAATCTCCAAATATGTAAATTGCTCTACAATCTGAAGCTTAGTGTTCAATAAAATTCGAGTTGGGTTAAAGCCATTAATTAAGCTTAGACTTGACTTGGCCCAGTTCACGCGAAGACCCGAGAAGCTCCCAAAATAATCCACCACACTCAAAAGGGTATCTAAGGACTTCCCTGGATCAGCTAGGTATACCAACATATCATCAGCATATAATGAAAGCTTTTCTGTTGTTCCAGCTATTTCCCAGCCTTCTATACCTGAGTTAGAGGAAATGAGTATCGATTGAGGTTCCATTATTAATGCAAATAATAAGGGGGAGAGAGGGCAGCCCTGCCTAGTGCCTCTACCTAAGGGGAAGGAATCTGATGTGTATCCATTTACCCTGACTCTCTCCGAGGGGGATTTATAAAGCATCTGTAGCCAGTGTATAAATTTCGCGGGGAATCCCATTAGGTGTAACACAACCCACATAAATTCCCACTCTACTGAATCGAAGGCTTTTTCATTGTCTAGGGAAGCGAGAGCCCTCATACCTCGATTATCATGTTTGACCTGAAAATTAGTGAACAAGCACCTTAGATTAATATCGGTAGTCTTCCCCGACATGAACCCCAACTGATCTACCCCAACCAAGGAAAGAATTACCACAATCTTAGAGCCAGTATCTTGGCAAAGATTTTGACATCAAGATTCAGAACTGAGATAGGTTGATAAGAGCTACACTGGTCAGATGGTTTTCCCTGCTTATGAATTACTACTATTGTTGCCTCCAAGAAAGGAGGTAGCGAACCTTGCTCCAGCGCATATCTCAACAGCTCCCCTATTCTGTTGACAAGGTCCTTAGAAAAGCGCCTATACCATTCAGCTGGAAATCCATCGGGACCCGGGATTTTTTTGGTTGCTAAAGAACTAATGGCTGCTTCAATCTCTGGGTCTGATATATCGGCCGCTAGGGCCTTCCTGTCGTCCCTATCCAGAGAGGGAATATTAATATCTGCTAGAAATTTGGTAATCTCTCCCGAAGTGCATGTGGTCTTGGGGGCATACAAGTTCGCATAGTAGGAGGCAAACTGCCGGCAGACATCTCTAGGCTCCCTGAACAATATCCCTTGATCATTCAGGACTCCTGCTACTACCGTTTGCTGGGTCTCAGATCAAGCCAGATATGCCAAAGCTCTACTACACTTATCACCATCTGAGAAGATGGATAGTATCTGATTCAAGAGTTTCTTCTGAGTATTCTCAGTTAAATGTAGAGTAAACCTACGTTGTGCATCTAGCCACATATTTTGTTTCTCACTACACGGATCTAGTATAAATAGCCTTTCTCTATCTGCTAGTTTCATCTCCAATTTCGACTGCTTGATATTCAATTCCTTTCTGTGTGTTGCTATTGCAGCAATCAGCGCCCCCCTCATTACTGACTTAAAAGCATCCCATTCGACCAGGAGATTCGTAGATCCTTCATTTTCTATCCAATAGTTTCCCATAACATCTAGGCTATCACTCACCACCGGTAAGACCTCGAGCCACATGGGATTCAACCGCCATTGCTTATCAGCCGAAGCCAACTGCTGGGACAGAATCAGAAGGAGGGGGGCATGATCCAAAACACCTCTCGGCAGATACTCACAAGGCCTGATGTACGGAGATAAATCTCCACTGACAAAGGCCAAATCTATACGGGATAGTGAGCCAGTGGAGGCCGAATAGCACGAGAATTGTGTATCTGTGGGATGAAAATAACGCCACGTCTCTATCAGACCATAGGCATTAGCCCAACATAAAAGCGTATTGTTGTGAGAGGCCTGGGGAATCAATCTGTCTCGTACTGGATCTAGAGTGGCGTTGTAGTCGCCCATAATAATGCAGGGCGTTGCTGGAAACATTGCTATTTTAGCTATAATTAAATCTAGGACTTCTCTGCGGAATGGCGGAGGGATATAGAGACCCACAATTAAATACTGCAGCCCTCTAACACTAGCATGTAGAATCACATATCTACCATAAGGGTCTAACTGTACGGAGAGTATTTGAAACGGAAGACTCTTAAAACATAAACTCCTCTAGCGTGATTTGAGTATACTGCATGATATGTGGGGCCTATCCAAGGATGTTGCAAAGCAAGTACTTTCTGACCCTGAAGGTGCGTTTCTTGCAATAACACTATATCTGGGTTATACTTCTTCAGATAATTAAAAACTAGAGACCTTTTAATCTTATTATTAAGACCCCTAACGTTCCAGGAGAGTAGCTTAATTAACGCCATTTTTACCACCAGAAAAAGAATATCCAAAATCTCAGTCCGATGAAGGTACACTCACACACACATACATACCACATCAAAGATCCTTCCAATACAAACGCCCACTTTAACCCACCCCTTCCAAACCTTCCCAACCCACCCTTCCCAATCCTTCCTAACATGGTTGAGCCTGAAACCCTTAACTAGCAAACTCTCGGGTATGATAGCCCTACCCTAACCCATTAGATGAACATGTATACCATATAGGTACTTTAGTGAGAAAAAGTAAATAGACAGTTCCTCTAATTACAGTGCATGTCAGTTCAGGGTATTGCCACCCAGCACACATATATAGGGTTAAAATCTCATCAATAGACAAAAACTAAAGATTAGGGATTATAACAGGAATACTAGTGGCGCGGTGAAACACTCCCGCCCCCCCTTAACATTCCTGTTAGTAATGCAATCTAACATTTAAGCAGTAATTAGCTCTTTCAGTTGTCACCGCCAGAGTTCAGTTCATCAGCGGTGAGGCCTTGCATTTAGATTCCTGTCGATCCAATCTGTTGCTTCTTCAGGAGTATTAAAGAAACGGACAGTTTCTCCATTTTGCACCCGCAAGCGGGAAGGGTAGATCATTGCGTATTTCACATTTTTATCTCTCAGTCGTGCTCGGACCTCAGTGAACTGCTTCCTTTTCTTCTGGACCGCCGCAGTAAAGTCCGGGTAAAATGACAAGCGGACATTTTCATAGGTGATGTTACCCTTCTGTCTGGCAGCTAACAAAATAGCGTCTCTATCCCTGTAATTTAGGATTCTCATAATGAAAGGCCTTGCAGGGGATCCCGGTGGTAAGGGCCTGGTTGGAACCCGGTGTGCCCTCTCTATAACAAAGCAACTGGAGAGGGTGATAGGATGTAGTACCTCTTTTATGAGTTGTTCCGCAAATAATTCTGGGGTAGGCCCCTCTGCTCGCTCCGGCAGGCCCAGAATACGGATGTTGTTACGCCTGCTACAGTTTTCAGCATCTTCCGCTCTGGCTTGTAGCATGCGGACCTGCTGTAACCAGCTGCCTGGTATTATTTCCAACTGTTCTAGATGCATCTTCCACGTCGCTTAGTCTTTGCTCCACTGCAGCCGTTCTCTCACGTATTTTGTCAAAGTCGTGCCGTAAACAGCTAAGATCAGACTGGAGATGGTCAATTTTGGATATAAGAGCAGCTTGACAAGTTGCTATAGCTTTTATAATTTGGGAGGCTTCAGCAGAGGCAACAGGTAAATGGGACCCCTCACCTTCTTGCTCTGTCTGACTCATGGCATCCATGTATGGTTTAACCATTGATGGAGCCACAGAAGAGGTTTTGCGGACCATAGAAATAGTCCACAAAAACTTGAAAAGTCAGCTTAGGTATGGCACTCCTGCAGTATATCAGATAGTTACTTTATCGACTCCAGCAAGTCCTGAATATCAGTCAGTCAGACTGTCATTAACTTTTACACTGTATAGGGGGGTAGGTATGTCGGTCCCACCATCAAGTAATACTGTATACTTCAAAGGGGTCTTCTAGCAGCCACTATAACGTTTATGAAGAGACCGCAATAGGGCTTACACTGACAGTGTTCTCAGGGGGGAGACGTTCAGACACTCTGCCCTGCAGCCACACTCCACTACCTCCGCTGTCAAGATGGCGCCAACCACGCGGCTCCCTTCCCGCTACAGCCGCAGGTCGCGTGGGTCTAGCAGGCACCGGCAGTAGCCTAAGGTAGCATGTCAGCCACTGTCGGGATGTCGTACCTGCAGTGCGCTTTCTATACTCCGTAGCTACTTATCACAGTGCCGTTTCTCACTTTCTTCTGGCAGCATCCCCCTGCTCTCTCCTTTGCGCCGTCAGCGTTGTCAGTATGGCCATCAAACTGCGGCATTTAAGTCCTTGTGGCGTGTCCCTAATGCTTAAGGGACTTGATGCTGCCGATGTGGGCTCAAATAACCCCGATTTTGCCAGGTGTACGTAGGGTTCTTCTCAGGATTTTGGAGGAGCACTGTGTCTCTGCTTCCTCACGCCATGCAGGTTCGGCCATGCCCCGGATTTTCACCAAGTTAATAGTGGAAATTGTGGCATTCTTGAGGAAGGAGGGGTTGACGATAATCCCCTACTTGGATGATTTTCTCCTGATTGGCGACAACCCTAAACAAACCGAAGACGACTTAAACACCTTACTATCAGTACTAAGCAGATTGGGGTGGATAGTAAACATAAACAAATCCAACTTCAAACCTTCCACCAAAACACGGTTTCTGGGGATGATCCTAGACTCCCACATTCAATCCACATATCTTCCCCAGGACAAGATGGTATCACTGCAGCAAAATATCAGGGCTTTTCAGAGAAAGAAGACGTGCTCCATAAGAGAAGCCATGAGCCTACTATCTTCTTGCATACCATCGGTACCCTTGAGTCAGAATCATTTCCGACCCACTACAGGTTTGGATCCTCAGAGTCTGGAACAGACAGCAGATCTCATTAGACTGCACAATTTTTATACCCCTGTTGATAAAAAAGTCCCTAAACTGGTGGACGGAATCAACAAATCTTTCCAGGGGTGTACTGTGGAAAAAGACTCCTTACATACAGATTGTGACAGACGCAAGTCAGTCGGGCTGGGGAGCAAAAGTGGGAGACCTCTTGTACCAGGGATCCTGGTCCCAATCAGGCAGGGCTCAGTCGTCGAACTTCAGAGAACTGAGGGCGGTCTTGGAAACCCTAAAAGTAGCAGGAAAGAGCCTGCAAGGTAACCACATAAAAGTCTTCTCAGACAACACGACGGCTGTTGCTTACCTCTCGCATCAGGGAGGGACAAGGTCAGACGCTCTTCTGTCACTGTCATCCAAGATCTTTGATTGGGCAGAGCACAATGTAAGCTCCATTTCAGCAATCCATCTCAGAGGAGCTTTAAACCTAGAGGCAGACTTCCTCAGTCGCAAACAATTAGACCAGACAGAATGTCCTGTTGTGCATTTTTATAAGTACACAGTATGCGTGTGTATCTCACTGAATGGATATAGTCTTAGAAGGTATAGAAAACTCTAATGTTTTCTACTAATGGAAGTTTCTCAGAAAAGCTAATGTTATTCCAGGCGTCGTTACTCAATAGCTTGGACAGTTAGAAATACAAACACACAGTGCGAGTGTAAGGCCCATTGTATTTCTTATCAAGCCCATAAATTCAAGAGTCTGGGAGAATTATGATGGTCCCAGTAAGTCTGGAAAGATTACTTCAAAGTGTCAAAGAAGCATCCCTCCTCTTTGAAATACGCTGAGAAAGGTCAAAGGTATAATATGTATCAAAAATCTGAAGTCTGATGTTACAACAGTGCCATCTGGAGACAGATGGACAATATTATATTATTTTACTATTTGTTTTATACCATGTCAAGGATTAATATGACATCATTGTGTTATTAGCATACGAATACACCCACCTTACCTGCTTGGAAATGCTTAAAGGGAGTCTGTCACCACAATTTGACAATATAAACTGCTTACATGGCGCTCTAGCACAACTACACAAGATTCCAATGGTACCTTTGCTCAGGGCTCGACAAATCCCAGGCGCCAGGTCGCCATGGCGACCAGAAATTTAGTCCTGGCGCTTGGGTATTTGTCAGCCCGTTTTCAAAGGTGCCCGGGCGATGGGTGCGGAGCTGCCGTTCTGTCCGGAGGCAGCACCGTTTGAAACCGCTCAGTCACAGCACACAATAGCAGAGACGCTGGCAGCAGGGAGGGGAGGGACTCGGGAGGAGTGTAATCTGATCCTAGAGTGGAAGCTGCTTCTGCCAGCCCCTCCCCTCCCCGCCCACCAACCAATCAGAGCTGAGGCGAGGCAAGCACTAGCAGCTCTGAGTCCGAGTCACTGACACAAGTACAGGAGGGAGTCTAAGTAAGAATCGAATGAGTCTCAGGTTAAAAGAATCTAAAGATCCGATTAGTTAGTGACTCATTCGATTCTTTGAGTTAAAAGAACAGTCAGTCAGACTCTAGAACAGTTTACACTGAGGCTGTCGGCTGATGCTTTTCCAGCAGTGATAAGATTAAGGGACAGGAGCAGAGATGAGAGAAGTGACAGGACACAGTTTAGATTAAAGTTTGAATTAACCCTTCTGATCAAATTGGCTTCTCAAGCAGATCTATGTTGAAGGCATCCCTTATTCTTTCTCATTCAGTAGCTATAGAACTAAGGCTACTTTTACACTTGCGGCAGGATGGATCTGGCAGGCTGTTCACCTTGTCGGATCCGTCCTTCCGCTGTTTCGCCGGACCGCAGCTCTGTCCCCATTGACTATAATGGGGGCAGAGCTCTGGCGCAGCACGGCAGTGCATGGTAAGGCTACTTTCACACTAGCGTTCGGGTGTCCGCTCGTGAACTCCGTTTGAAGGGGCTCACAAGCGGCCCCGAACGCAACCGTCCAGCCCTAATGCATTCTGAGTGGACGCGGATCCGCTGAGAATGCATGTCTGCCAGCGTTCAGCCTCCGCTCCGCTCAGCAAGCGGACACCTGAACGCTGCTTGCAGCGTTCGGGTGTCCGCCTGGCCGTGCGGAGGCAAGCGGATCCGTCCAGACTTACAATGGAAGTCAATGGGGACGGATCCGCTTGAAGATGACACAATATGGCTCAATCTTCAAACGGATCCGCCCCCATTGACTTTCAATGTAAAGTCTGGACAGATCCGCTCAGGCTACTTTCAGACTTAGAAATTTTTCTAAGCTATAATGCACGGATGCAAACGTCTGCATTATAGGAGCGGATCCGTCTGATGAAACATCAGACGGACCCGCTCCGAACGCTAGTGTGAAAGTAGCCTAAAAGTACTGCATGTCCAACTTTTTAGTCCGGCGGCCTCTCACCGCGAACTGCCGTGCTGCGCCGGAGCTCCACCCCCGTCCCCATTATAGTCAATAGGGTCCGGGGACGGAGCGGCGGTATATGTAACATGGTATACAGCATTATTGGGGGGGGGGGGCACCTACTAGGGGCTTTATGACGCGGCTCCGCCTGGCTCCTAACTTTTTTAGCTGGCTCCTAGATTCCAAGGAAATTTGTCAAGCCCTGCCTTTGCTGTATTCTTCTGACTTTCACCGGCTGAAAAAACTTAGTTTTATCTATATGCAAATGAGGGCTCGCAAGTGCCCAGGGGCGGTGTTCTTGTTGTAGGTGCCCAGGCTGCTCTGCCTTCTTTTCATATTACCCCTCCCCAGCCTCTTCCTGGTCCCACCCTATAAGGCTGTTTCATCATCCCAAGTACAGGCCGAGATCCAGCGCGTGCGCAGTTCACCGCCGGCCCGGGCATGCGCACTGCAATGTATATATGTAGTGTACGGGGACTGTAATACCGGTCACTACAAAAGTGTCACTTGGTGTGCTGTCGTCCCCCCTTATTTATGGGGAAGTTGGTATATGTCATCTTTATAAATTGTCATGTAATGTAATGTTATGTATTTCCCTATTGCTGAGAAACTTGCATGTACAGGCCTGCTAGGGGTGTCATTCCAGCTTCTAGTCGCTAGAGGGAGCTAGGGAGCCCTAGTTTATATAAGGCCCAGTCAGGGAAGTGAAGAGGAGACGGAGTCTAGTGTCTGTAGTCTACAGTTGGAGATTAGACAATGTCAGAAACCAGTCCAGGCCTGAAGCCTGCCTTCAGGAGAAGGTTCCCCTCCTGAATTCCCTTATGCAGAAACAGGAATACTGAAGTTAAAGAGCCTGAGGAAGCTGAGAGCGAGACAGAGGCAAAGCTCAGAGAAGCAAGAGGTACTCAAGAGAACAGAGGAGGTACTCTAGAAAGCTAAAACCAAGGATATAAAGCCAGAGCTAGGTTATTGGGCCTTGGAGAAGATTTGCTATATTCCAGGATCAGTCAGAGATAGAGTGCAAGCTCCTGTACTGCAAATCCTGTGTTTAACACTCTGTAATCACCTTGCTCAATCTGTATTGCCTGCATCAACCGTATTGCAAAATCGACTGTATGCCAAGGAACTGCGATTCCATTATTGTCTCTATGAAACCTACTAAAGTTGGAGTTCTGCTTTAACCTCACGGTGTTCCTCATTTATTCCTGCTATCCGCAAACGGCGTGCCACCGTTTAATTGGCACTGGCGTCACGAACATTTTCCTACCATCACCTGCCTATGCAGAGAGTCAGCCGTCTCAGGTTAGTGTCTATTGCACTACTACACCCAGGAACACATTTCTACACACAACTTGAGTACGCTGCATATATACTTACCTTTCTCTTGCTCCGCTTGCCTCCAGTCTCCCTGCTTGCTTCCGGTCTGCCGGCGCCTGCGCACAACATGAAGCGATGCCGCTCCCCACAATGGGCATCGTAGTGCGCATGCCCGGGTCGGCGGTGAACTGCGCACGCGCCGGATCTCGGCCGGTACTTGGGATGATGAAACAGACTTATAGGGCGGGATCAGCAAGAGGCTGGGGACGGGTAATATGAAAAGAAGGCAGAGCAGCCTGGGCACCTACAACAAGAACCCAGCCCCTGGGCACTTGCGAGCCCTCATTTGCATATAGATAAAACTACATTTTTTCAGCCTGTAAAAAGTCAGAAGAATACAACAAAGGTACCATTGAAATCTTGTGTAGTTGTGCTAGAGCGCCATGTACGGTAAGCAGTTTATATTGTCAAATTGTCAAGGAAATTGATCACAAGAAAGATACCAAAAAGAAACTTGGATAATTTTTTTGACTACTAGGAAGGTTCTTGAGAACTGGTCCCATCTGAAACTCTGTCTACCTCTGACCCGGTAACGTATACTATGCTTATTGCTTGTGATATTAATAAGATATTTCTCTCGGTATATAGCCAAAAGCCCCTTATACTGTGGGAATATATAGTGTTAGGCGCCTCCATAATGCTGATTATTCTCTTAGCAAAGATGCATATTGCTAATGGAAGATCTGACATCATTTGAAAAGAGGAAGTTATATTCCATAGTCTGATTGCCGAGCTGGACATTTTATCATATTAATATCATATATTTTTGATTGGTCATAGGGAAACAGAGTCAAGGGATAACATTTATTCCTACTGTATTAATCCGTGTTTTATTATTAATCCCTGTTTGGTAAACAGAAGATCCTAAGTTTCTCCTGGTATATCAATTATTGGTCTGCTTGTTAAAAGTATAGCATTGACATTTTGTGATAATAAAATTTAAAGAGGACCTTTCACTTGTATGCAAACTAAAAACGAACTATATCAGTGGGCAGAGCGGCTATGAGCTGTGCGCTGCAATTGGCCAGCGCTGCAGCAAGGGACACGCCTCATACAAAAAAATCAGTCCAGTGAGCGCACACACCGGAGCCTATACCGGGCGAACGGAGCGGCACCCAGACATACTAGTAAGTGCAGGGGGACCCCTGGGCGCCTCTCTGCCCACTGATATAGATGGTTTTTAGTTTGTATACAAGTGAAAGGTCCTCTTTAAGTTGTACTGTGCTGGTGAGATAGTGGTGTGTTAGCACCATCGTGTGGCATATTTTGGGTATTATTTTACAGCTTCATTGTTTGTCTTTGCAATTGTATTGATTTTATATTCTTTGTTTTGTATTGTGTATAATAAACTACATATATATTTTTGCATAGACAATTGTCCCTTTGTTTCACTGCTTGCACAAATCAAATTAAGATACTCGACCAAAGAACTTAGAGGCGATTATGTCCGCCTGAAGGATCATATCATTTTTTTTTTTATTTTTTTTTTTATCCTCTCTTTTATATGATAAGATTCTTTTTATATAGAAGATATTCGACAGTCCCTGAATTTAGAAGTTTTTCAGATGATAGTAGACAAATGGGGAGTGCCCGAAGTGGATCTCTTCGCCTCCAAAGCAAATACAAAGGTGGAAAAATTCTGTTCCCTAAACCCCAGGGACAATCCCTGGGCATTAGATGCTTTCTCTCTAAGATGGAACTGGAGTCTATGCTACGCTTTTCCCCCTCTTTCATTGATCCCAAGAGTGATTCAAAAAATATGTCAAGACAGAACAACATTATTTCTGACAACCCCTTTTTGGCCAAAGAGAAGCTGTTTTTCTTCCATCAAAAAGCTCTCCATCTCGGAACCTTGGCTTCCCTTTCATCCTAACCAGCAGCACAAGTGGGATATTTGCCCCTGTGAAGCTGGTCAGGACAGGCAGAATTTTTGTTGAATAAAATTCTGCATCATCAATAATTAATTAGTTAATTAATTCCCCCCCCTTATATAGACCGTCCTCCACAGGACTAGTTGCTTTTTTTCTGTCCTGTGGGTTCGGTCAGACAGGCATGACTCTACCCCAAGAGTCTCTCTCCCTGTGTTTTGGGGGAGAAATTATTAATTCTTTCTGTTTGTTGTTAATTCTGCGATTTTCTTTCAACAGGTTCGGGCAGGGGACTGGCTCTGTCTCCTGCCTGTCATCTGGGGCAGCGTGAAAATGAGGAGCTGGCTATGTCCTGGCTATGTACTAGCCTGTAAGTCGGAACAAATTTATGTCGACAGAATGGGAACATCCGGAGAAAGGTCTGGTTTTAACCAAAAGGTTTAAACTTATGTTTCCCCTACAGGACGGGGACTCCCTGGATTGGGTCCCACTACCTAAGGTGGATATGGCAATAGCCAAGCTTTCCAGAATGTTCGCTTAGGCGCAATTATTCAGCGGCATCCGCCTCTGCCTCCGTGGCCATAGCCTGTACCGAAGTGTCTGACTTCATTCGCGCCCGCATGCTCAAGATCCAGTCAGATATAGATTCGGGAGTCGCCAGAAATGATATTCTCGACCAGTTCAAGGCTCTACTGTTGGGCATAGATTTCATGGCGGATGCGTCTCAGCAGCAACTAAAGCTAGCTGCTAAATCAATGCCTTTGCCTGCTGCTAGCAGACGTCCTCTATGGCTGAAGCCCTGGGTAGTAGACAATATCTCCAAATTCAATCTGTGCACTCTTCCTTATGAGCCTGGCAGATTGTTTGGCTCCGAACTTGATTGCTTGATGGAAAATCTAGCTGACAAGAAGAGGAAGTCACTTCCTCAACAATCCTTTCGAGGACGTGGAAGAGGCAGAGGAGGAAAATTCCAGGGAAGAGAGAGGAACCAGAGACGTTCCGAAGGTTACAAGAGGGGTAGAGGTCGTGGTCGCGGGAACCGCAGGGCTGATCAATGACTTTCGGCAGACCACCACCTCCCCATCTCCCCTCCCCACACTTCCGCACAAATCTCCCTGTTTGAATCCCCCAGTAGGAGGTCGTTTATTTTTGTTAAAAATTTTTTTGGAAGCAAACAATTCCAGATCCTTGGGTGCTGCAGGTCATCACAGCCGGATACAGGATCGATTTTATTTCCCAACCTCAGGAGAGGTTCGTCCTTACAGGGCGTTTAACACCCAGCAGACAGCTGATCCTGGAGGACTCTGTACTCCAGTACATAGTCAAGGGGGCCTTAGAGGAGATTCCCCCTCGCGAGCTCGGTCAGGGAGTATATTCTCCCATTTTTCTTGTTCCAAAACCGTCAGGAGATTGGCGCATGATTATCGATCTGCGTTACCTAAATCGGTTTATCAGAAAGAAGCGTTTCCGGATGGAAACCATTTGCTCAGTCCTAAACATCCGGGGCGGGCAGACGTGATGGTAACGATAGATCTGAAGGATGCTTACCTTCATGTTCCTATCTATCCGGCCCACAGGAAATATCTCAGAGTTGCTGTCTTCATAAAAGAGGTAGTGAAGCACTACCAGTTTGCTGTGTTGCCCTTTGGCATCTCCTCTGCGCCACACACCTTCACAAAGGTTGTGGCTAGAGTTGAGCGAACACCTGGATGTTCGGGTTCGAGAAGTTCGGCCGAACTTCCCGGAAATGTTCGGGTTCGGGATCCGAACCCGACCCGAACTTCGTCCCGAACCCGAACCCCATTGGTCAATGGGGACCCAAACTTTTCAGCACTAAAAAGGCTGTAAAACAGCCCAGGAAAGAGCTAGAGGGCTGCAAAAGGCAGCAACGTGTAGGTAAATCCCCTGCAAACAAATGTGGACAGGGAAATGAATTAAAATAAAATAAAAATTAAAAAAAATTAACCAATATCAATTGGACAGAGGTCCCATAGCAGAGAATCGGGCTTCACGTCAGCAGAGAATCAGTCTCTTCATGCTATAGCAGAGAATCTGGCTTCATGTCAGCAGAGAATCAGTCTCTTCATGCCATAGCAGAGAAACTGGCTTCATGTCAGCAGAGAATCAGTCTTCATGTCATAGCAGAGAATCAGGCTTCACGTCACCCACCACTGGAACAGGCCACTGTCACATATTTAGGCCCATGTAACCAGGCAGAGGAGAGAGGTCCCATAACAGAGATTCAGGCTTCATGTCAGCAGAGAATCAGTCTTCGTGTCATAGCAGAGAATCAGGCTTCACGTCACCCACCACTGGAACAGGCCACTGTCACATATTTAGGCCCAGGCACCCAGGCAGAGGAGAGAGGTCCCATAACAAAGATTCAGGCTTCATGTCAGCAGAGAATCAGTCTTCATGTCATAGCAAAGAATCAGGCTTCACGTCACCCACCACTGGAACAGGCCACTGTCACATATTTAGGCCCAGGCACCCAGGCAGAGGAGAGAGGTCCCATAACAGAGATTCAGGCATCATGTCAGCACAGAATCAGTCTTCGTGTCATAGCAGAGAATCAGCCTTCACGTCACCCACCACTGGAACAGGGCACTGTCACATATTTAGGCCCAGGCACC
This sequence comes from Bufo bufo, assembly GCF_905171765.1. Lineage (NCBI taxonomy): Eukaryota > Metazoa > Chordata > Amphibia > Anura > Bufonidae > Bufo > Bufo bufo. The sequence goes on along the minus strand of NC_053393.1, from coordinate 451,218,144 downwards.
CAGGCAGAGGAGAGAGGTCCCATAACAGAGATTCAGGCTTCATGTCAGCAGAGAATCAGTCTTCATGTCATAGCATAAAATCAGGCTTCACGTCACCCACCACTGGAACAGGCCACTGTCACATATTTAGGCCCAGGCACCCAGGCAGAGGAGAGAGGTCCCGTAACAGAGATTCAGGCTTCATGTCAGCAGAGAATCAGTCTTCATGTCATAGCAGAGAATCAGGCTTCACATCACCCACCACTGTAACAGGCCACTGTCACATATTTAGGCCCAGGCACCCAGGCAGAGGAGAGAGGTCCCGTAACAGAGATTCAGGCTTCATGTCAGCAGAGAATCAGTCTTCATGTCATAGCAGAGAATCAGGCTTCACGTCACCCACCACTGGAACAGGCCACTGTCACATATTTAGGCCCCGGCACCCAGACAGAGGAGAGAGGTCCCGTAACAGAGAATCTGGCTTCATGTCAGCACAGAATCAGTCTTCATGTCATAGCAGAGAATCAGGCTTCAAGTCACCCACCACTGGAACAGGCAACTGTCACATATTTAGGCCCAGGCACCCAGGCAGAGGAGAGAGGTCCCATAACAGAGATTCAGGCTTCATGTCAGCAGAGAATCAGTCTTCATGTCATAGCAGAGAATCAGGCTTCACGTCACCCACCACTGGAACAGGCCACTGTCACATATTTAGGCCCAGGCACCCAGGCAGAGGAGAGAGGTCCCGTAACAGAGATTCAGGCTTCATGTCAGCAGAGAATCAGTCTTCATGTCATAGCAGAGAATCAGGCTTCACGTCACCCACCACTGGAACAGGCCACTGTCACATATTTAGGCCCCGGCACCCAGACAGAGGAGAGAGGTCCCGTAACAGAGAATCTGGCTTCATGTCAGCACAGAATCAGTCTTCATGTCATAGCAGAGAAACTGGCTTCATGTCAGCAGAGAATCAGTCTTCATGTCATAGCAGAGAATCAGGCTTCACGTCACCCACCACTGGAACAGGCCACTGTCACATATTTAGGCCCATGTAACCAGGCAGAGGAAAGAGGTCCCATAACAGAGATTCAGGCTTCATGTCAGCAGAGAATCAGTCTTCGTGTCATAGCAGAGAATCAGGCTTCACGTCACCCACCACTGGAACAGGCCACTGTCACATATTTAGGCCCAGGCACCCAGGCAGAGGAGAGAGGTCCCATAACAGAGATTCAGGCTTCATGTCAGCAGAGAATCAGTCTTCATGTCATAGCAAAGAATCAGGCTTCACGTCACCCACCACTGGAACAGGCCACTGTCACATATTTAGGCCCAGGCACCCAGGCAGAGGAGAGAGGTCCCATAACATAGATTCAGGCTTCATGTCAGCACAGAATCAGTCTTCGTGTCATAGCAGAGAATCAGGCTTCACGTCACCCACCACTGGAACAGGCCACTGTCACATATTTAGGCCCAGGCACCCAGGCAGAGGAGAGAGGTCCCATAACAGAGATTCAGGCTTCATGTCAGCAGAGAATCAGTCTTCGTGTCATAGCAGAGAATCAGGCTTCACGTCACCCACCACTGGAACAGGCCACTGTCACATATTTAGGCCCAGGCACCCAGGCAGAGGAGAGAGGTCCCATAACAGAGATTCAGGCTTCATGTCAGCAGAGAATCAGTCTTCATGTCATAGCAAAGAATCAGGCTTCACGTCACCCACCACTGGAACAGGCCACTGTCACATATTTAGGCCCAGGCACCCAGGCAGAGGAGAGAGGTCCCATAACAGAGATTCAGGCTTCATGTCAGCACAGAATCAGTCTTCGTGTCATAGCAGAGAATCAGGCTTCACGTCACCCACCACTGGAACAGGGCACTGTCACATATTTAGGCCCAGGCACCCAGGCAGAGGAGAGAGGTCCCATAACAGAGATTCAGGCTTCATGTCAGCAGAGAATCAGTCTTCATGTCATAGCAGAGAATCAGGCTTCACGTCACCCACCACTGGAACAGGCCACTGTCACATATTTAGGCCCAGGCACCCAGGCAGAGGAGAGAGGTCCCGTAACAGAGATTCAGGCTTCATGTCAGCAGAGAATCAGTCTTCATGTCATAGCAGAGAATCAGGCTTCACGTCACCCACCACTGTAACAGGCCACTGTCACATATTTAGGCCCAGGCACCCAGGCAGAGGAGAGAGGTCCCGTAACAGAGATTCAGGCTTCATGTCAGCAGAGAATCAGTCTTCATGTCATAGCAGAGAATCAGGCTTCACGTCACCCACCACTGGAACAGGCCACTGTCACATATTTAGGCCCCGGCACCCAGACAGAGGAGAGAGGTCCCGTAACAGAGAATCTGGCTTCATGTCAGCACAGAATCAGTCTTCATGTCATAGCAGAGAATCAGGCTTCACGTCACCCACCACTGGAACAGGCAACTGTCACATATTTAGGCCCAGGCAGAGGAGAGAGGTCCCATAACAGAGATTCAGGCTTCATGTCAGCAGAGAATCAGTCTTCATGTCATAGCAGAGAATCAGGCTTCACGTCACCCACCACTGGAACAGGCCACTGTCACATATTTAGGCCCAGGCACCCAGGCAGAGGAGAGAGGTCCCGTAACAGAGATTCAGGCTTCATGTCAGCAGAGAATCAGTCTTCATGTCATAGCAGAGAATCAGGCTTCACGTCACCCACCACTGGAACAGGCCACTGTCACATATTTAGGCCCCGGCACCCAGACAGAGGAGAGAGGTCCCGTAACAGAGAATCTGGCTTCATGTCAGCACAGAATCAGTCTTCATGTCATAGCAGAGAATCAGGCTTCACGTCACCCACCACTGGAACAGGCAACTGTCACATATTTAGGCCCAGGCACCCAGGCAGAGGAGAGAGGTCCCATAACAGAGATTCAGGCTTCATGTCAGCAGAGAATCAGTCTTCATGTCATAGCAGAGAATCAGGCTTCACGTCACCCACCACTGGAACAGGCCACTGTCACATATTTAGGCCCAGGCACCCAGGCAGAGGAGAGAGGTCCCGTAACAGAGAATCTGGCTTCATGTCAGCACAGAATCAGTCTTCATGTCATAGCAGAGAAACTGGCTTCATGTCAGCAGAGAATCAGTCTTCATGTCATAGCAGAGAATCAGGCTTCACGTCACCCACCACTGGAACAGGCCACTGTCACATATTTAGGCCCATGTAACCAGGCAGAGGAAAGAGGTCCCATAACAGAGATTCAGGCTTCATGTCAGCAGAGAATCAGTCTTCATGTCATAGCAGAGAATCAGGCTTCACGTCACCCACCACTGGAACAGGCCACTGTCACATATTTAGGCCCCGGCACCCAGACAGAGGAGAGAGGTCCCGTAACAGAGAATCTGGCTTCATGTCAGCACAGAATCAGTCTTCATGTCATAGCAGAGAATCAGGCTTCACGTCACCCACCACTGGAACAGGCAACTGTCACATATTTAGGCCCAGGCACCCAGGCAGAGGAGAGAGGTCCCATAACAGAGATTCAGGCTTCATGTCAGCAGAGAATCAGTCTTCATGTCATAGCAGAGAATCAGGCTTCACGTCACCCACCACTGGAACAGGCCACTGTCACATATTTAGGCCCAGGCACCCAGACAGAGGAGAGAGGTCCCGTAACAGAGAATCTGGCTTCATGTCAGCACAGAATCAGTCTTCATGTCATAGCAGAGAAACTGGCTTCATGTCAGCAGAGAATCAGTCTTCATGTCATAGCAGAGAATCAGGCTTCACGTCACCCACCACTGGAACAGGCCACTGTCACATATTTAGGCCCATGTAACCAGGCAGAGGAAAGAGGTCCCATAACAGAGATTCAGGCTTCATGTCAGCAGAGAATCAGTCTTCGTGTCATAGCAGAGAATCAGGCTTCACGTCACCCACCACTGGAACAGGCCACTGTCACATATTTAGGCCCAGGCACCCAGGCAGAGGAGAGAGGTCCCATAACAGAGATTCAGGCTTCATGTCAGCAGAGAATCAGTCTTCATGTCATAGCAAAGAATCAGGCTTCACGTCACCCACCACTGGAACAGGCCACTGTCACATATTTAGGCCCAGGCACCCAGGCAGAGGAGAGAGGTCCCATAACATAGATTCAGGCTTCATGTCAGCACAGAATCAGTCTTCGTGTCATAGCAGAGAATCAGGCTTCACGTCACCCACCACTGGAACAGGGCACTGTCACATATTTAGGCCCAGGCACCCAGGCAGAGGAGAGAGGTCCCATAACAGAGATTCAGGCTTCATGTCAGCAGAGAATCAGTCTTCGTGTCATAGCAGAGAATCAGGCTTCACGTCACCCACCACTGGAACAGGCCACTGTCACATATTTAGGCCCAGGCACCCAGGCAGAGGAGAGAGGTCCCATAACAGAGATTCAGGCTTCATGTCAGCAGAGAATCAGTCTTCATGTCATAGCAAAGAATCAGGCTTCACGTCACCCACCACTGGAACAGGCCACTGTCACATATTTAGGCCCAGGCACCCAGGCAGAGGAGAGAGGTCCCATAACAGAGATTCAGGCTTCATGTCAGCACAGAATCAGTCTTCGTGTCATAGCAGAGAATCAGGCTTCACGTCACCCACCACTGGAACAGGGCACTGTCACATATTTAGGCCCAGGCACCCAGGCAGAGGAGAGAGGTCCCATAACAGAGATTCAGGCTTCATGTCAGCAGAGAATCAGTCTTCATGTCATAGCAGAGAATCAGGCTTCACGTCACCCACCACTGGAACAGGCCACTGTCACATATTTAGGCCCAGGCACCCAGGCAGAGGAGAGAGGTCCCGTAACAGAGATTCAGGCTTTATGTCAGCAGAGAATCAGTCTTCATGTCATAGCAGAGAATCAGGCTTCACGTCACCCACCACTGTAACAGGCCACTGTCACATATTTAGGCCCAGGCACCCAGGCAGAGGAGAGAGGTCCCGTAACAGAGATTCAGGCTTCATGTCAGCAGAGAATCAGTCTTCATGTCATAGCAGAGAATCAGGCTTCACGTCACCCACCACTGGAACAGGCCACTGTCACATATTTAGGCCCCGGCACCCAGACAGAGGAGAGAGGTCCCGTAACAGAGAATCTGGCTTCATGTCAGCACAGAATCAGTCTTCATGTCATAGCAGAGAATCAGGCTTCACGTCACCCACCACTGGAACAGGCAACTGTCACATATTTAGGCCCAGGCAGAGGAGAGAGGTCCCATAACAGAGATTCAGGCTTCATGTCAGCAGAGAATCAGTCTTCATGTCATAGCAGAGAATCAGGCTTCACGTCACCCACCACTGGAACAGGCCACTGTCACATATTTAGGCCCAGGCACCCAGGCAGAGGAGAGAGGTCCCGTAACAGAGATTCAGGCTTCATGTCAGCAGAGAATCAGTCTTCATGTCATAGCAGAGAATCAGGCTTCACGTCACCCACCACTGGAACAGGCCACTGTCACATATTTAGGCCCCGGCACCCAGACAGAGGAGAGAGGTCCCGTAACAGAGAATCTGGCTTCATGTCAGCACAGAATCAGTCTTCATGTCATAGCAGAGAATCAGGCTTCACGTCACCCACCACTGGAACAGGCAACTGTCACATATTTAGGCCCAGGCACCCAGGCAGAGGAGAGAGGTCCCATAACAGAGATTCAGGCTTCATGTCAGCAGAGAATCAGTCTTCATGTCATAGCAGAGAATCAGGCTTCACGTCACCCACCACTGGAACAGGCCACTGTCACATATTTAGGCCCAGGCACCCAGGCAGAGGAGAGAGGTCCCGTAACAGAGATTCAGGCTTCATGTCAGCAGAGAATCAGTCTTCATGTCATAGCAGAGAATCAGGCTTCACGTCACCCACCACTGGAACAGGCCACTGTCACATATTTAGGCCCCGGCACCCAGACAGAGGAGAGAGGTCCCGTAACAGAGAATCTGGCTTCATGTCAGCACAGAATCAGTCTTTATGTCATAGCAGAGAATCAGGCTTCACGTCACCCACCACTGGAACAGGCCACTGTCACATATTTAGGCCCAGGCACCCAGGCAGAGGAGAGAGGTCCCATAACAGAGATTCAGGCTTCATGTCAGCAGAGAATCAGTCTTTATGTCATAGCAGAGAATCAGGCTTCACGTCACCCACCACTGGAACAGGCCACTGTCACATATTTAGGCCCAGGCACCCAGGCAGAGGAGAGAGGTCCCGTAACAGAGATTCAGGCTTTATGTCAGCAGAGAATCAGTCTTCATGTCATAGCAGAGAATCAGGCTTCACTTCACCCACCACTGGAACAGGCCACTGTCACATATTTAGGCCCCGGCACCCAGGCAGAGGAGAGAGGTCCCGTAACAGAGATTCAGGCTTCATGTCAGCAGAGAATCAGTCTTCATGTCATAGCAGAGAATCAGGCTTCACGTCACCCACCACTGGAACAGGCCACTGTCACATATTTAGGCCCCGGCACCCAGACAGAGGAGAGAGGTCCCGTAACAGAGAATCTGGCTTCATGTCAGCACAGAATCAGTCTTCATGTCATAGCAGAGAATCAGGCTTCACGTCACCCACCACTGGAACAGGCCACTGTCACATATTTAGGCCCAGGCACCCAGGCAGAGGAGAGAGGTCCCATAACAGAGATTCAGGCTTCATGTCAGCACAGAATCAGTCTTCATCTCATAGCAGAGAATCAGGCTTCTCGTCAGCCACCACTGGAACAGGCCACTGTCACATATTTATGCCCAGGCACCCAGGCAGAGGAGAGAGGTCCCATAACAGAGATTCAGGCTTCATGTCAGCGGAGAATCAGTCTTCATGTCATAGCAGAGAATCAGGCTTCACGTCACTCACCACTGGAACAGGCCACTGTCACATATTTAGGCCCAGGCACCCAGGCAGAGGAGAGAGGTCCCGTAACAGAGATTCAGGCTTCATGTCAGCAGAGAATCAGTCTTCATGTCATAGCAGAGAATCAGGCTTCACGTCACCCACCACTGGAACAGGCCACTGTCACATATTTAGGCCCCGGCACCCAGACAGAGGAGAGAGATCCCGTAACAGAGAATCTGGCTTCATGTCAGCACAGAATCAGTCTTCATGTCATAGCAGAGAATTAGGCTTCACGTCACCCACCACTGGAACAGGCAACTGTCACATATTTAGGCCCAGGCACCCAGGCAGAGGAGAGAGGTCCCATAACAGAGATTCAGGCTTCATGTCAGCAGAGAATCAGTCTTCATGTCATAGCAGAGAATCAGGCTTCACGTCACCCACCACTGATACAGGCCACTGTCACATATTTAGGCCCAGGCACCCAGGCAGAGGAGAGAGGTCCCGTAACAGAGATTCAGGCTTCATGTCAGCAGAGAATCAGTCTTCATGTCATAGCAGAGAATCAGGCTTCACGTCACCCACCACTGGAACAGGCCACTGTCACATATTTAGGCCCCGGCACCCAGACAGAGGAGAGAGGTCCCGTAACAGAGAATCTGGCTTCATGTCAGCACAGAATCAGTCTTCATGTCATAGCAGAGAATCAGGCTTCACGTCACCCACCACTGGAACAGGCCACTGTCACATATTTAGGCCCAGGCACCCAGGCAGAGGAGAGAGGTCCCATAACAGAGATTCAGGCTTCATGTCAGCAGAGAATCAGTCTTCATGTCATAGCAGAGAATCAGGCTTCACGTCACCCACCACTGGAACAGGCAACTGTCACATATTTAGGCCCAGGCACCCAGGCAGAGGAGAGAGGTCCCATAACAGAGATTCAGGCTTCATGTCAGCAGAGAATCAGTCTTCATGTCATAGCAGAGAATCAGGCTTCACGTCACCCACCACTGGAACAGGCCACTGTCACATATTTAGGCCCAGGCACCCAGGCAGAGGAGAGAGGTCCCGTAACAGAGATTCAGGCTTCATGACAGCAGAGAATCAGTCTTCATGTCATAGCAGAGAATCAGGCTTCACGTCACCCACCACTGGAACAGGCCACTGTCACATATTTAGGCCCCGACACCCAGACAGAGGAGAGAGGTCCCGTAACAGAGAATCTGGCTTCATGTCAGCACAGAATCAGTCTTCATGTCATAGCAGAGAATCAGGCTTCACGTCACCCACCACTGGAACAGGCCACTGTCACATATTTAGGCCCAGGCACCCAGGCAGAGGAGAGAGGTCGCGTAACAGAGAATCTGGCTTCATGTCAGCACAGAATCAGTCTTCATGTCATAGCAGAGAATCAGGCTTCACGTCACCCACCACTGGAACAGGCCACTGTCACACATTTAGGCCCCGGCACCCAGACAGAGGAGAGGTTCATTCAACTTTGGGTTGCCCCGCAATATAATGGTAAAATGAAAATAAAAATAGGATTGAATGAGAAAGTGCCCTGGAGTACAATAATATATTGTTAAGGGGAGGTAGTTAATGTCTAATCTGCACAAGGGATGGACAGGTCCTGTGGGATCCATGCCTGGTTCATTTTTATGAACGTCAGCTTGTCCACATTGGCTGTAGACAGGCGGCTGCGTTTGTCTGTAATGACGCCCCCCTGCCGTGCTGAATACACGTTCAGACAAAACTCTGGCCGCCGGGCAGGCCAGCACCTCCAAGGCATAAAAGGCTAGCTCTGGCCACGTGGACAATTTGGAGACCCAGAAGTTGAATGGGGCCGAACCATCAGTCAGTACGTGAAGGGGTGTGCACAGGTACTGTTCCACCATGTTAGTGAAATGTTGCCTCCTGCTAACACGTTCCGTATCAGGTGGTGGTGCAGTTAGCTGTGGCGTGGTTACAAAACTTTTCCACATCTCTGCCATGCTAACCCTGCCCTCAGAGGAGCTGGCCGTGACACAGCTGCGTTGGCGACCTCTTGCTCCTCCTCTGCCTTCGTCTTGGGCTTCCACTGGTTCCCCTGTGACATTTGGGAATGCTCTCAGTAGCGCGTCTACCAACGTGCGCTTGTACTCGCGCATCTTCCTATCACGCTCCAGTGTAGGAAGTAAGGTTGGCACATTGTCTTTGTACCGGGGATCCAGCAGGGTGGCAACCCAGTAGTCCGCACACGTTAAAATGTGGGCAACTCTGCTGTCGTTGCGCAGGCACTGCAGCATGTAGTCGCTCATGTGTGCCAGGCTGCCCAGAGGTAAGGACAAGCTGTCCTCTGTGGGAGGCGTATCGTCATCGTCCTGTGTTTCCCCCCAGCCACGCACCAGTGATGGGCCCGAGCTGCTTTGGGTGCCACCCCGCTGTGAACATGCTTCATCCTCATCCTCCTCCACCTCCTCCTCATCCTCGTCCTCCTCGTCCTCCAGTAGTGGGCCCTGTCTGGCCACATTTGTACCTGGCCTCTGCTGTTGCAAAAAACCTCCCTCTGAGTCACTTCGAAGAGACTGGCCTGAAAGTGCTAAAAATGACCCCTCTTCCTCCTCTTCCTCCTGGGCCACCTCCTCTTCCATCATCGGCCTAAGTGTTTTCTCAAGGAGACATAGAAGTGGTATTGTAACGCTGATAACGGCGTCATCGCCACTGGCCATGTTGGTGGAGTACTCGAAACAGCGCAACAGGGCACACAGGTCTCGCATGGAGGCCCAGTCATTGGTGTTGAAGTGGTGCTGTTCCGCAGTGCGACTGACCCGTGCGTGCTGCAGCTGAAACTCCACTATGGCCTGCTGCTGCTCGCACAGTCTGTCTAGCATGTGCAAGTTGGAGTTCCACCTGGTGGGCACATCGCATATGAGGCGGTGAGTGGGAAGGCCGAAGTTACGCTGTAGCGCAGACAGGCGTGCAGCAGCAGGGTGTGAACGCCGGAAGCGCAAACAGACGGCCCGCACTTTATGCAGCAGCTCTGACATGTCGGGGTAGTTGCGAATGAACTTCTGCACCACCAAATTCAGCACATGCGCCAGGCAAGGGATGTGCGTCAAACCGGCTAGTCCCAGAGCTGCAACGAGATTTCGCCCATTATCGCACACCACCAGGCCGGGCTTGAGGCTCACCGGCAGCAACCACTCGTCGGTCTGTTGTTCTATACCCCGCCACAACTCGTGTGCGGTGTGGGGCCTGTCCCCCAAACATATGAGTTTCAGAACGGCCTGCTGACGTTTACCCCGGGCTGTGCTGAAGTTGGTGGTGAAGGTGCGTGGCTGACTGGATGAGCAGGTGGAAGAAGAGGAGGAGGAAGCTGAGTAGGAGGAGGAGGAGACAGGAGGCAAAGAATGTTGCCCTGCGATCCTTGGCGGCGGAAGGACATGCGCCAAACAGCTCTCCGCCTGGGGCCCAGCCGCCACTACATTTACCCAGTGTGCAGTTAGGGAGATATAGCGTCCCTGGCCGTGCTTACTGGTCCACGTATCTGTGGTTAGGTGGACCTTGCCACAGATGGCGTTGCGCAGTGCACACTTGATTTTATCGGACACTTGGTTGTGCAGGGAAGGCACGGCTCTCTTGGAGAAGTAGTGGCGGCTGGGAACAACATACTGTGGGACAGCAAGCAAGCTGTTTGAAGCTGTCTGTGTCCACCAGCCTAAATGACAGCATTTCATAGGCCAGTAGTTTAGAAATGCTGGCATTCAGGGCCAGGGATCGAGGGTGGCTAGGTGGGAATTTACGCTTTCTCTCAAATGTTTGTGAGATGGAGAGCTGAACGCTGCCGTGTGACATGGTTGAGATGCTTGGTAACGCAGGTGGTGGTGTTGGTGGTACATCCCATGTTTGCTGGGCGGCAGGTGCCAACGTTCCTCCAGAGGCGGAGGAGGAGGCCGAGGCGGCGGCAGCAGCAGAAGAGGCCGAGGCGGCAGCAGAAGAGGTAGCAGGGGGAGCCTGAGTAACTTCTTTGTTTTTAAGGTGTTTACTCCACTGCAGTTCATGCTTTGCATGCAGGTGCCTGGTCATGCAGGTTGTGCTAAGGTTCAGAACGTTAATGCCTCGCTTCAGGCTCTGATGGCACAGCGTGCAAACCACTCGGGTCTTGTCGTCAGCACATTGTTTAAAGAAGTGCCATGCCAGGGAACTCCTTGAAGCTGCCTTTGGGGTGCTCGGTCCCAGATGGCGGCGGTCAGTAGCAGGCGGAGTCTCTTGGCGGCGGATGTTCTGATTTTGCCCACTGCTCCCTCTTTGTCTTTTGCTACGCTGTTGGCTCGGTCTCACCACTGCCTCTTCCTCCGAATTCTGAAAGTCAGTGGCACGACCTTCATTCCATGTGGGGTCTAGGACCTCATCGTCCCCTGCATCGTCTTCCACCCAGTCTTCCTCCCTGACCTCCTGTTCAGTCTGCACACTGCAGAAAGACGCAGCAGTTGGCACCTGTGTTTCATCATCATCAGAGACGTGCTGAGGTGGTATTCCCATGTCCTCATCATCAGGAAACATAAGTGGTTGTGCGTTAGTGCATTCTATCTCTTCCACCCCTGGGGAAGGGCTAGGTGGATACCCTTGGGAAACCCTGGCAGCAGAGTCTTCAAACAGCATAAGAGACTGCTGCATAACTTGAGGCTCAGACAGTTTCCCTGATATGCATGGGGGTGATGTGACAGACTGATGGGCTTGGTTTTCATGCGCCATCTGTGCGTTTTCTGCAGAAGACTGGGTGGGAGATAATGTGAACGTGCTGGATGCACTGTCGGCCACCCAATTGACTAATGCCTGTACCTGCTCAGGCCTTACCATCCTTAGAACGGCATTGGGCCCCACCAAATATCGCTGTAAATTCTGCTGGCTACTGGGACCTGAGGTAGTTGGTTCACTAGGACGTGTGGCTGTGGCAGAACGGCCACGTCCTCTCCCAGCACCAGAGGGTCCACTAACACCACCATCACGACCATTGTTCCCGTTCACCACAATTTAGAAAATGGCAAATTTGGGAATAGTTTTTCAACCCAGAACAAAAACTGTGCTTTTACGGTCACTACAAATAATTTGACCAGCTAAAACAGTACAGATTTGGTTGAATAGAAATGTGAGGCCTATTTTTTTCGCGCTGTGTGACAGATATACCTTTAATCACAGAATTAGACTTGTATCTGCACGGTAGCGTGTGTGTTAAGTTTTTCAGAATGACACTATCAGCACCTTGAATCTAAGATATCCTTTTTGGGATAGATTTAAAGTAGGCCTGATATAGCAGAAACTACTTATTTTGAGAATGGCAAATTTGGGAATAGTTTTTCAACCCAGAACAAAAACTGTGCTTTTATGGTCACTACAAATAATTTGACCAGCTAAAACAGTACAGATTTGGTTGAATAGAAATGTGAGGCCTATTTTTTACGCGCTGTGTGACAGATATACCTTTAATCACAGAATTAGACTTGTATCTGCACGGTAGCGTGTGTGTTAAGTTTTTCAGAATGACACTATCAGCACCTTGAATCTAAGATATCCTTTTTGGGATAGATTTAAAGTAGGCCTGATATAGCAGAAACTACTAATTTTGAGAATGGCAAATTTGGGAATAGTTTTTCAACCCAGAACAAAAACTGTGCTTTTACGATCACTACAAATAATTTGACCAGCTAAAACAGTACAGATTTGGTTGAATAGAAATGTGAGGCCTATTTTTTTCGCGATGTGTGACAGATATACCTTTAATCACAGAATTAGACTTGTATCTGCACGGTAGCGTGTGTGTTAAGTTTTTCAGAATGACACTAAAACAGTACTGATTTGGAGGAATATAAATGTCAGGTCTATTTTTTAGGCGCTGGGTGACAGGCTCAACTTGCCCCTGATGTAGTATATGGCCAAAAAATAACCACACTATTGATGGTTAAATGCACTTGGGTGACACAGGCTCAGCCTGCACCTGATGTAGTATATGGCCAAAAATTAACCACACTGTTGATGGTTAAATGCACTTGGGTGACACAGGCTCAGCCTGCACCTGATGTAGTATATGGCCAAAAATTAACCACACTGTTGATGGTTAAATGCACTTGGGTGACACAGGCTCAGCCTGCACCTGATGTAGTATATGGCCAAAAAAAAAACACACTGATGATGGTTAAATGCACTTCGGTGACACAGGCTCAGCCTGCAGCTGATGTAGGATATAGCAAAAAATAACCACACTATTGATGGTTAAATGCACTTGGTGGTAGCTTGTGCTGGCGCACCACAAGCCACAAAATGGCTGCCGATCACCCCAGAAAAAAGTGATATAAAAACGCTCTGGGCAGCCTAAAAAAAGTGAGCAATTCAATATTAGCACTTCAATGATCCACAGCTGGAGATCGATCACTGAATTAAGTCTTTTCGAGGAGTTAATCTGCCTAATCTCGCCCTGACATCGCAGCAGCAACCTCTCCCTATGCTTGAATCAGCAGAGTGACGTGCAGTGCTACGTGACACAAGCTTATATAGAGGCTGGGTCACATGCTGCACTGGCCAATCACAGCCACGCCAATAGTAGGCAAGGCTGTGATGGCCTCTTGGGGCAAGTAGTATGACGCTTGTTGATTGGCTGCTTTGCAGCCTTTCAAAAAGCACCAAGAAAGCGCCGAACACCGAACCCGGACTTTTACGAAAATGTTCGGGTTCGGGTCCGTGTCATGGACACCCCAAAATTCGGTACGAACCCAAACTATACAGTTCGGGTTCGCTCATCCCTAGTTGTGGCTCCTGTGGTCGCCCACTTAAGACTTCTAGGCTTAGAAGTCGTCCCTTATTTAGACGATTGGCTTTTAAAAGCCGCGTCCGCAGACATCTTACAAATCCAGCTTCAACAAGCTCTCCAAACTCTGCAGAACCTGGGATGGCTCGTAAATTGGGACAAATCAGAGTTGGTCCCCTCTACCACAAGGCGGTTTCTGGGGTTTGTGATAGATTCACAACTAATGACCCTATATCTGTCTCCACAGAGGAAAGACAAAGTAATAAAAGCTGCAGAGTTCCTCCTATCCCCCAGACGGGTGTCTATTCGGGTTCTCATGAGGATGTTAGGCCACATGTCAGCGTCTGCAGAGGCAGTACCTTGGGCCTTGTGGCATCTTCGCCCACTGCAAGAAGAGGTCTTAACGGTTTGGAGTCGCAAACCCAGGGACCTAAATCGGAATCACTCCCTGTCTGTAGAAGTCCGTTCCTCCCTCAGGTGGTGGAAGAACCTAGTGGATGGAAAGCCTTTATCCCAACCTACTTGGGTGATTTTGACCACGGACGCCTCCCTTCTAGGCTGGGGAGCCCATCTGGGACACAATATAGTTCAGAATACCTGGAATCCTCAGGAGAGACTCCTCTCGTCCAATCTGAGGGAGTTGAGGGCGGTCAGGTTAGCCCTCAATCACTTCTCTCCTCTCATCCAAAATCAGGCTGTGAGAGTACGGAACGACAACACAACTGTGGTTGCTTATCTAAACAGACAGGGAGGAACGAGATCCCGGACCCTCCTGAGGGAGGTGGGATTAATTCTATCTTGGGCAGAGAGCAATCTATCTCATCTAGTGGCAGTTCACATCAGAGGGGATCTCAACATAGTAGCAGATCGTCTAAGTCGGGGCCTTCCGGTACCGGGAGAGTGGTCCCTGAATGACAACATCTTCTCCAGGATAGTCCAGCGCTGGGGGACTCCCGAGATCGATTTGATGGCAACTCGTTTGAACGCCAAAGTAAGCAGGTTCTGCTCCCTGTACAAAGAGGACAATCCGGTAGCGATAGATGCTCTGTCCATAACATGGAGGTTCAGGCTGGCTTATGTGTTCCCTCCAATTTCCATGATACCAAGGGTATTGATGAAGATCAAGCAAGACCAGACCTCAGTGATAGCCATCATTCCATTCTGGCCGAAGAGGTCTTGGTTCACCCAGCTCGATGCAGATGAGTCAAGGCAATATTTGGAGACTTCCCCTAATACAGAACCTAGTGTACCAGAACACAGGTCCCTGTCTAGATCTGAGGAGGCTCAGTCTGACAGCCTGGAGACTGACCGGTCCCTTCTAGAAGCTAGAGGGCTTTCGGTGGAGGTCCTGAGAACAATCTCTCACTCCAGGGCGGATTCTACGAACCAGAAATATTCCCGCATATACAAGATATTTATGCGATGGTGCACGAATAGAGAGGTAGTTTCCTCAGATCCTCCTCTCTCTGATATCCTTCAATTCCTGCAGGATGGTCTAGACAAGGGTCTAAGCCTATCTACACTGAGAGCTCATGTTGCTGCCCTGTCAGCATGCCTTGGTAAACCAATTTCTCAGGACCCCCTAATCAAGAGGTTCCTTAAAGGTGATCAGAGGCTTAGGCCCAGCATCCAGAGACCAATCCCTGAGTGGGAGCTGCCAGTGGTCTTAAGGGGGTTGTGCTCCCCTCCCCCCCTTCGAGCCTTTGGAACAGGTAGACTTAAAATACATTTCTCTCAAAGTTACCTTTCTCTTGGCCAAACCTCAGCCAAGAGGGTTGGGGAGCTCCAGGCTCTGGGGGCAGCGGAACCATATTTAAGTTTTCTGCAGGACAAGGTCCTGTTAAGATTTCTGCCTACCTTTCTATCAAAGGTTCCTTCGTTTCTAAATACCAATCAGACGATAACACTACCTGTGTTTTCTCCTACTTCTAACACTCCTGAGGAGGAGAGATTATTTACCTTGGACATCCCAAGGGTCCTCAGAATATATTTAAACAGAACTGAAGAGTTCAGGAGATCGGAGAATCTGCTGATTGCTTATTCGGGGAACAACAGAGGGCTCAAGGTAGGTTTCCAATCCCACCTTGAGCAGATGGATCAAAGAGGCTATTAAGCTGGCTTTTATGTCCCAAGACTTACCACCGCCATTCTTCTTATCTGCCCATTCTACAAGGGCAGTTTCTACGTCATATGCAGAAAGGAAACGAATCCCTTTAGAGCAAATTTGTGCTGCTGCCTCGTGGAGTACGCAAAATACCTTTATTTCCCATTACCGCCTTTGGACGGTCTGTGTTAAATGCTGCTCTTCCATAGGTCAGCTCTCTAACTCCTGTGGGATAGTTCAACTACTTAGTAGGAAGTCCTTTAGCCCTCCCAAAATTTGTGTGAGGTTCCTTGCTACTTCCCCACTTGTGCTGCTGGTTAGGACGAAAGGGAAGCGTCAATTTTGACGTAAATTTGTTTTCCCTTAGTCCTAACAGCAGCACACAAATATCCCTCCCTCTATGCTGTTATGATTACTTATTAAAAAAAAAGCAACTAGTCCTGTGGAGGACGGTCTATATAAGGGGGGGAATTAATTAACTAATTAATTATTGATGATGCAGAATTTTATTCAACAAAAATTCTGCCTGTCCTGACCAGCTTCACAGGGGCAAATACCCCACTTGCTGCTGTTAGGACTAAGGGAAAACAAATTTACGTCAAAATTGACGCCTCTCCTTCTCAGGAGGGATCTTCTGCATCAGGGACCAGTTCTGTATCCCAATCCTCAGTTCCTGAAACTAATGGCCTGGATCCTGAGATTCAAATACTGAAGTTCCAGGGTCTTTCGGACTATGTGATAGATACACTTAGAGCCTCCAGGAAATAAGTAACTTTGGCAATCTACCTGAAAATATAGAAAAAAATTCTGTTCCTGGTCAGGTGAAACGTCCCCGAATTTAGAGAAACCAAACATTTAGAAAATACTAGATTTCTTACAAGGGCTTGATCTAGGACTAAGACCGTTTACTCTTAAGGTCCAGGTGTCAGCACTTGGCTGTTTCTTTGACCAGTATATCGCAAACCATCGTTGAATTAAAAGGTTCATGAGAGCAGCCTCCAGACTTCGGCAGACTGTAAAATTTTGGATCCACTCCTGGGATCTAAATATCGTACACTCAGGACTGACTCTACCTCCTTTTGAGCCTATGGACAATTGTTCTATAAAGTTGTTATCACAAAAAATGGCTTTTCTAATAACAATCACATCTGCCTGTAGATTAGGTGAGATACAGGCAATTTCCATCAGAGAACCGTACCTACGTGTTATGGACGATAGAATAATCCTCAAGTTAGATCCGGGTTTCCTTCCAAAGGTAGTATCCGATTTTCATCGTAGTCAAGAAATCATCCCGCCTTCATTATGTGAAAATCCCTCAAATAATAAAGAATTCGTTTTCCATTACCTGGATGTCAGACATTCTGTCCTGAATTACATTAAATCTACCAAGTATTTCAGGAAATCTGACAGTCTGCTAATTCAATTTGCAGGGAAAAACAAGGTCCAAAAAATTTCCAAATCTTCTTTAGCCAGATGGATCAAGAATACTATCTCTTTTGCTATGAGATTCAGAACCATCCTTGTCCTGACAACCTGAAGGCCCATTCAACCAGGGCCATGTCCTCCTCTCAAGCTGAGAGGGCAGGTGCATCCCTCAAAGACATCTGCAGAGCAGCTACATGGTCAAGTGTGCATACATTTGTGAAACACTATAGACTTAATTTTTCCAAAAAATCGGACTTGTCTTTTGGACGGAAAGTCCTTCAGGCAGTTGCCCCCCCTTGATATAATATTTTGTATATCTCCTTGTATGCCGTTGTGGTGATGCTATGGAAAAAACGGCATTAGTCTTATCAGTAATTCAGTTTCCATGAGATCACCACGACAGCACATTATTCCCTCCCTTTATTAGTTTATTTGTTACGTTCGGAAGGGCCTCCTGATGCCTTCTGTTGCTCTGCGTGATTTTGAAAACACTGGTATTCGTGGTGGGAGGGGGGGGGATTTAAACCTTTCTCTGTTCCTGCCCCTACAGAGGTCAGAGGTCAATCTCCTTGTATGCCGTTGTGGTGATTGATGGGATATATGTGACTCCATTTTGTCTCATTTAGCCATGTGTATTACATTTGGTTAGTGCACTACAAAACCTCCCTTCTTCCTATGGAATGTGAGACACTTCCTTAAACTGTTTCAGGAAATCCATACATGTTGAAAGTATGAACAGTCCAAGCCATAAAAGGACATCTGGCTCAAGTGTCTGCTAGCTTATGTGTATATACCTGATTGGTCAAATGCTGTTACTAGGAGTCATCTATTATGTTAATGCAGAGCTTATGTGTGACCATACTATAGGTCAAATACTAATGCTAACATATGATTGGATGTAAAGGAAGCTCAACCCCCTCTATTAAAACTGTTTGCCAGCTGTGAATAAACCAGAATGGATTGGAAATAGACATGTGTTCATCTGGTCAATCTAGTTCATTCTCCCGGTACCGGTAAGACTTAATTCAAGCTGGCCACTGAAATCATGTGTCAGGGACACACCGTTAGGCAAGAGATTAAATTTTCCTAACAGCTTTGGGGGCTCAGTTTCCGGGATTGGGAGGGTCAACTCTTCAGGTCTACCGTGAAAGACATCAATTTTTGTCCGCCTTGGACCTGGGAGCAATGACCAAAATCCCATTCAAGTAAGTCGAACCATCTATTTATGATTTCAGTGGACTGCGATGTCTGGGACACGGAAATGTTGATTGTAAGCGGCTCATATCATTGAGTCCATATCGTTATAAAATGTTGATTGTAAGAGGCTCATTTGAGTCCGTATCGTTAAGAGATAGTGCACTATATAAGGATATCTGTTCCGGGAACAGAAGGATACAAGCTTGAATTAACTCTTATGTATATATAGTATAAGTATTTTAGAAGTATTAAGATTATCTGTCTGTGTGAGATGTTGGCCGGGTGGTAAGTTTACGGTCGCATCCCGCTTTGAAATCATTCTGTTTCTATCACTGCCAACATGTAAACTTTGTTGCACGGTCTAGTCCCACAAATTATTTTCTAGTTAACACATGAGTAGACAATTGGGCAAGATGTGAGAATTGACAGTTAAAATGTGAAACAGAATGTTATGCCAGTCTGGCAGGGATGAAAAGCTGCAAAAAGCTGTTAGAAGCTTACAGACTGGTTACATCAGAGCTCCTGTGATTGTGAAGGGGGGCTATAGTGAGTGACAAGACACAGCAGAGTCAGGAAGTTAATTCATGGCAAGGGAAAAAGTGTCTCAGTGTTTGCAATTAGAAAGGGCTTGTGTTAAACATTCAGAAATGAACTGGTTAAGTTTTGTTGCCCTAATGATCTGTGTGTGTTTAAATAGTGACGATTTATAGTCCCTGGAATTAGAGATTACAGCACTAAAAGATGGACAGTTAATGCATAAGTGTATTGATAGTTGAAGCGAGAAGTTGTTGAAGGATAATAATAGCCTGGTGCAAGCTGAGTTATGGTGAATAAGTGTATATGGAAGTGACTGAGAGAACTTGAAGTTAGAGAAATGAAATGAGCAGCATTTCTTATTTCAAGATGGAGGATTTTGAATCCTATAGAGAACAAAGAAGTTGCCATGAGGCATCCTCCCCCCCCCCCCCCCCCACCACATCTGCAGTAAACTCCAAAATGTCACTTGTAGTCCCACAAAAAATAAAAATAAAAATTTCTTCCTGTTCTGTCTGAGATGTGTTTTCAGAGAGAGCCCCCTCCCATCTCACCCCCCTCCTCTGCTCAGGAATTTCATATGGGGGTTGAGGGGGGAGGGGGGCTGCTAATTGGTAAATGCATCAGCAGAATGTGAAGATACTAACCTGTGTTATTTCTAAGATATTCCAGACAGGGCTCCAGTATTGGATTAGATCTTTCCCAATTGTATGTTCCGATGGTTTAAAATGTGCCGGCAGTGATGATGCTAATTGGAAGTGTCTACTCGTATCAATCTAAGGTTGCACCCAATAAGTCCTTATTCAGATGTGAGTAAAAGTTTGAGGAACATGTGGTACAGCTGAACGTCTTGATGTATTGCTTTACTTCCCCTGTTTGAACACTCCTGAAATGGGAGACGCAAGACAAGAGGAAGTAGAAGGCATGGTTGTGTACGGTGGGGGGCGATGTGTGTAACACTAAACAAAAAAACTACATGGCATATAAGATGATTTGTTAATTTTAACAAAATGACTGTATGATTAACATGTACATTGTTTTACAGTGACAGACCATCAGCAATTCTGGGTGTGGTATGAATATCTGCTTCCCGGAAAGCTGTGTTTGTCTGTGCTGCAAATTTTGGAATGTAACAAAGAGATTGTGTGATTGGGTGAAAGATACATGATTCAGTGGAATGTGAATGGGTGTGGCTCTGAGTTGTATGTACGTAGCAGAGCTGTGTGTGTGCAATTCATATTCTATGTGTAAGGGCGTGGTTATGAGCTGGTTTGTGAAGATGAGTACATGAAAATGTATATGAATGCGTATGGAATACGGTATTTGCTTTTAAATATGCGCATTAAGAATTTTATTTTATTTTCTTGGAAGTTTTTTTTTTTTTTTTTTATTGGTACCAACAGCATTGATCAAGCTGTACATTTTTATTTCAATGAAAAGTTTTTATGGGCCCTTTGTGTGTTCATGTCTGTATTGTCAGATCTGTTTGTTTCAATGTTTGCAGTTACATGTTACATGTTCAGTGTTGTGCTTGACATCAGAGCTCTGCTCGTATGGACAGCTAAGATACTAATGGCAGAACAGAAGACAGACCAAAGCGTCCACCAAAAGGGGTGGACTTAGGTGACTCAGAGTGGGAGGAAGGAAATGTGAGCCCTCTATGGGAATAAATGGGGTACTGACAAGGACATACAGAACAGATTCCTTACCAGTAGAAACCATGGACAGGGAATACATCATGTCATGTATTTAGCATTATACTAGATTGCCCAGTCAGCCTATTAGGGAGAGATTTGTTCATTAAGCTTGACTTGCAGGTATCAGCAAAGAATCAGGACATAAGAGTACACTCAGGTCTCATTCCAGTCTCTACACCAGTGCCACTGATTCTTGCAAACATACAGGACCACCCAGAATAACATTAACCCTGCATTATGGTCCTCAAATGAATATGACACAGGATTCATAGATTGCACACATTACACAGCTACTGTGAAACCAGGTGTCATCTCAGTGTTCCAGAAACAATACCTGCTGTTAAAAGAGAAACTTGATGGGCTTAGGCCAGTGGTCGGCAAGCCGCGGCTCGCGAGCCACATGCGGCTCTTTTGATCCTTCACTGCGGCTCTTTGGTTCGGGCTGGCGCAGGGGCGTAGCGTGGGGGGGGGGGGGCCGTTGCCCCGGGCGCAAAATTGCAGGGGGCGCCAGGCGGCAAACACTTTAATGAGGGTCATGGGAGCCTATGGCTCCAGTCCCCTCCGTTCTTCCTCATAGGTTTCAGCCTGAAGCCTATGAGGCACTAGAGCGAGCGTAGTGTAAGAGAATGTAGTTGATCCTGGGAGGTATGATGATGTCAAGGGAAGAGGCGGAGTCTCGTCATCCAGGGGGCGTGGCCTAACGATGTGCGGGAGATTCTACAGAGCAGGAGCAAAGTGTGAAGGTAAGTATGTGGAGGAGAATAGTGACTGTTATTTTTACTTGGGGGGGCTTTTTGCAGGGGCTGAAGGGAGAAGGAATCGGGGGGGGGGGATATTATTTACATGGGACTGTATGCTGGAGAGGCTGAAGGCAGGGGGGGTGATATTTTACATGGGACTGTATGCTGGAGGGGCTAAGGCAGGGAAGTGATGTGTTTTACATGGGACTGTATGCTGGAGGGGCTGAAGGCAGAGGGGGGGGGGTTGTATCTTACATGGTACTGTATGCTGGAGGGGCTAAGGCAGGGAAGTGATGTGTTTTACATGGGACTGTATGCTGGAGAGGCTGAAGGCAGGGGGGGTGATATTTTACATGGGACTGTATGCTGGAGGGGCTAAGGCAGGGAAGTGATGTGTTTTACATGGGACTGTATGCTGGAGGGGCTGAAGGCAGAGGGGGGGGTTGTATCTTACATGGGACTGTATGCTGGAGGGGCTAAGGCAGGGAAGTGATGTGTTTTACATGGGACTGTATGCTGGAGAGGCTGAAGGCAGGGGGGGTGATATTTTACATGGGACTGTATGCTGGAGGGGCTAAGGCAGGGAACTGATGTGTTTTACATGGGACTGTATGCTGGAGGGGCTGAAGGCAGAGGGGGGGTTGTATCTTACATGGGACTGTATGCTGGAGGAGCTAAGGCAGGGAAGTGATGTGTTTTACATGGGACTGTATGCTGGAGGGGCTGAAGGCAGAGGTGGGGTTGTATCTTACATGGGACTATATGCTGGAGGGGCTGAAGGCAGGGGGAGTGATGCATTTTATTAGGCTACTTTCACACTTGCGTTCAGAGCGGGTCCGTCTGATGTCTGCCCAGACGGATCCGCTCCTATAATGCAGACTTGGGATCCGTTCAGAACGGATCCGTCTGCATTATATTGTAGAAAAAATTGTAAGTGTGAAAGTAGCTTCAGTAGCTTAGTCTCATCTTCAAGCGGATCCGTCCCCATTGACTTACATTGTAAGTCTGGACGGATCCGTTTGCCTCCGCACGGCCAGGCGGACACCCGAACGCTGCAAGCAGCGTTCAGGGGTCCGCCTGCTGAGCGGAGCGGAGGCTGAACGCTGCCAGACTGATGCATTCTCAGCGGATCCGCGTCCACTCAGAATGCATTAGGGCTGGACGGATGCGTTCGGGGCCGCTTGTGAGCCCCTTCAAACGGAATTCACAAGCGGAGCCCCGAACGCAAGTGTGAAAGTAGCTGGGACTGTGCAAGGAGGGCTGGAAGGCAGGGGTGTGATATTATTTACATAGGACTGTATGTTGGAGGGGCTGAAGGCGGGGAGTGATGTATTTTACATGAGACTGTATGCTGGAGGGGCTGAAGGCAGGAGAGTGATGTGTCTTACATGGGACTGTATGTTGGAGGGGCTGAAGGCAGGAGAATGATCTATCTTACATGAGACTGTATGCTGGAGGGGCTGAAGGCAGGAGAGTGATGTGTCTTACATGGGACTGTATGCTGGAGAGGCTGAAGGCAGGAGAGTGATGTGTCTTACATGGGACTGTATGCTGGAGAGGCTGAAGGCAGGAGAGTGATGTGTCTTACATGGGACTGTATGCTGGAGAGGCTGAAGGCAGGGGGAAGGTTGTATCTTACATGGGACTGTATGCTGAAGGGGGGCATAATTATTATTATAATACTACAGAGGGGGCCATTTTAATATTAATAATATTAATACAGAGGAGGAAATAATAATAATAATATAGATGGGCCAGTATATATTATAATTATACAGAGGGCATTATAGTTATGGGAACTACGGGGGAGATCTGTTATCTGAGGATGATAGTAAAGTGAGAAATCCCAAACATTTTCTGTGAAACTCTACAGAGACGAGAGGCGGCTGAAAGAAGGTGTCATGGCGGTCCTATCTCCGAATGAAGATGCTGAGGAAAGTCTACATCACAGGAGAGGTCACTGGATGTAAGAGGTATGGTGCGGTCTTCTCCTGTATTTTTCATAGCAATGTATGTTATGTCCATACAAATATCTGTTTGGGAAGGGGGGGGGGTGGATATAGAATTTGGGCCACACTGCCGACGCCTGGCCCCAGACTTCAGGTCACAATGCGTGTCCTGAATTCTGGGGCTCACACCCATCTACTACATCATCTGTACTCAGAGTTATCCCTGTGTTACCTGTGGTGTTACATAAGACTGCAGATGACATCTACTGCATTATTTGTAAAAAGGGGTGTGGTCACAGCTTGGGGGTGCAATACTTGGCTTGCCCCGGGTGCTGGCAACCTACGCTACGCCACTGGGCTGGCGGGTGGGCAGCCGCGCAGCCATATCGCGCCGCTCAAGCTGCTTGTAAATTGTCCATCATGCGCCTGCTGCCCCATCTGTCTGCTCCTTCCACTTTATGAATGAAGCAGGCAGGCGGGGCAGGAGGCATGACGGAGGGAGAGATGTCACGCTGCGCACAGCAGCAGAAGAGCGGGCAGCACGGCTCTAGTTCGGCTGCCCACTGTGAGGAGGGGTGGAGTGGTGAAGAGGCTGCCGCTCAGGAGGAACGAAATGTCCTGCAGCAGAAAGGTAGGAGCTGCCCCCGGTGTGTGCACTGCACCGGCCCCGCCGCAAGTGTCCCTGCCCCCTTCCTTCCCCCCACTAATACATTACTTACTGGAAGGCACTTATGGGGGATATCTGTGGATGGCTCACTTATGGGGGATATCTGTGGATGGCTCACTTATGGGGGATATCTGTGGATGGCTCTTATGGGGGATATCTGTGGAGGGCACTTGTGGGGGATATCTGTGGAGGGCACTTGTGGGGGATATCTGTGGAGGGCACTTGTGGGGGATATCTGTGGAGGGCACTTGTGGGGGATATCTGTGGATGACACATATATAGCATCTTATGCTATATATGTGTCATCCACAGATATCCCCCATAAGTGCGTCATCCACAGATATCCCCCATAAGTGCGTCATCCACAGATATCCCCCATAAGTGCGTCATCCACAGATATCCCCCATAAGTGCGTCATCCACAGATATCCCCCATAAGTGCGTCATCCACAGATATCCCCCATAAGTGCGTCATCCACAGATATCCCCCATAAGTGCGTCATCCACAGATATCCCCCATAAGTGCGTCATCCACAGATATCCCCCATAAGTGCGTCATCCACAGATATCCCCCATAAGTGCGTCATCCACAGATATCCCCCATAAGTGCGTCATCCACAGATATCCCCCATAAGTGCGTCATCCACAGATATCCCCCATAAGTGCGTCATCCACAGATATCCCCCATAAGTGCGTCATCCACAGATATCCCCCATAAGTGCGTCATCCACAGATATCCCCCATAAGTGCGTCATCCACAGATATCCCCCATAAGTGCGTCATCCACAGATATCCCCCATAAGTGCGTCATCCACAGATATCCCCCATAAGTGCGTCATCCACATTACATCCACATCTGCAGACAAGTTTAAGAAAAGTAAAAAATGATAAAGATAAAATGAAATAATAATCAAGATCCAAATAAAAGAAAGTACATATAAAAGTATTCAAAAACACACTCTGGGCCCATGCCCACGAATGTAAGGGCGCCGTGCCTGTGCTGCGGACCGCAAATAGCGGTCCGTAATGCACGGACACAGACCATGGGGCAGCTGCATGAGGATCGCGGACCCATTCACTTGAATGGGGTTCGCGATCCGCATCCGACTGCCCGCACCGCAAAAAAGTAGCACATGCAGAAGTGAATGGGTCCATGATGCGGGCTGCACATGGCCGTGTGCAGCCCGCATCATGGACCCATTCACTCCAATGGGTCCAGGATCGGGGATATGAGTGCTGCAGTGTGCTTCCGTGGTGCTTCTGGCTGTGCCTCCGCACCGCAAAAAAGTAGTGCATGCGCCCGGATCCTGGACCCATTGTAGTGAATGGGTCCTTGATGCTGGCTGCACACGGCCGTGTGCAGCACTCATCATGGACCCATTCACTTGAGCATGCGCTACTTTTTTGCGGGCACAAGGTCGTGTGCATGAGCATAATAGTCCTCACTGGTACTGTTGATGCAATATTTTAGGTTTTAAAAATGTGGCTCTCGAAAGAAATTCCAATCGGGGTTTTGGCGATATTTGGCTCAGTTGACAAAAAAGGTTGCCCACCACTGGCTTAGGCCAATGATAGAAGAATTCCTACAAAAGGGAATCCTGGAAGAGGTGATTTCACCCTACAGCACGCCCGTGAATCCAGTGACAAAGGCAGATGGTGCTGCCCGCTTTGTACAGGATTTAAGGGCCATCAACAACATCATTGTGCCTATAGCCCCTGTTGTACCTGATGTCACTTAATTATTATCTGCCATTCCAGCAGACGCTGTTTGGTTCAGTGTGATAGATCTGAAAAATGCTTTCTTTTCTATCCCAGTTGATAAGATAACCAGACTACTTTTTGCTTTTTCCTTTGACAGACGCCAACTGACCTGGTGCAGAAATGCCCCAGGGATATGCTGATTCACCTGTAGTGTACAGCATAGTCCTCCGAGCGATGTTAGAGTCATGGTACATCCCCCCAAGGTTCTGTGCTGCTGCAATATGTCGATGATTTATTACTGTGTAGCATGTCAGCGGAGGCCAGCATTCAGGATGGTTTATCACTGTTATAATGGTTGTCAGGATGTGGTCACAAAGTGACACTTAAGCAAATGCAATGGTGTAAAATGCAGGTTGAATACTTGGGCTTTGTCCTCACAAAAGGTGAACGGAGAATCAGCACAGAAAGAGTCCAGTCTATTGCGGGTTTGGTCGCCCCGCACACCAGGAAAGAAATGTTATCTTTCCTTGGTATGATAAACGGTAGACAATGGATTACTGATTGCTCCCACTATTGACAATGTTTTGAGGCAAGCCACTCTGGATGGAAATCCAGATTTGATTAAATGGTCTTCTGAAATGTACAATGCATTTGATTATCTGAAATGTTCGCTCATGTCGAGTCCAGGGCTGGGCCTCCCTGACTATAATATGCCCTTCCACATGTTTGCACGCCAAAATTGTAAAACCATGGCGGGTGTACTGACACAAGAAGACGGAGGCAAGTTGCGTCCTTGTGTGTTTTTCTCAAAGGTAATGCCCACCTCTGTCCAGGGGATGCCGGCATGTCTGCGTTCTCTTGCAGCCTGTGCTATGATGGTAGAGTCGGCAAATTCTTTCACAATGTGACATTACACCATTTTGCACACCACTCATGATGTTGTAGGCCTACTCAAGGACATCCGCACTCAACACAGCAGGCAGCTGAGCTTATTGCACTCACTAGGACATGTATTCTACATGCTGATAGACCTGTCACCATTTATACTGAGAGTAGGTACACACATGGGGTAGTGTGGGACCATGGTATGATCTGGCAGAGGAGAGGATTTACGGCAGCAGATGGTAAGGATCATGTCTCACAGGGCAATGCACTGGCAGTTAAGATGGCAAAATGAGTGGCCAAAAGCAACCTCACAGGTTTGTATAACCATTGGGAGATGCCATGTTTGGCACCTCCAACCCCCGAGATGTTGCAAATGCTTACTGATCTTCAGTGGTATGCCACTGAACAGGAACAGCAAGACTGGTGTTATCCAGTATTGCAGAAAAATCCTAAGACAGGATTAGAATTAGTCTGCAAAGAGGGGAAGTTATGCATTCTCCCAATACAGTGCTTCCATCTTAAGTAGCACATTTCCACAGAGTAGGACATAAACAGCATTGAGATACTCATGGGTAGGCCTTTCCCCACACCATGGGCAAGACGCCCCCTGGTAGTACAGGAAGGGGACTTGGACCTGATCAGGGAGGAGTATGTTACTAATCTGATCAAAGTCCTCAGTAAAACTGAAGAATAAGTTGCTTGTAAGTCTCCTTCTCTTTCACAGGAATCAACCCGTCCATTCCGGATAGGCGACCAGGTGATGATCAAGATCTTAAAGAAGGGAAAGGAACCAGGAAGCTTCACCTACGGACCACCCACCGAGGTAGTCGTGATCACCAGAACAGCAGTCCTCACTGAACAATCGCCCACGTGGATCCACGCCACAAGGATTAAGTTGGTGAAGAAAAGAGAGGTACTAACGGGGGCAGATAGCCCTGACCTCCAACGAGGCCCAGAGGTACTAACGGAGGCAGACAGCCTTGACCTCGAAGAAGATACAGAAGGGGTACTAACGGAGGCAGACAGCCTTGACCCCCAACAAGATGACGCAGTCGGGAAATTCCTCGAGATGGCTGAGATGTAGTGCCTTAATAATTGTAATTTTGTGTCTCCTACTTACTGTCCCATGGCTGTGGAACAGACAGATATACCTGGAAACAGAATGCAGAGGGGAAGACAGTCTATGCAAGACAAAGGAGAACTTATGGCTGTACCTGGCCAAAACTCTGAACTTAACTGACTTTTGTCTCCAAACCACTTTATCGGCATCTAACATTTTGGAGACATGTCTGGTAGCGGTCCCCACCCCAGTAGCTGTATGGACGGGGCTCCTACGTTCCCAATGGAATGACGCAGATATGGAGGATCATGATGTTAAATATGGATATGTAAATCCTTATCATGCTTGTTATGACTGTCCTACATATGAGACTCTGCAAAGTAATATGATAGAAGTAATTACAGGTCTTGTCACAGCAGCAGAAATATGTTATAACTTCTCCTGTAATGAGACACTATTGCCCCCCTGCATACAAGCAAAAATGCAGAACAAGACTAAACCAAATATTTGTGATAGAGATTTAGGTAGTTGTAAAAAGATAATATCAGGAAAGAATATGCAATGTAATATTACAAAAACAGTACCATCCCTAGACAAACATGTACCTCTGTAAAAGTAAAGATGGGCACTCTAATATCCGGAACCACCGGGTGATAAATTTATTCACAATAGCGTTAATTCACAATAGCATTACTTGCATATAGTAACAGTTTCATAAAATATAGACAATAAATGAATTATCTAAAATAGGCCTAGCTAAATATCTAATACATATAAATAGCCGCTGTTGAAAAACCATTAGGGATAGGATTAATAGTCCGCTGCTGATAAAACAACCTCTGATTGTAATGGTAGAGTACTTTGGATAAATATTCAATAGGCGTCTGCCAATGTTGCTTTTAGGTGATGTATCTCACAAGAAAAAATATGAAGAGATATATATAGTGACAAATCTTAAGAATATAGTCAGAAAAAATATTAGTGATCACTTGAAAATTGTGCACAAAAGGAAAAGTCAATTTAAACTGTAAGGTGTTGCTAGTAGGTGATATTCAACGTGAATATAGTAGTGATTCCACAACAGCAGCAGATGTCTCTGAATGTCAGTATTTGCTCCAATAGTAATCACCTTCCGCAGTCAACCATCGATTTAAGCAATAGTAGCTGGTGTAGCGACCAGTAAGTGTCGGTATTTGCGCCAGTAATGGTCACTTACCACAGTCCACTATACATTCAAGCAATAATAGCTATTTATGATAGTACTCACGCTTGATGCTGTAATCCGGTCTGTAGCGAAACTGTAAAAGCGGCTTACCTCCTGTGTGAAATAAAGAGGTACCTTGCTAGTGTATCTAGACACTGTGGTCCGCTCTCAGTATTAGTCGCAATTGTCCAGAGCCGTCCTGGTTCACAGCTTTCGCTCTGTTTGAATCCTAGGCAGAGTCTCAGTTCGTCTGCAATGGGCGTTTTCACCCTGCTCCGGACAGCTGATTTAATTATTCCAGCTGGTTTTCTGCTGTCCGTGAGTTCCCAGACTGTGGCCAGTAGATCTGGTATTTTTCAATGAAAAAGCGCTTTTTCCTAGATAACAATCATATTATTGAGAATCTAGTTCTGCCGGTTTTCTGCCAGAGTTAGTGTCCTATCCGTCCACGCCAGACGCGTTTCGAAGGTTGGGCTACCTTCTTCCTCAGTGGCTTTGATAGGAACTACCTGGATATCCGGTTTTTATACCTCTGGCTATCAGGGGAGTACTTCATTAACCCTGAAATGGATCATGTGTATCCGATGATCTTTTAATCATGTAGCTCTTCTACTACGGTTCTTATGCGGTTTTGCAATGAATATAACTGTCAAGAGAGTTCGCAATTGACCCTAAAATAACTCTTGTAGGTCTAATAATCATATGATCATACAGTCTTTCATCACACATCCCATGCGTTTTTTTAAAGTTCGATTTTTTACTGCGTTTTTTTTTTTTTTTTTTTTTTTTTTTTTTTGGTGCGTTTTTTTTACTGCTGATTTGAGAAATTCATATATTCTGTTATTCTTTTCTCACCGCATTTTTCCTTTTACAATAAAAAATCACTTGGCGGTTTCTAAATAATTATTAATAAATTATAAGTTTTATATATCAATGATCATGCACACAGGACCCGTATCATAATCTGTTAGTGGCTCGCTCATGATACGTAGTACTTGGTGTCCATCTCATAGAATATATATATATAAAACATTACGCAAATACTTAAATACAGTTTATTATTTTATTAAATACCATAAAATATGCGATATAAAATATAAAACTTTAAAATTGTAGTTTAAAATTTTATTCAAGAGAGAGACATAAAAGAGATTTATATAAAATGATCTCAACTGGAGAGCTGAATAAAATTTATTAATTCCATATAATTCATTTTAGAATAGGTTCTGATCTCATGATAGTCCAGAGAATAGTGGATAATTTCATAGCAGGTGAATACTCATGATGTATTAGGGTTGGAAGCCTCCCGGCCAGGGGGGGTCACAGTGCTGATAGTCAGCCCGACTGGTACCCCTCGTGATCTGAGGGCATCCAACCACTTAGAGGAATCCGAAGATCTCGAGTTCGGCGTTTAGTCCGGCAGGTGCCAAACTGCCGAACTCGAAAATTCTTCTTGACTCAGTCCTAGACATTCGGGCAATATGGTTGCCCCCCCTCCAATGTCGGTCTAGTTGTTCAAAAGCTGCAAATTTCAGGGTTTTTGGGTCCTGGTTATGAACCAGTTTAAAGTGTCTGGACAATACATGTTTGTCATAGCCCTTTTTAATATTATTTACATGTTCCGCTATTCTTACTTTTAATGGTCTTTTAGTTCTGCCTATGTATTGTTTGCCACACATACACTCTATTATATATATGACATTCGAACTATTGCATGTTAAAAGTTGTTTAATCTCAACAGAGAAAGTATTTTGGGTTGAGGTTACTCGTGTGGTTTTTCTAGCAAAAGATGTAGTTTTGCAATTCACACAGCGTCCACATCTATGAAATCCGCTGCTTTTAAGCCAATTATTAGTGGATCCTTTAGTTATTGATTTCTGTTTGATTGATGGCGCTATCTTCAATCCCAAATTAGATGCTTTCGTATATATTATCTCTGGTATTAGTGGAACAAGGGGGCCTATGATTTTGTCCTTCTGGATCAGATGCCAGTGATTTTTTATAATCCGCTCAATCTTTTTATATTGTATATTATACGGTAAGATGATACGGAATTTTTCTCCACTGGCTTCTATCTCAGTAGTGGTCTGTTTGGGAACAAAAAACTGGTTTCTGTCCATTTCTCTGACTTTCTGCAAAGCTTTATCCACTATTTCATCTGGATACTTTTTGGCCAAAAATTGTTTTTTCATGATAATAGCTTCTTCTTCAAATTTCCCCTCCCTGGTACAATTCCTCTTAATCCTCCGGAATTGACCTGTCGGTATGTTCATCAACCAGGAGGGTAGATGACAACTGGAGTACAGAATAAAACTATTTCTCGCCACTTTTTTCTGATAGGTGGTACACACATAGTGGTCCATTTCAGTAGTAATCAATAAATCTAGGAATTCAGTGCTGTCTTGATTAATATTCGATGTAAATTTAAGGTTGTAATTATTAGTATTGATCTCTTCTAGGAAGCTAAATAGCTCCCCTTCATCGCCCTGCCAAATGAAAATAACATCGTCAATAAAGCGCTGCCAGAGCACCAGATCCGACCCCAGCCTGGGTAGTATGGTTTCTTGTTCCCATTGTGCCATAAATAAATTGGCATAGCTGGGGGCGAATCTGGTGCCCATGGCAGTGCCCCGGGTCTGGAGGTAGTATGCCCCTTCAAAGAAAAAATAATTATGCGTGAGTATATATTCAACACCCTCCGCCAGATATTCTATTTGTCTCTTCTTGAGGTTTCCATGTTTTTCAAGTTGCAATCTCATGTTATTTATACCCTGATCATGGTTAATAGCAGTATAGAGCGATTGGACATCCAAGGTCCCCATACGCCAATGTGGCTCCACTTTCAAGTTTTCCAGTAATTGGACAACTTGTGTGGTATCTTTAATGTATGTGGGGGTCTGCTTGACAGTAGGTTGGATCAATCTGTCAATATAATGGGATAAATTGGATGTCAACGACTCTATGCCAGAGATTATCGGGCGGCCTGGTGGGTCAATTATATTCTTGTGAATCTTCGGGAGACAATAGAAGACGGGAAGTCTTCGTTGAGTCCCCAAGATAAAGTCTGACTCCTGTTTCGTTAGGAGGCCTCCATTGAGGCCTTTTTCGCAGAATTGATTCAATAGCTCTGCAAAATCCTCTGTGGGGTCTTTTGTAAGCTTCCTATATGTAGTTGCATCCCCTAATTGTCTTAAACACTCCGCATTATACTTTTCAGTTTCCAGGAGGACAATCGCCCCCCCCCCCCTTATCCGCAGGGCGGATAGTGAGATTATTGCAGCTTTGTAGTTCTTTTATTGCATATATTTCCTGCTTAGTTAGATTACTTCTTCGTCCACATTTATCGGGTATCTTCCTTAATTCAGTCTCTATATTTTTCTGAAAGGTGGCTATCTCGGCACTGATCTCCTGTCTGGGGAATTTTTTCGACCTCAATTTTAATTCAGTATATTTAATTTCTCCTTCCCCTGGTTCCTATCATAAATAGCTATTATTGCTTGAATCTATAGTGGACTGTGGTAAGTGACCATTACTGGCGCAAATACCGACACTTACTGGTCGCTACACCAGCTACTATTGCTTAAATCGATGGTTGACTGCGGAAGGTGATTACTATTGGAGCAAATACTGACATTCAGAGACATCTGCTGCTGTTGTGGAATCACTACTATATTCACGTTGAATATCACCTACTAGCAACACCTTACAGTTTAAATTGACTTTTCCTTTTGTGCACAATTTTCAAGTGATCACTAATATTTTTTCTGACTATATTCTTAAGATTTGTCACTATATATATCTCTTCATATTTTTTCTTGTGAGATACATCACCTAAAAGCAACATTGGCAGACGCCTATTGAATATTTATCCAAAGTACTCTACCATTACAATCAGAGGTTGTTTTATCAGCAGCGGACTATTAATCCTATCCCTAATGGTTTTTCAACAGCGGCTATTTATATGTATTAGATATTTAGCTAGGCCTATTTTAGATAATTCATTTATTGTCTATATTTTATGAAACTGTTACTATATGCAAGTAATGCTATTGTGAATTAACGCTATTGTGAATAAATTTATCACCCGGTGGTTCCGGATATTAGAGTGCCCATCTTTACTTTTACATTATTATACGGTGCTTGGAGTGCGACATCAGATAGGTGCACCTGACCGTCCCAAATCAGGAGGCAGAGCCGTCCTATATATTTTGATCAAACATGTACCTCTACCAACAGGATGGGTATTGGCCTGTGGGAATACTAGTCACACATATATACCGGCCAATATTACAGAGGGACCCTGTACAATAGCCAGGTTGACATTAGCAATGATACCACTATTCCCAGCAATGCAGACACGACACACGAGAGACACTTCCCTACAGTTACCAGAGAATTGTGATTATAATGTGAATCTCCTCTCTAGATCAGAATATATGAGTTTAGGGGTATCTATGATAGGAGTACCAGGTTTGGCCATATATAACCACAGGACAATATCAAAACTTGCCTGTTTTATGGTAAAACAGATAAATGTCACTAGTACAATTCTGCAAGATATGCTGCTGGATATACAATCGTATGAAAAGGCTATCTTGCAGAATAGGGCAACTATTGACTATTTATTGCTCCAGCATGGTATAGGATGCTCAGCGTTCGCAGGGATGTGTTGTTTCAATTTATCAGATCACTGGAATAAAAGATAAAATAGGCCAATTAGAAGAGATGATAAAACATATAAAACAGGATGTTGACCAAGGTTGGTGGGACTGGCTTTTTGGCTGAATACCTGACTTTGGTCAAATAAGATATGTTTTAGGAGTGGCATTTGCCGTGGTCGCTGCAATAGTGGGTCTCTGCTGTTGTCTGCAGTGTGTGCCCTCCCTTCTAGCCATATGTCAAAAAGGTGGCCGAAAGAGGGGTACACTCGACATTCCTCTATACTCCGGTAGAGGTAGAAGAGGTAAACCCAACCTCAACAAAGCCTGAGGATTATACTCCTGAAGGGTATATGGAATACCTAAAGGCTTATAAGCAAACCAAGGAAGAGCAGAGAAAGAACCATATAGTATATATATATATATATATAAGGTTCTAAGAGGGGATTTGATGGGATATATGTGACTCCATTTTGTCTCATTTAGCCACGTGTATTACATTTGGTTAGTGCACTACAAAACCTCCCTTCCCCCTATGGAATGTGAGACACTTCCTTAAACTGTTTCAGGAAATCCATACATGTTGAAAGTATGAACAGTCCAAGCCATAAAAGGACATCTGGCTCAAGTGTCTGCTAGCTTATGTGTATATACCTGATTGGTCAAATGCTGTTACTAGGAGTCATCTATTATGTTAATGCAGAGCTTATGTGTGACCATACTATAGGTCAAATACTAATGCTAACATATTATTGGATGTAAAGGAAGCTCAAGCCCCTCTATTAAAACTGTTTGCCAGCTGTGAATAAACCAGAATGGATTGGAAATAGACATGTGTTCATCTGGTCAATCTAGTTCATTCTCCCGGTACCGGTAAGACTTAATTCAAGCTGGCCACTGAAATCATGTGTCAGGGACACACCGTTAGGCAAGAGAGTAAATTTTCCTAACAGTGATCTCATGGAAACTGAATTACCGGTAAGAGCAATTCCATTTTTTTGAATTACTATAAACTTCAGCTGCCTTCTAATGAAGGCCTTCTAATTTTTTTTATTCTTTAGGGAAGGGAATTAGCCGGGTGCTGTCATAGGCTCAAAGAAAACCGATTACTCATTTTTCCCCCTTGCCAATGACAGCACCCATGGAGATATAAGCGAGATCTATCTAGGGTGGGACAACGGCCTGAAGCACTTTGCGGCTAAAACTCAGGCCTTCATTAGAAGGCAGCTGAAGTTTATAGTGCTTAAAGGGCTTCTGTCACCCCCCATTGTGCAATTTTAATTAGCCGACATTAGCTATTTGCTAATGTCAGCTGAGTGCAATCATACATGTCCTACCTTTGTCTGTGGCTTGTTTCTTGTAAAAATCATACTTTTATCATATGCAAATTTCTTCACTACCAGCAAGTTGGACATGTACTTGCTGGTAGCCGCCGCATCTGCCGCTTCTAGACACGCCCCATCTCCTCTTAATAGACAAGGCCAGCGAGCGCTCTCATCCTCCCGCTGGCCTGTCTGCTGCTGAATTCCCGCGCCTGCGCCGTAACGTTCCTCGATCGGCACAGGCGTACTGAGTGAAGGACGCGCGCTTGCCAGCTCCTTCCTCGGTGCGCCTGCACCAATTACGTCACACTACACCCGGAAGAGAAGACTGCCGGCATCAGCAATAATCGACAGTCTTCTCTTCCGGTGTAGTGTGACGTAATCGGTGCAGGCGCACTGAGGAAGGATCTGGCAAGCGCGCGTCCTTCACTCAGAACGCCTGCGCCAATCGAGGAATGTTATGGATCAGGCGTGGGAATTCAGCAGCAGACGGGCCAATGGGAGGAGGAGAGCGCTCGCTGGCCCTGTCTATCAAGAGGAGATTGGGCGTGTCTAGAAGCAGCAGATGCGGCGGCTACCAGCAAGTACACGCCCAACTTGCTGTTAGTGAAGAAATTTGCATATGATAAAAGTTAGATTTTTACAAGAAATAGGCCACAGACAAAGGTAGGACATGTATGATTGCACTCAGCTGACATTAGCAAATAGCTAATATCGGCTAATGAAAATTGCACAATGGGGGGGTGACAGAAGCCCTTTAAAAAAGTTCTTGGAAAAGGACTTGAGGTGAAGAGGGTGGTCCCTCTTTTAAAGCGGTTTATGGTTCCTGTTTACTGTCCTGAGGACTAGGAGGCAGTCTCTCAATGGGTGCTGTCATAGGCTCAAGGAAAACCGATTACCGGTAAGTGTAATCTCATTTTTCTGATTTTAACTTTACATTATATATACATGATTTTACATTACATGATATCTTCTCTTGGTCAATATGATTACAGCAATACCAAATACTTCTTGCATCATCACATCCCAAGGCCCCAGTTGTGTGAGGGCTTGAGTTCTTTTATTTTCTTCAGGATGACTTGTAGGTTTCATTGGTATCATTTTGGGGGTAAGTAACACTTTTATATCACTTAAAGGGGTCTTCCTATCTCAGACAATGCAGGCATATCGTTAGGATATGACCCTTTGTCTATCAGGTGTGGGTCCTACACCTACACTGGAAAGGTGGTTGTCGGAGGACCGTTTCTGGGGTACGGCCACAGCCAAGCGCTATCCTAGCGATATGCCCCCATTGTCCAGCCCGGGCATGCGCACTGCAATGTGTATATACTTACCTTTCTCTTGCTCCGCTTGCCTCCAGTCTCCCTGCTTGCTTCTGGTCCGCCGGCGCCTGCGCACAACATGAAGCGATGCCGCTCCCCACAATGGGCATCGCAGTGCGCATGCCCGGGCCGGCGGTGAACTGCGCACGCGCCGGATCTCGGCCGGTACTTGGGATGATGAAACAGACTTATAGGGTGGGACCAGCAAGAGGCTGGGGAGGGGTAATATGAAAAGAAGGCAGAGCAGCCTGGGCACCTACAACAAGAACCCCGCCCCTGGGCACTTGCGAGCCCTCATTTGCATATAGATAAAACTACATTTTTTCAGCCGGTGAAAGTCAGAAGAATACAACAAAGGTACCATTGAAATCTTGTGTAGTTGTGCTAGAGCGCCATGTACGGTAAGCAGTTTATATTGTCAAATTGTCAAGGAAACTGATCTTGGTCCCTTGACCTGATGGAGCGTAGTAGAAGTTGAGTCTTTTCGGACGAAAAAAGAAAAGTCGAACCTACATCCTCAGAAGAGGAAACCTCCTTGACTGACATAACCTCCTCAGACATAGAGACAGGACCAGGAGAGGCCTGTCTAGGTCTCTTACCAGGATTAGTAGAACTACAGGTAACAGCAGTCTCCTAGTCAATTGCACAAAGATATAAGCAAACACTGAAAGAATAAATGCTTGGTGGTCATACTTACTGCAAATGCAGCTAGAAGCTCTTTGCAAATATAATTGATCAAAAATATTTCGGGCCCATCTACCGGTCGTCAAGGTCGCTTCTAATCAGATGGGTCCTACTCTAACATGCCAGAGACCGCATATTTTATCTCCGAAATGGAAGTGTCCATAAATTCCTTCATCCAGGAGAACATCTCACAGACTGTAGGCTCCATACTGGGAGGCATGGGCCGACACCCAGGGCAACCGTGGAATTCATATGAATCTGGCAGTGGAGTGCCACAACTAGAGCACGCAAGATGCCTCTGTTTTTGAGTGGATTTTCCATGTCCGGAACCTGGAGATGTCATGATGACGCAAGTGTAGCACACTAGCAGAATTTCGGCTGACCACCTGAAGTGCAGCTCCGAATGTGACTGGAGTAACACAAGATACCTCTGTTATTAATACTGCCACACTGAGCTAGGCAGACTGGCTTAAATAGCCAGAGGGCGGAGCTAACCTCCTACCCAGAAGTTAGGTCAGAATGCAAGGCCTTACACAGCTGGGGCGGCCTTCTAGAAACTTACTACTAAGTAAAAATCAAATATAATACAACTAGTCGGCCCCGTCTCCTGTCCTCAGACACACAAGAGGACAGGAGGTGCAGAAAAAACTCTAGCGGCAAAAGAAGGCTGCGCGCCCGACCGGAAGTCGTCAGATGACGCACTTCCAGTACGCCACTAGAGCGCTGGCCGCCCGAAGTATTAGAACTCTGGAGCGGTCGGCAGAGGAACCGGATGCCCCTATCCCCTGTCCTAAGACATCGAGGACAGGATCGAACCTACCCAGACGCTCTCGAGCTTCCCCACAGAAAAAAACAGCGGCCGCAAACGCCGCACGTCCACCCGGAAGTCGTCAGATGACGTCCTCCCGGACAAAGCAGGAGCGCCGGCCACGGGGTTTACGGAGAAGCAAGAAAAATCCCAGATGCCGAATGGCATCACACGAACAGGGGCCTGGACCCAAGGGCATCTCAGCAGGTATTTAAAAAGGCAGTAACTTAGTAAATTTAAGAGACTCCAGCTTGGGAGTCTCGCCTGTCCCAAGCTCACAGAACAGAAAAAAAGCACCTCCTGCTAGTGTGGGGAATCCAATATAGGGGTGGGTTTAATTAATTAATTATTGATACTTGGCAGTAACTTTCTTTCAACAAAAATTCCGCCTGTCCTGACAGGGGAGGAATCCCCACTTGCTGCTGGTTAGGACGACAGGAAAAGTTCTATATCCTCCAGGATAAGACATCTGTCTCTTCTGAACCTAAGAGAAAGAAAAAATACAAGGAGGCTTCACTGGTGTCAGGGTTTTAGGGGTGGACCTGGCGTGTGATTGGTTGATTAATTTAGTTTTTTAATTAAGCTTGTTAACCTGTTTTTTCTGGTTGTACCTAGGGGAATAAAACCCATATGTAGTTTGTGCTGCCGTAGGACAGATAACAACAATCCCTAAATAGAGCACAGATAAAAGATCAAACATCTCTATTAAAAACCATCAAAAACAAGAAAAAAACTGAATAAATGCTTACCTTCTCCTTCCAATATAGCCCCATGTCTGATGCTGTCAGAGCCTCTATCAGAAAAAATTGGCATGTAGTAGAGAATGACCCCCTATTAGTCAAAGTTGCAAATCAACAACCACTTATCTCCTTTAGACCTAGGAAAAATGTGCCTGACCTCCTGGTAAAATGACAATATGACAACAAATTAGCAAAGGGACACAACTGGCTCCGGGGGTACATTGCCGGTCGTTAGAGATGAGCAAATTTCTTGTTATGAAATTCATTCAAGCTTTGTTTGGTGGTAAAAGCAGAATTGCGTTATGGATTCCGTTACCACAGACCATAACGCAATTCTATGACTAGAAGTCTATGGGCTGCAAAATGGATCAGTCCCGTTTCTATTATGCAGGGAAGTCTCTACCGGTCGTCTTTGCGGTCTGATGCGTCTGTAAAATGCACGGAGAGATGGTAATACGGAGAGAACACGCCTACAGAAGGAGGCAGAGATCATCATAAAAACTAAAGCCCTGGGACCTTTGGGTCTGTACGACAGGAATGACATAAGTGCGTTCCTGTAAATATGGAGTTGACACGTGAAAAAATAAAAAGATGTATACAGAAATATTTGTCTTTCTAAAAAAAGTCGCACATTTTTAACCCTTACGGTTCATTCACATGTCCATAGTGTATTGTGGATCCGCAAT
The DNA here is from genome assembly GCF_905171765.1 of Bufo bufo. Classification (NCBI taxonomy): domain Eukaryota; kingdom Metazoa; phylum Chordata; class Amphibia; order Anura; family Bufonidae; genus Bufo; species Bufo bufo. The sequence continues at coordinate 451,179,147 of NC_053393.1, read as the reverse complement.
ACACCCGGCCGACACCCCCATAGAACTGCCTATTCTTGTCGGACAAGAATAGGACATTTTCTATTTTTTTCCAGAGCCGCGGACCAGAAGATCGGGGGCGCGCTCCGGAAATGTGGATGCAGACAGCACACTGTGTGCATCCATTCCTGCCCTATAGAGAATGAATGGGTCCGCACCCGTTCTGCAATTTGCGGAACGGATAACGACCCATTCTACGGACGTGGTGTGAATGGACCCTTATTTGAAGTATTGTAGGAAAGGATGTGTTTTCGTGCGTTTTATAATTGCGTCTTAATGAAGTGCTTATAAGGGATGTGACACACGTGTTTGTGTGTCTGTAGATCAGACGAACTGCACGCCAGCACGAAACAGCCGTCACCTATATGTCCATGTCTCCATGTACCTGCATTATGAAATAAAGGAAAGATTTTAACTCTCGGGGTGAGTGCCATGTGACCTTTGTCTTCTGTACATGGACTGACAGTATCCGTGTTTTGCGTATCCGCAATTTGCAGACCGCAAAATACATACGTTCATGTGCATGAAGCTTAATACTGAACTACGGGCGTTGCCTGACATACCATGTGTACATGCAGTTTCATTCTCATGTGATTTTGAATTACAAAAAATCCAACATATTTCAAAAGTTCTGTAACTGAAAACAGTTATATTGTGATTTCACTTGGAGGATTCAAGTTCTTTCTGTTGCTGTTTTGGTGGTTGGATCACTTTTTCTTACAATGACGTCTGATTCTCTATACAAATGTCTTTTGATATATCTTCTGCAAAAATAACAATATACAAAAAAATGAAACTTGAGATTTGAGAGTCTGAGATTTAAGGGAGTGACTCATAAGCCCATGAGCAGGGACGCTGGCTCCTTTAGGCCTCATGCACACGACCGTTGTGTGTTTTGCGGTCCGCAAATTGCGTATCCGCAAAACACGGATGGCATCTGTGTGCGTTCCATAATTTGCGGAACGGCACGGACAACCATTAATATAACTGCCTATTCTTGTCCGCAAAACGCAGACAAGGAATAGGACAGGTTCTATATTTTTTTGTGGACTACGGAATGGAGCAACAGATGCGGACAACACACGGAGTGCTGTCCGCATCTTTTGCGGCCCCATTGAAGTGAATGGGTCTGCATCCAAGGTGCAAAAACTGCGGCTCGGATGCGGACCAAAACAACGGCCGTGTGCATGAGGCCTTACTTGAAGTCAGCCATCTTTCCCTAATTCCATCACATGATGGGCCTGCAGGCTTTTCATAAACAGGAGGAGGGATCATGGAGACTGACTGCTATTTTGTGCAGCTGTGACTTGTTGAGCCCAGTTTAAATGCTGGTGCACAGGTCCCTGCCCAGCTCATTCCCCTTCCAGGATGTTGCCAGTAGTAGTGGAAGGTCTGGTGGTGCTCTGCCTGGTCTCCAGCATTCAGGCAGGAAAACGTGAGGGTCTAACATGGTCATTGTCATGTGTCAGTGTATACAGTGGGGGGTTAGCAGCAGTAGTGCTACAAGATCCTGACTGTACAGATGTAGCAGAGCTAAAAGGAGCTGATGATGCCACTGAAAACTTTTGGAAAAAGTCTAAATAGTTTACCATGTTTACTTAATGGGGTAACTATCCCTTTTAGCTCTGCTACATCTGTATATTGACCTACACATTCAGACTGTATAACTGATATATATGTTGTGTAACACCTGTGCTTGCTAAATGCTAATATACTGTGAAGTGTTAAGTCCTCTGTTTTAAACTATGTCTAAGTATTCAACTTCTACAGAATGTTAGTGTGTACCGTGTGTATCTGCTGCAGGATTTCTGTTACATCAAAATCTCTGCTGAAAAGGCTTTAATTTTGTTGCATAACTTTTCAGTGCAAATGCTGTGGGTTTGTTACAATGCAGAAGGTGAAACTGGTAAATGGTGTAAACTTATAACTTGCAGCACAGGTTATATACAGGTTCTGCTGCGGAAATGTTATGCAGCATTTGGATTGGTTTTTTTTTTTTGGTTAAAAGAACCAATGCTTCTCTTTACTAGTGCTGTGAGTCTGAATATTCTCCCCTTGCTGATTTAATAGCAGGTGGAGTCCAGCAATCTTACTACATGGCCATGCACATTGATTGGTTGAACAATTCCTTAGCTGCAGCCAGGGATGGACTGGGACAATAAAGTGGCCCTGGACTTCAGCCAGACCGGCCCACTTTATTTTTCCCAAACACACTCAAAAAAAAACTAAGTAAAAACATTGCACTGTAAGTATAAACAGGTTTTTTATTTTTACTCTTAATTTAGAAAAAAAAATCCCCCTCCATAATGGTGCCATCCACAGACCCCCCCCCCCCATAAGTGTCATCCACAGACCCCCCCCCATAAGTGTCATCCACAGACCCCCCCCCATAAGTGTCATCCACAGACCCCCCCCCCCCCATAAGTGTCATCCACAGACCCCCCCCCCCATAAGTGTCATCCACAGACCCCCCCCCCCCCCCATAAGTGTCATCCACAGACCCCCCCCCCCCCCCATAAGTGTCATCCACAGATCCCCCCCCCCCCCATAAGTGTCATCCACAGACCCCCCCCCCCCCCATAAGTGTCATCCACAGACCCCCCCCCCCCATAAGTGTCATCCACAGACCCCCCCCCCCCCCATAAGTGTCATCCACAGACCCCCCCCCCCCCATAAGTGTCATCCACAGACCCCCCCCCCCCATAAGTGTCATCCACAGACCCCCCCCCCCATAACAGTGCCATCCACGGATCCCCCTCCCTATAACAGTGCCGTGCCGTCATCCATAGATCCCCCTCCCCGCCACTCACAGTAGTATACATTAATAAATCGGTATCCTGCAGGCTGCAGACAGTAACTTTAATTTTAACACAGCGCTCATCTCTTTACTACCTTACATTCAGCTCCCTCCAGCCTCCAGTAACAAGTGCGGGCGGCAGCGCTCACTCACTGACGTCACGTGCCTGCGCCGCCTAGTGGGAGGAGCATGCGTGTGACGTCAGTGAGTGAGCGCCGCCCCCACACTGCCTGCTGTTACTGGAGCTGAGTCAGTGTAAGATAGTAAAGAGATGAGCGCTGATTTTAAAGTTAACACACTGACAGCAAAAAAATTAAAATGGCTCGGGACCGGCCGGGCCCCCCCGGGGTCCGGGCCCCTTACTGGGGTATCGGCTTTACCTCCCTGATGGCGGCCCTGGCCGGCCCATAATTCGATCGGCCCACCGGGATTCTCCCGGTACTCCCGATGGCCAGTCCATCGCTGGCTGCAGCTATACATGTGCGGCTCCATCTGGTATCTGCACAGACGGATCCGCACCTATAATGCAAACGCTTGTATCCTTTTTTTTTTCTTTTTTTTTAAAGAATGCAAGATCAAAACTGATCTGTCCTGACTTACATTGGAAGTCAATGGGGGACGGATCTGTTTTCAATTACACCATATTGTCAGTGAAAACGGATCCGTCCCCTTTGACTTGCATTGTAAGTCAGGATGGATCCGTTTGGCTCCGCATCGACAGTCGGACAAACTCTGCAAGCATCATTTTGGTGTCCGCATCCAGAGCGGAACGGAGCCAAACTGATGCATTCTGAACGGATTATCCTTATCCATTCAGAATGCATTGGGGCACAACTGATCCGTTTTTAACTGTTTGTGAGAGCCCTGAAACGGAATTCAAAACGCCAGTGTGAAAGTAGCCTTAGTCCATATTGGATGTTCAAAATAGTCATAAATGTTCTATGAAAACAGACAATGGCTGAAAAATCTTTCTGGGATCATTATTGGACTTCAAATCTTTGGCCAGACATTGCAGATAAGGAAGTTGCACAAAATGGCAGTCTGTTTCACTACTTGTGGTCAGACCTATGATGGGGAAACTGAACACTATTATTCGATGGGGTTCATCTGATGGATCTGATACTTCATTTTCATTCGGTTTCAAAGATGGAGCTGACCATAGATGAGCAGAGCTGTGGTAGCATTGTGAAGGGGGCCCTGAAACGTACATGGTTAGTGTTGCACCACTTGTAGTATTAGGACAAGTAGCTTTACTGTCCAGTATCTGAGCTATAGGGGTAGTATACAGGACATGGAAGCTGCAGCTCCCTCCATAGAACTGCTAACTACATAACATGCTGAACTCGCAATGTCTTACTGGCAAAGAACATGGGGAACATCTAAGTCCATGCATGGATCCAGCTATCATCTACTTTGTAGAACACATTGGTTTTGCAATCAATATCTATTAAATCCCAATATGTAACTTAACAGGGTTTCAGGATGTAATGGAATTTGGAAGGAAATCTGGCTCTAGAGGTCCCGGCAACCACATAAATGGCTGGTCTCCTGATACCAACTCGTGGAATGAGAAACTGTACCCTGCCTGGAAGTCTGGGGATACAAGATGGGAAAACTGCTGGAAAGGTATTACTTCAGATATAACTGTAATAAAATGCATTTGACTTAAAATCCTGCTGACTTCATATGTTTGTCTAGGTGGCAAGGTTGTGGCATTGTTGACCAGTGACAGTCCTGCGCTGATAGGGTCAAACATCACTTTTGCTGTCAACCTGCAGTTCCCCAGATGTCAGAAGGAAAATGAAGATGGAGACATTGTCTATGAAAGAGGGTGTGGAAATGGTAAATACAGTGAGACTACAGAATGTTGTATATCTAGATGTGTAGATGACATCTTACAAGGTTGTCTATATAGTTTCCTCCAGCTTCCCAGACCAATATGTGTATAACTGGACCAAGTGGATAGATTTCTGTAACGAAGGAAACTGCAGCTTTGCTAACGGCTTTCCAGATGGCAGACCATTTCCACATGACCCTCGCTGGAGGCGACACAACTTCATTTACATTTTCTCCACTCAAGGTATGTTTCTTGTGTAGTGCCTGTAATCTACTTGGGGTGCTTTACACCTACAGGTATCTGACCATCTTCTGTCCAATGAGGACTATTACAGTAAAGATCAAGGCATGAACAGATAACCTATCCATGGCTGTAACTTAAACTGTACTGGAGTGTCTTACTTGTTGGGGATCAAGCAGAGATCTTTATCTTGCTCTATGGCAGAAAGTAAATACTCAATGCATTCCCTATGGGCAGTAATTTTGTGCAGTAAAGTGTAGGTGTAGCCTCAGTGTTTAATAAGACCTTCTGCCTGTATTTTGATACAGTTCTTGAAGCAAAAACCAGGATTAGTGATGAGCAAACTTGTGTTTTTTCAAGTTCTGCGTACAGGTTTGGGTTATCTAAGAATCCCGTTATGGATTCCACTACCACGGACCATACTGGAATTCGATGACTGCATACACTACGGAAGCCTGTAAGCGGGGTCTATAGCGGGGATGAGCAACGTTTTGGTACTCCAGTTGCTGTGAAACTGCAACTCCCAGCATGCAAACATGACTGGCTTGTTAGAACTCCACAGAAGTGACACTCATTCTGGGGTTATAGTTTCTAAACGGATGGAGTGCCCGAGGTTGATCCCTGGTCTATAGGTTCATTCACTACAAGCTTGCACTAATATATAAATTATAATGACTTTATTCACACTAAAGTGTTTTGATCAGAGCCAAAACCAGGATTGGAGCTTCTATGGACTTCAGGCATAAAAAGATCATCCCCTGTTCTGTTTAGAGCCACACCTGGTTTTGGCTCGCATCACATTTCTTCCTCTGTTTTGGTCAAAATGGTGACTTCCAGTTTACTGTATTCTGGGGGCTTCAATGGGGTTGTCCAACCATGACAAATCGCTTATCTACAGTATAGGTGAGTATAGCGGGGTCTGACCACTGGGAATCCCCCTGATCACAAGAATGGGATGAATCCCAGGGTCGTCTAAGGTGCATGGGTGACTGTCTGAATGGAGAGCTGATCACTATGGATGAGTGAGTTGACTTCTGATGCGTCATCTGAAGTCTATTCCCATAAAACTTTGTAATACTGTGCGGAGCGGGAGCTCCATACAGTATTAGAATGTATTTTCTCCAATGAGCCCAAGTTATTACTTCACAAATTCTTGCAAGACTTTGATAACTTGGTGAATTACTGTAAAAACCTTGACGCTTAACTCTGGTTTGGTTCTAACTGATACCTTGGAACTGAACCAGAGTTCGATATCTACTTTTACAGTAATCAATTCAGTCATTGCAAATAGTTTTGCAAGACTTCATGAAGTAATAGGCTCATTGGAGCAAATATAAAGATTTGTGCAGGTTGACTCCAGATGAAGAATCCAAAATCCATCCCTACAGTCCATGAGTGGTGCTTTAGGTCAACAGGTTCTCCAGCAGACTCTGACCAGAATGAGGTCCAATGTCCTGTGGACAGGTGAAGTTATGGTGGGGATACCTTAAGTTGGATAACCATTAAGGACTGAAAACAGCTTTGATTATGCTTTTATGAAATGTGCAAGCCATTGCACATGTAGATTGAAGAATGGTGTTCTCTCTTGTCAGGCCAATATTACGGAATGATTGGGAGATCGTTTACTACTCTGTCCATTAATACTACAAACATCACTGCTGGAACGCAAATGATAGAGGTCAAGGTTTTTAGAAGAGGTTCTCATAACCACTACCCAGTTGCTACAGCAAGCAGCATTTATGTTGTAACTGGTAAGCTATGAAATCTATGTAAAGGCACCAAAGATTCAGCATTTGAACAGTGGCGTGTGTTGGTGGCTGCTAGAGATGACTATTTGATTTTTGAAATTCGTTCACACTTCGTTTACTGGTAAAAGGTGAATTGTGTTATAGATTCCGTTAACACGGACCATAATGCAATTCTATGCCTTTAGAGGTATTCTGTTAATTATTCCGTCATAAGTCTGGGGGCTGCAAAACAGATCTGTCCCGTTTATGCAGGAGGGGACTCCCCTGCATAACTGAAACGGGGATGGATCCGTTTTGCAGCCCGTAGAATTCTAATATGATGGAATCCCTGCACATTCTGAGTTTAGCTGTTAATTACTGATAGGACTGCCTCCTTGACTCCAATGTCCAGGATGAGAAATAATTTAATTATTCATCATAACTTGGTTATTATCCAACATTCATATGTTGATAAGCTCACACAACTATCATTGTGACTTCCCTTTTATGCTCTTCCTATGCTTGACTCATCTGCTTAGGTCAATTGGTGACCGGCAGCTAATTCTATATGAGTAAGCATACAGGGAAGACTGTTACTGATGGGACCACCCAAATGACACCTGAACAGAAGTTTAAATGTACAAATTATAGGCGTCACTTATTAACATGCGCCTTTTTTGGCATAAAAATCATTTGTGCAGCAAACTGACTTTTCCCTGCTCATGCCAGGTCTAAAAGAGGAGGGGTGGGAGAGGGAGGACTGGCAGGCCCATCTCATTAATTTTCTATGCCTGTTTTAGGGATAGAAAATGGTTTAAATCTAAGCCATCAAGGGAGCTGGCATAGATTTAGACAGATGGTGGATACACATACTATGTAGAGGCCAGCACCTACATGCATTAGGCATATCCACTGCCAGCGCAAGGGGTATTAAGACCAGTGTCTAAAATGCCAGTCTTAAACACCCTGCATGTTTTGCTAAATAGTGTCCCACAATCTGCTTGGCTCTAACGTGCTGCCTGCAGACTTTCATGGTGACACGTTCCCTCTAAACTTGACTACTTTTTATTTTTTAATAGATCAAGTTCCATTTTATGTCAACCTTACACAGAAGAATGACAAGAATTCCTCAGACAGCATCTTTATTAAAGATTCACCAATCAAATTTGACATCCACATCCATGATCCAAGCAATTATCTCAAGAATTCTGAATTGACATTTGTTTGGGACTATGGTGATGGGAACGGGTCATCTGTTTCCAATAACCCTGTCTCTAGTCATATTTATACCATGCTTGGAAGCTTTAGGGCTAACTTGACCATCAAAGCTGCCATTCCTGGTCCATGTAAACCTGTTACACCCACTCCAATCCCTACACAACCTCTACCAACCACCACCAGTACTTTCACCACTTCCAATTCTACGGGTGAGTTGTATAAAAACAAATGTATCGAAGCTTGATATTTTATGATTAAAGGGGTTTCCTGGCCCCTGATATTAATAACCTACCTCAGGATGGGTCATTAATATTAAATCTGAGGGTCTGACACCCTACCCCAAGCACTGAATGGTACAGGAAGAATAGTAGTTGTGCCAGGTTACTGCAGCCCTGCTCCTACTTCAGTGGTAGCTGAGTTGCAGTAATCCAGCATAGCCACTACAGAGCTGTGCTTGTTCTATTCAAAGTATTGGCTCTAGGGCCAGAGGCTGCCGGGAACAGCTGATTGGCAGAGTGGGGTGTTGGAAACTCAACGACTGGATGTTGATGACCTATCCTGAGGATAGGTCATCACTGTAAGGAGCCTGTAAAACCAATTTAAGCATTGACCCATCCTCAGGTCATTAATAGCCAATCAGCTGTTCCCTGCAGCCTCTGGCGCTAGCACTCTGAAAGGAATGTGAAGCATGGCTGAGTGTAGTGGCTGCGTGGTATTACTGCAGCTCAGCTACCACTGAAGTAACTTGGCACAACCACTAAGCTTACTGTTCCATTTACAGTGCTAGTTCTAGCACGGGGGTGCAGGGTGTTGGACCCTCCCTGATCTATCCAGAAGTAGATCAATAATATCAGGAGCCTGGAAACCCCTTAAGGTTTGCTTAGGAGATGCACAAATAGTATCTGGCAGTGGGGTTGATCTTGTGTCCATAATGTGTGTGGGAGGGGGGGGGGGGCGTTTGACGGTGCTGCAGGTAATCCTCTACAAAAAAGTACAGTAAGCCATATGTGCAGGAGGACTTATTTATTTTTTTCACCCCCCCCCCCCCTCCCCTTGCAGATAACGCAACAGAACTACCACAGTTTGACACTGAAACTTTACCACTGACAACTGAAATGCCAAACATTACCACTGTTTATACAGCCATTCCATACACCACTTCTACTCCTGGTTGCGTCATATATAGATATGGCTATTACAGCACTAAGATTACAGTTGTAGGTAAGTTGTTGGTCACTTATACAGCTAGGCTTAGAGTGCAGTGCCTAGAATCTGACTTGCTCTTTCCAACTTCAGATGGTATCCTTGAGGTGAACATTGTTGAAATGACAAGCGTCCAAGTACCCACATCTCAGACTGAAGGCTCTCTTGTTGACTTTGTGGTGACTTGCGAAGGAAGGTATGTCTTGGCAAACAGAAGACCAACTCCCTGTAAGACTGATGTTCCCTGTGTTTGATAACCTTGTTCCTTCAGTCTGCCTACAGATGCCTGCACGGTAGTCTCTGATGCTAGTTGCATGATTCCCCAGGACATGGTTTGTGATGAAGTTCCATCTTCTGATCAATGCTTGCTGATCCTAAGAAGAGCATTTGAGCCAGGATCTTACTGTGTAAATATCACACTAAGTGATGGTGCAAGTTTGGCTCTTGCTAGTACGCTGGTGTTTATAGATGGTGGTAAGTGACACCCTATTGGTTTTCAGTGTCCATAGGATTGACAGCCTGAATGAGCTCACACTGTAAAAGCTTCCAATGTATGTTAACCCCTATCGGGCACATTTCAGGGTTCTACAAATTTAATACAGCAAATTGCTGTCTCAACTGTTATGACCTCTTTTACACATGCAGATAATCATCCCTGATATCAGGGATGAGCATTTGTAGAAACTCTTGATCCCAATAATTGCCCTGTGCAAAAGCTATTGGCGTTCAGGTCTTTCAGCTAGCTCCTAGGATCAGTTTCTGTGCAGCAGATCAGCCTGTGTAAACTGGATCTGCTGCCAAAAAAAATGAATGTATGCTACAGCCATTGTTTGTGCCCAATCACTTGTCCCCCATACAGCATAGGTGTTTGCTGTATGTAGATGCATCTCTTACCTCCACTGATTATTGGGTAATGATCAGGAACATCTGGCTCATTCAATTACCTGAAACATGGGTCTATGTGAAAGGGTTCTCTGGGAATGATTTTAAAATGGCTGCCTGCAACCTGTCCTAGAATGTGAGGAAGACTGGTTGCCTGGGGGGTGAGGGTTGGGGGGGGCCTTACTACACCCTGCACCTTTGTACAATAGATGGTAATGATGTGATCCTGCCTATATGCTATCATGTCTGACAGAAGAACTCACAAATACTTAGTATATGTAAGTGCAAGAGTGTAGTGAGACCCCCCCCTCTGTAAGTGGAGGCAACCAGTGCTCCTCACATTCTAGGACATGCTGCCACCAGCCATTTTGAATCAGTCCTGGAGAAACCTTTCAAGTGAGTTTCTCCTCTTCATATTCTAGACAAACATTCACAACAAGGAGTGACAGTGCAGCTTGTTAGTCCAATCTGCTTCTTCTGACTACCCTCTCCCAACCATAAATTTTATCCTTAACTTTCAAAAGCTTGACTTGAAGATGGTCACTTGCATCCAACTATTACATTTGTGCAACAGGACTCAAATAAGGTATCAAGACATAATGTAGACTTCCTTTTTTCCCCTGTAGGTTCTAAAACGCAGCAGACTGTTTCCGCAGTACTTGTTCCTCTCGCTTTGGTTGCACTTGTTGCTGTGGCGATTGGTATTACCTTTTACAGGTAAGTTAGTACTCCTGCATTCATTTAAAACATGGTTTTGGCTTTTCCATTTGACATCTTAGTATCTCTTTACAGCTCAAACTTTCTTCCAACCAGCATTGTGGCTGGTGGCAATATTTTTACTTCTCTGGCCAGGAATCCTGAGGCGATAGCCAGAATATTATTGAGGTGTTCTAGAGATTAGCATGCACAGTGAAAACTTGGATTAAAACATCTAAACAAATCGCACTAGTGGACAATTCTGGGTAGTCTGGCCCACCTTTTAGTCTAAGTTTATGCAACTTAAAGTTGACTAACTTTCCACTGTTTTGTTTGACCAGGGGCCATAGCCTTCCAATGTGGTGCAAAGCATGTTTGCCAGTCTGATTTGGTGGATACTGCACCAAAATATTTCTAAACCTAATGAGCCAAATTGAATTTTTTTTTTTTTATAGAACAAGGTCTAGGTGCACTCACATTAGTAAATACAGGACAGTTTTTTTTCGTGGGGAGCCCATACATTATAACTGGCTATAATCTAGCAAAACTTCTGGGCACAACTGCTGCATGTAATATTTTTGATTCTATCAATTTAAGGAAGAACTTGGTATTCCATACTTAAGCAAACTGCCTTTTATCATCTAGGAAATGCAAGGAATACAAACTAATTGCAAATGCTTCAGATGGAAGAAATGATCAAGGCATCGTTGTGTACTTCAGTCAGATCAAAGATGTTCTCTTCAAAAAAAGCAACGAGCGTGATCCTCTTCTGAAAAGCAAGGCTGCAATAATATAATTCTTAAAATTGTCTGCATGTCTTGGTATGCTGCTGCTTGGTCCTTCATCTAAGTCCTAAACCTGTAGTAGAAATACTTGTTAATAAAGTGTTTCCTTTAACTGGTGTCGTGTCTAAAATGGGTAATGGTTACAACCTGGTCATTCTTGCAGTCAGAGGCCGTCTGGAACACAATGTTAATATACACATCGCTCCTCCAATTCTTTTTGATCATGGGTCTTGTGCTACATGTGACCAGCGGAACTGTAGATTTGCTAAAAAATGTTTTTTACCCAAGAGTAATGGATTTGTTTGCAGCACCCTCATGTTTCAGATCTTCTGCTCTATAGGACATTTAACTTCAAAGAATGGGAAACACTTGTATTAAAGTGCCTAATTTGTACCAAGAACGTTCCTCACACATGTGCAACCAGTAGCTTTAACCGCTGCAGCAGGATGGTATTGATTCACTTAGTTAACATGTTGGGAAGATTTCCTCAATAGTCACCACTCCCAGTACTTCACTGTGGAGCTTGTTTGCGGGAATAACCAGCTCTGTCTGTCACGAGGGTTTTGAATTTTTTATAAAACTGTCTTTAGGAGTTGCTGTAATTCATAGATCCATTTATTTAACATGGCTATATTTATAGCTTGTATATGACTTTGCAATATTTAACCCCTTAGGGTTAGCATTTTTTTGCAGAGCTGACAGATCCACAAAAACGCTAGTGTGAAAGTAGCCTTCGTGACCAGCCTATTTTGGGCCTTTCTGACCAATATTTTATTTTTTTGGCGGTTCAAGTTGTAGTTCTTAATGGTGTTTTAGGTTACACATCTTTCCCCCTCGCCTATGACAGCACCCATGGAGAGACTGCCTCCTACTCCTCAGGACAGGAACCAGAAACCACTCTAAAAGATGGACCACCCTCTCCACCTCAAGTCCTTTTTTCCATAGCATCACCATGACTGCATACAAGGAGATTGATCTCTGTGGGGCAGGAACAGAAGTTTAAATTCCCCCCTGAACACCAGTGTTTCCTGTCCCTACAGAGCACATGGCAGAGAAAGGTCTCCCTGTATGCAGGAAGATGAAGTTTCCTTTTTACCTGGATTCTTGGACCGTGTTGCACCATTTGGGATCATGGTGTCCTTCCGCGGTCGAGTACGAACGCTGGACAGGGGGTGGATCAGGAGGGCTCGCTCCAGTAGATCTAGAGCCTGCTCCTGGGGTGACATCTCCTGCCTTGCCTCTGGTAGGTTAATCTGGGTTTTGTGCGCCTGGCACGTCATGTGCATAATGATGACGTCACTTCCAGCGGACAGTGATGCAGGGCAGCATGCGGAATTCTGGCTGACATAAAGGGGCTGTTCTCCTAAGGAGCTGGATGCTCCAATGCAGCCATCGGGAAGTTCACTTATTGACTTTTCATAATGTGTGTTGGTCAGGGAGTCTGCTTGGTTCCCCCCCTCTCCTTTAAACTATGTTATATTATAAAATGGGGTAGATCCCTATTTTTAGGAAGTGCCTCCTGATTCATTTTTTACTTTTAGGTCTCAAAGGAGGCACAAAAGAAAAGTTGCTCAAATGCATTTCTTGTAACATACGGCTTCAGGATAATTTCAGGTTTGCATTACTAGTATCGTTCGTGAGGAAACTCCCTCACTAAGGAAAGAATTTCGAATGATACAGGAAGAAGTAAAATCTTCCTTGTCTCAATTGTCTACTATTGCGAATCCTCCTCCCAAGAGGAAAAAGTTTATCTCCTTCATCCTCAGATTCTGAGGACCTTGTCGATGATGCTTCCTCTTTTAAAACTGTGGAAGACGAGGAGGGGGCTTCTGAAGCAGAATCCTGAGTAATAGAAGATTTTATTTTTCTATGGATGATATGGCAAATCTGTTGAAAGCAATCATATCTATTATGGGGGTAGAGGAAGTGCAGAAATCTTACTCCATTCAAGATGAAATGTTTTGGGGTCTACAAGTCAAAAAAACTTGTGTATTTCCTATCAACGAGTATATGAAGGATATGGTTTTAGAGGAATGGTCAGACCCTGAAAGACGCTTGGGGCTATCTAACGCCCTCAAAAATCGTCTACTATTTGATCCGGTGGAATCTAATCTTCAATGAGATTCCTAAAATAGACACACAGGTGGCAAAAGTGAATAAAAAAAACATCATTACATGGGATGCCTCCCAGTTAAGAGATTCTATGGACAGGAAGGCCGACATTCTGTTGCGAAAGTCATGGGAAGCAGCAATGTTCAACCTTAAGTCCAACATCGCAGCAACGTCTGTGGTCAGGTCTATGTTCTTTTGGCTAAACGAGCTGGAGGATCATATCGGGGATAAAACATCGCGAGAGGAAATTTTAAATTCTATACCCCTACTAAAATCAGCCACAGCTTTTCTAGCAGATGCTTTGGCCGAATCAGCGAGGTTCTCTGCCAGAGACGCAGGTCTCTCCAATGCGGCCCGTAGAGCGCTCTGGATGAAGTGTTGGTCAGGTGACAAAACATCAAAAATGAAGCTCTGCTCCATTCCATTTTGGGAGAATTTGTCTTTGGTCCAGTGCTGTTATTAACTGCCTGAATAAAGTACGTTTAAAAGCATTTTATTAAATATCGAATAAAAATTGGTTCTCCACCACATTCAAAAATCAGACTGGTGGTGCGAGTTAGAGTCTGGAATCTCGTATAAATATGTACCAGCTCTGCAAAACTCACATCCCCACAAATATCTCAGTGAAGAGTATAGGGGCTGAAAAAAAGCCCACACACAAAGTGGCGTGATGGGAGTCCAGGCCACTATACTGGGTCTGTACTACTACACTATGTGACTCCAATGTAGTATGGAGTCACATACTGGTGGTATGATTTAAATGGACCCCCACCCCGCGGCTCAATGCTGGTTTATTAAACTACTACTGAACATAACAAGGCGCTCTGTATTGCTCAACGCGTTTCTCTGCCGCTATTAAGCAGTATTTTTTAATTTTTTTGGAATGTGGTGGACAACCAAATTTTATTCGATATTTAATAAAAAATGCTTTTAAACGTACTCTATTCAGGCAGTTAATAGTGTCATACACCTAGTACGCCAAATAGTTATCCATTTAACAGTTAATCACTTTGGTCCAGTGCTGGACAATATCTTAGAGAAGGCCTCAGACAAGAAAAAGGGTTTTCCTGAAATCAGAATCTATAAGCGTAGGTACCTCTTTCATTCCTCCACAAGTTAAGACAGGTCATATAGGGGAAAAGGAAAGTCGGGGGCGCTGGAGCTACCCCAAGGGTGTTAGAGGAAGGGGTTTCCTCCCATCCTCTGATACGAAACCTGGCGAAAAACAATGACGCCAGAGTGGGAGGGAGATTGCTAAATGTCCTTACGTCCTGGGAATCAATCTCCCAGAATCCCTGGACCAAGGAAATTGTAGGCACGGGATACAACATTGAATTCTCTTCAAAACCCCCGAACAGATTTTTATCAACCTGGCACCAGGAAAAGATCTGGTAGGGAGTACAGGATCTTTTAAAGATGAATGTCATAGTCCAAGTTCCTTCCCCAGAGCAGGGAAAGGGTTTCTACTCAAATCTCTTACTGGTAAAAAAAAAGAGGAAGGGCTCTTTCCGTACAATAATAAACCTAAAGTCTCTAAACAGATTTATCACTTCTAAAAAATTGAGGATGGAGTCCCTAGCGTCCACAATACCATTGATGGGGAAAGACGCCTTGATGTGTACAGTGGACTTGAAGGATGCTTATTAATACGTCCCAATCCATGTAAGATCCCAAAAATTCCTGCTATTTGGCATCAAAGACAACAGAGGTCTGGTTCCTCATTATAAGTTCACAGCCCTTCCATTTGGAATTGCTTCCGCTCCAAGGATTTTCACCAATTATTTTATTTTATTGTATCTTTTTTATTAAAGTTTAACAAAAAGCATAATAAACACTCCAATTGCAGGCAAACTACAAATAAGTCCAGTACATTGATTTACATGGGATTAATCACAACAGCTTCCTTTAGCCCTTACTCAGGTCAGAAGCGGATATCAACTTAATAGTGTGAATAACACCCAATAGATTGTCTTGGAATAATAAAGAGTACTGCATTCATACACACCTTCATCGATCAGAACAAACATCACTGCCTCTTAGGGTATCAGTGTTTGAGCTCCAATCCAAGGATCCTATATCTTCATGAAACGCTCAGGGGTCCCGCGTCTCTCATATATAAACTTATATGATTCAAGGTCGGCATGGACTAGTTGTATCCATTGTTGCACCGTAGGATTCTTAGGGGGTTTCCAATTAAGGAGGATAGTTTTCCTAGCATAAAACAAAAGTATTCTGTATAATTTCCTACCAAATTTGGTGGGAACAACCTCATTAGCTATCCCCAACAGACTCGTCAGCTCAGTGCAGACATTAGGAAAGCCTAGTTTTTCATTAATATAAGCATAAATCCCCTCCCAGAAGCTACAAATGACCGGACGCTGACAAATCATATGTATTAGGCAACCCTTTTCATATCCACATCTCGTACATTGAGGGTCTGGTAATTTACCCATTTTAAATAATCTCTCAGGGGTGTAGTATATCCTGTGAAGCCACTTTGCTTGAATTAATTGATCTCTAGCGCTTACCACTGTGGATCTGCATGTATGGCTAAATTCTTTGATATGCGTATCTTCTAAGTTTTCTACATCCCTTCTCCACTTGACAAATGAGTTATCAAGGGGAGAATCTTGTAACGTCATCAGCGATGCATAGAGAGCAGACACTGGTTTGACCAAAGGAACTCTCCTGACCACTGCTTCCACAGGGCCACATTCCAGCTTTAGTGGTTCTCTGCCAAACTGAGCATGACAGGCATGTCTAAGCTGAAAGTATATGTATAGACTGTGTTGGGGCAGATAAAATTCCTGTTTTATACTTTTAAAGGATCTGAAGAGACCTTTATCATATAGTTGGGTAACTTGGGTGAGATAACGCAACCCCTTTTTGGGGCCAGAATTTTAATTCTATTAATGAGAACAACTCCGGTAACACTCTATTTTCCCACAATGGCAAATATGGTGACCAAGTAACACTATTCTCGCCGGAGTTACGTATCCGACTCCATTTAACCCAAATCTTTACTGCCGCAGCCATCGATTGGGTCTAGTGTTCTGCAGAACCAGCCCCTTTCCTATAAGCCAAATTCGTAAGTGCTTCATAGGACCCCATCAACGCTGCCTCCAACACTACCGCCGGATTACCCGAATCTGCCCGCACCCACCCGCCACATAGCTTAATTGGACAGCTACATAATATATGTATAGGTTGGGTAAAGCAAGACCCCCCGCAGGTAAGAAGCCTGAAGGGTGCGTCTCCCTATTCTGGGAGAGGATTTGTTTCATAGAAAGGGAGTGATTACTCTATCCATGGTAGTAAAGTGCTTCCTAGGAAGCAGCGTTGGGGCAGCCCTATATAGGTATAACAGTTTTGGGAGAAGAATCATTTTTAGAATATTGATACGCCCAATGAGATTTAAGGGTAACTTTTCCCATGCTTCTAATTTTTGAGTAATGTATTGCATTGTAGGAACAAGATGTAAGTCGGAAAACTTTGCCACTTCTTTGTGAACAATAATCCCCAAATATGTAAATTGCTCTACAATCTGAAGCTTAGTGTTCAATGAAATTCGAGTTGGGTTAAAGCCATCAATTAAGCGAAGACTTGACTTGGACCAGTTCACGCGAAGACCCGAGAAGCTCCCAAAATAATCCACCACACTCAAAAGGGTATCTAAGGACTTCCCTGGATCAGCTAGGTATACCAACATATCATCAGCATATAATGAAAGCTTTTCTGTTGTTCCAGCTATTTCCCAGCCTTCTATACCTGAGTTAGAGGAAATGAGTATCGATTGAGGTTCTATTATTAATGCAAATAATAAGGGGGAGAGAGTGCAGCCCTGCCTAGTGCCTCTACCTAAGGGGAAGGAATCCGATGTGTATCCATTTACCCTGACTCTCTCCGAGGGGGATTTATAAAGAATCTGTAGCCAGCGTATAAATTTTGCGGGGAATCCCATTAGGTCTAACACCGCCCACATAAATTCCCACTCTACTGAATCGAAGGCTTTTTCATTGTCTAGGGAAGCGAGAGCCCTCATACCTCGATTATCATGTTCGACCTAAAGATTAGTGAACAAGCACCTTAGATTAATATCGGTAGTCTTCCCCAGCATGAACCCCGACTGATCTACCCCAACCAAGGAAAGAATTACCACAATCTTAGAGCCAGTATCTTGGCAAAGATTTTGACATCAAGATTCAGAACTGAGATAGGTCGATAAGAGCTACACTGGTCAGATGGTTTTCCCTGCTTATGAATTACTACTATTGTTGCCTCCAAGAAAGAAGGAGGTAGCGAACCTTGCTCCAGCGCATATCTCAACAGCTTCCCTATTCTGTTGACAAGGTCCTTAGAAAAGCGCCTATACCATTCAGCTGGAAATCCATCGGGACCCGGGTTTTTTTTGGTTGCTAAAGAATTAATGGCTGCTTCAATCTCTGGGTCTGATATATCGGCCGCTAGGGCCTTTCTGTCGTCCCTATCCAGAGAGGGAATATTAATATCTGCTAGAAATTTGGTAATCTCTCCCGAAGTGCATGTGGTCTTGGGGGCATACAAATTCGCATAGTAGGAGGCAAACTGCCAGCAGACATCTCTAGGCTCCCTGAACAATATCCCTTGATCATTCAGGACTCCTGCTACTACCGTTTGCTGGGTCTCAGATCGAGCCAGATATGCCAAAGCTCTACTACACTTATCACCATCTGAGTAGATGGATAGTGTCTGATTCAAGAGTTTCTTCTGAGTATTCTCAGTTAAATGTAGAGTAAACCTACGTTGTGCATCTAGCCACATATTTTGTTTCTCACTACACGGATCTAGTATAAATAGCCTTTCTCTATCTGCTAGTTTCATCTCCAATTTCGACCGCTTGATATTCAATTCCTTTCTGTGTGTTGCTATTGCAGCAGTCAGCGCCCCCCTCATTACTGACTTAAAAGCATCCCATTCGACCAGGAGATTTGTAGATCCTTCATTTTCTATCCAATAGTTTCCCATAACATCTAGGCTATCACTCACCACCGGTAAGACCTCGAGCCACATGGGATTCAACCGCCATTGCTTATCAGCCGAAGCCAACTGCTGGGACAGAATCAGAAGGAGGGGGGCATGATCCAAACACCTCTCGGCAGATACTCACAAGACCTGATGTACGGAGAAAAATCTCCACTGACAAAGGCCAAATCTATACGGGATAGTGAGCCAGTGGAGGCCGAATAGCACGAGAATTGTGTATCTGTGGGATGAAAATAACGCCACGTCTCTATCAGACCATAGGCATTAGCCCAACATAAAAGCGTATTGTTGTGAGAGGCCTGGGGAATCAATCTGTCTCGTACTGGATCTAGAGTGGCGTTGTAGTCGCCCATAATAATGCAGGGCGTTGCTGGAAACATTGCTATTTTAGCTATAATTAAATCTAGGACTTCTCTGCGGAATGGCGGAGGGATATAGAGACCCACAATTAAATACTGCAGCCCTCTAACACTAGCATGTAGAATCACATATCTACCATAAGGGTCTAACTGTACTGAGAATATTTGAAACGTAAGACTTTTAAAACATAAACTCCTCTAGCGTGATTTGAGTATACTGCATGATATGTGGGGCCTATCCAAGGACGTTGCAAAGCGAGTACTTTCTGACCCTGAAGGTGCGTTTCTTGCAATAACACTATATCTGGGTTATACTTCTTCAGATAATTAAGAACTAGAGACCATTTAATCCTATTATTAAGACCCCTAACGTTCCAGGAGAGTAGCTTAATTAACGCAATTTTTACCACCAGAAAAAGAATATCCAAAATCTCAGTCCGATGAAGGTACACTCACACACACATACATACCACATCAAAGATCCTTCCAATACAAACGCCCACTTTAACCCACCCCTTCCAAACCTTCCCAACCCACCCTTCCCAATCCTTCCTAACATGGTTGAGCCTGAAACCCTTAACTAGCAAACTCTCGGGTATGATAGCCCTACCCTAACCCATTAGATGAACATGTATACCATATAGGTACTTTAGTGTGAAAAAGTAAATAGACAGTTCCTCTAATTACAGTGCATGTCAGTTCAGGGTATTGCCACCCAGCACACATATATAGGGTTAAAATCTTATCAATAGACAAAAACTAAAGATTAGGGATTATAACAGGAATACTAGTGGCGCGGTGAAACACTCCCGCCCCCCCTTAACATTAGCAGTAATTAGCTCTTTCAGTTGTCACCGCCAGAGTTCAGTTCATCAGCGGTGAGGCCTTGTATTTAGATTCCTGTCGATCCAATCTGTTGCTTCTTCAGGAGTATTAAAGAAACGGACAGTTTCTCCATTTTGCACCCGCAAGCGGGAAGGGTAGATCATTGCGTATTTCACATTTTTATCTCTCAGTCGTGCTCGGACCTCAGTGAACTGCTTCCTTTTCTTCTGGACCTCCGCAGTAAAGTCCGGGTAAAATGACAAGCGGACATTTTCATAGGTGATGTTACCCTTCTGTCTGGCAGCTAACAAAATAGCGTCTCTATCCCTGTAATTTAGGATTCTCATAATGAAAGGCCTTGCAGGGGATCCCGGTGGTAAGGGCCTGGTTGGAACCCGGTGTGCCCTCTCTATAACAAAGCAACTGGAGAGGGTGATAGGATGTAGTACCTCTTTTATGAGTTGTTCCGCAAATAATTCTGGGGTAGGCCCCTCTGCTCGCTCCGGCAGGCCCAGAATACGGATGTTGTTACGCCTGCTACAGTTTTCAGCATCTTCCGCTCTGGCTTGTAGCATCCGGACCTGCTGTAACAGCTGCCTGGTATTATTTCCAACTGTTCTAGACGCATCTTCCACGTCGCTTAGTCTTTGCTCCACTGCAGCCGTTCTCTCACGTATTTTGTCAAAGTCGTGCCGTAAACAGCTAAGATCAGACTGGAGATGGTCAATTTTGGATGTAAGAGCAGCTTGACAAGTTGCTATAGCTTTTATAATTTGGGAGGCTTCAGCAGAGGCAACAGGGAAATGGGACCCCTCACCTTCTTGCTCTGTCTGACTCATGGCATCCATGTATTGTTTAACCGTTGATGGAGCCACAGAAGAGGTTTTGCGGACCATAGAAATAGTCCACAAAAACTTGAAAAGTCAGCTTAGGTATGGCACTCCTGCAGTATATCAGATAGTTAATTTATCGACTCCAGCAAGTCCTGAATATCAGTCAGTCAGACTGTCATTAACTTTTACACTGTATAGGGGGGTAGGTATGTCGGTCCCACCATCAAGTAATACTGTATACCTCAAAGGGGTCTTCTAGCAGCCACTATAACGTTTATGAAGAGACCGCAATAGGGCTTACACTGACAGTGTTCTCAGGGGGGAGACGTTCAGACACTCTGCCCTGCAGCCACACTCCACTACCTCCGCTGTCAAGATGGCGCCAACCACGCAGCTCCCTTCCCGCTACAGCCGCAGGTCGCGTGGGTCTAGCAGGCACTGGCAGTAGCCTAAGGTAGCATGTCAGCCACTGTCGGGATGTCGTACCTGCAGTGCGCTTTCTATACTCCGTAGCTACTTATCACAGTGCCGTTTCTCACTTTCTTCTGGCAGCATCCCCCTGCTCTCTCCTTTGCGCCGTCAGCGTTGTCAGTATGGCCATCAAACTGCGGCATTTAAGTCCTTGTGGCGTGTCCCTAATGCTTAAGGGACTTGATGCTGCCGATGTGGGCTCAAATAACCAGGTGTACGTAGGGTTCTTCTCAGGATTTTGGAGGAGCACTGTGTCTCTGCTTCCTCACGCCATGCAGGTTCGGCCATGCCCCGGATTTTCACCAAGTTAATAGTGGAAATTGTGGCATTCTTGAGGAAGGAGGGGTTGACGATAATCCCCTACTTGGATGATTTTCTCCTGATTGGCGACAACCCTAAACAAACCGAAGACGACTTAAACACCTTACTATCAGTACTGAGCAGATTGGGGTGGATAGTAAACATAAACAAATCCAACTTCAAACCTTCCACCAAAACACGGTTTCTGGGGATGATCCTAGACTCCCACATTCAATCCACATATCTTCCCCAGGACAAGATGGTATCACTGCAGCAAAATATCAGGGCTTTTCAGAGAAAGAAGACGTGCTCCATAACAGAAGCCATGAGCCTACTATCTTCTTGCATACAATCGGTACCCTTGAGTCAGAATCATTTCCGACCCACTACAGGTTTGGATCCTCAGAGTCTGGAACAGACAGCAGATCTCATTAGACTGCACAATTTTTATACCCCTGTTGATAAAAAAGTCCCTAAACTGGTGGACGGAATCAACAAATCTTTCCAGGGGTGTACTGTGGAAAAAGACTCCTTACATACAGATTGTGACAGACGCAAGTCAGTCGGGCTGGGGAGCAAAAGTGGGAGACCTCTTGTACCAGGGATCCTGGTCCCAATCAGGCAGGGCTTAGTCGTCGAACTTCAGAGAACTGAGGGCGGTCTTGGAAACCCTAAAAGTAGCAGGAAAGAGCCTGCAAGGTTACCACATAAAAGTCTTCTCAGACAACACGACGGCTGTTGCTTACCTCTCGCATCAGGGAGGGACAAGGTCAGACGCTCTTCTGTCACTGTCATCCAAGATCTTTGATTGGGCAGAGCACAATGTAAGCTCCATTTCAGCAATCCATCTCAGAGGAGCTTTAAACCTAGAGGCAGACTTCCTCAGTCGCAAACAATTAGACCAGACAGAATGTCCTGTTGTGCATTTTTATAAGTACACAGTATGCGTGTGTATCTCACTGAATGGATATAGTCTTAGAAGGTATAGAAAACTCTAAGGTTTTCTACTAATGGAAGTTTCTCAGAAAAGCTAATGTTATTCCAGGCGTCGTTACTCAATAGCTTGGACAGTTAGAAATACAAACACACAGTGCGAGTGTAAGGTCCATTGTATTTCTTATCAAGCCCATAAATTCAAGAGTCTGGGAGAATCATGATGGTCCCAGTAAGTCTGGAAAGATTACTTCAAAGTGTCAAAGAAGCATCCCTCCTCTTTGATATACGCTGAGAAAGGTCAAAGGTATAATATGTAGCAAAAATCTGAAGTCTGATGTTACAACAGTGCCATCTGGAGACAGATGGACAATATTATATTATTTTACTATTTGTTTTATACCATGTCAAGGATTAATATGACATCATTGTGTTATTAGCATACGAATACACCCACCTTACCTGATTGGAAATGCTTAAAGGGAGTCTGTCACCACAATTTGACAATATAAACTGCTTACATGGCGCTCTAGCACAACTACACAAGATTCCAATGGTACCTTTGCTGTATTCTTCTGACTTTCACCGGCTGAAAAAACGTAGTTTTATCTATATGCAAATGAGGGCTCGCAAGTGCCCAGGGGCGGGGTTCTTGTTGTAGGCGCCCAGGCTGCTCTGCCTTCTTTTCATATTACCCCTCCTCAGCCTCTTCCTGGTCCCACCCTATAAGGCTGTTTCATCATCCCAAGTACCGGCCGAGATCCAGCACGTGCGCAGTTCACCGCCGGCCCGGGCATGCGCACTGCAATGTGTATATACTTACCTTTCTCTTGCTCCGCTTGCCTCCAGTCTCCCTGCTTGCTTCCGGTCTGCCGGCGCCTGCGCACAACATGAAGCGATGCCGCTCCCCACAATAGGCATCGTAGTACGCATGCCCGGGCCGGCAGTGAACTGCGCACGCGCCGGATCTCGGCCGGTACTTGGGATGATGAAACAGACTTATAGGGCGGGACCAGCAAGAGGCTGGGGAGGGGTAATATGAAAAGAAGGCAGAGCAGCCTGGGCACCTACAACAAGAACCCAGCCCCTGGGCACTTGCGAGCCCTTATTTGCATATAGATAAAACTACATTTTTTCAGCCTGTAAAAAGTCAGAAGAATACAACAAAGGTACCATTGAAATCTTGTGTAGTTGTGCTAGAGCGCCATGTACGGTAAGCAGTTTATATTGTCAAATTGTCAAGGAAACTGATCACAAGAAAGATACCAAAAAGAAACTTGGATAATTTTTTTGACTACTAGGAAGGTTCTTGAGAACTGGTCCCATCTGAAACTCTGTCTACCTCTGACCCGGTAACGTATACTGTGCTTATTGCTTGTGATATTAATAAGATATTTCTCTCGGTATATAGCCAAAAGCCCCCATACTGTGGAATATATAGTGTTAGGCGCCTCCATAATGCTGATTATTCTCTTAGCAAAGATGCATATTGCTAATGGAAGATCTGACATCATTTGAAAAGAGGAAGTTATATTCCATAGTCTGATTGCCGAGCTGGACATTTTATCATATTAATATCATATATTTTTGATTGGTCATAGGGAAACAGAGTCAAGGGATAACATTTATTCCTACTGTATTAATCCGTGTTTTATTATTAATCCCTGTTTGGTAAACAGAAGATCCTAAGTTTCTCCTGGTATATCAATTATTGGTCTGCTTGTTTAAAGTATAGCATTGACATTTTGTGATAATAAAATTTAAAGAGGACCTTTCACTTGTATGCAAACTAAAAACGAACTATATCAGTGGGCAGAGCGGCTATGAGCTGTGCGCTGCAATTGGCCAGCGCTGCAGCAAAGGACACGCCTCATACAAAAAAATCAGTCCAGTGAGCGCACACACCGGAGCCTATACCGGGCGAACGGAGCGGCGCCCAGACATACTAGTAAGTGCAGGGGGACCCCTGGGCGCCGCTCTGCCCACTGATATAGATGGTTTTTAGTTTGTATACAAGTGAAAGGTCCTCTTTAAGTTGTACTGTGCTGGTGAGATAGTGGTGTGTTAGCACCACCGTGTGGCATATTTTGGGTATTATTTTACAGCTTCATTGTTTGTCTTTGCAATTGTATTGATTTTATATTCTTTGTTTTGTATTGTGTATAATAAACTACATATATATTTTTGCATAGACAATTGTCCCTTTGTTTCACTGCTTGCACAAATCAAATTAAGATACTCGACAAAAGAACTTAGAGGCGATTATGTCCGCCTGAAGGATCATATCATTTTTTTTATTAATTTTTTATCCTCTCTTTTATATGAAGATTCTTTTTATATAGAAGATATTCGACAGTCCCTGAATTTAGAAGTTTTTCAGATGATAGTAGACAAATGGGGAGTGCCCGAAGTGGATCTCTTCGCCTCCAAAGCAAATACAAAGGTGGAAAAATTCTGTTCCCTAAACCCCAGGGACAATCCCTGGGCATTAGATGCTTT
Source organism: Bufo bufo (assembly GCF_905171765.1). NCBI lineage: Eukaryota > Metazoa > Chordata > Amphibia > Anura > Bufonidae > Bufo > Bufo bufo. Next base: position 451,154,390 of record NC_053393.1, on the reverse strand, counting down.
CTCTCTAAGATGGAACTGGAATCTATGCTACGCTTTTCCCCCTCTCTCATTGATCCCAAGAGTGATTCAAAAAATATGTCAAGACAGAACAACATTATTTCTGACAACCCCTTTTTGGCCAAAAGAGAAGCTGTTTTTCTTCCATCAAAAAGCTCTCCATCTCGGAACCTTGGCTTCCCTTTCGTCCTAACCAGCAGCACAAGTGGGATATTTGCCCCTGTGAAGCTGGTCAGGACAGGCGGAATTTTTGTTGAATAAAATTCTGCATCATCAATAATTAAATAGTTAATTAATTCCCCCCCTTATATAGACCGTCCTCCACAGGACTAGTTGCTTTTTTTCTGTCCTGTGGGTTCGGTCAGACAGGCATGACTCTACCCCAAGAGTCTCTCCCCTTGTGTTTTGGGGGAGAAATTATTAATTCTTTCTGTTTGTTGTTAATTCTGCGATTTTCTTTCAACAGGTTCGGGCAGGGGACTGGCTCTGTCTCCTGCCTGTCATCTGGGGCAGCGTGAAAATGAGGAGCGTCCTGGCTATGTACTAGCCTGTAAGTCGGAACAAATTTATGTCGACAGAATGGAAACATCCGGAGAAAGGTCCGGATTTAACCAAAAGGTTTAAACTTATGTTTCCCCTACAGGACGGGGACTCCCTGGATTGGGTCCCACCACCTAAGGTGGATATGGCAATAGCCAAGCTTTCCAGGAGAACCTTGGTGCCTTCTGATGACGGGAGTAATCTGAAGGATCCCCTTGACAGACGCGCAGAATGTTCGCTTAGGCGCAATTATTCAGCGGCATCCGCCTCTGCCTCCGTGGCCATAGCCTGTACCGAAGTGTCTGACTTCATTCGCGCCCGCATGCTCAAGATCCAGTCAGATATAGATTCGGGAGTCGCCAGAGATGATATTCTCGACCAGTTCAAGACTCTACTGTTGGGCATAGATTTCATGGCGGATGCGTCTCAGCAGCAACTAAAGCTAGCTGCTAAATCAATGCCTTTGTCTGCTGCTAGCAGACGTCCTCTATGGCTGAAGCCCTGGGTAGTGGACAATATCTCCAAATTCAATCTGTGCACTCTTCCTTATGAGCCTGGCAGATTGTTTGGCTCCGAACTTGATCGCTTGATGGAAAATCTAGCTGACAAGAAGGGGAAGTCACTTCCTCAACAATCCTTTCGAGGACGTGGAAGAGGCAGAGGAGGAAAATTCCAGGGAAGAGAGAGGAACCAGAGACGTTCCGAAGGTTACAAGAGGGGTAGAGGTCGCGGTCGCGGGAACCGCAGGACTGATCAATGACTTTCGGCAGCCCACCACCTCCCCATCCCCACCCCCCACACTTCCGCACAAATCTCCCTGTTTGAATCCCCCAGTAGGAGGTCGTTTATTTTTGTTCCAATTTTTTTGGAAGCAAACAATTCCAGATCCTTGGGTGCTGCAGGTCATCACAGCCGGATACAGGATCGATTTTATTTCCCAACCTCAGGAGAGGTTCGTCCTTACAGGGCGTTTAACACCCAGCAGACAGCTGATCCTGGAGGACTCTGTACTCCAGTACATAGTCAAGGGGGCCTTAGAGGAGGTTCCCCCTCGCGAGCTCGGTCAGGGAGTATATTCTCCCATTTTTCTTGTTCCAAAACCGTCAGGAGATTGGCGCATGATTATCGATCTGCGTTACCTAAATCGGTTTATCAGAAAGAAGCGTTTCCGGATGGAAACCATTTGCTCAGTCCTAAACATCCTGAGCCCGGCAGACGTGATGGTAACGATAGATCTGAAGGATGCTTACCTTCATGTTCCTATCTATCCGGCCCACAGGAAATATCTCAGAGTTGCTGTCTTCATAAAAGAGGTAGTGAAGCACTACCAGTTTGCTGTGTTGCCCTTTGGCATCTCCTCTGCGCCACACACCTTCACAAAGGTTGTGGCTAGAGTTGAGCGAACACCTGGATGTTCGGGTTCGAGAAGTTCGGCCGAACTTCCCGGAAATGTTCGGGTTCGGGATCCAAACCCGACCCGAACTTCGTCCCGAACCCGAACCCCATTGAAGTCAATGGGGACCCGAACTTTTCGGCACTAAAAAGGCTGTAAAACAGCCCAGGAAAGAGCTAGAGGGCTGCAAAAGGCAGCAACGTGTAGGTAAATCCCCTGCAAACAAATGTGGATAGGGAAATGAATTAAAATAAAAAATAAAAAATAAAAAATTAACCAATAACAATTGGACAGAGGTCCCATAGCAGAGAATCGGGCTTCACGTCAGCAGAGAATCAGTCTCTTCATGCCATAGCAGAGAATCTGGCTTCATGTCAGCAGAGAATCAGTCTCTTCATGCCATAGCAGAGAATCTGGCTTCATGTCAGCAGAGAATCAGTCTTCATGTCATAGCAGAGAATCAGGCTTCACGTCACCCACCACTGGAACAGGCCACTGTCACATATTTAGGCCCAGGCACCCAGGCAGAGGAGAGAGGTCCCATAACAGAAGATTCAGGCTTCATGTCAGCAGAGAATCAGTCTTCATGTCATAGCAGAGAATCAGGCTTCACGTCACCCACCACTGGAACAGGCCACTGTCACATATTTAGGCCCAGGCACCCAGGCAGAGGAGAGAGGTCCCATAACAGAGATTCAGGCTTCATGTCAGCAGAGAATCAGTCTTCATGTCATAGCAGAGAATCAGGCTTCACGTCACCCACCACTGGAACAGGCCACTGTCACATATTTAGGCCCAGGCACCCAGGCAGAGGAGAGAGGTCCCGTAACAGAGATTCAGGCTTCATGTCAGCAGAGAATCAGTCTTCATGTCATAGCAGAGAATCAGGCTTCACGTCACCCACCACTGGAACAGGCCACTGTCACATATTTAGGCCCCGGCACCCAGACAGAGGAGAGAGGTCCCGTAACAGAGAATCTGGCTTTATGTCAGCACAGAATCAGTCTTCATGTCATAGCAGAGAATCAGGCTTCACGTCACCCACCACTGGAACAGGCCACTGTCACATATTTAGGCCCAGGCACCCAGGCAGAGGAGAGAGGTCCCATAACAGAGATTCAGGCTTCATGTCAGCACAGAATCAGTCTTCATGTCATAGCAGAGATCCAGGCTTCACGTCACCCACCACTGGAACAGGCCACTGTCACATATTTAGGCCCAGGCACCCAGGCAGAGGAGAGAGGTCCCATAACAGAGATTCAGGCTTCATGTCAGCAGAGAATCAGTCTTCATGTCATAGCAGAGAATCAGGCTTCACGTCACCCACCACTGGAACAGGCCACTGTCACATATTTAGGCCCAGGCACCCAGGCAGAGGAGAGAGGTCCCGTAACAGAGATTCAGGCTTCATGTCAGCAGAGAATCAGTCTTCATGTCATAGCAGAGAATCAGGCTTCACGTCACCCACCACTGGAACAGGCCACTGTCACATATTTAGGCCCCGGCACCCAGACAGAGGAGAGAGGTCCCGTAACAGAGAATCTGGCTTCATGTCAGCACAGAATCAGTCTTCATGTCATAGCAGAGAATCAGGCTTCACGTCACCCACCACTGGAACAGGCCACTGTCACATATTTAGGCCCAGGCACCCAGGCAGAGGAGAGAGGTCGCGTAACAGAGAATCTGGCTTCATGTCGGCACAGAATCAGTCTTCATGTCATAGCAGAGAATCAGGCTTCACGTCACCCACCACTGGAACAGGCCACTGTCACACATTTAGGCCCCGGCACCCAGACAGAGGAGAGGTTCATTCAACTTTGGGTTGCCCCGCAATATAATGGTAAAATTAAAATAAAAATAGGATTGAATGAGGAAGTGCCCTGGAGTACAATAATATATTGTTAAGGGGAGGTAGTTAATGTCTAATCTGCACAAGGGATGGACAGGTCCTGTGGGATCCATGCCTGGTTCATTTTTATGAACGTCAGCTTGTCCACATTGGCTGTAGACAGGCGGCTGCGTTTGTCTGTAATGACGCCCCCTGCCGTGCTGAATACACGTTCAGACAAAACGCTGGCCGCCGGGCAGGCCAGCACCTCCAAGGCATAAAAGGCTAGCTCTGGCCACGTGGACAATTTGGAGACCCAGAAGTTGAATGGGGCCGAACCATCAGTCAGTACGTGGAGGGGTGTGCACAGGTACTGTTCCACCATGTTAGTGAAATGTTGCCTCCTGCTAACACGTTCCGTATCAGGTGGTGGTGCAGTTAGATGTGGCGTGGTGACAAAACTTTTCCACATCTCTGCCATGCTAACCCTGCCCTCAGAGGAGCTGGCCGTGACACAGCTGCGTTGGCGACCTCTTGCTCCTCCTCTGCCTTCGCCTTGGGCTTCCACTGGTTCCCCTGTGACATTTGGGAATGCTCTCAGTAGCGCGTCTACCAACGTGCGCTTGTACTCGCGCATCTTCCTATCACGCTCCAGTGTAGGAAGTAAGGTGGGCACATTGTCTTTGTTGCTGCTCGCACAGTCTGTCCAGCATGTGCAAGGTGGAGTTCCACCTGGTGGGCACATCGCATATGAGGCGGTGAGCGGGAAGGCCGAAGTTACGCTGTAGCGCAGACAGGCGTGCAGCAGCAGGGTGTGAACGCCGGAAGCGCGAACAGACGGCCCGCACTTTATGCAGCAGCTCTGACATGTCGGGGTAGTTGCGAATGAACTTCTGCACCACCAAATTCAGCACATGCGCCAGGCAAGGGATGTGCGTCAAACCGGCTAGTCCCAGAGCTGCAACGAGATTTCGCCCATTATCGCACACCACCAGGCCGGGCTTGAGGCTCACCGGCAGCAACCACTCGTCGGTCTGTTGTTCTATACCCCGCCACAACTCGTGTGCGGTGTGGGGCCTGTCCCCCAAACATATGAGTTTCAGAACGGCCTGCTGACGTTTACCCCGGGCTGTGCTGAAGTTGGTGGTGAAGGTGTGTGGCTGACTGGATGAGCAGGTGGAAGAAGAAGAGGAGGAAGCTGAGTAGGAGGAGGAGGAGACAGGAGGCAATGAATGTTGCCCTGCGATCCTTGGCGGCGGAAGGACGTGCGCCAAACAGCTCTCCGCCTGGGGCCTAGCCGCCACTACATTTACCCAGTGTGCAGTTAGAGAGATATAGCGTCCCTGGCCGTGCTTACTGGTCCACGTATCTGTGGTTAGGTGGACCTTGCCACAGATGGCGTTGCACAGTGCACACTTGATTTTATCGGACACTTGGTTGTGCAGGGAAGGCACGGCTCTCTTGGAGAAGTAGTGGCGGCTGGGAACAACATACTGTGGGACAGCAAGCGACATGAGCTGTTTGAAGCTGTCTGTGTCCACCAGCCTAAATGACAGCATTTCATAGGCCAGTAGTTTAGAAATGCTGGCATTCAGGGCCAGGGATCGAGGGTGGCACTGGCTAGGTGGGAATTTACGCTTTCTCTCAAATGTTTGTGAGATGGAGAGCTGAACGCTGCCGTGTGACATGGTTGAGATGCTTTGAGACGCAGGTGGTGGTGTTGGTGGTACATCCCATGTTTGCTGGGCGGCAGGTGCCAACGTTCCTCCAGAGGCGGAGGAGGAGGCCGAGGCGGCGGCAGCAGCAGAAGAGGCCGAGGCGGCAGCAGAAGAGGTAGCAGGGGGAGCCTGAGTGACTTCTTTGTTTTTAAGGTGTTTACTCCACTGCAGTTCATGCTTTGCATGCAGGTGCCTGGTCATGCAGGTTGTGCTAAGGTTCAGAACGTTAATGCCTCGCTTCAGGCTCTGATGGCACAGCGTGCAAACCACTCGGGTCTTGTCGTCAGCACATTGTTTAAAGAAGTGCCATGCCAGGGAACTCCTTGAAGCTGCCTTTGGGGTGCTCGGTCCCAGATGGCGGCGGTCAGTAGCAGGCGGAGTCTCTTGGCGGCGGGTGTTCTGATTTTGCCCACTGCTCCCTCTTTGTCTTTTGCTACGCTGTTGGCTCGGTCTCACCACTGCCTCTTCCTCCGAATTCTGAAAGTCATTGGCACGACCTTCATTCCATGTGGGGTCTAGGACCTCATCGTCACCTGCATCGTCTTCCACCCAGTCTCCCTCCCTGACCTCCTGTTCAGTCTTCACACTGCAGAAAGACGCAGCAGTTGGCACCTGTGTTTCATCATCATCAGAGACGTGCTGAGGTGGTATTCCCATGTCCTCATCATCAGGAAACATAAGTGGTTGTGCGTTAGTGCATTCTATCTCTTCCACCCCTGGTGGAAGGGCTAGGTGGATGCCCTTGGGAAACCCTGGCAGCAGAGTCTTCAAACAGCATAAGAGACTGCTGCATAACTTGAGGCTCAGACAGTTTCCCTGATATGCATGGGGGTGATGTGACAGACTGATGGGCTTGGTTTTCATGCGCCATCTGTGCGCTTTCTGCAGAAGACTGGGTGGGAGATAATGTGTACGTGCTGGATGCACTGTCGGCCACCCAATTGACTAATGCCTGTACCTGCTCAGGCCTTACCATCCTTAGAACGGCATTGGGCCCCACCAAATATCCCTGTAAATTCTGGCGGCTACTGGGACCTGAGGTAGTTGGTACACTAGGACGTGTGGCTGTGGCAGAACGGCCACGTCCTCTCCCAGCACCAGAGGGTCCACTAACACCACCACGACCATGTCCACGTCCGCGTCCCTTATTAGATGTTTTCCTCATTGTTCCCGTTCACCACAATTTTGAGAGTGGCAAATTTGGGAATAGTTTTTCAACCCAGAAAAAAAAATGTGCTTTTACGGTCACTACAAATAACTTGACCAGCTAAAACAGTACAGATTTGCTTGAATAGAAATGTGAGACCTGTTTTTTTTTTGCACTGTGTGACAGGTTAAGGTTTAATCACAGAATTAGACTTCTATCTGCACGGTAGCGTGTGTCTTAGGTTTTTCTGAATGACACTATCAGTACCTTCAATGTAAGATATCCTTTTTGGGATAGATTTCAAGTAGGCCTCAAATACCAGAAACTAGTTATTTTGAGAATGGCAAATTTGGGAATAGTTTTTCAACCCAGAACAAAAACTGTGCTTTTACGGTCACTACAAATAATTTGACCAGCTAAAACAGTACAGATTTGGTTGAATAGAAATGTGAGGCCTATTTTTTACGCGCTGTGTGACAGATATACCTTTAATCACAGAATTAGACTTGTATATGCACGGTAGCGTGTGTGTTAAGTTTTTCAGAATGACACTATCAGCACCTTGAATCTAAGATATCCTTTTTGGGATAGATTTATGATTCAAACAAATTTTATTGTACATATTTGTCTCATAAGTACAGAAATATTGTAAAGATCTTTACAGAAATCATTAAAAATGATAATGACATCTTATACATTATAAGACAGCTTTTCCACTCGATTTACAAACTCGAGATAAAGAGTTGAACACAACATTAGAGTGTAGCACAAATTAAATATGATTAAAGGGAGGGGGGGAGGAAGGATAAAGGTAAGACAATGGGAGGGAGGGGAGTTGGATGTTGCAGCGCACGTTTCAGTCTCCTTGCATAAACAGAGCTCAGACCTTTTCAGCACCATAATCAGAAGGTGGTAAGAATATTACTTTATAGAGATTGGAATCCTCTGTATGCTACCCATGGACTCCACACTTTTTGGAATACCAGAGTGGATCTGTTTTCCCATCCTGCAATTTGCTCCATTCTATATATATCGTCACATTTAATTTCCCACGTACTCAATGAGGGAGGGGAGGTATTTCGCCATTTTACAGCAACTAAGACTCGTGCAGCAGCGAGCAGGTGGGAAATGAGACGTTTGGTCGACCCACAACACTTTAATTTGTCCAGTAAATTCAATAAGCAAACCTGTGGAGATGGTAGGACCGAGCATTTACTTATCTTTGTGATTGTTGAGCAGATTTGAATCCAATAATCCCCAATCACCTCGCATTTCCACCATATGTGAAAAAAGGTTCCAATCTCTTTATTACATCTCCAGCAACTTTCACTCACATCTGGATACATTTTATGTAAGATTTCTGGTGTATAATACCATCTAGTGAGTATTTTAAAATAATTTTCTTGTAATCTCACACACGTTGAGATCTTTGGGGTCATAGAGAGACACCTGAGAAGTGATTTATCTTCCTTATCTAAACTTAAATCTCGTTCCCATTTTGCTAAGTATGGGTTAGTCTTTGCGCTTGAAAAGGTAAGTATCATAGAATACAGTATAGAGATTTTTTTAATAGGATCCTGTTTTTGGAGAGCTATTTTTTCAAATCCTGTGGGATCTGTTTTATGTAATGGGGTCATTGGTTTCAGATAGTTTCTTATATGCATTTTATGCAAAAATGATAAAGGAGAGATATTGGCTTCTTTATCCCAATCATCTCTTAATGCACCCCAAGCATCTAACAGATCTACAGCTGATGTAGTCAAAGTCTTTGCCTTTTCAGGTAGGGTTTGAATAAATTGTGGAGGTGCATCTTGTAGGATATCTCTCAGTTGTATCAGAGGGGAAAATGTGGTAGTAAGAAAGTGAGAGCACAATTTTTGTTTCCAAAGTCGTATCGTATTCTTAGTAATGACGTTTTCGATATCTGTTTCAGTTGTATGATTACTAAGTAGAAGTAACTGTCGGATAGCAGAGTGGCTTATGGCAAACTCAGATTGTATGTCAAGTCTATCACCTTTATAACGCAACCATTCTAAACATCTCATTCCATGAACAGCTAAATAATAGCCATGGAAGTCCGGTACCCCCATACCTCCTTGTTTGATAGGTAAATAAGTGTATTGTTTTGTAAGTCTAGGTCTTTTTTTATTCCACAAAAATTTGGAGAGGGTTGATTCCAATTTTGCGAAAAAGGATCGAGGGAGGAGAATGGGGAGTGTTTGAAGATAGTATAAAACTTTTGGTAATATAATGGTTTTGATTAAGGAGCGTCTGCCAAACCATGAAGTAAATGGGATCTCCCATGAATCTAACGTATGTTTGATTTCATCAGATAGACATATGTAATTCTCAGTATATAGTCGAGCAGGATCCGATGTAAGTTTAATGCCTAAGAACTTAATACTAGTATTTGACCATTGATACGGTGTGTGGAGTTCCAAATCCCTCTGAGTTTGGGTATCCAATGTCACATTCAGGACTTGAGACTTTGTCGGATTAATCAAAAAGTTGGATAAATCCCCAAAGAGTTCGAATAATGACTGAATAGCTAAGAACGCATCCTTAGGATTTGTGATTATTACCAAAAGGTCATCAGCGAACGCCGCTAATTGGTGATGAACTCCTTGTAACTCGACACCCCGTATTCTATCATCCTGTCTTATAGCCTGGAATAAACACTCGACTGTTAAGACAAATAACAAGGGCGACAAAGGACAGCCCTGTCTTGTCCCATTTGAAATTCGTAGAGGGGGAGAGAGTGTATCATTGACCACCACCTTAGCTGACGGCTTAGAATACATAGCCATGATAGCATTGACAAAGTCTATAGGAATTTTAAACCTCGTCAAGGCTTTCTGCATAAACAACCAATCTATGCGGTCAAATGCTTTTTCGGCGTCTGTTCCCAATAATAATAATGGAACAGAGCGGCTACGTGCATATTGAATAATGTTGAGAAGACGAGTGGTGTTCATCCTACCCTCTCTCCCCGCTACAAATCCAACTTGTTCGTTATTGACCAGGTTTGGCAATAACGGTTTTAGCCTAAGTGCTAAAATTTTTGCAAACATCTTTAAATCGTTATTTAATAAAGATATGGGTCTATAACTCGCGCAATTTGTTACATCCTTACCCTCTTTAGGGATGATGGTGATGTGAGCCATCAACATCTGTTCTGGTAATGGTATCCCTCTAAATGTATCATTACACAATTTCAAAAATTGTGGGAAAAGAGCTTTCTGAAATTTGCGGTAATAGATCATCGGAAGGCCATCAGGACCCGGACATTTATGCATCGGGATTGATTTAATCACCTCTATTAGTTCCTGCATTGTAATAGGTCTGATTAGAGAATTTATTTGTTGGTTTCCCAGAGTAGGAAGTTTCAGAGACGCTAACCAGTCATCAATCTTTTTTGATCTAAGATCTCTATCCTGAAGTGTATCATTAGTACGGAGATTATATAATGCCTCATAAAATTCCTTGAACCTTTTAGCTATATCTGCTGTATTCCTAGCCAAAGAGGATGTGTTAGTGCGTATTTTTTGTATATATGATTTAGCTTTCCTCTTTTTAATCTGTGCAATCAAAAACTTTGAAGCTTTGTCCCCATGCGCATAATACTTAAATCGTGCAGAGAGAAAAAGCTTTGCCGTTTTCTGATTCAGGATATTCTTGAGGGATGAACGTACTAAATTCAATTCATTAAGGTCCTTTTCAGATCTAGTTCTTTTATGAGAAGTTTCTAGAGTTTGTATTTTCTTTGTCAGAGACAATACCTGCTCTTCTCTTTTCTTTTTAAGGAAGGAGCCCAAACTTATAAAGTGACCTCTTATTACAGCCTTGTGGGCCTCCCATACCATTCCTTGCGCTATATCTGGGGTCTCATTTAGTTGGAAATATTCCTCTAATTTTTCTGTGGCTTTTTGGACATGTTCCAATGAGTCTAATAACGTCTCATTGAGCCTCCAATTAGACATAGGTCTAGGTAAAGACTCAAAGCTCATCTCCAAAGACACCGGGGCATGATCTGAGAGCAGCATAGTGCCAATTGAGGCGCTGGTACAAGAGGTCAGCTTATAGGCCGGGACAAACAGATAATCAAGTCTCTGATATGATCTGTGGGCCACTGAGTAATGGGAGTAGTCCTTAACATTAGGATTTAATATCCTCCATACATCTACCAATCCTAGTGAGTGTATAGCTGATTGTATTTTTTTTAAAGCTATTTGTGAAGTAGATGATACACCCGTCGATGAATCTATAAGCGGATGCATTGTGATATTTAGGTCTCCCCCAATTAATAAAATACCTTCTGTAAAATCTTTTAGGAGGTTTAAGGTAGTGCATATCCATTTGGTTTGTGCAATGTTAGGTGCATATAAATTACAAAACGTGTATGTACTGTTCCCAATTGTTCCCTTAATAAAGAGGTATCTACCCTCTGGATCCTCCAAGGTAGAACTAACGGCTAGGGGAAAGTTCTTGTGAAAGGCAATTGAGACCCCCTTTGAGGCTGAGGAGGGCCATGTACCGTGGAACCACCTGTTATAAGTAAGGTGGCTCATCCGCGGCACGTGGCCCTTCTTAAAATGTGTCTCTTGTAACATCAAGACGCTCACCTTTTGCTTACGCATGAGTTGAATTATCTGACTTCTTTTGGCAGGCGAGTTTAACCCTCTGACATTAAAGGAACAAATCTTTATGGTAGCCATTTCATGATTTCTTGTATGTTCAGTGTATGGTCAATGAGATCTATAGAGGATGAACACTGAAACGTCCGCTGCAGGGAGAGAAGTGGGAGAGGGGGGGGAGGAAAAAATGGAAAACGCAATATAAAATGAATAAAGAAAATAACCTTCATACATGAATCCAAAGATATCTCTAGACATGTAACATATATGATAGACAGTAATAAGATAACCATCATAATAACAAAATCTCCTCACTGAGGGAGATAATTTAGGGGAGGAGAATTGGACCTAGTACACGGTTATTCCGCGCACACAAGCATAAATAACTTCCTAATGTCACAACTGGAAATAGTAAAATAAGCACAAGTTATCAGGACTATTGAATGTATGGCTTGTGAAACAATCCTAATACTATATTAACTAGTATTACCTCTACTCCCCAGTCCCTCCCCCTCCGCCTCTCCCTCTAACATAACCTCTAGCCATTAAAGCTCTCTGATAGTGGAGCGGAAGGTGAGAGGACAGGGGGAAACCTAGGCGAGCACCAGAAAAAGAGAGGTACACATCCTATGATTTTCCTATCCCCTTATAACATCCGTGGGGATAACTCCCATACATCTTAACTGAAAACAACAGATGAAAAACATCATAATGGCAGCATCATTTTTCCTTAATTAAATCTAGGAAATACCCATACATGCTCAGTACCTCTCTTTAAATATATATAACCTAGCAATATAAAATAGGCATATTATCTCAATCTGGATGTAATGTCAGCCGCTTAGGTGTCATTCTGGACAAATTCTTCTTTTGCCTCTGAGATCTAGAAGACGAGGCAGGGGTCCAGGCGGTCAGCGTCGGGACAGCAGGTAGATCTGTGAGATTCTTCACAGTGGTCCAGTCCTGGATATCCAGCGGCTCTGTTTCCAGGATATTGTAAATCTGGATAAGGTCAGCAGGTGATCTAATCACGACTTTGCGTCCTGGCGTATTAACCAGCAGGCCGAACGGATGAAGCCAGCGGTATATAATTTTCCTATTTTGGAGAATCTCCAAGAGTGGCTTTAGGGCTCGCCTTTTTTGCAAGGTCATAGGCGACAGATCTTGGAATAAAGTAATTGTGGAACCGAAGCAGGCTATTGGGTGTTTATCTCTTGCCACTTTGAGTAACTTCTCCTTAGTTGTAAAGCTAGTTAAGCGACATATTATGTCCCTTGGTGGTTCTTGAGGTTTAGGCGGAGGACGTAACGCTCTATGGGCCCTGTCCATAGTGAAATCATCTGTGGCGTCCGGGCCTAGGATTTTATGAAAAAGTTCCAACATGGAAGTCATGATAACGTCTGGGAGCAGAGTCTCTGGAACTCCTTTTATACGCAGGTTGTTCCTGCGCCCACGATTATCTTGGTCTTCTATCAGATTATATAGCTGATTGATATGGGCTTGGGCATGGTCAAAGCTATGTGCCACTGCTGAGTTGAAAGCAGTAGTTCCTTCCCATCCCGCTTCCAGGGCTTCTACCCTTTCACCAACCTGTTTCAGATCGGTTTTAATATCTTGTAGATCCTGTCTCACCGGAGCTAGTGCGGCCCCCAGTGCTTGAGTAATAAAGTCCCTTGATACTGGGAGGTTATCTCTGGGACGTCTGGAGCTAGTTTCGCTGTCCCTACCTCCATCGGAGTCGACCGAGGCATCCGTTTGCTCCCCATGCTCGGAAGCTTCTCTTTCCGGCGCCATCTTGGATTCGGCTCTAGTCGGCCCGACTCCTCTCCTCAGGAATTTCTCCATTTCTCCGTGGGTGGAATGATTCCCACGTGCACCCGGAGTGTCCTTGGCTCTTTCTCTGCCGACTTTGCCCATTTCTAGTTGTCAGTTGTGCCTGTATAAGCTTGTGTGAGCGTAACCAAGAGCAGAGCTCACACAGACATGTGCGTCTCGCTCTGCAGCCAAGCTCCGCCCTTTTTGGGATAGATTTAAAGTAGGCCTGATATAGCAGAAACTACTAATTTTGAGAATGGCAAATTTGGGAATAGTTTTTCAACCCAGAACAAAAACTGTGCTTTTACGGTCACTACAAATAATTTGACCAGCTAAAACAGTACAGATTTGGTTGAATAGAAATGTGAGGCCTATTTTTTTCGCGCTGTGTGACAGATATACCTTTAATCACAGAATTAGACTTGTATCTGCACGGTAGCGTGTGTGTTAAGTTTTTCAGAATGACACTATCAGCACCTTGAATCTAAGATATCCTTTTTGGGATAGATTTAAAGCAAGCCTGATATAGCAGAAACTACTAATTTTGAGAATGGCAAATTTGGGAATAGTTTTTCAACCCAGAACAAAAACTGTGCTTTTACGGTCACTACAAATAATTTGACCAGCTAAAACAGTACAGATTTGGTTGAATAGAAATGTGAGGCCTATTTTTTACGCGCTGTGTGACAGATATACCTTTAATCACAGAATTAGACTTGTATCTGCACGGTAGCGTGTGTGTTAAGTTTTTCAGAATGACACTATCAGCACCTTGAATCTAAGATATCCTTTTTGGGATAGATTTAAAGTAAGCCTGATATAGCAGAAACTACTAATTTTGAGAATGGCAAATTTGGGAATAGTTTTTCAACCCAGAACAAAAACTGTGCTTTTACGGTCACTACAAATAATTTGACCAGCTAAAACAGTACAGATTTGGTTGAATAGAAATGTGAGGCCTATTTTTTTCGCGATGTGTGACAGATATACCTTTAATCACAGAATTAGACTTGTATCTGCACGGTAGCGTGTGTGTTAAGTTTTTCAGAATGACACTATCAGCACCTTGAATCTAAGATATCCTTTTTGGGATAGATTTAAAGTAGGCCTGATATAGCAGAAACTACTAATTTTGAGAATGGCAAATTTGGGAATAGTTTTTCAACCCAAAACAAAAACTGTGCTTTTACGGTCACTACAAATAACTTGACCAGCTAAAACAGTACTGATTTGGAGGAATATAAATGTCAGGTCTATTTTTTAGGCGCTGGGTGACAGGCTCAACTTGCCCCTGATGTAGTATATGGCCAAAAAATAACCACACTATTGATGGTTAAATGCACTTGGGTGACACAGGCTCAGCCTGCACCTGATGTAGTATATGGCCAAAAATTAACCACACTGTTGATGGTTAAATGCACTTGGGTGACACAGGCTCAGCCTGCACCTGATGTAGTATATGGCCAAAAAATAACCACACTGTTGATGGTTAAATGCACTTGGGTGACACAGGCTCAGCCTGCACCTGATGTAGTATATGGCCAAAAAATAACCACACTGTTGATGGTTAAATGCACTTCGGTGACACAGGCTCAGCCTGCAGCTGATGTAGGATATAGCAAAAAATAACCACACTATTGATGGTTAAATGCACTTGGTGGTAGCTTGTGCTGGCGCACCACAAGCCACAAAATGGCTGCCGATCACCCCAGAAAAAAGTGATATAAAAACGCTCTGGGCAGCCTAAAAAAAGTGAGCAATTCAATATTAGCACTTCAATGATCCACAGCTGGAGATCGATCACTGAATTAAGTCTTTTGGAGGAGTTAATCTGCCTAATCTCGCCCTAACGTCGCAGCAGCAACCTCTCCCTATGCTTGAATCAGCAGAGTGACGTGCAGTGCTACGTGACACAAGCTTATATAGAGGCTGGGTCACATGCTGCACTGGCCAATCACAGCCATGCCAATAGTAGGCAAGGCTGTGATGGCCTCTTGGGGCAAGTAGTATGACGCTTGTTGATTGGCTGCTTTGCAGCCTTTCAAAAAGCGCCAAGAAAGCACCGAAAACCGAACCCGAACCCGGACTTTTACGAAAATGTTCGGGTTCGGGTCCGTGTCACGGACACCCCAAAATTCGGTACGAACCCAAACTATACAGTTCGGGTTCGCTCATCCCTAGTTGTGGCTCCTGTGGTCGCCCACTTAAGACTTCTAGGCTTAGAAGTCGTCCCTTATTTAGACGATTGGCTTTTAAAAGCCGCGTCCGCAGACATCTTACAAATCCAGCTTCAACAAGCTCTCCAAACTCTGCAGAACCTGGGATGGCTCGTAAATTGGGACAAATCAGAGTTGGTCCCCTCTACCACAAGGCGGTTTCTGGGGTTTGTGATAGATTCACAACTAATGACCCTATATCTGTCTCCACAGAGGAAAGACAAAGTAATAAAAGCTGCAGAGTTCCTCCTATCCCCCAGACGGGTGTCTATTCGGGTTCTCATGAGGATGTTAGGCCACATGTCAGCGTCTGCAGAGGCAGTACCTTGGGCCTTGTGGCATCTTCGCCCACTGCAAGAAGAGGTCTTAGCGGTTTGGAGTCGCAAACCCAGGGACCTAAATCGGAATCACTCCCTGTCTGTAGAAGTCCATTCCTCCCTCAGGTGGTGGAAGAACCTAGTGGATGGAAAGCCTTTATCCCAACCTACTTGGGTGATTTTGACCACGGACGCCTCCCTTCTAGGCTGGGGAGCCCATCTGGGACACAATATAGTTCAGAATACCTGGAATCCTCAGGAGAGACTCCTCTCGTCCAATCTGAGGGAGTTGAGGGCGGTCAGGTTAGCCCTCAATCACTTCTCTCCTCTCATCCAAAATCAGGCTGTGAGAGTACGGAACGACAACACAACTGTGGTTGCTTATCTAAACAGACAGGGAGGAACAAGATCCCGGACCCTCCTGAGGGAGGTGGGATTAATTCTATCTTGGGCAGAGAGCAATCTATCTCATCTAGTGGCAGTTCACATCAGAGGGGATCTCAACATAGTAGCAGATCGTCTAAGTCGGGGCCTTCCGGTACCGGGAGAGTGGTCCCTGAATGACAACATCTTCTCCAGGATAGTCCAGCGCTGGGGGACTCCCGAGATCGATTTGATGGCAACTCGTTTGAACGCCAAAGTAAGCAGGTTCTGCTCCCTGTACAAAGAGGACAATCCAGTAGCGATAGATGCTCTGTCCATAACATGGAGGTTCAGGCTGGCTTATGTGTTCCCTCCAATTTCCATGATACCAAGGGTATTGATGAAGATCAAGCAAGACCAGACCTCAGTGATAGCCATCATTCCATTCTGGCCGAAGAGGTCTTGGTTCACCCAGCTCGATGCAGATGAGTCAAGGCAATTATTGGAGACTTCCCCTAATACATAACCTAGTGTACCAGAACACAGGTCCCTGTCTAGATCTGAGGAGGCTCAGTCTGACAGCCTGGAGACTGACCGGTCCCTTCTAGAAGCTAGAGGGCTTTCGGTGGAGGTCCTGAGAACAATCTCTCACTCCAGGGCGGATTCTACGAACCAGAAATATTCCCGCATATACAAGATATTTATGCGATGGTGCACGAATAGAGAGGTAGTTTCCTCAGATCCTCCTCTCTCTGATATCCTTCAATTCCTGCAGGATGGTCTAGACAAGGGTCTAAGCCTATCTACACTGAGAGCTCATGTTGCTGCCCTGTCAGCATGCCTTGGTAAACCAATTTCTCAGGACCCCCTAATCAAGAGGTTCCTTAAAGGTGCTCAGAGGCTTAGGCCCAGCATCCAGAGACCAATCCCTGAGTGGGAACTGCCAGTGGTCTTAAGGGGGTTGTGCTCCCCTCCCCCCCTTCGAGCCTTTGGAACAGGTAGACTTAAAATACATTTCTCTCAAAGTTACCTTTCTCTTGGCCAAACCTCAGCCAAGAGGGTTGGGGAGCTCCAGGCTCTGGGGGCAGCGGAACCATATTTAAGTTTTCTGCAGGACAAGGTCCTGTTAAGATTTCTGCCTACCTTTCTACCAAAGGTTCCTTTGTTTGTAAATACCAATCAGACGATCACACTACCTGTGTTTTCTCCTACTTCTAACACTCCTGAGGAGGAGAGATTACTTACCTTGGACATCCCAAGGGTCCTCAGAATATATTTAAACAGAACTGAAGAGTTCAGGAGATCGGAGAATCTGCTGATTGCTTATTCGGGGAACAACAGAGGGCTCAAGGTAGGTTTCCAATCCCACCTTGAGCAGATGGATCAAAGAGGCTATTAAGCTGGCTTTTATGTCCCAAGACTTACCACCGCCATCCTTCTTATCTGCCCATTCTACAAGGGCAGTTTCTACGTCATATGCAGAAAGGAAACGAATCCCTTTAGAGCAAATTTGTGCTGCTGCCTCGTGGAGTACGCAAAATACCTTTATTTCCCATTACCGCCTTTGGACGGTCTGTGTTAAATGCTGCTCTTCCATAGGTCAGCTCTCTAACTCCTGTGGGATAGTTCAACTACTTAGTAGGAAGTCCTTTAGCCCTCCCAAAATTTGTGTGAGGTTCCTTGCTACTTCCCCACTTGTGCTGCTGGTTAGGACGAAAGGGAAGCGTCAATTTTGACGTAAATTTGTTTTCCCTTAGTCCTAACAGCAGCACACAAATATCCCTCCCTCTATGCTGTTATGATTACTTATTAAAAAAAAGCAACTAGTCCTGTGGAGGACGGTCTATATAAGGGGGGGAATTAATTAACTAATTAATTATTGATGATGCAGAATTTTATTCAACAAAAATTCTGCCTGTCCTGACCAGCTTCACAGGGGCAAATACCCCACTTGCTGCTGTTATGCTGTTAGGACTAAGGGAAAACAAATTTACGTCAAAATTGACGCCTCTCCCTCTCAGGAGGGATCTTCTGCATCAGGGACCAGTTCTGTATCCCAATCCTCAGTTCCTGAAACTAATGGCCTGGATCCTGAGATTCAAATACTGAAGTTCCAGGGTCTTTCGGACATAGTGATAGATACACTTAGAGCCTCCAGGAAATAAGTAACTTTGGCAATCTACCTGAAAATATAGAAAAAAATTCTGTTCCTGGTCAGGTGAAACGTCCCCGAATTTAGAGAAACCAAACATTTTGAAAATACTAGATTTCTTACAAGGGCTTGATCTAGGACTAAGACCGTTTACTCTTAAGGTCCAGGTGTCAGCACTTGGCTGTTTCTTTGACCAGTATATCGCAAACCATCGTTGAATTAAAAGGTTCATGAGAGCAGCCTCCAGACTTCGGCAGACTGTACAATTTTGGATCCACTCCTGGGATCTAAATATCGTACACTCAGGACTGACTCTACCTCCTTTTGAGCCTATGGACAATTGTTCTATAAAGTTGTTATCACAAAAAATGGCTTTTCTAATAACAATCACATCTGCCTGTAGATTAGGTGAGATACAGGCAATTTCCATCAGAGAACCGTACCTACGTGTTATGGACGATAGAATAATCCTCAAGTTAGATCCGGGTTTCCTTCCAAAGGTAGTATCCGATTTTCATCGTAGTCAAGAAATCATCCCGCCTTCATTATGTGAAAATCCCTCAAATAATAAAGAATTAGTTTTCCATTACCTGGATGTCAGACATTCTGTCCTGAATTACATTAAATCTACCAAGTATTTCAGGAAATCTGACAGTCTGCTAATTCAATTTGCAGGGAAAAACAAGGTCCAAAAAATTTCCAAATCTTCTTTAGCCAGATGGATCAAGAATACTATCTCTTTTGCTATGAGATTCAGAACCATCCTTGTCCTGACAACCTGAAGGCCCATTCAACCAGGGCCATGTCCTCCTCTCAAGCTGAGAGGGCAGGTGCATCCCTCAAAGACATCTGCAGAGCAGCTACATGGTCAAGTGTGCATACATTTGTGAAACACTATAGACTTAATTTTTCCAAAAAATCGGACTTGTCTTTTGGACGGAAAGTCCTTCAGGCAGTTGCCCCCCCCCTTGATATAATATTTTGTATATCTCCTTGTATGCCGTTGTGGTGATGCTATGGAAAAAACGGCATTAGTCTTATCAGTAATTCAGTTTCCATGAGATCACCACGACAGCACATTATTCCCTCCCTTTTATTAGTTTATTTGTTACGTTCGGAAGGGCCTCCTGATGGGTATAAGGTAATGCCTTCCTATTTTGGTTCTTGTGTGATTCACCACCTTTTTTCTGTTGCTCTGCGTGATTTTGAAAACACTGGTATTCATGGTGGGAGGGGGGGATTTAAACCTTTCTCTGTTCCTGCCCCTACAGAGGTCAGAGGTCAATCTCCTTGTATGCCGTTGTGGTGATTGATGGGATATATGTGACTCCATTTTGTCTCATTTAGCCACGTGTATTACATTTGGTTAGTGCACTACAAAACCTCCCTTCTTCCTATGGAATGTGAGACACTTCCTTAAACTGTTTCAGGAAATCCATACATGTTGAAAGTATGAACAGTCCAAGCCATAAAAGGACATCTGGCTCAAGTGTCTGCTAGCTTATGTGTATATACCTGATTGGTCAAATGCTGTTACTAGGAGTCATCTATTATGTTAATGCAGAGCTTATGTGTGACCATACTATAGGTCAAATACTAATGCTAACATATGATTGGATGTAAAGGAAGCTCAACCCCCTCTATTAAAACTGTTTGCCAGCTGTGAATAAACCAGAATGGATTGGAAATAGACATGTGTTCATCTGGTCAATCTAGTTCATTCTCCCGGTACCGGTAAGACTTAATTCAAGCTGGCCACTGAAATCATGTGTCAGGGACACACCGTTAGGCAAGAGATTAAATTTTCCTAACAGCTTTGGGGGCTCAGTTTCCGGGATTGGGAGGGTCAACTCTTCAGGTCTACCGTGAAAGACATCAATTTTTGTCCGCCTTGGACCTGGGAGCAATGACCAAAATCCCATTCAAGTAAGTCGAACCATCTATTTATGATTTCAGTGGACTGCGATGTCTGGGACACGCAAATGTTGATTGTAAGCGGCTCATATCATTGAGTCCATATCGTTATAAAATGTTGATTGTAAGAGGCTCATTTGAGTCCGTATCGTTAAGAGATAGTGCACTATATAAGGATATCTGTTCCGGGAACAGAAGGATACAAGCTTGAATTAACTCTTATGTATATATAGTATAAGTATTTTAGAAGTATTAAGATTATCTGTCTGTGTGAGATGTTGGCCGGGTGGTAAGTTTACGGTCGCATCCCGCTTTGAAATCATTCTGTTTCTATCACTGCCAACATGTAAACTTTGTTGCACGGTCTAGTCCCACAAATTATTTTCTAGTTAACACATGAGTAGACAATTGGGCAAGATGTGAGAATTGACAGTTAAAATGTGAAACAGAATGTTATGCCAGTCTGGCAGGGATGAAAAGCTGCAAAAAGCTGTTAGAAGCTTACAGACTGGTTACATCAGAGCTCCTGTGATTGTGAAGGGGGGCTATAGTGAGTGACAAGACACAGCAGAGTCAGGAAGTTAATTCATGGCAAGGGAAAAAGTGTCTCAGTGTTTGCAATTAGAAAGGGCTTGTGTTAAACATTCAGAAATGAACTGGTTAAGTTTTGTTGCCCTAATGATCTGTGTGTGTTTAAATAGTGACGATTTATAGTCCCTGGAATTAGAGATTACAGCACTAAAAGATGGACAGTTAATGCATAAGTGTATTGATAGTTGAAGCGAGAAGTTGTTGAAGGATAATAATAGCCTGGTGCAAGCTGAGTTATGGTGAATAAGTGTATATGGAAGTGACTGAGAGAACTTGAAGTTAGAGAAATGAAATGAGCAGCATTTCTTATTTCAAGATGGAGGATTTTGAATCCTATAGAGAACAAAGAAGTTGCCATGAGGCATCCTCCCCCCCCCCCCCCCCACCACATCTGCAGTAAACTCCAAAATGTCACTTGTAGTCCCACAAAAAAAAAAAAGAAAATTTCTTCCTGTTCTGTCTGAGATGTGTTTTCAGAGAGAGCCCCCTCCCATCTCACCCCCCTCCTCTGCTCAGGAATTTCATATGGGGGTTGAGGGGGGAGGGGGGCTGCTAATTGGTAAATGCATCAGCAGAATGTGAAGATACTAACCTGTGTTATTTCTAAGATATTCCAGACAGGGCTCCAGTATTGGATTAGATCTTTCCCAATTGTATGTTCCGATGGTTTAAAATGTGCCTGCAGTGATGATGCTAATTGGAAGTGTCTACTCGTATCAATCTAAGGTTGCACCCAATAAGTCCTTATTCAGATGTGAGTAAAAGTTTGAGGAACATGTGGTACAGCTGAACGTCTTGATGTATTGCTTTACTTCCCCTGTTTGAACACTCCTGAAATGGGAGACGCAAGACAAGAGGAAGTAGAAGGCATGGTTGTGTACGGTGGGGGGCGATGTGTGTAACACTAAACAAAAAAACTACATGGCATATAAGATGATTTGTTAATTTTAACAAAATGACTGTATGATTAACATGTACATTGTTTTACAGTGACAGACCATCAGCAATTCTGGGTGTGGTATGAATATCTGCTTCCCGGAAAGCTGTGTTTGTCTGTGCTGCAAATTTTGGAATGTAACAAAGAGATTGTGTGATTGGGTGAAAGATACATGATTCAGTGGAATGTGAATGGGTGTGGCTCTGAGTTGTATGTACGTAGCAGAGCTGTGTGTGTGCAATTCATATTCTATGTGTAAGGGCGTGGTTATGAGCTGGTTTGTGAAGATGAGTACATGAAAATGTATATGAATGCGTATGGAATACGGTATTTGCTTTTAAATATGCGCATTAAGAATTTTATTTTATTTTCTTGGAAGTTTTTTTTTTTTTTTTTATTGGTACCAACAGCATTGATCAAGCTGTACATTTTTATTTCAATGAAAAGTTTTTATGGGCCCTTTGTGTGTTCATGTCTGTATTGTCAGATCTGTTTGTTTCAATGTTTGCAGTTACATGTTACATGTTCAGTGTTGTGCTTGACATCAGAGCTCTGCTCGTATGGACAGCTAAGATACTAATGGCAGAACAGAAGACAGACCAAAGCGTCCACCAAAAGTGGTGGACTTAGGTGACTCAGAGTGGGAGGAAGGAAATGTGAGCCCTCTATGGGAATAAATGGGGTACTGACAAGGACATACAGAACAGATTCCTTACCAGTAGAAACCATGGACAGGGAATACATCATGT
The DNA here is from genome assembly GCF_905171765.1 of Bufo bufo. Lineage (NCBI taxonomy): Eukaryota > Metazoa > Chordata > Amphibia > Anura > Bufonidae > Bufo > Bufo bufo. Next base: position 451,132,079 of record NC_053393.1, on the reverse strand, counting down.
CATGTATTTAGCATTATACTAGATTGCCCAGTCAGCCTATTAGGGAGAGATTTGTTCATTAAGCTTGACTTGCAGGTATCAGCAAAGAATCAGGACATAAGAGTACACTCAGGTCTCATTCCAGTCTCTACACCAGTGCCACTGATTCTTGCAAACATACAGGACCACCCAGAATAACATTAACCCTGCATTATGGTCCTCAAATGAATATGACACAGGATTCATAGATTGCACACATTACACAGCTACTGGGAAACCAGGTGTCATCTCAGTGTTCCAGAAACAATACCTGCTGTTAAAAGAGAAACTTGATGGGCTTAGGCCAGTGGTCGGCAAGCCGCGGCTCGCGAGCCACATGCGGCTCTTTTGATCCTTCACTGCGGCTCTTTGGTTCGGGCTGGCGCAGGGGCGTAGCGTGGGGGGGGGGGGGGCCGTTGCCCCGGGCGCAAAATTGCAGGGGGCGCCAGGCGGCAAACACTTTAATGAGGGTCATGGGAGCCTATGGCTCCAGTCCCCTCCGTTCTTCCTCATAGGTTTCAGCCTGAAGCCTATGAGGCAGTAGAGCGAGCGTAGTGTAAGAGAATGTAGTTGATCCTGGGAGGTATGATGATGTCAAGGGAAGAGGCGGAGTCTCGTCATCCAGGGGGCGTGGCCTAACGATGTGCGGGAGATTCTACAGAGCAGGAGCAGAGTGTGAAGGTAAGTATGTGGAGGAGAATAGTGACTGTTATTTTTACTTGGGGGGGCTTTTTGCAGGGGCTGAAGGGAGAAGGAATCGGGGGGGGGATATTATTTACATGGGACTGTATGCTGGAGAGGCTGAAGGCAGGGGGGGGTGATATTTTACATGGGACTGTATGCTGGAGGGGCTAAGGCAGGGAAGTGATGTGTTTTACATGGGACTGTATGCTGGAGGGGCTGAAGGCAGAGGGGGGGGTTGTATCTTACATGGTACTGTATGCTGGAGGGGCTAAGGCAGGGAAGTGATGTGTTTTACATGGGACTGTATGCTGGAGAGGCTGAAGGCAGGGGGGGGTGATATTTTACATGGGACTGTATGCTGGAGGGGCTAAGGCAGGGAAGTGATGTGTTTTACATGGGACTGTATGCTGGAGGGGCTGAAGGCAGAGGGGGGGGTTGTATCTTACATGGGACTGTATGCTGGAGGGGCTAAGGCAGGGAAGTGATGTGTTTTACATGGGACTGTATGCTGGAGAGGCTGAAGGCAAGGGGGGTGATATTTTACATGGGACTGTATGCTGGAGGGGCTAAGGCAGGGAACTGATGTGTTTTACATGGGACTGTATGCTGGAGGGGCTGAAGGCAGAGGGGGGGTTGTATCTTACATGGGACTGTATGCTGGAGGAGCTAAGGCAGGGAAGTGATGTGTTTTACATGGGACTGTATGCTGGAGGGGCTGAAGGCAGAGGTGGGGTTGTATCTTACATGGGACTATATGCTGGAGGGGCTGAAGGCAGGGGGAGTGATGCATTTTATTAGGCTACTTTCACACTTGCGTTCAGAGCGGGTCCGTCTGATGTCTGCCCAGACGGATCCGCTCCTATAATGCAGACTTGGGGTCCGTTCAGAACGGATCCGTCTGCATTATATTGTAGAAAAAATTGTAAGTGTGAAAGTAGCTTCAGTAGCTTAGTCTCATCTTCAAGCGGATCCGTCCCCATTGACTTACATTGTAAGTCTGGACGGATCCGTTTGCCTCCGCACGGCCAGGCGGACACCCGAACGCTGCAAGCAGCGTTCAGGGGTCCGCCTGCTGAGCGGAGCGGAGGCTGAACGCTGCCAGACTGATGCATTCTCAGCGGATCCGCGTCCACTCAGAATGCATTAGGGCTGGACGGATGCGTTCGGGGCCGCTTGTGAGCCCCTTCAAACGGAATTCACAAGCGGAGCCCCGAACGCAAGTGTGAAAGTAGCTGGGACTGTGCAAGGAGGGCTGGAAGGCAGGGGTGTGATATTATTTACATAGGACTGTATGTTGGAGGGGCTGAAGGCGGGGAGTGATGTATTTTACATGAGACTGTATGCTGGAGGGGCTGAAGGCAGGAGAGTGATGTGTCTTACATGGGACTGTATGTTGGAGGGGCTGAAGGCAGGAGAATGATCTATCTTACATGAGACTGTATGCTGGAGGGGCTGAAGGCAGGAGAGTGATGTGTCTTACATGGGACTGTATGCTGGAGAGGCTGAAGGCAGGAGAGTGATGTGTCTTACATGGGACTGTATGCTGGAGAGGCTGAAGGCAGGAGAGTGATGTGTCTTACATGGGACTGTATGCTGGAGAGGCTGAAGGCAGGGGGAAGGTTGTATCTTACTTGGGACTGTATGCTGAAGGGGGGCATAATTATTATTATAATGCTACAGAGGGGGCCATTTTAATATTAATAATATTAATACAGAGGAGGAAATAATAATAATAATATAGAGGGGCCAGTATATATTATAATTATACAGAGGGCATTATAGTTATGGGAACTACGGGGGAGATCTGTTATCTGAGGATGATAGTAAAGTGAGAAATCCCAAACATTTTCTGTGAAACTCTACAGAGACGAGAGGCGGCTGAAAGAAGGTGTCATGGCGGTCCTATCTCCGAATGAAGATGCTGAGGAAAGTCTACATCACAGGAGAGGTCACTGGATGTAAGAGGTATGGTGCGGTCTTCTCCTGTATTTTTCATAGCAATGTATGTTATGTCCATACAAATATCTGTTTGGGAAGGGGGGGGGGGGTGGATATAGAATTTGGGCCACACTGCCGACGCCTGTCCCCAGACTTCAGGTCACACTGCGTGTCCTGAATTCTGGGGCTCACACCCATCTACTACATCATCTGTACTCAGAGTTATCCCTGTGTTACCTGTGGTGTTACATAAGACTGCAGATGACATCTACTGCATTATTTGTAAAAAGGGGTGTGGTCACAGCTTGGGGGTGCAATACTTGGCTTGCCCCGGGTGCTGGCAACCTACGCTACGCCACTGGGCTGGCAGGTGGGCGGCCGCGCAGCCATATCGCGCCGCTCAAGCTGCTTGTAAATTGTCCATCATGCGCCTGCTGCCCCGTCTGTCTGCTCCTTCCACTTTATGAATGAAGCAGGCAGGCGGGGCAGGAGGCATGACGGAGGGAGAGATGTCACGCTGCGCACAGCAGCAGAAGAGCGGGCAGCGCGGCTCTAGTTCGGCTGCCCACTGTGAGGAGGGGTGGAGTGGTGAAGAGGCTGCCGCTCAGGAGGAACGAAATGTCCTGCAGCAGAAAGGTAGGAGCTGCCCCCGGTGTGTGCACTGCACCGGCCCCGCCGCAAGTGTCCCTGCCCCCTTCCTTCCCCCCACTAATACATTACTTACTGGAAGGCACTTATGGGGGATATCTGTGGATGGCTCACTTATGGGGGATATCTGTGGATGGCTCACTTATGGGGGATATCTGTGGATGGCTCTTATGGGGGATATCTGTGGAGGGCACTTGTGGGGGATATCTGTGGAGGGCACTTGTGGGGGATATCTGTGGAGGGCACTTGTGGGGGATATCTGTGGAGGGCACTTGTGGGGGATATCTGTGGATGACACATATATAGCATCTTATGCTATATATGTGTCATCCACAGATATCCCCCATAAGTGCATCATCCACAGATATCCCCCATAAGTGCGTCATCCACAGATATCCCCCATAAGTGCGTCATCCACAGATATCCCCCATAAGTGCGTCATCCACAGATATCCCCCATAAGTGCGTCATCCACAGATATCCCCCATAAGTGCGTCATCCACAGATATCCCCCATAAGTGCGTCATCCACAGATATCCCCCATAAGTGCGTCATCCACAGATATCCCCCATAAGTGCGTCATCCACAGATATCCCCCATAAGTGCGTCATCCACAGATATCCCCCATAAGTGCGTCATCCACAGATATCCCCCATAAGTGCGTCATCCACAGCTATCCCCCATAAGTGCGTCATCCACAGATATCCCCCATAAGTGCGTCATCCACAGATATCCCCCATAAGTGCGTCATCCACAGATATCCCCCATAAGTGCGTCATCCACAGATATCCCCCATAAGTGCGTCATCCACAGATATCCCCCATAAGTGCGTCATCCACAGATATCCCCCATAAGTGCGTCATCCACAGATATCCCCCATAAGTGCGTCATCCACAGATATCCCCCATAAGTGCGTCATCCACAGATATCCCCCATAAGTGCGTCATCCACATTACATCCACATCTGCAGACAAGTTTAAGAAAAGTAAAAAATGATAAAGATAAAATGAAATAATAATCAAGATCCAAATAAAAGAAAGTACATATAAAAGTATTCAAAAACACACTCTGGGCCCATGCCCACGAATGTAAGGGCGCCGTGCCTGTGCTGCGGACCGCAAATAGCGGTCCGTAATGCACGGACACAGACCATGGGGCAGCTGCATGAGGATCGCGGACCCATTCACTTGAATGGGGTTCGCGATCCGCATCCGACTGCCCGCACCGCAAAAAAGTAGCACATGCAGAAGTGAATGGGTCCATGATGCGGGCTGCACACGGCCGTGTGCAGCCCGCATCATGGACCCATTCACTCCAATGGGTCCAGGATCGGGGATATGAGTGCTGCAGTGTGCTTCCGTGGTGCTTCTGGCTGTGCCTCCGCACCGCAAAAAAGTAGTGCATGCGCCCGGATCCTGGACCCATTGTAGTGAATGGGTCCTTGATGCTGGCTGCACACGGCCGTGTGCAGCACTCATCATGGACCCATTCACTTGAGCATGCGCTACTTTTTTGCGGGCACAAGGTCGTGTGCATGAGCATAATAGTCCTCACTGGTACTGTTGATGCAATATTTTAGGTTTTAAAAATGTGGCTCTCGAAAGAAATTCCAATCGGGGTTTTGGCGATATTTGGCTCAGTTGACAAAAAAGGTTGCCCACCACTGGCTTAGGCCAATGATAGAAGAATTCCTACAAAAGGGAATCCTGGAAGAGGTGATTTCACCCTACAGCACGCCCGTGAATCCAGTGACAAAGGCAGATGGTGCTGCCCGCTTTGTACAGGATTTAAGGGCCATCAACAACATCATTGTGCCTATAGCCCCTGTTGTACCTGATGTCACTTAATTATTATCTGCCATTCCAGCAGACGCTGTTTGGTTCAGTGTGATAGATCTGAAAAATGCTTTCTTTTCTATCCCAGTTGATAAGATAACCAGACTACTTTTTGCTTTTTCCTTTGACAGACGCCAACTGACCTGGTGCAGAAATGCCCCAGGGATATGCTGATTCACCTGTAGTGTACAGCATAGTCCTCCGAGCGATGTTAGAGTCATGGTACATCCCCCCAAGGTTCTGTGCTGCTACAATATGTCGATGATTTATTACTGTGTAGCATGTCAGCGGAGGCCAGCATTCAGGATGGTTTATCACTGTTATAATGGTTGTCAGGATGTGGTCACAAAGTGACACTTAAGCAAATGCAATGGTGTAAAATGCAGGTTGAATACTTGGGCTTTGTCCTCACAAAAGGTGAACGGAGAATCAGCACAGAAAGAGTCCAGTCTATTGCGGGTTTGGTCGCCCCGCACACCAGGAAAGAAATGTTATCTTTCCTTGGTATGATAAACGGTAGACAATGGATTACTGATTGCTCCCACTATTGACAATGTTTTGAGGCAAGCCACTCTGGATGGAAATCCAGATTTGATTAAATGGTCTTCTGAAATGTACAATGCATTTGATTATCTGAAATGTTCGCTCATGTCGAGTCCAGGGCTGGGCCTCCCTGACTATAATATGCCCTTCCACATGTTTGCACGCCAAAATTGTAAAACCATGGCGGGTGTACTGACACAAGAAAACGGAGGCAAGTTGCGTCCTTGTGTGTTTTTCTCAAAGGTAATGCCCACCTCTGTCCAGGGGATGCCGGCATGTCTGCGTTCTCTTGCAGCCTGTGCTATGATGGTAGAGTCGGCAAATTCTTTCACAATGTGACATTACACCATTTTGCACACCACTCATGATGTTGTAGGCCTACTCAAGGACATCCGCACTCAACACAGCAGGCAGCTGAGCTTATTGCACTCACTAGGACATGTATTCTACATGCTGATAGACCTGTCACCATTTATACTGAGAGTAGGTACACACATGGGGTAGTGTGGGACCATGGTATGATCTGGCAGAGGAGAGGATTTACGGCAGCAGATGGTAAGGATCATGTCTCACAGGGCAATGCACTGGCAGTTAAGATGGCAAAATGAGTGGCCAAAAGCAACCTCACAGGTTTGTATAACCATTGGGAGATGCCATGTTTGGCACCTCCAACCCCTGAGATGTTGCAAATGCTTACTGATCTTCAGTGGTATGCCACTGAACAGGAACAGCAAGACTGGTGTTATCCAGTATTGCAGAAAAATCCTAAGACAGGATTAGAATTAGTCTGCAAAGAGGGGAAGTTATGCATTTCCCCAATACAGTGCTTCCATCTTAAGTAGCACATTTCCACAGAGTAGGACATAAACAGCATTGAGATACTCATGGGTAGGCCTTTCCCCACACCATGGGCAAGACGCCCCCTGGTAGTACAGGAAGGGGACTTGGACCTGATCAGGGAGGAGTATGTTACTAATCTGATCAAAGTCCTCAGTAAAACTGAAGAATAAGTTGCTTGTAAGTCTCCTTCTCTTTCACAGGAATCAACCCGTCCATTCCGGATAGGCGACCAGGTGATGATCAAGATCTTAAAGAAGGGAAAGGAACCAGGAAGCTTCACCTACGGACCACCCACCGAGGTAGTCGTGATCACCAGAACAGCAGTCCTCACTGAACAATCGCCCACGTGGATCCACGCCACAAGGATTAAGTTGGTGAAGAAAAGAGAGGTACTAACGGGGGCAGATAGCCCTGACCTCCAACGAGGCCCAGAGGTACTAACGGAGGCAGACAGCCTTGACCTCGAAGAAGATACAGAAGGGGTACTAACGGAGGCAGACAGCCTTGACCCCCAACAAGATGACGCAGTCGGGAAATTCCTCGAGATGGCTGAGATGTAGTGCCTTAATAATTGTAATTTTGTGTCTCCTACTTACTGTCCCATGGCTGTGGAACAGACAGATATACCTGGAAACAGAATGCAGAGGGGAAGACAGTCTATGCAAGACAAAGGAGAACTTATGGCTGTACCTGGCCAAAACTCTGAACTTAACTGACTTTTGTCTCCAAACCACTTTATCGGCATCTAACATTTTGGAGACATGTCTGGTAGCGGTCCCCACCCCAGTAGCTGTATGGACGGGGCTCCTACGTTCCCAATGGAATGACGCAGATATGGAGGATCATGATGTTAAATATGGATATGTAAATCCTTATCATGCTTGTTATGACTGTCCTACATATGAGACTCTGCAAAGTAATATGATAGAAGTAATTACAGGTCTTGTCACAGCAGCAGAAATATGTTATAACTTCTCCTGTAATGAGACACTATTGCCCCCCTGCATACAAGCAAAAATGCAGAACAAGACTAAACCAAATATTTGTGATAGAGATTTAGGTAGTTGTAAAAAGATAATATCAGGAAAGAATATGCAATGTAATATTACAAAAACAGTACCATCCCTAGACAAACATGTACCTCTACCAACAGGATGGGTATTGGCCTGTGGGAATACTAGTCACACATATATACCGGCCAATATTACAGAGGGACCCTGTACAATAGCCAGGTTGACATTAGCAATGATACCACTATTCCCAGCAATGCAGACACGACACACGAGAGACACTTCCCTACAGTTACCAGAAAATTGTGATTATAATGTGAATCTCCTCTCTAGATCAGAATATATGAGTTTAGGGGTATCTATGATAGGAGTACCAGGTTTGGCCATATATAACCACAGGACAATATCAAAACTTGCCTGTTTTATGGTAAAACAGATAAATGTCACTAGTACAATTCTGCAAGATATGCTGCTGGATATACAATCGTATGAAAAGGCTATCTTGCAGAATAGGGCAACTATTGACTATTTATTGCTCCAGCATGGTATAGGATGCTCAGCGTTCGCAGGGATGTGTTGTTTCAATTTATCAGATCACTGGAATAAAAGATAAAATAGGCCAATTAGAAGAGATGATAAAACATATAAAACAGGATGTTGACCAAGGTTGGTGGGACTGGCTTTTTGGCTGAATACCTGACTTTGGTCAAATAAGATATGTTTTAGGAGTGGCATTTGCCGTGGTCGCTGCAATAGTAGGTCTCTGCTGTTGTCTGCAGTGTGTGCCCTCCCTTCTAGCCATATGTCAAAAAGGTGGCCGAAAGAGGGGTACACTCGACATTCCTCTATACTCCGGTAGAGGTAGAAGAGGTAAACCCAACCTCAACAAAGCCTGAGGATTATACTCCTGAAGGGTATATGGAATACCTAAAGGCTTATAAGCAAACCAAGGAAGAGCAGAGAAAGAACCATATAGTATATATATATATATATAAGGTTCTAAGAGGGGATTTGATGGGATATATGTGACTCCATTTTGTCTCATTTAGCCACGTGTATTACATTTGGTTAGTGCACTACAAAACCTCCCTTCCCCCTATGGAATGTGAGACACTTCCTTAAACTGTTTCAGGAAATCCATACATGTTGAAAGTATGAACAGTCCAAGCCATAAAAGGACATCTGGCTCAAGTGTCTGCTAGCTTATGTGTATATACCTGATTGGTCAAATGCTGTTACTAGGAGTCATCTATTATGTTAATGCAGAGCTTATGTGTGACCATACTATAGGTCAAATACTAATGCTAACATATGATTGGATGTAAAGGAAGCTCAAGCCCCTCTATTAAAACTGTTTGCCAGCTGTGAATAAACCAGAATTGATTGGAAATAGACATGTGTTCATCTGGTCAATCTAGTTCATTCTCCCGGTACCGGTAAGACTTAATTCAAGCTGGCCACTGAAATCATGCGTCAGGGACACACCGTTAGGCAAGAGAGTAAATTTTCCTAACAGTGATCTCATGGAAACTGAATTACCGGTAAGAGCAATTCCATTTTTTTGAATTACTATAAACTTCAGCTGCCTTCTAATGAAGGCCTTCTAATTTTTTTTATTCTTTAGGGAAGGGAATTAGCCGGGTGCTGTCATAGGCTCAAAGAAAACCGATTACTCATTTTTCCCCCTTGCCAATGACAGCACCCATGGAGATATAAGCGAGATCTATCTAGGGTGGGACAACGGCCTGAAGCACTTTGCGGCTAAAACTCAGGCCTTCATTAGAAGGCAGCTGAAGTTTATAGTGCTTAAAGGGCTTCTGTCACCCCCCATTGTGCAATTTTAATTAGCCGACATTAGCTATTTGCTAATGTCAGCTGAGTGCAATCATACATGTCCTACCTTTGTCTGTGGCTTGTTTCTTGTAAAAATCATACTTTTATCATATGCAAATTTCTTCACTACCAGCAAGTTGGACATGTACTTGCTGGTAGCCGCCGCATCTGCCCCTTCTAGACACGCCCCATCTCCTCTTAATAGACAAGGCCAGCGAGCGCTCTCATCCTCCCGCTGGCCTGTCTGCTGCTGAATTCCCGCGCCTGCGCCGTAACGTTCCTCGATCGGCACAGGCGTACTGAGTGAAGGACGCGCGCTTGCCAGCTCCTTCCTCGGTGCGCCTGCACCAATTACGTCACACTACACCCGGAAGAGAAGACTGCCGGCATCAGCAATAATCGACAGTCTTCTCTTCCGGTGTAGTGTGACGTAATCGGTGCAGGCGCACTGAGGAAGGATCTGGCAAGCGCGCGTCCTTCACTCAGAACGCCTGCGCCAATCGAGGAATGTTACGGATCAGGCGTGGGAATTCAGCAGCAGACGGGCCAATGGGAGGAGGAGAGCGCTCGCTGGCCCTGTCTATCAAGAGGAGATTGGGCGTGTCTAGAAGCAGCAGATGCGGCGGCTACCAGCAAGTACACGCCCAACTTGCTGGTAGTGAAGAAATTTGCATATGATAAAAGTTAGATTTTTACAAGAAATAGGCCACAGACAAAGGTAGGACATGTATGATTGCACTCAGCTGACATTAGCAAATAGCTAATATCGGCTAATGAAAATTGCACAATGGGGGGGTGACAGAAGCCCTTTAAAAAAGTTCTTGGAAAAGGACTTGAGGTGAAGAGGGTGGTCCCTCTTTTAAAGCGGTTTATGGTTCCTGTTTACTGTCCTGAGGACTAGGAGGCAGTCTCTCAATGGGTGCTGTCATAGGCTCAAGGAAAACCGATTACCGGTAAGTGTAATCTCATTTTTCTGATTTTAACTTTACATTATATATACATGATTTTACATTACATGATATCTTCTCTTGGTCAATATGATTACAGCAATACCAAATACTTCTTGCATCATCACATCCCAAGGCCCCAGTTGTGTGAGGGCTTGAGTTCTTTTATTTTCTTCAGGATGACTTGTAGGTTTCATTGGTATCATTTTGGGGGTAAGTAACACTTTTATATCACTTAAAGGGGTCTTCCCATCTCAGACAATGCAGGCATATCGTTAGGATATGCCCCTTTGTCTATCAGGTGTGGGTCCTACACCTACACTGGAAAGGTGGTTGTCGGAGGACCGTTTCTGGGGTACGGCCACAGCCAAGCGCTATCCTAGCGATATGCCCCCATTGTCCAGCCCGGGCATGCGCACTGCAATGTGTATATACTTACCTTTCTCTTGCTCCGCTTGCCTCCAGTCTCCCTGCTTGCTTCTGGTCCGCCGGCGCCTGCGCACAACATGAAGCGATGCCGCTCCCCACAATGGGCATCGCAGTGCGCATGCCCGGGCCGGCGGTGAACTGCGCACGCGCCGGATCTCGGCCGGTACTTGGGATGATGAAACAGACTTATAGGGTGGGACCAGCAAGAGGCTGGGGAGGGGTAATATGAAAAGAAGGCAGAGCAGCCTGGGCACCTACAACAAGAACCCCGCCCCTGGGCACTTGCGAGCCCTCATTTGCATATAGATAAAACTACATTTTTTCAGCCGGTGAAAGTCAGAAGAATACAACAAAGGTACCATTGAAATCTTGTGTAGTTGTGCTAGAGCGCCATGTACGGTAAGCAGTTTATATTGTCAAATTGTCAAGGAAACTGATCTTGGTCCCTTGACCTGATGGAGCGTAGTAGAAGTTGAGTCTTTTCGGACGGAAAAAGAAAAGTCGAACCTACATCCTCAGAAGAGGAAACCTCCTCGACTGACATAACCTCCTCAGACATAGAGACAGGACCAGGAGAGGCCTGTCTAGGTCTCTTACCAGGATTAGTAGAACTACAGGTAACAGCAGTCTCCTAGTCAATTGCACAAAGATATAAGCAAACACTGAAAGAATAAATGCTTGGTGGTCATACTTACTGCAAATGCAGCTAGAAGCTCTTTGCAAATATAATTGATCAAAAATATTTCGGGCCCATCTACCGGTCGTCAAGGTCGCTTCTAATCAGATGGGTCCTACTCTAACATGCCAGAGACCGCATATTTTATCTCCGAAATGGAAGTGTCCATAAATTCCTTCATCCAGGAGAACATCTCACAGACTGTAGGCTCCATACTAGGAGGCATGGGCCGACACCCAGGGCAACCGTGGAATTCATATGAATCTGGCAGTGGAGTGCCACAACTAGAGCACGCAAGATGCCTCTGTTTTTGAGTGGATTTTCCATGTCCGGAACCTGGAGATGTCATGATGACGCAAGTGTAGCACACTAGCAGAATTTCGGCTGACCACCTGAAGTGCAGCTCCGAATGTGACTGGAGTAACACAAGATACCTCTGTTATTAATACTGCCACACTGAGCTAGGCAGACTGGCTTAAATAGCCAGAGGGCGGAGCTAACCTCCTACCCAGAAGTTAGGTCAGAATGCAAGGCCTTACACAGCTGGGGCGGCCTTCTAGAAACTTACTACTAAGTAAAAATCAAATATAATACAACTAGTCGGCCCCGTCTCCTGTCCTCAGACACACAAGAGGACAGGAGGTGCAGAAAAAACTCTAGCGGCAAAAGAAGGCTGCGCGCCCGACCGGAAGTCGTCAGATGACGCACTTCCGGTACGCCACTAGAGCGCTGGCCGCCCGAAGTATTAGAACTCTGGAGCGGTCGGCAGAGGAACCGGATGCCCCTATCCCCTGTCCTAAGACATCGAGGACAGGATCGAACCTACCCAGACGCTCTCGAGCTTCCCCACAGAAAAAAACAGCGGCCGCAAACGCCGCACGTCCACCCGGAAGTCGTCAGATGACGTCCTCCCGGACAAAGCAGGAGCGCCGGCCACGGGGTTTATGGAGAAGCAAGAAAAATCCCAGATGCCGAATGGCATCACACGAACAGGGGCCTGGACCCAAGGGCATCTCAGCAGGTATTTAAAAAGGCAGTAACTTAGTAAATTTAAGAGACTCCAGCTTGGGAGTCTCGCCTGTCCCAAGCTCACAGGACAGAAAAAAAGCACCTCCTGCTAGTGTGGGGAATCGAATATAGGGGTGGGTTTAATTAATTAATTATTGATACTTGGCAGTAACTTTCTTTCAACAAAAATTCCGCCTGTCCTGACAGGGGAGGAATCCCCACTTGCTGCTGGTTAGGACGACAGGAAAAGTTCTATATCCTCCAGGATAAGACATCTGTCTCTTCTGAACCTAAGAGAAAGAAAAAATACAAGGAGGCTTCACTGGTGTCAGGGTTTTAGGGGTGGACCTGGCATGTGATTGGTTGATTAATTTAGTTTTTTAATTAAGCTTGTTAACCTGTTTTTTCTGGTTGTACCTAGGGGAATAAAACCCATATGTAGTTTGTGCTGCCGTAGGACAGATAACAACAATCCCTAAATAGAGCACAGATAAAAGATCAAACATCTCTATTAAAAACCATCAAAAACAAGAAAAAAACTGAATAAATGCTTACCTTCTCCTTCCAATATAGCCCCATGTCTGATGCTGTCAGAGCCTCTATCAGAAAAAATTGGCATGTAGTAGAGAATGACCCCCTATTAGTCAAAGTTGCAAATCAACAACCACTTATCTCCTTTAGACCTAGGAAAAATGTGCCTGACCTCCTGGTAAAATGACAATATGACAACAAATTAGCAAAGGGACACAACTGGCTCCGGGGGTACATTGGCGGTCGTTAGAGATGAGCAAATTTCTTGTTATGAAATTCATTCAAGCTTTGTTTGGTGGTAAAAGCAGAATTGCGTTACCACAGACCATAACGCAATTCTATGACGGAATATTCCGTCATAATAGAAGTCTATGGGCTGCAAAATGGATCAGTCCCGTTTCTATTATGCAGGGAAGTCTCTACCGGTCGTCTTTGCGGTCTGATGCGTCTGTAAAATGCACGGAGAGATGGTAATACGGAGAGAACACGCCTACAGAAGGAGGCAGAGATCATCATAAAAACTAAAGCCCTGGGACCTTTGGGTCTGTACGACAGGAATGACATAAGTGCGTTCCTGTAAATATGGAGTAGACACGTGAAAAAAGAAAAAAATGATGTATACAGAAGTATTTGTCTTTCTGAAAAAAGTCGCACATTTTTAACCCTTACTGTCCATTCACACGTCCATAGTGTATTGTGGATCCGCAATACACCCAGCCGACACCCCCATAGAACTGCCTATTCTTGTCTACAATTGCGGACAAGAAGAGAACATGTTCTATTTTTTTCCAGAGCCGCGGACCAGAAGATCGGGGGCGCGCTCCGGAAATGTGGATGCAGACAGCACACTGTGTGCATCCATTCCTGCCCTATAGAGAATGAATGGGTCCGCACCCGTTCTGCAATTTGCGGAACGGATAACGACCCATTCTACGGACGTGGTGTGAATGGACCCTTATTTGAAGTATTGTAGGAAAGGGTGTGTTTTCGTGCGTTTTATAATTGCGTCTTAATGAAGTGCTTATAAGGGATGTGACACACGTGTTTGTGTGTCTGTAGATCAGACGAACTGCACGCCAGCACGAAACAGCCGTCACCTATATGTCCATGTCTCCATGTACCTGCATTATGAAATAAAGGAAAGATTTTAACTCTCGGGGTGAGTGCCATGTGACCTTTGTCTTCTGTACATGGACTGACAGTATCCGTGTTTTGCGTATCCGCAATTTGCAGACCGCAAAATACATACGTTCATGTGCATGAAGCTTAATACTGAACTACGGGCGTTGCCTGACATACCATGTGTACATGCAGTTTCATTCTCATGTGATTTTGAATTACAAAAAATCCAACATATTTCAAAAGTTCTGTAACTGAAAACAGTTATATTGTGATTTCACTTGGAGGATTCAAGTTCTTTCTGTTGCTGTTTTGGTGGTTGGATCACTTTTTCTTACAATGACGTCTGATTCTCTATACAAATGTCTTTTGATATATCTTCTGCAAAAATAACAATATACAAAAAAATGAAACTTGAGATTTGAGAGTCTGAGATTTAAGGGAGTGACTCATAAGCCCATGAGCAGGGACGCTGGCTCCTTTAGGCCTCATGCACACGACCGTTGTGTGTTTTGCGATCCGCAAAACACGGATGGCATCTGTGTGCGTTCCGTAATTTGCGGAACGGCACGGACAACCATTAATATAACTGCCTATTCTTGTCCGCAAAACGCAGACAAGGAATAGGACAGGTTCTATATTTTTTTGTGGACTACGGAATGGAGCAACAGATGCGGACAACACATGGAGTGCTGTCCGCATCTTTTGCGGCCCCATTGAAGTGAATGGGTCTGCATCCAAGCCGCAAAAACTGCGGCTCGGATGCAGACCAAAACAACGGCTGTGTGCATGAGGCCTTACTTGAAGTCAGCCATCTTTCCCTAATTCCATCACATGATGGGCCTGCAGGCTTTTCATAAACAGGAGGAGGGATCATGGGGACTGACTGCTATTTAGTGCAGCTGTGACTTGTTGAGCCCAGTTTAAATGCTGGTGCACAGGTCCCTGCCCAGCTCATTCCCCTTCCAGGATGTTGCCAGTAGTAGTGGAAGGTTTGGTGGTGCTCTGCCTGGTCTCCAGCATTCAGGCAGGAAAACGTGAGTGAGGGTCTAACATGGTCATTGTCATGTGTCAGTGTATACAGTGGGGGGTTAGCAGCAGTAGAGCTACAAGATCCAGACTGTACAGATGTAGCAGAGCTAAAAGGAGCTGATGATGCCACTGAAAACTTTTGGAAAAAGTCTAAATAGTTTACCATGTTTACTTAATGGGGTAACTATCCCTTTTAGCTCTGCTACATCTGTATATTGATGACCTACACATTCAGACTGTGTAACTGATATATATGTTGTGTAACACCTGTGCTTGCTAAATGCTAATATACTGTGAAGTGTTAAGTCCTCTGTTTTAAACTATGTCTAAGTATTCAACTTCTACAGAATGTTAGTGTGTACCGTGTGTATCTGCTGCAGGATTTCTGTTACATCAAAATCTCTGCTGAAAAGGCTTTAATTTTGTTGCATAACTTTTCAGTGCAAATGCTGTGGGTTTGTTACAATGCAGAAGGTGAAACTGGTAAATGGTGTAAACTTATAACTTGCAGCACAGGTTATATACAGGTTCTGCTGCGGAAATGTTATGCAGCATTTGGATTGGTTTTTTTTTTTTTTTTTTTTTTTTTGGTGAACAGAACCAATGCTTCTCTTTACTAGTGCTGTGAGTCTGAATATTCTCCCCTTGCTGATTTAATAGCAGGTGGAGTCCAGCAATCTTACTACATGGCCATGCACATTGATTGGTTGAACAATTCCTTAGCTGCAGCTATACATGTGTGGCTCCATCTGGTATCTGCACAGACGGATCCGCACCTATAATGCAAACGCTTGTATCCGTTAGACTTTTTTTTTAAAGAATGCAAGATCAAACTGATCTGTCCTGACTTACATTGGAAGTCAATGGGGGACGGATCTGTTTTCAATTACACCATATTGTCAGTGAAAACGGATCCGTCCCCATTGACTTGCATTGTAAGTCAGGATGGATCCGTTTGGCTCCGCATCGACAGTCGGACAAACTCTGCAAGCAGCATTTTGGTGTCCGCATCCAGAGCGGAACGGAGCCAAACTGATGCATTCTGAACGGATTATCCTTATCCATTCAGAATGCATTCGGGCACAACTGATCCGTTTTTAACTGTTTGTGAGCCCTGAAACGGAATTCAAAACGCCAGTGTGAAAGTAGCCTTAGTCCATATTGGATGTTCAAAATAGTCATAAATGTTCTATGAAACCAGACAATGGCTGAAAAATCTTTCTGGGATCATTATTGGACTTCAAATCTTTGGCCAGACATTGCAGATAAGGAAGTTGCACAAAATGGCAGTCTGTTTCACTACTTGTGGTCAGACCTATGATGGGGAAACTGAACACTATTATTCGATGGGGTTCATCTGATGGATCTGATACTTCATTTTCATTCGGTTTCAAAGATGGAGCTGACCATAGATGAGCAGAGCTGTGGTAGCATTGTGAAGGGCCCCTAACACGTACATGGTTAGTGTTGCACCACGTGTAGTATTAGGACAAGTAGCTTTACTGTCCAGTATCTGAGCTATAGGGGTAGTATACAGGACATGGAAGCTGCAGCTCCCTCCATAGAACTGCTAACTACATAACATGCTGAACTCGCAATGTCTTACTGGCAAAGAACATGGGGAACATCTAAGTCCATGCATGGATCCAGCTATCATCTACTTTGTAGAACACATTGGTTTTGCAATCAATATCTATTAAATCCCAATATGTAACTTAACAGGGTTTCAGGATGTAATGGAGTTTGGAAGGAAATCTGGCTCTAGAGGTCCCGGCAACCACATAAATGGCTGGTCTCCTGATACCAACTCGTGGAATGAGAAACTGTACCCTGCCTGGAAGTCTGGGGATACAAGATGGGAAAACTGCTGGAAAGGTATTACTTCAGATATAACTGTAATAAAGTGCATGTGACTTAAAATCTTGCTGACTTCATATGTTTGTCTAGGTGGCAAGGTTGTGGCATTGTTGACCAGTGACAGTCCTGCGCTGATAGGGTCAAACATCACTTTTGCTGTCAACCTGCAGTTCCCCAGATGTCAGAAGGAAAATGAAGATGGAGACATTGTCTATGAAAGAGGGTGTGGAAATGGTAAATACAGTGAGACTACAGAATGTTGTAGATGTGTAGATGACATCTTACAAGGTTGTCTATTTAGTTTCCTCCAGCTTCCCAGACCAATATGTGTATAACTGGACCAAGTGGATAGATTTCTGTAACGAAGGAAACTGCAGCTTTGCTAACGGCTTTCCAGATGGCAGACCATTTCCACATTCCCCTCGCTGGAGGCGACACAACTTCATTTACATTTTCTCCACTCAAGGTATGTTTCTTGTGTAGTGCCTGTAATCTACTTGGGGTGCTTTACACCTACAGGTATCTGACCATCTTCTGTCCAATGAGGACTATTACAGTAAAGATCAAGGCATGAACAGATAACCTATCCATGGCTGTAACTTAAACTGTACTGGAGTGTCTTACTTGTTGGGGATCAAGCAGAGATCTTTATCTTGCTCTATGGCAGAAAGTAAATACTCAATGCATTCCCTATGGGCGGTACTTTTGTGCAGTAAAGTGTAGGTGTAGCCTCAGTGTTTAATAAGACCTTCTGCCTGTATTTTGATACAGTTCTTGAAGCAAAAACCAGGATTAGTGATGAGCAAACTTGTGTTTTTTCAAGTTCTGCGTACAGGTTTGGGTTATCTAAGAATCCCGTTATGGATTCCACTACCACGGACCATACTGGAATTCGATGACTGCATACACTACGGAAGCCTGTAGGCGGGGTCTATAGCAGGGATGAGCAACGTTTTGGTACTCCCGTTGCTGTGAAACTGCAACTCCCAGCATGCAAACATGACTGGCTTGTTAGAACTCCACAGAAGTGACACTCATTCTGCGGTTATAGTTTCTAAACGGATGGAGTGCCCGAGGTTGATCCCTGGTCTATAGGTTCATTCACTACAAGCTTGCACTAATATATAAATTATAATGACTTTATTCACACTAAAGTGTTTTGATTGGAGCTTCTATGGACTTCAGGCATAAAAAGATCATCCCCTGTTCTGTTTAGAGCCACACCTGGTTTTGGCTCGCATCACATTTCTGCCTCTGTTTTGGTCAAAATGGTGACTTCCAGTTCACTGTATTCTGGGGGCTTCAATGGGGTTGTCCATCCATGACAAATCGCTTATCTACAGTATAGGTGAGTATAGCGGGGTCTGACCACTGGGAATCCCCCTGATCACAAGAATGGGATGAATCCCAGGGTCGTCTAAGGTGCATGGGTGACTGTCTGAATGGAGAGCTGATCACTATGGATGAGTGAGTTGACTTCTGATGCGTCATCTGAAGTCTATTCCCATAAAACTTTGTAATACTGTGCGGAGCGGGAGCTCCATACAGTATTAGAATGTATTTTCTCCAATAAGCCCAAGTTATTACTTCACAAATTCTTGCAAGACTTTGATAACTTGGTGAATTACTGTAAAAACCTTGACGCTTAACTCTGGTTCAGTTCCAAGGTATCACTTAGAACCAAACCAGAGTTCGATATCTACTTTTACAGTAATCAATTCAGTCATTGCAAATAGTCTTGCAAGACTTCATGAAGTAATAACTTTGGCTCATTGGAGCAAATATAAAGATTTGTGCAGGTTGACTCCAGATGAAAAATCCAAAATCCATCCCTACAGTCCATGAGTGGTGCTTTAAGTCAACAGGTTCTCCAGCAGACTCTGACCAGAATGAGGTCCAATGTCCTGTGGACAGGTGAAGTTATGGTGGGGATACCTTTTAAGTTGGATAACCATTAAGGACTGAAAACAGCTTTGATTATGCGTTTATGAAATGTGCAAGCCATTGCACATGTAGATTGAAAAATGGTGTTCTCTCTTGTCAGGCCAATATTATGGAATGATTGGGAGATCGTTTACTACTCTGTCCATTAAAACTACAAACATCACTGCTGGAACGCAAATGATGGAGGTCAAGGTTTTTAGAAGAGGTTCTCATAACCACTACCCAGTTGCTACAGCAAGCAGCATTTATGTTGTAACTGGTAAGCTATGAAATCTATGTAAAGGCACCAAAGATTCAGCATTTGAACAGTGGCGTGTGTTGGTGGCTGCTAGAGATGACTGAATTAGATTTTTGAAATTCGTTCACACTTCGTTTACTGGTAAAAGGTGAATTGTGTTATAGATTCCGTTAACACGGACCATAATGCAATTCTATGCCTTTAGAGGTATTCTGTTAATTATTCCGTCATAATAAGTCTATGGGGGCTGCAAAACAGATCTGTCCCGTTTATGCAGGAGGGGACTCCCCTGCATAACTGAAACGGGGATGGATCCGTTTTGCAGCCCGTAGAATTCTAATATGATGGAATCCCTGCACGTTCTGAGTTTAGCTGTTAATTACTGATAGGACTGCCTCCTTGACTCCAATGTCCAGGATGAGAAATAATTTAATTATTCATCATAACTTGGTTATTATCCAACATTCATATGCTGATAAGCTCACACAACTATCATTGACTTCCCTTTTATGCTCTTCCTATGCTTGACTCATCTGCTTAGGTCAATTGGTGACCGGCAGCTAATTCTATACGAGTAAGCATACAGGGAAGACTTACTGATGGGACCACCCAAATGACACCTGAACAGAAGTTTAAATGCACAAATTATAGGCGTCACTTATTAACATGCTCCTTTTTTGGCATAAAGGTCATTTGTGCAGCAAACTGACTATTCCCTGCTCATGCCAGGTCTAAAAGGGGGATGGGGTAGAGGGAGGACTGGCAGGCCCATCTCATTAATTTTCTATGCCTGTTTTAGGGATAGAAAATGGTCTAAATCTAAGCCATCAAGGGAGCTGGCATAGATTTAGACAGATGGTGGATACACATACTATGTAGAGGCCAGCACCTACATGCATTAGGCATATCCACTGCCAGTGCAAGGGGTATTAAGACCAGTGTCTAAAATGCCAGTCTTAAACACCCTGCATGTTTTGCTAAATAGTGTCCCACAATCTGCTTGGCTCTAACGTGCTGCCTGCAGACTTTCATGGTGACACGTTCCCTCTAAACTTGACTACTTTTTATTTTTTAATAGATCAAGTTCCATTTTATGTGAACCTTACACAGAAGAATGACAAGAATTCCTCAGACAGCATCTTTATTAAAGATTCACCAATCAAATTTGACATCCACATCCATGATCCAAGCAATTATCTCAAGAATTCTGAATTGACATTTGATTGGGACTATGGTGATGGGAATGGTTCATCTGTTTCCAATAACCCTGTCTCTAGTCATATTTATACCATGCTTGGAAGCTTTAGGGCTAACTTGACCATCAAAGCTGCCATTCCTGATCCGTGTAAACCTGTTACACCCACTCCAATCTCTACACAACCTCTACCAACCACCACCAGTACTTTCACCACTTCCAATTCTACAGGTGAGTTGTATAAAAACAAATGTATCTAAGCTTGATATTTTATGATTAAAGGTGTTTCCTGGCCCCTGATATTAATAACCTACCTCAGGATAGGTCATTAATATTAAATCTGTGAGGGTCTGACACCCTACCCCAAGCACTGAATGGTACAGGAATAGTAGTTGTGCCAGGTTACTGCAGCCCTGCTCCTACTTACTTCAGTGGTAGCTGAGTTGCAGTAATCCAGCATAGCCACTACAGAGCTGTGCTTGTTCTATTCAAAGTATTGGCTCTAGGGCCAGAGGCTGCCGGGAACAGCTGATTGGCAGAGTGGGGTGTTGGAAACTCAACGACTGGATGTTGATGACCTATCCTGAGGATATGTCATCACTGTAAGGAGCCTGTAAAACCAATTTAAGCGTTGACCCATCCTCAGGTCATTAATAGCCAATCAGCTGTTCCCTGCAGCCTCTGGCGCTAGCACTCTGAAAGGAATGTGAAGCATGGCTGAGTGTAGTGGCTGCGTGGTATTACTGCAGCTCAGCTACCACTGAAGTAACTTGGCACAACCACTAAGCTTCCTGTTCCATTTACAGTGCTAGTTCTAGCACGGGGGTGGGGGGTGCAGGGTGTTGGACCCTCCCTGATCTATCCAGAAGTAGATCAATAATATCAGGAGCCTGGAAACCCCTTAAGGTTTGCTTAGGAGATGCACAAATAGTATCAGGCAGTGGGGTTGATCTTGTGTCCATAATGTGTGTGGGAGGGGGGGCGGTTTGACGGTGCTGTGGGTAATCCTCTGTACAAAAGTAAAGTAAGCCATATGTGCAGGGGGACTTATTTTTATTTTTTACACCCCCCCCCCCCCCTCCCCTTGCAGATAACTCAACAGAACTACCACAGTTTGACTCTGAAACTTTACCACTGACAACTGAAATGCCAAACATTACCACTGTTTATACAGCCATTCCATACACCACTTCTACTCCTGGTTGCTTCATATATAGATATGGTTATTACAGCACTAAGATTACAGTTGTAGGTAAGTTGTCGGTCACTTATACAGCTAGGCTTAGAATGTACTGTGCCTAGAATCTGACTTGCTCTTTCCAACTTCAGATGGTATCCTTGAGGTCAACATTGTTGAAATGACAAGCATCCAAGTACCCACATATCAGACTGAAGGCTCTCTTGTTGACTTTGTGGTGACTTGCGAAGGAAGGTATGTCTTGGCAAACAGAAGACAAACTCCCTGTAAAACTGATGTTCCCTGTGTTTGATAACCTTGTTCCTTCAGTCTGCCTACAGATGCCTGCACGGTAGTCTCGGATGCTAGTTGCATGATTCCCCAGGACATGGTTTGTGATGAAGTTCCATCTTCTGATCAATGCTTGCTGATCCTAAGAAGAGCATTTGAGCCAGGATCTTACTGTGTAAATATCACACTAAGTGATGGTGCAAGTTTGGCTCTTGCTAGTACGCTGGTGTTTATAGATGGTGGTAAGTGACACCCTATTGGTTTTCAGTGTCCATAGGATTGACAGCCTGAAGTAGCTCACACTGTAAAAGCTTCCAATATATGTTAACCCCTATCGGGCACATTTCAGGGTTCTACAAATTTAATACAGCAAATTGCTGTCTCAACTGTTATGACCTCTTCTACACATGCAGATAATCATCTTTGATATAAGGGATGAGCATTTGTAGAAACTCTTGATCCCAATAATTGCCCTGTGCAAAAGCTATTGGCGTTCAGGTCTTTCAGCTAGCTCCTAGGATCAGTTTCTGTGCAGCAGATCAGCCTGTGTAAACTGGATCTGCTGCCAAAAAATGAATGTATGCTACAGCCAGTGTTTGTGCCCAATCACTTGTCCCCCATACAGCAGAGGTGGTTGCTGTATGTAAATGCATCTTACCTCCACTGATTATTGGGTAATGATCAGGAACATCTGGCTCATTCAATTACCTGAAACATGGGTCTATGTGAAAGGGTTCTCTGGGAATGATTTTAAAATGGCAGCCTGCAACCTGTCCTAGAATGTCAGGTAGACTGGTTGCCTGGTGGGTGAAGGGCGGGGGCCTTACTACACCCTTCACCTTTGTACAATAGATGGTAATGATGTGATCCTGCCTATATGCTATCATGTCCGACAGAAGAACTCACTAATACTTAGTATAAGTAAGTGCCAGAGCGTAGTGTAGTGAAACCCCCCCCCCCCCCCCCCCGTAAGTGGAGGCAACCAGTGCTCCTCACATTCTAGGACATGATGCTGCTAGCCATTTTGGAGAACCCTTTCAAGTGAGTTTCCCCTCTTCATATTCTAGACAAACATTCACAACAAGGAGTGACAGTGCAGCTTGTTAGTCCAATCTGCTTCCTCTGACTACCCTCTCCCAACCATAAATTTTATCCTTAACTTTCAAAAGCTTGACTTGAAGATGGTCACTTGCATCCAACTATTACAGTTGTGCAACAGAACTCAAATAAGGTATCAAGACATAATGTAGACTTCCTTTTTTCCCCCTGTAGGTTCTAAAATGCAGCAGACTGTTTCCGCAGTACTTGTTCCTCTTGCTTTGGTTGCACTTGTTGCTGTGGTGATTGGTATTACCCTTTACAGGTAAGTTAGTACTCCTGCATTCATTTAAAACATGGTTTTGGCTTTTCCATTTGACATCTTAGTATCTCTTTACAGCTCAAACTCTTTCTTCCAACCAGCATTGTGGCTGGTGGCAATATTTTACTTCTCTGGCCAGGAATCCTGGGGCGATAACCAGAATTTTATTGAGGTGTTCTAGAGATTAGCCTGCACAGTGTAAACTTGGATTAAAACATCTAAACAAATCACACTAGTGGACAATTCTGGGTAGTCTGGCCCACCTTTTAGTCTAAGTTTATACCACTTAAAGTTGACTAACTTTCCACTGTTTTTTGTTTGACAAGGGGGCATAGCCTTCCAATGTGGTGCAAAGCATGTATGCCAGTCTGATTTGGTGGATACTGCACCAAAATATTTCTAAACCTAATGAGCCAAATTATCTTTTTTATTTTATAGAACAAGGTCTAGGTGCACTCACATTAGTAAATACAGGACAGTTCTTTCATGTGGGGAGCCCATACGTTATAACTGGCTATAATCTAGCAAAACTTCTGGGCACAACTGCTGCATGTAATATTTTTGATCCTATCAATTTAAGGAAGAACTTGGTATTAAGTAAACTGCCTTTTATCATCTAGGAAATACAAGGAATATAAACCAATTGCAAATGCTTCAGATGGAAGAAGTGATCAAGGAATCATTGTGTACTTCAGTCAGATCAAAGATGTTCTCTTCAAAAAAAGCAACGAGCGTGATCCTCTTCTGAAAAGCAAGGCTGCAATAATATAATTCTTAAAACTGTCTGCCATGTCTTGGTATGCTGCTGCTTGGTCCTTCATCTAAGTCCTAAACCTGTAGTAGAAATACTTGTTAATAAAGTGTTTCCTTTAACTGGTGTCGTGTCTAAAATGGGTAATGGTTACAACCTGGTCATTCTTGCAGTCAGAGGCTGTCTGGAACACAATGTTAATATACATTCATCCCTCCTCCAATTCTTTTTGATCATGGGTCTTGTGCTGCATGTGACCAGCAGAACTGTAGATTTGATAAAAAAATGTTTATTACCCAAGAGTAATGGATTTGTTTGCAGCACCCTCATGATTCAAATCTTCTGCTCTATAGGACAGTCTACTTCAAAGAACGGGAAACGCTTGTATTAAAGTGCCTAATTTGTACTAAGAACGTTCCTCACACATGTGCAACCAGTAGCCTTAAATGCTGCAGCAGGATGGGATTGATTCACTTAGTTTACTGAGGAAATCTTCCCAACATTTTACTGTGGAGCTTGTTTGTGGGAATAACCAGCTCTGTCTGTCACAAGAGGGTTTTGAATTTTGTATAAAACTGTCTTTAGGAGTTGCAGTAATTCATAGATCCATTTATTTAACATAGCTATATTTATAGCTTGTATATGACTTTGCAATATTAACCCCTTAGTGACCATCCCTTCTCCAATTCATGGGTCTTGTGCTGCATGTGACCAGCCCCTAACCCCTTAAGGTTAGCATTTTTTGCAGATCTGACAGATCCACAAAAACGCTAGTGTGAAAGTAGCCTTCGTGACCAGCCTATTTTGGGCCTTGCTGACCAATATTTTATTTTTTTGGCGGTTTAAGTTGTAGTTCTTAATGGTGTTTTAGGTTACACATCTTTCCCCCTCACCTATGACAGCACCCATGGACCGCTCTAAAAGATGGACCACCCTCTCCACCTCAAGTCCTTTTTTCCATAGCATCACCATGACTGCATACAAGGAGATTGACCTCTGTAGGGGCAGGAACAGAGGTTTAGATTCCCCCCCTCCCTTGAACACCAGTGTTTCCTGTCCCTACAGAGCACATGGCAGAGAAAGGTCTCCCTGTATGCAGGAAGATGAAGTTTCCTTTTTACCTGGATTCTTGGACTGTGTTGCACCATTTGGAATCATGGTGTCCTTCCGCGGTCCAGTATGAACACTGGACAGGGGGTGGATCAGGAGGGCTCACTCCAGTAGATCTAGAGCCTGCTCCTGGGGCAACATCTCCTGCCTTGCCTCTGGTAGGTTAAGCCGGGTTTTGCGCGCCTGGCACTTCATGTGCATAATGATGACGTCACTTCCAGCGGACAGTGACGCAGGGCAACATGCAGAATTCTGGCTGACATAAAGGGGGCTGTTCTCTTAAGGAGCCGGATGCTCAATTGCAGCCATCGGGAAGTTCACTTATTGACTTTTCATAATGTGTGTTGGTCAGGGAGTCTGCTTGCTTCCCCCCCCCCCCCCCCCTCTCCTTAAACCATGTTATATTATAAAATGGGGTAGATCCCTATTTATATGAAGTGCCTCCTGACTTATTTTTACTTTTAGGTCTTCCAAGGAGGCACAAAAGAAGGTTAAGTAGTCGCTCAAATGCATTTCTTGTAACATACGGCTTCAGGATAATTTCAGGTTTGCATTACTAGTATCGTTCGTGAGGAAACTCCCTCACTAAGGAAAGCATTTTGAATGATACAGGAAGAAGCAAAATCTTCCTTGTCTCAATTGTCTACTACTCCTGGGAATCCTCCTCCCAAAAGGAAAAAGGTTATCTCCTTCATCCTCAGATTCTGAGGACCTTGTCGATGATGCTTCCTCTTTTAAAACTGTGGAAGACGAGGGGGCTTCTGAAGCAGAATCCTCTAATAGAAGATTTTGTTTTTCTATGGGCGATATGGCAGATCTGTTGAAAGCAATCATATCTATTATGGGGGTAGAGGAAGTGCAGAAATCTCGCTCCATTCAAGATGAAATGTTTTGGGGTCTATGAGTAAAAAAAACTTGTGTATTTCCTATCAACGAGTATATGAAGGATATGGTTTTAGAGGAATGGTCAGACCCTGAAAGACGCTTGGGGCTATCTAAAGCCTTCAAAAATTGTCTACTATTTGATCTGGTGGAATCTAATCTTCAATGAGATTCCTAAAATAGACACACGTGGAAAAATTGAATAAAAAAAAAATCATTACATGGGATGCCTCCCAGTTAAGAGATTCTATGGACAGGAAGGCCGACATTCTGTTGCGAAAGTCAGGGGAAGCAGCAATGTTCAACCTTAAGTCCAACATCGCAGCAACGTCTGTGGTCAGGTCTATGTTCTTTTGGCTAAACGAGCTGGAGGATCATATCAGGGATAAAACATTGCGAGAGGAAATTTTAAATTCTATACCCCTACTAAAATCTTTTCTAGCAGATGCTTTGGCCGAATCAGTGAGGTTCTCTGCCAGAGACGCAGGTCTCTCCAATGCGGCCTGTAGAGCACTCTGGATGACGTGTTGGTCAGGTGACAAAACATCAAAAATTAAGCTCTGCTCCATTCCATTTTTGGGAGAATTTGTCTTTGGTCGAGTGCTGTTATTAACTGCCTGAATAAAGTACGTTTAAAAGCATTTTTATTAAATATCGAATAAAAATTGGTTCTCCACCACATTCAAAAATCATGCTGGTGGTGCGAGTTAGAGTCTGGAATCTGGTATAAATATGTACCAGCTCTGCAAATCTCACATCCCCACAAATATCTGTGAAGAGTATAGGGGCTGAAAAAAAAGCCCACACATAAAGTGGTGTGATGGGAGTCCAGGCCACTATACTGGGTCTGTACTACTACAGTATGTGACTCCAATGTAGATTTGAGTAAAAGGTACAACCACTGGTGGTATGATTTAAATGGACCCCCACCCCCACTCAGTTAGCGGCTCAATGCTGGTTTATTAAACTACTACTGAACATAAGGTGCTCTGTATTGCTCAACGCGTTTCTCTGCAGCTATTAAGCGGTATTTTTGAATTTTTTTGGAATGTGGTGGACAACCAAATTTTATTCGATATTTAATAAAATTCTTTTAAACGTACTCTATTCAGGCAGTTAATAGTGTCATACACCTAGTACGCCAAATAGTTATCCATTTAACAGTTAATCACTTTGGTTCAGTGCTGGACAATTTGTACAAAACAAAGAGCAAGGATTTAACAAGGTAAAAAAAATCTCATTTTATTAATTATAAATCACATGAACATTACAGGTGAGACTCAAAAGGGACAGAACAGGGAGACTGGGCCACAAAAGGGCTCTGCAATGTGGAGAATCACAATGGGGGATAATGTGACCATATACAGCAGGTAACAGACAATTAACAGAAGCTGTGAATATTGGAGTAGTTGCTGGTGCAATTGCTGTCCCCTAGTGTTGAACAACTACCTAGCTCTTATTCACAGCGTCCAAGCAATGGATGCTGTAGGGTGTAATTGGACAGTGCAATACTACTCATAAAGATGGCATATAACAATAACTGTAAATCACTAGTCCCACCCTAATCCAGATACCATGTTACCTACCCATGTTGCTGCTGAAAAATGGTGACACGGTTTCCCCACTGCTTCGACCTCAACACGTGTTTCGCCACGTAGGCTTCGACCAGGAGGTCTCCCAGTGCTGGACAATATCTTAGAGAAGGCCTCAGACAAGAAAAAGAGTTTTCCTGAAATCAGAATCTGTAAGCGTAGGTACCCCTTTCATTCCTCCACAAGTTAAGACAGGTCATATAGGGGAAAAGGAAAGTCGGGGGCGCTGGAGCTACCCTAAGGCTGTTAGAGGAAGGGGTTTCCTCCCCTCCTCTCATTCGAAACCTGGCGAAAAACAATGATGCCAGAGTGGGAGGGAGATTGCTAAATGTCCTTACGTCTTGGGAATCAATCTCCCAGAATCCCTGGACCAAGGAAATTGTAGGCACGGGATACAAGATCGAATTCTCTTCAAAACCCCCAAACAGATTCTTATCAACCCGGCACCAGGAAAAGATCTGGTAGGGAGTACAGAATCTTTTAAAGATAAATGTCATAGTCCAAGTTCCTTCCCCAGAGCAGGGAAAGGGTGTCTACTGAAATCTCTTTCTAGTAAAAAAAAAAGAGGAAGGGCTCTTTCCGTACAATAATAAACCTAAAGTCTCTAAACAGATTTATCACTTCTAAAAAATTGAGGATGGAGTCCCTAGCGTCCACAATACCATTGATGGGGAAAGACGCCTTGATGTGTACAGTGGACTTGAAAGATGCTTATTATCACGTCCCAATCCATGTAAGATCCCAAAAATTCCTGCTATTTGGCATCAAAGACAGCAGAGGTCTGGTTCCTCATTATAAGTTCACAGCCATTCCATTTGGAATTGCTTCCGCTCCAAGGATTTTCACCAATTTAGGGCTCTTTCACACCTGCGTTATTGTCTTCCGGCATAGAGTTCCGTCGTCGGGGCTCTATGCCGGAAGAATCCTGATCAGGATTATCCTAATGCATTCTGAATGGAGAGAAATCTGTTCAGGATGCATCAGGATGTCTTCAGTTCCGGAACGGAACGTTTTTTGGCCGGAGAAAATACTGCAGCATGCTGCGCTTTTTGCTCCGGCTAAAAATCAGGAACACTTGCCGCAAGGCCTGATCCGGAATTAATGCCCATTGTAAGGCATTGATCCGGATCCGGCCTTAAGCTAAACGTCGTTTCGGCGCATTGCCGGAGCCGACATTTAGCTTTTTCTGAATGATTACCATGGCTGCCGGGACGCTAAAGTCCTGACAGCCATGGTAAAGTGCAGGGGGGAGCAGTATACTTACCGTCCGTGCGGCTCCCCGGGCGCTCCAGAGTGACGTCAGGGCGCCCCAAGCGCATGGATCATGTGATCGCATGGATCACGTCATTCTGGAGCGCCCCGGGAGCCGCACGGACTGTAAGTATACCGCTCCCCCGATCCCCGCTCCTACTATGGCAACCAGGACTTTAATAGCATCCTGGGTGCCATAGTAACACTGAAAGCATTTGGAAGACGGTTCCGTCTTCAAATGCTTTCAGTACACTTGCGTTTTTCCGGATCCGGCGGGCACCTCCGGCAACGGAAGTGCATGCCGGATCCCAACAACGCAAGTGTGAAAGAGGACTTATTATTTTTTTTTTATAGTATCTTTTTTATTAAAGTTTAACAAAAAGCATAATAAACACTCCAATTGCAGGCAAACTACAAATAAGTCAAGTACATTGATTTACATGGGATTAATCACAACAGCTTCCTTTAGCCTTTACTCAGGTCAGAAGCTGATATCAACTTAATAATGTGAATAACACCCAATAGATTGTCTTGGAATAATAAAGAGTACTGCATTCATACACACCTTCATCGATCAGAACAAACATCACTGCCTCTTAGGGTATCAGTGTTTGAGCTCCAATCCAAGGATCCTATATCTTCATGAAACGCTCAGGGGTCCCGCGTCTCTCATATATAAACTTATATGATTCAAGGTCGGCATGGACTAGTTGTATCCATTGTTGCACCGTAGGACTCTTAGGGGGTTTCCAATTAAGGAGGATAGTTTTCCTAGCATAAAACAAAAGTATTCTGTATAATTTCCTACCAAATTTGGTGGGAACAACCTCATTAGCTATCCCCAACAGACTCGTCAGCTCAGTGCAGACATTAGGAAAGCCTAGTTTATCATTAATATAAGCATGAATCCCCTCCTAGAAGCTATAAATGACTGGACACTGACAAATCATATGTATTAGGCAACCCTTTTCATATCCACATCTCGTACATTGAGGGCCTGGTAATTTACCCATTTTAAATAATCTCTCAGGGGTGTAGTATATCCTGTGAAGCCACTTTGCTTGAATTAATTGATCTCTAGCGCTTACCACTGTGGATCTGCATGTATGGCTAAATTCTTTGATATGCGTATCTTCTAAGTTTTCTACATCCCTTCTCCACTTGACAAATGAGTTATCAAGGGGAGAATCTTGTAACATCATCAGCGATGCATAGAGAGCCGACACTGGTTTGACCAAAGGAACCCTCCTGACCACTGCTTCCACAGGGCCACATTCCAGCTTTAGTGGTTCTCTGCCAAACTGAGCATGACAGGCATGTCTAAGCTGAAAGTATATGTATAGACTGTGTTGGGGCAGATTCAATTCCTGTTTAACCGACTCCATTTACTGCCGCAGCCATCGATTAGGTGTAGTGTTCTGCAGAACCAGCCACTTTCCTATAAGCCAAATTCGTAAGTGCTTCATAGGACCCCATCAACGCTGCCTCCAACACTACCGCCGGATTACTCGAATCTGCCCGCACCCACCCGCCACATAGCTTAATTGGACAGCTACATAATATATGTATAGGTTGGGTAAAGCAAGACCCCCCGCAGGTAAGAAGCCTGAAGGGTGCGTCTCCCTATTCTGGGAGAGGATTTGTTTCATAGAAAGGGAGTGATTACTCTATCCATGGTAGTAAAGTGCTTCCTAGGAAGCAGCGTTGGGGCAGCCCTATATAGGTATAACAGTTTTGGGAGAAGAATCATTTTTAGAATATTGATACGCCCAATGAGATTTAAGGGTAAGTTTTCCCATGCTTCTAATTTTTGAGTAATGTATTGCATTGTAGGAACAAGATTTAAGTCGTAAAACTTTGCCACTTCTTTGTGAACAATAATCTCCAAATATGTAAATTGCTCTACAATCTGAAGCTTAGTGTTCAATAAAATTCGAGTTGGGTTAAAGCCATCAATTAAGCTTAGACTTGACTTGGCCCAGTTCACGCGAAGACCCGAGAAGCTCCCAAAATAATCCACCACACTCAAAAGGGTATCTAAGGACTTCCTTGGATCAGCTAGGTATACCAACATATCATCAGCATATAATGAAAGCTTTTCTGTTGTTCCAGCTATTTCCCAGCCTTCTATACCTGAGTTAGAGGAAATGAGTATCGATTGAGGTTCCATTATTAATGCAAATAATAAGGGGGAGAGAGGGCAGCCCTGCCTAGTGCCTCTACCTAAGGGGAAGGAATCCGATGTGTATCCATTTACCCTGACTCTCTCCGAGGGGGATTTATAAAGCATCTGTAGCCAGCGTATAAATTTCACGGGGAATCCCATTAGGTGTAACACCGCCCACATAAATTCCCACTCTACTGAATCGAAGGCTTTTTCATTGTCTAGGGAAGCGAGAGCCCTCATACCTCGATTATCATGTTTGACCTGAAAATTAGTGAACAAGCACCTTAGATTAATATCGGTAGTCTTCCCCGACATGAACCCCGACTGATCTACCCCAACCAAGGAAAGAATTACCACAATCTTAGAGCCAGTATCTTGGCAAAGATTTTGACATCAAGATTCAGAACTGAGATAGGTTGATAAGAGCTACACTGGTCAGATGGTTTTCCCTGCTTATGAATTACTACTATTGTTGCCTCCAAGAAAGAAGGAGGTAGCGAACCTTGCTCCAGCGCATATCTCAACAGCTCCCCTATTCTGTTGACAAGGTCCTTAGAAAAGCGCCTATACCATTCAGCTGGAAATCCATCGGGTTTTTTTGGTTGCTAAAGAATTAATGGCTGCTTCAATCTCTGGGTCTGATATATCGGCCGCTAGGGCCTTCCTGTCGTCCCTATCCAGAGAGGGAATATTAATATCTGCTAGAAATTTGGTAATCTCTCCCGAAGTGCATGTGGTCTTGGGGGCATACAAGTTCGCATAGTAGGAGGCAAACTGCCGGCAGACATCTCTAGGCTCCCTGAACAATATCCCTTGATCATTCAGGACTCCTGCTACTACCGTTTGCTGGGTCTCAGATCAAGCCAGATATGCCAAAGCTCTACTACACTTATCACCATCTGAGAAGATGGATAGTATCTGATTCAAGAGTTTCTTCTGAGTATTCTCAGTTAAATGTAGAGTAAACCTACGTTGTGCATCTAGCCACATATTTTGTTTCTCACTACACGGATCTAGTATAAATAGCCTTTCTCTATCTGCTAGTTTCATCTCCAATTTCGACTGCTTGATATTCAATTCCTTTCTGTGTGTTGCTATTGCAGCAATCAGCGCCCCCCTCATTACTGACTTAAAAGCATCCCATTCGACCAGGAGATTCGTAGGTCCTTTATTTTCTATCCAATAGTTTCCCATAACATCTAGGCTATCACTCACCACCGGTAAGACCTCGAGCCACATGGGATTCAACCGCCATTGCTTATCAGCCGAAGCCAACTGCTGGGACAGAATCAGAAGGAGGGGGGCATGATCCAAAACACCTCTCGGCAGATACTCACAAGACCTGATGTACGGAGATAAATCTCCACTGACAAAGGCCAAATCTATACAGGATAGTGAGCCAGTGGAGGCCGAATAGCACGAGAATTGTGTATCTGTGGGATGAAAATAACGCCACGTCTCTATCAGACCATAGGCATTAGCCCAACATAAAAGCATATTGTTGTGAGAGGCCTGGGGAATCAATCTGTCTCGTACTGGATCTAGAGTGGCGTTGTAGTCGCCCATAATAATGCAGGGCGTTGCTGGAAACATTGCTATTTTATCTATAATTAAATCTAGGACTTCTGCGGAATGGCGGAGGGATATAGAGACCCACAATTAAATACTGCAGCCCTCTAACACTAGCATGTAGAATCACATATCTACCATAAGGGTCTAACTGTACGGAGAGTATTTGAAACGGAAGACTCTTAAAACATAAACTCCTCTAGCGTGATTTGAGTATACTGCATGATATGTGGGGCCTATCCAAGGACGTTGCAAAGCAAGTACTTTCTGACCCTGAAGGTGCGTTTCTTGCAATAACACTATATCTGGGTTATACTTCTTCAGATAATTAAGAACTAGAGACCTTTTAATCTTATTATTAAGACCCCTAACGTTCCAGGAGAGTAGCTTAATTAACGCCATTTTTACCACCAGAAAAAGAATATCCAAAATCTCAGTCCAATGAAGGTACACTCACACACACATACATACCACATCAAAGATCCTTCCAATACAAACGCCCACTTTAACCCACCCCTCCCAAACCTTCCCAACCCACCCTTCCCAATCCTTCCTAACATGGTTGAGCCTGAAACCCTTAACTAGCAAACTCTCGGGTATGATAGCCCTACCCTAACCCATTAGATGAACATGTATACCATATAGGTACTTTAGTGTGAAAAAGTAAATAGACAGTTCCTCTAATTACAGTGCATGTCAGTTCAGGGTATTGCCACCCAGCACACATATATAGGGTTAAAATCTTATCAATAGACAAAAACTAAAGATTAGGGATTATAACAGGAATACTAGTGGCGCGGTGAAACACTCCCGCCCCCCCTTAACATTAGCAGTAATTAGCTCTTTCAGTTGTCACCGCCAGAGTTCAGTTCATCAGCGGTGAGGCCTTGCATTTAGATTCCTGTCGATCCAATCTGTTGCTTCTTCAGGAGTATTAAAGAAACGGACAGTTTCTCCATTTTGCACCCGCAAGCGGGAAGGGTAGATCATTGCATATTTCACATTTTTATCTCTCAGTCGTGCTCGGACCTCAGTGAACTGCTTCCTTTTCTTCTGGACCTCCGCAGTAAAGTCCGGGTAGAATGACAAGCGGACATTTTCATAGGTGATGTTACCCTTCTGTCTGGCAGCTAACAAAATAGCGTCTCTATCCCTGTAATTTAGGATTCTTATAATGAAAGGCCTTGCAGGGGATCCCGGTGGTAAGGGCCTGGTTGGAACCCGGTGTGCCCTCTCTATAACAAAGCAACTGGAGAGGGTGATAGGATGTAGTACCTCTTTTATGAGTTGTTCCGCAAATAATTCTGGGGTAGGCCCCTCTGCTCGCTCCGGCAGGCCCAGAATACGGATGTTGTTACGCCTGCTACAGTTTTCAGCATCTTCCGCTCTGGCTTGTAGCATCCGGACCTGCTGTAACAGCTGCCTGGTATTATTTCCAACTGTTCTAGATGCATCTTCCACGTCGCTTAGTCTTTGCTCCACTGCAGCCGTTCTCTCACGTATTTTGTCAAAGTCGTGCCGTAAACAGCTAAGATCAGACTGGAGATGGTCAATTTTGGATGTAAGAGCAGCTTGACAAGTTGCTATAGCTTTTATAATTTGGGAGGATTCAGCAGAGGCAAAAGGGAAATGGGACCCCTCACCTTCTTGCTCTGTCTGACTCATGGCATCCATGTATTGTTTAACCGTTGATGGAGCCACAGAAGAGGTTTTGCGGACCATAGAAATAGTCCACAAAAACTTGAAAAGTCAGCTTAGGTATGGCACTCCTGCAGTATATCAGATAGTTACTTTATCGACTCCAGCAAGTCCTGAATATCAGTCAGTCAGACTGTCATTAACTTTTACACTGTATAGGGGGGTAGGTATGTCGGTCCCACCATCAAGTAATACTGTATACTTCAAAGGGGTCTTCTAGCAGCCACTATAACGTTTATGAAGAGACCGCAATAGGGCTTACACTGACAGTGTTCTCAGGGGGGAGACGTTCAGACACTCTGCCCTGCAGCCACACTCCACTACCTCCGCTGTCAAGATGGCGCCAACCACGCGGCTCCCTTCCCGCTACAGCCGCAGGTCGCGTGGGTCTAGCAGGCACCGGCAGTAGCCTAAGGTAGCATGTCAGCCACTGTCGGGATGTCGTACCTGCAGTGCGCTTTCTATACTCCGTAGCTACTTATCACAGTGCCGTTTCTCACTTTCTTCTGGCAGCATCCCCCTGCTCTCTCCTTTGCGCCGTCAGCGTTGTCAGTATGGCCATCAAACTGCGGCATTTAAGTCCTTGTGGCGTGTCCCTAATGCTTAAGGGACTTGATGCTGCCGATGTGGGCTCAAATAACCCCGATTTTGCCAGGTGTATGTAGGGTTCTTCTCAGGATTTTGGAGGAGCACTGTGTCTCTGCTTCCTCACGCCATGCAGGTTCGGCCATGCCCCGGATTTTCACCAAGTTAATAGTGGAAATTGTGGCATTCTTGAGGAAGGAGGGGTTGACGATAATCCCCTACTTGGATGATTTTCTCCTGATTGGCGACAACCCTAAACAAACCGAAGACGACTTAAACACCTTACTATCAGTACTGAGCAGATTGGGGTGGATAGTAAACATAAACAAATCCAACTTCAAACCTTCCACCAAAACACGGTTTCTGGGGATGATCCTAGACTCCCACATTCAATCCACATATCTTCCCCAGGACAAGATGGTATCACTGCAGCAAAATATCAGGGCTTTTCAGAGAAAGAAGACGTGCTCCATAAGAGAAGCCATGAGCCTACTATCTTCTTGCATACCATCGGTACCCTTGAGTCAGAATCATTTCCGACCCACTACAGGTTTGGATCCTCAGAGTCTGGAACAGACAGCAGATCTCATTAGACTGCACAATTTTTATACCCCTGTTGATAAAAAAGTCCCTAAACTGGTAGACGGAATCAACAAATCTTTCCAGGGGTGTACTGTGGAAAAAGACTCCTTACATACAGATTGTGACAGACGCAAGTCAGTCGGGCTGGGGAGCAAAAGTGGGAAAACTCTTGTACCAGGGATCCTGGTCCCAATCAGGCAGGACTCAGTCGTCGAACTTCAGAGAACTGAGGGCGGTCTTGGAAACCCTAAAAGTAGCAGGAAAGAGCCTGCAAGGTTACCACATAAAAGTCTTCTCAGACAACACGACGGCTGTTGCTTACCTCTCGCATCAGGGAGGGACAAGGTCAGACGCTCTTCTGTCACTGTCATCCAAGATCTTTGATTGAGCAGAGCACAATGTAAGCTCCATTTCAGCAATCCATCTCAGAGGAGCTTTAAACCTAGAGGCAGACTTCCTCAGTCGCAAACAATTAGACCAGACAGAATGTCCTGTTGTGCATTTTTATAAGTACACAGTATGCGTGTGTATCTCACTGAATGGATATAGTCTTAGAAGGTATAGAAAACTCTAAGGTTTTCTACTAATGGAAGTTTCTCAGAAACGCTAATGTTATTCCAGGCGTCGTTACTCAATAGCTTGGACAGTTAGAAATACAAACACACAGTGCGAGTGTAAGGCCCATTGTATTTCTTATCAAGCCCATAAATTCAAGAGTCTGGGAGAATCATGATGGTCCCAGTAAGTCTTGAAAGATTACTTCAAAGTGTCAAAGAAGCATCCCTCCTCTTTGATATACGCTGAGAAAGGTCAAAGGTATAATATGTAGCAAAAATCTGAAGTCTGATGTTACAACAGTGCCATCTGGAGACAGATGGACAATATTATATTATTTTACTATTTGTTTTATACCATGTCAAGGATTAATATGACATCATTGTGTTATTAGCATACGAATACACCCACCTTACCTGATTGGAAATGCTTAAAGGGAGTCTGTCACCACAATTTGACAATATAAACTGCTTACATGGCGCTCTAGCACAACTACACAAGATTATTTTACTATTTGTTTTATACCATGTCAAGGATTAATATGACATCATTGTGTTATTAGCATACGAATACACCCACCTTACCTGCTTGGAAATGCTTAAAGGGAGTCTGTCACCACAATTTGACAATATAAACTGCTTACATGGCGCTCTAGCACAACTACACAAGATTCCAATGGTACCTTTGCTGTATTCTTCTGACTTTCACCGGCTGAAAAAACGTAGTTTTATCTATATGCAAATGAGGGCTCGCAAGTGCCCAGGGGCGGGGTTCTTGTTGTAGGTGCCCAGGCTGCTCTGCCTTCTTTTCATATTACCCCTCCCCAGCCTCTTCCTGGTCCCACCCTATAAGGCTGTTTCATCATCCCAAGTACCGGCCGAGATCCAGCGCGTGCGCAGTTCACCGCCGGCCCGGGCATGCGCACTGCAATGTGTATATACTTACCTTTCTCTTGCTCCGCTTGCCTCCAGTCTCCCTGCTTGCTTCCGGTCTGCCGGCGCCTGCGCACAACATGAAGCGATGCCGCTCCCCACAATGGGCATCGTAGTGCGCATGCCCGGGCCGGCGGTGAACTGCGCACGCGCCGGATCTCGGCCGGTACTTGGGATGATGAAACAGACTTATAGGGCGGGACCAGCAAGAGGCTGGGGAGGGGTAATATGAAAAGAAGGCAGTTGTGCTAGAGCGCCATGTACGGTAAGCAGTTTATATTGTCAAATTGTCAAGGAAACTGATCACAAGAAAGATACCAAAAAGAAAATTTTTTTGACTACTAGGAAGGTTCTTGAGAACTGGTCCCATCTGAAACTCTGTCTACCTCTGACCCGGTAACGTATACTGTGCTTATTGCTTGTGATATTAATAAGATATTTCTCTCGGTATATAGCCAAAAGCCCCCATACTGTGGGAATATATAGTGTTAGGCGCCTCCATAATGCTGATTATTCTCTTAGCAAAGATGCATATTGCTAATGGAAGATCTGACATAATTTGAAAAGAGGAAGTTATATTCCATAGTCTGATTGCCGAGCTGGACATTTTATCATATTAATCAAATTAAGATACTCGACAAAAGAACTTAGAGGCGATTATGTCCGCCTGAAGGATCATATCATTTTTTTAATTTATTTTTTATCCTCTCTTTTATATGAAGATTCTTTTTTTATAGAAGATATTCGACAGTCCCTGAATTTAGAAGTTTTTCAGATGATAGTAGACAAATGGGGAGTGCCCGAAGTGGATCTCTTCGCCTCCAAAGCAAATACAAAGGTGAAAAAATTCTGTTCCCTAAACCCCAGGGACAATCCCTGGGCATTAGATGCTTTCTCTCTAAGATGGAACTGGAGTCTATGCTACGCTTTTCCCCCTCTCTCATTGATCCCAAGAGTGATTCAAAAAATATGTCAAGACAGAACAACATTATTTCTGACAACCCCTTTTTGGCCAAAGAGTAGCTGTTTTTCTTCCATCAAAAAGCTCTCCATCTCGGAACCTTGGCTTCCCTTTCGTCCTAACCAGCAGCACAAGTGGGATATTTGCCCCTGTGAAGCTGGTCAGGACAGGCGGAATTTTTGTTGAATAAAATTCTGCATCATCAATAATTAATTAGTTAATTAATTCCCCCCCTTATATAGACCGTCCCCCACAGGACTAGTTGCTTTTTTTCTGTCCTGTGGGTTCGGTCAGACAGGCATGACTCTACCCCAAGAGTCTCTCCCCCTGTGTTTTGGGGGAGAAATTATTAATTCTTTCTGTTTGTTGTTAATTCTGCGATTTTCTTTCAACAGGTTCGGGCAGGGGACTGGCTCTGTCTCCTGCCTGTCATCTGGGGCAACGTGAAAATGAGGAGCGTCCTGGCTATGTACTAGCCTGTAAGTCGGAACAAATTTATGTAGACAGAATGGAAACATCCGGAGAAAGGTCCGGTTTTAACCAAAAGGTTTAAACTTATGTTTCCCCTACAGGACGGGGACTCCCTGGATTGGGTCCCACCACCTAAGGTGGATATGGCAATAGCCAAGCTTTCCAGGAGAACCTTGGTGCCTTCTGATGACGGGAGTCATCTGAAGGATCCCCTTGACAGACGCGCAGAATGTTCGCTTAGGCGCAATTATTCAGCGGCATCCGCCTCTGCCTCCGTAGCCATAGCCTGTACCAAAGTGTCTGACTTCATTCGCGCCCGCATGCTCAAGATCCAGTCAGATATAGATTCGGGAGTCGCCAGAGATAATATTCTTGACCAGTTCAAGACTCTACTGTTGGGCATAGATTTCATGGCGGATGCGTCTCAGCAGCAACTAAAGCTAGCTGCTAAATCAATGCCTTTGTCTGCTGCTAGCAGACGTCCTCTATGGCTGAAGCCCTCGGTAGTGGACAATATCTCCAAATTCAATCTGTGCACTCTTCCTTATGAGCCAGGCAGATTGTTTGGCTCCGAACTTGATCGCTTGATGGAAAATCTAGCTGACAAGAAGGGGAAGTCACTTCCTCAACAATCCTTTCGAGGACGTGGAAGAGGCAGAGGAGGAAAATTCCAGGGAAGAGAGAGGAAGCAGAGACGTTCCGAAGGTTACAAGAGGGGTAGAGGTCGGGGTCGCGGGAACCGCAGGGCTGATCAATGACTTTCGGCAGCCCACCACCTCCCCATCCCCACCCCCCACACTTCTGCACAAATCTCCCTGTTTGAATCCCCCAGTAGGAGGTCGTTTATTTTTGTTCAAAATTTTTTGGAAGCAAACAATTCCAGATCCTTGGGTGCTGCAGGTCATCACAGCCGGATACAGGATCGATTTTATTTCCCAACCTCAGGAGAGGTTCGTCCTTACAGGGCGTTTAACACCCAGCAGACAGCTGATCCTGGAGGACTCTGTACTCCAGTACATAGTCAAGGGGGCCTTAGAGGAGGTTCCCCCTCGCGAGCTCGGTCAGGGAGTATATTCTCCCATTTTTCTTGTTCCAAAACCGTCAGGAGATTGGCGCATGATTATCGATCTGCGTTACCTAAATCGGTTTATCAGAAAGAAGCGTTTCCGGATGGAAACCATTTGCTCAGTCCTAAACATCCTGAGCCGGCAGACGTGATGGTAACGATAGATCTGAAGGATGCTTACCTTCATGTTCCTATCTATCCGGCCCACAGGAAATATCTCAGAGTTGCTGTCTTCATAAAAGAGGTAGTGAAGCACTACCAGTTTGCTGTGTTGCCCTTTGGCATCTCCTCTGCGCCACACACCTTCACAAAGGTTGTGGCTAGAGTTGAGCGAACACCTGGATGTTCGGGTTCAAGAAGTTCGGCCGAACTTCCCGGAAATGTTCGGGTTCGGGATCCGAACCCGACCCGAACTTCGTCCCGAACCCGAACCCCATTGAAGTCAATGGGGACCCGAACTTTTCGGCACTAAAAAGGCTGTAAAACAGCCCAGGAAAGAGCTAGAGGGCTGCAAAAGGCAGCAACATGTAGGTAAATCCCCTGCAAACAAATGTGGATAGGAAAATGAATTAAAATAAATAAAAAAATTAAAAAAAATTTACCAATAACAATTGGACAGAGGTCCCATAGCAGAGAATCTGGCTTCATGTCAGCAGAGAATCAGTCTCTTCATGCCATAGCAGAGAATCTGGCTTCATGTCAGCAGAGAATCAGTCTTCATGTCATAGCAGAGAATCAGGCTTCACGTCACCCACCACTGGAACAGGCCACTGTCACATATTTAGGCCCAGGCACCCAGGCAGAGGAGAGAGGTCCCGTAACAGAGATTCAGGCTTCATGTCAGCAGAGAATCAGTCTTCATGTCATAGCAGAGAATCAGGCTTCACGTCACCCACCACTAGAACAGGCCACTGTCACATATTTAGGCCCATGTACCCAGGCAGAGGAGAGAGGTCCCATAACAGAGATTCAGGCTTCATGTCAGCAGAGAATCAGTCTTCATGTCATAGCAGAGAATCAGGCTTCACGTCACCCACCACTGGAACAGGCCACTGTCACATATTTAGGCCCAGGCACCCAGGCAGAGGAGAGAGGTCCCATAACAGAGATTCAGGCTTCATGTCAGCAGAGAATCAGTCTTCATGTCATAGCAAAGAATCAGGCTTCACGTCAGCCACCACTGGAACAGGCCACTGTCACATATTTAGGCCCAGGCAGAGGAGAGAGGTCCCATAACAGAGATTCAGTCTTCATGTCATAGCAGAGAATCAGGCTTCACGTCACCCACCACTGGAACAGGCCACTGTCACATATTTAGGCCCAGGCACCCAGGCAGAGGAGAGAGGTCCCATAACAGAGATTCAGGCTTCATGTCAGCACAGAATCAGTCTTCATGTCATAGCAGAGAATCAGGCTTCACGTCACCCACCACTGGAACAGGCCACTGTCACATATTTAGGCCCAGGCAGAGGAGAGAGGCCACATAACAGAGATTCAGGCTTCATGTCAGCAGAGAATCAGTCTTCATGTCATAGCAGAGAATCAGGCTTCACGTCACCCACCACTGGAACAGGCCACTGTCACATATTTAGGCCCAGGCACCCAGGCAGAGGAGAGAGGTCCCATAACAGAGATTCAGGCTTCATGTCAGCAGAGAATCAGTCTTCAGGTCAGAGCAGAGAATCAGGCTTCACGTCACCCACCACTGGAACAGACCACTGTCACATATTTAGGCCCAGGCACCCAGGCAGAGGAGAGAGGTCCCGTAACAGAGATTCAGGCTTCATGTCAGCAGAGAATCAGTCTTCATGTCATAGCAGAGAATCAGGCTTCACGTCACCCACCACTGGAACAGGCCACTGTCACATATTTAGGCCCCGGCACCCAGACAGAGGAGAGAGGTCCCGTAACAGAGAATCTGGCTTCATGTCAGCACAGAATCAGTCTTCATGTCATAGCAGAGAATCAGGCTTCACGTCACCCACCACTGGAACAGGCCACTGTCACATATTTAGGCCCAGGCACCCAGGCAGAGGAGAGAGGTCCCATAACAGAGATTCAGGCTTCATGTCAGCAGAGAATCAGTCTTCATGTCATAGCAGAGAATCAGGCTTCACGTCACCCACCACTGGAACAGGCCACTGTCACATATTTAGGCCCAGGCACCCAGGCAGAGGAGAGAGGTCCCATAACAGAGATTCAGGCTTCATGTCAGCAGAGAATCAGTCTTCATGTCATAGCAGAGAATCAGGCTTCACGTCACCCACCACTGGAACAGGCCACTGTCACATATTTAGGCCCAGGCACCCAGGCAGAGGAGAGAGGTCCCG
This sequence comes from Bufo bufo, assembly GCF_905171765.1. Taxonomy (NCBI): domain Eukaryota; kingdom Metazoa; phylum Chordata; class Amphibia; order Anura; family Bufonidae; genus Bufo; species Bufo bufo. The sequence goes on along the minus strand of NC_053393.1, from coordinate 451,090,425 downwards.
TAACAGAGATTCAGGCTTCATGTCAGCAGAGAATCAGTCTTCATGTCATAGCAGAGAATCAGGCTTCACGTCACCCACCACTGGAACAGGCCACTGTCACATATTTAGGCCCAGGCACCCAGGCAGAGGAGAGAGGTCCCGTAACAGAGATTCAGGCTTCATGTCAGCAGAGAATCAGTCTTCATGTCATAGCAGAGAATCAGGCTTCACGTCACCCACCACTAGAACAGGCCACTGTCACATATTTAGGCCCATGTACCCAGGCAGAGGAGAGAGGTCCCATAACAGAGATTCAGGCTTCATGTCAGCAGAGAATCAGTCTTCATGTCATAGCAGAGAATCAGGCTTCACGTCACCCACCACTGGAACAGGCCACTGTCACATATTTAGGCCCAGGCACCCAGGCAGAGGAGAGAGGTCCCATAACAGAGATTCAGGCTTCATGTCAGCAGAGAATCAGTCTTCATGTCATAGCAAAGAATCAGGCTTCACGTCACCCACCACTGGAACAGGCCACTGTCACATATTTAGGCCCAGGCAGAGGAGAGAGGTCCCATAACAGAGATTCAGGCTTCATGTCAGCAGAGAATCAGTCTTCATGTCATAGCAGAGAATCAGGCTTCACGTCACCCACCACTGGAACAGGCCACTGTCACATATTTAGGCCCAGGCACCCAGGCAGAGGAGAGAGGTCCCATAACAGAGATTCAGGCTTCATGTCAGCACAGAATCAGTCTTCATGTCATAGCAGAGAATCAGGCTTCACGTCACCCACCACTGGAACAGGCCACTGTCACATATTTAGGCCCAGGCAGAGGAGAGAGGCCACATAACAGAGATTCAGGCTTCATGTCAGCAGAGAATCAGTCTTCATGTCATAGCAGAGAATCAGGCTTCACGTCACCCACCACTGGAACAGGCCACTGTCACATATTTAGGCCCAGGCACCCAGGCAGAGGAGAGAGGTCCCATAACAGAGATTCAGGCTTCATGTCAGCAGAGAATCAGTCTTCAGGTCAGAGCAGAGAATCAGGCTTCACGTCACCCACCACTGTAACAGGCCACTGTCACATATTTAGGCCCAGGCACCCAGGCAGAGGAGAGAGGTCCCGTAACAGAGATTCAGGCTTCATGTCAGCAGAGAATCAGTCTTCATGTCATAGCAGAGAATCAGGCTTCACGTCACCCACCACTGGAACAGGCCACTGTCACATATTTAGGCCCCGGCACCCAGACAGAGGAGAGAGGTCCCGTAACAGAGAATCTGGCTTCATGTCAGCACAGAATCAGTCTTCATGTCATAGCAGAGAATCAGGCTTCACGTCACCCACCACTGGAACAGGCCACTGTCACATATTTAGGCCCAGGCACCCAGGCAGAGGAGAGAGGTCCCATAACAGAGATTCAGGCTTCATGTCAGCAGAGAATCAGTCTTCATGTCATAGCAGAGAATCAGGCTTCACGTCACCCACCACTGGAACAGGCCACTGTCACATATTTAGACCCAGGCAGAGGAGAGAGGTCCCATAACAGAGATTCAGGCTTCATGTCAGCAGAGAATCAGTCTTCATGTCATAGCAGAGAATCAGGCTTCACGTCACCCACCACTGGAACAGGCCACTGTCACATATTTAGGCCCAGGCACCCAGGCAGAGGAGAGAGGTCCCGTAACAGAGATTCAGGCTTCATGTCAGCAGAGAATCAGTCTTCATGTCATAGCAGAGAATCAGGCTTCACGTCACCCACCACTGGAACAGGCCACTGTCACATATTTAGGCCCAGGCACCCAGGCAGAGGAGAGAGGTCCCGTAACAGAGATTCAGGCTTCATGTCAGCAGAGAATCAGTCTTCATGTCATAACAGAGAATCAGGCTTCACGTCACCCACCACTGGAACAGGCTACTGTCACATATTTAGGCCCCGGCACCCAGACAGAGGAGAGAGGTCCCGTAACAGAGAATCTGGCTTCATGTCAGCACAGAATCAGTCTTCATGTCATAGCAGAGAATCAGGCTTCACGTCACCCACCACTGGAACAGGCCACTGTCACATATTTAGGCCCAGGCACCCAGGCAGAGGAGAGAGGTCCCATAACAGAGATTCAGGCTTCATGTCAGCACAGAATCAGTCTTCATGTCATAGCAGAGAATCAGGCTTCACGTCACCCACCACTGGAACAGGCCACTGTCACATATTTAGGCCCAGGCACCCAGGCAGAGGAGAGAGGTCCCATAACAGAGATTCAGGCTTCATGTCAGCAGAGAATCAGTCTTCATGTCATAGCAGAGAATCAGGCTTCACGTCACCCACCACTGGAACAGGCCACTGTCACATATTTAGGCCCAGGCACCCAGGCAGAGGAGAGAGGTCCCGTAACAGAGATTCAGGCTTCATGTCAGCAGAGAATCAGTCTTCATGTCATAGCAGAGAATTAGGCTTCACGTCACCCACCACTGGAACAGGCCACTGTCACATATTTAGGCCCAGGCACCCAGGCAGAGGAGAGAGGTCCCATAACAGAGATTCAGGCTTCATGTCAGCAGAGAATCAGTCTTCATGTCATAGCAAAGAATCAGGCTTCACGTCACCCACCACTGGAACAGGCCACTGTCACATATTTAGGCCCAGGCACCCAGGCAGAGGAGAGAGGTCCCATAACAGAGATTCAGGCTTCATGTCAGCAGAGAATCAGTCTTCATGTCATAGCAGAGAATCAGGCTTCACGTCACCCACCACTGGAACAGGCCACTGTCACATATTTAGGCCCAGGCACCCACGCAGAGGAGAGAGGTCCCATAACAGAGATTCAGGCTTCATTTCAGCACAGAATCAGTCTTCATGTCATAGCAGAGAATCAGGCTTCACGTCACCCACCACTGGAACAGGCCACTGTCACATATTTAGGCCCAGGCAGAGAAGAGAGGCCACATAACAGAGATTCAGGCTTCATGTCAGCAGAGAATCAGTCTTCATGTCATAGCAGAGAATCAGGCTTCACGTCACCCACCACTGGAACAGGCCACTGTCACATATTTAGGCCCAGGCACCCAGGCAGAGGAGAGAGGTCCCATAACAGAGATTCAGGCTTCATGTCAGCAGAGAATCAGTCTTCATGTCAGAGCAGAGAATCAGGCTTCACGTCACCCACCACTGTAACAGGCCACTGTCACATATTTAGGCCCAGGCACCCAGGCAGAGGAGAGAGGTCCCGTAACAGAGATTCAGGCTTCATGTCAGCAGAGAATCAGTCTTCATGTCATAGCAGAGAATCAGGCTTCACGTCACCCACCACTGGAACAGGCCACTGTCACATATTTAGGCCCCGGCACCCAGACAGAGGAGAGAGGTCCGGTAGCAGAGAATCTGGCTTCATGTCAGCACAGAATCAGTCTTCATGTCATAGCAGAGAATCAGGCTTCACGTCACCCACCACTGTAACAGGCCACTGTCACATATTTAGGCCCAGGCACCCAGGCAGAGGAGAGAGGTCCCATAACAGAGATTCAGGATTCATGTCAGCAGAGAATCAGTCTTCATGTCATAGCAGAGAATCAGGCTTCACGTCACCCACCACTGGAACAGGCCACTGTCACATATTTAGGCCCAGGCACCCAGGCAGAGGAGAGAGGTCCCATAACAGAGATTCAGGCTTCATGTCAGCAGAGAATCAGTCTTCATGTCATAGCAGAGAATCAGGCTTCACGTCACCCACCACTGGAACAGGCCACTGTCACATATTTAGGCCCAGGCACCCAGGCAGAGGAGAGAGGTCCGTAACAGAGATTCAGGCTTCATGTCAGCAGAGAATCAGTCTTCATGTCATAGCAGAGAATCAGGCTTCACGTCACCCACCACTGGAACAGGCCACTGTCACATATTTAGGCCCAGGCACCCAGGCAGAGGAGAGAGGTCCCGTAACAGAGATTCAGGCTTCATGTCAGCAGAGAATCAGTCTTCATGTCATAACAGAGAATCAGGCTTCACGTCACCCACCACTGGAACAGGCCACTGTCACATATTTAGGCCCAGGCACCCAGGCAGAGGAGAGAGGTCCCGTAACAGAGATTCAGGCTTCATGTCAGCAGAGAATCAGTCTTCATGTCATAACAGAGAATCAGGCTTCACGTCACCCACCACTGGAACAGGCCACTGTCACATATTTAGGCCCAGGCAGAGGAGAGAGGTCCCATAACAGAGATTCAGGCTTCATGTCAGCACAGAATCAGTCTTCATGTCATAGCAGAGAATCAGGCTTCACGTCACCCACCACTGGAACAGGCCACTGTCACATATTTAGGCCCAGGCACCCAGGCAGAGGAGAGAGGTCCCATAACAGAGATTCAGGCTTCATGTCAGCAGAGAATCAGTCTTCATGTCATAGCAGAGAATCAGGCTTCACGTCACCCACCACTGGAACAGGCCACTGTCACATATTTAGGCCCAGGCACCCAGGCAGAGGAGAGAGGTCCCGTAACAGAGATTCAGGCTTCATGTCAGCAGAGAATCAGTCTTCATGTCATAGCAGAGAATTAGGCTTCACGTCACCCACCACTGGAACAGGCCACTGTCACATATTTAGGCCCAGGCACCCAGGCAGAGGAGAGAGGTCCCATAACAGAGATTCTGGCTTCATGTCAGCAGAGAATCAGTCTTCATGTCATAGCAAAGAATCAGGCTTCACGTCACCCACCACTGGAACAGGCCACTGTCACATATTTAGGCCCAGGCACCCAGGCAGAGGAGAGAGGTCCCATAACAGAGATTCAGGCTTCATGTCAGCAGAGAATCAGTCTTCATGTCATAGCAGAGAATCAGGCTTCACGTCACCCACCACTGGAACAGGCCACTGTCACATATTTAGGCCCAGGCACCCACGCAGAGGAGAGAGGTCCCATAACAGAGATTCAGGCTTCATTTCAGCACAGAATCAGTCTTCATGTCATAGCAGAGAATCAGGCTTCACGTCACCCACCACTGGAACAGGCCACTGTCACATATTTAGGCCCAGGCAGAGGAGAGAGGCCACATAACAGAGATTCAGGCTTCATGTCAGCAGAGAATCAGTCTTCATGTCATAGCAGAGAATCAGGCTTCACGTCACCCACCACTGGAACAGGCCACTGTCACATATTTAGGCCCAGGCACCCAGGCAGAGGAGAGAGGTCCCATAACAGAGATTCAGGCTTCATGTCAGCAGAGAATCAGTCTTCATGTCAGAGCAGAGAATCAGGCTTCACGTCACCCACCACTGTAACAGGCCACTGTCACATATTTAGGCCCAGGCACCCAGGCAGAGGAGAGAGGTCCCGTAACAGAGATTCAGGCTTCATGTCAGCAGAGAATCAGTCTTCATGTCATAGCAGAGAATCAGGCTTCACGTCACCCACCACTGGAACAGGCCACTGTCACATATTTAGGCCCCGGCACCCAGACAGAGGAGAGAGGTCCGGTAGCAGAGAATCTGGCTTCATGTCAGCACAGAATCAGTCTTCATGTCATAGCAGAGAATCAGGCTTCACGTCACCCACCACTGTAACAGGCCACTGTCACATATTTAGGCCCAGGCACCCAGGCAGAGGAGAGAGGTCCCATAACAGAGATTCAGGCTTCATGTCAGCAGAGAATCAGTCTTCATGTCATAGCAGAGAATCAGGCTTCACATCACCCACCACTGGAACAGGCCACTGTCACATATTTAGGCCCAGGCACCCAGGCAGAGGAGAGAGGTCCCATAACAGAGATTCAGGCTTCATGTCAGCAGAGAATCAGTCTTCATGTCATAGCAGAGAATCAGGCTTCACGTCACCCACCACTGGAACAGGCCACTGTCACATATTTAGGCCCAGGCACCCAGGCAGAGGAGAGAGGTCCCGTAACAGAGATTCAGGCTTCATGTCAGCAGAGAATCAGTCTTCATGTCATAGCAGAGAATCAGGCTTCACGTCACCCACCACTGGAACAGGCCACTGTCACATATTTAGGCCCAGGCACCCAGGCAGAGGAGAGAGGTCCCGTAACAGAGATTCAGGCTTCATGTCAGCAGAGAATCAGTCTTCATGTCATAACAGAGAATCAGGCTTCACGTCACCCACCACTGGAACAGGCCACTGTCACATATTTAGGCCCAGGCACCCAGGCAGAGGAGAGAGGTCCCGTAACAGAGATTCAGGCTTCATGTCAGCAGAGAATCAGTCTTCATGTCATAACAGAGAATCAGGCTTCACGTCACCCACCACTGGAACAGGCCACTGTCACATATTTAGGCCCAGGCAGAGGAGAGAGGTCCCATAACAGAGATTCAGGCTTCATGTCAGCACAGAATCAGTCTTCATGTCATAGCAGAGAATCAGGCTTCACGTCACCCACCACTGTAACAGGCCACTGTCACATATTTAGGCCCAGGCACCCAGGCAGAGGAGAGAGGTCCCATAACAGAGATTCAGGCTTCATGTCAGCAGAGAATCAGTCTTCATGTCATAGCAGAGAATCAGGCTTCACGTCACCCACCACTGGAACAGGCCACTGTCACATATTTAGGCCCAGGCACCCAGGCAGAGGAGAGAGGTCCCGTAACAGAGATTCAGGCTTCATGTCAGCAGAGAATCAGTCTTCATGTCATAGCAGAGAATTAGGCTTTACGTCACCCACCACTGGAACAGGCCACTGTCACATATTTAGGCCCAGGCACCCAGACAGAGAAGAGAGGTCCCGTAACAGAGAATCTGGCTTCATGTCAGCACAGAATCAGTCTTGATGTCATAGCAGAGAATCAGGCTTCACGTCACCCACCACTGGAACAAGCCACTGTCACATATTTAGGCCCAGGCACCCAGGCAGAGGAGAGAGGTCGCGTAACAGAGAATCTGGCTTCATGTCAGCACAGAATCAGTCTTCATGTCATAGCAGAGAATCAGGCTTCACGTCACCCACCACTGGAACAGGCCACTGTCACACATTTAGGCCCCGGCACCCAGACAGAGGAGAGGTTCATTCAACTTTGGGTTGCCCCGCAATATAATGGTAAAATGAAAATAAAAATAGGATTGAATGAGGAAGTGCCCTGGAGTACAATAATATATTGTTAAGGGGAGGTAGTTAATGTCTAATCTGCACAAGGGATGGACAGGTCCTGTGGGATCCATGCCTGGTTCATTTTTATGAACGTCAGCTTGTCCACATTGGCTGTAGACAGGCGGCTGCGTTTGTCTGTAATGACGCCCCCTGCCGTGCTGAATACACGTTCAGACAAAACGCTGGCCGCCGGGCAGGCCAGCACCTCCAAGGCATAAAAGGCTAGCTCTGGCCACGTGGACAATTTGGAGACCCAGAAGTTGAATGGGGCCGAACCATCAGTCAGTACGTGGAAGGGTGTGCACAGGTACTGTTCCACCATGTTAGTGAAATGTTGCCTCCTGCTAACACGTTCCGTATCAGGTGGTGGTGCAGTTAGGTGTGGCGTGGTGACAAAACTTTTCCACATCTCTGCCATGCTAACCCTGCCCTCAGAGGAGCTGGCCGTGACACAGCTGCGTTGGCGACCTCTTGCTCCTCCTCTGCCTTCGCCTTGGGCTTCCACTGGTTCCCCTGTGACATTTGGGAATGCTCTCAGTAGCGCGTCTACCAACGTGCGCTTGTACTCGCGCATCTTCCTATCACGCTCCAGTGTAGGAAGTAAGGTGGGCACATTGTCTTTGTACCGGGGATCCAGCAGGGTGGCAACCCAGTAGTCCGCACACGTTAAAATGTGGGCAACTCTGCTGTCGTTGCGCAGGCACTGCAGCATGTAGTCGCTCATGTGTGCCAGGCTGCCCAGAGGTAAGGACAAGCTGTCCTCTGTGGGAGGCGTATCGTCATCGTCCTGTGTTTCCCCCCAGCCACGCACCAGTGATGGGCCCGAGCTGCTTTGGGTGCCACCCCGCTGTGAACATGCTTCATCCTCATCCTCCTCCACCTCCTCCTCATCCTCGTCCTCCTCGTCCTCCAGTAGTGGGCCCTGTCTGGTCACATTTGTACCTGGCCTCTGCTGTTGCAAAAAACCTCCCTCTGAGTCACTTCGAAGAGACTGGCCTGAAAGTGCTAAAAATGACCCCTCTTCCTCCTCTTCCTCCTGGGCCACCTCCTTTTCCATCATCGCCTTAAGTGTTTTCTCAAGGAGACATAGAAGTGGTATTGTAACACTGATAACGGCGTCATCGCCACTGGCCATGTTGGTGGAGTACTCGAAACAGCGCAACAGGGCACACAGGTCTCGCATGGAGGCCCAGTCATTGGTGGTGAAGTGGTGCTGTTCCGCAGTGCGACTGACCCGTGCGTGCTGCAGCTGAAACTCCACTATGGCCTGCTGCTGCTCGCACAGTCTGTCCAGCATGTGCAAGGTGGAGTTCCACCTGGTGGGCACATCGCATATGAGGCGGTGAGCGGGAAGGCCGAAGTTACGCTGTAGCGCAGACAGGCGTGCAGCAGCAGGGTGTGAACGCCGGAAGCGCGAACAGACGGCCCGCACTTTATGCAGCAGCTCTGACATGTCGGGGTAGTTGCGAATGAACTTCTGCACCACCAAATTCAGCACATGCGCCAGGCAAGGGATGTGCGTCAAACCGGCTAGTCCCAGAGCTGCAACGAGATTTCGCCCATTATCGCACACCACCAGGCCGTGCTTGAGGCTCACCGGCAGCAGCCACTCGTCGGTCTGTTGTTCTATACCCCGCCACAACTCCTGTGCGGTGTGGGGCCTGTCCCCCAAACATATGAGTTTCAGAACGGCCTGCTGACGTTTACCCCGGGCTGTGCTGAAGTTGGTGGTGAAGGTGTGTGGCTGACTGGATGAGCTGGTGGAAGAAGAGGAGGAGGAAGCTGAGTAGAAGGAGGAGACAGGAGACAGGAGGCAAAGAATGTTGCCCTGCGATCCTTGGCGGCGGAAGGACGTGCGCCAAACAGCTCTCCGACCTGGGGCCCAGCCGCCACTACATTTACCCAGTGTGCAGTTAGAGAGATATAGCGTCCCTGGCCGTGCTTACTGGTCCACGTATCTGTGGTTAGGTGGACCTTGCCACAGATGGCGTTGCGCAGTGCACACTTGATTTTATCGGACACTTGGTTGTGCAGGGAAGGCACGGCTCTCTTGGAGAAGTAGTGGCGGCTGGGAACAACATACTGTGGGACAGCAAGCGACATAAGCTGTTTGAAGCTGTCTGTGTCCACCAGCCTAAATGACAGCATTTCATAGGCCAGTAGTTTAGAAATGCTGGCATTCAGGGCAGGGATCGAGGGTGGCTAGGTGGGAATTTAAGCTTTCTCTCAAATGTTTGTGAGATGGAGAGCTGAACGCTGCCGTGTGACATGGTTGAGATGCTTGGTGACGCAGGTGGTGGTGTTGGTGGTACATCCCATGTTTGCTGGGCGGCAGGTGCCAACGTTCCTCCAGAGGCGGAGGCCGAGGCGGCGGCAGCAGCAGAAGAGGCCGAGGCGGCAGCAGAAGAGGTAGCAGGGGGAGCCTGAGTGACTTCTTTGTTTTTAAGGTGTTTACTCCACTGCAGTTCATGCTTTGCATGCAGGTGCCTGGTCATGCAGGTTGTGCTAAGGTTCAGAACGTTAATGCCTCGCTTCAGGCTCTGATGGCACAGCGTGCAAACCACTCGGGTCTTGTCGTCAGCACATTGTTTAAAGAAGTGCCATGCCAGGGAACTCCTTGTAGCTGCCTTTGGGGTGCTCGGTCCTAGATGGCGGCGGTCAGTAGCAGGCGGAGTCTCTTGGCGGCGGGTGTTCTGATTTTGCCCACTGCTCCCTCTTTGTCTTTTGCTACGCTGTTGGCTCGGTCTCACCACTGCCTCTTCCTCCGAATTCTGAAAGTCAGTGGCACGACCTTCATTCCATGTGGGGTCTAGGACCTCATCGTCCCCTGAATCGTCTTCCACCCAGTCTTCCTCCCTGACCTCCTGTTCAGTCTGCACACTGCAGAAAGACGCAGCAGTTGGCACCTGTGTTTCGTCATCATCGTGCTGAGGTGGTTTTCCCATGTCCTCATCATCAGGAAACATAAGTGGTTGTGCGTTAGTGCATTCTATCTCTTCCACCCCTGGGGAAGGGCTAGGTGGATGCCCTTGGGAAACCCTGGCAGCAGAGTCTTCAAACAGCATAAGAGACTGCTGCATAACTTGAGGCTCAGACAGTTTCCCTGATATGCATGGGGGTGATGTGACAGACTGAAGGGCTTGGTTTTCATGCGCCATCTGTGCGCTTTCTGCAGAAGACTGGGTGGGAGATAATGTGAACGTGCTGGATGCACTGTCGGCCACCCAATTGACTAATGCCTGTACCTGCTCAGGCCTTACCATCCTTAGAACGGCATTGGGCCCCACCAAATATCGCTGTAAATTCTGCTGGCTACTGGGACCTGAGGTAGTTGGTTCACTAGGACGTGTGGCTGTGGCAGAACGGCCACGTCCTCTCCCAGCACCAGAGGGTCCACTAACACCACCATCACGACCATGTCCACGTCCGCGTCCCTTATTAGATGTTTTCCTCATTGTTCCCGTTCACCACAATTTAGAAAATTGTGCTTTTACGGTCACTACAAATAATTTGACCAGCTAAAACAGTACAGATTTGGTTGAATAGAAATGTGAGGCCTATTTTTTTCGCACTGTGTGACAGATATACCTTTAATCACAGAATTAGACCTGTATCTGCACGGTAGCGTGTGTGTTAAGTTTTTCAGAATGACACTATCAGCACCTTGAATCTAAGATATCCTTTTTGGGATAGATTTAAAGTAGGCCTGATAGAGCAGAAACTACTTATTTTGAGAATGGCAAATTTGGGAATAGTTTTTCAACCCAGAACAAAAACTGTGCTTTTACGGTCACTACAAATAATTTGACCAGCTAAAACAGTACAGATTTGGTTGAATAGAAATGTGAGGCCTATTTTTTACGCGCTGTGTGACAGATATACCTTTAATCACAGAATTAGACTTGTATCTGCACGGTAGCACGTGTGTTAAGTTTTTCAGAATGACACTATCAGCACTTTGAATCTAAGATATCCTTTTTGGGATAGATTTAAAGTAGGCCTGATATAGCAGAAACTACTCATTTTGAGAATGGCAAATTTGGGAATAGTTTTTCAACCCAGAACAAAAACTGTGCTTTTACGGTCACTACAAATAATTTGACCAGCTAAAACAGTACAGATTTGGTTGAATAGAAATGTGAGGCCTATTTTTTACGCGCTGTGTGACAGATATACCTTTAATCACAGAATTAGACTTGTATCTGCACGGTAGCACGTGTGTTAAGTTTTTCAGAATGACACTATCAGCACCTTGAATCTAAGATATCCTTTTTGGGATAGATTTAAAGTAGGCCTGATATAGCAGAAACTACTAATTTTGAGAATGGCAAATTTGGGAATAGTTTTTCAACCCAGAACAAAAACTGTGCTTTTACGGTCACTACAAATAACTTGACCAGCTAAAACAGTACTGATTTGGAGGAATATAAATGTCAGGTCTATTTTTTAGGCGCTGGGTGACAGGCTCAACTTGCCCCTGATGTAGTATATGGCCAAAAAATAACCACACTGTTGATGGTTAAATGCACTTGGGTGACACAGGCTCAGCCTGCACCTGAAGTAGTATATGGCCAAAAATTAACCACACTGTTGATGGTTAAATGCACTTGGGTGACACAGGCTCAGCCTGCACCTGATGTAGTATATGGCCAAAAAATAACCACACTGTTGATGGTTAAATGCACTTGGGTGACACAGGCTCAGCCTGCACCTGATGTAGTATATGGCCAAAAAATAACCACACTGTTGATGGTTAAATGCACTTCGGTGACACAGGCTCAGCCTGCAGCTGATGTAGGATATAGCAAAAAATAACCACACTATTGATGGTTAAATGCACTTGGTGGTAGCTTGTGCTGGCGCACCACAAGCCACAAAATGGCCGCCGATCACCCCAGAAAAAAGTGATATAAAAACGCTCTGGGCAGCCTAAAAAAAGTGAGCAATTCAATATTAGCACTTCAATGATCCACAGCTGGAGATCGATCACTGAATTAAGTCTTTTGGAGGAGTTAATCTGCCTAATCTCGCCCTAACGTCGCAGCAGCAACCTCTCCCTATGCTTGAATCAGCAGAGTGACGTGCAGTGCTACGTGACCCAAGCTTATATAGAGGCTGGGTCACATGCTGCACTGGCCAATCACAGCCATGCCAATAGTAGGCAAGGCTGTGATGGCCTCTTGGGGCAAGTAGTATGACGCTTGTTGATTGGCTGCTTTGCAGCCTTTCAAAAAGCGCCAAGAAAGCGCCGAACACCGAACCCGAACCCGGACTTTTATGAAAATGTTCGGGTTCGGGTCTGTGTCACGGACACCCCAAAATTCGGTACGAACCCAAACTATACAGTTCGGGTTCGCTCATCCCTAGTTGTGGCTCCTGTGGTCGCCCACTTAAGACTTCTAGGCTTAGAAGTCATCCCTTATTTAGACGATTGGCTTTTAAAAGCCGCGTCCGCAGACATCTTACAAATCCAGCTTCAACAAGCTCTCCAAACTCTGCAGAACCTGGGATGGCTCGTAAATTGGGACAAATCAGAGTTGGTCCCCTCTACCACAAGGCGGTTTCTGGGGTTTGTGATAGATTCACAACTAATGACCCTATATCTGTCTCCACAGAGGAAGGACAAAGTAATAAAAGCTGCAGAGTTCCTCCTATCCCCCAGACGGGTGTCTATTCGGGTTCTCATGAGGATGTTAGGCCACATGTCAGCGTCTGCAGAGGCAGTACCTTGGGCCTTGTGGCATCTTCGCCCACTGCAAGAAGAGGTCTTAGCGGTTTGGAGTCGCAAACCCAGGGACCTAAATCGGAATCACTCCCTGTCTGTAGAAATCCGTTCCTCCCTCAGGTGGTGGAAGAACCTAGTGGATGGAAAGCCTTTATCCCAACCTACTTGGGTGATTTTGACCACGGACGCCTCCCTTCTAGGCTGGGGAGCCCTTCTGGGACACAATATAGTTCAGAATACCTGGAATCCTCAGGAGAGACTCCTCTCATCCAATCTGAGGGAGTTGAGGGCGGTCAGGTTAGCCCTTAATCACTTCTCTCCTCTCATCCAAAATCAGGCTGTGAGAGTACGGAACGACAACACAACTGTGGTTGCTTATCTAAACAGACAGGGAGGAACGAGATCCCGGACCCTCCTGAGGGAGGTGGGATTAATTCTATCTTGGGCAGAGAGCAATCTATCTCATCTAGTGGCAGTTCACATCAGAGGGGATCTCAACATAGTAGCAGATCGTCTAAGTCGGGGCCTTCCGGTACCGGGAGAGTGGTCCCTGAATGACAACATCTTCTCCAGGATAGTCCAGCGCTGGGGGACTCCCGAGATCGATTTGATGGCAACTCGTTTGAACGCCAAAGTAAGCAGGTTCTGCTCCCTGTACAAAGAGGACAATCCGGTAGCGATAGATGCTCTGTCCATAACATGGAGGTTCAGGCTGGCTTATGTGTTCCCTCCAATTTCCATGATACCATGGGTATTGATGAAGATCAAGCAAGACCAGACCTCAGTGATAGCCATCATTCCATTCTGGCCGAAGAGGTCTTGGTTCACCCAGCTCGATGCAGATGAGTCAAGGCAATTATTGGAGACTTCCCCTAATACAGAACCTAGTGTACCAGAACACAGGTCCCTGTCTAGATCTGAGGAGGCTGAGTCTGACAGCCTGGAGACTGACCGGTCCCTTCTAGAAGCTAGAGGGCTTTCGGTGGAGGTCCTGAGAACAATCTCTCACTCCAGGGCGGATTCTACGAACCAGAAATATTCCCGCATATACAAGATATTTATGCGATGGTGCACGAATAGAGAGGTAGTTTCCTCAGATCCTCCTCTCTCTGATATCTCATCTACACTGAGAGCTCATGTTGCTGCCCTGTCAGCATGCCTTGGTAAACCAATTTCTCAGGACCCCCTAATCAAGAGGTTCCTTAAAGGTGCTCAGAGGCTTAGGCCCAGCATCCAGAGACCAATCCCTGAGTGGGAGCTGCCAGTGGTCTTAAGGGGGTTGTGCTCCCCTCCCCCCCTTCGAGCCTTTGGAACAGGTAGACTTAAAATACATTTCCCTCAAAGTTACCTTTCTCTTGGCCAAACCTCAGCCAAGAGGGTTGGGGAGCTCCAGGCTCTGGGGGCAGCGGAACCATATTTAAGTTTTCTGCAGGACAAGGTCCTGTTAAGATTTCTGCCTACCTTTCTACCAAAGGTTCCTTCGTTTGTAAATACCAATCAGACGATAACACTACCTGTGTTTTCTCCTACTTCTAACACTCCTGAGGAGGAGAGATTACTTCCCTTGGACATCCCAAGGGTCCTCAGAATATATTTAAACAGAACTGAAGAGTTCAGGAGATCGGAGAATCTGCTGATTGCTTATTCGGGGAACAACAGAGGGCTCAAGGTAGGTTTCCAATCCCACCTTGAGCAGATGGATCAAAGAGGCTATTAAGCTGGCTTTTATGTCCCAAGACCTACCACCGCCATCCTTCTTATCTGCCCATTCTACAAGGGCAGTTTCTACGTCATATGCAGAAAGGAAACGAATCCCTTTAGAGCAAATTTGTGCTGCTGCCTCGTGGAGTACGCAAAATACCTTTATTTCCCATTACCGCCTTTGGACGGTCTGTGTTAAATGCTGCTCTTCCATAGGTCAGCTCTCTAACTCCTGTGGGATAGTTCAACTACTTAGTAGGAAGTCCTTTAGCCCTCCCAAAATTTGTGTGAGGTTCCTTGCTACTTCCCCACTTGTGCTGCTGGTTAGGACGAAAGGGAAGCGTCAATTTTGACGTAAATTTGTTTTCCCTTAGTCCTAACAGCAGCACACAAATATCCCTCCCTCTATGCTGTTATGATTACTTATTAAAAAAAAAAGCAACTAGTCCTGTGGAGGATGGTCTATATAAGGGGGGGAATTAATTAACTAATTAATTATTGATGATGCAGAATTTTATTCAACAAAAATTCTGCCTGTCCTGACCAGCTTCACAGGGGCAAATACCCCACTTGTGCTGCTGTTAGGACTAAGGGAAAACAAATTTACGTCAAAATTGACGCCTCTCCCTCTCAGAAGGGATCTTCTGCATCAGGGACCAGTTCTGTATCCCAATCCTCAGTTCCTGAAACTAATGGCCTGGATCCTGAGATTCAAATACTGAAGTTCCAGGGTCTTTCGGACTATGTGATAGATACACTTAGAGCCTCCAGGAAATAAGTAACTTTGGCAATCTACCTGAAAATATAGAAAAAAATTCTGTTCCTGGTCAGGTGAAACGTCCCCGAATTTAGAGAAACCAAACATTTAGAAAATACTAGATTTCTTACAAGGGCTTGATCTAGGACTAAGACCGTTTACTCTTAAGGTCCAGGTGTCAGCACTTGGCTGTTTCTTTGACCAGTATATCGCAAACCATCGTTGAATTAAAAGGTTCATGAGAGCAGCCTCCAGACATCGGCAGACTGTAAAATCTTGGATCCACTCCTGGGATCTAAATATCGTACACTGAGGACTGACTCTACCTCCTTTTGAGCCTATGGACAATTGTTCTATAAAGTTGTTATCACAAAAAATGGCTTTTCTAATAACAATCACATCTGCCTGTAGATTAGGTGAGATACAGGCAATTTCCATCAGAGAACCGTACCTACGTGTTATGGACGATAGAATAATCCTCAAGTTAGATCCGGGTTTCCTTCCAAAGGTAGTATCCGATTTTCATCGTAGTCAAGAAATCATCCCGCCTTCATTATGTGAAAATCCCTCAAATAATAAAGAATTCGTTTTCCATTACCTGGATGTCAGACATTCTGTCCTGAATTACATTGAATCTACCAAGTATTTCAGGAAATCTGACAGTCTGCTAATTCAATTTGCAGGGAAAAACAAGGTCCAAAAAATTTCCAAATCTTCTTTAGCCAGATGGATCAAGAATACTATCTCTTTTGCTATGAGATTCAGAACCATCCTTGTCCTGACAACCTGAAGGCCCATTCAACCAGGGCCATGTCCTCCTCTCAAGCTGAGAGGGCAGGTGCATCCCTCAAAGACATCTGCAGAGCAGCTACATGGTCAAGTGTGCATACATTTGTGAAACACTATAGACTTAATTTTTCCAAAAAATCGGACTTGTCTTTTGGACGGAAAGTCCTTCAGGCAGTTGCCCCCCCTTGATATAATATTTTGTATATCTCCTTGTATGCCGTTGTGGTGATGCTATGGAAAAAACGGCATTAGTCTTATCAGTAATTCATTTTCCATGAGATCACCACGACAGCACATTATTCCCTCCCTTTTATTAGTTTATTTGTTACGTTCGGAAGGGCCTCCTGATGGGTATAAGGTAATGCCTTCCTATTTTGGTTCTTGTGTGATTCACCACCTTTTTTCTGTTGCTCTGCGTGATTTTGAAAACACTGGTATTCGTGGTGGGAGGGGGGGATTTAAACCTTTCTCTGTTCCTGCCCCTACAGAGGTCAGAGGTCAATCTCCTTGTATGCCGTTGTGGTGATCTCATAGAAACTGAATTACCGGTAAGAGCAATTCCATTTTTTTGAATTACTATAAACTTCAGCTGCCTTCTAATGAAGGCCTTCTAATTTTTTTTATTCTTTAGAGAAGGGAATTAGCCGGGTGCTGTCATAGGCTCAAAGAAAACCGATTACTCATTTTTCCCCCTTGCCAATGACAGCACCCATGGAGATATAAGCGAGATCTATCTAGGGTGGGACAACGGCCTGAAGCACTTTGCGGCTAAAACTCAGGCCTTCATTAGAAGGCAGCTGAAGTTTATAGTGCTTAAAGGGCTTCTGTCACCCCCTATTGTGCAATTTTAATTAGCCGACATTAGCTATTTGCTAATGTCAGCTGAGTGCAATCATACATGTCCTACCTTTGTCTGTGGCTTATTTCTTGTAAAAATCATACTTTTATCATATGCAAATTTCTTCACTACCAGCAAGTTGGACGTGTACTTGCTGGTAGCCGCCGCATCTGCCGCTTCTAGATACGCCCCATCTCCTCTTAATAGACAAGGCCAGCGAGCGCTCTCATCCTCCCGCTGGCCTGTCTGCTGCTGAATTCCCGCGCCTGCGCCGTAACGTTCCTCGATCGGAAGAGAAGACTGCCGGCATCAGCAATAATCGACAGTCTTCTCTTCCGGTTTAGTGTGACGTAATCGATGCAGGCGCACTGAGGAAGGATCTGGCAAGCGCGCGTCCCTAACTCAGAACGCCTGCGCCAATCGAGGAATGTTACGGATTAGGCGTGGGAATTCAGCATCAGACGGGCCAATGGGAGGAGGAGAGCGCTCGCTGGCCCTGTCTATCAAGAGGAGATTGGGCGTGTCTAGAAGCGGCAGATGCGGCGGCTACCAGCAAGTACACGCCCAACTTGCTGGTAGTGAAGAAATTTGCATATGATAAAAGTTAGATTTTTACAAGAATCAGGCCACAGACAAAGGTAGGACATGTATGATTGCACTCAGCTGACATTAGCAAATAGCTAATATCGGCTAATGAAAATTGCACAATGGGGGGGGTGACAGAAGCCCTTTAAAAAAGTTCTTGGAAAAGGACTTGAGGTGAAGAGGGTGGTCCCTCTTTTAAAGCGGTTTATGGTTCCTGTTTACTGTCCTGAGGACTAGGAGGCAGTCTCTCAATGGGTGCTGTCATAGGCTCAAGGAAAACCGATTACCGGTAAGTGTAATCTCATTTTTCTGATTTTAACTTTTATTAATGCCACTGAGATTTTACATTACATGATATCTTCTCTTGGTCAATATGATTACAGCAATACCAAATACTTCTTGCATCATCACATCCCAAGGCCCCAGTTGTGTGAGGGCT
Source organism: Bufo bufo (assembly GCF_905171765.1). Classification (NCBI taxonomy): domain Eukaryota; kingdom Metazoa; phylum Chordata; class Amphibia; order Anura; family Bufonidae; genus Bufo; species Bufo bufo. The sequence continues at coordinate 451,072,520 of NC_053393.1, read as the reverse complement.
TGATTTCTTTTATTTTCTTCAGGATGACTTATAGGTTTCATTGGTATCATTTTGGGGGTAAGTAACACTTTTATATCACTTAAAGGGGTCTTCCTATCTCAGACAATGCAGGCATATCGTTAGGATATGCCCCTTTGTCTATCAGGTGTGGGTCCTACACCTACACTGGAAAGGTGGTTGTCGGAGGACCGTTTCTGGGGTACGGCCACAGCCAAGCGCTATCCTAGCGATATGCCCCCATTGTCCGGCCCGGGCATGCGCACTGCAATGTGTATATACTTACCTTTCTCTTGCTCCGCTTGCCTCCAGTCTCCCTGCTTGCTTCCGGTCCGCCGGCGCCTGCGCACAACATGAAGCGATGCCGCTCCCCACAATGGGCATCGCAGTGCGCATGCCCGGGCCGGCGGTGAACTGCGCACGCGCCGGATCTCGGCCGGTACTTGGGATGATGAAACAGACTTATAGGGTGGGACCAGCAAGAGGCTGGGGAGCGGTAATATGAAAAGAAGGCAGAGCAGCCTGGGCACCTACAACAAGAACCCCGCCCCTGGGCACTTGCGAGCCCTCATTTGCATATAGATAAAACTACATTTTTTCAGCCGGTGAAAGTCAGAAGAATATAACAAAGGTACCATTGAAATCTTGTGTAGTTGTGCTAGAGCGCCATGTACGGTAAGCAGTTTATATTGTCAAATTGTCAAGGAAACTGATCTTGGTCCCTTGACCTGATGGAGCGTAGTAGAAGTTGAGTCTTTTCGGCCGGAAAAAGAAAAGTCGAACCTACATCCTCAGAAGAGGAAACCTCCTCGACTGACATAACCTCCTCAGACATAGAGACAGGACCAGGAGAGGCTTGTCTAGGTCTCTTACCAGGATTAGTAGAACTACAGGTAACAGCAGTCTCCTAGTCAATTGCACAAAGATATAAGCAAACACTGAAAGAATAAATACTTGGTGGTCATACTTACTGCAAATGCAGCTAGAAGCTCTTTGCGAATATAATTGATCAAAAATATTTCGGGCCCATCTACCGGTCGTCAAGGTCGCTTCTAATCAGATGGGCCCTACTCTAACATGCCAGAGACCGCATATTTTATCTCCGAAATGGAAGTGTCCATAAATTCCTTCATCCAGGAGAACATCTCACAGACTGTAGGCTCCGTACTGGAAGGCATGGGCCGACACCCAGGGCAACCGTGGAATTCATATGAATCTGGCAGTGAAGTGCCACAACTAGAGCACGCAAGATGCCTCTGTTTTTGAGTGGATTTAACATGTCCGGAACCTGGAGATGTCATGATGACGCAAGTGTAGCACACTAGCAGAATTTCGGCTGACCACCTGAAGTGCAGCTCCGAATGTGACTGGAGTAACACAAGATACCTCTGTTATTAATACTGCCACACTGAGCTAGGCAGACTGGCTTAAATAGCCAGAGGGCGGAGCTAACCTCCTACCCGGAAGTTAGGTCAGAATGCAAGGCCTTACACAGCTGGGGCGGCCTTCTAGAAACTTACTACTAAGTAAAAATCAAATATAATACAACTAGTCGGCCCCCGTCTCCTGTCCTCAGACACACAAGAGGACAGGAGGTGCAGAAAAAACTCTAGCGGCAAAAGAACGCTGCGCGCCCGACCGGAAGTCGTCAGATGACGCACTTCCGGTACGCCACTAGAGCGCTGGCCGCCCGAAGTATTAGAACTCTGGAGTGGTCGGCAGAGGAACCGGATGCCCCTATCCCCTGTCCTAAGACATCGAGGACAGGATCGAACCTACCCAGACGCTCTGGAGCTTCCCCACAGAAAAAAATCAGCGGCCGCAAACGCCGCACGTCCACCCGGAAGTCGTCAGATGACGTCCTCCCGGACGAAGCAGGAGCGCCGGCCACGGGGCTTACGGAGAAGCAAGAAAAATCCCAGATGCCGAATGGCATCACACGAACAGGGGCCTGGACCCAAAGGCATCTCAGCAGGTATTTAAAAAGGCAGTAACTTAGTAAATTTAAGAGACTCCAGCTTGGGAGTCTCGCCTGTCCCAAGCTCACAGGACAGAAAAAAAGCACCTCCTGCTAGGGTGGGGAATCCAATATAGGGGTGGGTTTAATTAATTATTGATACTTGGCAGTAATTTTCTTTCAACAAAAATTCCGCCTGGCCTGACCGGCTTCACAGGGGAGGAATCCCCACTTGTGCTGCTGGTTAGGACGACAGGGAAAGTTCTATATCCTCCAGGATAAGACATCTGTCTCTTCTGAACCTAAGAGAAAGAAAAAATATAAGGAGGCTTCACTGGTGTCAGGGTTTTAGGGGTGGACCTGGCGTGTGATTGGTTGATTAATTTAGTTTTTTAATTTAGCTTGTTAACCTGTTTCTTCTGGTTGTACCTAGGGGAATAAAACCCATATGTAGTTTGTGCTGCCGTAGGACAGATAACAACAATCCCTAAATAGAGCACAGATAAAAGATCAAACATCTCTATTAAAAACCATCAAAAACAAGAAAAAAAACTGAATAAATGCTCACCTTCCCCTTCCAATATAGCCCCATGTCTGATGCTGTCAGAGCCTCTATCAGAAAAAATTGGCATGTAGTAGAGAATGACCCCCTATTAGTCAAAGTTGCAAATCAACAACCACTTATCTCCTTTAGACCTAGGAAAAATGTGCGTGACCTCCTGGTTAAATGACAATATGACAACAAATTAGAGATGAGCAAATTTCTTGTTATGAAATTCATTCAAGCTTTGTTTGGTGGTAAAATCAGAATTGCGTTACCACAGACCATAACGCAATTCTATGACGGAATATTCCGTCATAATAGAAGTCTATGGGCTGCAAAATGGATCAGTCCCGTTTCTATTATGCAGGGAAGTCTCTATCGGTCGTCTTTGCGGTCTGATGCGTCTGTAAAATGCACGGAGAGATGGTAATACGGAGAGAACACGCCTACAGAAGGAGGCAGAGATCATCATAAAAACTAAAGCCCTGGGACCTTTGGGTCTGTACGACAGGAATGACATAAGTGCGTTCCTGTAAATATGGAGTAGACACGTGAAAAAAGAAAAAAATGATGTATACAGAAGTATTTGTCTTTTTTGAAAAAAGTCGCACATTTTTAACCCTTACGGTCCATTCACACGTCCATAGTGTATTGTGGATCCGCAATACACCCGGCCGGCAGCCCCATAGAACTGCCTATTCTTGTCCACAATTGCGGACAAGAAGAGAACATGTTCTATTTTTTTCCAGAGCCGCGGACCAGAAGATCGGGGGCGCGCTCCGGAAATGTGGATGCAGACAGCACACTGTGTGCATCCATTCCTGCCCATAGAGAATAAATGGGTCCGCACCCGTTCTGCAATTTGCGGAACGGATGAGGACCCATTCTACGGACGTGGTGTGAATGGACCCTTATTTGAAGTATTGTAGGAAAGGATGTGTTTTCATGCGTTTTATAATTGCGTCTTAATGAAGAGCTTATAAGGGATGTGACACACGTGTTTGTGTGTCTGTAGATCAGACGAACTGCACGCCAGCACGAAACGGCCGTCACCTATATGTTCATGTCTCCATGTACCTGCATTATGAAATAAAGGAAAGATTTTAACTCTCGGGGTGAGTGCCATGTGACCTTTGTCTTCTGTACATGGACTGACAGTATCCGTGTTTTGCGTATCCGCAATTTGCAGACCGCAAAATACATACGTTCATGTGCATGAAGCTTAATACTGAACTACGGGCGTTGCCTGACATACCATGTGTACATGCAGTTTCATTCTCATGTGATTTTGAATTACAAAAAATCCAACATATTTCAAAAGTTCTGTAACTGAAAACAGTTATATTGTGATTTCACTTGGAGGATTCAAGTTCTTTCTGTTGCTGTTTTGGTGGTTGGATCACTTTTTCTTACAATGACGTCTGATTCTCTATACAAATGTCTTTTGATATATCTTCTGCAAAAATAACAATATACAAAAGAATGAAACTTGAAATTTGAGAGTCTGATATTCAAGGGAGTGACTCATAAGCCCATGAGCAGGGACGCTGGCTCCTTTAGGCCTCATGCACACGACCGTTGTGTGTTTTGCGATCCGCAAAACACGGATGGCATCTGTGTGCGTTCCGTAATTTGCGGAACGGCACGGACAACCATTAATATAACTGCCTATTCTTGTCCGCAAAACGCAGACAAGAATAGGACAGGTTCTATATTTTTTTGTGTACTACGGAATGGAGCAACAGATGCGGACAACACACGGAGTGCTGTCCGCATCTTTTGCGGCCCCATTGAAGTGAATGGGTCTGCATCCAAGCCGCAAAAACTGCGGCTCGGATGCAAACAAAAACAACGGCTGTGTGCATGAGGCCTTACTTGAAGTCAGCCATCTTTCCCTAATTCCATCACATGATGGGCCTGCAGGCTTTTCATAAACAGGAGGAGGGATCATGGGGACTGACTGCTATTTAGTGCAGCTGTGACTTGTTGAGCCCAGTTTAAATGCTGGTGCACAGGTCCCTGCCCAGCTCATTCCCCTTCCAGGATGTTGCCTGTAGTAGTGGAAGGTCTGGTGGTGCTCTGCCTGGTCTCCAGCATTCAGGCAGGAAAACGTGAGTGAGGGTCTAACATGGTCATTTTCATGTGTCAGTGTATACAGTGGGGGGTTAGCAGTAGAGCTACACGATCCAGACTGTACAGATGTAGCAGAGCTAAAAGGAGCTGATGATGCCACTGAAAACTTTTGGAAAAAGTCTAAATAGTTTACTATGTTTACTTAATGGGGTAACTATCCCTTTTAGCTCTGCTATATCTGTATATTGACCTACACATTCAGACTATAACTGATATATATGTTGTGTAACACCTGTGCTTGCTAAATGCTAATATACTGTGAAGTGTTAAGTCCTCTGTTTTAAACTATGTCTAAGTATTCAACTTCTACAGAATGTTAGTGTGTACCGTGTGTATCTGCTGCAGGATTTCTGTTACATCAAAATCTCTGCTGAAAAGGCTTTAATTTTGTTGCATAACTTTTCAGTGCAAATGCTGTGGGTTTGTTACAATGCAGAAGGTGAAACTGGTAAATGGTGTAAACTTATAACTTGCAGCACAGGTTATATACAGGTTCTGCTGCGGAAATGTTATGCAGCATTTGGATTGTTTTTTTTTTTTTGGTTAACAGAACCAATGCTTCTCTTTACTAGTGCTGTGAGTCTGAATATTCTCCCCTTGCTGATTTAATAGCAGGTGGAGTCCAGCAATCTTACTACATGGCCATGCACATTGATTGGTTGAACAATTCCTTAGCTGCAGCTATACATGTGTGGCTCCATCTGGTATCTGCACAGACGGATCCGCACCTATAATGCAAACGCTTGTATCCGTTAGACTTTTTTTTTTTTTTTTTAAAGAATGCAAGATCAAAACTGATCTGTCCTGACTTACATTGGAAGTCAATGGGGGATGGATCCGTTTTCAATTACACCATATTGTCAGTGAAAACGGATCCGTCCCCATTGACTTACATTGTAAGTCAGGATGGATCCGTTTGGCTCTGCATCGACAGTCGGACATAAACTCTGCAAGCAGCATTTTGGTGTCCGCATCCAGAGCGGAACGGAGCGAAAGTGATCCATACTGAACGGATTATCCTTATCCATTCAGAATGCATTGGGGCACAACTGATCCGTTTTTAACTGTTTGTGAGCCCTGAAACGGAATTCAAAACGCCAGTGTGAAAGTAGCCTTAGTCCATATTGGATGTTCAAAATAGTCATAAATGTTCTATGAAACCAGACAATGGCTGAAAAATCTTTCTGGGATCATTATTGGACTTCAAATCTTTGGCCAGACATTGCAGATAAGGAAGTTGCACAAAATGGCAGTCTGTTTCACTACTTGTGGTCAGACCTATGATGGGGAAACTGAACACTATTATTCGATGGGGTTCATCTGATGGATCTGATACTTCATTTTCATTCTGTTTCAAAGATGGAGCTGACCATAGATGAGCAGAGCTGTGGTAGCATTGTGAAGGGGCCCTGAAACGTACATGGTTAGTGTTGGACTACGTGTAGTATTAGGACAAGTAGCTTTACTGTCCAGTATTTGAGCTATAGGGGTAGTATACAGGACATGGCAGCTGCAGCTCCCTCCATAGAACTGCTAACTACATAACATGCTGAACTCTCAATGTCTTACTGGCAAAGAACATGGGGAACATCTAAGTCCATGCATGGATCCAGCTATCTACTTTGTAGAACACATTGGTTTTGCAATCAATATCTATTAAATCCAATGTTGTAACTTAACAGGGTTTCAGGATGTAATGGAGTTTGGAAGGAAATCTGGCTCTAGAGGTCCCGGCAACCACATAAATGGCTGGTCTCCTGATACCAACTCGTGGAATGAGAAACTGTACCCTGCCTGGAAGTCTGGGGATACAAGATGGGAAAACTGCTGGAAAGGTATTACTTCAGATATAACTGTAATAAAATGCATGTAACTTAAAATCCTGCTGACATCATATGTTTGTCTAGGTGGGAAGGTTGTGGCATTGTTGACCAGTGACAGTCCTGCGCTGATAGGGTCAAACATCACTTTTGCTGTCAACCTGCAGTTCCCCAGATGTCAGAAGGAAAATGAAGATGGAGACATTGTCTATGAAAGAGGGTGTGGAAATGGTAAATACAGTGAGACTACAGAATGTTGTAGATCTAGATGTGTAGATGACATCTTACAAGGTTGTCTATTTAGTTTCCTCCAGCTTCCCAGACCAATATGTGTATAACTGGACCAAGTGGATAGATTTCTGTAACGAAGGAAACTGCAGCTTTGCTAACGGCTTTCCAGATGGCAGACCATTTCCACATCCCCCTCGCTGGAGGCGACACAACTTCATTTACATTTTCTCCACTCAAGGTATGTTTCTTGTGTAGTGCCTGTAATCTACTTGGTGCTTTACACCTACAGGTATCTGACCATCTTCTGTCCAATGAGGACTATTACAGTAAAGATCAAGGCATGAACAGATAACCTATCCATGGCTGTAACTTAAACTGTACTGGAGTGTCTTACTTGTTGGGGATCAAGCAGAGATCTTTATCTTGCTCTATGGCAGAAAGTAAATACTCAATGCATTCCCTATGGGCAGTAATTTTGTGCAGTAAAGTGTAGGTGTAGCCTAAGTGTTTAATAAGACCTTCTGCCTGGTAAGGGTGCTGTCACATATTCAGTTTTTTTTTATACAGTTCTTGAAGCAAAAATCAGGATTAGTGATGAGCAAACTTGTGTTTTTTCAAGTTCTGCGTACAGGTTTGGGTTATCTAAGAATCCCGTTATGGATTCCACTACCACGGACCATACTGGAATTCGATGACTGCATACACTACGGAAGCCTGTAAGCGGGGTCATAGCAGGGATGAGCAACGTTTTGGTACTCCAGTTGCTGTGAAACTACAACTCCCAGCATGCAAACATGACTGGCTTGTTAGAACTCCACAGAAGTGACACTCATTCTGGGGTTGTAGTTTCTAAACGGATGGAGTGCCCGAGGTTGATCCCTGGTCTATAGGTTCATTCACTACAAGCTTGCACTAATATATAAATTAATGCCTTTATTCACACTAAAGTGTTTTGATCAGAGCCAAAACCAGGATTGGAGCTTCTATGGACTTCAGGCATAAAAAGATCATCCCCTGTTCTGTTTAGAGCCACACCTGGTTTTGGCTCGCATCACATTTCTGCCTCTGTTTTGGTCAAAATGGTGACTTCCAGTTTACTGTATTCTGGGGGCTTCAATGGGGTTGTCCAACCATGACAAATCGCTTATCTACAGTATAGGTGAGTATAGCGGGGTCTGACCACTGGGAATCCCCCTGATCACAAGAATGGGATGAATCCCAGGGTCGTCTAAGGTGCATGGGTGACTGTCTGAATGGAGAGCTGATCACTATGGATGAGTGAGTTGACTTCTGATGCGTCATCTGAAGTCTATTCCCATAAAACTTTGTAATACTGTGCGGAGCGGGAGCTCCATACAGTATTAGAATGTATTTTCTCCAATAAGCCCAAGTTATTACTTCACAAATTCTTGCAAGACTTTGATAACTTGGTGAATTACTGTAAAAACCTTGACGCTTAACTCTGGTTCAGTTCCAAGGTATCACTTAGAACCAAACCAGAGTTCGATATCTACTTTTACAGTAATCAATTCAGTCATTGCAAATAGTCTTGCAAGACTTCATGAAGTAATAACTTTGGCTCATTGGAGCAAATATAAAGATTTGTGCAGGTTGACTCCAGATGAAAAATCCAAAATCCATCCCTACAGTCCATGAGTGGTGCTTTAAGTCAACAGGTTCTCCAGCAGACTCTGACCAGAATGAGGTCCAATGTCCTGTGGACAGGTGAAGTTATGGTGGGGATACCTTTTAAGTTGGATAACCATTAAGGACTGAAAACAAAGCTTTGATTATGCTTTTATGAAATGTGCAAGCCATTGCACATGCAGATTGAAGAATGGTGTTCTCTCTTGACAGGCCAATATTACGGGATGATTGGGAGATCGTTTACTACTCTGTCCATTAATACTTCAAACATCACTACTGGAACGCAAATGATGGAGGTCAAGGTTTTTAGAAGAGGTTCTCATAACCACTACCCAGTTGCTACAGCAAGCAGCATTTATGTTGTAACTGGTAAGCTATGAAATCTATGTAAAGGCACCAAAGATTCAGCATTTAAACAGTGGCATGTGTTGGTGGCTGCTAGAGATGACTGAATTTGATTTTTGAAATTCGTTCACACTTCGTTTACTGGTAAAAGGTGAATTGTGTTATAGATTCCGTTAACACGGACCATAATGCAATTCTATGCCTTTAGAGGTATTCTGTTAATTATTCCGTCATAATAAGTCTATGGGGGCTGCAAAACAGATCTGTCCCGTTTATGCAGGAGGGGACTCCCCTGCATAACTGAAACTGGGATGGATCCGTTTTGCAGCCCGTAGAATTCTAATATGATGGAATCCCTGCACATTCTGAGTTTAGCTGTTAATTACTGATAGGACTGCCTCCTTGACTCCAATGTCCAGGATGAGAAATAATTTAATTATTCACCATAACTTGGTTATTATCCAACATTCATATGCTGATAAGCTCACACAACTATCATTGACTTCCCTTTTATGCTCTTCCTATGCTTGACTCATCTGCTTAGGTCAATTGGTGACCGGCAGCTAATTCTATACGAGTAAGCATACAGGGAAGACTGTTACTGATGGGACCACCCAAATGACACCTGAACAGAGGTTTAAATGTACAAATTATAGGCATCACTTATTAACATGCGCCTTTTTTGGCATAAAGGTGATTTGTGCAGCAAACTGACTTTTCCCTGCTCATGCCAGGTCTAAAAGAGGAGGGGTGGGAGAGGGAGGACTGGCAGGCCCATCTCATTAATTTTCTATGCCTGTTTTAGGGATAGAAAATGGTCTAAATCTAAGCCATCAAGGGAGCTGGCATAGATTTAGACGGTGGATACACATACTATGTAGAGGCCAGCACCTCTACATGTATTAGGCATATCCACTGCCAGCGCAAGGGGTATTAAGACCAGTGTCTAAAATGCCAGTCTTAAACACCCTGCATGTTTTGCTAAATAGTGTCCCACAATCTGCTTGGCTCTAACGTGCTGCCTGCAGACTTTCATGGTGACACGTTCCCTCTAAACTTGACTACTTTTTATTTTTTAATAGATCAAGTTCTATTTTATGTGAACCTTACACAGAAGAATGACAAGAATTCCTCAGACAGCATCTTTATTAAAGATTCACCAATCAAATTTGACATCCACATCCATGATCCAAGCAATTATCTCAAGAATTCTGAATTGACATTTGATTGGGACTATGGTGATGGGAATGGGTCATCTGTTTCCAATAACCCTGTCTCTAGTCATATTTATACCATGCTTGGAAGCTTTAGGGCTAACTTGACCATCAAAGCTGCCATTCCTGGTCCATGTAAACCTGTTACACCCACTCCAATCCCTACACAACCTCTACCAACCACCACCAGTTCTTTCACCACTTCCAATTCTACAGGTGAGTTGCATAAAAACAAATGTATCTAAGCTTGATATTTTATGATTAAAGGTGTTTCCTGGCCCCTGATATTAATAATGTACCTCAGGATAGGTCATTAATATTAAATCTGAGGGTCTGACACCCTACCCCAAGCACTGAATGGTACAGGAATAGTAGTTGTGCCAGGTTACTGCAGCCCTGCTCCTACTTACTTCAGTGGTAGCTGAGTTGCAGTAATCCAGCATAGCCACTACAGAGCTGTGCTTGTTCTATTCAAAGTATTGGCTCTAGGGCCAGAGGCTGCCAGGAACAGCTGATTGGCAGAGTGGGGTGTTGGAAACTCAACGACTGGATGTTGATGACCTAACCTGAGGATATGTCATCACTGTAAGGAGCCTGTAAAACCAATTTAAGCGTTGACCCATCCTCGGGTCATTAATGGCCAATCAGCTGTTCCCTGCAGCCTCTGGCGCTAGCACTCTGAAAGGAACGTGAAGCATGGCTGAGTGTAGTGGCTGCGTGGTATTACTGCAGCTCAGCTACCACTGAAGTAACTTGGCACAACCACTAAGCTTACTGTTCCATTTACAGTGCTGGTTCTAGCATGGGGGTGCAGGGTGTTGGACCCTCCCTGATCTATCCAGAAGTAGATCAATAATATCAGGAGCCTGGAAACCCCTTAAGGTTTGCTTAGGAGATGCACAAATGGTATCTGGCAGTGGGATTGATCTTGTGTCCATAATGTGTGTGGGAGGGGGGGGGGGGGGGTTGACGGTGCTGTGGTAATCCTCTGTACAAAAAAAGTACAGTAAGCCATATGTGCAGGAGATCTTTATTTTTATTTTTTCTCCTCCTCCCCTGGCAGATAACTCAACAGAACTACCACAGTTTGACACTGAAACTTTACCACTGACAACTGAAATGCCAAACGTTACCACTGTTTATACAGCCATTCCATACACCACTTCTACTCCTGGTTGCTTCATATATAGATATGGTTATTACAGCACTAAGATTACAGTTGTAGGTAAGTTGTTGGTCACTTATACAGCTAGGCTTACAATGTACTGTGCCTAGAATCTGACTTGCTCTTTCCAACTTCAGATGGTATCCTTGAGGTCAACATTGTTGAAATGACAAGCGTCCAAGTATCCACATATCAGACTGAAGGATCTCTTGTTGACTTTGTGGTGACTTGCGAAGGAAGGTATGTCTTGGCAAACAGAAGACAAACTCCCTGTAAAACTGATGTTCCCTGTGTTTGATAACCTTGTTCCTTCAGTCTGCCTACAGATGCCTGCACGGTAGTCTCGGATGCTAGTTGCATGATTCCCCAGGACATGGTTTGTGATGAAGTTCCATCTTCTGATCAATGCTTGCTGATCCTAAGAAGAGCATTTGAGCCAGGATCTTACTGTGTAAATATCACACTAAGTGATGGTGCAAGTTTGGCTCTTGCTAGTACACTGGTGTTTATAGATGGTGGTAAGTGACACCCTATTGGTTTTCAGTGTCCATAGGATTGACAGCCTGAAGTAGCTCACACTGTAAAAGCTTCCAATATATGTTAACCCCTATCGGGCACATTTCAGGGTTCTACAAATTTAATACAGCAAATTGCTGTCTCAACTGTTATGACCTCTTCTACACATGCAGATAATCATCCCTGATATCAGGGATGAGCATTTGTAGAAACTCTTGATCCCAATAATTGCCCTGTGCAAAAGCTATTGGCGTTCAGGTCTTTCAGCTAGCTCCTAGGATCAGTTTCTGTGCAGCAGATCAGCCTGTGTAAACTGGATCTGCTGCCAAAAAAATGAATGTATGCTACAGCCATTGTTTGTGCCCAATCACTTGTCCCCCATACAGCAGAGGTGGTTGCTGTATGTAAATGCTTCTCTTACCTCCACTGATTATTGGGTAATGATCAGGAACATCTGGCTCATTCAATTACCTGAAACATGGGTTTATGTGAAAGGGTTCTCTGGGAATGATTTTAAAATGGCTGCCTGCAACCTGTCCTAGAATGTGAGGAAGACTGGTTGCCTGGGGGGTGAGGGTTGGGGGCCTTACTACACCCTGCACTTTTGTACAATAGATGGTAATGATGTGATCCTGCCTATATGCTATCATGTCTGACAGAAGAACTTAGTATATGTAAGTGCCAGAGCGTAGTGTAGTGAGACCCCCCCCCCCCTCCCCCGTAAGTGGAGGCAACCAGTGCTCCTCACATTCTAGGACATGATGCTGCCAGCCATTTTGAATCTGTCCTGGAGAACCCTTTCAAGTGAGTTTCCCCTCTTCATATTCTAGACAAACATTCACAACAAGGAGTGACAGTGCAGCTTGTTAGTCCAATCTTCTTCCTCTGACTACCCTCTCCCAACCATAAATTTTATCCTTAACTTTCAAAAGCTTGACTTGAAGATGGTCACTTGCATCCAACTATTACATTTGTGCAACAGGACTCAAATAAGGTATCAAGACATAATGTAGACTTCCTTTTTTTCCCCTGTAGGTTCTAAAACGAGGCAGACTGTTTCCGCAGTACTTGTTCCTCTCGCTTTGGTTGCACTTGTTGCTATGGCGATTGGTATTACCCTTTACAGGTAAGTTAGTACTCCTACATTCATTTAAAACATGGTTTTGGCTTTTCCATTTGACATCTTAGTATCTCTTTACAGCTCAAACTCTTTCTTCCAACCAGCATTGTGGCTGGTGGCAATATTTTTACTTCTCTGGCCAGGAATCCTGGGGCGATAGCCAGAATTTTATTGAGGTGTTCTAGAGATTAGCATGCACAGTGTAAACTTGGATTAAAACATCTAAACAAATCGCACTAGTGGACAATTCTGGGTAGTCTGGTCCACCTTTAGTCTAAGTTTATACCACTTAAAGTTGACTAACTTTCCACTGTTTTGTTTGACCAGGGGGCATAGCCTTCCAATGTGGTGCAAAGCATGTTTGCCAGTCTGATTTGGTGGATACTGCACCAAAATATTTCTAAACCTAATGAGCCAAATGTAATCTTTTTTTTATAGAACAAGGTCTAGGTGCACTCACATTAGTAAATACAGGACAGTTTTTTTCATGTGGGGAGCCCATACATTATAACTGGCTATAATCTAGCAAAACTTCTGGGCACTGCTGCATGTAATATTTTTGATCCTATCAATTTAAGGAAGAACTTGGTATTCCACACTTAAGCAAACTGCCTTTTATCATCTAGGAAATGCAAGGAATACAAACTAATTGCAAATGCTTCAGATGGAAGAAATGATCAAGGCATCATTGTGTACTTCAGTCAGATCAAAGATGTTCTCTTCAAAAAAAGCAACGAGCGTGATCCTCTTCTGAAAAGCAAGGCTGCAATAATATAATTCTTAAAACTGTCTGCCATGTCTTGGTATGCTGCTGCTTGGTCCTTCATCTAAGTCCTAAACCTGTAGTAGAAATACTTGTTAATAAAGTGTTTCCTTTAACTGGTGTCGTGTCTAAAATGGGTAATGGTTACTACCTGGTCATTCTTGCAGTCAGAGGCCGTGTGGAACACAATGTTTATATACATTAATCCCTCCTCCAATTCTTTTTGATCATGGGTCTTGTGCTGCATGTGACCAGCCCCTAACCCCTTAAGGTTAGCATTTTTTGCAGATCTGACAGATCCACAAAAACGCTAGTGTGAAAGTAGCCTTCGTGACCAGCCTATTTTGGGCCTTGCTGACCAATATTTTATTTTTTTGGCGGTTCAAGTTGTAGTTCTTAATGGTGTTTTAGATTACACATCTTTCCCCCTCACCTATGACAGCACCCATGGAGAGACCGCCTCCTACTCCTCAGGACAGGGAACAGGAACCGCTCTAAAAGATGGACCACCCTCTCCACCTCAAGTCCTTTTTTTCCATAGCATCACCATGACTGCATACAAGGAGATTGACCTCTGTAGGGGCAGGAACAGAGGTTTAAATCCCCCTGAACACAGTGTTTCCTGTTCCTACAGAGCACATGGCAGAGAAAGGTCTCCCTGTATGCAGGAAGATGAAGTTTCCTTTTTACCTGGATTCTTGGACTGTGTTACACCATTTGGGATCATGGTGTCCTTCTGCGGTCCAGTACGAACGCTGGACAGGGGGTGGATCAGGAGGGCTCGCTCCAGTAGATCTAGAGCCTGCTCCTGGGGCGACATCTCCTGCCTTGCCTCTGGTAGGTTAAACTGGGTTTTGCGCGCCTGGCACGTCATGTGCATAATGATGACGTCACTTCCAGCGGACAGTGACGCAGGGCAGCATGCGGAATTCTGGCTGACATAAAGGGGGCTGTTCTCCTAAGGAGCCGGATGCTCCATTGCAGCAATCGGGAAGTTCACTTATTGACTTTTCATAATGTGTAAAGTGGAATACCAGCTCACTATATCTGCGGTTTAGATGTATCCGCGTGCTTGGTGTTCTGGTTTTTCAACCTCCTTGATCAGGTACAGAAAAATAATGGGTAAATTCAGACTCCAGAACTCACTTTTTTTGAAGTATCAAGTTCTCCATCTTTATTCAATAATTGTGCACAGACAATACAGGACTCAAATTCTCTCTGGTGTAGGCTGTTGACACGTTTCGAAAGAATCTTATTCGTAACAGTGGAGTGCGTTTGGTGCTCTCAGGTTTAAATAGGAACTCAAGTGTGTTTGATTAGTGCTGTGGTTACTCCCACTCGTGACCATGCACAGGGTGGAGAGAGAAAATAGCATGGGGCAGTTAAAGTTCCTCCCCTTTGCACAACACATGTCTCAAATAGCTATCAGCTGGAGCATCAAAATCATTCCAATCGAATATCTGACATACAGAGAGTTACATACAGTTTCTCTAAAAACAAACTAGAGAGAATTTGAGTCCTGTATTGTCTGTGCACAATTATTGAATAAAGATGGAGAACTTGATACTTCAAAAAAAGTGAGTACTGGAGTCTGAATTTACCCATTATTTTCATAATGTGTGTTGGTCAGGGAGTCTGCTTGGTTTCCCCCCCCCCCCTCCCCTCTCCTTAAACTATGTTATTATAAAATGGGGTAGATCCCTATTTATACAAAGTGTGAGAGAAGGATTTATTATTTTATGCATATATAATGAGAACATTCTGTAGTACGCATTTCTGTCCACTAGATGGCTGCAAACCATATGTATGAGAAGGTCAATAAGGGAGGGGGAAGAGGGGATTACATTACAGTTTTCAAATACACCTATAGACTCAGTTGAAGTTGCAGAAACCACTCCTATCAGGTTAAGGAGCGAATAGTCTCTTCTTAAGGAACACCCCTTTTGTGATGTCATGTCTGCTATTTAAGTGAATGTACTGTGAATAAAGGGTCTCTTCTACCATGGCTCAGGGAAGATGAGAAGATGCTTTCATGAAACCACCTAGTGTGTCTGGTCTCATTATAAAGCAGTATGGTGTACACATACTTATACTTCTAATTGATTTGGCACCACACAAAGAGGGAGAAGCGCATGAATTGCGCTAACAAAAGTGCCTCCTGATTCATTTTTACTTTTAGGTCTCAAAGGAGGCACAAAAGAAGGTAAGAAGTCGCTCAAATGCATTTCTTGTAACATACGGCTTCAGGATAATTTCAGGTTTGCATTACTAGTATCGTTCGTGAGGAAACTCCCTCACTAAGGAAAGAATTTCGAATGATACAGGAAGAAGTAAAATCTTCCTTGTCTCAATTGTCTACTACTCCTGGGAATCCTCCTCCAGAGAGGATTAAGTTTCTCCTTCAGATTCTGAGGACCTTGTCGATGATGCTTCATCTTTTAAAACTGTGGAAGATGAGGAGGGGGGCTTCTGAAGCAGAATCCTCTGAGTAATAGAAGATTTTATTTTTCTATGGATGATATGGCAGATCTGTTTAAAGCAATCATATCTATTATGGGGGTAGAGGAAGTGCAGAAATCTTACTCCATTCAAGATGAAATGTTTTGGGGTCTACGAGTCAAAAAAACTTGTGTATTTCCTATCAACGAGTATATGAAGAATATGGGTTTTAGAGGAATGGTCAGACCCTGAAAGACGCTTGGGGCTATCTAACGCCTTCAAAAATCGTCTACTATTTGATCCAGTGGAATCTAATCTTCAATGAGATTCCTAAAATAGACACACAGGTGGCAAAAGTGAATAAAAAAAACATCATTACATGGGATGCCTCCCAGTTAAGAGATTCTATGGACAGGAAGGCCGACATTCTGTTGCGAAAGTCATGGGAAGCAGCAATGTTCAACCTTAAGTCCAACATCGCAGCAACCTCTGTGGTCAGGTCTATGTTCTTTTGGCTAAACAAGCTGGAGGATCATATCAGGGATAAAACATTGCGAGAGGAAATTTTAAATTCTATACCCCTACTAAAATCAGCCACAGCTTTTCTAGCAGATGCTTTGGACGAATCAGTGAGGTTCTCTGCCAGAGACGCAGGTCTCTCCAATGCGGCCCGTAGAGCACTCTGGATGAAGTGTTGGTCAGGTGACAAAACATCAAAAATTAAGCTCTGCTCCATTCCATTTTTGGGAGAATTTGTCTTTGGTCCAGTGCTGTTATTAACTGCCTGAATAAAGTACGTTTAAAAGCATTTTATTAAATATCGAATAAAAATTGGTTCTCCACCACATTCAAAAATCAGGCTGGTGGTGCGAGTTAGAGTCTGGAATCTCGTATAAATATGTACCAGCTCTGCAAATCTCACATCCCCACAAATATCTCAGTGAAGAGTATAGGGGCTGAAAAAAAGCCCACACACAAAGTGGCGTGATGGGAGTCCAGGCCACAGGGGCGTAACTAGAGGTGACTGGGCCCCACAGCAAATTTTTGTATAGGCCCCCCCCCCCCCATCCTGTGTAAACCCCGCTCCTTTGGCTAGTCACGATCTAGACCAGACCAGGCTGCCACGCCATCCTTTTCCTATTATATATATTCTATACATACACACACACTCTATCTGTCATGTAGTGTCATTCTATCATACTGTTGTGGGGGCCGTGTCAAAGTCTTAGGCCCCTTTGACAATGGTCTATATTCTGCGTTTTTCACGTAGCGCAGGCCCCACAGAAGTGAATGGGGCTGCTTGAAAATCGCATTGCATCCGCAAGCATTGCGGATGCAATGCGATTTTCACGGATGGTTGCTAGGAGATGATAGGGACCCGAACTTTATTATTTTCCCTTATAACATGGTTATAAGGGAAAATAATAGCATTCTTAATACAGAATGCTAAGTAACATGTGGCTTGAGGGGTTAAAAAATAATAAAAATAAAAAATATAATTATTCACCTGATCCACTTGATCGCGCAGCCCGGCTTGTCTTCTTTCAGGACCTGGCAGGAAAAGTACCTTTGATGACGTCACCGCGCTCACAACGTGGTGAGCGTGGTGACGTCGGAGAAGGTCCTGCTGAATGAAGATAGAAATCTTCTATCTTCATTCAGCAGGACCTGCGCCGACGTCACCACGATCACCACCAGGTTGCTAGGAGATATTGTTTGTAAACTTTTAGTTTTTTATCACGTGCATGAAAAACGCATCAAAACGCATTGCACCTACGCAGAAAAAACTGAACGCAATCGTAGACAAAACTGACTGAACTTGCTTGAAAAATGGTGCGAGTTTCACTGAATGCACCCTGAACGCATCTGGAGCCAACCCGTATCGTTCATGTGAAAGGGGCCAGCCATTTCCGTATTGCGGACCGCATATGCGGATCAGCAATAAATGGGCACCCTTCTGTGTGCATTCCGCATCACGAATGCGGACCCATTCACTTCAATGGATCCGCAAATCCGGAGATGCGGAAGGGTGCGAAACGGAATCACGGAACGGAACACTACGTAAGCACTACGCAGTGCTTCCGTGGGGTTCCATTCCGCACTTCCGTTCCACCAAAAGATAGAACATGTCCTTTTTGCAGAATTGTGCTTTCCTGGGTAATATACCCGGAGAGGTGAACATAACATCACACGACACTGTATGTACAGCACAGTATGACCCCTGCTGTAGGAGAGGCGCCCATTCTATGTATTGCTGCAGGGCTGACACCGACTGTAGTCTGTCCCCATGGTCTGAGCCCCTGGTAACCAGTGGAGTAGCTAAAAATGACTGGGCCCCACAGCAAATTTTTAAACGGGCAGGCAGGCGTCATACAGTGGCATTTGATTCTTTAACATACATGTGTTTTTACTGGACTATGACGTACACGATACAAAAATGCAGTACTCCACGTTCTTGTATCCTGCACAATCCGGTAAAAAAAATTGATACTTTTTTTTTTTGCAATGAAACTCTATGGTGAACGGATGTCACTGTCATGGCATCAGTATAAGGCATCCGAATACGTTTTTTTGTATACGTTAAACGGATGGGAAAACAGTGATGTGAACCCAGCCTTAAATGTGGGACAAAAATGTGATGTGAACTAGCGGTGCATTGTATAGTTGTACCATACTCGCCTGCTCCCCGCCGCTCCGTGATCTTCCAGTCTCCATTCTGGCCTCATACTGGTGTCCCCAAGCTGCACATGTGCGCCCAGAGGAGTGTGGCATCAGATGGATAGGGGGCCTAGAGCGCAGGGCATCAGATAAGTAGGTGGCCCACAGGACAGGACTGGGGGGGCTTCTGAAAGGACAGCAGATGAATGCAGCTGGGGGGGGGGGCAAAGGACAGCAGATGAATGCAGCTGGGGGGGGGGCAAAGGACAGCAGATGAATGCAGCTGGGGGGGCAAAGGACAGCAGATGAATGCAGCTGGGGGGGGGGGGGCAAAGGACAGCAGATGAATGCAGCTGGGGGGGGGGGGGGCAAAGGACAGCAGATGAATGCAGCTGGGGGGGCAAAGGACAGCAGATGAATGCAGCTGGGGGGAAGGGGGGCAAAGGACAGCAGATGAATGCAGCTGGGGGGAAGGGGGCAAAGGACAGCAGATGAATGCAGCTTGGGGGGGGGGAGGGGCTACAAGAGATGCAGGACAGCTAGGGTTGGCAGGGATAAGCCTGGAATGTATGGGCTCCTGACAGTGACAGACACAGGCTCTTCTTTCTGCAGCACTTCCTGTCTCCCCTCTCCCTCCTGTTACTGCCGACTACAGAGCAGTCTCTGTAGCAGAAGCTGGGCTGTACTAATAGTTAGGAGAGGGAGGGGAGACAGGATCTCCCTGTAGCATACTGTACTGAGCCCTGGCTGCACTATTAAGCAGCCAGGCTCCTCTATTAATGGTCCGTGCTGATGGGCGGGGCTTAGCTCCCTGCTCTGCTCCGACATTCTAAGGCCTCTTTCACACTTGCGTTGTTGGGATCCGGCATGCACTTCCGTTGCCGGAGGTGCCTGCCGGATCCGTAACAACGCAAGTGTACTGAAAGCATTTGAAGACGGAACCGTCTTCCAAATGCTTTCAGTGTTACTATGGCACCCAGGACGCTATTAAAGTCCTGGTTGCCATAGTAGGAGCGGGGAGCGGTATACTTAAAGTCCGTGCGGCTCCCCGGGCGCTCCAGAATGACGTCAGAGCGCCCCATGCGCATGGATGACGTGATCCATGTGATCACGTGATCCATGCGCTTGGGGCGCCCTGACGTCACTCTGGAGCGCCCGGGGAGCCGCACGGACGGTAAGTATGCTGCTCCCCCGCTACACTTACCATGGCTGTCAGGACTTTAGCGTCCCGGCAGCCATGGTAACCACTCTGAAAAAGCTAAATGTCGGGTCCGGCAATGCGCCGAAACGACGTTTAGCTTAAGGCCGGGTCCGGATCAATGCCTTTCAATGGGCATTGATCCCGGATCCGGCCTTGCGGCAAGTCTTCAGGATTTTTGGCCGGAGCAAAAAGCGCAGCATGCTGCGGTATTTTCTCCGGCCAAAAAACGTTCCGTACCGGAACTGAAGACATCCTGATGCATCCTGAACGGATTTCTCTCCATTCAGAATGCATTAGGATAATCCTGATCAGTATTCTTCCGGCATAGAGCCCCGACGACGGAACTCTATGCCGGAAGACAATAACGCAGGTGTGAAAGAGCCCTAAAGCCGCAGTGAAGTGAGTGCAGAGGGGGGTGTGGCCTGTCTGTCTGTCTCACTGTTTACTACTGCTCTAGGCCCCTTGTCAGCCCGGGCCCCGAAGCAGCTGCTTCCCCTGCTTCCCTGGTAGTTTTGCCACTGCCAGGCCACTATACTGGGTCTGTACTACTACACTATGTGACTCCAATGTAGTATGGAGTCACATACTGGTGGTATGATTTAAATGGACCCCCACCCCCACTCAGCGGCTCAATGCTGGTTTATTAAACTACTACTGAACATAACAAGGCGCTCTGTATTGCTCAACGCGTTTCTCTGCCGCTATTAAGCGGTATTTTTGAATTTTTTTGGAATGTGGTGGAAAACCAAATTTTATTCGATATTTAATAAAATGCTTTTAAACGTACTCTATTCAGGCAGTTAATAGTGTCATACACCTAGTACGCCAAATAGTTATCCATTTAACAGTTAATCACTTTGGTCCAGTGCTGGACAATATCTTAGAGAAGGCCTCAGACAAGAAAAAGGGTTTTCCTGAAATCAGAATCTGTAAGCGTAGGTACCCCTTTCATTCCTCCACAAGTTAAGACAGGTCATATAGGGGAAAAGGAAAGTCGGGGGCGCTGGAGCTACCCCAAGGGTGTTAGAGGAAGGGGTTTCCTCCCCTCCTCTCATACGAAACCTGGCGAAAAACAATGACGCCAGAGTGGGAGGGAGATTGCTAAATGTCCTTACGTCTTGGGAATCAATCTCCCAGAATCCCTGGACCAAGGAAATTGTAGGCACGGGATACAACATTGAATTCTCTTCAAAACCCCCAAACAGATTCTTATCAACCCGGCACCAGGAAAAGATCTGGTAGGGAGTACAGAATCTTTTAAAGATAAATGTCATAGTCCAAGTTCCTTCCCCAGAGCAGGGAAAGGGTTTCTACTCAAATCTCTTACTGGTAAAAAAAAAAGGAAGGGCTCTTTCCGTAAAATAATAAACCTAAAAAGTCTCTAAACAGATTTATCACTTCCAAAAAATTGAGGATGGAGTCCCTAGCGTCCACAATACCATTGATGGGGAAAGACGCCTTGATGTGTACAGTGGACTTGAAGGATGCTTCTTATCACGTCCCAATCCATGTAAGATCCCAAAAATTCCTGCTATTTGGCATCAAAGACAACAGAGGTCTGGTTCCTCATTATAAGTTCACAGCCATTCCATTTGGAATGGCTTCCGCTCCAAGGATTTTCACCAATTTTTTTTTTTTATTGTATCTTTTTTTATTAAAGTTTAACAAAAAGCATAATAAACACTCCAATTGCAGGCAAACTACAAATAAGTCCAGTACATTGATTTACATGGGATTAATCACAACAGCTTCCTTTAGCCCTTACTCAGGTCAGAAGCGGATATCAACTTAATAGTGTGAATAACACCCAATAGATTGTCTTGGAATAATAGAGTACTGCATGCACACACACATTCATACACACCTTCATCGATCAGAACAAACATCACTGCCTCTTAGGGTATCAGTGTTTGAGCTCCAATCCAAGGATCCTATATCTTCATGAAACGCTCAGGGGTCCCGCGTCTCTCATATATAAACTTATATGATTCAAGGTCGGCATAGACTAGTTGTATCCATTGTTGCACCGTAGGATTCTTAGGGGGTTTCCAATTAAGGAGGATAGTTTTCCTAGCATAAAACAAAAGTATTCTGTATAATTTCCTACCAAATTTGGTGGGAACAACCTCATTAGCTATCCCCAACAGACTCGTCAGCTCAGTGCAGACATTCGGAAAGCCTAGTTTATCATTAATATAAGCATGAATCCCCTCCCAGAAGCTACCAATGACCGGACACTGACAAATCATATGTATTAGGCAACCCTTTTTATATCCACATCTCGTACATTGAGGGTCTGGTAATTTACCCATTTTAAATAATCTCTCAGGGGTGTAGTATATCCTGTGAAGCCACTTTGCTTGAATTAATTGATCTCTAGCGCTTACCACTGTGGATCTGCATGTATGGCTAAATTCTTTGATATGCGTATCTTCTAAGTTTTCTACATCCCTTCTCCACTTGACAAATGAGTTATCAAGGGGAGAATCTTGTAACGCCATCAGCGATGCATAGAGAGCAGACACTGGTTTGACCATAGGAACCCTCCTGACCACTGCTTCCACAGGGCCACATTCCAGCTTTAGTGGTTCTCTGCCAAACTGAGCATGACAGGCATGTCTAAGCTGAAAGTATATGTATAGACTGTGTTGGGGCAGATAAAATTCCTGTTTTATACTTTTAAAGGATCTGAAGTGACCTTTATCATATAGTTGGGTAACTTGGGTGAGATAACGCAACCCCTTTTTGGGGCCAGAATTTTAATTCTATTAATGAGAACAACTCTGGTAACACTCTATTTTTCCACAATGGCAAATATGGTGACCAAGTAACACTATTCTCGCCGGAGTTACGTATCCGACTCCATTTAACCCAAATCTTTACTGCCGCAGCCATCGATTGGGTCTAGTGTTCTGCAGAACCAGCCACTTTCCTATAAGCCAAATTCGTAAGTGCTTCATAGGACCCCATCAACGCTGCCTCCAACACTACCGCCGGATTACCCGAATCTGCCCGCACCCACCCGCCACATAGCTTAATTGGACAGCTACATAATATATGTATAGGTTGGGTAAAGCAAGACCCCCCGCAGGTAAGAAGCCTGAAGGGTGCGTCTCCCTATTCTGGGAGAGGATTTGTTTCATAGAAAGGGAGTTATTACTCTATCCATTGTAGTAAAGTGCTTCCTAGGAAGCAGCGTTGGGGCAGCCCTATATAGGTATAACAGTTTTTGGAGAAGAATCATTTTTATAATATTGATACGCCCAATGAGATTTAAGGGTAAGTTTTCCCATGCTTCTAATTTTTGAGTAATGTATTGCATTGTAGGAACAAGATTTAAGTCGTAAAACTTTGCCACTTCTTTGTGAACAATAATCCCCAAATATGTAAATTGCTCTACAATCTGAAGCTTAGTGTTCAATGAAATTCGAGTTGGGTTAAAGCCATCAATTAAGCTTAGACTTGACTTGGCCCAGTTCACGCGAAGACCCGAGAAGCTCCCAAAATAATCCACCACACTCAAAAGGGTATCTAAGGACTTCCCTGGATCAGCTAGGTATACCAACATATCATCAGCATATAATGAAAGCTTTTCTGTTGTTCCAGCTATTTCCCAGCCTTCTATACCTGAGTTAGAGGAAATGAGTATCGATTGAGGTTCCATTATTAATGCAAATAATAAGGGGGAGAGAGTGCAGCCCTGCCTAGTGCCTCTACCTAAGGGGAAGGAATCCGATGTTTATCCATTTACCCTGACTCTCTCCGAGGGGAATTTATAAAGCATCTGTAGCCAGCGTATAAATTTTGCGGGGAATCCCATTAGGTCTAACACCGCCCACATAAATTTCCACTCTACTGAATCAAAGGCTTTTTCATTGTCTAGGGAAGCGAGAGCCCTCATACCTCGATTATCATGTTTGACCTGAAGATTAGTGAACAAGCACCTTAGATTAATATCGGTAGTCTTCCCCAGCATGAAGCCTGACTGATCTACCCTAACCAAGGAAAGAATTACCACAATCTTAGAGCCAGTATCTTGGCAAAGATTTTGACATCAAGATTCAGAACTGAGATAGGTCGATAAGAGCTACACTGGTCAGATGGTTTTCCCTGCTTATGAATTACTACTATTGTTGCCTCCAAGAAAGAAGGAGGTAGCGAACCTTGCTCCAGCGCATATCTCAACAGCTTCCCTATTCTGTTGACAAGGTCCTTAGAAAAGCACCTATACCATTCAGCTGGAAATCCATCGGGACCCGGTTTTTTTTTGGTTGCTAAAGAATTAATGGCTGCTTCAATCTCTGGGTCTGATATATCGGCCGCTAGGGCCTTCCTGTCGTCCCTATCCAGAGAGGGAATATTAATATCTTCTAGAAATTTGGTAATCTCTCCCGAAGTGCATGTGCTCTTGGGGGCATACAAGTTCGCATAGTAGGAGGCAAACTGCCGGCAGACATCTCTAGGCTCCCTGAACAATATCCCTTGATCATTCAGGACTCCTGCTACTACCGTTTGCTGGGTCTCAGATCGAGCCAGATATGCCAAAGCTCTACTACACTTATCACCATCTGAGAAGATGGATAGTGTCTGATTCAAGAGTTTCTTCTGAGTATTCTCAGTTAAATGTAGAGTAAACCTACGTTGTGCATCTAGCCACATATTTTGTTTCTCACTACATGGATCTAGTATAAATAGCCTTTCTCTATCTGCTAGTTTCATCTCCAATTTCGACCGCTTGATATTCAATTCCTTTCTGTGTGTTGCTATTGCAGCAATCAGTGCCCTCCTCATTACTGACTTAAAAGCATCCCATTCGACCAGGAGATTCGTAGATCCTTCATTTTCTATCCAATAGTTTCCCATAACATCTGGGCTATCACTCACCACCGGTAAGACCTCGAGCCACATGGGATTCAACCGCCATTGCTTATCAGCCGAAGCCAACTGCTGGGACAGAATCAGAAGGAGGGGGGCATGATCCAAAACACCTCTCGGCAGATACTCACAAGACCTGATGTACGGAGAAAAATCTCCACTGACAAAGGCCAAATCTATATGGGATAGTGAGCCAGTGGGGGCCGAATAGCACGAGAATTGTGTATCTGTGGGATGAAAATAACGCCACGTCTCTATCAGACCATAGGCATTAGCCCAACATAAAAGCGTATTGTTGTGAGAGGCCTGGGGAATCAATCTGTCTCCTACTGGATCTAGAGTGGCGTTGTAGTCGCCCATAATAATGCAGGGCGTTGCTGGAAACATTGCTATTTTAGCTATAATTAAATCTAGGACTTCTCTGCGGAATGGCGGAGGGATATAGAGACCCACAATTAAATACTGCAGCCCTCTAGCACTAGCATGTAGAATCACATATCTACCATAAGGGTCTAACTGTACGGAGAGTATTTGAAACGGAAGACTTTTAAAACATAAACTCCTCTAGCGTGATTTGAGTATACTGCATGATATGTGGGGCCTATCCAAGGACGTTGCAAAGCAAGTACTTTCTGACCCTGAAGGTGCGTTTCTTGCAATAACACTATATCTGGGTTATACTTCTTCAGATAATTAAGAACTAGAGACCATTTAATCCTATTATTAAGACCCCTAACGTTCCAGGAGAGTAGCTTAATTAACGCCATTTTTACCACCAGAAAAAGAATATCCAAAATCTCAGTCCGATGAAGGTACACTCACACACACATACATACCACATCAAAGATCCTTCCAATACAAACGCCCACTTTAACCCACCCCTTCCAAACCTTCCCAACCCACCCTTCCCAATCCTTCTTAACATGGTTGAGCCTGAAACCCTTAACTAGCAAACTCTCGGGTATGATAGCCCTACCCTAACCCATTAGATGAACATGTATACCATATAGGTACTTTAGTGTGAAAAAGTAAATAGACAGTTCCTCTAATTACAGTGCATGTCAGTTCAGGGTATTGCCACCCAGCACACATATATAGGGTTAAAATCTTATCAATAGACAAAAACTAAAGATTAGGAATTATAACAGGAATACTAGTGGCGCGGTGAAACACTCCCGCCCCCCCTTAACATTCCTGTTAGTAATGCAATCTAACATTTAAGCAGTAATTAGCTCTTTCAGTTGTCACCGCCAGAGTTCAGTTCATCAGCGGTGAGGCCTTGCATTTAGATTCCTGTCGATCCAATCTGTTGCTTCTTCATCGCCGGGCCGGCGGTGAACTGCGCACGCGCCGGATCTCGGCCGGTACTTGGGATGATGAAACAGACTTATAGGGTGGGACCAGCAAGAGGCTGGGGAGGGGTAATATGAAAAGGCAGAGCAGCCTGGGCACCTACAACAAGAACCCCGCCCCTGGGCACTTGCGAGCCCTCATTTGCATATAGATAAAACTACATTTTTTCAGCCGGTAAAAAGTCAGAAGAATACAACAAAGGTACCATTGAAATCTTGTGTAGTTGTGCTAGAGCGCCATGTACGGTAAGCAGTTTATATTGTCAAATTGTCAAGAAAGATACCAAAAAGAAACTTGGATAATTTTTTTGACTACTAGGAAGGTTCTTGAGAACTGGTCCCATCTGAAACTCTGTCTACCTCTGACCCGGTAACGTATACTGTGCTTATTGCTTGTGATATTAATAAGATGTTTCTCTCGGTATATAGCCAAAAGCCCCCATACTGTGGGGATATATAGTGTTAGGCGCCTCCATAATGCTGATTATTCTCTTAGGCCTCTTTCACACTTGCGTTGTCCGGATCCGGCGTGTACTCCACTTGCCGGAATTACACGCCGGATCCGGAAAAACGCAAGTGTAGTGAAAGCATTTGAAGACGGAACCGTCTTCCAAATGCGTTCAGTGTTACTATGGCACCCAGGACGCTATTAAAGTCCTGGTTGCCATAGTAGGAGCGGGGAGCGGGGGAGCAGTATACTTACAGTCCGTGCGGCTCCCGGGGCGCTCCAGAGTGACGTCAGAGCGCCCCATGCGCATGGATGACGTGATCCATGTGATCACATGATCCATGCGCTTGGGGCGCCCTGACGTCACTCTGGAGCGCCCGGGGAGCCGCACGGACGGTAAGTATACTGCTCCCCCGCTCCCCGCTACACTTTACCATGGCTGCCAGGACTTTAGCGTCTTGGCAGCCATGGTAACCACTCTGAAAAAGCTAAATGTCGGCTCCGGCAATGCGCCGAAACGACGTTTAGCTTAAGGCCGGATCCGGATCAATGCCTTTCAATGGGCATTAATTCCGGATCCGGCCTTGCGGCAAGTGTTCCGGATTTTTGGCCGGAGCAAAAAGCGCAGCATGCTGCGGTATTTTCTCCGGCCAAAAAACGTTCCGTTCCGGAACTGAAGACATCCTGATGCATCCTGAACGGATTTCTCTCCATTCAGAATGCATTAGGATAATCCTGATCAGGATTCTTCCGGCATAGAGCCCCGACGACGGAACTCTATGCCGGAAGACAAGAACGCAAGTGTGAAAGAGCCCTTAGCAAAGATGCATATTGCTAATGGAAGATCTGACATTATTTGAAAAGAGGAAGTTATATTCCATAGTCTGATTGCCGAGCTGGACATTTTATCATATTAATATCATATATTTTTGATTGGTCATATGGAAACAGAGTCAAGGGATAACATTTATTCCTACTGTATTATTCCGTGTTTTATTATTAATCCCTGTTTGGTAAACAGAAGATCCTAAGTTTCTCCTGGTATATCAATTATTGGTCTGCTTGTTAAAAGTATAGCATTGACATTTTGTGATAATAAAATTTAAGTTGTACTGTGCTGGTGAGATAGTGGTGTGTTAGCACCACCGTGTGGCATATTTTGGGTATTATTTTACAGCTTCATTGTTTGTCTTTGCAATTGTATTGATTTTATATTCTTTATTTTGTATTGTGTATAATAAACTACATATATATTTTTGCATAGAAAATTGTCCCTTTGTTTCACTGCTTGCACAAATCAAATTAAGATACTCGACAAAAGAACTTAGAGGCGATTATGTCCGCCTGAAGGATCATATCATTTTTTTTATTTTTTTTTTATCCTCCCTTTTATATGAAGATTCTTTTTATATAGAAGATATTCGACAGTCCCTGAATTTAGAAGTTTTTCAGATGATAGTAGACAAATGGGGAGTGCCCGTAGTGGATCTCTTCGCCTCCAAAGCAAATACAAAGGTGGAAAAATTCTGTTCCCTAAACCCCAGGGACAATCCCTGGGCATTAGATGCTTTCTCTCTAAGATGGAACTGGAATCTATGCTACGCTTTTCTTCCTCTCTCATTGATCCCAAGAGTGATTCAAAAAATATGTCAAGACAGAACAACATTATTTCTGACAACCCCTTTTTGGCCAAAGAGAAGCTGTTTTTCTTCCATCAAAAAGCTCTCCATCTCGGAAACTTGGCCTCTCCCTCTCAGGAGGGATCTTCTGCATCAGGGACCAGTTCTGTATCCCAATCCTCAGTTCCTGAAACTAATGGCCTGGATCCTGAGATTCAAATACTGAA
Source organism: Bufo bufo (assembly GCF_905171765.1). NCBI lineage: Eukaryota > Metazoa > Chordata > Amphibia > Anura > Bufonidae > Bufo > Bufo bufo. Next base: position 451,044,249 of record NC_053393.1, on the reverse strand, counting down.
GTTCCAGGGTCTTTCGGACTATGTGATAGATACACTTAGAGCCTCCAGGAAATAAGTAACTTTGGCAATCTACCTGAAAATATAGAAAAAAAATTCTGTTCCTGGTCAGGTGAAACGTCCCCGAATTTAGAGAAACCAAACATTCTGAAAATAGTAGATTTCTTACAACAAGGGCTTGATCTAGGACTAAGACCGTTTACTCTTAAGGTCCAGGTGTCAGCACTTGGCTGTTTCTTTGACCAGTATATCGCAAACCATCGTTGGATTAAAAGTTTCATGAGAGCAGCCTCCAGACTTCGGCCGACTGTAAAATCTCGGATCCACTCCTGGGATCTAAATATCGTACACTCAGGACTGACTCTAAATCCTTTTGAGCCTATGGACAATTGTTCTATAAAGTTGTTATAACTAAAAACAGCTTTTCTAATAGCAATCACATCTGCCCGTAGATTAGGTGAGATACAGGCAATTTCCATCAGAGAACCGTACCTACGTGTTATGGACGATAGAATAATCCTCAAGTTAGATCCGTGTTTCCTTTCAAAGGTAGTATCCGATTTTCATCGTAGTCAAGAAATCATCCTGCCTTCATTCTGTGAAAATCCCTCAAATAATAAAGAATTAGTTTTCCATTCCCTGGATGTCAGACATTCTGTCCTGAATTACATTGAATCTACCAAGTATTTCAGGAAATCCGACAGTCTGCTAATTCAATTTGCAGGGAAAAACAAGGTCCAAAAAATTTCCAAATCTTCTTTAGCCAGATGGATCAAGAATACTATCTCTTTTGCTATGAGATTCAGAACCATCCTTGTCCTGACAACCTGAAGGCCCATTCAACCAGGGCCATGTCCTCCTCTCAAGCTGAGAGGGCAGGTGCATCCCTCAAAGACATCTGCAGAGCAGCTACATGGTCAAGTGTGCATACATTTGTGAAACACTATAGACTTAATTTTTCCAAAAAATCGGACTTGTCTTTTGGACGGAAAGTCCTTCAGGCAGTTGCCCCCCCTTGATATAATATTTTGTATATCTCCTTGTATGCCGTTGTGGTGATGCTATGGAAAAAACGGCATTAGTCTTATCGGTAATTCAGTTTCCATGAGATCATCACGACAGCACATTATTCCCTCCCTTTATTAGTTTATTTGTTACGTTCGGAAGGGCCTCCTGATGGTTATAAGGTAATGCCTTCCTATTTTGGTTCTTGTGTGATTCACCACCTTTTTTCTGTTGCTCTGCGTGATTTTGGAAATACTGGTGTTCTTGGTGGGAGGGGGGGATTTAAACCTTTCTCTGTTCCTGCCCCTACAGAGGTCAATCTCCTTGTATGCCGTTGTGGTGATCTTCTAATGAAGGCCTTCTAATTTTTTTTATTCTTTAGGGAAGGGAATTAGCCGGGTGCTGTCATAGGCTCAAAGAAAACCGATTACTCATTTTTCCCCCTCGCCTATGACAGCACCCATGGAGATATAAGCGAGATCTATCTAGGGTGGGACAACGGCCTGAAGCACTTTGCGGCTAAAACTCAGGCCTTCATTAGAAGGCAGCTGAAGTTTATAGTGCTTAAAGGGCTTCTGTCACCCCCCATTGTGCAATTTTAATTAGCCGACATTAGCTATTTGCTAATGTCAGCTGAGTGCAATCATACATGTCCTACCTTTGTCTGTGGCTTATTTCTTGTAAAAATACTTTTATCATATGCAAATTTCCTCACTACCAGCAAGTTGGGCGTGTACTTGCTGGTAGCCGCCGCATTTGCCGCTTCTAGACACGCCCCATCTCCTCTTGATAGACAGGGCCAGCGAGCGCTCTCATCCTCCCGCTGGCCTGTCTGCTGCTGAATTCCCGCGCCTGCGCCGTAATGTTCCTCGATTGGCACAGGCGTACTGAGAGAAGGACACACGCTTGCCAGCTCCTTCCTCTGTGCGCCTGCGCCAATTACGTCACACTACACCCGGAAGAGAAGACTGCCGGCATCAGCGATAATCGACAGTCTTCTCTTCCGGGTGTAGTGTGACGTAATCGGTGCAGGTGCACTGAGGAAGGAGCTGGCAAGCGCGCGTCCTTCACTCAGTACGCCTGCGCCAATCGAGGAATGTTACGGATCAGGCGTGGGAATTCAGCAGCAGACGGGCCAACGGGAGGAGGAGAGCGCTCGCTGGCCCTGTCTATCAAGAGGAGATTGGGCGTGTCTAGAAGCGGCAGATGCGGCGGCTACCAGCAAGTACACGCCCAACTTGCTGGTAGTGAAGAAATTTGCATATGATAAAAGTTTGATTTTTACAAGAAATAGGCCACAGACAAAGGTAGGACATGTATGATTGCACTCAGCTGACATTAGCAAATAGCTAATGTCGGCTAATGAAAATTGCACAATGGGGGGGTGACAGAAGCCCTTTAAAAAAGTTCTTGGAAAAGGCTCGTACCTGAGCCGAAACACGTGTCGCATCTGCGCTGTTCCTCCATGCTTCAATAAAGTAAAGATTGACAAGAAGTGAAGTGCCGGTCTTTTGTTCCATATCGTAAGTGGGTTTTTCTTACCCTGGACGCGAGCACCACGACTCTGCAAGAGGAGTGCCGACTGTTTTCACTTTTGGAAAAGGACTTGAGGTGGAGAGGGTGGTCCCTCTTTTAAAGCGGTTTATGGTTCCTGTTTACTGTCCTGAGGACTAGTAGGCGGTCTCTCAATGGGAGCTGTCATAGGCTCAAGGAAAACCGATTAACGGTAAGTGTAATCTCATTTTTCTGATTTTAACTTTTATTAATGCCACTGAGATTTTACATTACATGATATCTTCTCTTGGTCAATATGATTACAGCAATACCAAATACTTCTTGCATCATCACATCCCAATAACCCAGTTGTGTGAGGGCTTGATTTCTTTTATTTTCTTCAGGATGACTTGTAGGTTTCATTGGTATTATTTTTGGGTTAAGTAACACTTTTATATCACTTAGAGGGGTCTTCCTATCTCAGACAATGCAGGCATATCGTTAGGATATGCCCCTTTGTCTATTAGATGTGGGTCCTACACCTACACTGGGAAGGTGGTTGTCGGAGGACCGTTTCTGGGGTACTGGCCACAGCCAAGCGCTATCCTAGCGATTTGCCCCCATTGTCTGAGATGGGAATGCCCCTTTAGTTTATCGGTGGCAACTAAGAATAAATTGGCAATTCTTTGTAAATATATGCAAATGAGCCTCTAAGTCAGGGATCAGAAACCTTTGGCACTCCAGTTGCTGTGAAACAAATTTTCCCAGCATGCTCACCTATTTGGCTGTTCTTGTAACTCCATAGAAGTATAAGGATTCTGGGAGTTGTAGTTGCAGAACAACTGGAGTGCCAGAGGTTGCTGATCCTTGCTCTAGAGAAACTGCTGTGTCCTCTCAACTTTGACTTTGGGAGAAAACAGATGTGAAGATGTTTGCACTGCCTGGCCCTGTCAAAGGGGAGAGGGTGTACTGCATCCCCCCCCCCCCCCTCCCTAATCGCTGTTAGGCTACTTTCACACTAGCATTCAGAGCGGGTCCGTCTGATGTCTGCTCAGACAGATCCACTCCTATAATGCAGACGTTTGTATCCGTTCAGAACGGATCCGTCTGCATTATAGTTTGAAAAAATTTCTAAGTGTGAAAGTAGCCTGAACGTATCCGTCCAGACTTTACATTGAAAGTCAATGGGGGACGGATCCGTTTGAAGATTGAGCCATATTGTGTCATCTTCAAATGGATCCATCCCCATTGACTTACATTGTAAGTCTGGACGGATCCGTTTGCCTCCGCACGGCCAGGCGGACACCCGAACGCTGCAAGTAGCATTCAGGTGTCCGCTCGCTGAGCGGAGCGGAGGCTGAACGCTGCCAGACTGATGCATTCTGAGCGGATCTGCGTCCACTCAGAATGCATTAGGGCTGGACGGATGCGTTCGGGGCCGCTTGTGAGCCCCTTCAAACGGAGCTCACGAGCGGACACCCGAACGCAGGTGTGAAAGTAGCCTTAGATGCTCACTTGCATATATGACCTTTTTTCTCAGCAATGTGGGCACATATGAACATTGGACCAACACAGATGCCTTCAGCTGCCAAGCGCACATGTAACAGGTCAGCCAGTTTCGTTTCATAGGTACAAATCTGCTGACACACTGGCCACTAAGCCTAAAAAGTGCCTATTCTTGGTCTGTACAGATCTTATTACTGCAGTTACCTTATCTGTCATTCTAATCCTGCCTGTAATGATATCACCTCTGTGTATAGATAAGACAGGATCCTCCATTCACAATAGGTGTAGGAGGAAAGAATAGATGAGCTTTGACAATAAATAACCTCTGCACAGGTCATGGGTATGTCTAGAAAACTCCCATAGTCAATAGAATCAGCTCCTGTCCAGTGTGTCTATGGGCCATGGGGCTGCCGTAAAGCAATTTTCTAAATGCTGTTAAAAACAGCTCAGATAGGATGGCAGTCCCCACAATCATGTTCAGGAATTAGAATACAAAAAATAAATAAATAAAAATAAATAAAAACAAATTGGGGAAAAAAGGCATTTGTTACTCCCTGGATTTAACTGGCAGATAACCTTTTTAGTGACACATTCCCTTAAAGGGAACCTGTTACTATGCAAATTAATCTGCAGGCAGCATGTAAGAGCAAGAGGAGATGAACAGACTGATATATAGATTTGAGGGAAAGGATTCAGAATAACTTGTTTCATTCATGGTTGCTCTGGGCTTTGACATCAAGGAGGCGGTCCTATCGGTGATTGACAGCTATCTCTGTATACAGTCATAGAGGGAAGGCTGTCTATCACTGATAGGACCTTCTCCTGGACTTCACAACCCAAAATGAGCACAGATATAAATGGATAAATTACAAGTTTTACTGAATCTCTTGCATAAAACGATATATCTCTCTGCTCAGCTCCTCCTGCTCTATAACATGCTGCTTTCAGGTCAGACACATCTTTAAAGTGACAGGTTCCCTTTAACATCCTCATCCCTACACAATACTAAACAAAAATAAAATGACAATTATATTTTAAAGAGAACCTGTTCTACAAAACACAGTATCACAATTGACACCTTCAGTTATCACTAATATTGTGTTGATCAGGAACTACAGTAAAAAAACTAAGTAGTGTACGTATGAAAAGATGCAAACCAAATCTACTGATGCAGTTAATAAAATCTGTCAGTCCACCTTAATACCGTCCATATGATATGGTTAGAATAATTACTACAAGTTTTTAGTTTTTTACTCAAATTGCTGACATTTTAAAATGTCTAAGAAGTCACATTTTGCTGACTGCTCCACCATCCTTAAGGCTGCTGAGTGCTGGGGTGTCTGGAATTCAGTCTTTTCTCTTCTTTTTCTTTCTTCATCTAAAGAACAAAAAAATACTCATATCACAAAACAAGCTTGGACTCAATAACACTGATCAGTTCTGATTAGGCTGGGAAAATGTAAAACCGCCATTTGTAAGCCTAATCATTACTGTAAGGGCTCGCGCACACAAACATGTGCCAGCCGGTCCGTGCATTGTTTGTGGTCCCCAATGCACAGGCAACATCTGTGCGGTTTCCGCAGATGGATGAAGACCTATCCAACTTGATAGGGTCAGTGATCCATCCAAACCACAAAAAAAATAGAACATGTTCTATTTTTTTTTTTGCGGTGTGGAGGCACAGAGAGAAACCCCACGGAAGCACTCCACAGTGGTTCGTACCTCTGTTCCGCACCTTCCGGATTGCAGACCCATTTAAGTGAATGGGTCCGCATCTGTGATACGGTGCACAAATGGCCAAGGCCCCTATATTGTGGACCCGCTGTTTGTGGCCCACAAAGCCTGCCCGGCCAGCACACGTTCGTGCGCATGAGCCCTAAAATTGTAATGCTACAAGTGGCTCATCACACCAAGCATAGGCTTCAACTGAGGGACAGCAGGGCTGAGTGTAATGGTTGGTCTTGTAGAGCTCTGTGATGCTAGTCAAAACTGAACTTAATCCTACCTGCACACGTTTCATGTTTTTTCCATGCAGATTCTGATGCGGAAAAACCGCAGTGTAATACACTACCAGCAAAGCGTATGAGATTAGACAAATCTCATGTACTCTGTGGAAACGAAAAAGCACACAGTGCTGCTGTCTGAGAGTGAGTAGTTCAAAAGGACATCCCTGTGTCCGTCCAGGCCTTGAGCCGGACGGAGGACAGGGAGTCTAAAAGGCGGACTGTCCGGCCTAAAACCGGATCTATGGCCACCCTAGGGGCAGGCTGCTGTGAAGGTCACAGTTCGCTATGGTGGTCAGTGTTAAGGGGCAGATTGCTGTAGAGGCCACTGTTAAGGAGACGGGGTGTCGTGGAAATCACTGTTAAGGAGATGGGATACTGTGGAGGTCACTAATAAAGGGGCGGCCGCTGTGGAGGTCACTGTTAAGGGGTTGGGATGCTGTGGAGGTCACTGTTAAGGGGTCGGGATTCTGTGGAGGTCACTGTTAAAGGGGCGGGCGCTGTAGAGGTCTCTGTTAAGGGGGCAGGGAACGGTGGAGGTCACAGTTAAGGAGACGGTCCGCTTTAGGGCAATGGAGCTCTGTGGAGGTCACTGTTAAGGGGCGGGTTTTTGATTACTCAGGATTGGTTTTCCTGAAATACTCCAAATATTACTACATGGCTAAAACTTGTTAATAAGATTAAGTGATATAAAAAATATTCTATATAAACATAGAAACACTGAAAAAAAATTTTATCAAAATTTGGGGATAATGGAATTTTTAAGGTTTTCCTGCCTCTATTCACTCATTTTTCTCCCCCTTTTTTGCTTATTGATCAGGGAGCATGGGAGACGCATCGCAAGGGGGAGGGTAGCTTGGGTATGAAAAGGGGGTTAAGGTCTATTAGGGAAAAAAGTATATAATTATGTTGTTGTTTTTACTAAAGTGTATGGTTTGAATTTCTAATAAAATTTTTGCGAATGGCGGGTTATTGGGGAAATCACTGTTAACGAGACGGAGATCACTAATGAAGTGGCGGCCGCTGTAAAGGTCACCGTTAAATGGGCGGTCACAGTGGAGGTCACTGTTAAGAGAGGAGGGGACTGTGGAGGCCACTATTAAAGGGGCAGCGGGGTACTGTGAGGTCACTGTTAAGGGAGCGGAGTACAGTAGAGGTCACTATTAACGGAGAGGGGTACTGTAGCAGTCACTGTTAAAGGGGCAGTCGGTGTGGAGGTCTCTGTTAAGGAGAGTGTAACATATGGTTAGTGTTAAGGGGCGGGAGCTGTAGAGTTTACTGTTAAGAGGGGCAGGCCGCTGTGAAGGTCAAAGTTAAGGGGGTGGGCTGCGCCGGAGGTCCAATTTTAAGGAGATGGGGCACTGTGGGGAGGGGTCAGTGTTATGGGGTGGATGGCTGTGATGGTCACTGTAAGGGGGTGGGGTACTGTAGATGTCACTGTTATAGTGGATACTGTCGATATCTTTTAACAATAAACATTAAATGAAATAGATTAAATATACCCGTGCGAAGCCGGGTCCTTCTGCTAGTTAACCAATAAAAGTGTCACTGTTATAATATTTCTGCCTGTTTTAACACAAAAGTATTTTTCATCAGAGAAATCAACTTCATTATGAGGGTAAGGGCACATGGTCCAGCCATGGTCTGGGCATCGCCTGCCATGGGCGGCTATGGCTGACTGCATGCAGACGGACCATTTGGCCTTTCCGGGGCTTTTCAGTACATGAGTTACATACCCTTTCCTGATAGCGCCTTTCAAAAAAAGCCATGTCCTGTTCTTCTTGTGCCTTCAGCCCAGACATTTCTTTACTTCTATCGGGGAGTCCTAAAAAGTAATTTAAAATGTTCTGTACATCGCAATTTAAGAGGTTTAGTCTTAGAATTTAATTGCACTAAGAGCATGCACAACAGATTATGAAAGCAGAGGAAAAAAGGGGAGTTTATACCTTGAGTGCGATTAACAATATATTTTAAAAAAAAAGTAAGTCTGTACAACACGTAGAGACCGTCGTAGAAAAGGAGCCAGTAATGGTCAGGATCATAAATTTGCCACAACATACAGTACAGACCAAAAGTTTGGACACACCTTCTCATTCAAAAAGTTTTCTTTATTTTCATGACTATGAAAATTGTAGATTCACACTGAAGGCATCAAAACTATGAATTAACACATGTGGAATTATATACATAACAAACAAGTGTGAAACAACTGAAAATATGTCATATTCTAGGTTCTTCAAAGTAGCCACCTTTTGCTTTGATTACTACTTTGCACACTCTTGGCATTCTCTTGATGAGCTTCAAGAGGTAGTCCCCTGAAATGGTTTTCACTTCACAGGTGTGCTCTGTCAGGTTTAATAAATGGGATTTCTTGCCTTATAAATGGGGTTGGGACCATCAGTTGCATTGAGGAGAAGTCAGGTGGATACACAGCTGATAGTCCTACTGAATAGACTGTTAGAATTTGTATTATGGCAAGAAAAGAAAAACGAGTGGCCATCATTACTTTAAGAAATGAAGGTCAGTCAGTCAGCCGAAAAATTGGGAAAACTTTGAAAGTAAGGGCTATTTAACCATGAAGGAGAGTGATGGGGTGCTGCGCCAGATGACCTGGCCTCCACAGTCACCAGACCTGAACCCAATCGAGATGGTTTGGGGTGAGCTGGACCGCAGAGTGAAGGCAAAAGGGCCAACAAGTGCTAAGCATCTCTGGGAACTTCTTCAAGACTGTTGGAAGACCATTTCAGGGGACTACCTCTTGAAGCTCATCAAGAGAATGCCAAGAGTGTGCAAAGCAGTAATCAAAGCAAAAGGTGGCTACTTTTAAGAACCTGGAATATGACGTATTTTCAGTTGTTTCACACTTGTTTGTTATGTATATAATTCCACATGTGTTAATTCATAGTTTTGATGCCTTCATAGTCATGAAAATAAAGAAAACTCTTTGAATGAGAAGGTGTGTCCAAACTTTTGGTCTGTACTGTATTTCAATGAATTACTCTGTATTTAAAGTGTACCTTTAATTGTGATATCCTGCCCAACCAGACATTGGGCCTGGAGAGATGCTACTGCACGGTACCGCTACTGGGCAGTACAGCTGTCATGGAAAATGTCTAGATAATGTTGTTCAAAGATTTCTATTCTAATTAAAGGCTGTGATCCCATATCCCATGAAGAATATTGCTTAATCCAGCCCAATATTGAAAACTTTTATTTTATATTAACACTTATTTTTAAAAAAATGCTTCTATCCCCAGATATTCCGGGAATATGGGTCCACATCAATGCTACTTCGGGTATGCGGAGGAATCCCATGTGGTGAGCTAGTGTAATACCCCAGCATGGCATTACCACCTCTTTTGTACCCCCACTATCTTTATTGGTGCATCATATGTCATCTCATATATTTATTTCCATTTCCTGCAATATATGTGTATGCATTGCCTTGCTAATTACTATTTACACATAATGTGCCTGGTTCACCAGCAGGTGGCGGCAATCTGTGCAGAGCTATCTTAGATAGAATGGAACCCTTCTTCCATTCTATTCCCCTCTCTAGAGAGGGAGGAGTCTAGTTAGTGAAAGTCAGTCTAACCTTCCCCACCGTGGAGACAGGCTGTGTGAAGTCTAGTCTACCTCTTCCTAGGGGAAGTGTCACGGTCCCTCAGGTGACTGGTTTCAGGAGATCAAAGAGACTGGCTGAGCGTGGAGGAATCTAACATCCTCCTTAATTTCTTTTTATTCAGTGTTTATAGGGTTAATGACCACTTCCCTTTTCTCAGCTGTTGCTCAGTGGTCATCACTTCTATGCTTTATAGTCTGACCTCACCCTTCTGAAGCGGTATATAGCTTCATTTGGGTTTGACTGAGCTGGTGTGAGGTCATCTCTGGTGTTCCTGTTCTTTCATCTCTACAGAAGTTAAGTGTCACGTTTGTCTGTATTCGTTATATTCCCTGTTGTATCTGGGCCTGAGACAGAGACTTCCATTCGTCCATCTGAGGAGGAATGGGTTGCCTCTGGTCCTAAACTTATTCCAGGGCCTTATAGGGAAATCAGGGCCTAGGTATCCTGCATATGAATATTCCTACCCTCAAAGTCTATTCATATTGATAGGTAGTCAGGGCCCGGATTAGGGTTGTCTAGGAGGTGACCTGTTTCTTCCCTAGTTTCTAGGCCCAGTTACTGTTCCCTTTCCCTCCTGTGTTCAGTGTGGAGTTCCCCCCCCCCCCTTCCCCCCCCCCACTTATCGTGACAGGAAGGCTGTGTGTCGGCCAGCAGAGCTCTGCTGAGCCCGCAGGCCAGGCCTGTGAGTTCTACATGGTTGCATGTCCCCTCCTGGGCTTGCATTGCCTATATCCAAGCTAAGTGAGCTTGAAGCAGGAAGAAGTTCTTAGAACTAAAGATAAAGTAAGAGAAAGACTACAGACAGCTAAGTTCCAGCAGAAGAGGGAAAGTTCCTATTTAACCCAGCTAACATAGCAGAGCTGAGAGAGTGCAGATGTAGCAGAGCTGAGATTGTTGCAGATGTGCCTGCCTGCCAAAACTTAAGCCAATACCTGCTGATGACTAAGATAAAGTCTGGAAACTGTTTGGATTACGGTTTATTCAAGTAAAGCTGTGTTCAACATTAATACAAGGTCTGGACTCCATTTATTCTACTTATTCACTACCCAAGTTTAACACCCCTTTTTGCACCGCTTCGGACAGCCACGTCTAGGATCCAAGGATATCCAGGTAGGAGCACCGTAACACGTGCATACAACACCTTCAGGGAGATTGTAGGCCACTCTGGCAATCCTACATCTGGGTACCAACACTACCTTCTACAAAGGGGACTCCATGTCCTCGTTGCTTAACTGCAACTGATGTCACGACTACTTGCTCTATAAGAGGGACATATTTCGTAGAAACTTCCTAAGGGCTGCAGCGGCTGATTATGAAGCTGCAGCGACTTTTCTTTGAAAAAGTGCACTATCAGTAAAGGCTGTATTACACAGGCCGATTGGGCAAGTGATTGTCCCTCCCGGCAATTGCTTGCTAGCTAGTGGAGGAAACCGCTGCTATTACATGCAGCAATCTCCTCCACAGCATGTTGAGGAGCGATCGCTATGCCATCACTCGTCCCCAAAGGCCTCATGCACACAACCGTTGGGCGGCCGTGGTCGTATTGCGGCCCTCAAACGGCGGGTCGGCGTGCGCCCCACATCATGGGTCAGCAATTCCGGAGGTGTGGAATGGAGTCACGGAAGTGACCACCGGAAGCACTACGGAGTGCTTTCGTGGTGTTTCTTTCCGTGGTTCCGCACCGCAAAAAAATATGACATGTCATATTTTTTCACGCACGGACCCATACAAGTTGAATGGAATGGGTCCGGCCTGCAATTGCGGTCCCCAATGCATGGAACGGCCGCACATTGGCCGTGTGCATGAGGCCATACTGTCTCGTGGTTTGCTGACGGCAGATTGGTATTAGACAGCGTGATCCGCCGTCAGCAAGTGCTGATTTTTAAGCATGCTTAAAAATCAGAGCTGCCTCATGAACGAGCATTTGCTCATTCATCGGGCAATCGGCGACAGAATTACATTGCAAGATGATCGCTAACGACTGTTCAGGTGAGCAGTCATTAGTGATTATCCGACGAATAATTGCCCACTGTTATACAGCATTTACTCTGTCTCATTCTCTTATCAATGACTCAGCATCTCCTCTGAAAAGCAGGAAAGATGCTGCAGCTTCAGAAGCAGGCGACTTCCCACACCAAGGGTCTCGCCACATATCCAAAGGAGCAGAATGAGAAAGGCAAGACAGAGCATGTGTGTCCACCACGTCACCCTTAATAACGTGGACAAAGAAAGGTTTTTCTAAAGAAACAGCAGGTGATAAAATACTATCATTGTTCTGGGAATATTTGAAGATAGAATCATTTTAATAAGTGTAAATACAAAAATGTTTATAATAATGGGCTGAATTTACAGAAACTGTAAAATATTACTTATGAGACAACCGCTTTTGGATGATCAGTGAATGACACTTTTCAGGCGTTGCAAATGGGGGTACACTTTGACTAAAAGTCCCTTTACACTGCCCGAAGGTGCTGCCGCGAAATGCCCTTTCATCAGGTAATAAATCGTTGGTGCAGTCACCTAAATTACCGTTTGCACTCTCGTGGCAGCTTACGATGAGTCTGTATGGGAATAAGCGATTGCATTAACAGTCGCTCCTCCCCATACTGTGGAGGAGATCGCTGCATATAAATACAGTGGTCACCTTCACTGACGAGCAGGCGACTGTTGGGATGGAACGCTTCCTTCCTGACAATTGTCTGCTCAGTTGGGCAGTGTGAAGGGACCTTTAGGCACTGGCTACTATCAATTACACTACTTTGCATACCCCTACAGCAAGAATATACATTAATAGCTCCCTTTAAGGTGTGGTGAATATTGCAATCAGCATCAAACAGATATGTCTTCTGATTCCACATCTGTATATTTGGGCAATTGGACCTATTTTAGCAGCAATTTAACAGAATCAAGAACGTCTGCAGGTTGGCAATAAGATGGGGCAGATAGCTCTATTCACATGAGTGTTCAGACCCTCCATTTGACTACACAAATAGTTCAGCATACAGGGCTATCCTTTCTATCTATCTTACAACTGAACGGGTACAGTGCCATGACATCCATTATAAATGGAAGCCAGTGTGCCAGTACCATACATATAGAGCGGTGTACGAAGGGGTTAATCTGATCATACTTACATACAACATAATAGAAAGATAGCATGCATACAGAGAGTAACTTCCCTTTAAAAACATTGTGACTTAGGCTACGTCTACACGACGACATTTGTCGCGCGACATTTTGTTGCACTAATGTCGCGCGACAATTTTTATAATGGCAGTCTATGGTGTCGCACTGCAACATGCTGCGACTGCAACACGACAGTCGCAGAAAATCCATTCGAGATGGATTTTTCTGCGACTGTTGCGTCGCAGTCGCAGCATGTTGCATGTTGCAGTGCGACACCATAGACTGCCATTATAAATATTGTTGCGCGACATTGGTGCAACAAAATGTTGCGCTACATATGTTGCAGTGTAGCTGTGCCCTATCTGTGGCGCGACTTATTGTCATCGTGTAGACCTAGCCTAAAGAATTAATTACCTTTAATGTTAGAAGATGGTGGGCCATATGCTCTTAGAAAAGGGTGAGATCCACCATCATCAGGGGATTCCAGAAAACGCCTACTAGGGGCACCTAAGAATAGAAGTCCAATATGGTTGTTGTATCCATGGAACAGCCAACTATCACAATCCTTATTACAAAGTTAGTGCATAAAACATTTGCATCCATTGTCTGCAGAGATGCCAATAGACTAAAATTATTATATTTTGCATAGTCTACAGAACAGCTCCTTTCACTGATCTGGTATCTGAAGGATTTTACTGGATAAGCATATATTAGCATTAGAGATAAGCGAATTTGGCAAAAATTCGATTCGCTGAATTTTACAAAATAATTTGGTTCAATCTGAATTTATTTGTGGCAAATCGCGTAAAAAATGGCTATTTCCTGGCTGCAGAGAGCCTTTCTAGTGGTCTAGAACACTGTGCCTTGCAGTAACATGCATAGGAAGTCTGCTGTGGTAGTAAAACAATACTGTGAGTCCGTATGACATGCAGATGACAGGCTTCGCTCTTAGAATCAATGCACACTTCACTTATTTGGGCAGTCACGGGGCCAAAACTGACCAAATAACTCAAGTATGAACTCAGCCTTTCAGGTCAATGTTTGTGTCAAGAAGAAGCATACACCTTTTACACCGTTGTCAGCTGATTCCACATAGATGTCTACAGAACCTGTTCTATTAAACGCTTATACAAGTAGAGCCCCCCGACAGAGTGGAGAGGGTGTCAGCAGTAAGTTTGTGTTGACGTCACTGATTATTTTGCCCTTCCTCTGATCCGTCAGAACAACAACCCCCAAAAATGGATCCTGTCTGTGGAGCATCCGCCTTCAATCGGTCAGCATTTGGTCAGTAATCTATCAGTATTGCTAAAAAAAAAAAAAAAAAAAAGGAGTAGATCCAAAACAGAGATGACACATGAATGGAATATTTGCATGTCTTCTGTGTTTTGTACCCACTCCTGCTTTTGGCTACCAAATCATAAGTCAATTCTGATGCAAATTAGGGACCATGTCATGCAGGCCTTACAGCTGTTACATAAACAGGATCCGTTGTGCGTCTCATTTTTCCTTCCTTCTGACAGATCAGAAGAAGGGTCAAAACAATGATGATGTCATCCAGGCCGAAAGGCAAAATAAGTGGCCCAGTCATGAAATGGGGAGGATGGGAACAGCATGAGAAGTCCACAGAGTAGCCCTATGACATAGTGGTGAGGTGAAAGAAGCATAAGGAGACCACAGAGTGGCCCAATGACAGAGTCTGGAGATGGCAGCAGCATCAGGAAGAAGCCACAGAGTGGCACAATGACAGTGTGGAGGTTGCAGCAGCAGCAGCATGAGGAGACCACAGAGTGGCACAATGACAGAGTGTGGAGGTGGCAGCATCAGGAGGAGGCCACAGGGTGGCACAATGACAGAGTGTGGAGGTGGTAGCAACATCATCAGGAGGCCACAGAGCGGCACAATGACAGAGTGTGGAGGTGGCGGCAGAAGCTTCAGGAGGAGCACAATGACAGTGTGGAGATGTTAGTAGCAACATCGGAAAGCCACAGAGTGGCAAGGTGACATAGTGTTGAGGTAGCAGCAGCATCAGGAGGCCACAGAGTGGCAAGGTGACATGGTTTGGAGGTGGCAGCTGCATCAGGAGACCACAGAGTGGCAAGGTGACATAGTGTGGAGGTGGCAGCAGCAGAAGACCACAGAGTGACCCGGTGACAGAGTGGGGAGGTGGGTGGCAATACAAGTACCAGCTGAAGATAGTGGGTGAAAGAAGGAGTACTTGGCATCAGATGTGTGGCATCAGGTGGGTGGCAGCATCAGAATAGTAGCTAGGGCAGGTAGCCAGAAGAAACCGGTCTCTTTTGTCAAAGTGCTGGTGTCGCACCATGGATGATCTTTCTTCACTAGGTGGGCAAAGAAAGCTGCTCATCAGCGACTCTAGACTCAAGTTGCTGCTGATGGAGCTGGAACTGCTCCTACCCCCCTCACCCTGCCACAGCAGCCATGGCAGAGGAACGTGAGCACAGAGGGCCCCCCGGTCAGACCTGCGAGAGGATGGACGATGGCCAAGATAGGCAGCGGCCAACTGACTACATAGGATGTGTCTATAGTAGTTCAGTTTGTCCTCCCTCTCAGCGGGTCTAAAAAAGGACCCCATTTTGGACCGGTAGCAAGGCTGAAATTTTCTCACTTTACCACACAATGGCAAATACTTTTTCTGTGGCACTAATACACGCAAAAAAGTTCTTTAGAACATATAACTGCACCGCTGAACGGCAAATATATATTTTTTTGCCACTAATTCATGCCAAAAAGGGCTGTAATTTTCTCACTGCACCACACAACGGCAAAAACTTTTTTTTGTGCTACTAACACACGCCGAAATGGCTTTAGAACATATAACTGCACCGCTAAACGGCAAATAATATATATTTTTTTGCCACTAATACATGCCAAAAAGGGCTGTAATTTTCTCACTTCACCACACAACGGCTAATAAGCCCTTTTTCCCCACTAATTCAAACCAAAAATGCTTTAGAACATATAATTGCACCGCACAAGGGCAAATGAGACATAGAAATATTTCCTTGTAATAAACCCTGTTAATGGCTGTATCAAACAGCACTTGCACCCCAATAACAAGAACAGTTTGCTGAAATTACAAAGCAGTATAATGGCAATTTGAATCCGCAGTCAGTGCAGGAAGG
The DNA here is from genome assembly GCF_905171765.1 of Bufo bufo. Lineage (NCBI taxonomy): Eukaryota > Metazoa > Chordata > Amphibia > Anura > Bufonidae > Bufo > Bufo bufo. Next base: position 451,028,350 of record NC_053393.1, on the reverse strand, counting down.
TGTAATAGGATTGTGCCTATCACTCAGGCTGTAAACTCCTCTACTGAACCCTGTTCTGCTTCAATACTGTGGAATGATTCCTCCCTATCCTTTACCTGAACTTCTATACAGCAAAATAAAAGTTTTAAAGTCTTTTCTACCACTGTCCCTAGCACTGGCTGACATCTCTCCCTGCACTATGTACACTGGAAAATGGCTGAATACAAGATGGCTGAGGCTATTTATAGGGCTGTGACATCACAGGGCTGGCTGGCTGCTGATTGGCTGCATGCCTGGCATTGTGGGTAATCCCTCATTCCCAGAGTTCCTTTCTCCATGTCCTAACACGTGCAGCAGCCATTTTAGGAAAAATAGTGATTCGTTACCACAGGAAATTCGGATTCCGAATTGAATTTTTCGTGAAAAATCGGATCGAACTCCACTTCGTCAACTTCGATTCGCTCATCTCTAATTAGCATGTATAACATTCAATGTCGTTGGTAAAACAAGAAATTGCTGTAAATGTCTGTAAAGGAGTAACAGACATAAAGATAACAAATGAAACTACATTAAAGGGGTTGTGCAAGAACGCAAGGTTTTGCCGGACTTGTAAAGGGAAGATTACTTCCTTGCTTTTCAGCGCCGGCTTCCAGCTCCTTCTCCTCCAGGCCCACGATCCTCCGCTGGACTCTATCGCTGAAAACATCCGGTTTGACATCGCCTGCATCCAGTCACTGGCTATTTACCTTCATTAGCAGTCAGATGAACACTTGTTCAGCCGAAAGCTATCTCGCCCGATTGGCGGTGGCTTATCTCCCAGGAGAACAAAAAGATCAGATGAAAAAATTCTATTTGCTCACTCCTTCTCTTCCCCAACATCCAGGGGCGGATTGGCCATAGACTTTACAGGGAAATTTCCTGGTGGGCCGATGCCCAGGTGGTCGCCCAAGCCTTCATCTCTGCTGCTGGCTGGGTACATAATAAGCTATGAGTGGTAATTAACTCTGTTGGAATCAGGACGTCATGTAGCCGGCCAGTGACATTGCCTCCTGAATTCAACTATGTCCCACATCTCACCTTCTAAGCACCCTGCTCCATAAACAGAGACAACTGGAAGAGGAGGAGAGAAAATGGCCTCCATTGATGGCCAACTCAGAGGGAAAGATTTTGGGGCAATATATTGTGCGTATGTGGTATTTTGCGCTATGGTATTGCTGACCCCCCTTTTGGGGCAATATATTGTGTGCATGTGGTATGTGGTATTTTGCACTATGGTATTGCTTCCCCCTTTTGGGGCAATATATTGTGCGCATTTGGTATGTGGTATTTTGCGCTATGGTATTGCCCTGCCTTCTTTTAAATTAGACCCTCCTACAATATGGGGCCACTTTTAGGTTTTTTTTTTCAGGGCCACTTTAGTTTCCCAATCCGCCCCTGCCGTGTATAGGGGCTTCTAGAAGAGTATTGTAAATGTCCTTGAAAAACGATATAACCTACGTTAGGGGTCTTCTCTATAGTAGATCTTTGGCTTTGTGGCGTTTAAAAAGTCAGCTATATACAATCACGCACCTGCGTAGAGCAACCTATATGCGCACGGGAGTGACTTGTTGAATTTGACTTTCTCCACTTACAGCTTACGCATCAGACACCCAGGCGTTAATCAAGTAGCCTTTTAATCCTGAGATTGTATTACAAGATGTTGCAGGGACTACACTCTCCGCCAAGGAGAGCCACAGAATACAAACGCTTTTATTTAAAAGGTATGTCCCGATGACGTGATATAAATGAGAAAATTGCATTAAAAGGTAAATCCTTACTTATTAGCTAAATTGCTACATTTACAAATTAGAGCAATTAAACTAATAGGGGAGAGAAAATACATGGAAAATTAATGACGTGCCTGTGTTCTGTCAATGTAGAGAGGATGAGGCTGTCATGATGCGCTAAAGGCTAATAGGTATATTAGGGAATTGCTGTAAACGCAATTTTCGGAACGATATCAAAAGGCTCAACAAAGGTCAACTGTTGTTTTAGCCCAAAAATACATTTGGTGCATCAATGGCAATTGTAAAATGAATGTACAACCAGAGTATACGGAATAATCTAAGAATATGCAGAACATGTCTACCACAGTCCTTATTCACAAAATGGCCACATACACGGCTACATACCTATACCACTTTCATCAAGTCTCATATAGCCTTCAGCAAGAGAGCTGAATCCAGTCAATCCCCCCATAGCAGCATATGGAACATCTTGTCCAACAGGTTTTCCGAGAGCTTGTCTTTCTTCCTTTGTCTCTACAACGGTATCGTGAGTATATGCTGGCTGAGAACATCCACAAGTGAACGAACTATGGAACCCTGCGCAGTTCGAGCCTGCGTGAAGAGATGCAAAGATCAAACAGGAAAGTGAGATATCAAATATCAAGGAGAGAGTGCAAACCTATAGACATGTGGGGTATGGTCAAAATTCATGACAAATTTCAATGAGACATCATTATTATTGCCATGGAAACATGAAATCAGGGGCAGATTGGCCATAGACCTTACAGTGAAATTTCTCGGTGCGCCGATGCCCAGGGGCCCGCCCAAGCCCTTCTCTCTGCCACTGGCCGGGTACATAATGACCGCTCAGCGGTAATTAACGCTGTGAGAATCAGAAAGTCATGTACCCCACCAGCGACCGCACTTGCCCTCCTGAATTCAACTGCTGTGGCCCACATCTCACCTTCTAGGCCCCTGCTCCAAATCTTAATCAGAGAAAACTGGAGGAGGACAGAAAATGGCATCTATTGATGGGCACAACAGAAGGACAGCTTTTGGGGCAATATATTGTGCTACTCTGTGGTATATGGTTCTGTTGGGACGGTATTTTGTGTTATTGCTGACCCCGCCATTTGTGTTGCCCCGCCTTCTGTCAATTTGGACTCCCCTACAACATGGGACCACTTTTAGTTTTTTTTGCAGGGCCACTTTAAGCTCCGAGTCCGCCCCTGCATGGAATCCATAACATGACAAATAACACACTGACCACTACTGGATAAGGAGACGAAACATGCTAAACCTCAGTATGTATTTACTTAATGGGGCAGTAAACGCCCAGAAAAAGGTTCACAATATGAATGTGAAGACACTCTAGGTATGTCAATACCCACAGTCAAGACCTCTTTGAACACACTGAACAATTAAGCAGGCGGTTGTCGGGAAGGAAGCATTCTTTCCTGACAATCTCCTGCTCATCAATGGAGGAGACCGCTGCATTTACATGCAGCGATCTCCTCAATAGTATGGGGAGGAGTGATCAGTAATGCCATTGTTTGTCCAAATACAGAATCATTGGTTGCCGGCAGCAGAAGCTGTTAAGACGGCAGGATCTGCTGCTGGCAAACAATTTTTTGTCCGCACACACAATCATATTAGGGTACTTTCACACTAGCGTTTTTCTTTTCCGGTATTAAGTTCCGTCTTAGAGGCTCAATACCGGAAAAAAACTGATCAGTTTTATCCTAATGCATTCTGAATGGAGAGCATTCCGTTCAGTATGCATCAGGATGCATCAGTTCAGTCCCTCTTACGTTTTTTGGCCAGAGAAAATACCGCAGCATGCTGTATTTTTCTCTCCGGCCAAAAATCCTGAACACGTGCCGGAATTCCGGCATTAATTTCCTTTGAACTGTATTAGTGCCGGATTTGGCATTAAAATTGCCACATTGACGGATCTGTTCTTCCGGTCCGCGCATGCACAGACCTAAAAAATAAATACCGGATCCGTTTTTTCCAGATGACACCGGAGAGACGGATCCGGTATTTTAATACATTTGTCAGACGGATCTGGATCCGTCTGACAAATGCATCTGTTTGCGTCCGGATTGCCAGATCTGGCAGACAGTTCCGGCAAAGGAACTACCTGCCGGAATCCTCTGACGCAAGTGTGAAAGTAACCTACCTCGACGTGTAATCCAAGCATGCCGTAATTATAGAAAAAGATAAAATAACCTATGTGGGCGTGAGAACTCCTCTTGCAGTCGTTCACAACTCTTCAATTTGTCATCTTTTTATAACCGTTCTGCAACAGGTATCCCTGCAGATTCCCAGCGACTAGAGATGAGCAATTGCATGTGCCGCTAAACTTTCAGGTAGAGAGGGTTTAAAAGTTGCTCCTTCGGTATCAGAAGCAGAGCCTCTGTGCTTGACAGTCAGGCGGACGAGATAGGGCCAGGCGAGATGCAACAGGGGTGAGCTTCTTCAAAAGCGGGGACAGCCACTCACAGCTGAAGAACTTTGGATGAATCGATTCGCTCTATCCAAAAGTGTGGACTATGCCAAACCAGTATCCATGGGGTACAACCATCAATATTAAGGAATTGCTTGGTTTTGCCCCATCAGGCATATACAGTTGCAAGAAAAAGTATGTGAACCCTTTGGAATGATATGGATTTCTGCACAAATTGGTCATAAAATGTCATCTGAGCTTCATCTAAGTCACAACAATAGACAATTACATGATTTTCCTATTGTATGACGTAAAGTCATGATTTTATTAAAGACACGGAGGCGAGTATTGCTATCTCTTTCTTTACTCAAAACTTATAGCAGCAAAGAAAAAAGCATCAATCAAACTGATAACCATGGCAACCAACTCCTCCCCACTGTGCCAGTATAATAGTCTCTGACTCTGCTAATTCCTCCTCTTTCTTTGGTGACGACCGAAGTCCAGAACTCTGAAGATTAGAACCAAACTCTCCAAACACGGAAACTGACATCCAACGGTAACAGCTCGATTCTTCAACGGAAGACAGAAGCTGGAAAGTCAAATACAATCTGCACCCAGAAGACAGCATATTCATCCTATGAAAGAAACAAAATAAAGGTAGAAAAAACGTCCCAATATCTCATCGTCATGAATGCATAGTAATGAACATACAGCCTATTCAAATGATAAAATCAAAGTATCATGGCAAATAAATAATGCATAACAGAGACAAACTCTTAGGGGGGGTCTACAAAATGGGAGGGGCAATACTCGCCTCCGTGTCTTTAATAAAATCATGACTTTACGTCATACAATAGGAAAATCATGTAATTTTATTACACGACACGGAGGCTCCTATTGCGAGTTTAAAGCTGACCTACAATGGAGGAAAACACGTGAACAGTAGGCCTGAAATAAAACTCACGGAATGTAGATACACGAGACCAATCTGCCATCTTCATAATATCTTCTAGACGCGCTCCAGCCAACGCCATAGAGGTCGCAGAGGCTCCTCTAGTGGAATGAGCAGTGAAAATCGCAGTATCCACACCTGCCAAAGTCATAACCCATTTCACCCAACGGGCCAATGTGACAGTGGAGACCGGACGGAAAGGACGTCTATATGATAGAAAAAGTTCCGGAGAAGAATTGGAGCGATGAGAGGCCACACGAGCCTCATATTCCTGAAGACACAACACCGGGCAAAGAGCCGGCGAATCTGGGAAACTGGGGTACGACACCGACCGAATATTGGTTTTGGTGCGACGCGAGATGTTGAACGTGACTCCCTCAGGAGTAAACGAACGAGCGTCATGATCCAAGGCGCGAACGTCCGACACCCTTTTGCACGATATCAAGCAGAATAAGGAAACCAGCTTGGCTGCAAGATGTCGAAGGGAAAGGTCCGCATTAGATGGCCATGAGGAGAACAAGGCCAGCACCAAAGAGACATCCCAAGTTGAAGAGAAACGAGGCCTTGGAGGACGGGATAGGCGGGAACCCTTGAGAAGCCTGCAAACAAGAGGGTGTTGACCGGCAGGACAGCCGCTAAACCCCTGATGAAACGCGGAAATGGCAGAACGGTACAAATTGATGGTGCGGTAAGCCTTACCGTCCTCAAAAAGTGAAGCGAGAAACTGAAGAACTTCGGTCACAGGACATGATATGGGATCCAGGTGCCTAGCCAGGCACCAATCAGCCCAGGACCTCCAGGCCGACCGATAAGCTCGTCTGGTCCCCGGCGCCCAAGCTTCGTCCAGAAGACGTCGAGCCGTTTCCGAAATCCCAGCGATGTCCCAGGGTTCCCTGAAATTCTGCAAGCCAGGAGATGAAGGGAGCCGTCGAGGATGAGAGGGTGATGTAGACCCGCTGGATCCAACAAGAGGCTCGGAAAAACCGGAAGAAGTAGTGGGCACTGAACTAGGCATTCCAGAAGTTGAGGAAACCAAGACTGCGTGGGCCAAAACGGGACTATGAGAACAAGATCCGCACCCTGGCGGCGGATCTGAGATAATACTCGAGACACCATCACAAACGGGGGAAAAGCGTACGCGAGGTGGTCGGACCAATCCTGAAGGAACGCATCGACTGCTTCCGCGTCCGGATCCGGACGCCAGCTGTAAAAACGTGGAAGTTGGGCGTTCAAACGGGACGCAAAGAGGTCTAAAGAGAACGGACCCCAAAGGGACGATATGGAGGAGAACACTGTGCGATCTAATTTCCAATCTCCCGAGTCTGAAAGGAAACGTGAGCTCCAGTCTGCGTGAGTATTGTGGAGTCCCGGCAAGTATTCCGCCGAAACGGTGATTTCCCTGTCCAGGCAGAAAGTCCAGAAATCCCGAGCCAAACTGGTTAAAATCGCTGAATGTGTGCCTCCCATGGCATTGACATACCGAACTGCGGAAATGTTGTCCATCCGTAGTCTGATGCAAATTTTGGACAAGCCACTCGCAAAACTGCGAACTGCAAAGGAACCCGCCAGAAGTTCCAAGGCGTTGATGTGGAGCCTGGATTCCACCGGAGACCAGGGACCTCCTGTCATCACACCGTCGCAGTAAGCACCCCAGCCGAGAAGGCTGGCATCTGAGTCTATCGTAAAATCCGGGAGTGGACCAATTATGGCCTTCCCATTCCAGGTCTCCAAGTTGTGGATCCACCACATCATTTCTTCTCTGGTGTCCTCGTCCAGGGTGACTAAATCCGCGTAAGATGCTCCCGCATGGAGGTGAGCAATCTTGAGACGCTGCATGCCGCGGTAGTGTAAGGGGGCCGGAAACACAGCCTGAATGGACGAGGAGAGGAGACCTATGACTCGGGCAAGATGACGTAAGGGAACCTGTTGGAGAGACAAAGTATGAAGAAGTTCCTTGCGAATGGAACGAACCTTGGCAGACGGAAGGCTGAGAGACATTGTGGAAGAATCGATGGTGAATCCCAAGAATTCTATGGACTGGGACGGGGTAAGTGACGACTTCTCCAAATTCAGGAGGAATCCTAGCCGGGATAACAGGTCCATGGACCACTGGAGATGGGTCAGAAGAACAGAAGGATCCTGAGCCAATATAAGGATATCGTCCAGATAAATAATCAGACGAATTCCTTGACTGCGGAGGCAGGAAATTACCGGGCGAAGGAGCTTGGTGAAACACCAAGGGGCGGACGAGAGACCGAAGGGAAGACAGGTGAATCTCCAAATCTCCGAATCCCAGAGAAAACGAAGGAGATCCCTGGATGTTTCGGCCACCGGAACCGTTAGGTAGGCGTCCTTCAAGTCTAACTTGACCATCCAATCCCCTTGGAGGAGCAAATCCTTGAGAAGATGGATACCCTCCATTTTGAAGTGCCGATATTTTACAAAATCGTTTAGTGCCCTGAGATTGATCACGGGTCTCATCTGGCCTCCTTTTTTGGCCACCAGAAACACACTGCTGATAACGCCTTCCGAGGAAGGAGGGGCCCGCTCTATGGCGCCCTTCTGACACAGGGCTGACAGTTCCTGATGTAAAAGCAGTTGTGATGAGGTTGGGAGAACCGTAGGATACGGGTGTGGAATCTGGATGTGGGGGTAAACTAACTCTATGTGAAACCCCCGGACGGTCGAAAGGACCCAAGGGTCTGTTGTGATGGATTCCCACACATGGGAAAAAAGACGGAGCCTGCCCCCTACACAAGGAGTCAAAGAAGACGGTGACATTAGACTTACCGAAAGGACGTCTGGAAGATGGACCTCTGGCTCCACGTGAACGCCAAGACGAACCTCGGGAGGGGAAGAAAGCAGGCGGTTGACGGAACTCCTGGTTGGAGGGTCGATAAGAGAAGGAGCCTCTGCCGGACCCGCGGGTCTGGTATGATGAACGGCCGGACAGGCGGCCCCTGGAGCTGCCGGCCCTGTTAGAGACCCGTCCATGGAATACTCTCTTCATGGACGTTTGAGCCTTATCGAGGGCCGTGAAGGCTCCCACAAATCGGGAGAGATCCTTAATGAAGGAATCCCCAAAGAGCAATCCTTGAGCCTCTTTGCCTGTCTCCGTCAGGGCTAAATTGGATAATTTAGGTTCTATTTTAAATAGGATTGCTTTACGACGCTCAATCGAGAGCGAAGCATTAACATTGCCCGTGAGGCACACGGCACGTTGTACCCATCCCCGGAGTTCTTCCGGGTCTACCAGAGTGTTCTGGGTTCTGGCTGACTCAGCCAATTCAAAGATTTTTGTTAATGGGCCTAAAAGGTCCAACAATTTGTCCTGACAGGACTTTAGGGCTGATTCAAGACCCTTCCTGGGGTTCCAGCCCGATTTAGCCAAAAATTGACACATTTTTGGGTCAACTACGGGCGTTTCGCAGACTTTGTTAGGTACAATAGGTCTGGGACATTCAGCCTTTAGTTTATTACGCGCCTCTTTAGAAAGAGGTTGGCGTATACGGGCCTCCAAATATTTGGCAATATGTGAGGACGGAAGCCATTCCGCCGACCTCGGATGGTGGAGAGCATCCGGGTCAAACAGTGGTTCCCCAGCGGGATCCAAAATTGCTGAGGCGTCAAAAGGAACCTCATTGGGCGCTACTGACCCCGATGACGGACCTGGCAGGTCCGAATCCAAGGGATCTTCCTCCTCTATTTCCACTAAGTCTAAAGACTGGTACTGAGCCTCCTCATCTGAATCGGGATCAGAAACCGATTCGGTATCATGCTGCGCTCTGGCGCATTTCCATTGCCTCGCCTTTTCTGCCTGGCGGGCGTAGGCTCTTTTGCGCGAACGATGCGCGCCATCAAGGGTGGCTACATTTCCACCAGTCAAATTGTTTCTGGAGGCAAGTAACGGTATTGCAGGTGGTGAGGGCCCCACCGGTGCAGAGGAGGAAGGGCCGGCCATAAGGGCCTCAGCAATAGAAGTCGAAATGGCCGAAGACATGGAGCCCATGGCTGCCTGTATAGCAGCAGTCACAGAGCGCTGCAATGCTAAGGACTGTGTGTCCGGAGAAACAGTGTTTAAATCCTGTATGAGAGGCATAGAATCCATGCCCTCAGGGACAGGGCTAGATACATGTAAAGGCACCCTGGACATGATGTGCCTGTATAATGCCAGATAGTGCTATAAACTGACTTTAAAATAGCAGTAAATGCCAAGGTGGCAGACCTAAGAGGCAACAACTCTGGGTAGAAGGCAATCCCCCTGGAGGCAGAAAAATATGGGGATAAATGGGACAAATCTGTACTAAAACGAGGTGACCTGACCGGAGCTGCAATGCAGTAATCTGGACGTAGCCGGCAGAGACAAACGCGGAAGTCTCGCGCGCTCCCGCGATAACACAGCGGGGAGCGCGAAAACCAGCTGCAGAGGGGAAGAAGACGGCGGCCGAGATCTCGCGAGATCTCGGCCGCAAGATGAAGCGCAGTGAGGAAACGGCCAGCCAGGAAAAATGCCGCAGACCGAATCGAATGACCGGACAGAGAACTGAGGGAAGGTACAGGGTAAAATAAACTATTAGGGGTATAAGTAATAGAAGGAGGGAAAACCGGAATGGAAGAAATGGATAAAGGAGGGCAATGCTCAAATAAAACACTGAATAAAACAAACCAGAGGACAAATCTTAGAAAAACTAAGAGAAAATACCCCAATAAACAGTGATTAATACCCTAAATATATACTAAGGCATAAAATCATATACGACTACCCACAGACATAAGGTTGAAGTACTTATCTGTGAGGGAGCAGCAAAGAAAGAGGAGGAATTAGCAGAGTCAGAGACTATTATACTGGCACAGTGGGGAGGAGTTGGTTGCCATGGTTATCAGTTTGATTGATGCTTTTTTCTTTGCTGCTATAAGTTTTGAGTAAAGAAAGAGATAGCAATAGGAGCCTCCGTGTCGTGTAATAAAATCACAGTCTGCTTAAAGTAATAACACACAAAGAATTAAATGTTACCATGTTTTTATTGAACACACTATGTAAACATTTACAGTGCAGGTGGAAAAAGTATGTGAACCACTAGACTAATGACATCTCCAAGAGCTAATTGGAGTGAGGTGTCATCCAACTGGAGTCCAATCAATGAGATGAGATTGAAGGTGTTGGTTACAGCTGCCCTGCCCTATAAAAAACACACACCAGTTCTGGGTTTGCTTTTCACAAGAAGCATTGCCTGATGTGAATGATGCCTCGCACAAAAGAGCTCTCAGAAGACCTACGATTAAGAATTGTTGACTTGCATAAAGCTGGAAAGGGTTATAAAAGTTACAAAAGCCTTGCTGTTCATCAGTCCACGGTAAGACAAATTGTCTATAAATGGAGAAAGTTCAGCACTGCTGCTACTCTCCCTAGGAGTGGCCGTCCTGTAAAGATGACTGCAAGAGTACAGCGCAGACTGCTCAATGAGGTGAAAAAGAATCCTAGAGTGTCAGCTAAAGACTTACAAAAGTCTCTGGCATATGCTAACATCCCTGTTAGCGAATCTATGACACGTAAAACACTAAACAAGAATGGATTTCATGGGAGGATACCACAGAGGAAGCCACTGCTGTCCAAAAAAAAATAATGGTGCACAATTACAGTTTGCACAAGAGCACCTGGATGTTCCACAGCAGTACTGGCAAAATAGTCTGTGGACAGATGAAACCAAAGTTGAGTTGTTTGGAAGAAACACACAACACTATGTGTGGAGAAAAAGAGGCACAGCACACCGACATCAAAACCTCATCCCAACTGTGAAGTATGGTGGTGGGGGCATCATGGTTTGGGGCTGCTTTGCTGCGTCAGGGCCTGGATGAATTGCTATCATCGAAGGAAAAATGAATTCCCAAGTTTATCAAGACATTTTGCAGGAGAACTTAAGGCCATCTGTCCACCAGCTAAAGCTCAACAGAAGATGGTTGTTGCAACAGGACAACGACCCAAAGCATAGAAGTAAATCAACAACAGAATGGCTTAAACAGAAGAAAATACGCCTGGAGTGACCCAGTCAGAGTCCTGACCTCAACCCAATTGAGATGCTGTGGCATGACCTCAAGAAAGCGATTCACACCAGACATCCCAAGAATATTGCTGAACTGAAACAGTTCTGTAAAGAGGAATGGTCAAGAAGGACTCCTGACCGTTGTGCACGTCTGATCTGCAACTACAGGAAACGTTTGGTTGAAGTTATTGGTGCCAAAGGAGGTTCAACCAGTTATTAAATCCAAGGGTTCACATACTTTTTCCACCTGCACTGTGAATGTTTACATGGTGTGTTCAATAAAAACATGGTAACATTTAATTCTTTGTGTGTTATTAGTTTCAGCAGACTGTGATTGTCTATTGTTGTGACTTAGATGAAGATCTGATCACATTTTATGACCAATTTGGGCAGAAATCCATATCATTCCAAAGGGTTCACATACTTTTTCTTGCAACTGTAATTGGATGTTACAGGCAAGATCTGGGAAACCTGTCATTGAAGGCCTTTACTTTGGGAGAACAAAAGGTGACCAGCTGCATCCAAGGGATCATTCTGACCCTACCCTTTAAAATGTTGTAAGTGGATCCCCCATCCCCCACATATGTACGTGACATCAATTTGCTCCTAATGTTTTCAAAAGAGGATGGCAATTATCGTATTAACGCTTGTTCCTGATAACTACCCCATGTAAACACTCTTTTGGCAGAGGATCTGTCATGCAGCACGCTGCCCAGTGTGAACAGGGATGTGCTGTTGACAGACAATGGTACTGTATGGAGATGAATGATTGTCGGAACGATTGTTTATCCCCCATACATCCGCTATCATGGCTACATATAAATGCCGCTATCGGGCAGGCAATGAATTTTCTCCTTCCTGCTCGCTGATAGTTCTATCGGCCTGTGTATTAAGGCTGTTAGTGATGAGATTGTGAAAAAGAGAGAAACCAAAAATGTGAAAGCAGTGAGGTAGAACCGACAAATACATGTGACAACCATAGAGAAAGAAGAGGATCACGCTTACATTTGGTGCAGTTGTAGGATCCTGTAACACTGTGGTCATCGGCAAGGTGCTTACATCGGCAACGGACTGGTTGGGAACCATTCCGAGGAACAAAGTGATAGGATTTGCATGGGCATTTGCTGACTTTACACGGCAACAGAATAGGATGATCCTTTGGAAGCTCCTTAAAGTCTGTCTTATGCTGTTTGTACCTAAGTAGAGTACATAATAAGTTACATTTTACTTCTATATTAACACAACATTAGGTCTTGTTTCTTCAGACAAATTCCCCTTACACATAGCTGCATTATGATGGATGAGCAATTGGGTTAGCGCCAAGGATGTTTTTCAACTATGGCTTCCACAGGATCAGTACTGAATGCTTAGTTGGTTGTGTGTGTTAGCAAACATACGGGCGCCGGCTGTGTGCGCACCAAATCAGAACTGCGGACCCATTCACTTGAATGGGTTCTCAATATGGAAGATGCCGTGCAGAACATGGATCGTAAGCCCACGGAGTGCATGCACTACTTTTTTGTGTTGCGGACCACATTGCATTACGCGTGTGCATGAGCCCTTAGACTGTGCATGTTAGGCTGGTTTCACACCTGCAGTAAGGTATCAGTTCACTGGTTTCAGCTCAGCTGAATACCGTTGTGTCCATTGACTATAATGGGATCTGGCCGGTTTCCCCCATGAGCGCCAGGTATTGGCTGGACAAAAACCAGTGCATGCACCAGTTTTTGTCTGGCTGAGACTCATCACTAATGGAGTGAGGAATGGGGTCCAGCAATGCCAAATACGGTGAACTCCTTCAGAACAGCCTGCGGGATACCTTAAGTTCATGCATGCAAGTAGCTTTAGCTGATCATGCAGTTGGGTTGTCTGAAACTATTAGTCAGATTAAAGGGTTTTTCTGACATTTTTATACTGAAGATCCTCAGGATAGCTCATCAGTATCTGATCGGTGGGGGTCCACCACCCGGGACCCCCCGCTGATCAGCTGTTCCAAAAGGCAGCGGTGCTCCTGTGAGTGCCCTTCTCTCTGCTTTTCCTAGGTCGAGTGACGTCACGTTAATCGGTCACATGGGCGGATTGGCCATAGACCTTACAGGGAAATTTCTAGGTGGGCCGATGCCCAGGGGCCCACCCAAGCCCTTCTCTCTGCCACTGGCCGGGTACATAATGAGCGCTCAGCGGTAATTAACTCTGAGAATCAGAAAGTCATGTACCCCACCAGAGACTCCACATGCCTTTCTGAATTCAACTGCTGTGGCCCACATCTCACCTACTAAGCCCCCTGCTCCAAATCTTAATCATAGAAAACTGGAGGAGGACAGAAAATGGCATCTATTGATGGCCACCACAGATGGATAGCTTCTGGGGCAATATATTGGGCTACAGTGTGGTCTATGGTTCTGGGGGGACAGGATTTTTAACTATGGTATTGCTGACCCCGCCTACTTGTGTTGCACAGCCTTCGGTCAATTTGGACCCGCCTACAACACGGGGCCACTTTTAGTTCCCAATCCGCCCCTGTTCTGTCACATGGCCTAGGCGCAGCTCAAAACTGTGATACCAAGTACAGCCGCTATACAATGTACGGCGCTGTGCTTGGTGCGCTGCAAGGAGGGCCAGTGCCTCTTCAAAACAGCTGATCGGTTGGGGTTCTGGGTGAACCCCCACTAATCAGATACTGATGACCTATCCTGAGGATAGGTCATCAGTATTGAAACTTCGGAAAACCCTTTTATTAAAGAACAGTCATGAACAGCATAACCAATATTGGAGGACCCAGTCGTCCATAGACTTGAAAGAGCTGAATTTCCAGTCACAAATCCTTGATAATGTTACATAAGGTACTGTTGAAGGTGACTGCAGACTCTAAGGCTACATACACATGTAGAAAAAATGGCAGCTGAAATGGTTAATCTGTCCCTTTTTCCTGGCCTTTTTGTATCTGTGTGTCCCTAATTTTTTTTATTCATTGCTGTCTGATTTTAACACCCGTTTGTCATCCGTTAAACATCCATTTTTAATGGCCGTTAAAAAAATAGATAAATTTCATTGTCCCTTTTTTGTCCCCAATCCAATGAAAAAACCCACAGGATGGTCACATGATCGTCCAGGCGCCATTTTCTCTGCCTTCTATAGCATAGGAAAGGATTTCCCTGCCTTTCCTCAGCGCCTCCTATTAAGGCCTCATGCATACGACAGTGATTTGGCTTCAGTGGTCCGTGTCCGATTTTGCTTCCGTTGTGTTTCCTTGTGTCTTCCTTTTTTTTTTGTTTGACAGGGGGAAAAAAAGGAAGGTTAATGAAAAGTGTAATTTTATTGCACCAGGGTCTTGTAGAAAAAAAGCGGACACGGATGACTTGAATGGGTCCGTCCTCCGTTTTCCACTGACAAGAATAGGACAGGTTATATTTTTTGGACGGACTGGAATCACGGACGCGGAGAAAAAAACGGAGGACTATCAGGGGTTTTTTCACAGCTCCATAGAAATTAATGGGACCTCCGCTAAACTGTGAAAAATTACGGGAAGCGATGCGGATGCCCACAACGGTCGTGTGCATGAGGCCTAACCAACCCATTTTTAACGGCCGACAGACAGATGTCATTCTGCAGATTGGCCGTTAAAAACAGGCCCATTGACTTTTATGGCATCCGTCAGGCCATCAAGAACAGGACGTCTCATTTTGGACTCCCAGTATTCACGGTCATGTGAATAAAGTCGAAGTTTAGAAAGTAAGAAAGAAAAAGATTCACCTATTTCAATTATTTAATGTAAGGGAGACAACGGACCATTGTTGCTACCTCTTTTCTTAGTACCTGTGAGTACAAAAACAGGGGGTCTCCGGGCCCACAAGCTTGCAGTCAATTCCCGTTGGCGATCTCCAGCTGACAAACAGTCGATTTTGTGCCCTCATTGGGAGCACTGTTTTCTTGTATGCTTCATATTCTTCTGGACTAAAAAGTTTACCTCCATCATCTTCACCAACAATCCTAATAAATAAAAAAGTTTTTTTGAGTTGTATATTAGCTAGTTACGTTGCGATGTCTTTTGTTTGTACATCAACCCTCTGAATTTGTAAAGCGCTGAGGAATATGGTGGCGCTATATACTGTAAATAAAGATTAGTATTAGTACTTGAGATCTGATACAGCCTCAGGTCAAGAGTATGGTGGTCTACAATCAATTTTAACCCCTTACCGACATCTGCCATACATGTACCATGGATGCTGAATCTATAAAGATGTGTTGTGCCCGCACAGGGCACATAAGGCTACAGTCGTTTTGTATTTGCATACGCTTCTTCAGGCCGACTATATGCGGCGCATGAGGAGGCAAAATGGCGATAGCCTTATGTGCAAACCGTATCTTGTAACCCTGAGATTATTTTTAAAAGTGCCAGAGCTTTAGTTTTGGTGAATGCCGCTTCTGAATGCACCTTTGCTGAAGGATGTTCTAAAGAGACGGTTCTATGTCACACTGAACTCCACCGTCTCCACGCAAGCCTCTGGTCCACATTGCGGAACCTAACACACCTGTAAACGGCAGTGCTGATAGAACTCATTCCTTACTATAATACTACTTTTTAAAGAATTTTTGATGATGTTATTTTTTTATTTCCACGCCACTATCTGTAGTTAAAGGCAACCTGTCATCGTGAAAATGTGGTGCACTCTGCGGGTAGCAGGTGATAGAGCGGAGAGCAGGAGGAGCTGAGCAGATTGATATATAGTTTGATGGGAAAAGATTCTTGCAATTTATTAATTTAAACCTCTGCCCTTTCTGTCATGTGGGAGGTCCAGCACACGGATTGACAGCTACACCTCTATGCTTTGTCATGCAGCGCTGGCTGTCAGTCACTGAGTAGGACCGCCCACATGACTCTTAAAGGGGTTGTCTCATCACAGACGATGGGGGCATATGGCTAGGATATGCCCCCATTGCCTGATCATTGCGGGTCCCACTGCTCGGACCCGCACCTATATCGTTAACGGACCCCCAAAAGTGGTGGAGAGCGCACTGCGCATGCGCAGCCGCCCTTTATTCATTTTCTATGGGGCCGCCAAAAATAGCCAAGCACTGGCTCGGCTATTTCCGTCGGGCCCATAGAAGTGAATGAGTGCGGTGGCTAGCCGTATGCCCTATTGTCTGAGATAAGACAACCCCTTTAAGTATAGAAAGAGCAGAGGTTTAAATTAGTAAATTATCATTGTGCTTACTCTTTTCCCATAAAGCTACTGTATATATCATTCCATTCAGCTCCTCCTGCTTTGTGTCAAGATTCTCGCAGACTGAACTGCATTTTCAAGCAGACAACTTCCCTTTAAATAAAAATCATAGAATTCTGCTGTTTTCACACTGGCCACTAAGCTTAATAATATACTGACTGTTCTGTAAAGATCACTTTTCAGCAGTCCTCTTATTATATTTACATGCAGGATTACATGTATAGACAACACAGGATCTACTATTCACATTAGGTAATGCAAACAGCTTGTCTACTCCCCTTCCCTGCACAATGATCTCTGCACAGGTCACACAGCATGTCTTGCAAACTCTCTCACAGACGTCATTGATCATCTGGTTTCCATTGTGTTTATTATCCACGTGGCTGGTGTAAAGCATATCTCTTAATACTGTTTAGGCAAGATGGCTGCCCCGTGATTATGTACAGAATACAAAACTAAAAAATCTACAATCAGAAAATAAAAACAGATTAGAAAAAAGGATATGCTTCACTATTTGGCTTTCATTAGTGAGAAAACAAAGGTGATATAATCCCTTTAAAAATATGTCCTTGCATGGGATTCGGGGTTGTGTAGCAGACAAGGAGAGCTCTGATGTATAATGAATTTTGACTCCACACAGCTCTGGACCTAATACTGATATGGAGATTCCCTTTAAATCTAATTTCCCAAAACTGCAGCTGTACAGACACTTCTCTGTGTCAGCAGGACAGAAGGAGACGGAAGGAGCCGTTCTCTATTGTTTTCTGGACAGTTACATACACAGAGCTAATTAGGCATCTAATCCAGGAAGGGAGCAACCAGCGAACATTGCACGGAGGTCGTTTGTTATAGAAGCTGCTTCAGAGAACTGCTCCTTTAAGAGAAAAAACTGTTTAATTATGGCCCATGTATGTTAGTATTATGTACATCAGGCTCCATACACGTTAGTGTTATGTACATCAGGCTCCGTACATGTTAGGCTACTTTCACACTAGCGTTCGGAGCGGATCCGTCTGATGTTTCATCAGACGGATCCGCTCCGATAATGCAGACGTTCGCATCCGTTCAGAACGGACCCGTCTGCATTAAAACTTAGAAAATTTTCTAAGTGTGAAAGTTGTCTGAGCGGATCCGTTCAGACTTTACATTGAAAGTCAATGGGGAACGGATCCGCTTGAAGATTGAGCCATATTGTGTCATCTTCAAGCGGATCCGTCCCTATTGACTTACATTGTAAGTGTGGACGGATCCGCTCGCCTCCGCACGGCCAGGCGGACACCCGAACGCTGCAAGCAGCGTTCAGGTGTCCGCTCACTGAGCGGAGCGGAGGCTGAGCGCTGGCAGGCGGATGCATTCTCAGTGGATCCGCCTCCACTGAGAATGCATTGGGGCCAGACTGATGAGTTCGGGGCCGCTCGTGAGCCCCTTCAAACGGTGCGCACGAGCGGACACCCGAACGCTAGTGTGAAAGTAGCCTTAGTGTTATGTACATCAGGCTCCGTACATGTATGGCTACTTTCACACTAGCGTTCGGAGCTCCGCTTGTGAGTTCCGTTTGAAGGCTCTCACAAGCGGCCCCGAACGGATCCGTCCAGCCCTAATGCATTCTGAGTGGACGCGGATCCGCTCAGAATGCATCAGTCTGGCAGCGTTTGTCCTCCGCTCAGCAGGCGGACACCTGAACGCAGCTTGCAGCGTTCAGGTGTCCGCCTGGCCGTGCGGAGGCAAACGGATCCGTCCAGACTTACAATGTAAGTCAATGGGGACGGATCCGTTTGAAGTTGACACAGTATGGCTCAATTTTCAAACGGATCCGTCTCCCATAGACTTTCAATGTAAAGTCAAAACGGATCCGTTTGCATTATCATGAACAAAAAAAAAAAAAAAACAATTTTTTTTTTTTTTTTTTGTTCATGGTAATGCAAACGGATCCGTTCTGAACGGATCTAAGCGTTTGCATTATAGGTGCGGATCCGTCTGGGCACATACCAGACGGATCCGACCTAAACACAGGTGTGAAAGTAGCCTAAGTGTTATGTACATCAGGCTCCATACATGTTAGTGTTATGTACATCAGGCTCCATACATGTTAGTGTTATGTACATCAGGCTCCATACATGTTAGTGTTATGTACATCAGGCTCCGTACATGTTAGTGTTATGTACAGTACAGACCAAAAGTTTGGACACACCTTCTCATTCAAAGAGTTTTCTTTATTTTCATGACTATGAAGGCATCAAAACTATGAATTAACACATGTGGAATTATATACATAACAAACAAGTGTGAAACAACTGAAAATATGTCATATTATAGGTTCTTCAAAGTAGCCACCTTTTGCTTTGATTACTGCTTTGCACACTCTTGGCATTCTCTTGATGAACTTCAAGAGGTAGTCACCTGAAATGGTCTTCCAACAGTCTTGAAGGAGTTCCCAGAGATGCTTAGCACTTGTTGGCCCTTTTGCCTTCACTCAGCGGTCCAGCTCACCCCAAACCATCTCGATTGGGTTCAGGTCCGGTGACTGTGGAGGCCAGGTCATCTGGCGCAGCACCCCATCACTCTCCTTCATGGTCAAATAGCCCTTACTTTCAAAGTTTTCCCAATTTTTCGGCTGACTGACTGACCTTCATTTCTTAAAGTAATGATGGCCACTCGTTTTTCTTTACTTAGCTGCTTTTTTCTTGCCATAATACAAATTCTAACAGTCTATTCAGTAGGACTATCAGCTGTGTATCCACCTGACTTCTCCTCAACGCAACTGATGGTCCCAACCCCATTTATAAGGCAAGAAATCCCACTTATTGAACCTGACAGGGCACACCTGTGAAGTGAAAACCATTTCAGGGGACTACCTCTTGAAGCTCATCAAGAGAATGCCAAGAGTGTGCAAAGCAGTAATCAAAGCAAAAGGTGGCTACTTTGAAGAACCTAGAATATGACATATTTTCAGTTGTTTCACATTTGTTTGTTATGAATATAATTCCACATGTGTTAATTCATAGTTTTGATGCCTTCAGTGTGAATCTACAATTTTCATAGTCATGAAAATAAAGAAAACTCTTTGAATGAGAAGGTGTGTCCAAACTTTTGGTCTGTACTGTACATCAGGCTCCGTACATGTTAGTGTTATGTACATCAGGCTCCGTACATGTTAGTGTTATGTACATCAGGCTCCGTACATGTTAGTGTTATGTACATCAGGCTCTGTACATGTTAGTATTATGTACATCAGGCTCCGTACATGTTAGTGTTATGTACATCAGGCTCCGTACATGTTAGTGTTATGTACATCAGGCTCCGTACATGTTAGTGTTATGTACATCAGGCTCCGTACATGTTAGTGTTATGTACATCAGGCTCCGTACATGTTAGTATTATGTACATCAGGCTCCGTACATGTTAGTGTTATGTACATCAGGCTCCGTACATGTTAGTGTTATGTACATCAGGCTCCGTACATGTTAGTATTATGTACATCAGGCTCCGTACATGTTAGTGTTATGTACATCAGGCTCCGTACATGTTAGTGTTATGTACATCAGGCTCCGTACATGTTAGTATTATGTACATCAGGCTCCGTACATGTTAGTGTTATGTACATCAGGCTCCGTACATGTTAGTATTATTTACATCAGGCTCCGTACATGTTAGTGTTATGTACATCAGGCTCCGTACATGTTAGTGTTATGAACATCAGGCTCCGTACATGTTAGTGTTATTTACATCAGGATCCGTACATGTTAGTGTTATGTACATCAGGCTCCGTACATGTTAGTATTATTTACATCAGGCTCCGTACATGTTAGTGTTATGTACATCAGGCTCCGTACATGTTAGTGTTATGAACATCAGGCTCCGTACATGTTAGTGTTATTTACATCAGGATCCGTACATGTTAGTGTTATGTACATCAGGCTCCGTACATGTTAGTGTTATGTACATCAGGCTCCGTACATGTTAGTATTATGTACATCAGGCTCCGTACATGTTAGTGTTATGTACATCAGGCTCCGTACATGTTAGTGTTATGTACATCAGGCTCCGTACATGTTAGTGTTATGTACATCAGGCTCCGTACATGTTAGTATTATGTACATCAGGCTCCGTACATGTTAGTGTTATGTACATCAGGCTCCGTACATGTTAGTGTTATGTACATCAGGCTCCGTACATGTTAGTATTATGTACATCAGGCTCCGTACATGTTAGTGTTATGTACATCAGGCTCCGTACATGTTAGTGTTATGTACATCAGGCTCCGTACATGTTAGTATTATGTACATCAGGCTCCGTACATGTTAGTGTTATGTACATCAGGCTCCGTACATGTTAGTATTATTTACATCAGGCTCCGTACATGTTAGTGTTATGTACATCAGGCTCCGTACATGTTAGTGTTATGAACATCAGGCTCCGTACATGTTAGTGTTATTTACATCAGGATCCGTACATGTTAGTGTTATGTACATCAGGCTCCGTACATGTTAGTATTATTTACATCAGGCTCCGTACATGTTAGTGTTATGTACATCAGGCTCCGTACATGTTAGTGTTATGAACATCAGGCTCCGTACATGTTAGTGTTATTTACATCAGGCTCCATACATGTTAGTGTTATGTACATCAGGCTCCGTACATGTTAGTGTTATGTACATCAGGCTCTGTACATGTTAGTGTTATTTACATCAGGCTCCGTACATGTTAGTGTTATGTACATCAGGCTCCGTACATGTTAGTGTTATGTACATCAGGCTCCGTACATGTTAGTGTTATGTACATCAGGCTCCGTACATGTTAGTATTATGTACATCAGGCTCCGTACATGTTAGTGTTATTTACATCAGGATCCGTACATGTTGTGATGGATCAGTGAGTCACACAGTGAACAGAGATGTTGCAGACCCCACTGACAAGTAAATGGGTCATTTTACTGAAAAAAAATAGCGTCACAGGCCGGACAATTTTTTTCTGCCAAATATGTTGGAAACTGCGACAGAGACTTTTTTTTTTAACCACAAGCTGCTGACAGATTTTTTCCGTAAGTTAGAATATTAATGCCAATATGACCACTAAACCCAGGAGCCGTCCGCCATCTACTGGGATCTCAAGTCTCCCGGAGGTTCAGGGAGTCTCCCGCTATTAGATAGCATCTGAGACAATACATCCCAAAGGTTTACTGATAGCAGAGCAGAGAGATAAGAGAAGTGACAGGACAGAGTTTACATTACAGGTTGAATTAACCCTTTAGGGTCAAATTGGCTTCTCAAGGAGATATATATATATGTTAAAGGCATCCCTTCTTCTGTCTCATTCAGTAGCTATAGAACTATTGAGAGAGATGTATTTTTTTTTAAATACATTTACACATTTAACCCTCCATTTTAATTATATTATTTACCCCAGTGTTAAATTCGGTTCACTTGCTACTTGTCAGCTCAGCGAATGAACCGAAAATTTGATTCATGAATCGGTTCATGTGAAAGATCCGAACTTCCTATCTCTAGTTTACTCGCAGTAAACCTTTCCGGCAACCTGTAGCAGTGTCCCCTTCCCGGCGCGTGCGCACAGTGCAAGAAGAAGCCCATGCCAGCAGTCCGCAACTGCGCATCAGGCTGAGCCTGTGTGCACGCGCGGGATCTCAAAGTGGGAGGAGGGGGAGGGAGGGAGAGGGGGGCACTGAGGAGTAGAAGGCGGCGCTGGGCACGAACGGCGATGCATGCGGCCGGGCACCATGCATCCACAGACCTCCCCTGCTTGGGCACCTTAATTCAATGATTGACAGGTTAGTAAAACCTGTTTTTCCGCAGAATAAAGCCACAAATAGTTTTTATAAAATCACCTTAGAAATCAGAATGCTGCCCTGGACATGAGCAGATGTTTAGCTCACAGGGCTTCTAGGTGGTGACAGAATCCCTTTAATCATATACATAAGGCTACTTTCACACTAGCGCTTGATCGGATCCGTTCTGAACGGATCCGATCATATTAATGCAGACGGAGGCTCCGTTCAGTACGGATCCGTCTGCATTAATAACTTAGAAAAATTTCTAAGTGCGAAAGTAGCCTGAGCGGATCCGTTCAGACTTTCAATGTAAAGTCAATGGGGGACGGATCCGCTTGAAGATTGAGCCATATGGTGTCATCTTCAAGCGGATCCGTTCCCATTGACTTACATTGTAAGTCTGGACGGATCCGCACGCCTCCGCACGGCCAGGCGGACACCCGAACGCTGCAAGCAGCGTTCAGCTGTCCGCCTGGCCGTGCGGAGGCGAGCGGAGCGGAGGCTGAACGCCGCCAGACTGATGCAGTCTGAGCGGATCCGCATCCATTCAGACTGCATCAGGGCTGGACGGAAGCGTTCTGCTCCGCTCGTGAGCCCCTTCAAACGGAGCTCACGAGCGGACAGCAGAACGCTAGTGTGAAAGTAGCCTAAATATGATAATTTGGGGCAGGGTGATGAGCCCCGTCCTCCACACCATAGAGCAAAGTGTGCAGATACTGCATATGTCTGGAAAATGTAATAAAAAGTTTGTGAAAGAAAAAAAAAAAAAAATATCCCAGTTTTTGCAGGTTTGGATGTCTGCATCTACCGGACATGGTTTCCTGACTGGAGCCTATACAGTGAGACCCTGCAGTGAACTGTAAGAACAGTCCTCCTGCTGACACCAAGCATTCTGTGAACAATTCCAACTTTACTGAGTGCAGTGACCGGTGACAACTGTGAACGAGTTCCTCGTCGCCTAGCAACAAGCTCAGTCATTTCTTATTACGTGCACATAGTAATGGCTGCAGTGGAAGTAATAGACACACGTGAGACTCCTAATGATGGGACTTACCGCCTGTACTCCAGATAGTCGTCCACAGCCCCCGCAGCCCCCTGGAAGTGCAGTCTGTCCATGGCTCCCTGTCAGGTAGCTTACTGAGGAGGCTGCTCCAGGAAGAACCTGACAGGAAGGGAAGGGAGAGAAGGCCGTACTAGGGGCGGCTCCGGGAAACACCAAACCTGTCCTACAGCCCTGGAAACAATGCATACAATACAACCAGTCACTGGGTGGAACTACAGGTCCCAGCATGTCACGTTTATCTTTGTCGGCAGAGAGTTCTGGGACTCAATAGGCTTTCAACACAATTAGTACTGGTGTAAAATCGCAGAATTTGAAGGGAAATATTAGAAGTCCTTCATTGGGTTGTGTATTTAACCCCTTCAGGTCCAAGCCAGTTTGGTGGCATTTTTGTTTGTCCCATTCATTTGCTGTAATTACAGTGCACCGCTGACGGTGCGGTTACCTTAAAGGGGTTATCCAATACTATAAAAACGTCCCCCGTGTGCCAGGCCTCTCACAGCGAACATAATTACCCCGCTCCCTGCGCCGCTCCTTCTCCCCGCACCGCCGCTGCTGCTTCTCCCTGTAAGCGGGTGAAAACATCCGGTTCGGGGGGAGCAGCCAATGGCAGACGGGGACGAACCTCCCTAGCAGGGGCGTAACTATAGGGGAAGCAGGGGAAGAGACTGCTTTGGGGCCCAGACTCACTAGGGGCCCCCTCAGAAGGAATACTAAAAGATTTTATTGTCAGGGCCCCCTCAACAGTAGTATACAATGAAATGATATACAATGACACAGTAGGAAACGGATGGAACGGCTGGCGGACCTTGTCTGAGAACTCAATCTTGACTAGCCACATGAGGTTGCACGTGATTTTGGGGTTAGCGGAAAAGTTGTGTTTCCTTCAAAAATTTGCTGTGGGGCCCAGTCAGTCGTAGTTACGCCACTGCTCCCTAGCGTCACCCGTGATGATAACGAGGTTCTTCCCCATCCTCGCTTGCCATTGGCTGCTCCCCCCCCCCACGACACAGGATGTTTTCATCCGCGCACGGGGAGAAGCAGCAGCGGCGGTGCGGAGAGCCCAGGCATATTGGGGGCATTTTTATACTATTGGATAAACCCTTTAAAGGGGTTCTCTGGGCTTTTACTATTCATGACCTGTCCTCAGTATAGGTCATCAATATCAGATCGGCGGGGGTCTGACACCCAGCAGTGCAAAGACCATAGACCACAGCCGACAGGAAGAGAGACGGTAGACGGCGCGTCCATACCGCACGCGTCGTCTCCTCATAAAGCTGATCTGCGGGGGGTGTCGGCTGTCGGACCCCCCCCCCCCTCTTCATCTGATATTGATGACCTTTGCTGAGGATAGGTCATCAATAGTAATAGCCCCGCTATGAGAATACGGATTCCCCTGGGGCCGCACTGATCGCTGTATAGCACATTGCACTCCTGTCTGTACCAGTGCTGCCCTGCTAAAGCCTGGCATAGATTTGTTATGTCAGGCTTTAGCAGAGCGGGCACAGGCAGGAGAGCAGTGTGCTAGGGGAGCTTCTGCCGATGTGGTATGCAGGCTTTTAGCAGAGCTGAGCCGCTATTTTGCTAGAAAAAGTAAAAAAATAAAATAAAGTATATTACAAAAATTCTATTAATCAGGTTTTAATCAAGTTTATTTGTAAGTTTATTTGTTCTGCGGGTCAGTATAATTACGGTGACGACAAATTTATACGTTTTTTGTTATGTTTTGCTACTTTAAAAAAATTAAGACTTTTTTTATGAAAAAAAATATAAAAAATCACTTTGCGTCACAATTTTGTGTCACCCAGAATTTTATTTTTCCGTCGACAGAACTGTGTACAGGCTTTTTTTATTTCTTTTTTTTGGGAATGGGTGGGAAGGGAGAAATATAATATTTTAACACCAGACACTTTTGGCATAAATATGGCGCCTGGGACTAATGTCTGTGACCGGGAATCTTGCGTGACCACGGACTCTAAATGCTGTAAAAACGGAAGCACGTGCTTCTGGGTTAGGACCAGCTCCCACATACGGCCATTGGAGGAGCCTACACTTCACTTACACCAAAAAATTGAATAAAATGTGATAAAAAACACACACCAAAATTCTACCAATAAAAACTACAGATCGCCCGGCAAAAAAATGGGCCCCTACAGAGCTCCACAGAATATGGCGTTGAAAAGAAATAATATTTTTTTTCAAAGCTTACATTTTTTTTAGTATTAAAACACAAGTAAAACTATATAAGTGTGGTATCATTGTAATCGTACTGACTAAGGGTACGCCATAGAGACAAAACCTGTAAAACTGTGGCAGAATTGCATTTTTTTTTTCCAATTCCACCCCATTTGGATTTTTTTTCCAGCTCCCCACTACACTGTATGCCATATTAAATGGTGGCATTAGAAAGTACAACTTGTCACACAAAAAAAAAAAAGAAAAAAGCCCCCATGTGGCTGTATAAACGGAAAATGCTAAAAAAAATTATGGCTCCTGGAAGACAGATGAAACCGCAAAAATCGAAAAAAAATCTTCCGGTATTCAAGGGGTTAATCCAATAATCCAGCGCTTCATACATATTCATGACATCACGTGATCTTATTACATGCTTAGCTACCGCTTTATTCAATGCGGCGTCATAGTAACCAATAGCCGCTCAGGTTCTTGGTGCGTTCCAGGCGGTCAGGACACCGGAAGTTATGCTAAACAGGAAGAAGCACATGAGATGTTTGCCCGAAGGCTGAGCAGGTTGTGTGTTCTCCTCGCTGCTGCACCGGGCGGGTTGTCCCGAACCGTTACCAGGTTATGTCGTCAGCATGCCGGTGTATCTGCTGGGTGGATAACGTATCCCGGAATAGCACGGCTCCCGGGAGTGAGGACTTGTATAGTACACAGCGAGCGACCGTACAGCGACCGTGTCCCTGATGCAGGGAGCTCTCTCAGCACGGATCCTGACTGCGGCTGCGCGGAGGACGGTCCGCAGAGGGGACCTGGTATTACTGTGTAACCGTTTGTGTGCTGCACCGCTGTCATAATACACTGCACGCTGCTGCCATAATAAGCATAGTAGTCCTGTAATATGGAGGGAGCCTGCTGTATTCTCTATTATACAGATCCTATCCAGAGTGTTGTCTTCATGTACTGCATGGTAGCCCCAGAGCTGTATACTGTACCCCTGCCAAAGAGCTATCCTCTGGTAGACCTGGCAGCAGGAGCAGCCCTATTAAAGGGATCGTCTTACTTTAGCACATGCCATTTATCATGCAGAGGAAGTTAATACAAGCCACTTACTGATGTATTGTGATTGTCCATGTTGCCTCCTTTGCTGGCTGGATTCATTATACACTGCTCGTTTCCAGGGGTAACGGACACCGCTGCAGCTCAGATACAAGGTGGAGGGAGCAGCTGTGCTCACTTCCACAGAGGCTGGCATTTTTTCCCTACAGTGTGCAAGCACGGCCACCACTGATGGCTTGCAGGATGGTCGTAACCATGGAAACGAGAAGTATATAATGGCAACATGGACAATCGCCATACATTAGTAAGTGGGTTGTATTAAAGGGGTTGTCACTTCAGCAAATGGCATTTCTCATGTAGAGAAAGTGAATACAAGGCACTTACTAATGTATTGTGATGGTTTCCATGGTTCCGACCACCCTGCTATCCAGGAGCGCTTTTTCTTAGAGTGTGCATGAACGACCACCACCGCTGGATTGCAGGGTGGTCATAACCATGGAAACCATCACAATACATTAAAGGAGGCAATATGGACAGTCAATACATTAGCAAGTGCCCTGAATTGACTTTCTATACATGATAAAAGTCACTTGTTGAAGTGAGACAAACCCTTAAAACCAGACTTTCTGCCTGGTGGGGTTGATCCTGCTGTGGCACCATTCTAGAGATATGGTTGTTCAATTGATATGCAAAGTAGGCTTCAGTGCACTAAGCCCCTCGGTGCACCTCAGCTCCTCCACTGTTGTCAGATTGCCAAGGCCAAGCATTATCATTAGGGACGAGCGAATCGGGCCTCAGATCTAAGATCCGAAGTCGATTCGCTCAAAGCTTTGTTTTAAAGCTGTACGGAGATCCGTCTCTGTAGAGCACTAAAATGTATGGGCTCCGGCGAGGGAAATTCGTTATCCCCGAAGTTTTGCCAGACTTCAGTGAATAACTTCAGGATTGTATTTTTCAACTTGAAAACCATTTTAAAACTTGGTTCCGAAGTCGGCTTCAGATTCCTGTTTTAAAATGGTTTTCTATTTTAAAAATCAATTACTGAAGTTATTCACTGAAGTCTCGCAAAACTTCGGGGATAACGAATTTCCCTCGCCGGAGCCCATACATTTTAGTGCTCTACAGAGACGGATCTATGTAGAGCAGAGAGGGGCTGAGGTGCACCGAGGGGCTAGGGCCTACCCTCCTAATTAGCATATTCATCAGAACTACCATATCTTTGGAATGGCACAATAGAGGTATCGTTTTAATCAGCAGGATTAACCCCTCCCGGCAGCTCCTGCTGACAGGTCCTCTTTAATGAACTCTTCACACTGGTGTCTTATCCTTTAGGTTTGTGTTGATACTGATGGGCAGAATGGTGGCTTCTGCTGCTCTTTTCTGGCACAAAATCCTGCCCCCACCTCACACACCGTGAGACTCCTCAGTCAGTGCGATACCAGATCCCCCCTCCTTTATACTGTGATCTCTCTCCTTTGGATGGAGCGGCGCACACAGGAGAGCAGAATATCTTCACCTTTGTTTGACCACAATAACCAGTTATGTTTCTGGGATTCCCATTCACAAATCCGATGCCTCTGTTCACACACAGTGTTCGTGTCTGTGCCCAATGTGTAGCTGCACACCACTTGTCTGTGACGTCCGCCGTGTCCTCGTCACCGTGCTGCACCCTGCAGAACATAATCTCTCTGATGCTGTTTGTTGCAGATCAAGCCCCTCCACAGTTTAACATCAATGTACTTGTAAATCTGCTGCGGCAGGAGAA
Source organism: Bufo bufo (assembly GCF_905171765.1). Taxonomy (NCBI): domain Eukaryota; kingdom Metazoa; phylum Chordata; class Amphibia; order Anura; family Bufonidae; genus Bufo; species Bufo bufo. The sequence goes on along the minus strand of NC_053393.1, from coordinate 451,000,091 downwards.
CGGCAAAGATTTGTGTGTCATCCGAGTGCCCCCCGAGATGAAATACGCAGATTATTTCGTAGTTGTTGGAGGAACGTCGACCAGACATCTTCAAGCAATGGCACAATACACGTTGCAAGTGGTAAAGTCTATACTATAGAGATGTTCATATCAGTCATGAATACTGTACATATCTAAACATTCCCCAATGTCCTAAAAACTTGAGATATGACGTCAGTGAGTAGAGGACAGACGTTCCTCACAGTAATAGCAGTGTTGTCCCCACTCTCCTCCAGCAGTGTTGCCCCCTGCCCCCCATTAGGCACAGCAGTTCTGCTGCTCTTTCCTTCCACTAGTCATAGCATTGCTTTCTCCTCCTTCCATTTCATAGTCACAGCAGTGTTGTTTTCCTCTCTGCTCTCCAGGATTCACACCAGTGTTGCCCCCTTCTTCCCTTCAACCAGCATATTCAGTATTTACAGCAGTGTTACCCCCTCCTTCCCTTCAGAAGTGGTGATGCACGGTAGTGTTGCATCCCGACTCTTATTAGTCACAGTGGTGTAGCCCCCTACTGCCCCCCATTAGTCACAGCAGTATTGCCTCCTCCTACCCTCCAACAGACCCTGTGGTATTTCTTCTTCCTTCCCTCCCACAGTCACATCAGTCATTTCATTTCCTCCAAGTGCAGATCTTTCCCTTAGGATCCATTCACACATCCGAAAATAGGTCCGCATCCGTTCCACAATATCTGGTACGGGTGCGGACCCATTCATTCTCAATAGGGCAGGAATGGATGCGGAGAGCTGTGCTCTCCGCATCCGCGGCTCCGCAAAAAAATAGAACATGTCCTATTCTTGTCTGCAATTGCGGACAAGAATAGGCAGTTCTATGGGGGGTGCCGGCTGGGTGTATTGTGGATCCGCAATACACTACGGACGTGTGAATGGACCTTTTATGTCTGTTGAGGCTCCAATCCTGGTTTTGGCTGACAATCACCGATGGAAATCACTGATCAAAACACTGACGTGTGAATAAGGTATTAGCAGTTGAACGGTATCATTCCTCCAAGACAGTTATTTTGTTTCTGTTAATGAGAGTGAGAAAACATTTTCCTACACGCTACCAATGTACTAGACCTTTTTGTCCCCTATAGTAGTCACATAATTGTTGCCTCCTCCTTCAGTCACAGCAGTGTTGTCTTTCCCTCCTTCAGTCACAGGAGTGTTGTCCTCCCCCCTTCCCTCCTTCAGTCACAGCAGTGTTGTCTTTCCCCCGTTCCCTCCTTCAGTCACAGCAGTGTTGTCTTCCCCCCCCTTCCCTCCTTCAGTCACAGCAGTGTTGTCCTCCCCCCTTCCCTCCTTCAGTCACAGCAGTGTTGTCTTTCCCCCGTTCCCTCCTTCAGTCACAGCAGTGTTGTCTTCCCCCCCCTTCAGTCACAGCAGTGTTGTCTTCCCCCCCCTTCAGTCACAGCAGTGTTGTCTTCCCCCCCCCTTCAGTCACAGCAGTGTTGTCTTCCCCCCCCCTTCAGTCACAGCAGTGTTGTCTTCCCCCCCCTTCAGTCACAGCAGTGTTGTCTTCCCCCCCCTTCAGTCACAGCAGTGTTGTCTTTCCCCCCCCCCCCTTCAGTCACAGCAGTGTTGCTCCATCCTTCCCTTTAGGCCCCTTTTACATTAGCGAGTTCTACACATTGGACTGGTAGCGTGTGTCAGCAAAAGCACCCATTCTGACGTCCCTGCGGGGTCCCATAGCATTATATTGATTTATGATGCTATGTAACCCATAGAGGTCTGGACTGACGGCATTATGTCAGTGTTATAGAATACATTCCAGAACTGTGAGGATTACATAGCATCATATATCAATATAATGCTATGCGACCCATCTGTGCTGGGAGGACACTGCGAGTCTAATGCGTGGAACTCCCTCGTGTGAAAGGGGCCTTAGCAGGCACAGCAGTTTTGCCTCTTAACTCTATATTAGGGTGTTTCAACACTGCTCCCCCCCAGTAGTTACAGTGCTTTAATGTCTCTAGTCCAGTGAGGTTTAATCTTAAAGGGGTATTCCCGCTAAATAAAAAGGGTTGCAGTGGGATATTCATGTTGCAAAAAAAAAAAACAGTGTTAACACTCGCTCTATCGATCCCTCGCCTCCGATGGTGCCTGGGTCCCCTCTGCACTCCACTTTCTGCTGTCATCCCAATGCGATATTACTGGCTGAGGCGGGTCATCGCTGCATTCACAGCCACTTCCTGCCGTGCAGTGGGGACCCAGGCACCATCAGAACATCGGTGGAGAGGGATCGATGATGCAAGTATAAGCTCGGTCTTAATAAATGACCCCCTATATGCTTGATCGACAATGATAAATGTCATTTATATTCTTTTGCAGTATAAGTTTCTAAAGAGAGAAAATAAGCCGCATGTTTGCCTAGAGGGAAAGGACACAGATGACTGGATGTGTATAGATTTTGGTAAGGCGTCAATCATTTCTTTTCTTCTCATTAAATTTATCATTTAACATAAATCGCTCTAGGCGTCTACTATACAACAAGTTGATGGAATGCTTTAACTTACTCTGAAGTGCAGCTCTTGCCCGGGACCGTAGCGCCACTCTGACTTCAACACGGCTGAGCTGAATTACTGGGCTACAATGCACATATGAATGGGCTAGGTCATTACTATGTATTGATGACCTATCCTCAGGATAAGGCCGAATCCACATGGCCGTGTTCCGCGGCTGTGAACGATCCGTGGTATGCTGGCCTGGATTCCTGCTGACAGCAGGAGCGCACGGCGTCATTGGTTGCTATGACGCCGTGCGCTTCATGCCGCCGCTGCTGTACAGTAATACACTTGTATGGGTATGATCTATACGAGTGTATTACTGTAGTGCGGCGGCATGAAGCGCACGGCGTCATAGCAACCAATGACTCCGTGCGCTCCTGCTGTCAGCAGGAATCCAGGCCGGCATACCACGGATCGTTCACGGCCGCGGAACATGGCCGTGTGCATTCGGCCTTATCCCGAGGATAGGTCATCAATATAATTTCCATGAAACTCCCTTTTAATTTGGATTCTTTTCCTGAACTGAAGTCTATAGGGGTCACAGAATGAGGTGAGCAAGCAGTGGCAGAAGACTCCCGTTCTCCTGACAGGTAGTGTTAGCAGGAATGCAGGTCTGCATACCACGGACCGCTCACGGTTGTGTGCGTTCGGCCTAAGTCATCAATATCCGATCGGGGCGGGGTCTGACACCCGGGACCTCCGCCAATCAGCTGTTAGAAGAGGCTGGTGCTCCGTGAGTGCCACAGCCTTTGTCTAGGCCATGTGACGTCCCCATAAATCGGTCACATGGTGTAGTTGCAGCTCAGCCTCATTTGAAGTGAATGGGTTCTTAGCTGCAATACCAAGCACAGCCACTATACAGTATACGGCGCTGTGTTTGGTGAGCTGCCGAGAGGCAGCCATGCTCATCAAAGCTCCGGAGAGTGCGGCGGCTCCCTAAAACAGCTGATCGGCGGGGGGGTGCCTGGACTCAGACCCCCGCCGATGTTATAATGATGACCTATCCTGCCAATAGCCATTATCATTTCCTGGATAACCTCTTTAAGCTGATCAGTTTTGTGACTTACATAAAATCCAGTGACTCATTGTTTCCCACTGTTTGCAGCAGTCATACAATTTTATATATATATATATTTATTTATTTATTTATTTTTTACTAGGGAATATTGTCGTTCATTACATGCTGCCTGAAACCAGAGAGACCTATGAACTGGAGAAGTTGTGGACTTTGCGGTCATATGATGATCAGTTCTCTCAAATATCGCAGGAGGTTTTACCTTTCGATTTTACCTTGGGACTGCAGCAGCATAAAGAGTGATTGATTTTTATTTTATATATATGTTTTGTACTGATCAAAACTGAACTATGTGCATCATTTTAATATTCAGAGTTTATATGAAATGGTGGCAAAATATTTAAGTATAAATAAAGTAGTAATGGGGAAAAAAAGCTATCTTTTTTTTTTAAACGGAAGAATACTTTACATAAGTTATTGTAATATGTTTGAGAGTTCTTACAAAAGCAGTCATTTAAGACCCTTGCATCCTGTTGTTTTAAGGTAGAAGTGACATAAGAGGTTCCCTGGAGTGGAGGAAACGTTGGGGACTCCCATGGTAATGCGATTGGGCATCAGTAAATTTGGTAACATAACTGCTGTACATTGATTGCAATCAGAGACATCAGTCCTAATTTCCCTATGTTAGCTTTTTCTATTTTTTTATGAAGAAAACAGAACATGCATGTTTCATGTAGATAATGCCATACAGATCTGAACATGGTAGCTCAGTGCTACAAGACCACCATGATCTTCCCAAACTTGAGCAGGTTTAAGTGTGAGATACATCTACCGTACTTAAAAGTCTCACTTCAGTCTGTGTGAAGAGCAGAAGGATGTTCTAAAGTGGAGGATCGCGCTGCCTTCCAGTGACGAGCTGGGGGGAAAAAAAAGTATACATATTAGGTATCGCCGCGTCCGTATCGACCGGCTCTATAAAAATATCACATGACCTAACCTCTCAGATGAACACCGTCAAAAATAAAAACGGTGTAAAAAAGGCCATTTTTTGTCACCTTACATCACAAAAAGTGTAATAGCAAGCGATCAAAAAGTCCCACGCACCCCAAAATAGTGCCAATAAAACAGTCATCTCATCCCGCAAAAATCATACCCTACCCAAGGTAATCGCCTAAAAACTGAAAAAATTATGGCTTTCAGACTATGGAAACACTATAAAACATGATTGATTTTCTTTTTTGAAACAAAAAAAAAAAAATGTGTAAAACTTACATAAATAAAAAAAAAAAAGTATACATATTAGGTATCGACCGTGACAACCTGGTCTATAAAAATATCACATGATCTAACCTGTCAGATGAATGTTGTAATTAACAAAAAATAAAAACGGTGCCAAAACAGCTATTTCTTGTTACCTTGCCTCACAAAAAGTGTAATATAGAGCAACCAAAAATCATATGTACCCTAAACTAGTACCAACAAAACTGCCACCCTATCCTGTAGTTTCTAAAATGGGGTCACTTTACTTTCTACTCTAGGGGTGCATCAGGGGGGCTTCAAATGGGACATGGTGTCAAAAAAAACAGTCCAGCAAAATCTGCCTTCCAAAAACCGTATGGCATTCCTTTCCTTCTGCGCCCTGCCGTGTGCCCGTACAGCAGTTTACGATCACATATGGGGTGTTTCTGTAAACTACAGAATCAGGGTAAAATAAATATTGAGTTTGGTTTGGCTGTTAACCCTTGCTTTGTAACTGGAAAAAAATTATTAAAATGGAAAATCTGCCAAAAATTTGAAATTTTGAAATTGTATCTCTATTTTCCATTAATTCTTGTGGAACACCTAAAGGGTTAACAAAGTTTGTAAAATCAGTTTTGAATACCTTGAGGGGGGTAGTTTATAGAATGGGGTCATTTTTGGGTGGTTTCTATTATGTAAGCCTCGCAAAGTGACTTCAGACCTGAACTGGTCCCTAAAAATTGGGTTTTTGAAAATTTTGGAAAAATTTCAAGATTTGCTTCTAAACTTCTAAGCCTTGTAACATTCCCAAAATGATCCAAACATGAAGTAGACATATGGGGAATGTAAAGTAATAACTATTTTTGGAGGTATTACTATGTATTATAGAAGTAAAGAAATTGAAACTTGGAATATTGCAATTTTTTTAAAATTTTGATAAATTTGGTATTTTTTTTATAAATAGATATACATTTTTTTGACTTCATTTTACCAGTGTCATGATGTACAATATGTGACGAAAAAACATTCTCAGAATGGCCTGGATTAGTCAAAGCGTTTTAAAGTTATCAGCACTTAAAGTGACACTGGTCAGATTTGCAAAAAATGGCCAAGTCCTTAAGGTGAAATAGGGCTGAGTCCTTAAGGGGTTAACTTCATTCTGTAGAACGCCCACAGACTTTTCTATAGTAGTAACTCTGTCCCGAATCTTTGAAACATCATCTCTTATAAAGACCACATCCGACTGGATTGCCCCAACCTGGATTGAAATATCATAAATTATAGGGTTAACCCTCTTAAAGTGTCTGGCATTAGCAATGGGCTAATGTCAGCAGAATTCAACTCCTGCTATTTTTTTATGTTTATTGATGCGCGCCTTACGGCACAATTCTTACTTTTGTAATATTCAAATTAGCCTGGGGGGGGGCGTTGCTCCTGCTCCTAGAGCCTCTGTTCCTATTCCACGCCCTGCCGCCCGTGGTTGACAGGCCAGCGTTCGTCTTCTGCCGGCCCTGTGTGCTGGTTAAACTGCACTGCGCAGGCGTGAGACTTACCCAGCACACAGGGCTCTCGTACTGATCTTTGGAGATTTCAGAAACTGTTCAATCTTTGGAGATTCCCTGGGTTTTTGGGCTTTTTTTAACCCAGAAAAGTCAGCTGAACGCCTATTTTGTTTAGGGCCCTTTTTTTTTTTTCTTTTTTTTTTTCCTCGTGCCCCTTTTCCTCCCTCTTTTTCCCTTTTAAGATTTTTATAAGTTTTCCTTCCTTTTTTTTTTTTCTTCCCTTCGTCGCCCCCTTTCCTCCCTCCAACCAAACTACTTGTAAATTGATATTCTCTGAATGGCATTAAGCGCCACAAAAAAAATCAAATTATTAACATCCAAAGTAAGTCCAAAATAAAACAACCTCACCATTCTTCTTAGGGTACTTTCACACTTGCGGCAGAGGATTCCGTCAATCCGGAAGCAAACTGATGGCATTTGTCAGATGGATCTGGATGCGGATCTGTCTGACAAATGCATTGAAATACCGGATCCGTCTCTCCGTGTCATCCGGCAAATTGGATCCATTTTTAAAGGTCAGGAAGAAAGGGCACACGCAGACCAGGAAGGGGACCAGCAAAGAAATCTATGAGGTAGGCAGGCGAGGCGACAGGACCAGCAGGCGCACCAGAAGCAAGAGCAGGAGCAGCGTGGTCCGGGAGACGGGGGCGAGTAGAGGAGAAGACGATCCCCTCTGGAGATAAGATGGGAAAGTAAACCTTCCGGCAGCTTCAGGCACAATTCAAATCAAGTGAGACATTCACACAGGGAGAGCAGGGGGAGATGGAAATGCCTCGGCAGGTAAATAGTAAGGTATCCAGCTAGGGCCTGGCTCACCAGCCTCTAAAACAGCGGAAAGCGGGAGACGCGGGGAGGCATAGCAAGAGGAGATAAGGGCGTGACGCACCTTACTTACGTCTCCACATCCACCCTCATTATGTGCATCACGGACACAACCCCTTTATTCACATCTGCATTTAGCAATTCTGTTTTACTCCATCATAAGTGTGCCAGATGTTACATGACTTGTGATGGGTCTATTAGGTTTCCTTTATTTTAGTGGGAGAAATGCACAGCATGCTGCACTATATATATTTTTTTTTCAGCATTTCTGATGGAATCTGTAACTAATCCACCGACGACAGCCTAAAATACACATGTGAACAGAGCCTTAGGCTGGTTTCACACGGGCGTTGCGGAAAAAGATGCGGGAACGTTGTAATGCGTTTTGCACTCGCGTGAGAAAAATCGGCATGTTTGGTACCCAAACCCGAACTTCTTCACAGAAGTTCGGGTTTTGGTTAGGTGTTGTGTAGATTTTATTATTTTCCCTTATAACATGGTTATAAGGGAAAATAATAGCATTCTTAATACAGAATGCATAATACAATAGGGCTGGAGGGGTTACATTTTTTATTTTTTTTTAACTTACCTTAATCCACTTGTTCGTGCAGCCCGGCTTCTCTTCTGTCTTCTTCTTTGAGGAATAGGACCTTTGATGACGTCACTGCGCTCATCACATGGTCCATCACATGATCTTTTACCATGGTGATGGATCGTGTGACGGACCATGTGATGAGCGTAGTGACGTCACCACAGGTCCTTTTCCTGTGCACAGCAAAGATGAAGACAGAAGAGAAGCCGGGCTGCGCGAACAAGTGGATTAAGGTGAGTTAAATTTATTATTATTTTTTTTTTTAACCCCTCCAGCCCTATTGTACTAAGCATTCTGTATTAAGAATGCTATTATTTTCCCTTATAACCATGTTATAAGGCAAAATAATAATGATTGGGTCTCCATCCCAATCGTCTCCTAGCAACCGTGCGTGAAAATCGCACCGCATCCGCACTTGCTTGCGATTTTCACACAGCCCCATTCACTTCTATGGGGCCTGCGTTGCGTGGAAAACGCACAATATAGAACATGCTGCGATTTTCACGCAACACACAAGTGATGCGTGAAAAATCACCGCTCATCTGCACAGCCCCATTGAAGTGAACGGGTCCGGATTCAGTGCGGGTGCAATGCGTTCACCTCCCGCATTGCACCCGCGCGGAAATCTCGCCTGTGTGAAAGAGGCCTTAGGGGTTTTTATTGTGCAAAGAAGTAATGAAATATAACAAAAACTATATCAAATTGGTAATAAAATGTATTCAAAACATTATACATTACTCAGGTGAAATTTATGGAAAATGCATGCTACAGTGATATATTTTGAAAGTAGGGCATTTAAGTAGAAGGGTGCAATGGTGATTTCCTCATCTCAAACAATTTATTGAAACAAAAGCCAACAACAATGGTGGGTATACCCCCACAAAAAATGTCAATGTCTCAATAACTTGTCATGTGGCCTTGAGCATCAATTACAGCTTGACGACGACGTCTCATGCTGTTCACAAGTTGACTTATTGTCTGCTGAAGCATGGCATCCTATTCTTCTTGACTGGTGGCCCTCAGGTCATTGGGGTTCTGGGGTACAGAGTTACGAGCCTCTATACGGCGATCCCATAGGTTTTCAATGGGATTCAGGCCTGGAGAAAGTGCAGGCCACTCCATTTGAGGTCCCCCAGTCTCCAGCAGCCGTTCCCTAATGATGTGACCTCTCGATAAGCTGGCACATTGTCGTCCATGAAGATGAAATTAGGCCTGTGTTGCTCATGCAGAGGCACAATGACTGGATTAATGATGCTATTCAAGTAGTAAGGGCTTGTCACTGTACCGTTCCCAAAGTGTACGGCAGTTCTGAATTGACTAGACACACCTGCCCACACTGTAACAACATCGTTGGCGGCCATCATTTCTGCTCAGCGTAAATTGAGTTTCATCAGTGAACAGCACTGAGGCCCACCAGTCCCTCGTCCAGCGTAGATGCTCCCTGGCCCATGCAAGATGATGACGCCTGAGGTCAGGTACCCTTGCAGGTCGTCTAGCACGCAGACCGCACTGATGTAAACGTTTTCAAATGGTCTGACGTGACAATTGTGTGCCTCGCACCTCACTTAAATGCGCCTGGAGTTGTGTGGCATTCATCATCCGGTTCTACAGGGCATTATTCACAATGAAGTGGTCATCTGTATAGGATGTGGCCTTTCTGTGACTCTTCCAGTCTCTCTGCATCTCTGTCGCAACCTGCTGATGACACTCTGTGACGCTCTAAGCTCAGTGGCCAACTGGAAATGTATTGGGCGATTCATGGATCAAACACCTGTTGTGAATTTTGCAGTTAAGCTTCTTGCTAGAGAACAGCAAGTTGTGCAAAAAATACTGAAACATTGAACAGTTGGACATGTGCATTCACAAGTTTACAGAAGGTCACATTAAGTTCACCTGCAGCACTTTCAGGGTTTGGGGCGGATAGTCTACCTCCAGGAGAATTGTACAATATCTTGTGAACAAAGGTAGGTCAGAATTATCATTGGTATTGGTGGTTGTACTGAACATACATTAAATTTGGCCAATTTGGGAAACACAGGGTCTTACTCATACAAGACTGGGTTCACATCACCATTTATTTTCTGTTTTTCTGATCCTGCATGTAGGACTTTTTTTTCCGTCTAAAATAGCGGATCTCAAACGGAAATGGCTTAAATGGATGCTTAAAATACAGGATGTACAATGGGTCCGCAAAAAACGCAGACAGCACACCGTGTGCTGTCCGCATCAGTATGTCCGTTTCGTTGCCCCACAAAAAAAATAGTGCATGTCCTATTTTTTTCTAGTTTGCGGACAAGGATAGGCATTATTACAATGGATCCGCCTAAAAAACGGATGCCATACGGAACTTCATCCTTATTTTGTTTGTGGGCTGCAAAACACATACGGTCGTGTACATGTAGCCTAAGGCTGTAGTCACCCGACCATGTGAGTGAGTCTTCATCCATTCTGCAATTTTGCAGAACAGGTGCGGACACATTCATTTCAAAGGGGCCGCAAAAGATGCGAACAGCACACTGCGTGCTGTCCGAATCCGTAGTTCCGTGGCCCCACAAAAGAAGTAGAACATGTCCTATTCTTGTCTGCGGACAAGAATAGGCATTTTCTATAGTAGAGCGGCCATGTGCGGTCTCCAAATTGCAGTATACACATGGGCCGGTATCCGTGTTTTTTGCGGATCAGCAAAACACTACGGTCGTATGAATGTAGCCTAAGGCCTCATGCACACGACAGTTGTTTTTTGCGTCCGGAAAAAAACGGATGCGGCATCTGTTTTTTTTGGAGGATACGTTTTTTTCCACAGATCCCTTGTAATAAGGCTGTATTCACACGTCCATGGTGTGTTGCGGATCCGCAACACACCTGCCCGGCACCCCTATAGAAATGCCTATTCTTGTCCGCAAGCTGCGGACAAGAATAGGACATGTTCTATCTTTTGCGGAGCTGCGGACCTGAAGATCGGGGCCGCGCTCCGCAAATGCGGATGCGGACAGCACACTGTGTGCTGTCCGCATCCATTCCGTCCCCATAGAAAATGAATGGATCCGCACCCGTTCCGCAAAATTGCGGAACGAATGCGGACCCATTTGCAGACGTGTGAATGGAGCCTAAATGCCTATCCTTGTCCGCAAATGTGAAAAAAGTAGGACATGCACTATTTTTTTTGTTGAAGGGAAACACGGACACGGAACACAAAGGGATGAACTATCAGCATTTTTTTGCTGACCCATTGAAATGAATGGGTCCCCATCCTATTCGCAAAAAAAACGGAACGGCGGCCGAGAAAAACAACTGTCGTGTGCATGAAGCCTATGAGTGTTTATTCTTGTGTGGATTTTCGTGCAGAGAAATCAGCAGCGCAAGACTGTATTTTGCCTCATTCATTTGGGTCCACATCCTGTCTGCGCCTGACACAAATTATAAAGTATGTTCTATTCTGGTCTGCATTGCAGACAAGAATAGCCATTTCTATTGATGGAAGAGAAAATGAAGGCACACCTAATGGAGTAGAAGCAAAGTGAATGAGATTTTCAAAATCTCACAACACTTTTTTTTATGTGCTCCTGTGCAGACTCAGAAATCCACAGCATGTCATTTAAATATATATTTTTTTTAAAAGCAGATTTTTGTGCTGAATTTCTGTTCTGCAACCCATACCCTTGTGCAAGTATCCTTTACACAAACCAGTTTCTACCAGTTGTAGCTGAGACATGCTTTACAAGCTAAGTATCGTTAAATCCGTATTTTTGTTGGGGGTCATTTCTACAGATGGAAATTAGAGATTTATGTAGATCTCCGTTTTCCATCCCTTCTATTCTATTCCTAGCATGTTGCCCTTGTTTCCCATACAACCCGATTATCCTGTGTATAATTACACCTCTTCCAGTCCTTCATATACCCCAGGAGCAACACACAACCCTCGCAGATACTTATATATAAAAATAGTTTACTGATAACATAAAGATGACAAAGCAATGGACATTATACATAGAGATACAGATAACACAATACATAGAGGACACCACCACACACAGCCGCCTCCGTACCTGTCCACCCTGGATGCTAAGCAAATGTGGCTAATAATGTGTATGTATATACAGTATATCCAGAGTCCACCAATATACAGTCTACTGGATCTACTCTTCTAACCAACTCATATCCAGTACCTGACCATTAGTATATGTACATATGGAGACTCCTGCATAAACAGCATATATAATCTATTGGTAATACAATCGCCTACTACAAATATCTATATGTACACATATAAAGTCTACTGGGATATTATACAGTACTTATATACATACCCTTATACGCACACATATAACTTAGCTTGCTCCTAAAATGCTGTTCATCCCAGGGTGTCGTCCAGGAAGAGAAGCCCCAGCCCCACTCCCAACTTTCAACTATATGTTGCTGTGTCCCAGCCCCCCACCATAGACTCCACCCTGTGACCACCCAAATATCTTCCCCCATCTCTTGGTCAAGAGGATGTTGTTCAACTGCTTTCACAATGTGCCCTTCCTGCCTTAGATATGCTAACAAGGGACACACTGCTACTGGCCATACTGAATGGGTGAATACCACTGGGTCCAATTATTAGGCATATTTGTGTGGTCATCAGGATGAGGTTCTGGCTGAAAGCCATATTTCCCTTAACATATCCCCCTGTTGTCGGTATACCGACACACTATGTTGGAAGCCTGGCCTGTGTGTGGAAGTATTTACAATAAGAACAAACACAATACATTATAAGTTCATTTATGTTGCATTTTTGGCGAATCGGTTGATTCATCTTCTTGTGTATGGATGGTTCTGATGTTCATCTGGGATCATCTGGTGGCTTCCTGATGGGTACAGATGTCTGGTCATCTTAGATCAAGGGAAATCATTGTGTCTCTGGGCATTTCTCCACCTGAAATCATATTAAAACACAACAGTCTGCTCCTCAGGGGAGCACACCTCAACAGCTGCAGTTCTGAAAATCCATCAGGAGATATCATGGCCTCCCCTTGTTGACAGTATCTGTAGATAACACTTGGCACTCTTAGTAGGTACATTACAAACTGAGGCTTTATATCACAACCCAGTGGGAGCTCCCACTTGCAACGGCTGCGCCCAAGTTCCGCGTCCGACTGGATAGTCACAATTTATACAAAGCGCCTCTGCGGATCACTGTGGGGTCAACCCACTCCCTCGCAGAATCCCCAATAGGGAGAGCTATGCCCCACAACCTACTGGCTGCGCTGCGGACTTTGTGCGCTAGCTCCCAAATTTGCACGCCATATATCCATGGTAGTTAGTTACTACCGTTAATGGGCCCAGTCAGTTTTGGCCTGACTGAACGCCTACTTATAAGTGCCAGTGACAGACAGGGAGATAGACTGCCATTTCTCCATACTCTTTAGTGACCCAATTCAGAAGCTGACAGTGCAGGGTTTACTTGAGTAAGACACCCTGGAGATATGCAATGACATGCCCTTATGATGACACTCTGAGCCAAGTTAAGGGAACAACAGACCTTGGCACCAAAAATTTGTTTGTTTGTTTTTTTGTTTGTTTTTTAAGGTACCTGCCCAACATGAAAAGAGCACTCCCAGACTGAACTGTCATATTGTACAAGAAGTTATCCTTTATGAACCAACAGTATTGGCAATTAATGCAAGCAAAAGAGCTCATCTAAAATCCATTGTCTCCTCATGGTTGAGGGACAATACCATCTGTTTGTGAGCTCTATGGCCTTACCCCTACAATAAAGAGAGTCATAAATTCCTAACCGCTCCCCCAACAGACACCTGGGTGTAGAGATTAAAGACAAGAACTCTATCACATTTGCATTACATAATGAGGACAAACAAACAAAAGGTTCTGCAACAGTAAACCTAACCCCCCTCCCTGTGTTGGTGACCATGTCTCCATGCACTGGGGGCTATTATAGGTTTACTTTGATTGCATGCTCTGGTCAGTATATGGGGGACCCCTGAGTTACATATTATGGCCAGATCTTTAGGGATCCCCACCACAAATCTATTATAACAGGTTCCCAGTAGGGATATCTGTTGTAATGGTGTCTTTTTGCAGCCCTGTTTCATGTGTAGCCTGTTGGCTCACAAATGGAACAGGTCTCTGTCTTTGCAATTGTATGTGTGGTTGAAAGCCACCCGCCTTACATCTCTGTGCGGACAGAGTCGTTTAATGTGTCCAGATTGCAGACAATGGAAACACTGTATATTCTCCCACTTTCTTCTTTGAAGAGCACTAGAATACACAGATATTTTGTTAGCTGCCATCCCCTTTAACATGCAGTCATCTTGCATTTTTTTATTAAATGCTACCTTCTTCCTGATTTTTGTAGATTTGTGACTCTTTAGCAAATCCTGCCTGACCTGCTCTATTACCATTGCTGCTTCAATCAGTGATGTCTCCTTAGCTGCATTTAAATGAATTATAGTATCAAGATATGGAAACTTCTCCACAAACATACGTATCATGCCTTGTGGGGCTCCTACACCATGATCCTTTGTCACGTTCCTATACATAGCTTCAAACCTTCCACAAAGCGACAGGGGCTCATCATGGATGGTAGGCCTGAAGTTACTTAGGACCTCTGGGCTGACGTCCGTATGCCCTGTTACCAATTTCATCAGGATGGAAAGCCTGTCTTCCTCATCATGAAATAGGCCATTCCTGGGGGAAATTTTCTCTATGACCTTATATCTTTGAAAAAGATGTGTAGGCAACTAAAGCTTGAACAGTTCCATGCGATATTCTGGAGGGACAGAAAATTTCTGGCAATGTCCCTCAAAAATATCACAGGAAGTGAAAGGATCTGCGTCTGGATCATATGTAGGAATCAGTTTACATATCTTTAGCAGAAATTGCATCCTCTCCATGTTATGGAAAGAATGCAATTCTGTCGCATTGCTGTGACACGTCTGTGAGTTGGAAGTGGTCTGTGAATTTCCCATGCCACCTCCTAATCCACGAATGGTGTCACCAGCAGCACTTTGTACAGCTATTGGAGTGGAATCAGTCTGATTGGAGGCCGCCATAGGAGCGGTCTCACTCTCATCTGTCCCCCTGTTTGCACTCAAAACACAAATTTGCTTTGAGTGCATATCTTTGTGATGTGAGCGCTCAGTTAGTGTCTTCTGCATATTACTAATTTTCTCATCCCTCTTAGTTAACTCGGTCCTCAGATCAGCAATTATCACCTCTGTAGAGGCTGCTTTTTCCTTATAGCCCGTTATCTCCATATACAGCTGTATAAAAACTTTATCAACATCTGCATAATATTTTTATTTCTCAGCTAACTGAGACGCATCAATTTTGACGTAAATTTGTTTTCCCTTAGTCCTAACAGCAGCACAAGTGGGGTATTTGCCCCCGTGAAGCTGGTCAGGACAGGCGGAATTTTTAATGAACACAAAAAATTTCTGCCTAAGTATCCTAATTAATTAATTAAGCCCCTACCCCATATAACCCGGCCCCTAACTGAACCCGGCCCCTAACTGGACGGGGTTGCTTTATAACAAGTAAATGATCATAATCACACAAGGGGAGGGAAATTTGTGTGCTGCTGTTAGGACTAAGGGAAAACAAATTTACGTCAAAATTGACGCTTCCCTTTCGTCCTAACCAGCAGCACAAGTGGGGAAGTAGCAAGAAACCTCACCCAAATTGGGAGGGCTCCCTACTCCCCTCTCAGGAGAGGGCGGCACTTAAAACGGATTGTCCAAAGGCCATTCCCTCCGCCTGTCTAGCCTCTAGACGATAATGCGAGATGAAGGTGTTCAGAGAACTCCAAGAAGCGGCTGCACAAATCTGATCCAGGGGGATCAGTTTCTTCTCTGCATAAGAGGTGGATACAGCCCTGGTAGAATGGGCGGAGACAAAGGAAGGAGGTGTCAAATCTTGGGACAGAAAGGCCAGACGGATTGCTTCTTTAATCCACCTGCTCAGAGTGGGTTTGGAGGCCTTCAGACCCCTGTTCTTCCCTGAATAGGTCAGAAGGAGGTTTTCCGACCTTCTGAATTCACTTGTTCTGTCCAAATATATCCTAAGACCTCTTGAGATGTCCAATGTACGGAGCTTTTCCTCCTCGGGAGAAGTCGCAGCCGGTGAAAAAGTGGGCAGACATATTGTCTTAATGATATTAGAAAAAGTAGGAACCTTTGGTAAAAAGGTTGGCAAAAACCTTAACAGGACCTTGTCCTGAAGGAATTTTAAATAGGGCTCAGAAGCCCCCAGAGCCTGAAGTTCCCCAACTCTCTTAGCTGATGTGATAGCTAGTAAGAAGGTGATTTTTAGGGATAGGAACCTCAAGTCTACCTCATTCAAAGGCTCAAAGGGGGAAACACATAACCCTTTTAGAACCACTGTTAAGTCCCACTGTGGGACTGGTCTCAGGATTCTGGGTTTAAGCCTCTCGGCTCCCTTCAGGAACCTTTTGATTAGGGGGTCATGAGAAATCGGTCTGCTAAGGCATGCCGATAAGGCAGAGACGTGAGCTCTGAGTGTAGATGGGCTTAGACCCTTGTCTAGACCATCCTGGAGGAATTGTAGAATAGCGGAGAGAGGAGGGTCTGAGGCAACTACCTCTCTGTCATTACACCATTTCAGGAATATTCTGTAGATTCTAGAATACTTCTTGCTTGTAGATTCCGCTCTGGAGTGAGAAATTGTTCTCAGGACCTCCACAGATAACCCTCTAGCTTCTAGAAGGGACCTGTCAATCTCCAGGCTGTCAGATTGAGCCTCCTCAGATCTAGACAGGGACCTGTGTCCTGATACACAAGGTCCTGTATTAGGGGAAGTCTCCAATAATTGCCCTGACTCATCTGCATGAGCTGGGTGAACCAAGACCTCTTTGGCCAGAATGGCATGATGGTGATCACCGAGGTCTGGTCTTGCTTGATCTTCATCAATACCCTTGGTATCATGGAAATTGGAGGGAAGATGTATGCCAGCCTGAACCTCCAAGTTATGGACAGAGCGTCTATTGCTACCGGGTTGTCCTCCCTGTAAAGGGAACAGAACTTGCTCACCTTGGCATTCAATCGGGTAGCCATCAGGTCGATTTCCGGGGTGCCCCACCGCTGGACAATCATGGAGAAGATACTCTTGTTCAGGGACCACTCCCCTGGAACTGGTAGACCCCGACTCAGGCGATCTGCGACCACATTGAGATCCCCTTTGATATGGACTGCCATTAGGTGGGACAGGTTGACCTCTGCCCAAGAGAGAATAGAACCCACCTCCCTCAGGAGGGTCTGGGATTTCGTCCCTCCCTGTCTGTTCAGGTAAGTGACCACAGTTGTGTTGTCTGTCCGGACTCTCACCGCCTGACTGCGAATGAGAGGAGCAAAATGAAGGAGGGCTAGTTTGACCACTCTCAGCTCTCTCCAATTGGATGAGAGGATTTTCTCCTGGGGATTCCAAGTACCTCGTACTGGGTTGTCCTCCAGATGGGCCCCCCAGCCCAGCAGTGAAGCGTCCGTGGTCAACGTGACCCAACGAGGTTGGATCAGAGACCTCCCATCTTTTAGGTTCTTCCACCACTTGAGCGAAGAACGGACTTCTACCGACAGGGAGTGCATTCTGTCTAGGTCTTTGGGCTTGCGACTCCAAGCTGCTAAGACCTCCTCCTGAAGAGGGCGTAAGTGCCATAAGGCCCAAGGAACTGCCTCTGCAGATGCTGACATGTGGCCTAACATCCTCATAAGAACCCTTATGGAGACTCGTTTGGGCGGTATAAGAGACTGTGCGGCTTTTATTACTCTGTCCCTCCTCTGTGGGGACAGGTACAGGGTCATCAGTTGTGAATCGATCACAAACCCCAAGAACGTTCTCGTGGTTGAGGGGACTAAGTGCGACTTGTCCCAATTTATCAACCAACCCAGACCGTGGAGAATCTGGAGAGCTTGTTGAAGCTGACTCTGCAGGACGTCTGCGTTTGCGGCTTTTAAAAGCCAATCGTCCAAGTACGGTACGACCTCTAGCCCAAGAAGTCTTAAATGGGCGACCACAGGAGCCACTACCTTTGTGAAGGTGTGCGGAGCTGAGGATATGCCGAAGGGCAATACAGCAAACTGGTAGTGCTTCACTACCCCTTGCAAGGCCACAGCAACTCTGAGATATTTCCTGTGTGCTGGGCAGATGGGAACATGGTAGGTAGGCATCCTTCAGGTCTATAGTTACCATCATATCTCCTGGGTTCAGGATGTTTATTACAGAGCGAATGGTTTCCATCCGGAAACGCTTCTTCCTGATGAAACGATTTAGGTAACGTAAATCGATGATCATCCGCCAGTCTCCTGATGGTTTTGGTACCAGAAAGATGGGGGAATAAACCCCCTGCCGCCACTCGCGAGGAGGAACCTCCTCTAATGCTCCTTTCTGTATATACTGGAGAACCGAGTCTTCCAGGATTAATTGTTTGTCGGGTGCTAACGTCCTTGTTAGGACGAACTTGTCCCGAGGAAGGGAAATTAAATCTATTGTGTACCCTGATGCTATCACTTGTAGCACCCAAGGGTCTGGAATTTTTTGCATCCAAAAACTTTTGAATAGCCTCAAACGTCCACGGACTGGGGGACTGAAAACTGGTCCTTCTTTTGGGACCCCGGGGGGTGGGGAAGGGGAATTGACGGGCTGTAGAGAGTCATAGGTCAGCCCTGCGGTTCCCACGACCGCGACCCCTACCTCTCTTACTACCTTCAGAACGCCTCTGGGTTCTATCTCCCCCTTGAAATCTTCCTCCTCCTCCTCCTCCTCTACCTCTTCCTCGACCCCGAAAGGACTGCTGGGGGAGGGATTTACCTTTTTTGTCTGCTAGGTTCTCCATGAGAGAATCTAATTCAGAACCGAACAATCTCCCTGGTTCATAAGGAAGGGAGCAAAGGTTAAATTTGGACGTGTTGTCCGCCGCCCTTGGTTTTAACCAGAGTGGGCGCCTGCTGGCTGAGGAGAGCGCCATAGACTTGGCCGCTAATTTTAATTGCTGTTGGGAGGAATCCGGCCAACCCCAGAATCCAAGTCTGATTGGATTCTGAGAGTGCGTGCACGGATGAACTCTGATACCTCAGAGCACGCTATAGCAACCGAGGCAGAGGCGGAGGCAGCCGAGTAGTTGCGTCTAAGCGTGCACTCTGCTCGTCTGTCTAGGGGATCCTTTAGGTTGCTGCCATCGTCAGAGGGGACTAGAGTCCTTTTAGAGAGCTTTGATATGGCCATATCCACCTTTGGAGGTGGAACCCAAACTAAGGAATCCGCATCCTGTAGAGGGAACATTAGTTTAAATCTTTTTGTTAATACTGGCCCCTTCTCCGGGTGTTTCCACTCGGTCGCCATTAACTTCTTTAAAGACTCGTCCACTTTAAAGGCCCTTGGCCCCCTAGAGATGGACTGTGGAGCTTCCCCTTGCTCAACAGCATGGTCCCTCGACCTGATGGAGCGTAACAGTCTTTGAGTTTTTTCGGCCGGAAAAAGGAAGGCCGAACTCTCTTCCTCAGAGGAAGAATTATCCTCAATGGAGACGACGTCTTCAGACATGGGTACAGGACCAGGAGAAGCCTGTCTGGGCCTCTTGTTAGAGACTGCTCCCTTGATCTCGGCAATGGACGTATCCATGAACTGTTTCATCCATGAAAACATATCCACCACGGTTGGTTCTGGGTTCGTTGGTCTGGGACGGCAGCCTGGGCATCGATGGAATTTGTATGAATCCGGCAATGGGGTGCTGCAGCTGGAGCAGGTGAGATGTTTCTGCTTCTGAGTAGATTTGCCTAAGAAACAGACAACAGAATAAGAATTTGGACCCAGAATAGTACAAAAAAGGAGAGCACAAGGGGGAGGAGCACAAGGGGGAGGAGATCATAGTCACTCCCCCACCCTGGGAGTGGATCCCGAAGTTAAAACTACAATTTAAATAGAAATACACTAATTCCTCTACCTCCCCCCGTTGGGTGCCCCAGCAAACCTGAGGGCACGAATTTGAGAGGATTTTAATACAGGGAAAGCGCGGAACACAGCGCTGGAGGACGGAGCCGCGGACCGGAAGTGACGACAATGACGCACTTCCGGTACTCGCGAGACGCCGAAGGAGCGCTGAAGCAACAGCTTATGCGGCACACAAGGTAAAAAGCATCGATATAAATATAGATAGATGGCCCCGAATGTAATCCAGCGGAGGCATGAGAGGGCAGGACATTCTCAGGATATCTGAAAAACAAACAAAGGCAGAATTAGATATTATAATAAACATTATTATAACGCTACAGAAAACTATGGGAGACTCCAGTAAGGAGTCTAGCCTGTCCTGGAGTCCACAGGACAATAAAAAAGCAACCCCGTCCAGTTAGGGGCCGGGTTATATGGGGTAGGGGCTTAATTAATTAATTAGGATACTTAGGCAGAAATTTTTTGTGTTCATTAAAAATTCTGCCTGTCCTGACCAGCTTCACAGGGGCAAATACCCCACTTGTGCTGCTGGTTAGGACGAAAGGGAATGCAGCATTTCTTTTCAGACTTTTTCTTTGTGTTGTGTTTCTATACTAGAAACCTGTTTAACCGCTTCTGCACAACCATAACAATGCAAATTTACAGGGGGCTTTGTCTCTTCAAATGATTCCACCTTCTCCAGCTTGCTAATGGCATCATCAAATATGCACATCAGCTTAGCAAGCATGTGAAGCCGCTTAGACGTTTGTTTGAGCACACCACGCTTAGCCATGTGCAATTTGTCATAGGAATCAGCTTGATCTACCAGAGATTCCCATAGCATTTGCACAGATTCATTTGATCAAGGCAATACAGGGTTAAACGTACTGTATCTACTTAACTTTTCAAAAGTCCCATGTCCTGCTTTGTCACTCATGGTTATCCCTGCGATCTGTGTGTTACTCCTGAAAGCCTCTTTTACCAACCAGCAGATTCTACTGAAGGACTGGGGAAAAAATGAAAGAAAAAAACAAAAAATACAAAACAAAAATAAGCACCTCACAGGTTATAATGGGAAACAAAGGAAACAGTCAGTAACCTAACGTCACTTAAATAGGTTCTCTGTAATTAATTGCACTCACACTAGGAGTCAATGAAACTGTGTTACCTGTCCGAATTTCCCAGGTTTAAAAACCTAAATTCACAGTATAACAGCAATTTCAACAGTATATCTTAACAGAGATCAATTAAAACATTTGGGCCTAGCTCGCCATTGAAGAGGGGAATTTGCTTCTTGGAAATTGGAGATTTATGTATATCTCCGTTTTCCATCCCTTCTATTCTATTCCTAGCATGTTGCCCTTGTTTCCCATACAACCCGATTATTCTGTGTATAATTACACCTCTTCCAGTCCTTCATATACCCCAGGAGCAACACACAACCCTCGCAGATACTTATATATAAAAATAGTTTACTGATAACATAGAGATGACAAAGCAATGGACATTACACATAAAGATACAGATAACACAATACATAGAGGACACCACCACACACAGCCGCCTCCGTTCCTGCGCACCCTGGATGCTAAGCAAATGTGGCTAATAATGTGTATGTATATACAGTATATCCAGAGTCCACCAATATACAGTCTACTGGATATACTCTTCTAACTGTTGTAGAAATATTAATAGTTGTAATCTGTTTGCATCAAACTTTGTGTAAAGAAATAGGTAAATCTCTCTTCCCTCAACCACAGTCAGAGACAGACCCAGGTGTTACCATCTTGATTGAATTCTGAGCAACTCCTCCTCGCCCAGTCTGTTCCTTTTATTTACTCACAAAAGGTGTAAAAGGGGCTGGCCCAAGACAAGGATACAGGAAGTGATGACATACAGGAAGTGATGACATGTCAAAGGACAGGGAGGGGCAATCAATGTGACTGGACAGACAATGCACACACCCCATCCCTGTAAGGAAGGATGAGTCATGTCCATTGTCTGACCAGCCAGGTGGCCGCCCACCCCCCATCACTGTCAGCATGGACCTCATTCAATACTGCTCAAAAGTGACCAGTATCTAATGAAGATCATTCTACTGGTTCTTATAGGTTTGAGATTATCTGCGAGACATTGCTACGGCTATTGTCAGTATACGGTACGAGTATACCGACAAGGCAGATATGCATGTCTTAAAAGCAGATATGTATCCAGAAAGGGATAGCGAAGCCGCAGCAGAGGTATAATATGTATATCTCGTTATGCAGACTTCACTTCTCTAATGTGTATAGACAGTTGAAGGTAAGAAGCCCAGTGCATTGCACTTAGTGCTCACAAACCGGCAAATGCCCCCCTACACACTATCATAAAACACACACACATCCTAAGATAAAATGTCCACATAATAAAATTTCCACAACATAACCAACTCACATCCAGTACCTGACCATTAGTATATGTACATATAGAGACTCCTGCATAAACAGCATATATAATCTATTGGTAATACAATCGGCGACTACAAATATCTATATGTACACATATAAAGTCTACTGGGATATTATACAGTACTTATATACATACCCTTATACGCACACATTTAACTTAGCTTGCACCTAAAATGCTGTTCATCCCAGGGTGTCGTCCAGGAAGAGAAGCCCCAGCTCCACTCCCAACTTTCACCTATATGTTGCTGTGTCCCAGCCCCCCACCATAGACTCCACCCTGTGACCACCCAAATATCTTCCCCCATCTCTTGGTCAAGAGGATGTTGTTCAACTGCTTTCACAATGTGCCCTTCCTGCCTTAGATATGCTAACAAGGGACACACTGCTACTGGCCATACTGAATGGGTGAATACCACTGGGTCCAATTATTAGGCATATTTGTGTGGTCATCAGGATGAGGTTCTGGCTGAAAGCCATATTTCCCTTAACAGAGGCCAACTGGATGTCTCAGTTATTTCTCTTCCACAGAATATATCATTGGTAAAGATGTGATAAAGGATGGATGAACTCTGCCCGAGATGCAGGGCTCTGCAGGTTGACAATCCATTTAATCTGGAATTGTCCATGACTAAGGAGATATTGGTCTGATGTCATAGATTTATTGGAGAAGGTATATGAGATTAAATTGGATCGCAATCCTGTTATGAATACTTGAATGTGTGACTGAGATACCCGAGACAGGGGGCCCATCGACTGTCAATTCTCTGCCAACTATATCAAGCTTGGAAGCTGATTGCTTTCTATTGGATAACGCCTGATCCACCCACAAAACAAGAATTTCTTGGGATTAATTTACTGTTAAGGCTGGAGAAATTTGTATGTATGAAACAGGGCAGTGTTAAAAAATTCAAAAATATTTGGGGTAGATACGCTTGATATATGAGGCCTTTCACCCTCAATATTAACAAGAGATTGCCTAATACAACCTTAAACCTTTGAGTCGGAGGCCATATTTTGTTCTTGTTGTATGTATCCCTGTTCAACTTATGGTGTTTATGTATGTTGGCCTCTCTAAAAGTAATGCATCATGGTTATTGGGAACTTCTATCTGTCTTTGGAGATATTCCAAGAAAAGGGACATTGTGTTGGACTGCAATACAGAACGAGGTGGGGGGGGGGGGGGGGCTTTATGATTTTTGCATTTACGTTTTTATTGAGCATGTTAAAAAAAACACCTATCTGAAAAAGAATGGGATCTCTTAAAATCTGCTTTAGTTGTAATGTGTAGGTGTTGCAACACTGCAAATAGTGTCTCTCATACAAACTAAGACTAATTTCATAGGAACCAAATTAACCTGTTAGTATGTTTTTGTGTGTGAACAGAAACCAGGGTACATGGAGGTGCCCACAGAGACTCCGTGCAGATGTTGCCCTTGATCAGATTTAAATCCAGGATCCCAATTCTGCAAGGGACCAAACTACTGTCCCACCTTTCTGCCATACTAGGTGTCTTTTCCATATCTGAAAAACTAGCATAAGGTTAGAGGCTTACAGGAAGGAGTGTACGGTAAAGCAATCATTGGCATTAGGGGATGGCATTGGAACATGTTTTATTTGGCAAAGAGAAACACTTTACCTTACATGACCCAGCAGTGACTGAAGCGGATGAAAAGTGTAATTAAACTTACCTGTAATTAACTTCCTGGAAGTCTCCACAATAGCACACCTTGGAGAGATTGCTCCTCCTCTATTAGGGACAGGAAAAACACATCCAGAGAAGTTAAAACCCTCCCCATTCCCCTCTCACGTCAGTGCTTTTACCAAGAACCCACAACAAGCTATGCTTATAACACACTTTTAATTATCCAGATCCCAACATTAAACAAATAAAAAGGTAAAAACAAGAAATGGAGGGAAATATTTGTTGCTGTTGTGGAGACTTCCAGGAAACCCAACAGAATATCTAAGAACTAACAGATATTATCAGGGAGGGACAAAAGTGTGTAATACTTTGCAATCACAGTCCTGTTTAGGATATACAGGGTGGGCCATTTATATGGATACACCTTAATAAAATGGGAATGGTTGGTAATATTAACTTCCTGTTTGGGGCACATTAGTATATGTGAGGGGGGAAACTTTTCAAGATGGGTGGTGACCATGGCGGCCATTTTAAAGTCAGCCATTTTGAATTTTGAAGAGGGTCATGTGACACATCAAACTTATTGGGAATTTCACACGAAAAACAATGGTGTGCTTGGTTTTAACGTAACTTTATTCTTTCATGAGTTATTTACAAGTTTCTCTTTGTTTACAGCCATTGACATGTCGCCGAGGTTAACACGTGAGGATCGGATAGAAATTGTGTTGATGTCTGGTGAACGCACTTATCTCCCATGCTACAGTTAGCAAACTGCTTGCTAAGTTTCGTGAAACTGGTTCATTGTTGGAATTGCCAAAATGTGGATGCATGAAATCTGTCTCTAATGAAGAAACATCAGTGGCTGTCCTAGCTTCATTCAGCAAGAGCCCACAGCGTAGCACCCGCTGCATGTCACTGGAGAGTGGCATTAGTCAAACATCCCTTCGGCGGATATTAGCTACTCACAAATGGCATCCTTACAAACTCCAGCTACTGCAGCATCTCAACGAGGATGACCCAGATCGGCGCACTGAATTTGCAGAATGGGCAAAACAAAAATTGGAACAGGACCCTCAGTTTACGCAGAAGATTTTGTTCAGTGATGAGGCAAACTTTTATGTTAAAGGTGAAGTTAACAAACAAAACCACTGCTATTGGTCTGACACTAACCCACTGTAATGACCGACGTCACGTACAGGGAGGATAAAAGGGAAAGCCCTGCCCAAGGGAGAGGGAAAGGTGGTGACCCCTAACTCACCTTGCGGCTGGCACCTGACTGCCCTGACGTCCCTAGACGGGTTCCTCACCCGTGCGGCGATCACGTGCCTAAACCCTGGCTTTCCCTAAAATGAGCCCTAGATAGTGAACGGGCCAGTGGGATCGCTAGTCCGCACCACTATCACTAAGAGGGAAACACCAGGGAGAGGACAGACAAAACAAACAAACACATACACTCAGGTGGGCGATCACAATAGACCACAAAGGTCCAACAGGGATCCGGAGGGTAGCGTTCTGGACCAACTACCAGAGAACGCAGCAACACAGCTCCAGAAGGTCAGAATAGATGTCAAGGCAGGAAGTTCTATCTCTGGCAACCAGAGAAGTGTGAGAGAGGAATATAAGGAGGATTGGGAGTGCTGGACAAGGAACAGCTGAGGAGAAAGAGCTACGGATCCCTGAGTGAGCCAAAAGGGTTTGCAAAGCAAACCCAGAAAGCTACCATAAGGAAAACAGCCCTATATTAAATAGAGCGTGCAGCCAACCGCTGCGACTTCCTGACCCCGGGTATAACGGAGTCAGGCATGGTTCTCGATACCCTCGTGACACCCACATTGGATAGATCCCTCCAAGACTGTTGGAACAAAAAAATTTATGGTATGGTGTGGTATATGGGGTACAAAGATAGTGGGGCCATTCTTCATCAATGGAAACCTCAAGGCCACTGGATATGCGAAATTGCTACATGATGATGTGTTTCCCTCTTTATGCACTGAAGCTGGCACGTTCCCTGAGTTTTTCCAGCAAGATGGTGCACCACCACATTATGGGTGTCAGGTCCGAGCATTCTTAGATGAACAGTTTCCTGGAAAGTGGATTGGTCGTCGTGGGCCAGTTGAATGGCCCCCAAGGTCTCCCGATCTGACCCCCTTAGACTTTTATCTTTGGGGTCATCTGAAGGCAATTGTCTATGCTGTGAAGATACGAGATGTGCAGCACCTGAAACTACGGATACTGGAAGCCTGTGCTAGCATTTCTCCTGCGGTGTTGCTATCAGTGTGTGAAGAGTGGGAGAAGAGGGTTGCATTGACAATCCAACACAATGGGCAGCACATTGAACACATTTTATAAGTGGTAAGAAACTTGTAAATAACTCATGAAAGAATAAAGTTACGTTAAAACCAAGCACCCCATTGTTTTTCGTGTGAAATTCCCAATAAGTTTGATGTGTCACATGACCCTCTTCCTATTGAAAAAACAAAAGTTGGATTCAAAATGGCCGACTTCAAAATGGCCACCATGGTCACCACCCATCTTGAAAAGTTTCCCCCCTCACATATACTAATGTGCCACAAACAGGAAGTTAATATCACCAACCATTCCCATTTTATTAAGGTGTATCCATATAAATGGCCCACCCTGTATATCCAATCTGTAATGCTTAGTAAATAAATGTATTTTCTTCCTAGTCGCCGCTCTGCAAATCCGCTCCACCGAGGCAGATGCCCCTTACCCCCATGAGGCAGCCATTGCCCTTGTAGAGTGGGTCTTGATCTGACTGAATCAGAGCCTCCTTCCTTCTAGCTCTGTATGCTTCAGATACAAGCTGACATATTTGGAGATGGAGCTCCTTGCTGCACCTTTACCTTTATTTGGACCTGCAAATTGAACACAAAGTTTCCCATCTTTCCGCCAAGATTTGGTAACCTGTATGTAATGTAAAACTCCTCTCCTTACATCAAAGTTGCAGAACTGTCCTTCCCTATAATTCCTTGGATTGTTACAAAAAGAAGGAATAATCATATCTTGGGATCTGTGGAAAGATGTTGAGACCATGGGTAAAAATTCTGGTTCTAATGTGAAAACTAATTTATCCTGAAAGCTCTGAAAATACAGACTTCTTGTGGAAAGAGCCTGTATCTGACTAAGGGCTCATGCCCGTATTGCGGGCTGCATACAGGGGGTCTGCAATACATGGGCATCGGCCGTGTGCATCCCGCACCATGGATCGCGGCCCCATTCACTTGAATGGGTCCGCAAACCCGGAGATGCGGTGCGGAAGCACGGATTTTAACCCCACGGAAGCACTACTTTTTTTTGCGGTGCAGACTGTCGGATGCGGATCGCGGACCCCATTCAAGTGAATGGGTCCGCAATCCACATGCGGCTGCCCCACGGCAGTTTTGATAGTAAGCAATTTAATGGACAGCTATTTTATTTATATTTTTTTAAATTTCTTTATTAAAGTTCAAAAATATTAACACTCGGTTTTATAAAAACGTATAATATTAACATCTTTTTTTCCCACCAAGAAAAAAACCCCAATCCCCCCCCACCTATGATGCGTCTTCCCTTCACCACCACCCCTCCGTAAAAAATACAGAGTAGAGATGGAGAAGAATGGAGGAAGAAGGAACTGAGGAGGCTCTAAGGCAGTGGTTCTCAACCTTTCTAAAGCCGTGACCCCTTAATACAGTTCCTCATGTTGTGGTGACCCCCAACCATTACATTTTTTTCCTTGCTACGCCATAACTAATTTTGCTACTGTTATGAATTGTAATGTAAATATCTGATATGCAGGATGTATTTTTATTGCTACAAATTGAACATAATTAAAGCAGAGTAATTAATCACAAAGACAAAATGTTATATATTGTCAAATATTTATTTCTAATTACAAATAAATGAAATTTTGTATTGAAGCATGGTGTAGCATGGGTAACATACTTAATATAACAACAGTAAACAACATCGCTACATTTTGCAACAGTATGCATAAAACAGCCAACATTAGTGGGAAGGTTGAGATTGCTTCCTTCTCACCAGATCAGAAATTCTTGGGGCAGTCTTTGCAAGAGCACACCGAAGATCATCTTCCACAACAAGTCTACTTCTGTATTTAGACTTGATAACCAACAAGCTGGAAAACCCTGTTTCACATAGATAAGTTGTTGGAAATGGAAGAAGAAGGCGCAACACAGTCTCAGACAGAACAGGATATGACTGCAAATGCTTGATCCAGAATTTTGTAACTGGCATTGTAGAGAAATCAGTTCTCGCTGCATCGTTGTTAATAAGTTCAATGAACTCCTCTTGTGCTGTCTCAGGAACATCTTCAACTTTGACTGTGAATGGGCTTCTGGCCAGAGCAAATGGGGTGTCCGGTAGATTTGGAAAGTACAATGAAATTTCATCTTCAAGCATATGCAAGTGTTCTTTCACAGAAATTATCATTGTAATTCTTTTGTCTGGTTCAATGCCATGTTCCTCAAAGAAAGCAGCTAAGGTAGGCAACATGTAAATATTATTGTTATCCAATTTTTTTTGCCAAAGCTGAAGTTTCATTTGGAATGATCGAACCTTTTCAGACAAATCAAGGCACGTTGCATTTGGTCCTTGCAGTGATAAATTTAACTCATTCAAGATGACAAAGATGTCAACCAAGTAAGCTATTTTCTGCAGTTCACTTTTATCGCTGAAAAGTGCCTCAAACTGTGGTTTTGCCTTCTGATTAAAAAACATTCTGAGTTCATCACGAAGATCAAAAACACGTTTTAAAACTTTTCCTCTTGATAACCATCTCACTTCAGTATGAAATAACAAAGCATTGTGTGTCGCATCCAACTCGTTGCACAGTTGCGAAAACAGTCGACTGTTTAAACTGCTCGCCTTTACAAAATTGACACAACTTATGACGCTTTTCATAACTTCCTGTAAATTTTGTGGCAGCGTCTTCGTTGCTAATATTTGCCTATGAATCATACAGTGAGTTCCAATGACTTTTGGGGACTCATTCAGTACCAAACGTTGAAATCCAGATCGACATCCTAGCATAGCTGGAGCACCATCAGTACAAACACCACAAACCTTTTCCCAAGAGATCTAATGCTCTTTCAGAAATGATCCAACTTTGTCAAATACATCACGTGCAGTAGTTGTCGTTTCCAGAGGTTTGCAAAAAAGAAACTCATCTTTAAAGTCGCCATCATTAATATACCTCACAAAAACCAGTAACTGGGAACAGTTTGCCACGTCTGTAGATTCATCAAGCTGGATACTAAATATTGGAAGTGGAGCAGATTTAATTTCCTGTACTACCTGACTAAGAATATCAGCCGACATGTCATCTAATCGTCTGCGAACAGTATCGTTAGATAAGGAAATTGCATTCAATTTCGTAACATATTCGTCTCCGATCATAACTCGAACAATGTCTTTGGCCGCTGGCAACAGTAAATCCTCACCAATGGTGTGAGGTTTCATAGCTCTGGCAATTCTACGTGCCACCAAATATGAAGCTTCAACGGCTGCTACGTTTTGTTTGTAATACCTGCCACCAGTGTCAAGTCTGGCTTTTTTGAGTGCATCAGCTTTGCTTCTAAAATAGTTGGTATCCCTGCCGGCAAAGCTCGGATGCTTGCTATCAAAATGGCGTTTTAGTTTGTTTGGCTTCATAGATTCAGCTGATAGAACTTCATAACAAATAACACATTGTGGTTTCTCAATCCCTACTGTAATTATTGAGGTAAAACCATACTGTAAAAAATCCTCACTATATTTTCTTATTTTATGGTTCTTCTCTACACGATCCATTGTCATGGGGTGGTTTGTTATCTAAATGAAAATAATATATGACAATAGCTGATGAACAATAATTCAAGTGTTGCCCTGTCTTACCTCAAATGCCTTTAACACAGCAGCTGCTTTCTACAATACCTGCTCTCTGCAGATGTGTGACCAGTTTGCATAAATACAGTGGCGCCAACCCCAGTGTCCGGCTGGAACTCCTGTGGCCCACGTGGAGAATTGGGTCTGATGACCCACCAAAAACACGCACAGACACCAATACACCAAATGTTAATTCAAATACACAAGTATTCATTCATAACCACAGAACTTTAGCATAAATACAAAATATTTGTAAACCAAATAAATAACTTTAAAATAAATAATAAACAACAAATACCCCCTAAAAAATAAATCAGCGGTGCTCAGGGTCCCCCAAATATATAAATCAGCGGTGATTCATGTCATCCCAAATAAATTAAGCCTTGCTCAGCCAAATAATTAAAATAAAATTAGCCGGGCTCAATTAAATCATTGGTGGCAGTGGTGCCCAGCGGTGGTGTCATTAACGAAAAAAACTCGGACCTCAGCAGACAGGCGGCCCGACTTACCCGTCCAGACGTCAGGCTCCTTCAAGCACAGGCAGTGATAGGACATCACTTCCTGTGCGCGAGGATAAGGGGCCGCTGCCGTTGTGCGGGTGTAGCGTTATACTACCCTACCTTGTGAGATTTCGCTACCTCCTGACTTCCTGTCGCACTGCTAATGACGTGAGGAGGCGGTCTTGAGTTTTGACGATCTACGCATGCGCAGACCGACAGTTTATGGAAAATCAGCGGAGTTCAGCTTTACACCGGGACACTGCGCATGCGCAGGAGAGCCTCAGTAGGGAAATATTACGGCCCAGTGCGCAAGCGCGGCTAACTCCGGCCGGCGTGAAGCTGAACTCCGCTGAAATTTTCCATAAACTGTCGGTCTGCGCATGCGCAGATCGTCAAAACTCAGGAACGCCTCCTTACGTCATTAGCAGTGCGACAGGAAGTCAGGAGGTAGGGAAATCTCACGAGCAGTGGCGTCTCTAGCTTTCAAATTTTGGGGGGGCACACTGGGGGCCAGGACAAAAGTAGGGGGGCAGCTATAACAACGATACATTTACACAAGTACGCTTAGAAATGCTGCGATACTTTACCCAATACCTAAAACCGCAACAGGGAAGAAAAGTCCAGCTGTCTGTGGATGACACTTTTATAGAGAGGGGGATCTGTGGATGACACTGCTATGGGGGGATCTGTGGATGCCACATACCGTATATAGCATCTTATGCTATATGTGTCATCCACAGATCCACCCCATGACAGTGTCATCCCCATTTCTCCCTCCATAACAGTGTCATCCACAGATCTCCCTCCCTATAACAGTGTCATCCACAGATCTCCCTCCCCGCCTCTCACAGGAGTGTACATATATAACAAACATATTTCACATGAACACTTACAGTTACTTGGCTTGGCCCTTGGGGATCTCGGACGCCACTTCAACACTTGGCTGGGGGCTCGGCGGAGCTGATGTTGTGTTTTATCCTAATGAGAAAGATTTCATAATAAGGATTTGGAGAAGGGGCAGAGGGATAGCAGAGCAGGGAGAGGCTGGTGCTGCTACTAGGGGGTCATACCATGGGGGAGTAATAGAGCCCACCATAATGCCCCCCAGTAGAAATAATTCTCCTTATAATGTGACAGTGCAAAAAATACCCCCTTATGCCCCCAGTTGAGCTAATGTCCCCCATAATGTGCCAGTATAAAATACCCCTATATAGTGCCCCTAGTGAATGCCTCCATAGTGCTCCTCTCCCCCCTTCCTGCTAGTGCCCCCCCATAATGTACCAGTATAAAATGCCCCATATATCGTGCCCCAGTAGATGCCCTCAGTGTCCCCCATAATTTGCAAGTATAAAATACCCCTTCTTATTGCCCCCGTAGATGACTCCATAGTACTCCTCTCCCCCCTTCCCCATAGTACCCACCATAATGTGTCCCAGTATAAAATGCTACTGTACAGAGCCCCCCATATAAAACACCCCTTCTTTGTGGCCTCAGTAGATGCCCCTATAGTGCCCACCAATAATGTGCCAGTAATAAGTGCCCTCAATAACGTGCCACTGCCAGTAACAAGAGCCCCCCATCACGTGCCAGTAATAAGCCCCCCATCATGTGCCAGTATTAAGTCCCCCCCCATCATCATCATGTGCCAGTATTAAGTCGCCCCCCCAATCATGTGCCAGTATAAAGTCGCCCCCCCAATCATCATCATGTGCCAGTATTAAGTCCCCCCCATCATCATGTGCCAGCCAGTATTAAGTCCCCCCCCATCATCATGTGCCAGCCAGTATTAAGTGCCCCCCCATTATCATCATGTGCCAGCCAGTATTACGTCCCCCCCATTATCATCATGTGCCAGCCAGTATTAAGTCCCCCCCCCATCATCATGTGCCAGCCAGTATTAAGTGCCCCCCCATTATCATCATGTGCCAGCCAGTATTAAGTGTCCCCCCCCATTATCATCATGTGCCAGCCAGTATTAAGTCCCCCCCCATAATCATCATGTGCCAGCCAGTATTAAGTCCCCCCACATCATCATCATGTGCCAGCCAGTATTAAGTGCCCCCCCCATCATCATCATGTGCCAGCCAGTATTAAGTCCCCCCCCATCATCATCATCATGTGCCAGCCAGTAATTAGTGCCCCCCCCATTTTCATCATGTGCCAGCCAGTATTAAGTGCCCCCCCCATTATCATCATGTGCCAGCCAGTATTAAGTCCCCCCCCCCCATTATCATCATGTGCCAGCCAGTATTAAGTCCCCCCCCATCATCATCATGTGCCAGCCAGTATTAAAGGGAGTCTGTCACCACATTTGAGCCTATTAGACAGATCCAATAGCGTTAATAGTGCCACCCAGAAGTTTAAAACGGTACCTTTGTTGCATATACCGGAGTCTTGTTTGAGCCAAAAATGAACTTTGTAGGTTCTGTAAATGCGCCGTCTCAAGTGCCCAGGGCGGCGTCTCAATCTTCCGAGCCCAAGACCGGACCTCCCCAACGGCTCATAACCCCGCCCTCCGTGTGCCTCTGCCCGCCCGTTTACTCTCCTCCTCTCTCCTTTTCCACTGCGCCGCAGGAGAGAGGAGGAGTGTAAACGGGTGGGCAGAGGCACAAGGAGGGCGGGGTTATGAGCCGTTGGGGAGGTCCGGTCTTGGGCTCGGAAGATTGAGACGCCGCCCTGGGCACTTGAGAGGGCGCATTTACAGAACCTACAAAGTTCATTTTTGGCTCAAACAAGACTCCGGTATATGCAACAAAGGTACCGTTTTAAACTTCTGGGTGGCACTATTAACGCTATTGGATCTGTCTAATAGGCTCAAATGTGGTGACAGACTCCCTTTAAGTGTCCCCCCCATTATCATCATGTGCCAGCCAGTATTAAGTCCCCCCCCCCCATTACCATCATGTGCCAGCCAGTATTAAGTGCCCCCCATTATCATCATGTGCCAGCCAGTATTAAGTCCCCCCCCCATTATCATCATGTGCCAGCCAGTATTAAGTCCCCCCCCATTATCATCATGTGCCAGCCAGTATTAAGTCCCCCCCCCCATTATCATCATGTGCCAGCCAGTATTAAGTCCCCCCCCATCATCATCATGTGCCAGCCAGTATTAAGTATCCCCCCCCATTATCATCATGTGCCAGCCAGTATTAAGTCCCCCCCCATTACCATCATGTGCCAGCCAGTATTAAGTGCCCCCCATTATCATCATGTGCCAGCCAGTATTAAGTTCCCCCCCCATTATCATCATGTGCCAGCCAGTATTAAGTCCCCCCCCATTATCATCATGTGCCAGCCAGTATTAAGTGCCCCCCCCCCCCATTATCATCATGTGCCAGCCAGTATTAAGTGCCCCCCCCCCATTATCATCATGTGCCAGCCAGTATTAAGTCCCCCCCATCATCATCATCATGTGCCAGCCAGTATTAAGTGCCCCCCCCCCCCATTATCATCATGTGCCAGCCAGTATTAAGTCCCCCCCATCATCATCATCATGTGCCAGTATTGTAATAAAATAAAAAAAACACATACTTACCTCAGTGTCAGCGATGCGATGCAGGCCTCTTCTGGCCTGTGTCCAGCGCTGTAAGGGTCAGGCGGCGTGATGACGTCACGCGCCGCCTGCGCCGGCCTCTGATAGGCTGCCGGCCTAGTGCGCCGGCAGCCTATCAGAGGAAGGGAAGGGGACACACCCCTCCCTCCCCTGCACCGCCGCAGCACAGTCAGATTACAAGGGAGATGAGCGCAATGGAAGCGCTCATCTCCCTGTGCTTGACTGCGGCGGCGGCGGCTCACTTAGGGGGCGGGAACGGGGGCATAATAGGAAGCCTCAGGCGACCCCCAGGGAAGGGACGATCGACCCCCAAAGGGGTCGCGACCCCCAGGTTGAGAACCGCTGCTCTAAGGATTCCAGTCTCCCCAAATTGTAAGCCATTTTATCTCCATATTTCTTTGCTTATACAGAATATATTCATATCTCTTATTAGTATTAACCAAATTTAACCATGTATTCATACTAGGAGCATCTCGTGCAAATCAAGAGCGTGCTAATAGGAGTCTTGCCAAGAACATTATCTTACACAAAATATTTTTCTTATATTGTTGACAACTCACCTTGGCAAAATCACCCAATACCCAATATTCGGCAGTGAAGGGAATCTGCACGTTCAATTTTCCCTCCAAGTATTTGTAAATTGTCCCCCAATATTGTTTCAGCTCTACACAAACCCAAAACATATAGAGATATTCTGCCTCAGAAACATCACACCTAGGGCAGTTCAAATCAGTCCTAATGCCACATCTCTTAAGCCAAAGAGGTGTAACATAAAGTCTATGTAGAATATTAAACTGCACCACAACGTGATTGAAATTATGTGAAACCAATTTTAGATCCTGAACTACCTTCTCAGGATCATCCGAGCATATCATTGAGCGTTCATTTTGCCAAGCCCTCTGTCCGGGAGAGGAGGTATCTCCAAATCGTGCTATAAGTAAGTTTTTTTAAAGTTGGGAAATCTTCATTCTTTGACCCAAATTCCCTATCAAATCATTAAATTGTGTAGAAGTATGTATTTTAAGCCTATCTTTTTTTTTAATACTCAAAAGTGCCGATCTTAATTGTAAATACCGAAACCATAATAGTTTCTGTGAGTTTTCTCTTTGTGATAATACAGTGAATGAAGCTATATCCCTATTCACTACTACCTGTGTCACATACAAAATATAACCTTTTTGCCAATATGAATCTCTGCTTAATTCAACTAAAGTTTGAAAGTGCTTATTGTGCCACAAGGGAGTGCATCCCATTGAGCCCTTCACTCCACACCAAAGTCTAATAGAATACCATGACTTCATAAAAAGAAGCCATAGCAGATTTAAATTCCATATCGGAGTCGTTCAATTGATCAGACTCCAATAATGTAAAGAAATTATCATATGGAGATCTATTCACCAAATACCTACAGAGTGGGCTGTCCCTCCACTCCTGAAAAAAAGCAAAACTGTATAGCTAAAAAATAACCCTTGAAGCAAGGGAGATTGACTCCTCCCCTCTCCAGCGGCTTATACCAATGCTCCAATTTGAGTCCCCTCACGTTCCCTCCCCCAAAGTAAGTCATTGATAATTTTTTCTATTAGTTTAAAAAATCTATCCCCAATCCAGACTGGAGAATTCCTAAAGACATAAAGTAACTGGGGGAGAATCACCATCTTAACTAGAGATATTCTATCCGCCTTAGATAGAGATAGATGAAGCCATGTTATTTTTGACCTAAGCTTATTTATCAATGGCATCAAATTGAGTGGAATAAAATCTTCCACCCTAGGAGAGATTGTAATGCCTAAATACTCAAAGGACTCAGAAATTTTCAAAGTGTTCAAAATATTCCACGGGGCATCATTGGGGGGTACAGATTTATCTAAGGGCATATTCATATTATCCAATGGCATGAGAGTCGTTTTTTCCCAATTTACATCCAGACCTGAAACTTCTCCAAAATGATTTATCATTTAGATGATTTTCGGCAAAGTAAATTGTGTCTGTTGAATATAAAATAAAATATCATCTGCATATAGAGAGATTCGATCTTCCGTTCCTAATACCCCAAACCCTAGAATCCTAGGGTCTTGTCTAACTCCAGCAGCCAAGGGTTCAATATAGATGTTGAATAAAAGAGGAGAGAGTGGACATCCCTAGCGAGTGCCTCTAGACATACAAAAACTTCTTGTAAGTTGACCATTTATATTCACTCTTGCAGTAGGAGATCTATAAAGAAGTTTAATCATATTACTGAACCTCGGGCCAAAGCCCATCTTATGAAGCAATCTCCAAAGAAACCCCCACTCAACTCTATCAAAGACCTTAGAGGCGTCTATAGACAGAATGGATCGTGAGGCCCCTTCAGATGTCTGTAAATTAGCAAAGAGACGATGTAAATTATAATGGGTCCCTTTATTAGGGATGAATCCATTTTGGTCTGGATGTATAATTGATGTCATGACACTAGATAGCCTTGTAGCTAAGATTTTAGACAAAAGTTTGACATCTGTATTAAGAAGAGAAATAGGTCTATACGACCCCAGATCATTAGGGTCTTTACCCTTCTTTAATATAACTGTAATAACGGCCTCTGTCATTGTTTCTGGAAGGATTCCTTCCTTTATCGAATCAGAGAGTGTTCTCCACAAGAATGACCTCCCTGTATTTACGGTAAAACTCATACGGAAATCCATCCAATCCAGGGGAGGAATTACCTGAACAGGCTTTAATTGCATCCTCTACCTCTTGAAGACATAAATCCATCTCCAAACATTCTTTTTGATTATCTGTCAGAACTGGAAGGGAAATAAAATCCAAGTATGAGTCAATCTTTTCCTCTGGGAGAGCACTCTCTGATTTATATAATTCACAAAAATAATTTATAAATATTTCCATTATTTCCTCTTGATCTTCCATAATGGTCCCATCAGGGGCACGAATACTATGAATCTCTTTCTTTAAGTCCTGGCTAGCTATTACCCTGGCCAGCATCTTCCCAGGACGTCCTGCTTCAGAAAAATATTTTTGTCCCTTAAAGAATAACCTCTGTTGAGCTTTATCCAGAAGAAAGTCCGAAAAAACCTGACTTGTCCTCTGCATAATTTCTCTATCTTCCTCTGTTTTTGAGTTGACATATCCTGCCATTCCCACCACGGCTGCTTCCTCTAGTTCTTTCTCCTTCTTTGCATAGCGTTTAGTCAAGTTGGCAATTGTACTAATGAAAATCCCTCTTATAACCGCTTTAAAAGCATCCCAAACATATTGGGATTTAGCTGAAGCAATGTTTTCATCCCAAAAGGAAATAATCTCATTTTCTATCTGGTTGTGATTATCCATTATTAATAGCCAGTGGGGGTTCAATCTAAATGGGGGTTTCAGTCTAAAATTATTCCTGACCGTGCATAGCTCTATTAAAAAAGGAACATGATCTGAGACGGATCTGGTCTCATATTTCATCCGTCTAATACAGTTTAAATATCCTTTATTCATCAAGGCCAGATTTATTCTAGACATAGAGCTTCCAGATTTACTAACACAGGAGTAAGCTCTTTTTCCTTTGAATAGATATTCCCAGACATCCACGAGGCCCACCTCTCGGCAAAACCGAGCCAGGGGTGAACCCTGGGTCGGGGAGTACCCATTCCCTCCCATAGGGATCCTATCCACCTCAGGGTTCATCACACAGTTAAGATCCCCATTTACTATAACCAGACATTCAGGCCACTGATCCACAAACGCCATCAAGCAGGTCAATACTTGCATAGAGAAAGGCGGGGGAAAATATAAATAAAGGCCAAAATACATAACTTCCCATCAAGCCTACCATGGAGAAAGACATATCTTCCCTGTCTATCAACAGAGGATGCCAAACATAAAAAATGAATCTGTTTATGAATTAAAACTGTGACTCCTCTAGAATAGCTGGTATATGTAGAGTTGTAAACCTGTGTAGCCCACCTCCCCCCAAGTCGAAAAATCGTATCCTGTGTAAAATGGGTTTCTACCAAGCTAACAATAGCCAGTAGATGTCTCCGTATTAAATCTAGAACCGCCTGCCTTTTTATCTTTTCCCCAAGGCCCCGAACATTCCATGTTAAAATTCTTGTAGTCATCAATTAATCTTAAAGCATCCAACCAATAGAGTCCTCAGACCTCACTCTATTCCCCACCTCAAAAGAAGACGCATCATACCTCCCCGGAATAGATTTGCCAACAGGGATTTGATGGGCCCTTTTAATTAAGAACAATGGTGAAAAATATTCTTTCCCAAAGTTATCAAAAATTATAGATTGTATCATTCCAGCAAAATCTTTATCATCCAGGGATTCTATTAAGCCAATAATTTGTACGTTGCATCTTCTTGACCGATCTTCTAAATCCATTTTTATTTTTTTTCATGTGATTATAATCTTTTTTTTACTGTGGAGTTCTCCTCTTTTAATGTTTCCACTTCTTGCTCCAAGTTATTCACTGTATTTTCTAATTCTTTAATTCTGTCCCGAATCTTTCTCAAATCATCTTTTATAATAAGGACGTCTGTGTGTACTGACTCCAGTTGAACTGCAATATTTTGTATCGCTTTTCTATTGTTTTTGACAATGGATAAAATCTCGTCTAATGGAGAGGAGTTATTCGTAGGCGTCTCCCCGTCACCAATATGAGGGTCCCCCTCAGGTGTTTCCTCCTATCTAGGTTCAGATTATTTTTTTTTTATATTTATGTCCTGCCTCCCTTTCAGACCCGACCTAGTGGCTAAGTTTGGTGATCTCAAAAATTGATCAATTCTGGAAGACTCTATTTGTTTCTGTCCTAGCTTAACCAAAGTCAAGTCCGTGGAACGTCTATTTTGTTTAGGAGCCATTCCCCTTTTTTTTTTTCTCTCCCCTTCTTCCCTCCTTTTTCTTAAAGTCTCCTTTTTAGTTTTTATTCTCTTCACTCTCTCTCCTCGCCCCCTTCTTTTTTTTCCCTTCTTTTCCTTTACCCCTTTTTGTTTT
This sequence comes from Bufo bufo, assembly GCF_905171765.1. Taxonomy (NCBI): domain Eukaryota; kingdom Metazoa; phylum Chordata; class Amphibia; order Anura; family Bufonidae; genus Bufo; species Bufo bufo. The sequence goes on along the minus strand of NC_053393.1, from coordinate 450,961,372 downwards.
TTCCTCCTATCCCAGTATAACTTTTAATATCTCTTTTTTCTTTTTTTCAACCACAAGCTTCCGTAAAAAGAGTTAGTATTTGATGATTAGCTGAGAAAAACAAAACTGGGAAGTTGTATTTAAGACTACTGTCCAATGGGGTTAGTTAAGGGTTAATGGGGTTAGGTGAGGAGAGAGGTAGCACGAAGAACAAGGAGAGGGGGTAAGCAAAAAAAGAACAAATCCAAAAGGGGGAGAACAACAGGGATGGATCTCACCAGTCCAGGATCATCCACTTCAATTCAGCCCACGGCCCGAGTCAAAGAGATACCCACAGACAGCCGCACACGCCGGTCAGCAAGTCCAGGAACAGGAGACTGATCCGCCGCTGGAGCAGTTAAGAAGACTCTAGGACCGGAGTCCAAGCAGGATGAGTGCCGCTGCGGAGGGTCAGCAGAGTATAATCAAAGGACATCAGAGTCACAGGAAAACACAGGAGGGTCACAGCCAGCCAGGAACACGTAGGCACACAGAAAAAGCAGCACCATCCACAGACGGCCGTACCGTCACCCCCTCCTGCACCAAACAAGCAAGGTAGGGCAGAGTCGAACAAGGCAGGCCGACGATCCTGAATCTTGATATGCTCACAGCTCCGGGAGACACCGCAAGGGATCAAAGGTTTCCACATAGACGCGAACCTGCACAGCGTCCACTACATGCGGCAAGGACGATCCGGCGTTGGGGGAGGAGGGAGAGCGCAACGCTAAGCGCTCACGTCATCACGTCCTCGACAGCTATTCAATAGGCTCAAAGGGAGGGGACATTAAATCCGTAAGAACTATATTCAGGTTCCGGGAAGGTATTAGATTTCAAATGGTGGGCTTTAATCTATCAGCTGCCTTCAGAAATCTAGAAACAAAGGAATTTTCAACCAACCTTTGATCGTATAAGAAACTGATACCTGAATCCCTAAGGTACCTGGCCTTCACCCCTTATCCAATCCCTCTTAAAGGAACTCCAAAAAAACTAGATTTTTGTGAACTCACCTGTAAAATCTCTTTCTCGCTTGATTCATTGGGGGACACAGGACCGTGGGTATAGCTTGCTGCTGCCACTAGAAGGTGACACAGGACCGTGTGACGTCCTAAAGCAGTCCCCGGGGAGGTAAACGAAATGCTCCCAAACAAACTCTCTATGGAAGTCACTGCACTGCGGCCTGCAGAACTCTGCGGCCGAGAGAAGCATCCGCCGAGGCCAAAGAATGCACTCGGTAAAATTTAGTAAAGGTGTGTAGAGAGGACCAAGTCGCTGCCTTACACAACTGAGACGCTGAAGCGTGGTGGAGGTGTGCCCAAGAAGCCCCGACCGCTCTGGTAGAGTGAGCCGTGATCCCGGGTGGAGGAACCTTGTCCCTAGAACGATAGGCCTCGGCAATGGCCAAGCGAATCCACCGAGCAATAGTCACCTTGGAAGCCGCCAAACCTTTACGAGGGCCTTCTGAGATAACGAACAGAGCGTCAGTGCGCCTAAAAGAAGCCACCGTAGACAGATAGATCTTCAAGGCCCGTACTACATCCAGATGATGGAGAGAGGCCTCCCGTGCATGTGAAGGCTGAGGGCAAAAAGAGGGCAAAACAATGTCCTCGTTCACATGAAAAGCAGAAACAACCTTTGGTAAAAAAGATGGTACTGGACGAAGAACCACCTTGTCTTGGTGAAACACCAAAAAGAGCTCCTTGTAGGACAGAGCCGCCAGTTCCGAAACCCGTCGAATAGAAGTAATGGCCACCAAAAAGGCGACTTTCCAGGAAAGTAGACGGACAGAAACTTCTCTCAGAGGTTCGAACGGCGCTGCCTGGAGTGAACTGAGAACCAGGTTTAGGTCCCAAGAGTGTAAAAGAGGCCGATATGGGGGTACGGTGTGAGCTACTCCTTGTAAGAAAGTCTTGACCGGACCTAGGACAGCTAGAGTACGTTGGAAAAAAAATGAACAGGGCTGAGACCTGCCCTTTGAGGGAACTAAGAGCCATGCTTAGATCCAATCCTGACTGAAGGAACGCTAGAACCGTAGGAAGGGAAATACGCCTTGGGAGGAAGAGCTCATTCCTAGCAGAAGCACAAGAAGGATTTCCAGGTCCGGTAGTAAATCCTAGAAGAGGAAGGTTTCCTGGCCCTAATCATGGTTCGAATGACCGCATCAGAAAAACCTCTGCGTTTCAACAGAAAGGTTTCAATAGCCATGCCATTAAACGTAGCGTATCTAAACTCTGGTGGAAGACTGGGCTCTGGGAGAGCATATCGGTTCTGAGTGGCAGAGGCCACGGAGAATCTCCTAGCAGAAGAATGAGCTCTGAGTACCAAGCTCGTCGAGGCCAGTCTGGGGCGATCAGGATTGTCTTGATGCCTTCCCTCCTGATTCTGCGTAGGATCCGATGTAGAAGTGGTAACGGTGGGAACACGTAAAGGAACGCAAAGCTGTCCCATGGTGCCACGAGAGCATCCATGTCGTGTGCTGTTGGATCCCTTGCGCGAGAGAGGAAGCACGGGAGCTTGTGATTGAACCCGGACGCCATCAAGTCCACTTCCGGACGTCCCCACCTGAGGCAGATGGTCTCGAACACCTCTGGATTGAGGGACCACTCCCCCGGGTCCACTGTTGTCCGGCTGAGAAAGTCTGCCGTCCAGTTGTCCACTCCTGGGATGTAGACTGCTGAAATCACCGGAACATGGGACTCCGCCCACTGTAAAATCTTCGCAGATTCCTGCATCACCGCAAGGCTGTGAGTCCCTCCTTGGTGGTTGATGTAAGCCACAGCTGTGGCATTGTCCGATTGTACCCTGATCGGACGACCCTGCAGAAGTTGAGTCCAATGGATAAGGGAGAGATAAATAACCCGGAGTTCCAATATGTTGATGGGTAGTTTAGACTTCGATGGAGACCAAACGCCCTGGACCGTCCGTGTAGCGAGGACTCAGCCCCAACCGCGAAGGCTGGCGTCGGTTGTAATGATCGTCCATATCACTGGAAGGAAGGATTTCCCCGCAATCAGATGCGCAGACTCGGTCCACCAACTGAGGGCTGTACGTGTTTGGAGGGACAGACGGATCCGGCGATCCAGAGAATCCGGAGATTTGTCCCAGGATGACAAAATGGCTCGTTGAAAACACCTCATGTGAAATTGAGCTAAGGGAATGGCCTCGAAGAAGGCCACCATCATGCCCAACACCCGCATGCATTTGCGGATGGACGTGTTGCGGCGTTGGAGTAATAGATGTATAGATCTCTGAATGTCCACGCTCTTGTCCAGTGGCAGGCATCCTACGGCTATACCTGAGTCTAGCATCATGGCCAGAAACCTGATTTGTGTGGTGGGAGACAAGCAGGATTTCCGCCGATTGACTATCCACCCGAAGCGTAATAGAAACCCGTAAATCTTTTGTGTAAGGAGACTGGAATTATCACCCCCCATATGAGAAGGGACTGAACTGCTTGGAAGAAAGCAGCCGCCTGAACTGGATCCTTGGGCGGTTGGGAGAGGAAAAAACGGTTGGGTGGGATAGACTTGAATTCTATCTTGTATCCTGATGTCACTACCTCTAGTGCCCAAGCGTCCGATATATGAGTCCGCCACAGTTCCTGAAAAAGAGGGAGCGGAGGGTGGGGCCGCACCTTCATGTTGAGGGCTGTTTCCCGGGAGCGGAACGAGGCTGTTGGGCTCACGGACGCCATGCTGGCTGGGGTTTGAAGGATGGGCTCTTTCGTTGGTCCTGATTAGGTGGTCTAGCTGCAGGAGGGGCTGCCGGACGAGTGCCCGCAAACCTACGAAAGGACTGGTAACGGAAAGATGTGACCCTAGGATGAAAGGAACGTTTCGCCTTGGGTTGCGGTAAATGGGTGCTTTTCCCCCCTGTTGCTTCCGAAATAATCTCATCTAGCCGGGTACTAAAGAGTTGAGACCCGGCAAAGGGAAGTCTTGAAAGAGAACGTTTGGAGGATGAATCCGCAGACCAGACTTTAAGCCATAGCTCTCGGCGGATATATACCGCGAGAGCCGAGGAGCGGGCGACCATCATCCCCTGCGTCCAGAGCCACTTCGCAGAGGTACTTTCCTGCCTTGGAAATTTGTACCACCAAGGACTGGAGTTTTGCCAGAGGAAGATTGGTCGCAAGGTCTTGGTTCAAACGGAGGGCCCACTCCGAAACTGCCTTGGCTACCCATGCAGATACGAAGATCGGGCGTAAGGCTGAACCACTGGCTGCAAAGACCGACTTAGATAGCGAGTCAATACGCCGATCCACTGGGTCCTGGAGAGAGGAGCCATGTGCCAGCGGAATAGTCGTGTTTTTTGCGAGGCGAGCGACCGGTGGGTCTACCTTCGGAGGTGAGGCCCATTTTTCCACACAATCAGTTGGAAAAGGGTAGAGCAGATCTAACCGCTTTGGAACAATGAAGCGTAAACCTGGTTGGTCCCAAGCTTTTGCGACAACAACGGAAAAATCGTCGTGTACGGGGAAGGACTTAGGGGTCTGCCTTGCACGCAAAAACGACACTCCCTGGTGGCTGGTGGAGGGGAGTAGAGATGGCCTTGCGGTTCGCCCGGCGGTCGTTTTGCGGCGAACTTTGCGTGTTCGCGATTCGCCGAACATGCGAACATATTGAGAAATTCGCGCCCGCCATATTCTTTTACATTGTGAAGAACTTTGACCCATGACACATCCATCAGGTGGTACAGGACAGCCAATTGAGACGTTTCAGCACATGGACATACCCCCTACCTTATAAATAAACCTGATCTGGCCGCCATTTTACATTCAGTGTTTTGCCAGTGTAAGGAGAGGTTGCTGTGTGGAGCAGGGACAGGCTGTTAGGGACACCAAACGCTAGCTAATAGGGCCCCAAAAGTCATTTTAAGCACTAGTATAGGTGTGCTATCGATATGTGTGATACACAGAGGGGTGCGATATAGTTATACAGTCGTGATCAATCAGTTTTTCAGCTGATCAAAAGTTTAGGACCACACCTCCAAAAAAAAACTAAACCCCCCCAAAACAGAAATCCAACTTCCAAACATGAACTCAGTAATGAGTAGCTCCGCCGTTATTGTTTATCACTTCCAAAATTCGTTTCGGCATGCTCGATGCAAGCGTTTCCATGAGGTGAGTGGGAACATTTCTCCAAGTGGTGAAAACGGCCGCACGAAGGCCATCTACTGTCTGGAACTGTTGTCCATTTTTGCAAACTTCCCTTGCCATCCATCCCCAAAGGTTCTCAATTGGATTTAGATTAGGGGAACATGCAGGACGGGCCAAAAGAGTGTTGTTATTCTCCTGGAAGAAGTCCCTTGTCCTGCGGGCATTGTGTACTGTAGCGTTGTCCTGTTGAAAAACCCAGTTGTTACCACACAGATGAGGGCCCTCAGTCATGAGGAATGCTCTCTGCAACATCTGGACATAGCCAGCGGCCGTTTGACGCCCCTGCACTTCCTGAAGCTCCATTGTTTCACTGAAGGAAAAAGCACCCCAGACCATTATGGCGCCCCCTCCACTGTGGCACGTAGAAAACATCTCAGGTGGGATCTGCTTGTCATGCCAGTAACGTTGGAAACCATCAGGACCATCAAGGTTAAATTTTTTCTCATCAGAAAATAAAACTTTCTTCCACCTTTGAATGTCTCATGTTTGGTGCTCTCTTGCAAAGTCCAAACGAGCAGTTCTGTGGCGTTCAAGAGACGAGGTCTTTGAAGACGTTTTTTGTTTTTGAAGCCCTTCAGTCTCAGATGCCGTCTGGTGGTTATGAGGCTGCAGTCAGCACCAGTAAGGGCCTTAATTTGGGTCGAGGATCGTCCAGTGTCTTGACGGACAGCCAATTGGATCCTCCGACTCAGTGCTGATGAATTTTTTTTGGGTCTTCCACTTGACTTTTTTGTTCCATAACCCTCAGGATCATTTAAGGAATTCCAAATGACTGTCTTACTGCGTCCCACCTCAGCAGCGATGGTGCGCTGTGAGAGACCCTGCTTATGCAGTTAAACAACCCGATCACGTTCAAAAAGGGAGAGTTTTTTTGCCTTTGCCATCACAATGTGTGACTACCTGACAGAAAATGACAATGAATCCACATCTTTGCACAGATTTGGCCTTTTAAAGGCATGTGGTCCTAAACTTTTGATCAGCTGAAAAACAGCCTGTTTCAGTTTATTTGTTGTTTTCATTAAATTGAATGCTCAGCATTTTTTGCCATTTTTCAAGTGGTCCTAAACTTTTCATTAGGACTGTAATATACTTTTTTATAATGAGTCAAAAACACATAGATCTATATAGTGATCACCTGGAAGTCAGGGGCTTAGGGGCTAGGAGCTTACTAGGGCCATTTTTATATAGGGTAAGGTTCCGTACGGGGTCACTCTTATCAGGGCGGGTGGTCTGTGGTTAGGCTATCAGGGCCAAAATAGCACCCCCCTGTAGGGCAATATCAGGGACAGTTCTTTGCCCACCCTGTCCTTCAATACCACATCATCATCTAGCCCAGGGATGGATGTTTTTTTGCTAATGAGAATGGTAATGAGAACTGGATTACTCGCAGCATGATAAAAAAAATGAATAAATAAGAAACGTCCTATTGTGTCCTGTCAACTTTTGTGGTCTTCTCCTTTCCGCTAGGTACACCCTGGCATCTTCACGCCACATTCCTGTCATCCTTGCATGTCGGGTCCCACCCGGCTGATTTCCCTCGGGGGTCTTTCACTCGTTTTGTTGCACCAGGTACGCCCTGGATTCCCTCCTTTCCGTGTGCCATGTTTTCTTCTGTCTCCATTCACGTGGGTTCTGTCCCTCTCATTCACCTTCTCTTCGGGTCACACAACCCATGTCTTCCCACGCTTGGTGCGCCCAAGCGCCACGCGTTCTCACACTAATCAGGTGCACCCTGGTCTCCTTCCTGCTTACGTGTAACATTCTTCTTCCATGTTCATTCTGCTGCCACCTGGCCTGGTACGCCCAGGCCTCGCGTCTCCCACGGCAGTTATCCTCACCAGGTACGCCCTGGACCGTTCCTTGTCCATGTCTAAATGTCTCCTAACCCTGTCATTCCCAGGTTACCCAGGATCGCCCTGGTACACATTTCCTCAGTAGACTCTCTGTTGCTAGTCTTTCTGTCAGTCATAATGGTTCATGGTCTCGGCCGTGCGCTATTACCCCGTATCGTCCTGCCGGTTCCGCCCGATCCGCGCATCCCTCATATCAGGCCCACTTCAGCGGCAGTCAATGCCTTTCGTTCCTGGCATCAGTCCTGTCATATCCCACGAACGTCTGGTCGCTTTTTTCTAGTCATGGTTTCGTTAAGTCAACATGTACGGTCTTGTTCTTTTAGGTGCTAAGCTACCCCGCGGGTACAAGTAAGAATTTAGTCATCTTCTTCCAGGTAAGTAGAAAGTACGATTTGATATTTCAGCCTCCTGGCATAGCCAATTGTGGCAACATATACCGTTCTTTTCAGGTGAAATTCCCTTAGTCTTGGCGCAAGCAGCTCCGGTAAATTCAGGTAAGTTGACAGTTGCACGCCTCGCAGGGGGATCAACGCATCCCTAGGTCACCAGCTAGGTTAAGGCCCTGTACCTCGCTACGAGCATTCTCATCGGCAGCCCCGCCCCCCCCCCCCCCCGACTGCGCCCATCCTGCGATTATCCCCTACGGGACACCTGCCCCGCGGGCAGATTCTACCAGCTCCCATCATGTCCCTTTCATTTTTTCAGCTCACCATGTCTCACGTTTCCGACATCGAGGACGCTTTGTCAACTGTAGAGTCCACGGTTTCGGAGCGAGCAAGTCTCTCATCCTACTGAACTTGGACAATCCCTAAGATGATTGGCGAGCTAAACAAGCGAAAGATACGCCATTCGGCCACAGCCCGCAAGGCCGAACTGTATCGCCTGCTGTTTCGGAGCCATCCACGGCGCCCACGGAGCAAGTCTCTATGTCTACCATCCAGTTGTCCCTGACGCAACTACACGCCACCATTAATAACCTGTCCAGTTCCATCTGCGACATCAACACCAGACTCCAGGCAGTCGAAAGTAGGGACGCGTCACCTACCGCACCCATCGATCCCACTCCAGGTCCTTCCACTTCCCGGCCTTCTTCCCCAGGTAGGTTTTCTGGGGTTCCCTAGATTGCTCCCTCCTTTTTCATTCCGGAGAACTTGCGCAAAGACATACTGGCAGGCAAGGACGTCAACTTAGCGGCGGTCCTCATTTCTACCCAGGACACCGTAGAAAGCAGGACCATCGCATGCGGCGATGTGTCAGTAGTACTGAAGTCCAAAGACACACGCCTTAACAAACAACTCTCCATCCCGGAGTTTGTGCTTGCGTTTAGCCTGTATCGGGACATCATCTGTTCCGCGCAGCCAGCCAGAAGGGAGGAGCTCAACACATACCTGTACAGGGTCACGGAGCTCGGGTACAAATACGGAGGATTCACCTACTACGACTACCATAGGTCATTCTCGGCGAAGGCAGCCGCCGCCCTCGCCCAGTTTCAGCATGTCACCAACTGGGCATCCTTAGACATGGAGCTTTTCTGTAGACATGTTGCTGGACTTAGATCCCCGTATTGCTCTAATTGTCAGTCGGTGCTGCATGCTTCCGACTGGTGCCCCAACTCACACGTTACTTCCCAGGCAAAACAGCAGCCCAGCGCTTCAGCTTCCCAAAAGCCAGGTCCGCTCCTGGACAAATTAGGTCGGCCCATAGTATTCCTGGGGAAAAATCAGTTATGCAATAATTATAATTCCACTTTCTGTAACTACAATAAGTGTAAGGCACTCCATATTTGTTCCACCTGCTTCCGGGCCCATCCTCAATCCTCCTGCTCCCAACGCACTGCGAAAAGCTGACTAGCCGACATCAATGTTCCCCTTTTGATCTCCCTCCTAAAAACTCATCACAACCCCGGTTTCGTACAATTCCTGCAATCCTAATTTTCCGAAAGCTTCCATACCGGTCTCGTCACCTTGCCCCAAGGTTCATGGAAAACACCAAACCTGGTGTCAGCCACGGAGGACCCGGGCTCGGTGGATTCTCTCCTGCAGGCCGAACTGCAGAAGGGATTCATCATAGGCCCCTTTTCTCAACCACCTTTTCACGTCTACAGAGTAAGCCCCATCGGTCTGGTCACCAAGAAAAATACCAATAAAAAGCGTTTGTTCTACGATTTGTCAGCGCCTCATGCCTCCAGCATTCCAAGTCTTAACTCATTGATCCCTTCCGAAGAGTATTCGATGCAATACTCTTCCCTGGATGAAGCGACACAACTGATATTACAAGTGGGGGTGGGCGCATGGCTATCGAAAGCGGATATCTCCGATGCTTTCAAGTTATTGCCAGTCCAATCGGATCTTTGGAGGTTTTACAGAATCAAATGGAGGGACCAGTACTATTTCACCACTCGCCTCACGTTCGGGTCAAAGAGCAGCCCCTGGCTCTTTGATCAGTTCGCTCAGGCCCTCCATTGGATTCTGATAAACCGTGGCAATTGTCCCAGAGTAATCCATTACCTGGACGACTTCTTACTGATCGAAAACCCCAACCACGTGCCCGACAGGTTGGAAAGTCTCCTTAGTATTATGACTGCGTTATAGGTCCCAGTGGCACCGTCAAAGGTCGAAGGCCCCTCCACGGTCATCACTTTCTTAGGCATCTCCTTAGACACCTTTAGGATGGAGGCCAGACTCCCAGAGGACAAATTAGACAGGCTCCAAACATCCATTTCCACTCATGTGGGATCCAGGACCATGTCGAAGGGCAACTTACAGTAATTGTTGGGCTCTCTCAATTTCGCCACCCGAATCATGCCACAGGGTCGCTCCATCACATCAAGACTCCTCCAATTGTTGCCTACGGCCCCGACGCAAGACTCTCTTATTCAGCTGGATCGGGAAGCCCTGGCCGACCTAGCTATGTGGAGGGTCTTCCTATCAGAGTGGAATGGCATCTCACTGTTCGTTCCGCACTGGAGTGAGACCTTCCCGACCGTGTATTCCGATGCGGCCGCATCCGTCGGGTTCGGTGCCTTATTCGGTTGGCAATGGTTCGCGGACTATGGCCTCCCCAAATTTACTCAGACCCTCAGGCCATTCAGTCTTCCCCCCTCCTAGAATTATATCCCATCGTGGTGGCCGCCTGGTCTGGGGCAAAGAATGGAACAACATGCTGGTATCCTTCATCACAGACGGTAGTTGACATCCTCACCATCACAACCACACGGTAGTTGACATCCTCACCAAAGGCAGGTCTACCTCGCCCAAGGTCATGCGCTTCATGCGCAAACTCACTTGGCTAGCTCTAAAACACAAATTCCCACATCTCGTGCCCACATCCAGGGCATCAAGAATGTAGCAGCAGATGCCTTGTCCCGCCTAAATCTTAACCTTTTCTTCCAGGTCATGCCACAAGCCGAAAGAGTCGGGATAACCCCCCCTGGATTTCGAACCCCTGATCTTGGACTAGACAGGCACATATCAGTGGCACAGTCTCTCATCCGCAAGTCTCTGTCTGAGAACTCCACCAGAAACTACCAATCAGGTTGGAAGGCATTTAACCTCTTCAGGACACAGGGCGTACAGTTACGCCCTTATGTCCTGGTACATCGCGCGGTCATCGGAAGCCGGTGCCTGCTCAAATCATTGAGCAGGCACCTCGGCTAAATGCGTGGGGGGGGTCCCACGAACCCCCCCCCCATGTCGGCGATCGCCGCAAACCGCAGGTCAATTCAGACCTGCGGTTTGCGGCTTTTTATTGTGCGGGCGGCGGTGGTGCAATCGGGTCCCCGTGGGGGACCCGATGGCATGGAAGGCAGCACGATGCCTTCCTGAGGCATCTGCGCTGCCTTCCGGTGATAAGCCTGTGAGATCCAGCCCCCTGGATCTCACAGGCCGGAAGCTGTATGAGTAATACGCACTGTATTACTCATACGGCCAAGCATTCCAATACAGAAGTATTGGAATGCATTGTAAAGGATCAGACCTCCAAAAGTTCAAGTCCCAAAGTGGTGCATGATGGGCTCCGATGTGTTCCTGACAGGAATATATTGGCAAAAGTCTCAGCTTTTAATATCTGCTTGTATGACTAGCTAGTATAGTCAGTGGCATATCCGTTTGGTGCATTTTTTTCTGTGATTTACATAATTATATTTTCATCCGCACAATGCTCCGTTTTGTGTAGGATGCCTTTGTGGTGCATATGGACCGCGCCGGCATCCTCCATTGTACACATTTTTTTGCTGGGGATGGTCGTTTGCTGCAGTCCACATGCGGTGGAGAAACCAATGAGAAACGCGCTACAGTGTTTGGGTTTGAGCAGTTCCCCCATATTTGCCACTATATTTCTGTGATTTTGTTTTATATGTATTGAATGTGCCTTTACCTGGCATTTAAACATTCTTTTGCACCTGGTAACCTCCATCACACGGTCTGATATGGGTGTGGCTTACAGTCTTGCTTTATTCAAATTGCATTAGTTGTCCTGCTATGCAGTTGTGTGGAAGCTTGGCTGTGAGCTGGATTTTATCACCTTCAGACCGCGTTCACACCATAGTTAGCGTAGTGGTAGGACCCTTGCCATGCGGAGAGACCGTGACGTGGTGCATGATGGGCTCCGATGTGTTCCTGACAGGAATATATTGGCAAAAGTCTCAGCTTTTAATATCTGCTTGTATGACTAGCTAGTATAGTCAGTGGCATATCCGTTTGGTGCATTTTTTTTTCTGTGGTTTTCCAAGTCCCAAAGTGTGACAAAAAATAAAGTTTTCCCCCCCAAAAAATGTAAAGTTTCAAGTAAAAATAAACAAAATTTTTCCCCAAATAAAGTAAGAAAAAATTGGTAAAAAATAGGGGAAAAAAGAAAAATAGACATATTAGGTATCGCCGCGTGCTCAGAATATGGAGAAACTAAAACATCATTTTTTTTGTTTCAAAAAGATTATTGTGTAAAACTTACATAAATAAAAAAAAGTATCGATATTAGGTATCGCCGCGTCCGTATCGACCGGCTCTATAAAAATATCACATGACCTAGCCCCTCAGATGAACACCGTAAAAAATAAAAACTGTGCTAAATAAACAATTTTTTGTCACCTTACATCACAAAAAGTGTTATAGCAAGCGATCAAAAAGTCATATGCACCCCAAAATAGTGCCAATCAAACCATCATCTTATCCCGCAAAAATCATACCCTACCCAAGATAAATCGCCCAAAAACTGAAAAAACTATGACTCTCATACTATGGAAACACTAAAACATGATTTTTTTTGTTTCAAAAATGAAATCATTGTGTAAAACTTACATAAATAAAAAAAAGTATAAATATTAGGTATCACCGCGTCCGTAAAAAGTTACTCTATAAAAATATCACATGACCTAACCCCTCAGGTGAACACCGTAAAAAAAAAAAAAAAAAGTGTAAAAAAAGCCATTTTTTGGCATCTTACATCACAAAAAGTGTAATAGCAAGCGATCAAAATTATATTTGACTATGGAGACACTAAAACATGATTTTTTTTTGTTTCAAAAATGAAATCATTGTGTAAAACTCACATAAATAAAAAAATTGTATACATATTAGGTATCGCCGCGTCCGTGACAACCTGCTCTATAAAAATACCACATGATCTAATCTGTCAGATGAATGTTGTAAATAACAAAAAAACTGCTATTTCTTGTTACCTTGCCTCACAAAAAGTGTAATATAGAGCAACCAAAAATCATATGTACCCTAAACTAGTACCAACAAAATTTCCACCCTATCCCGTAGTTTCTAAAATGGGGTCACTTTTTGGGAGTTTCTACTCTAGGGGTGCATCAGGGGGCTTCAAATGGGACATAGTATCAAAAAAAACAGTCCAGCAAAATCTCCCTTCCAAAAACCGTATGGCATTCCTTTCCTTCTGCGCCCTGCCGTGTGCCCGTACAGCAGTTTACGACCATATATGGGGTGTTTCTGTAAACTACAGAATCAGGGCCATAAATATTGAGTTTTCTTTGGCTGTTAACCCTTGCTTTGTAACTGTAAAAAAAATATTAAAATGGAAAATCAGCCAAAAAAGTGACATTTTGAAATTGTATCTCTATTTTCCATTAATTCTTGTTTCTTGTGGAACATCTAAAGGGTTAACAACGTTTGTAAAATCAGTTTTGAATACCTTGAGGGGTGTATTTTCTAGAATGGGGTCATTTTTGGGTGGTTTCTATTATGTAAGCCTCACAAAGTGACTTCAGACCTGAACTGGTCCTTAAAAAGTTGGTTTTTGAAAATTTCTGAGAAATTTCAAGATTTACTTCTAAACTTCTAAGCCTTGTAACGTCCCCCAAAACTAAAATGTCATTCCCAAAATGATCCTAACATGAAGTAGACATATGGGGAATGTAAAGTAATAACTATTTTTGTAGGTATTACTATGTATTATAGAAGTAGAGAAATTGAAACTTGGAAATTTTTCCAAATTTTTGGTAAATTTGCTATTTTTTTATAAATAAAAATTATTATTATTTTACTCCATTTTACCAGTGTCATGAAGTAAAATATGTGACGAAAAAACAATCTCAGAATGGCCTGGATAAGTCAAAGCGTTTTAAAGTTATCACCACTTAAAGTGACACTGGTCAGATTTGCAAAAAATGGCCTGGTCCTTAAGGTGAAATAAGGCTGTGTCCTTAACCGCCTCCAGACCGCCTAACGCAGGATCGCGATCCGGAGGCGGCAGTCTCAGGCAGAGTCACACATATACGCGTCATCTCGCGAGACGCGAGATTTCCTGTGAACGCGCGCACACAGGCGAGCGCGTTCACAGGAACTACAGGTAAGCGAGTGGATCTACAGCCTGCCAGTGGCGATCGTTCGCTGGCAGGCTGTAGATGCAATTTTTTTTAACCCCTAACAGGTATATTAGACGCTGTTTTGATAACAGCGTCTAATATACCTGCTACCTGGTCCTCTGGTGGTCCCTTTTGCTTGGATCGACCACCAGAGGACACAGGCAGCTCTGTAATAAGTAGCACCAAGCACCACACTACACTACACCCCCCCGTCACTTATTAACCCCTGATCACCCCATATAGACTCCCTGAACACCCCCCTGTCAGGCTCCATTCAGACGTCCGTATGTGTTTTACGGATCCACTGATCCATGGATCGGATCCGCAAAACACATACGGACGTCTGAATGGAGCCTTACAGGGGGGTGATCACCCCATATAGACTCCCTGATCACCCCCCTGTCATTGATCACCCCCTTGTAAGGCTGGCTCTATTCAGAGGTCCGTATGCGTTTTGCGGATCCATGGATCGGATCCGCAAAACACATAAGGACATCTGAATGGAGCCTTACAGGGGGGTGATCAATGACAGGGGGGTGATCACCCCATGAAGACTCCCTGATTACCCCCCTGTCATTGATCACCCCCCTGTAAGGCTCCATTCAGACGTCCATATATGTTTTACGGATCCGATCCGCAAAACACATCCGGACGTCTGAATGGAGCCTTACAGGGTGGTGATCACCCCATATAGACTCCCTGATCACCACCCTGTCATTGATCACCCCCTTGTAAGGCTGGCTCTATTCAGAGGTCCGTATGCGTTTGGGGATCCATGGATCGGATCTGCAAAACACATACGGACGTCTGAATGGAGCCTTACAGGGGGGTGATCACCCCGTATAGACTCCCTGATCACCCCGTATAGACTCCCTGATCACCCCCCTGTCATTGATCACCCCCCTGTAAGGCTCCATTCAGACGTCCGTATGTGTTTTGCGGATCCGATCTATGGATCCGTAAAACACATACGGACGTCTGAATGGAGCCTTACAGGGGGGTGATCAATGACAGGGGGGTGATCACCCCCCTGTAAGGCTCCATTCAGACATTTTTTTGGCACAAGTTAGTGGAAATAGATTTTTTTTTTGTTTGTTTTTTTGTTTTTTCTTACAAAGTCTCATATTCCACTAACTTGTGACAAAAAATAAAATCTCACATGAACTCACCATACCCCTCACGGAATCCAAATGCGTAAAACCTTTTAGACATTTATATTCCAGACTTCTTCTCACGCTTTAGGGCCCCTAAAATGCCAGGGCAGTATAAATACCCCACATGTGATGCCATTTCGGAAAGAAGACACCCCAAGGTATTCGCTGAGAGGCATATCGAGTCCATGAAAGATTGAACTTTTTGTCCCAAGTTAGCGGAAAGGGAGACTTTGTGAGAAAAAATAAATAAATCAATTTCCGCTAACTTGTGCCAAAAAAAAAAAAATCTTCTATGAACTCGCCATGCCCCTCATTGAATACCTTCGGGTGTCTTCTTTCCAAAATGGGGTCACATGTGGGGTATTTATACTGCCCTGGCATTTTAGGGGCCCTAAAGCGTGAGAAGAAGTCTGAGATCCAAATGTCTAAAAATGTCCTCCTAAAAGGAATTTGGGCCCCTTTGCGCATCTAGGCTGCAAAAAAAGTGTCACACATGTGGTATCGCCGTACTCAGGAGAAGTTGGGCAATGTGTTTTGGGGTGTCATTTTACATACACCCATGCTGGGTGAGATAAATATCTCGGTCAAATGCCAACTTTGTATAAAAAAATGGGAAAAGTTGTCTTTTGCCGAGATATTTCTCTCACCCAGCATGGGTATATGTAAAAAGAGACCCCAAAACACATTGCCCTACTTCTCCTGAGTACGGCGATACCACATGTGTGACACTTTTTTGCAGCCTAGGTGGGCAAAGGGGCCCACATTCCAAAGAGCACCTTTCGGATTTCACAGGGCATTTTTTTTACACATTTTGATTTAAAACTACTTCTCACGCATTAGGGCCCCTAAAATGCCATGGCAGTATAACTACCCCACAAGTGACCCCATTTTGGAAAGAAGACACCCCAAGGTATTCCGTGAGGGGCATGGAGAGTTCCTAGAATGTTTTATTTTTTGTCACAAGTTAGCGGAAAATGATGATTTTATTTTTTATTTATTTTTTCTTACAAAGTCTCATATTCCACTAACTTGTGACAAAAAATAAAAACTTCCATGAACTCACTATGCCCATCACGAAATACCTTGGGGTGTCTTCTTTCCACAATGGGGTCACTTGTGGGGTAGTTATACTGCCCTGGCATTTTAGGGGCCCTAATGTGTGAGAAGTAGTTTGAAATCAAAATGTCTAAAAAATGCCCTGTGAAATCCGAAAGGTGCTCTTTGGAATGTGGGCCCATTTGCCCACCTAGGCTGCAAAAAAGTGTCACACATCTGGTATCGCCGTACTCAGAAGAAGTAGGGCAATGTGTTTTGGGGTGTATTTTTACATATACCCATGCTGGGTGAAAGAAATATCTCGGCAAAAGACAACTTTTCCCATTTTTTTTTATACAAAGTTGGCATTTGACCGAGATATTTATCTCACCCAGCATGGGTATATGTAAAATGACAGCCCAAAACACATTGCCCAACTTCTCCCGAGTACGGCGATACCACATGTGTGACACTTTTTTGCAGCCTAGGTGGGCAAAGGGGCCCACATTCCAAAGAGCACCTTTAGGATTTCACAGGGCCTTTTTTTACACATTTTGATTTCAAATTACTTCCCACACATTAGGGCCCCTAAAATGCCAGGGCAGTATAACTACCCCACAAGTGACCCCATTTTGGAAAGAAGACACCCCAAGGTATTTCGTGATGGGCATAGTGAGTTAATGGAAGTTTTTATTTTTTGTCACAAGTTAATGGAATATGAGACTTTGTAAGAAAGAAAAAAATCATCATTTTCCGCTAACTTGTGACAAAAAATAAAAAGTTCGATGAACTCACTATGCCCATCAGCGAATACCTTAGGGTGTCTACTTTCCGAAATGGGTTCATTTGTGGGGTTTTTCTACTGTCTGGGCATTGTAGAACCTCAGGAAACATGACAGGTGCTCAGAAAGTCAGAGTCGCTTCAAAAAGCGGAAATTCACATTTTTGTACCATAGTTTGTAAACGCTATAACTTTTACCCAAACCATTTTTTTTTACCCAAACATTTTTTTTTAATCGAAGACATGTAGAACAATAAATTTAGAGAAAAATTTATATATAGATGACGTTTTTTAAAAAAAAATTTACAACTGAAAGTGAAAAATGTAATTTGTTTGCAAAAATTTCTATTAATAACAAAAAAAGTAAAAATGTCAGAAGCAATGAAATACCACCAAATGAAAGCTCTATTAATGAGAAGAAAAGGAGGTAAAATTCATTTGGGTGGTAAGTTGCATGACCGAGCAATAAACGGTGAAAGTAGTGTAGTGCAGAATTGTAAAAAGTGGCCTGGTCATTAAGGGTGTTTAAGCTAGGGGGGCTGAGGTGGCTAAGGAGTTAAGGTTTTTTCTCACCTTCACCCTAGAGGCAACACAGACGAAGTCACATTTATCATGGCTTTCCTGGCATACTGCCACAAAGACCTTCACCTTTCATACAGTACCATCAGGTTGTATTTGTCAGGGGTCCAGCATCACCTCATGATCCGTCACCCTGGCAGCAACTCCATATTTTCCTTCCATGCCATCAAAGCCACATTGCAGGGCCTTCAGAAGAGCTCCAACAAGTCCGAACCCACCAGGCAACCCGTGTCGGGGGGACTTGTTCAGGAGGATCTCAACCTCCCTAGACGGCAATCCTTTTGGGCCATTCAAAAGCAGCATTCTCAAAGCTGCCCTCTATTTAAGTTTCTACGGCTTTCTCCGGCCCGGGGAATTTACTAGCACCTCCCCTCATAATTCGGGTCCCGTACTAAGCCAACTCACCCGCAGACACGAGCATTTAGTCTTCGCCTTACCCATTTCCAAAACCTCGCAAATAGGCCCCCCCGTACGCATTGAATATTTCCCAACTACCAACCCATGGTGCCCAGTGGCCGTCCTCAATAGATTACTAGCCACCCTAGGCAACCGGGCTCCAGCTAGCCCTTTACTTCCTTTCCCTTCACGGCCACTCTCGTCCTGGCAGTTTACCAAACACATGCGCAGCCTCGCATCAGGTTTAGGGTTTAACCCCCGGGCCATTCGTTCCGGATCGGAGCCGCCTCCGCCACATCTAAACACGGGGTCCCGGCTCACATCATATGCAAAATGAGACGATGGCAATCATCGTGTTTCTCGCGGTACATCCCGCATCCAAAAGCCAAGATCGCCAGAGCTTTCTCCGACTTGGTACTGTAAAAAATAACAACAATAAAAGGGTTGTATCAATAAACCATTTCCTACTCACATTTTTTGCCCCCTTTATTGGCCTACCCTACCCACACCACTAGCCTACCTAGTAAGATTAGGTATCAGGACTCGCATGCTAGGCTTCGCGCCGTAGCCAGGACCACAAATCTAGCAGGCTGAATTTCAGCCTGCATTGTGGGAGGGGCGTAGGGGACTTCATAAGCCCCGCACATGGGGTGCGCGTCCTCTCTCGCACCACCCTCCCGGCCCTTTTTCAATACATCTCCTTCAGGGTATGCCCCCTTTATTGGCCTGCCCTAAAGGCACACCACGTTAGATTAGGTATCAGGACTCGCATGCTAGGCTTCGCGCCGTAGCCAGGACCACAAATAAATAAATATATATATATAAAATCTGTTGTGATAGAGTCCATTCTCCTGGAAGCAGTGTCTTCCAGCTTAGTCTGCAACTGTACTCTCAGATCCCCTGAGATGTACTGCAGTGAGAGAAGATACATGAATCTCTGCCCACCTGAAAAACTTCATGGATAGTTCGAACAGAGGATTCCATGTGCCTTGATGGTTTATAAAGACCCCTGCTGTTGTATTGTCTGAATAAATCCCGACATGATGGTTTTCTATCTGGTGTGCAACACATTTTAGGGTCTCCCAAATTGCCCTTTGCTCTCTGTAGTTGGAAGATCTCAGTTTTACCATCTGAGACCATGTTCCCTGAATGGACTTTTGGTTCACGTGTGCTCCCCATCCCCAGGCACTGGTATCTGTTATCTTTGAATCAAAGATATTCCTCTTGGTAAATTTTCATTGATAAGACCAGTCTCTTGTCTAGGAATGATAGTGACTCATTACAATTTTGAAGCATAACTGGCTGTAAAGGCTTTGTATGCATCTGGGCCCACTGGACTGCTGGGATACAAGATGTCACAAGTACCAACATTTTCATAACCAGCCTCATTGTTGACTTTCCCTTGTACGATAATTATTTGGCTTTTTTGTTTAATATGACAGCCTTCTCTTCTAGTAAGAAGGATCTTTGGCATGATGAATCTAGTTCTATGCCGAGGAACGTCTTTCTTGTGAACAGATTTAATGAGGATTTCTGGAAATTGATGATCCATCCTAGATCCTGTAATGTCCTGATTACAAACTGTAATAGACGATCTTCTCATCATTCAGAACATCAAAGGAACGCAACTACCTCTGACATGATCTTTATGAAAAGTGTCGGTGCTGCGGATACTCCAGAGGGTAGGCAACATGAATTGATAATTATCCTCCCTTTGTGTTAGATTACAACCCTTAGAAACGTCTGGTGGTCTGGATGTATTGGGATATTAAAATATAAGATCAGAGCATCGTGGTTAATCATTGGTATGGCCGCCTTTACTGTTTCCATCCTGAATTTCCTGTATAATATCCGCTTGTTTAGACTTTTTAGATTTATAATTACTCTGAAGCTGTCATTTGGTTTCTCCTGCGGCTGCCATTCTCATTTCCTCAGCCGAGGCATCAGCAAAAAGCAAAACTGCCATCTTAAGTAATGGTAACGACTCTGAAATCTGCTCTCTTAGAGTATGATTATTTTTTTTTTATATGGAGTTCTAATTGTGTTAGCCATAAATGGAGGCTTCTAGCCACACAAGTATTGTAGAAGCCACATTTGACTCAACATTGCTGAGGCAGTATCCCATTTTATTTTATTTTTTTGAGAAACCCCTAGGCTTTTCAGTCTATTGGATCCTTTAGCTGAGTAACATCCTCAAAAGATAATGAAAGCTTTTTAGCCATTTTAGCTACTGAAAGATCCACTTTAGCTATTAAGGCCCAGTTTGCCGTATCTTCCTCAACAAAAGGATATCTTCTAGAGATGAGCGAATTTCATATTTAGAAATTCGTTCACGCTTCGTTTACTGGTAAAAGGTGAATTGCGTTATGGATTCCGTTACCACGGACAAAACTTTAGAGGCATTCCGTTATTCATTCAGTCATAATAGAAGCCTATAGGTTGCAAAACGGATCCGTCCCGTTTATGTTATGCAGGAGAGGACTCCCCTGCATAATGGAAACGGGACGGATCAGTTATACAGGCCATAGACTTCTATGATGGAATGCCTTTAGAGGCATTCAGTTATTCATTCCGTAATAATAGAACTGCGTTATGGTCCGTGGTAACAGAATCCATAACGCAATTCACCTTTTACCAGTAAATGAAGCATGAACGAATTTCATAATCTGAAATTCGCTCATCTCTAGTATCTTCTTTTCAACCCTCTAGGTAAGAAATCCCTCCCGTCAGGCTTAGACCATTCATTTAAGATCAGATTTTTTTTATATTATCATGGACTGAGAATGCATTTTTTTGTTTTACACCAAGACCACCAAACTTTTTTTATACTGAACCGTTTTAGGCTTCTCAAAGAGGACCTGTCACCAAAATATGCAATGCAATCTGACAGCACTATGTTGTAAAGCAGGAGAAGCTGAGCAGATTGATAAACATTTTTGTGGGAAAAGGTTCAGTAAAACCTGTAATTTATACGTTTATCTCTTTGCTTTTTCTACCTTCTGTGAACAGCTACTGGTACAGGGAGGAGAGCTCATCAGTGATTGATGGCACTGTGTATATAAGTGTGCATAAGAGATAGCCGTCAGTCACTGATGACACCTCCCTCTTGTACCGATGGGTATTAACAGAGCTGTAGATGTAAAAATTACAAGTTTTACTGAATCTTTTCACATAAAACCATATAATCAATCTGCTCAGCGCCTCCTGCTCTATAACATGCTGCCTGCAGATTGCATTTAAATTTGTGTGACAGGTGCTCTTTAATATCCTCTAAACCCATAGTACTTCTTACAGCCTTAATCAATTTCCCAATATCCTCATTGGAAAAGTAGCAACCAATTAGATTCTACGTTTCACTGTCCAAAGGAGCTCTGGAAAATGAGGTGGAATCTGATTTATCAAACTGGTGTAGAGGGAGAAGAAAAGGGTAGAGAACATGAAAAGATGTCAGGCTTCACATCTGAGATCTCAGATTATCTACTCACACGAGCACCCAGACCAGAACAACAGAGTGCAGATCACATATCTTCATAATTGTAGGCTTCACATCTGAGTCACTGGATTAACTGTACTTTAAATCAGCCTTGTGAAGAGTACTTTAAATTATTCCAAAAGTTTACACAAATATAGCACTTTCAATTCTGGACTCTGGTTTGGGATTCAAAGAATTTTACTATAATTTTGTTTACCAGTCACTGGTTGGAATAATTACCTGTATTATGTTGTGTACATTAGACATGTTAATATAGTCTTTGCCTTAAGCCCATTTTCAGGTAAAAAAAATAATTAAAAAAATGACAGTACCACGAAATAGGAGTTAAACTCTTTATTCCATTCAGAGGCATCTGGCAAGTGGAGCTGCTTGGGGGCACATTACAGATGAAATATGATCCATGCTTTGCAGATATTAAATTCATTTACAGTATAAATTTCTACTGTATCTATTGCCAAAATACTCCAAGTTACCAAGTCTCAATTGAAAATAACATGATTACCACACTAACAGTCTAGAAATTTAAAGAGATATGACAGTATTTAAATCAGCAGATGTAAATGCAGCACCTATCTGTAAAGAAAAGTTCATGGAAAATAATCAAGTTATGTCTGCTTCATCATGTTAAGAAAAAAAGAAAGTCGGGCCTATATTTAGACCACAACGAACGTTTACTGTTATTTTAATGACTTTCATCGTTCAGTATTTTAAATCAAAGTAAGAAAAATTTCTAAACACTAACTGTCACTTGTCAAGAAAAAAAAAAAAAAAAAAAAAAATCAGGTTTTTCTTAAACTACAACATAAGTTCAGAGTTTTTTTAATTTTTTTATTTTTAACCAAATTAGTAAGATGTAGATGATGAAGAAGAAAGAAAGAAAGAAAAGCACTTCAGACCATTAAAAAGAAAAAAGAAAGAAAGAAAAATAGATCTGTACAACAATGATCTTTGGGAAATTATCTATTCTATGTAGAAATGCCTCTATTTCAATATGACTCTAAGAGGTAGATCAACAAAATGATGAAACAAATGGTTTTTGCTAGTTGTGCCCCTCAAATCAGTGCAGCATGGTGATTGTGATCATCTCATGCACAAAAACATCACAAAAAATAAAGGTTCAGAGGTAAATCGCATGGCTCTGTTAAGACCACACATACACACACACACACACAGCAGTCTTTATGCACCATGTGTTGCCACATTTTCTAAACTGAGGTAGACTGAAGTTTATTGTAGAAACTTGAATGTGTAAATATTACCACAATCATTCAAATTACATTCTGAAATTAAAAGAATTTGGTAGCTATCATTTTCCCTGCCTTTTGATTTATTTATTTTTTATCTCTTATACTCTTGTGCTGTCAGAAGTATGTGGCGACGTCATCCACATGCCCCTGGCCGCTGAAGGGTAAATGGTTGGTTGCAAAAAAAAAAAAAAAAAAAGTGTGCATAAACCCTGCTGTATCTATTTTAAACCAAAAGAGACGGTTGTATTCAGCTTTAAACCTTCCAAGTAACTTTGTGTGGCCCTTTTATATCTTATTTTTTTAATTTTTTTTTTATTCTTTACTGAGGCTGGATATGTAAACGTAAGCCTGTCGTTAGCTTTCATGTGATCAAACAACTGTCTGATCCATCCCCTGTTCCCTCTCCCCCAGTCATGGTAACTGAATGTAATATGCGTTGATCTGCTGGGAAGCATGAGTTTGATGGTTATGGGAAGGGGGAAAAAAAAAAAAATAGAACGGAAATATATATATTTATATATTTTATACATATATATATATTTTTTTTTTTGCTCCCACAGATCAAGTATGGTTTTCTTTTAGTTTACCAAACTGACGATGAAGCTTGCTCTTTGAACAGAATGGCAAAGTTCAAACGGGCTGCAAATGTTTATATGTAGCACTATTAGGTAGTGATGGTCAAAGGCACAAAGGGTTCATTGCATTCAACCAAGCAGCACGAAGAAAAATGAAAAAAAAAAAAAATCCAGTCTTCTAGCACTCTTACATAACAGATAAAATGAAAAACAAAAAAGAAAAAAACAAAAATCACAAACCCAGCTGGCCTCTTTCCATCACTTCCTTGTGTGGTGTTCCCAGAAAAAAGTACCGTCAAACTTTTTTTCATCCCATAGTAAAAGAAAAATAAACGGCATTGCTGCTATCAATATGGTGGCGTCTTTCAGTATCTATTATTTGAACATTCACTGACTTTTGTAGCAAAATGATGGTGTGGAAGGCTTCAGAGCAACTGAGGCAACTCCCCATCTTTTACTCCCATCAGCCATCAGCTAGCAGATGCATTCTCTGACCAAATATTTTTGCACCTCTAGCTGGTAGCTGATATTTTATTTATTTTTTATTAAAAAAATAAAATGCTCAAGAACTATTAGCTTTATAAAGTATACAAAATACAAAAAAAAAGTTTTAAAATAAAAATAAGAAAAAGCAAAAAATAAAAATAAAAAAAAAAGGAACAAATTTCTCATTGAGGTACTAAATGCCTGAGGTAGTTTAGTAAAATGCATATTCATCTTTTTATGCCCTGGCCAACACCTTTCTACACTTCCCTTAGGTTATTCATGGCAGTGTTAAGTAAAAATGCAACCAAATAAAATAAAAAAAAAGCCACTTGTTCAACACTGGGACTAACACTTAAGCCTCTTTCACACGGCCATTGTGGCTCTGTTCCGTGCATCGGGGACCGCAATTTGCAGTCCCCATTGCACGGGCAACGTCCATGCGGTGGCTGGGACAGATCTAGACCCATTCAACTTGAATGGCTCCGTGATCCGCCCGTTCTGCAAAAAGATAGAACAAGTTCTGTTTTTTTGCGGAATGGAAGCACGGATCGGAACCCCACGGAAGCACTCTGCAGTGCTTCCGTTCCGCATCTCCGGATTTGCGGACCCATTCAAGTGAAAGGGTCCGCATCCGTTCTGCAGAATGCACACGGCCGGTGCCCCATGTATTGCGCCCCTCAATACGGCCACGGGAGCACTACGGCCGTGTGAAAGAGGCCTTAATCTCATCAATATCCGACCTTGAACACTAACCAACCAATAATCCCACCCTCTAGTAATTTCTTTTAATATAACTGGACGTATAAAGAGCAATGCCTTTTCTTTTTACACCAGAGAACTCATAAGAGAAAGCTTCATTAAACAAAGTTCTAAAATTGTTGGGGGGATAAGAACAATAATAAAAAAAAAAAGACTAACAAGGTTTATGTTAACTCGTGAGAATAGATCAAAAGGGAAGTGAAGGGGTCCTTATATTTTTTTTCTTTTCTTTTTTCCTTTTTTTTTTTTTTTTTTTTTAAAGCTGGGTTTCATACGTTTGAGAGCCAAAATTACATTCCTCAGAGACAGTTTATTTGTTGCCTGGTCCTCAAACAGGTGACAAGCTAGTTGGCATTTTGTAACCACTTAGCGCAGACAGGTGTGGGTCCCTGTCAATTACTCAGTCTGTCTTTGGTCTGGCATCTGTCTCTGTGAAGGGCTATGTTCCTGAACCTTTATTTTCGTCTTGGCTGGGGCTGTCCACTTTGTGCGGTCTTCTGCTGTTGCTGCTGTTGTCTTCTTACCTGAGCCAATATTTCCTGAATTTTCCTCTGTGCAAGCTTAAAGTTAAGAAACAAACATTAACACAGGTGTACAAGCCCAATGAAAAAAGCACCACACATTAAAAGTACATTGCTGGTTTTAACCCCCTTCCTGACCACCCACCCCAAATTTACCGTGGAAGTCAGGTATTTAATGTGTAACTACCCTTTTTTGATATATTACAGGGACATATCAAATTGTTGATCAGCGGGGGTTCCATCTCGGAGACTCCCCACCGATCGCTTGAATGAGGAATCAGAAGTGCTCAGCTGACAGACGATCTCAGACTTTCTATTGAAAGTGTCTACAGATGCGTGATCAACAGCAAGAATAAGCAGCGCTTGGCTAAGTGCTCCTGACTCCTCGTTCTATAGTTGGTGAGGGTCTCCGAGCTTGGACCCCCACCAATCAACACTTTTGATATGTCCCTATGGCATATCAAAGATTTCACTTAAAAAAAAAAGTTATTCTTTAAATATGGCGCCTGCTCATGTCTTAGATAGCAGAGTCCCAGCTCTAATATTCGTAATAACACCATTTGCAGACATTTAACCCTTCAGATGCCATGGTCAAATGTGAGCACTTTAAGAGCAAGTTAAGTATTTAAAAAATAAAATACTCATTGCCGCGTCCCAAAATGTCTGTACTATTAAAATACTGCGGAAAAAAAGGCCGATTCATCTTTTTGTCGCTTCACCTCCCAAAAACAAATTCACACTCCAAAATTTTAAAAAAACTGAAAACTACAGATTATCACAAAAAAATAAGCCCTCACACAGCTTCATAGATGCAAAAATAAAGTTATGGGGTTCAGGATATGGTGATGCAAAGCAAAAAAATAAAATAAAAAATTAATAAAAACAAAATAAAATCACGATTTTAAAAAAAAAAAATATTAGGACACAAGAAAAACTATACAAATGTGGTTTCGCTGTATGCAGAGAATGTCGTTTTACAGTGCAGGGAGTGCCATAAAAACAACAACTAAAACTGACGTGGAATTCCACCTCATTTTGAATTTTTTTTTCCAGCATCCCAATACATTGTATGCATTTTAGCTACAACTTGTCCCACAAAACAAACAAAACGGCTCTCATATGGCTATGTGAAAGCAAAAAATAAAAGTTATGGCTCCAGGAAGGCCAGGAGTAAATAAAATCAATAAATAAATGGCCAGTTCTGAAAGGGTTAATGTATACAACTATGTGACAAAATGCCATAGCATAGCCCAGAACTGCCTAAAAATGCATTTCAGACAATGGGGAGGAGTTGAGATAATATTTTGGATTTGTAGTGGATTCAAGTTACTTATCCCCTACTCTGTGTGAACTTTGATATCATAACCATTTTGTGCGTTTCTTCCTTCCAGCTTATATAGTTTAAATATAGATGCCCATGTATCTAGCACTATTTTATCAGCAAATGCTGCAAAAAAAACAAGAAAATTACTCTACTTAAAGTTTCCAAAAATACTAAATGAATGCACCAAGTTTGATGTGGCATTATGGTCCAGTTTGACATTAACACCCGCTTACCACTAGGGGGCTCTGGGATACAGAAGATAAGGGAGTTCCGTCTGCTCAGATTTATTTTAATCTAAACTAAAACCGACACCTAGACTCTGTTCCCGTTACAGTGGTCATAGTTCAATGGAAAAAAACAAAATAAAACTACTCCATGGATAGAGCAGTGTACCCCCCTCCTCCTCAATATGTACAGGCAATTTGCCATCCAAGGCTTTTACCACAGTCCTGAAAATGGTGGTGGGGCGTGCAACTCTATACATGGGTGGTCAACTCCTTTAACATGAACTCATCACACTAACAAAGTGCTATCTGTGGGCATCCTACAGAGCAGAATGAGCTGAGACAGGAAAAAGCTTCAGTATAACTTGTCATTTATTCATTCAAACCTCTGCTCTGCTTTCTGAGCTTAGTAGTCCTTTGGGCAGTCCTACTCCATAACCGACAGCCTTCCCTCTATGTGACTGACTGCACAGAGTAAGACCCACCACATGATGACTAAGCTCAGAAAGTGCAGAGATTTAATGCAATTTCCATGCGACAGGTTTGCTTTAAAAAGCATCTGTCAGCTCTCAACCCTGTTAAGCCGCACATAATGCCTGGGAAGGCTGACCCCGCTGATTAAAATGACACTTTAGTTAAGCCAGCCCATTGTGGTGTTTAGGTGAAATCCTTTTAATGAATAAGACAATTTGGGCTTAAAGGGGTATTCCAGATGTGACACATTATCCCCTATCTGCAGAATAGGGGATACCTATTAGATCAGTGGGGTCCTACAACTGGGACTCCCACAGATCACAAGTACAGAGACCCTGTACTTCTCAGGTGGCAGGTTGGGCATCCAACTGTAGCTCCATTCAACTATACAGGAATTTTGGAGGCAGCCAAGCACAATGCTTGCCTACTTCTAGAACTCATGTAGAGATGAATGGAGCTGCAGTGCAATTTTGGGGACTACAGCCTGATCTCTGCACACTTAAACCCTAATTTGCATTCTTTTTTAAAAAGAAGAAGGATTTTACCAACAGAGGGCTCTATCAGGCATTATGCCTGGCTTAATGGGGGTTGACCCTGCAGACAGATAAATCTTCTCCAATATGTGCAACTTACCTGGCTTGCATAAAAGTGGCCTGTTATTTTAACAACCACTTGATCATTTTCATCTGGAGTTTGATCACGGGGAACAACAACTTCTGCACTTGTTAGATTTTGAAGCTCGTTAACCTGCAATAAGATTAAATCATCGTTATGATGGCGCTAATCGTCTGCAAACAGTGCAAAAATAAACATGCAAGCTAAAAGACTGTAGATTGTCCTTTCTTTATCCTAGCAGCTTGTTGCCACCACTAGGGGGAGCTAAGCTTACGGCATACCGTGTTATTGAGTTCAATGTATAAACTGTATGCAGTAGCAGCTTGTTCATATCTGTACCAAAGGTACAGAAAAATGGCAAAAAAGTTGTCAGTTTTAATCCCCATTTGTTTAAATGGGTGCAGCTGACCATCAGGTTATGCTCGGAGTCTGCTCTGTCTGGTTTCCACTATTTTTGGCGGAAGAAAGGCTCACCTACAGGGGTTTTTCTCCCCCCCCCCCCCCCCCTACATTTCATTGAATTGTGAATGCAGATGTGAACAACCCTTTTAAAGCTCATGCTAGTAGCGGCTGCATGCAGAACGAATTTTATCTTTTAATTAGATTTACACAGGTAATTTGTAGACCATACAGCTGTAAAGATCTATTGGGCCAGGTTTATCATTCAGATAACAGTTTTGCAGCATAAACTGCATGTCCGAGTTTCTCAACGGCACTTATAAGAACTATTCTAACCAGACGTGCTCTTGTACGCTGCATTACCTGCACATACCATGTACAAACACTAAAAAGTATTTAAAGAATTAGTGGTAAGAATATCACAGCATGTGTAATAAAGGAGGTAATATTTCTGTATGCAACATACAACATGGTTATTTCTCATGTAATGAACTGGACCATGGATAGCATTGACTGAAGTTGAGGGCTTATCACTTGGAGAAGACATGGTGTCATTTTAAAGAGTAACTAAACTTTTACACTAACTTAATATGTTGTCCCTAACCCCCTAAAAAAAAAATTCTAATATACTTTATTAATTTTAACATTTTTTACCGTAACTTTTCATCCCTTAAGCGCACCATTCACTGGTGCGCTAAAAGTCAGTTCTCCTACACCGGTGTACGGAGTACTGATTTTATGAATGGGGCCGCAGCAGCACAGGCATATTGCTGCTCTTGTCCATGTTCCCTGGAATATTACTAACTGCTGGATTAGCACATAGGTACCCTGTACCCATCTACTATGCCAGGATTAGCTAAGCAGAGCGGGCTCCTGCTTCTGCCTGCTCCGCTCAGCTAAGAGAGGCTACATGCAGTTCTCTTAGCTGAGCGGAGTAGGCAGAAGCAGGAGCCTGCTCCAATAAGCTACGCCTGGCTTAGTAGATGGGTACAGGGTACAGGGTACCTATGTGCTATGCCAGCAGTTAGAAATAGTCCAGGGAGCACAGGCAGGAGCAACAATATGCGCTCCTGCCCATACTCCTTGCGCTGCTGCTGCCCCATTCATAAAAAGAGTACTCCGTACACAACTGACAGCTCAGTGTTGTAGGGAGAACTGAGTTTTAGCGCACCAGTGAATGAAGTGAGCTTTAGGGATGAAAAAGTACGGTAAAAATAGAAAATAAAGTATATTAGAAAGATATTTTTTTTAGGGGGATAGGGACAACATATTAAAAGTTAGTATAAAAGTTTAGTTACTCTTTAAAGTTTTATGCACTGTATGTGCAAACTTCTAAAGATGCAAAAAAGTGGATATCTAAACCAGACAGTGGGATTACGGTGATGCAATTCTTTGTAATTATCATGGTCCTTCCCACCTTTATCATCTCCCCATCTAGTCACTAAACACTTTACCTGCTTAATAAACTCTGGAAACCTGAACCAAAGTTATAAAGTACGGCTTTGACAAAAAAAAGGGGTTCACATCCTGGGGTCAAATCCAAGTTGTTGAACCTTAGTCCCCTACTACTATCCATGAAATTACTATTTTTCGCTTTATAAGACGCACCCCAGGTTTAAGAGGAGGAAAATAAAAAAAATATTTTTCATCAGAACTCATATCAGATCAGCCCCCCCATAAATATCAGAACACATCAGCCCCCCCTTATCAGGACATCACATCAGCCCCCCTTATCAGGACTCATCAGCCCTTCATGTCAGAACCCCATCAGACCTCAGATCAGCCCACATAGTGAGACCCCCATCTAGACCTCAGATCAGCCCACATAGTGAGACCATCAGACCTCAGAAGTCACGCTCCTATGTCATCCCGGCCTGCGCTGCTCTGTCACCTGACTGCGTGCAGCGTCAGGTCATAGTGCGCGTACTACGTCCTGACGCTGTACGCGGTCAGGACAGTGAAGCGCCAGCCCCATGAATGAAGACCGGGAGGGTGAGTACAAGCGATTGCGGCGCTTCGTTCCTCGCTCCCAATGGATACTAGTGAGCGCTCACTAGTATTCGCTTTATAAGACGCATAGCCATTTCCCCCCCCCCCCCCCCCCTTGGGAAGAGATTCAGCATAACTCAAGACTAAAATTAACACAAAATGGACTAAAATCTAAACTTCTAATGGTATCACTTACAGTTTTGCCTCCTTTGCCGATAACACGTCCAGCAGCATAAGATGGCACTTTAATATGGGCTTCGAGTTTAACTTCCTCCTTGGGTCCAAAGAAGTTTTCTTCTTTAAGTTTTCCATAGATCCTTCCTTGAGCCTGAAAATGAAAAGCATATTTATATATCACAAACAAAGAAGACTACAATTGACCAATACAGAGTAGTTCTAGAGTGGATCGGGTTTACTTAGACATTTCAAGGACTAAACTTGTGCGAGTATGGAACAGGCAGATTCTCATTTTTTCTAAACATTTCTAAGTGTTGATTTCCTGTTGTGGTGTCAGGATATTACATGTTAATGGAAATAAGCTTCCAATAGAGCGCAAAAGCTCACTCTTCTCTTGGTATTTGTCCAAAGCTTGTAATGTCAAAGTATTTTTAATCTGGGATTTTCAGGTCATGTGACTGTCTAGACCGAAAGCTGGTTACCATTCAGACATGTCCGTAATAAATAAAACAGAGGTGCAGCAGAGAGGAAAAAAAATGGTCAAATACTACAGCTTTTATTTCATTTATGCTTGTGTTATATATTTGTGTGAAATGTTCAAATGAACAGCAGGATTAGTTTAATTGAATCTGCCAATTAAAGGGGTTCCCCAGTCATCTCCTCTAATTAGCCTATGGCACTAACCTGTGCCGGAAAGACATATTAGGGTGGGTTAACGGAAAAAAACGGAATCCATAAGACGGAAGTCAAAACTGAAGCCTTTAAGAGGCATTCCGTTTTAATCTGTCTTCATAGAAGTCTATGGGAATCATAACGGATCCATCTGGTTCCTGTTATGCAAGACGGAAAACAAAGTCCTGTCAACAGGACTTTTTTCTCAGTTCTGCATAATGGAAACAGGACAGATCAGTCATGATTCCCATAGACTTCTATTAAGATGGAAAGCCTTTTAAAGTCTTCCATTTTGCATTCTCTCATAACACAAGTCTCTAGGCAGTATAACGCATCCGTCCTTCCGTCTCATGGATTCCGTTATAACCATGTTATAACGAAAAGCCATAACGGAATCCAGAACGCACATGTGAACCCACGCTTACTTACTCTCCCTCACTCTTGGCTTCTCTTTTCGGGTCCCAGCTGCATTTGGCAGCTTCTTTTCCTGTTCAGCCTCATTGACTTCAATGCAGCTGAACAGGAAAAGAATCGGGACCTGGGCGGAGGAGCCTGCAGTGAGCGCTGCAGAGACAGCAGCATAGGACGAGCATGGGAGAGTGGGTACTACATGAAACATCTGCCCTCTGCAGGTTAGTACCAAGGGCCAATTAGAGGAAGTGATCGGAGAACCTCTATTTTCCAAGAAGCGTTTGGAGGTTTCTCTCCATCAGCATGCTGACTGCTAAGGAAATACACACATTCGCCTCATTCTGCATGGGGTAATATTTGGTCAGATTGTTGCAAATAATTTGCAGTCACTGCAAATTCTATTTATGAATTGCTGCTCATGAATTTTCTAAAACAATAGCTTATCAAACTATGATCACAGGGCTAATCCAGTAATAATGGAAAATGTCCTCAACCAGTAATTCCCATTCTACAAAAAGACTTGTAGAAATCTTGCAGAGAACAGGATCATCTTGTCCATCATTATTTCATTGGGGAGGTCCGACTGCTTTCATCAATACAAACAAAGTAGAGAGGAGTGAAACGGTCTCATCGACCAGAGTCGTTCACCTGCGAGGTGCTTGCCCCGCTGCTGAAGAAGCTCCCCCCGGATGCTTGATTGACAGGGCTGGACATGACAATGTCGCACCTGTGCCAACGGTCTGAGTACCAGCACAAAGGCGAGGGCTCTGCTTCCGAAGTAAGGAATGTTCAGGAGTCCATTGTCAGACTCCGGTTCCTGGGCCCTGCCAGAGTAAATTATTAGAAGCCTAAGGGCTGTATTAGACCTGCAGGGGGTCGGCCAGATCATTGCTAACAAGCGCTCGTGGGAATGCTAGTTAGCGATGAGCTGCCTGTGTAAAAGTGCTGCCAATTAAATGAGCAAACTCTCGTTCATCGGGCAATCGCATTTTTTAAGCAGGCTAAAAAAATCGTTTACTGGCAGCACATTGTGCTGTCTAATTACAATCTTAGGAAACAATATTTCTGTATGGAAATGAGCTATGGCATTAGTGATAGCTCCTTTCCATACTGTGGAGGAGATCACTGCACCCAATAAAAGCAGCGGTCTCCTTCACTGACAAGAAGACGATTGTTGAGATGGAACGCTTCATAATGCTCCTGAGCAGGTGCAATACTGCTTTAAAGGGGTTTTGCCACTTCAGCAACTACCGTATATACTCGAGTATAAGCCGACCCGAGTATAAGCCGAGGCCCCTAATTTTACCCCCAAAAAATGGGAAAAATTATTGACTCGAGTATAAGACTAGGGTGGGAAATGCAGCTATAATGCAGAGTGTATGTGTATATAATGCACACACTCTACATTATATACACACATCTGCAAGAGGGTGACTCAGATTGATGGGAGTCTGACTCCCTGTATTTAATGCAGAGTGTGTGCATTATATACACACACACACTGCATTAAATACAGGGAGCCATCCACAGATCCCCCTAAACAGTGCCATCCACAGATCCCCCCTACAGTGCCATCCACAGATCCCCCTACAGTGCCATCCACAGATCCCACTCCCCGACGCTCACAGCAGTACCGGTATATTTATAAACTAATCAGTACTTTAACTTTAATCATTGCTCATTGCTGAGCTCTTTACTCACATTATTTGGCTATCTTACTTTGTCTTAGCTCCGGTAATAGCAGGCAGTGCGGGCTGGCGGTGCTCACTCACTGACGTCACGCGCCTGCTCCTCTCACTAGGCGGCGCAGGCGCGTGACGTCAGTGAGTGAGCGCCGCCCCCCGCACTGCCTGCTATTACCGGAGCTATTAGACAAAGTAAGATAGCCAAATAAATAACCCAGGGCTTTACTCATCATCTCCTGGGGGGCCCCGTGGGCCCCCCTGACTTAGGGGCCCGGTCGCGACCCCTATAGCTACGCCACTGTTGGTCTGTATTATGGCAATGTAAGTTGCCATAATACAGACCTAGACTCGAGTATAAGATGAGGGGGCTTTTTGAGCACAAAAATATGTGCCAAAAAACTCGTCTTATACTCGAGTATATACGGTAGTATTTCTTATGCAGAGAAAGTTTCCATGGTTACGACCACCCTGCAGTCCAGCAGCATGGCCGTGCTTGTACACTACAGAAAAAAAGCACCAGCCTACGAGAGCTCACACGGTCCTGGGCAACAGAGAGGCTGGCATTTTTTCTCATAGTGTGTAAAGCATGGACACCGCTGCTGGATTGCAGGACGGTCATAACCATGGAAATGATCAGTGTATAATGTGATGGATAAAGGAATCCAGCCAGCAAAGGAGGCAATATGGACAACGACAATACATTAGTAAGTGCCTTGTATTAACTTTCTCTACATGATAAATGGATGCTATATGTGTGCTGTCCACATTTTTTTGTGGCCCCATAGAAATGAACGGGTCCGCATTTGATCCGTAAAAAACGCAAGCCGAAAAGAGATTCGTGTGTATGAGGCATAATTGTGTATACATATGTACATAGCTCTCAGTCACTGATAGTTGACCGGGGGCAGTCTTCACCACTTCCAGACCGGGCCATTTACCCCCTTCCTTACCAGGACTAATTTAGAAAATCTGACAGGTGTCACTTTATGTGGTAGTAACTTTGGAATGCTTTTACTTATCCAAGCCATTCAGAGACTGTTTTCTCGTGACACATTGTACTTCAGGTTAATGGTAAATTTGAGTCAATATGTTTTACCTTTATTTATAAAAAAAAATTGTGAAAAAATTCAGTTTTCGAAATTTTAATCTCTCTGCTTAGGCAGATAGTGATGCCTCATAAAATATTTATTAATTAACATTCCCCATATGTCTACTTTATGTTGGCATAATTTTAGTAATGTAAATTTATTTTTTTAGGACGTTAAAAAGGTTTAGAATTTTAGAAGCAATTTTTTAAATTTTTAAGAAAATTTCCAAAAGTCAAATTTTTTTTAACCACCTCAGCTCCCCTAGCTTAAACCCCCTTAATGACCAGACCACTTTTTACACTTCTGACCTACACTACTTTCACGGTTTATTGCTCGGTCATACAACTTACCACCCAAATGAATTTTACCTCCTTTTCTTCTCACTAATAGAGAGCTTTCATTTGGTGGTATTTCATTGCTGCTAACATTTTTACTTTTTTTGTTATTAATCGAAATTAACCGAAATTTTTGCAAAAAAATGACAATTTTTCACATTCTGTTGTAGAATTTTTCAAACAAAACTACATTTCTATATAAATTTCTCTCAAAATTTATTGTTCTACGTGTCTTTGATAAAAAAAATGCAATAAGTGTATATTTATTGGTTTGCGCAAAAGTTATAGCATTTACAAACTATGGTACAAAAATGTGAATTTCCGCATTTTGAAGCAGCTCTGACTTTCTGAGCACCTGTCATGTTTCCTGAGGTTCTACAATGCCCAGACAGTAGAAACACCCCACAAATGACCCCCATTTCAGAAAGTAGACACCCTAAGGTATTCGCTGATGGGCATAGTGAGTTCATGGAAGTTTTTATTTTTTGTCACAAGTTAGCGGAAAATGATTTTTTATTTTTTTTCTTACAAAGTCTCATATTCCACTAACTTGTGACAAAAAATAATATTTTACATGAACTCGCCATGCCCCTCACGAAATACCTTGGGGTGTCTTTCCAAAATGGGGTCACATGTGGGGTATTTATACTGCCCTGGCATTTTAGGGGCCCTAAAGCGTGAGAAGAAGTCTGGAATATAAATGTCTAAAAAATGTTACGCATTTGGATTCAGTGAGGGGTATGGTGAGTTCATGTGAGATTTTATTTTTTGTCACAAGTTAGTGGAATATGAGACTTTGTAAGAAAAAAAAATATATCAATTTCCGCAAAAAAAAAAAAAAATCTATTATGAACTCGCCATGCCCCTCAAAAGTGATCTTTATAGTGCCGCAGCGATTTTACGGTGTTTTTGCAGTGATCAGAAGAAAAAAAAAAAACTGTCACTGCGGTGGGGCGGACTGAACGCAAGTGTGCGCACAAGATCAGGCCTGATCGGGCGAACACTGCGTTTTTGTAGAGCCTATAGAACATGTCCTATTCTTGTCCGCAATTGCGGACAAGAAAAGGCATTTTCTATATAGTTCTGGCAATGTGCGGATCCGCAAAATGCGGAAAGCACATTGCCGGTGTTCGTGTTTTGCGGATCCGCGGTGTCCGTGTTTTACGGATCTGCAAAACACATACGGACGTCTGAATGGAGCCTTACAGGGGGGTGATCAATGACAGGGGGGTGATCAGGGAGTCTATATGGGGTGATCACCCCCCTGTAAGGCTCCATTCAGACGTCCGTATGTGTTTTGCGGAGTCTCATATGGGGTGATCAGGGGTTAATAAGTGACGGGGGGGGGGGGGGGGGGTAGTGTAGTGGTGTTTGGTGCTACTTACAGAGCTGCCCGTGTGTCCTCTGGTGGTCGATCCAAGCAAAAGGGACCACCAGAGGACCAGGTAGCAGCTTTATTAAACGCTGTTAACAAAACAGCGTCTAATATACCCTTTTAGGGTTAAAAACAAAAACAAAAAAAAAAAACGCATCTACAGCCTGCCAACGAATGATCGCTGCTGGCAGGCTGTAGATCCACTCGTTTACCTCCCGATCCTGTGTGCACGCGTTCACAGGAAATCTCGCGTCTCGCGAGATGACGTGCCGATGCGTCCAGGAGGAATAACCCTGCCGCCGCCAGGATGCAATCCTGCGTTCGGCGGTCCTGAGGTGGTTAAAGACCAGTTCAGTTCTGAAGTCACTTTGTGGGGCTTACATAAACAACCCATAAATGACCCCATTTTAGAAATGACAGCCCTCAAACTCTTCAAAACTGGTTTTAGAAATGTTGTTAACCCACAGGAAGCAAAATAGAAGTGATATTTAAAAATGTCACTTTTTTTTTTTTGCAGTTTTCCATTTTAATAAATGTTTTCCTGGAACACATCAAGGGTTAACAAAACAAGCCTCAATATTTATTACCTTGATTCTGTAGTTTGCAGAAACACCCCATATGTGGTCGTATACCACTGTTTAGGCACACAACAGGGCCATATGGTTTTTGGAGGTAAGATTTTGCTGGAATGGTCTTTGGGCACCATGTTGCATTTGAAGAGGCCCTGAGGTAACCCCACAGTAAAAAACCCCAAAAGTGACCACATTTTGTAAACTACACCACCCAAGGAATGTTTCATAGAAAAATTTAATATATATTTTTTTTTTACAAGAAAATGGTGCTTTAGGCCCAAACTTTTTTTCACAAAAGATAAAAAAGAGAATATCCCCCCCCCCCCCCCACTACCCACTTTCTGCTGAATACAGTAACACCCCAATTGTGGTCGTAAACTGTTATTTGGGGATACGCCAGGGCTCAGAAGGGAAGGTGTGGCATCTGGATTTTCTAATATGAAATTTTCTGTCATAGTTTTTAAGAGCAATACCTTTTTTTTATTTTTTGTTGAATGAGCTGCGTGAGGGCTTATTTTGTGCGAGACAAGCTGTAGTTTTTATTGGCACCATTTTGGGGTACACTTAGGTTTTTTTTAAAAAAAAAAAGACATTTTGGTAAAAAGCCTTTTAGAAAAAAAATATAAAATCATGTTTTTGTGTTGCCATGTTCTTAGAGCCATTTTTTTCCCTATTTATCTGGCTATAGTCTTGTGTGAGGGCTTGTTTTTTGCTGGACAAGGTGACGTTTTTATTGGTACCATTTTGGTGTACATACGACTTTTTGATTGATTGATATGTTTTATTGTGCGGTGAGGTGACAAAAAAAAACTGTTTTGGCATAATTTTTATTAGTTTTTTTTACGCCATTCACTTGATTGGGTAGATCATGTGATATTTTTGTAGAGCTAATTGTTACGGATGCGTTCATACCAAATAGGTCTTATATATTTTTTTACATTTTACACAATGTGGCGAAACCAACCTCGCCACTGGGTTTTGGAGAGGCCTGTTTAAAAGCCTCTTGCCTCAGGATTATGGCCCATACTAACTTTTAAACCCCTGAACCTATTCAAGTGAATTTTGGATAGGTTTGTCCCCAAGTTATACTGTTTAAATTGATGTAAGTTATATGTATGGACAATGTAAACTCACAAAGTTGTAACAATTTATAATAAGTGTAACTTGTCAGCTTGGGAGGAATATGCTGGGTGTGTTTCTATTGTGCCATTGTCCCATTGTGTGTTTAAATGGTGATGTCTGTCCTGTTGTATCCACATGTGTATTGGCGATTTCCCTTTGTCCTGAGAGAATTGGATTGCTCCTCGGTTGTCTCCGGGACAGAGAGGAGGAAACCATGATGCATTGTGGGGATATGTTGTATCTGTCCTGTGTCGCAGTCTCCCTTCTGGTCCTCTGGGAGTGTGAACGATTGGTTGCTGTACTTACATTGTATGTGTTGTAAATTCGTGATTGGTTGTATTTCAAAACCCTGTGGGCAGTACTATGTTTGTGGTTTATGAATAAAAGAGGCTGTACTTGAAGTACAGTCAGACCACTGCTTGACCCTCAACACGGAGCCTTGTCTCGTTCTTGGGGGGATTCACTGTATGCTGATAGAGACTGATTGCCAGGAGTGTAAGCTGCTTGGGTGCTTTTCCTGTTCAGCTGCTAACAACTATTCGTGAGGTTCCAGTTCGGGAGTTTGGAGTGCTACTTTGTATCCAGTTCAGGAGTTTGGTGTCCTGCAGTAGCTGTGCCTGTCTCTCAGAAAGGGGCATATCGCCTAAACGGATTTTAACCCCTTGTCTGCTGAAACGGTCCGTTACACACAATAAGAAATAAAAATCATGTTTTTGTGTTGCAATTTTCAATGAGCCATATTTTTTTATAAATGTCAGGAACTGGAACACGCTGTATACGCCGATCCAGAGCATCCCAAACATGCTCAATGGTTGACATGTCCGGTGAATATGCTGGCTATGCAAGAACTGGGATGTTTTCAGCCTTCACAGATTTGTGAACAATATTTGAGAGTAATGGGTCTTTTGTGCATGTAGTAAATGTTTCAGATCTTTGAGTTCAGCTCATGCAAAATGGGGCAAAACCGAAAGTGTTGCGTTTATATTTTTGTTCAGTGTATATATCCATCTACTCAGCTCTTCCTGCTGTATAACATGTGGCCTGCAGACTATATTGCATTTTGTTTTGACTGATTTTCTACAAGGAAATCCACCATAAAAGTAAGCCTTTAGGGAATGCTGATGAATAGAGATAGCCTTGTGGTTTGCCCGGCGGTCGTTTCGCGGTGAACTTTGCTCGTTCGCAATTCGCTGAACATGCGAACATATGGCGATGTTCGCATGCGCCATGTTCTTTTGCATTGCGCCGAACTATGACCCATGACACCTCCATCAAGTGGGACATGACAGCCAATTGCTTTGTGGAGCAGGGACAGACTGTTAGGGACAAACGCTAGCTAATAGGGCCACAAAAGTTCTTTTAAGGACTGGTATAGGTGTGCTATCGATAGGTGAGATATACTGAGGGGTGTGATATACTTATAATATACTTTCTAACATAGAAAGTATATTATAGTGCACTTGTATTGTGCAGCAGTTGCGTGCGGTTCTGCTGCGATACCGCAGGTATATAGAGGGACAAGCGATATTGGAACAACAATTTGCAACAGGTGTGATATACCTGTTGCACCCCAAAAAAACTGATTTAGGGGTGCGATATACCTGCGTCCACAAAATACTGATTATAGGGTGTGATATACCTGCTTCCACAAAATACTGATTGAGGGGTGCGATACACCGGCTTCCACAAAATACTGATTGAGGGATTTTATATATCTGTTTCCACAAAATACTGATTGAGGGGTGCGATATACCCACTTCTACAAAATACTGATTACGGGGTTTTATATACCTGCTTCCACAAAATACAGATTGAGGGGTTTGATATACCTGCTTCCACAAAATACTGCTCTTCTCTAGGGACTTTGGCACAGGGTCATTTTGAAAATGACAGGCAGAAAAAGAGGCAGGCCTTTCTGCAGGGGTGGTAGGGGTCGGGCAGGTGCACACAGGCCGGAGCCCAAGGGGGAAGTTGGAGACTGTGTGTGATTACGTCAAAGGACGCACCAGAGTTGGTTGAGCGGCTCACTCAGCCTTCTGCTTCTGCACCCTCCTCACTTTCTGCTGTGTGCTCCCCCAAAGACACCACCACCATATCCACTCCACTCGAGTCAGAGGAATTATTTTCCCATCCACTCCCAGACCTTACTGATGCGCAGCCATTCTTGGCATCGGATGAGTATGAGGAAGTAGCAACGGCCGCCACCCAGCGGTCTGACGACAGTACCCAGATCAGCCCAAGGAGGGTGGTCCCCGCTGTTGCTGCCTACTCCGAGATCTCTAATGTCAGTGGTGGTGAAGGTGACGATGAGGACGTGTTGATAGACGTCACGTGGGTGTCCACAAGAGAGGAAGAAGAGGGGAGTTCAGAGGGAGAGACTGAGCAGCAGATAGGGAGGAGAAGGAGGCAGAACTCGCAGTGCACAGGAGGCAAAAAGCAGACTGCGAATGTATCTGGAGTGAGCCATCCACCATGCACGGTCCCCATCTTGCGCTCCCAGGACGCCAGCACATGGCTCCGCAATATGGGCTTTTTTTTATTTTTTTTAAAGTGTCAGCTGTTGACAATAGTGTTGCCATCTGCAGCCTGTGCTGTCAACGCACAAGTTGCGGTAAGCCCAACACTCACCTAGGGACGACTGCCTTAAGAAGGCACTTGGCCTCCCATCACCAAGCCCAGTGGGAGCAATGCCGTCAGAACCCACAAAGCCACACTCCCGGCACTCCACGTCCTGCTTCTTCTCCTTCTCCTCTCATTTGTCCTCCACTCCACCTTCCACCGTGCTGTCGTCGCGTTCATCTGGCACAAGGCAGGCTTCCGTGGCCCAAATTTTGGAGCGTAAAAAGTTGATGACGCCGGATAACCCTCTTGCCCAACGGCTGACTGCTGGCTTGTAGGAACTGCTAGCCCGCCAACTACTGCCATATAAACTGGTGGACTCCGAGGCCTTTAGAAAATTTGCGGCCATTGGCACACCACAATGGAAGGTCCCTGGAAGGAAATTTCTCCCAGAAGGGGTACCAGAGCTATATAACCATGTTCAGCAGCAATTGAAAATATCTCTGGCACAGTGTCAGTGCCAAGATACATCTGATCACAGACACGTCATCTAGCAAACATGGGCAGGGAAGGTACATAACTTTTACTGCCCACTGGGTGAACCTTCTGACGGCCGTCAAGCATGTAACCCGTGGCACCAGTGTGGATTTGGTGTTACCGCCACGGATTGCATGCAAACCTGACTCTTCTTCTCCTTCTCCTACATCCTGAGTCTCCTCCTCGTCTGACTCCTCCTCCTTTTCCACTACTACCCCCTCTTCTGCTGCACCCCCCAAGCGCCCCAGAACCTATTTGACATGCCAGGTGAGACGTTGCCATGCTCTGCTGAGGCTGTTGTGCATGGAAGCCAAGAACCACACCGATCCTGCACTGCTTTCAGCTCTGCGGTCACAGGCCGATCAGTGGCTAACCCCGCTCAATTTGACAGTTGGTAAAGTGGTGTGCGAGAACGGTGCCAATCTTATGAGGACAATGAAACATGGCAAAATGACACACCTGCCGTGCATGGCACACGTCCTGAACTTAGTCGTGCAGTGATTCGTTGCCAAATACCCGAGGGTCCAGGACGCCTTGCGGCAGGCCAGAAAAATCTGGCCATTTTAGAAGATCTTACTCGGCCATGGCTCGCCTTGCTGACGTTCAGTGGCGACACCACCTGGCCGTCAGACGTCTGATTTGTGACAGCCCCACGCGCTGGAACTCCACCTTGTATATGCTTGATAGGCTGCTCCAGCAGCAACATGCGGTTAACGACTACCTGTACGAACTCTGCAGCAGGACAGGTTCTGGGAGCTTGGTTTCTTTTCACCGCGCCAGTGGCTGCTTATGCGCGACGCATGCAGACTTCTGCGGCCATTTGATGAAACTGGTCAGTCGCAGCCAGGGCACCATTAGTGACATCGTACCTTACTCCTTCTGTCAGGAGCGTGCATTGCGTCGTGTCATTGATCATGCGTCGATGAGCAGGAGCTGGAAGATGAGGAAGTCGCAATGCTGAATAAATTCCCAGTGGGGGCTACTCCATCTGAGACAAGTCAGCAGGAGTCTGAAGAGGAGTCCGAGGAGGATGGTGGCTGGGGGAGGAGGAGGAGCAAGAAGGGCAGGCTTTGAGGGGGACTTTAAACTTTCCAGGGATCCCTGGTGTTGTCCGTGGCTGGGGGGGAGGAGACTGTGGACGACATTCTCCTGGGCGATTAGCAGGAGCCAGGGCGCTCCACCCCTTCCAATTTAGTGCAAATGGGGGCCTTCATGCTCCAGTGTTTGAAGGGACCCCCGTATAAAAAGCATATAGGGCAAGAACCAGTACTGGGTGGAAACGTACTTAGACCCCCGGTACAAACACAAAATGGGGGACATGTTACCAGCATCACAGAGGACTGTCAGAATGCAGCATTTCCAGGCCTTGCTGCGAGAGATGCTGCATTCTGCTGTTGTAGGCGCTGGCAGAGGAATTTCCCCCCACAGCCAAACAGGTGCGGGTACCAATCCTACCATGCATGCTAGAAAAGGACGGTTTGAAGATGTGTTGGTGACTTCGGATATGAGATCATT
Source organism: Bufo bufo (assembly GCF_905171765.1). Lineage (NCBI taxonomy): Eukaryota > Metazoa > Chordata > Amphibia > Anura > Bufonidae > Bufo > Bufo bufo. The sequence goes on along the minus strand of NC_053393.1, from coordinate 450,919,424 downwards.
CTTGCAACCAACCCATCGAGAGCCGCCCTCCGGATCCAGCCTTAGGGAACACCTAGACCAACAGGTGTCCGACTACATCGGGTTAATGGCCGATGTGGATGCACACTGAGAAGCGAGGAACCCCTGGACTACTGGGTGTGCAGGCTTGACCTGTGGCCAGAGCTGGCACAATTTGTCATGGAACTCTTGGCTTGCACCTTGTCGAGTGTTCTGTCTGAAAGGACGTTCAGCGCAGCAGGGGGGGGATCGTGACCGTTGAGCGCACTCGCCTAGCTCACGACAGTGTGGACTACCTCACATTTCTAAAAATGAATGAGGCATGGATCTGTGAGGAATTCAACACCTGTGACGACCACGTGTAATTGAATTTCCTCATGCCAGCCCACACATATCCGCCACCACCCAGAACAAAGAATGGTCCTTGTCTTATGTATATACAGCAGCATAAAAGGCCTTTACCATCAGGTGAATGCCTAATTTTTGGGGCCTCTACTCCAGTGGCCTACAGTAAAATTGTTATCCATTGACCGCCTAATATACCTCCAGCCACATATTCACTTGTTCTTTTCTGCCCGGTGAATGCCTAATGTTTGGGGCCTGTTCTCCACTGGTCTGCAGTAAAATTGTTATCCGCTGACAGTCTAATATACCTCCAGCAACATAATCACTTGTTCTTTTCTGTCAGGTGAATGCCTCATTTTTGGGGCCCGTACTCCCGTGGCCTAAAATAAAAAAAATTCTAGGCTCCAGCAGGGCACATTTTTGAGAGTTTCCCTTTAAGACGCATAAAAATGGCCCCTGATATTTTTTGTGGGAATTTTTGCCATTGACCCCCCTCTGGTATGTCACTGTCCATGTTGTGGGACTATCTGTGCACTTCTAGTAAGTATTTGGTGGCTGGAAATATGACCTGAAGGTTTTTCAGGTTCGCCTGCCATTGAAGTGAATGTGGCACACCGCGAACGCGTGGTTCGCGAACATTTGATCACGAACGCGCGTTTGTGTTACGTCCCGGCCAATGTTCGTCCATCACTACTGGTGAAAACAAAGTGTAGTGGTCATTTTTTTAATTTTTGTAATGTATAGGGGCAGTGATACTGACCATTTTTGTAATATACTTTAATGAAATTGTACATTTCTATCAGAAAAATAGCTCTAAAGTGGCCCATTTTGAGTCTTAGCAACGCTCCTATGTCTTCTGTCTCTGTCTACATAACAGTCAATGTTGAGCAGGTCTCCACTGTTATGTAAACAGAAGACAGAGGAGCGTCGCTAAGGCTCAAAATGGGCCAGTTTAGAGCTATTTTTCTAATAGAAATGTACGATTTCATTAAAGTATATTACAAAAATGGTTAGTATCACTAACTAACATATATACATTCCCAAAAAAAATAAAGAAAAGAAAAAATGAATGACAGTTACACTTTAAGTGCCATTTATATATTTCATCTCTTACACATTAGGAATTACAACACCCCTACAACAATTTAACATAGCTTACTTTGAATTGGGCTTCTGGGGGTCCGGTGATTATGACCATTCTCAGTTTGGCATCTGGTCCCTCTGCTGGAGCAATCTGCAAATAGAAGAGGCATTAGCAACATTTGGAACACCAAAATTGTGGGTAGAAGAGGATGGGATATCCTGTACCTTAATGGAGGCTCCAGCAAAACGTGAAAGTTGTTTTATGTGTTGTCCTTGCTTGCCAATAATTGCTCCTACAGCCAATGCTGGTATGAAAAGATGAACTGTTTCAGACTCTGGTTGTTGCTATAAAAAAAAAAAAAAATTACTTAACTTTGATCAAAACTTTTTTTTACCGTAAGTATTATTGCATTTGCATTATTGCAGTGCTGAATTGCATAGCAGGCTACAACAATTAAGTACCTTTAAAAGAAAGAAAATGGTACTCAAAGATGTCCAGTATAAGGTTTTTTTTTTTGTGGGGGATTAGGGGAGATTTAGTTTTTCAGTTTAGCTTTTTTAACTTAAAGGGCTTGTCTGCTTTTTTCTATTGATCAATATCAATAGAATATCATCAATAGATCAATATCAAAAGATCATCAATAGGTCATAAATATCAGATGGGCGCTCGCTTCTCTTCTCTGTTCACCGGCTTGCTGTTGCAAATGCAGTGGTGAGCAGTGTAATTACAACTATGGCTTGAGAATTCACTTCTATTCACTTGCACAGACGGAACTGTCCCATTAAAAGTGAATAGGGAGGCCATAGTTGCAATTACACTGCTCACTGCTGCAGCGGCAAGCAGGTGAACAGAGAAGAGAAGGCAGCGCTGGTAAAAGCACTGCTTTCTCTTCAAACAGCTGATTGGCGGTATTGATGACTTAAAGGGCTTCGGTCACCCCCCAAAACCCTTTTTTATTTTTTTGGGCTTGTTAAAATCGTTATTTAACGACTATTCCCAATATAGGGATCTTACCTTTGTCTGTGGCTTCTTTTCATAAGAAAAAACTATCTTTTAAAATATGCTAATCACTTCACTCCCAGCAAGTAGGGCGTCTACTTGCTGGTAGCCGCCGCAAAAAAACGCCCCCTCCTCTTGTTGATTGACAGGGCCAGCAGTGCTCTCCTCCTCCGGCTGGCCCTGTCAGCATTTCAAAAATCCCGCTCCTGTCTTCATTCGGCGCAGGCGCTCTAAAAGGAGGCTCGCCTCCTCAGCACTCCCTCAGTGCGCCTGCGCCGATGACCGATGAAGTCACTGAAAGAGAAGACGTCATCGGCGCAGGCGCACTGAGGGAGTGCTGAAGAGGCGAGCCTCTTTCTCTCAGAGCGCCGAATGAAGACAGGAGCGGGCCAGCCGGAGGAGGAGAGCACTGCTGGCCCTGTCAATCAACAAGAGGAGGGGGCAATTTTTTGTGGCGGCTACCAGCAAGTAGACGCCCTACTTGCTGGTAGTGAAGTGATTAGCATATTTTAAAAGATCGTTTTTTAATGAAAAGAAGCCACAGACAAAAGGTAAGATCCCTATATAGGGAATAGTCGTTAAATAACTATTTTAAACAAGCCCAAATAAAAAGGGTTTTGGGGGTGACAGAAGCGCTTTAAGCTACATTCACATAACCGTATGAATGGGTCCGCATTCATTCCGCAAATCTGCGGAACAGGTGTGGACCGATTCATTTCAATAAGGCCGCAAAAGATGTGGACAGAACACGTTGTGCTGTCTGCATCCGTAGTTCCGTGGCCCCAGAAGAAAGATAGAGCAAGTCATTTCTATCATAGTGCCGGCCTTGTGTGGTCCGCAAAATGTGGAACGACACGGCCAGTATCAGTCTTTTTCGTATCCGCAATTTCTGCACCACAAAACACTACGGCCGTCTGAATCAGCCCCAATGGAGTTTTTTTTTTTTTTTCATAATTGCATTGACCTTTGCAAAATAAAATTTTTAAAAATGATAAAAACTAAACAAGAAGCATTATAGGTTGGCAACAAAAGAGGGAAACAAAATATCAACCCTCTATGGCTAGGAAGTCTTAAAATGAAAATATTATTTTGGATACCATTGCTAGAGCATTCAGTTTTCTAGCTCTTACCCCAAATGGTGGATATGAAGTAGAGGTCGTAGGTGAAGACACCCCAACTGAAGGGGGTGGCATGCCTGAAGAAGAGGGTGGGAATAGTCCCAAAGCATTCAGGTTTAATCCAGGGATTAAGTGAGCTTGTAGCTGTAGAGAAAAGGAATACAGGCGCATAAATAGAACATTTCAAAGCTTCAACGTAACTAAACGAGATACTTCCTGCGGCAAATAGCAAACCGTGCTAGGCTTTTATTTCCTAAAACGTCTTGTAAAATGAAAGCTGTGCTATGAGTGTTTGCAATTAATGAAGTTTAGATGAATGAAGTCCAGACTTTTCTCTCAAACCCGCTTGTGTGAACATTACTCTAGCACTAACAACTGTTGCTCAAGGGCAGCAAACAATTCGATTCCAGCTTCCCTTTTCTCCCCAAAGCAGATCCGTTGATGATATAATCTGACACTTAACTGTTAGACCCATTTTTACACATTACGTTTTCTGGGATAGCCTTTACTGAGGACTTCTCCTCAGGATAGGACATCAATGTCTGATTGGTGGGGGGTCCAACGCCCCTGCTGAGCAGCTGTTTGAAGATGCCGCAACACTCCAGTGAATCAAATACAGCGTAGTACATTGTACAGCAGCTCTGGCCCATTCACTTCAATGGGACTGAACTGCAACTAGGCCATATGACTGATGGACGGGAGGTAATTGGCCTCTTCAAACAACTGATCAGTGGGGGGTTTCGAGAGTAGGACCCCCAATGATCAGATATTGATGACCTATCCTCAGTATAGGTCATTATATGAATCCCAGAAAACCCCTTTAAAGGGGTAGCCCTAATTGGCCTGCTTTCTCACCCCTTCTCGGCAATCACCTGCTTGCTAGTGGAGAAGATTGGTGCTATTACATGCAGCGATCTCCTCCAAGGAATAGGGAGAAGCGATAGTCATGCCATCGCTCGTCCCCATACGGTCGTTGTTGTCGTTCGTTGTTTGCTGGCAGCAGATCGTGATTACACAGCACGATCTGCCGCCGGCAAACTATTTTAAAGCGTGCTTAAAAATCTGGATTTCCTGATGAACAAGCGTTTACTTGTTCACAGAGTAATTTGCGGTAGTATTACACAGCCTGATCATTGCTAACGAGCATTCCTGTGAACGCTTGTTAGCAACGAACTTGCCAGTATAATGCAGGCTTTAGGATGGGTTCACATTACGTTTGGTCTTAGGTTTAACGTATGCAAAAAAAAAAGTTGAACGGATGCCATACAGTGGCATCTGTCACCGTAGAGTTGTAAAAAAAAAAAAAAAAAAAAAAAACTGTTACGTTAACGTACTGTGCTTTTGCATCGTTTCTTTCCCCAATGTGCAAGACAAAACATGACTGTGGTCTTCCATACTAACAGTTCTAAAACAAATTTCCTAAACTTTTAAGTTAAAAAACAGCACAGTACAACTAGAGACATATACTGAATAAGCTGCTGGGAGGAGGGTGAGCGAGCACATTATAGAAGCACATTCCTAAACAAAGCGCTCAGTATAATTCTTACACATGGCTATGCTAAGTTAACTATGCATGAATCGCCTAGCAAAACAGAAAGAACAGATCTCACAATTACTCGTAAGACTTCATGTATAGGACCCCGTCACTTTACATAGACCCTGATATAAATACACTTCTAAAAGGAGCTTGAAAAGAAGGGGTTAAAGAGCATTTCTGCAGCAAGATTAACGCTCTACCAAGTCCGAGTGAATCTGAAGCATCATTCCGTTCAGGTTGGATCATTTCCGTTCCAGCCTCATGCTAAACTCTGTACAATGTTATAGGAATACATTTCCACCTCCCACCCACCCAGATCTTGCTGAACAATCACTTACATTCATAGCCGCAATATCATTTTCATAGGACTCCCTAATTTTTTTCATTATTTCTTCCTCGGCTTTGGCACATGCCTCAATGCTGCCTTTTACTGTAATAGTCCGCTCAGGATTATACAATGTCAAGTCCTGAAGTCTAAGGCCATTAAAGAAAAAAAGAAAAATCATTAGGAGTTTCAAACACGTCACACTATAGAAACGGGGCGGCTCAGGCCGGATGAGGAACTTACGGAGATATGGTGATTTTTGTATCCGTGTCTTGCTCAATTTTTTTTAGGTTTCGTCCCTCCTTGCCGATAAGACGTCCAACAAAATTGTTATGGGCTAGTATTTTTAAGGGAATTTCTTCTGTGCTAAAAAATATCAAGGCAGTCCAAAGTTCCAACAGTAATTCTGAGAAGTCACAATTTCAAGCGATTTGTTTACTTGGATATGAGGTTGTTCGTTTCATCTTTTACATTTGAAGCAACCTTTTTTTTCCCTTCATTCTTTACTAGTTACAATGGCCAATATAAATAACAGGCCACCATTCTAAGCAGTCACTATAGTCATTCATACTAATCTACATTGAGAAGCATGTGTGTCTTCACATCCCTAGATTTTCAAATCTGTTTAATACAATTGTATATTTTCAGATGAACAACAATGTTGCTACATCAGATAAACACAGAAAAGGGTAAAATTAGATCAACCTTCAAAGGCTATGGGCACCTTTGAGTACACGTTTTAGGCTACTTTCACACTAGCGTTTTGGCTTTCCGTTTCGGAGATCCGCCATGGGCTCTCAAAAGCGGTCCAAAACGGATCAGTTTTGCCCTAATGCATTCTGAATGGAAAAGGATCCGCTTCGAACGCATCAGTTTGCTTCCGATCAGTCACCATTCCGCTCTGGAGGCGGACACCAAATCACTGCCTGCAGCGTTTTTCTGTCCGCGATGTGGTGCGGAGCAAGACGGGTCCGTCCTGGCACACAATGTAAGTCAATGGGGACAGACAATAGAAAACAGGTCTGTCCCCCATTGATTTTCAAGGGTGGCTCATGACTGATCCATCATAGCTATAGAAGACGTAATACAATCGGATCCGTTTATGACGGATGCATGCGGTTGTATTATGGTAACAGAAGTGTTTTTGCAGATCCATGACGGATCCGCAAAAAACGTTAATGTGAAAGTAGCCTAAGTGCATCGCATCAATTATGTAATAAAGAAACACTTGGGGAAAGGTCATTTATTACAAACGTTGCTCGGTTTGGCTTTTGCAACATGCACGTTTTCCAATACATAGCAAGCTGCAGAATACCAGTCAGAGGAGTTATCTCTCGCCTCTCCTGAGCGATCGCTTGCTGAATTCTGATCCAAATTTTTCAATAAAAAAAAACTAATTTGAAAATAAATAAATAAATGTTTATTACATAAATGATGCAATAAGAATTGTGATCATAGGTTTCAGTAACTTAACTATTGTAGACTATATCCATGTTGAAGAAATATTCAGCCTTCGCTTTTTAAGATTACGGATCACTACTTTAGACCCTTTACTTACAATTTCGTATCCTGGGCTTCCTTCTGCATAATCTCCATTATTATTTTACAAGCTGTTGAACAGCCTTCCGGAGTTGAGTGAATGGTAATTGGTTTCTCTGCAGCGCCGGCATTTTCTTTACGGTGAATATCAATTCTGTGCAGCAGGAAAGTGGCAGATTAGTTTTACTTCGAATTTACCAAAACAGAACTATAGAAAAGCTTACTGGTCGCCAGTGCAGCATAGGGGGGCTCCCATTCAGTAAGGAAACTGTTCTCTCCACCTCATAGGAAAAGGCCATACCAATAAAGACACACTAAAGTCTCAACTAAAGAGCAGGAGGGGAATATTTGAAGTCAGTTTTGCTTCCGTTAGCGTTGGAGTACTTTATGCCACATTTATCAAGCGTCCCGTGTTTGATAAATTCATCTTATCCTTAAACTAAACACTTTTGTCTAGAAAAGCGTCTCCAGTTTTCCTACTCCACCCTTCAACTGGAGCGAGACTGCAGTTTTTAAAAGAAAAAACATCTTGGCAATAAATCTGGAATGAAGCTCATTACTACAACTGACCAGATCCACTTTTCCCACACACATTTCAAAACTGGAGCAAGGGGTGTAAAAAAAGGGTCACATTTTTGCACAAGCGAGTCTAAAAAGTTGCAAAAGCCCCATTTTGCAACTTTTTGAAGCCAGAATTCTGGAGTGAAGGCATGATAAATCAATGCCAATGTGTCATGGGCCTCTTTCACATGTCAGTAAATCATGTACGCATGCTGTCCATGGTCTTCGCGGAATGATCACGTATCCATTGACTTTAATGTGTGCATCAGTGGATTGCCACAGACTGTTGCTCTGTGGTGACACCATTGAATCGTGTCCTATTTTTCGCTGATTACAGATCCCTCACGCACATTATAGTCTATGGGATACCATCCATGTACCACTGGAAGGAGATGCTCTGGAAAACAATCAGCCTCGGAGTGCACGGGGAATACGGATGACACACACACCAAACAATGATTTTTCACTGATATCTCCATAAATGATCCACTGGCTATTTTGTCACGGATGTCCTCACAGATGTGTGTAAGTGGCCTTAGAGATTTTTAAGATCAGATAGCTATATAAAATTTATCATGGGTTTTAAAGGGGGTGTCCGGGATTAAACCTGAACATACCCAGAATTTCACCCCGGGAGCCCCCCTGACATGAGCATCAGAGCAGTTCATGCTCCGATGCTCTCTTTTGCCCTGTGCTGAATCGCGCAGGGCAAAGGCATTTCGTGGAGTTCTGGTGATGTACCGGGCTCTCCTTCGGGCTGCCAGACTGAGGCTTCCGCCCAGCAGTGAGCCCGGTGACGTCACCGCCACTGATGGGCGGGCTTTAGCCACTGATGGCTAGGGCAGCGCTAAAGATGGCCCATCAGAGCCGGTTACGTCACCGGGCTCACTGCTGGGCGGATGCCTCTGCCTAGCAGTGTGTTATAGTAAATAAAAGAGCCCTTGCCCTGCGCAAGGCAAGGGAGAGCATAGGAGCATGAACTGCTCCGATGCTCTGTCAGGGGGGCTGCCTGGGTGAAATTATGGGTATGTCCGGGTACCCCTTTAAGGTGCTGTCTTACTGACTAGCTATCCTTTGGATCAGTAAGAAAAAGGCGGACAACCCCTTTAAAAGGGTAGTATCCAGAGGCTTTGAGAAGTACAGCTGTTATGTATGGTAGGTTATAGATTTCACAAATTATTGCCAAGATATGATTGTGCATGAATGTTCGCAATACTCATCATCATCATCATCATCATCATCTACTTACTTTGACTGGGTCTGCTTGGTAATATTCCTGATGGTAGCACCTTCTTTTCCAATTATTGCTCCTACAAATTGGGTAGGGACTAGCATGCGTAGTGGAACCTCTGATTGAGGTTTAGGTCTTGCGGTAGCACCCGGTGACCCTTGCCTAGGAGGTCCCCTTTGTCCAAATCCACGTCTCCCTTGTGGTGGGTGCTGTGGGGGCTGAGACTGTAGCTGCTGATTGGGAGCTTGTTGGGCAGCCATCTCATCCGGAATGTATGTCACTTTAAGGGAATAATTTTCAAGCTGATAGCCGTTCAGTTTTTCAAGCCCCCTATTAAGGGTGAGGAGTGGAAGAAACAAGCATTATTATGTAACTAACTTGTTGTAAATGCAAAAAATTTAAACCACACATTGACATAAGACATTACTATAGTTTATGGAATATACAACCAATAAGCAGTGTATCTTGCAATTCCTAATTTAAAGGAGTCTATACACATTCAATGCAAGTCTGCAGCTTCTGTAAATTTTGGTGCGACCGGCTGACCATTAATGTCTATGGGGGCATCCCAACAGCAGATGGGGACATAAACACATGGGATTTCAACTGCCTTTTTATTTTGTTCTCAAAAGCGATAAGCTGCCGCCAAGAGCCTGGCAGCAGTGCGCCCCCCCCCCCTTCCTACTGAACACAGTCGAGGGTGCACATGTAAGAAAAAATCGGAAACCATAACTGACGGCCAAACGGCTATTGTGCATGGACAGCTCTGCAGTTTAATCGATAAAAAGTGCAATTTAATAAAACATTCTCCAAATCACCGTTTCTCCACCCATAGAATCTAAAACAATTATTAATGTAAATCCCTTATATACTCATGCACATGGGCGTATTCTTGAAGGTGAGGCAGCTCCACTTCTCCCACTGGGACATTTTTTTTTGTTTTAATGCAAGTAACCAATACAAAGGTTTAGGCCATAAGGCCTGGCTCTAGCCAAACCAGACATTGTGAAGGGCTGCCCCTTAAGGCTCCATTCACCCGTCCGTGGTGTGTTGCGGACCCGCAAATTGCGGATCCGCAGCACACCCGCCCGGCACCCCTATAGAAATGCCTCTTCTTGTCCGCAAGCTGCAGACAAGAATATGACATGTTCTATCTTTTGCGGAGCTGCGGACCCCAAGATCGGGGCCGCGCTCTGCAAACGCGGACAGCACACTGTGTGCTGTCCGCATCCATTCCGTCCCCATAGAAAATTAATGGGTCCGCACCCGTTCCGCAAAATTGCGGAACGGATGCGGACCCATTTGCGGACGTGTGAAGGTGTTTTTTTGACATTTTCTTACTGATGACACATTCATCAGTCACGTAGCCTAGGAGCAGCTCAGCCCCTTTCAAGTGAATGGAGCCGAGTGCAATAACAAGCACAGCCCTTTTAACTGCACACCCACACTTGCATACTACAGACCTTGTTTGACCCAGTACCACGTTTAAAACAGAAGTACACAAGATTATCTCTTTTAATGAGTTTTGTATTTGTCTGCAGCCACTGCCAAAATGCTGCAAGGAATGGCAGAACATTAGAGCCAACCCCAACTCTCCAGCATGTGACTCCTGGAGCGATTCATATACTATTATGTCACCAACGTTCTCGCATTGATGACAGTTAACCAATAGGTGGCAGTGTACTCAATGAAATGGGTACAAACGGGTGAGATTAAAATGAATGAAAAGAAGCTACAAACATTTTGGCGGCCCATTCACTGTTGTACATAAGTACCTTTAGGGAGTTAGAGGGGAACGCCGCTGCATATGAAGCAGACTACTTTACAAGTACACAAACGTTTTCCCGGATAGCTCTGTACTCCTGCCTGGACTGAGTCAGAGCTACACCGATCGGATATTGACGACCTGTACTAAAAAATAGGTCATTACTACTTCAGTCCTGGAGAGACTCTGTACCTAGTGGAGGGCCCCCCCCCCCCAAATAAACGGAGCGGCCATTCCGGCATGCACAAGGGCACTCCATTTATTTCTATGGAGTACTGGAGATAACCAAGTACAACGCTATGATTCAGACTGCCCTGTTTGAAATGCGTAGGTAAACCAGTCCCACTATGCAACCTTTTTAACATGTATTTAATAAAAGGAAATTATGTATTTTTTGCACCAAAACAGTCCAGCCCTAGAGACCTTTATTAAAAAAGTAAATCTGGTGCAGACATTATTGATAAGCGGGCGTCGCTCTGCTACATGCATATACAGTCACTGCAATGATCCATTATCCATATAGTAATAAGGAGAGTCACTTACTGTCTTGCGTGTTCCTTATTCGCATAGGTTACATTCACTACCGCAGTCTCAGTCTCAGTGTTCACTGTGGATGCATTAAGGGAACATTATCTGTGAATCCTAATATATAGTAGCATTCAAGTAAACCGTGACTTTTTTTTTCTTACCTTGCTCACAGTTTTCCACTGTTCCATATTGTGCCAACAGACTGTCCAAAACCTGGAAAGAAAACAACAGGCGTGCTGAGGGTATGCATCTACGCAGTCCTAATATATTAAGGCCTCTTTCACACGAGTGATACGGGTTGGGGTCAGGATCTGGTCACTATAAAACGGATCATTTCAAAGAGTCTTTTCTGCGATTGCGTTCAATATATATATATTTATATATATTTATATATTATATAATATATATATATATATATATATATATATATATATATAAAAAAATTTATGCACATAGTAACCATAAGTGAAAAACGCATTGCATGCAAGCCCTATTCACTTCTATGGAGCCAGGGCTGTGTGAAAAACACAGTATGTTGCGATTTTTCCTGACCACAATGATGTGTGAAAAATGAGGTCCATGTACACCGACCCATTGAAATGAATGGGTCAGGTTTCAGTCAGCATGCCGTGTTCACTACACGCACCACATCCGGACAGAAAACTCACTTGCGTGACAGAGCCCTTAGGCCCCTTTCACACGGGCGAGAATTCCGCGCGGGTGCAATGCGTGAGGTGAACGCATTGCACCCGCACTGAATCCGGACCCTTTCCCTTCAATGGGGCTGTGCACATGAGCGGTAATTTTCACGCATCACTTGTGCGTTGCGTGAAAATCGCAGCAAGCTCTATAGAAGTGAATGGGGCTGCGTGGAAATCGCAAACAAATGCAGATGCGGTGCGATTTTCACACATGGTTGCTAGGTGACGATTGGGATGGGGACCCGATCTTTATTATTTTCCCTTATAACATGGTTATAAGGGAAAATAATAGCATTCTTAATACAGAATGCTAAGTAAATTAGGCATGGAGGGGTTAAAAAAATAAATAAACTCTCCTCATCCACGGTGATGGACCATGTGATGAGCGCAGTGACGTCACCAAAAGGTCCTTTTCTCCCAGGTCCTCAAAGAAGAAGAAAGAAGAAAGACGACAAGCCGGGCTGCGCGAACAAGTGGATGAGGTGAGTTTAATTTTTGTAAAAAAAATTTTTTAACCCCTCCATCCCTAATTTACTAAGCATTCTGTATGAAGAATGCTATTATTTTCCCTTATAACCATGTTATAAGGGAAAATATTAAAATCTACAGAACACCTAACCCAAACCCGAACTTCAGTGAAGTCGTCCAGGTTTGGGTCTGGGTACCACATCCAGTTTTAATAATGAATAACGCAAATCGCATACAATACTCACCCCACTCGCAGGCAAAATCGCCCGATTTTCCCGCGACGCACCCGCATCCTATCCGGCCCTCACACGCGACGCCCGTGTGAAAGAGGTCTTACTAATATCGGCCTATCGTTGTCCATGTTTGTGTGTTAAAGGGGATGTTTCACATGAAATAGCATTTATCATGTAGAGAGAGGTAATACAAGACACTTTCAAATGTATTGTGATTGTCCGTATTGCATCCTTTGCTGGTTGGATTAAATTTTTCCATCACATTATATACTACTCGTTTCCATGGTTATGACCACCCTGCAATCCATCAGCGGTGGTCATGCTTGTACACTATAGGAAAAAGCACCAGCCTATGCACTCTCCCAGGGTCCCAGCCACCAGAGAGGCCGGCACTTTATCCGATAGAGTGCAAGCACGGCCACCGCTGGTGGATTGCAGGGTGGTCGCAACCATGGAAATGTGCAGTGTATAATGTGATGGAAAAATGAATCCAGCCAGCAAAGGAAGCAATATGGACAATCACAATACATTAGTAAGTTGCCTTGTATTAACTTTATCTACATGATACATGCCACTTGCTGAATTGAGACATCCCCTTTAACGTTAAATGCCATTACTTTCAAGGACTAAGTAAATGCTTCTGTGCTTCACTGGTTGTCATATTGATGCCCAATATTAATGCAAATCATAAGGCCCATAGGTTTAGTATTCAATGAAAAAGCACTAAGGAACTAGATGGCAATATTTGGTATTTACTTCTTAAAAAAAAAATAATAATAATATATAAATTATATATATATATATATATATATATATATATATATATATATATATATATATATATATTTTTTTTTTTATTAATAAAAAAATAAAATAAAAATCTCGCAAGTATAGAAAGAATGCCGAAAAGATCCAAACGATTCATTATGGTATTGCAGTAAACAACGCACCACTTACAATCATATAACCATTGTTTATACTGAGGCCATTGTGAAGATGAAACAATTATGCACAGATGCACGTTCAAGACACACAGATTTGTCAAAGGCCTGTCTACTGTAATATGCTGGTAGTTGCATATTAAATCACTCCTTAAAAAAAGACGCTGGAAGAGAAGAATGCTGTGAGGCCAGGGACATTACCAGAATAACATCCTTCACTATGAGTAAAGGGGTAGAGGTGTGGAGAGGTCACGAGAGAGACTTCTACAAATTCCACGTACGTCATCTTTATTGGGTAAGCAGCAAATGCAGGGTTTTATTACCATGTGCAGGGCTGCAGCTGCCCTCGATTCTGAAAATGGAGAACATGGGAGGACAAGCGCTGTGCAACAGATTAACTTGTGCGCCAGATGAATAAGGCTACTTTCACACTTGCGTTCAGAACGGATCCGTCTGCTGTCTGCACAGACGGATCCGCTCCTATAATGCAGACGTTTGGATCCGTTCAGAACGAATCCGTCTGCATTATAGCTTAGAAAAAATTCTAAGTGTGAAAGTAGTTCAGACTTTACATTGAAAGTCAATGGGGAAGGATCCGTTTGAAAATTGAGCCATATTGTGTCATCTTCAAACGGATCCGTCCCATTGACTTACATTGTAAGTCTGGACGGATCCGTTTGCCTCCGCACGGCCAGGCGGACGTCCGCTTGCTGAGCGGAGCGGAGGCTGAACGCTGCCAGACTGATGCATTCTGAGCGGATCCGCATCCACTCAGAATGCATTAGGGCCGTACGGATCCGTTCGGGGCCGCTTGTGAGCCCCTTCAAACGGAGCTCCCAAGCGGAGCCCCGAACGCTAGTGTGAAAGTAGCCTAAGAGATTAGCACATAAAAAAATAAAACACACAAATATAAAAAATATATAGAACAGTATGAAAACCAATCCAGTTGTGGCCAGAATGAGGAACCAGCACTCCCACAAAAAATGTATTCACTAGCCCGTTAGAAAAATATATGATGTAAACTGTAGTAAATGTAATCTTACCAGTGACTGTATTTGCGAGTTCTCTCCTCCCTTCTGATCCTCAGCTGTGTCATGTGACCAGCACTCTCATCCAACACAGGAAGTCAGTTACTTCTCTATTCATTCCTACGAGACTGACATTGCGGCTCCCATAGGAATACACAGAGAAACTGGCTTCCTGTCCACACACAAAATGCTGTTTTATTTGGAAAATCAGAGGGGCAGTCACATGACACCGCTGAGAATCAGGAGAGGGGTCATCAATCACAAAAAATTTATTTTAGGGCCAGGTAGCAGAATCTGGCCAGTTGTGACTACTGTCTTGTGAACACTAGGGCAGCTGACAACAGTTATACGATGTAACCTACACATCACACAAACTTGAAAACAGTAATTCAAGCAAAGGTGAAGGAAAACTGGAAAGAGCACACAGCAGAAAGCCCTTCAAGGCCTGCAGAGGAGTGGCCGACCTTGCATTCTTTATGCATTGTATGACCGGATCAGCCAGCAGCAAGGTGCTTAGCAGTAATCCAGTGTAAAGGTATGCAACGTTTCAAATTAAATTCCACTATCTGCTGGACTGAGGACATTATAGCTCCAAATGTGAAGCCTGAAAAAATGGAGAGGGGCTTCCAACCTCTATTCTCAGATTGAAGGGCGCACGGCTCTGTTTTTTTGGCCCTGGCGATAGGACCTGTAGTTTCAATGAAATCTCTTATTTAAGACTGAAAGCTGGGTTTCGGAAATATCAGTGCATTACTAAAAGTCAAACTATTACATGAGAACCAAGCACACTTGCCTAAAAAAACAAAAAAAAACAAAAAAAAAAAAAAAAGGAAGGTCACAGGTTTTGCGGCCTATCTGGTAAACCTTTTCAGAATTGTTCTGAAGGATCCATTTGCTAGATTCATTCAGAGCATGGTCCTGCCTTGAAAGTGGGAGCAAAGTTTTGTAGAAGGCGCTTACTTCCTGTGTTTTAAAGCATATGAAGGAATCAAATCGAGAAGAGCAATTCAACAGCACAAGGTGGATAGATAACAATTTCCAACATCTACCTAAGCAATTATGGCTTTAAAAAAATTAAATAAAATAATCTTTTTAGAAATATAAACTAGCTTTAGAAATGTGTGGAAACTGAATCATTGGATTGAAGGGAACCTGTCACCATGAAAATGCAACGCAAGCTACAGGCAGGTATGTGATAGAGCAGGAGGAGCAGAGCAGATTGATATATAGTTTTATGGGAAGAGATTCAGTAAAACCCTCTTTTTGATCCAAGTCCCTCTTTGATCCTTTGGGCTAGGGCTACACGACGACATGTGTCGCGCGCCACATAGGGTACAACTACACTGCAACATGTGTCACGCGACAATGACAATTTTTACAATGATAGTCTATGGCAGGCATCCTCAAACTGCGGCCCTCCAGCTGTTGTAAAACTACAACTCCCACAATGCCCTGCTGTAGGCTGTTCAGGCATGCTGGGAGTTGTAGTTTTGCAACAGCTGGAGGGTTACAGTTTGAGGATGCCTGGTCTATATGGTGTCGCACTGCAACATGCGGCAACTGCGACAGTCGCAGAAAAAGACATTTTGGATGGGTTTTTTGCGACCGTGGTGTCGCAGTTACAGCATGTCGCAGTGCGACACCATAGACTATCGTTATAAAAATTGTCGCACGATAAAGGTCATCGTGTAGCTCTAGCCTAAATGTTTCTTTTAATCTGGGGAATTGATGCATAAATGTGCATTAATAAATTTACTAAATTGCTCCTTACTAAAGTCTCTGTATGATTTCTACCTGTATATTAGATCATAACTTCATTATTTTGTGCAATTTGGACCTTAAAATATCTGTTCTAATATTAAAGGGTCCACTCACACATCCGCAATTTTTTTCCCGATCCAATCCTGATTTTGCTGGCCGATTCATTTTTAATAGGGCCGGAACGGATGCTATGTGCTGTCCGCATCCGCATTTCCGGATCTGCAATTCCATTACCGAAAAAAAATAGAACAAAAAAGGCATTTTCTATTATAGTGCCGGCGATGTGCGGAACCGCAAAACACCTATGGATGTGTGAATGGACCCTTAGATGGATATTAAAGCACAAAAAAAATTAAAAATAATAATTGCCCCAGGGACTCCACATGCTTTAGGCCTCTTGCACACGAACTTTTTTTTTTTTCCCGTTTACGTTCTGTTTTTTGCGTTCCGTATACAGAACCATTCATTTCAATGGATCCACAAAAAAACAAACAAAAAAAAAAAAACGGAAGGCATACGGAGTACCTTCTGTTTCAGTATTTCCGTTCCCATTTAAAGATAGAACATGTCCTATTATTGTCCGCATAATGGACAAGGATAGTACTGTACTATCAGGGGCCAGCTGCTCCGTTCCGCAAAAAATGGAATGCACATAGACCTCATCCATATTTTTTGCGGACAGCAAAATACAGAAAAAGCCATACGGTTGTGTGCAAGAGGCCTTAGGGAGAGAGAGAAAGAAAAAATTAAAATAAAAAAACTTACTCACCTAACCGATCCCCAGCTGCTGCAGTAATTTCTCTTTGGGCGGAGTTAGGCTACTTTCACACTTGCGTTCTTCGGGGTTCCGTTTGAAGGCTCTCACAAACGGCCCCGAATGGATCCGTCCAGCCCCAATGCATTCTGAGTGGATGCGGATCCGCTCAGAATGCCTCAGTCTGGCTCCGTTTCGCCTCCGTTCCGCTCAGCAGGCGGACACCCGAACGCTGCTTGCAGCGTTCGGGTGTCCGCCTGGCCGTGCGGAGCCAAACGGATCCGTCCAGACTTACAATGTAAGTCAATGGGGACGGATCCGTTTGACGTTGACACAATATGGTGCAATTTCAAACGGATCCGTCCCCCATTGACTTTCAATGCAAAGTCAGGACGGATCCGTCTGACTAACAATTAGACTTAGATTTTTTTCAGAAATATAATGCAGACGGATCCGCTCCGAACGCAAGTGTGAAAGTAGCCTTATAGAAGTGGCTTAGTATGAAAAATGGTGTCGTGATGCACGCCGCAGATTGTCCCTCTTTCCAATTTTCAAAAGATGGGAGGTATGTTTTATTCATTTATGGTTCAATCTCTTTTTATTAAACACGTTTTGAAATACAATGATCTAGTGATCTAAGGATGAAAACATTGCGTCTCAGGGTACTTTCACACTGGCGTTGTTTGAATCCGGCGGGCAATTCAGTCGCCGGAACTGCCCGCCAGATCCGGAAAAACTGATCACAATGAAAAAATGCATTGGAAAAAACGGATCCGCTGTTTATGGACTTTAACTTTTTTTTTCACATTTTTAGAGTTTAAGATGTTAAAGCCGGATCCGGTTTGACGGAACACACGGCACCGGATCCGGCATTAATGCAAGTCAATAGGAAAAATTCTAAGTTCAGTCAAAGTGTTCCGGATTTTTGGCCGGAGTTAAAAAATACAACATGCTACTGTTTTCTGAAAAGCCTGATCAGTAAAAAAGACTGAACAGATTGCTCTCCATTCATAATGCATGGGGATAAAACTAAATCAGTTCTTTTCCGAATTTGTAGCCCCTAGGACAAAACTCTGCACCGGAAAAGAAAACCGCTAGTGTGAAAGTACCCTAAATCAGTAAAGCTTGACATACTGCAGTATCATAGGCATGTGTAGCTGCTTAATACAATGGAATACCAAGAGCAGGTATAGTACAGACAGTAATACAAGTTACACTGAATCTTTTCCCATAAAACGATATATCAGTCTGCTCAGCTCCTCCTGCTCTATAACATGCCGTCTGTAGCTTACTTTGCACTTTCTTGGGGACAGGTTCCCTTTAAGGCAGATTTTGTTGTACCTTTTATACAAGCAGCGTTTTGGTGTCCGCCTCCAAAGCGGAACAGAGACGGAACGGAAGCAATTGGACCGCTTGTGAGAGCCCTGAACGGATCTTACAAAACAGGCTTAGTAATAATTCCATATAAATTGCATTCATCTGGTTTTGTCCGTAATCCATGTGTGTTAACCTGACAATAATGCAATCTCACTATATCTGGAAGTATGAACTACAAACCAACCATCTTGTGCCAACACAAAAGCTTTAGTTTCCATGTCAGCTGGAAAGATCAAGACGGGTGCGCACACAGTAGTGCGGATATAAATAGCAGCCCAATGTGAGGGTACTGGGAGCCATAACTGGATGCCTGGCAGCTCCTGCCAATGAACAGATGATCTACTCCAATTCCCTTCGGCGTAGAAGGGGTGTGAAACAAAAAACCTGCACTGGTACCATGAGCTCTTCATTCACACTGATCTCAGCCTAATCTCTGGGCGCAGATAACATCTAGGACGCGTTCCTGCAAACAAACCAGCAACTGCTTATCGGACACCTAGAGCTGGACTTTGGCTTCACGCTTTCTCTCCAGGCCGAGCAATAGTAAAATGCAGCACCACGTCCCAGAGGAAGAGGAGTTTCTGGAGCATTCCTTCTGGCCATGTGCTGTGAGCGCACACTCGGAAGTATTAGCAGCATCTGCAGGATCTCCACACCCTGAATTGTTTAACATGATCCCGTGAATAACGCAGGAATGCAAGTTGCTGGGGCAGTCATTAACATTTCTTAATCTGTTCTACTTTGTGTCTTTCCAAACATGTCCTATGTGGAAGATGCATTCATATTACAGTTTGGGTGCTTTTTATGATCCCCGATTAGCCCCCCTCCCATATCTTTGGGCCAGCGATGTATGCTTATTACCCCGCTGTTACTCACTATGATCTGTTTTATAGGCTATTTTCCCATTTTGGTAGGTGCGTTTTGCCTGTAATGTCTCCCCTTTTGTTATGACCTGGTGGGCATCCACTTATGAATGCCCCAGTATCCTAGGGTGGAAGTGTAGTAGGCAGCTGTAGGTTTTGATTTTGAAGTCCTTCAGCTCCACCCCCCTATTGGCAGTCTTTGGTCTGGTCAGGTATGGGTGCGCACGCCTCGGTGATGTGGCTACGTCTACAAGTCACTGAGGCTGCGCCTGATGTTGGCAGTCCTGGCGCCATCCGGCCGTATGCGCTTGCGCACTGGAGCCTAGCGCCGTACCTATGTCGACCCGATCCCGTGATGTGGTGAGGTCATGTGGGCCGGCGTCGCTCCGTGCGCACGCACAGGGGCCCGCCTTCTTCCCCTTTTTTTAAATCCAGCGAGCCAAATGGCACTTGTCAGACCTAAGCCTGACAGTGGGACACTGCAAATCCCAGTGTCCACTACCCTGGACATCTGCTACACGCCTCTCCAGGAGCATTGTAAGTACTGCTCTCTACTTGCCACATAGTGTAGGCTGTGCGGGATCTGTTTCCTAACGGGTTTGTCCGTGTGTTTGTATATGTGTTGCAGGTGATACCGTGGAACAACGCCATACACCTCACTACAGTAGCATTCTGTCTTGCCTTATTCTGCGGGGCTGTGCCATATACAGTAGTTTTTTGATATGTTCATTTGATGAAACGCATTGAGACACACGAACATATTGTGGCCCAAATTAATTTAATGTATGATTCCATTACCCTGATCAGGCATCCAGTTTAGCCTCTGGACACTCTGTGCAGGGCTTGATAGGGATCCTTGAACAGGGTGAAGTTCCGGACTGGGCCACCCCTTGCGGGGCACAGACCCTGTGTTAGGTCACTAGGGCTGAATAGGTCAAGTAGGGTGAAATAGGGACAGACTGTCTTTCCCAAGGTTTCCCAACTGCTAAGACTGATGACCTAAGAACCTGATGCCTGCACTACTGTTTGGACATCTGGTATCCAAAAACCCGCAGGGAGTGATCATCTCCACCACCGACATTCCACACTTTGGGAATAGTGAGGTTCTCAACTAAACCGGTAAGACCATTCCGTGTTTTTACATAGCATCCCGCTCATCCCAGCATCTGTCTACGGGACTGACTCAGGGACCCAATGCCCTGGGTTGTATGCACTTAGCTTGGTGTGTTGCCGTTTCCTATGTGGCACACTTGTTTAGATCCTGCACCTGTTTGTCAGTTTATGTTCGTAAGGCCTCTCACACGGGCGTTGCGGGAACATGCGCGATTTTTCCGCGCGAGTGCAAAACATTGTAATGCGTTTTGCACGCGCGTGAGAAAAATCGGCATGTTTGGTACCCAAACACTAACTTCTTCACAGAAGTTCCGGCTTGGGATCGGTGTTCTGTAGATTGTATTATTTTCCCTTATAACCATGTTATAAAGGGAAAATAATACATTCTGAATACAGAATGCATAGTACAATAGCGCTGGAGGGGTTAAAAAAAAAAAAGAATATTTTTAACTCCCCTTAATCCACTTGATCGCGCAGCCCGGCATCTCTTCTGTCTTCTTCTTTGCTGTGTGCATGAAAAGGACCTGTGGTAACGTCACTCCGGTCATCACATGATCTTTTACCATGGTGATGGATCATGTGATGACCGGAGTGACGTCACCACAGGTCCTTTTCCTGCACACAGTAAAGAAGACGACAGAAGCCGGGCTGCGCGATCAAGTGGAGTTAAATATTTTATTTTTAACCCCTCCAGCGCTATTGTACTATGCATTCTGTATTCAGAATGCTATTATTTTCCCTTATAACCATGTTATAAGGGAAAATAATAATGATCGGGTCTCCATCCTAGCAACCGTGCGTGAAAATCGCACCGCATCCGCACTTGCTTGCGATTTTTAACGCAGCCCCATTCACTTCTATAGGGCCTGCGTTGCGTGGAAAACACACAATATAGAGCATGCTGCGATTTTCACGCAACGCACAAGTTCATGTGCACAGCCCCATAGAAATGAATGGGTCCGGATTCAGTGCGGGTGCAATGCGTTCACATCACGCATTGCACCCGCGCGGAATACTCGCCCGTGTGAAAAGGGCCTAAGGTTGTTTTTTTTTTTGTTTTTTTTAACTCCCGGCTACGGGAGCTCTCATAGAGTATATTAAAAGTTACGTTTTACTGTGTTACTGCTCCCCTTTTTCTGAAAATGCATTCATTCAATCGCCATTTCAGGTAGAACAAAAAAAAAATTAAAAATCATTTAAACATTTCACTACAAATCTGTAGTCAGATGTACAAGATATCACTTCTATCAGAATAGAGAATAAAACATGTTCATACGTAAGACAGTTTCCATACAGTTACTAATCCCAAATGCAAATACAAAAGGACCTCCTTAAATCCCACGCATTCATATTTCATTCACACACACAAAAAATCTGCCCTCCTTTAAGGAAGAAAAAAAAAAAAAAAAGGAAATTTTATGTACAATGCAAACAAGGTTGGCGGTATTACAACAATCCGTGTGCACACTGGCAGAGAAGCAGAAATGAGCAAACAGTCAAACACAAAATTGCAGAACGGATGTGGACCCATTTTGCGGATGTGTGAATGATGGTCAGGGATTCATCTGTGAACCACAGACTGTGCTGAAACACGCTAATATGAATGGATACGTGTGCCATCGGTGGAGAACACAGACCGCACATGTCCGTTAATCACAGACGTGTGAATCAGGCCTTAAGCTGCCAAGTACTATAAAGAGCTGTATAGTCACGTCACAAATCAGTGACCTCTACCAACACAAACTCAATTTCTCATCTCATCTCTGATGGGAGGTTGCCTTACAAGACCTGCTGCATGGTGCCCGATCATGCGGCCGGATTTCTGTGCCACAGATGTGAAAGTTTGAGAGTGATTGTAATTAGATTGTAAGCTCTTGTGGGCAGGGTCCTCTTCCCCTTTACCACTATGTTAGTTTGTTTATTGTAATTTTATATTTGCATAATCCCGTCTGGATGTACAGCACCATGGAATTAATGGCGCTTTCAAATTAATAATAAATTATTATAATTATTATTTGTATAATTTTTTTTTTATTATTTTTATTATTGTTCCAAATAAGCAGATGGTGTGAAATAATTCTGTAATAAGAAGCTGTGAAGGTTGATGCTACATGTCTTAGGGTCCATTCACACGTCCGTTTTTTCTTTCCTGATCTGTTCCGTTTTTTCAGGAACAGATCTGGACCAGATCTGGACCCATTCATTTTCAATGGGTCCTGGAAAAAATCAGACATTGAGCTGTCCGTTTTTTTCCAGGACCCATTGAAAATGAATGGGTCCAGATCTGGTCCAGATCTGTTCCTGAAAAAACGGAACAGATCAGGAAAGAAAAAACGGATGTGTGAATAGACCCTTAAAGGGACACTTCCATCAGGAGGTTTTCTTTTATCTCACTATTCTGAGAATTATTTTTCTTCTTGACCTTTTTCCTTTCGGCAGTACACCAGCCCACCATTGAAAATGTAATACAAAATATTGTCCTTCTATAGCAGCCAGCAGGAGATATAAAATCTTATATAAAGCAATGCACTTGTCTGTGTAATTTGTGATGTTCCAAGTCGCTCGTCCCTTTTATGTCTGGTCGGGACAGATGGTCTGAGAAAGTGCCATGCTAAAAGTCCAAACAAATGCGGAAGTTAAAGAGCCAGGACAGGAAGGAGAATACATGAGTGGCTTGAAAGAAAAAAAAAAAATTAAAAAAGAAAAATAAAATACCCACATTCACATAGTGGCTGATAATGTGAAAAAAAATGATGGAAGTGTCCCTTTAAAGGGCTAAATACCTAAAATGCACCAGAAACTAAAAAAGTTAAGAGGCTGTGAGCAGTTCAGAAAGCCGTCTGAATGATTGTGGTGACCACACACAATATACTATAAAATCAGCAGAAAAAAAAATAACTTCAACTGTTCTGCAGCAATCTCTCATTATCCAGTTCTCTCATGTAATCGAGGGGAACCAAGCCAAGTTGGTAGGGCTGCAAGTCAGAGGGGGCATCTGAAAAGAAGAGTTTATTTGTTTTCCGTCTCACTAAATCTAAGCGGGGGAAAGTCACTTGTTGTGCCGAGTTAGAGCATTTGTGAACGCTCAAGCCTTCATTGCTTGTTGTGGCACAGATGTCGCCCTGAACTAGCATTTCATTCATAAATGAGAATGCAGGGAGCTTGCTCAAGTCCAAGAAGGAAGAAAAGAAGAAAACAGCAAAAAAATGGCACCATTCATAGAGCATGAAACTGTTAACACTTAGAATGGTGTCTGCCAAACTTTGATGTTCTAACAATCTGTGAACACACCTGCCACAGGACAAAATGTTTTCTGACAAAAGGGGGAAAACTGAGGCATTTATGATGATAATTTAGCAAAAGGAAAAAAGTTAGACAAATCCTTTCAGCTTACATCACAAATCCTCTATTCTTCTAAGACATTTGTAAATCCTTTCAATGCACAATGATCAATCATTGCCTTAGAGGGAGTTACAAAACGTAGAATTCACAAACAATTAAAGGTAGTCGGTCAGCAGTTTTGACCATGCTAAACTACTGACCACACTAGATTGGGCGCTGGGGAGAGAAACATGCCTTTTGCAGAGCTTTTAATCAGGAGTAGTGTAAATGTGAAGTTTTATTCTGCCAGATTATGTTCCTGAAAGTGCACTGGAGGTGGAGCGGGAAAGGGCTCTGTTTTATGTGCTGAGCCAATTCAAGAACCTCCTCTCTGCTCAGAGTTGTGGCATCCAACCAGGAGAGCCCTACAGGTTTCACTTAGAGCAGAAGGGAGGGGCTTGATCTTTACAGTGAGGCTCCGCCTCCAGTCGACTTGCCGGGGTAGAATCTGACAGACTAAAGTTCATAATCACACTACTCCTGATAAAAGCTCCACAAAAGGTATACTTGTACTGCCCTCTCCAGCTCCTGCTAGTGAGGTCAACTGTTTAGCATGGTCAAAACTGCTGACAGATTCCTGCTTTCCAAACTGATGTCAAATTTCAACACTGTACTGTATGAACTACACCAAAGATTCCCATTAAAAACAACGAGGGAGGCAGGGGACGTCTTATGTTAAGCGTTTTTGCCGTGGTGTTTGGCATGGAAAACTGGAACAGTTTTAAAAAGGGTTTAGATGAATTCTTGAAAGTAAATGACATTAAGGCCTCATGCAGATGAACGTATTTTGTCTCCGTGTCCATTCCGTTTAGTTTTTTTTTGCGGATAGGATGCGGACCCCATTCATTTCAATGGGTCTGCAGAGACAGCACACAGAGTGCTATCCGCATCCGTATGTCTGTTCCGTAGCCCCGCAAAAAATAAAAAATAAACATGGAACATGTCCTATTCTTGTCCGTTTTAGGCATTGTAAGAAAAAAACAAAACAAACGGATGGCATCCGTTCTTTTTGCGGATCCGCAATTTGTGGACCGCTAAACACATACGGTCGTGTGCATGTAGCCTAATGCTTATGAAAATATGTAGAAATCTGAGTCTCTCTTCCTTCTGGGATTTGCATCCCCGCCTGTCCCTTGGTTGAACTTGATGGACTTGTATCTATTTTCAACCGTATTAACTATGTAACAAGTCCCTCATCAAAAATCCACAGTGTGAACATACCCAACTAAAGCCAGGAGTGAATCTAAAAAAAAGAACAGTATAAAGGCTGACCCTCCTGCTCTCCGCACTCTTGAATTTGGCACCAAAAGGAGGGAGACTTCTAAAAGGGAACTGACAACGACCAATCACAGTGCGGCTTAATTTCTTACAGTGCTGTGATGAGCTGCTATGGGCATTCAAGACTGCGGTTTCATTAGACAGATCTCCCATTCTAACACATGAAGGGTCTTACGGGCTGGGGGCACACCGGCGTTGTTTCTGTTGCTTTCCTCCAGCACAGGAGCAGAAAAATTTAAATAATGGAAGTGCTGGATCTGGAACATAACAGACAAATGGCTCCAGATGGACCCCATTTACGTCATCAGGAATCAGATTTAATTTTGATTGAATCTTCTGTTAAAGGGAACCTGTCGTGTTGAACATGGTCTTTCAGCTACAGGCAGCATGTTCTAGACCAGGAGGAGTGGAGCAGATTCATATATAGTTTTGTGGGAAAAGATTGTGTTGGGCTACTTTCACACCTGCGTTAGGTGCGGATCTGTCTGGTATCTGCACAGACGGATCCGCACCTATAATACAAACGCTTGTATCCGTTCAGAACGGATCTGTTTTCCTTAGACTTTAAAAAAAAAAAAAAAAAGTCTAAGTCAAAACGGATCCGTCCTGACCTACATTGAAAGTCAATGGGGGACGGATCAGTTTTCAATTGCACCATATTGTGTCAGTGAAAACGGATCCGCCACCATTGACTTACATTCCAAGTCAGGACGGAGCCGTTTGACTCCGCATCGGCAGGCGGAGTTTTGGTGTCCGCATCCAGAGCGGAATGGAGGCAAACTGATGCATTCTGAGCGGATCCTTATCCATTCAGAATGCATTGGGGCTGAACGGATCCGTTTTGAACCGTTTGTGAGAGCCCTGAAACGGATCTCACAAAACGAAATTCAAAACGCCAGTGTGAAAGTAGCCTTACCTGTATTTGAGGGCTCATTCACATGACCGTATGTATTTTGCGGTCCACAAAAAAAAAAAAAATGGATTGCAGATCCATTGTAATGCCTGTCATTGTCAGAATAGGACATGTTCTTTTTTGCAAAACGGCCATACCGAAACAATGCACAAGGAGTAATTTTTTTTTTTTTTTTTTTGCGGACACGTTGAAGTGAATGGTTCCTCATATGGGCCTCAAAAAACGGACAAAAAAATACGTTTGTGTGCATGAGCCCTTATGCATTTAAATTCCTGCTCATTCTGGGCTGTGGCGTCAAGGAGGCGGTTCCAAAATTATATATATATATATATATACACACACACACACACACACACATATATATATATATACACATACACACACAGGGTACAGAGTATCCATCAGGCTGGTCCGGCAGGGAACAGCTTGCTCGGGAGCCGACCTAGCCGAATAATACTGCTGTTCACAGCTGGATCCCATTGACTATAATGGGATCTTGCGGCTTTCTGGTGCAGAGGGTACAACAGTTGCAGAGAGAGCAGAGCCTCTAGGTGTAATGGTAACACCCCCTTTGCTCCTATAGGCTCATTTGCATATATTAAAATATCATTTTTCTCAGCAATGCGGTCAGCCAGTTTCATAGGTAAAAATCTGCTGACAGATGCGCTTTAAATAAATGGCAAAATTTGCTGAATGTTTTCCCAGTGTGCTCAGCTCCTCCTGCTCTATGACATGCTGCCTGCAGACTGTACTGCATTTCATGTTGACTTCTGGTGTAAAAACTGAATTTTAATTAATGATTTAGAAGCTACTGCTACGTACCTGAACTGCACTTCTGCAGAAATGTTCTAGTGCAGAATCCCCAGTGTATAGAACTGGGGTTTTCCAGGATCAGACTATTGATAGCTTATCCTTCGGACAAGCCGTAGATGCCAAATGTGTGCAGTCAGACTCTCGGCACTCTGCAGATTAACTCTTTGAGGAGGCCACCTCGCACATGCAAGTCCTTTGGCTGCTTCAATGTTTATCTCCGTCAGTCAACCTGCACAAACCATAGCCGTGGTGCAGGGTAGTACAGCTTCCTCCCATTCAAAAGAAGCGGACAAAGCTGCAATACTATATGCACCACTGCTATTAAAGTATTCATGTCACATCACTGAAGAGTAGTGATGAGCGTCAGGGGCAATATTCAGATTCGCGATATTTCACGAATATTTGGTAGAATATGTGTCATATATTCGCGAATTCGAGATTATTTTCTTGATTGCGAAAAATCGGCAATGTATTATTCGCGTAATACAGGCGTGGGTCACTATAGCTACATTTTTCAAGCTGGTATAAGTTTCCTGAGACTGGAGAAAATGGTTGGCACGGCAGAACATTACAATAGCTTTATATGCAGATAGAGTGCTTCAATATATTAGCTATTGCGAAATCGGCACCAATGATGCGAATATTTTGGCGCAATACGTGCAACTTCACATTTTAACAGGTCTGACTACTTATTAGTGATTGCTGCACTAAGTATTGTTGTGAACTTGTGACATCACAGCACTATGTCTGTAGCATGTATGTATGTATGTATGTATGATCAGCTACACTATATCACTATCTAACCTACACTGACTGACTGACTGACTATCTCCCACTAACTAAAAAATATAAATATATAAAACACACACACACACACACACTCACTATCTGTGGAAAGCACAGAGCACAGCAATGTCACTGCTCTCTCTCTCTCTCTCTCAGAACTGCAAAAAAAACTGCAGAAAATGGCTGCTGGGGAGTTTCTTATATAGTAAGGGGTAGGCAACTTTCCTAGTGGTTGCTAGGGATGTTGCTAAGCTCAGACAAAGATATTGCAGCCTTCTCATTGGCCCACAGGCAAGAAGGGAGGTTACTAAAAAATATAATCTAGAATATTCAAAATTACGAATAAATAATCGCTATATTCTAAATATTTGAATTCTCGAAGTGCCGATATTCGTGATTAATGTTCGCTATTCGAATATTCGCGCCCAACACTATTGAAGAGGCTGCAGTTCTTGCACAGAAAATCAGCACACGAGCACACTGCCTGCGCTCGGCCAACAGTAAAAGGTCAGATGAACAGAATACGACCTCAGGTCCCGTTTACATGACCGTATTTTTGTTCCACATCCGAAATGCAGACCCAATCATTTCAATTGATCATTTCCAAAGCCTCGCAAAAAAGATAGAACATGTCCTATTCTAATCCATCTTGTGGAGAACAGGCAGGTTACAATGGATCTGCAAAAAACACCACAGATGCAACGCAGACGTCATCCATATTTTCTGTGTTTTGAAGACCGCAATACACATACCCATTTCCGCTTTTCAATGATGTGCGTTGACCGCTTTTTCTGTGCGCAGCACACGTACCAATTTATTTTAATATGCCTGTTCAGTATTTTTTGATTGTGGGTCAGTGAAAAAAAGAAAATAATGGCGGCATGCACTAATTTGGTCCGTAACGCGGGGCAAACACGTCCATTGAAATCTATGGGTCCTTTAAAATTACGGACCCAACACAGATGGCTGTTTTTTTTTTCCTACGGAAGTCAGACACAGGAATGCGATAACTAGGTGACAAATCAGTGGGAAGCCACGCACCCAAAACTACCCTCAAATTTGACACACCTTAGAGTGCATTCACACATACCAGTCTTGTTGTTGCCATTTGCTCCTAAGAAAAAAAGTAAAAAACGCTAGAAACCTAGCATTTATAAAAACCCCTAGAACTAGCAGGTACTTTGAGTTGGAAAATACGGCAAACCTAGGCACGGGGACTAAATAGATAGCAATATGCATTATATTGAATCCATTCACTTCAATGGGAGAGGCAGGGAGCTGCGCCAGGTGGTGGACGGACCCCGGGGTCCTCCAGCCACAACTCTCCTCGGCTCCGTTCTCCTTGTAAGTGCGGGTCCCAGAGGTGGGACCCGCACCTATCAGACAATGGCGGCGTATCCTAGCGATATGCCCCCATTGTATAAGATGGGATAACCCCTTTAAACAATTAGATTGTGTTCACACTCAGCAGATTCACTGCAGAAATTTCAGTGACTGAAAAAAATGTCAACATCTGAATGGGGTTCTCTTTGCAGCGAGGGCAGTCCTTTGTCATGGGAGTATTTTTGGCATGCTGGATTTCTCAGGATCACCTGACAAAGTGCCAGATTAAAATAATGGAATTACATAAAATATCTATTTGAATCTCAGTAGTCAGGTAGTCACATGAAGACAAGCCCTTGTTCTTTTGTAACCAGCTCAAGGATTGGCCGATTGCGGAGGGTCGGCCTCCTGAATCCAGCATCGCTCAGCTGGGATTATACCGGCTAAATTCAAGATTTCGGCATTCTATAAAAGGTTGTTGCTCACGTGCTGTTACGAGCGGCGTTCACTTTAAAAAAAAAAAAATCAACCTTACAGCCCAAAAAAAAAATATAACTACATCCTTCCATTCAAAATGCTTACACTAGAGGGCGCCTCAAGCCCAGGCTTTATAAACTCCGTAACCGTTCGCAAATTCCGTTTAGTATTAAGATGCACATAACAGGGCTAAATTAAGTCAAGGTGGTGTGAAACGTAGGAGTGGAGCGATAAGGTGGTCCTGCACTCAACACAACTAAAATTACCCTCGTTTTCAACTATGCTAAAGTCATTACAGGATACAGAATACATCACAATATTGCTTAAAGAAGTCACTAAACAAAAATCAAGGTCTCACAAGGTCAAAGATGTAATGGGGTTTTTTTTAATCGGGGCTCCAATCTCTGTGTCAGAATCCATTGTATCCATGCACTACATTCAACTGAATGGACACCTTGTCAAACTACATTTAATTAAGCTTGGAATTGGGGGCCCCTCGGGGGGGGGATGAGGAGAATAACTCAGTATACGAAGTACAAAAAGAACAGGTGGTCCATTTTAACCCATACAACTAATGTTGAGAATACGGGTGTCCAGATTATTCACCATGGCAGGGGAAAAAAAAAAAGGTGGACAAGCGATATTGGATATCAACATGCCTGATCCTTTGTTCTCATGGGAGATAGCTGCCACCAGAGATCTCTGGCAGCATCTTATATATTTCTCCCCATAGAGAACACATACACGCCCGGCTGAGGGGCTGTGTTGGAAGGGATAGCTTTTGGTGGAACAAGCATTTGTTCGACAGCTATCCAGGACGTATTGTTCACAGGATAGGGGATAATAATTAGATCGGTGAGGGTTCTAGCTCTGGGATGCCCACCAATCAGGAGAAAAGAGACCCCGTAGAACCCACTGAAATGAACAGAACTTCAGGTTGGGCATTGGCGCAGCCACTCCATTTGTATGGCAGTTCTGGGGATAACTGATAACTCTCAGAACCTAATGGAACAGCAGGTTGCATGCCTGTCCAGCCACACCATTAATTTTGGGGGCTCCATGGGTCCCCGTTCTCGTGATCAGGGGGGGCGCCAGTGGTAGGACCCTCACTGATGTAATAGGTACCCCCTATCCTATGGATAGGAGATAAAAGGAGTGTTCAGGTTCTGTGAAGTTAAGGGCCTTTTACTCAAAAAACAAAACTCAAGTGGAAACACTTCCCAATCATTGCTCATCAGAACGTGCACAAACTTAGTGATCAGCCAACAAATGAACATTTGCCAGCAGCACATCACCAGGGACAAATGGGATGTGCTTCCGACAATAAAGATCATCCTTAGGAACCTTCAAAAGTACCGAATAATCATTAATGTGGCTGTTCAGTCAGGCAATACGTTTCTTAAAGCAATAATCGACTGGTAGTATCGTTGATCAGGACTCAGACAGAAATCTGTGTAAAAAGGACCCTTAGGCTGGTTTCACACGGGCGTTGCGGGAAAAGGTGGGGGTGCGCTGCGGGAACATGCACGATTTTGCCGCTCGAGTGCAAAACATTGTAATGTGTTTTGCACGCGCGTGAGAAAAATCGGCATGTTTGGTACCCAAACCCGAACTTCTTCACAATCTACAGGTGTTCTGTAGATTGTATTATTTTCCCTTATAATGCGATCAAGTGGACTCAGTGAGTTAATTATTTTTTATTTTTAAACCCTCCATCTCTAGTTTACTATGCATTCTGTATTCAGAATGCTATTATTTTCCCTTATAACCATGTTATAAAGGGAAAATAATACAGATCAGGTCCCCAGCCCGATCGTCACCTAGCAACCATGTGTGAAAAAAAACGCACCGCATCCGCACTTGCTTGCGATTTGCACGCGGCCCCATTCACTTCTATGGGGCCTGCGTTGCATGAAAAACACAGAATATAGAACATGCTGCGATTTTCATGCAACGCACAAGTGATGCGTGAAAATCACAGCTCATGTGCACAGCCCCATAGAAATGAATGGGTCAGGATTTAGTGCGGGTGCAATGCGTTCAACCCGCGCGGAATACTCGCCCGTGTGAAAGGGGCCTTAGACTCCACGATACTCTCGACATATTTCGATTTTCATGTATTAGCACTTCTCTATGAATACAAAAAAAAATAAAGTCCAAAAACCTAGTTTAAAAAAAAAAAGTTCCGTTGCTGGAACTGCCTGCGTGATCCGGGAATCCGTATACAAACTGATATCATTTGTAGACTGATCCGGCTGCAGATTCGTCTGATAAATGCATTGAAATTCCGGATCGGTCTCTCACGGATCTGGTATTTTTTATTTTTTTGCATTTTTAAAGGTCTGCGC
The DNA here is from genome assembly GCF_905171765.1 of Bufo bufo. Taxonomy (NCBI): domain Eukaryota; kingdom Metazoa; phylum Chordata; class Amphibia; order Anura; family Bufonidae; genus Bufo; species Bufo bufo. The sequence goes on along the minus strand of NC_053393.1, from coordinate 450,887,837 downwards.
ATGCGCAGACTGGGAAATCGGATCCATTTTGCAGAACACTAGCTACTGGATCTGGCATTAATACATTTCAATAGAAATGCCAGATCCGGTGTTCAGGCAAGTGTTCCGGATTTTTGGCCGGAGAAAATACCGCAGCATGCTGCAGTATTTTCTCCGGCTAAATACCGTAAGAGGGACTGAACTGAAGACATCCGGATGCATATTGAACGGACGGAACTCAATACCGGAACTAGGACGGAACTCAATACCGGAAAAGAATAACACTAGTGTGAAAGTACCCTGAACCACATTCTTTTCAGATTACACGCAGGCCCGTTTATTTCTATGAAGCCGCAAGAAAAGCGGACAGCAAGCGGATATCATGCGTTTGCCGTCCATTCTGCAAATCATTGAACATGTCCTATTCTTGTCCGTTTTTGAAGACAAGAATATGCATTTCTATAATAGGGGTTGAGGAAAGTGCGGGATGTAGATGGCCAGTGTAAGTATTTTCCACGGTTTTCGGACCACAAAGTACATGCAGTCGTGGGCATGTAGCCTAAGATCCCTAAAAGAACAGTCCTATCCTTATCCGTAATGTCGACAATAATAGGACATGTTCTATTTGTATTTGGACATACGGACACAGAAGGCACACTGAATCATTTCCGTTTTTTTTTTTTTGGCCCCATTGAAGTGAACGGTTCCTCGTACAAGTGGGGTGGGGCAGGGGGGGAACTGACACGGACAAAAAAAATAAGTAGGTGCATGAGCCCTAAGATGCCCTATGGTATATGCCCTTCCTCCTACCCTTTGTAACTGGTGGTGATAACCCTTGTGGTGGTTATTCTGCTAGAATTGTTTCTTGTTTTTTACAAATGTGTTTTTGTACGTGTAAAACATAACTTGATACCTGCAGCTGCTGCCATTCTGAGCTGTAAATTTTACGTTGTAGAATTAAGTCTTTCTTTCATGGCTAATGATTTTTGAACAACTGTTGTGCTTGTTTTATTTACACGAGCCTCTGGTTGAAACAGCTGGAAGAACAATTCATTTTTAACAGGGCAGGGAAATGCCCCTCCCCGGTCGCTTTATGGGTGGGTTTCCACATTCAGGTTTTTCTATTGCAGTTTTTGGAGCAAAAACGAGGAGTAGATTGCTGAAAGGTGAGGTAGTATCTGCACTTTATAGTTACCCTCCCTTTATGATCCACACCTGGTTTTGGCTTCAGAAAACCTGAACATGGATACCCAGCATAGGGTTGCCCATACTCTGGTTTTCAGATGCAGTTTTGAAACTTAAACCAGGTATGGATTCAGAAGAAAAGTACAATCTCTCTACTTTTACAATCCACACCTGGTTTTTAGCTTCAAAACTGCGTCTGAAAACCTGATCATGTATGGGCAAACTAAAAGGAAATTGCTCACGGACATTATAGCCTCATCCCTAAAATCCAGAATTCTTTTGCCTGAGGACCTAGACATAGGGGGAAGACGTGCTTTGACCTGGACATCGTGGATCTGATTGTTTGATACTGAAAAGGAACATCTGATCTCCCTCAACATTTTAAAGTGTCTTAGGCTACTTTCACCCCTGCGTTAGGTGTGGATCCGTCTGGTATCTGCACAGACGGATCCGCACCTATAATGCAAACGCTTGTATCCGTTCAGAACGGATCCGTTTGCATTACCATGAAAAAAAAAAAAAAAAAAATCAGTTTTGACTTACACTGAAAGTCAATGGGAGGCGGATCCGTTTTCAATTGCACCATATTGTGTCAGTGAAAACGGATCCGTCCCCATTGACGTACATTGTAAGTCAGGACGGATCCGTTTGGCTCAGTTTCGTCAGACGGACATCAAAACGCTGCAAGCAGCCTCCAGAGCGGAATGGAGGCTGAACGGAGGCAAACTGAAGCATTCTGAGCGGATCCTTATCCATTCAGAATGCATTGGGGCTGAACCGATCTGTTTTGGTCCACTTGCGAGAGCCTTGAAACGGATCTCACAGGCGGACCCAGAAATGCCAGTGTGAAAGTAGCCTTAAGCAGACAATTTGGGAGAGTGTAATTTGAGGGTAGCATACTTTGATAACTTACAATGACCTTTTCAGTATTAGCATAAAATATTTTCATTTTTCTTTTTACTAGTCTTTGCATTATCTTTATTTTTTTTTAAACTAGGTTTTTGGACTTTATTTTTTTAGTATTCATAGAGAAGTACTAATACATGAAAATCGAAAGATGTCGAGAGTATCGTGGACCTGGTTGGTAATGGCAATGGGCCACACACATCATCATTGTGTGTAAAGATTTTGGCAACTAAAACAGATTCCGATAAGATCAAACATTTAGGCCCCTTTCACATGGGTGAGAATTCCGTGCGGGTGCAATGCATGAGGTGAACGCATTGCACCCGCACTGAATCCGGACCCTTTCACTTCAATGGGGCTGTTCAGATGAGCGATGTTTTTCACGCATCACTTTTGCGGTGCGTGAAAATCGCAGCATGTTCTATATTCTGCGTTTTTCACGCAACGCAGGCCCCATAGAAATGAATGAATGAGTGAGTGAAAATCGCAAGAATCCTCAAGCAAGTGCGGATACGGTGCGATTTTCATGCATGGTTGCTAGGAGATGATCGGGATGAGCGACCCCGGACCCCATTAAAGTGTATTCACTGTATTATTTTCCCTTATAATATGGTTATAAGGGGAAATAATAGCACTCTGAATACAGAATGCATAGTAAAATGTGGATTGAGGGGTTAAATAAAAAAATAATTGAATTAACTCACCTTATCCAATTGATAGCGCAGCCGGCGTCATCTTCTTGCTTCTTTTTTCAGGACCTGCAAAAAAATACTTTTGACGTAATCGCGCAGGTCCTGCTGAATGAAGATCGAAGATCAGGACCTGTGCTGACGTCACCACGTGGTAAGCGCGATTACATCAAAAGGTCCTGAAAGAAGCAGAAAAAAAGACGCTGCCAGCTGCGCGATCAATTGGAGAAGGTAGGTTAATATATATATTTTTTTAACCCCTCAATCCACATTTTACTATGCATTCTGTATTAAGAATGCTATTATTTTCCCTTCTAACCATGTTATAAGGGAAAATAATAAAATGAATAGAACACCTAACCCAAACCTGAACTTCAGTCCGGGGTCGGGTACCACATTCAGTTTTTTCTCACACACGTGCAAAACGCATTGCACTCGCGCGGAAAAAAACCCTGAACATTGGAACGCAATTAGTCAAAACTGACTACAATTGCGCGGGTTTCCCGCAATGCACACGCGACGCATCAGGAGCAAATCCGGAACGCCCATGTGAAAGAGGCCTTACTCGTTCAAATTTAAATGGTTAAGAAACTGGAACAAAACCCTCATGTGCAGGCCTAACAAACCACTCAACTACATGTATATAAAAAAGGAAAAATATCGGAAAACTTCTAAATAACTGCTCAAGGTCACGCACACACACTTGAACAGATATCAAATTGCCATGCCTTATCATGTAATTCCATATACATCTTGTGGTGCAGCTGTCCTGTGTACTGGTTATGACACTAAATTATTTAATCTCTGTACAGTGAATTAAAAAACTCTTCCAAAATAAATCTCATGTTACAGAAGAAAGCGAGGAATCTTTGCTACTTGCAATATACAGTCAGTATAGCAAAGTCAGGCTGTAAAGGTTACTGATGCCAAGAGTGCCGACTGTACTACGGAAGTGTAATGAGAAACTAATTTTTAAAAAAAGGGGTGTCACTTTTTTTATTTATTTTTTTAAAATTTGCACCCCCGCTATCTGTCCCTCTACTCTTCCATTCTGGTTCTCTGACTCTTCAGATTATCTGGTTCCCATTTGTCAACTTCTGCATGGACAGGGTCACGTGTGCCACGGCAGCGACATGCTCCCATCGGCCCTTCACTGGTGGGTCACATCACAGAGGCCAGTCATTGGCTGCAGCAGCGCACATGAAGTTGACAGAAGCTGACATAGGAGGACAGGAAGCTCAATAAAGAAAGCCACCAGGGAGTGAGAACTGTGCGTGGGGACGGGGGACGGGGAGAGAAGCATGTTCTGGATCTGGCGGTTTTGTCCCATAGAGATCTACAGTTTTTGTTTTTTTTGCCTTGCTCGAAGAAAAAGTACCAGTGTGTTATATTTTATAATTTTTTTTTGTACTGCTCTACAGAGGAAGTGACATTACTGGGGTGCATATAGTCAATTGTGCACATTTGTTCAGGTTTTTTTTTTTGCTGCATCCCTATTTCAGCCACATTACAAAATATGGATGAAAATCTAAATACAGAACAGTTGTGGATATGCTATGGAAGAAATTCTTTAAAAATGATATTGCTCGTCCGGTTTTGATTTGTTTTTTTCATATGCAAGTGTGAATGGTTCCTAACTGAGATCTTGTACATCTGTAGAGGAATGGGAGGGGAAGTATGTTATATAGCCGATACAATAAAATTGCCCTCTGTGCATTATCCCTCGATATGCAGATTGACGTCCAGTTCATAAGAATGGAATTGGTTTTCTTTTATAGGTCGGCTTTGTGCTTGCACCAAACTGAAATGCTGTCAACCAAGCAACGTCCCGTAAAATGATAGATTTTATTGCCGAGGGTATTGTGCAAGCTTTTTTGTTCCTCATCTGCAAAAGCTAGTAAGGTGCATTCATCTTGCAGAGTTTATGCCTTTATCTATAGGATTTTGGGCTCAAACAGAAGATTTACAATTGCAGGTCACTCTATTTGAAGCACCCGTCTCTAGATGCCATTGCCCAATGATGCAACCTCGATGAGCTGGCCCATTGTCGTCCATGAAGATAGAATTAGGCCTGTGTTGTTCATGCAGAGGCACAATGACTGGATCAATGAGGTTATTCAAGTAGTATGGGCTTATCATTCTACCATTCACAAAGTGTTGGGCAGTTCTGTATTGACTAGACACCGACACTACCACCACCACCACCACCACCACCAAAGGCTCATCTGGTGACAACAGTGGCTGATGCACAATGATCTCCATGATGCTTCCAACATCGCTGGTGGTCATGATTTCTGCTCAGCGTGCATAGACTTTCATCAGTGAGCAGCACTGAGGACCTGGTCCCTCATTCAGCGTAGATTCTACCTGGCCCATGCAAGATGATGACGCCCATGTCTGGTGGTGTAGTCAGGTACCCTTGCAGGTAGTCTAGCACACAGATATAAACGGTAATGAATGGTCTGACGTGACACTTGGGTGCCTCTCACCTCTCTTTAAATTCTAGGAGTTGTGTGGCATTCATCATCTGGTTCCGCAAGCCATTGTTTACAATGAAGTGGTCATCAGTGTGGCCACTTTAATGCCTTTCTGTGATTCTTCCAATCTCTCTGTATCTCTGTTGCAACCTGCTGATGACACTCTGTGATACTCTAAGCTCAGTGGTTACTTCCATCTGAGTACATCCTGCTTGAAGCCTTGCAATGGTGAGGTACGCCTATAGATCAATTGCTAGGCGTCGTCTTTGTCTCATGATGTCAAAATGTGAAGAGCAGGACTGTTTAAATAATTATAATTGAATTTATTGGGCGATTCATGGATAGTAACAGTTTATAAGGCTGAAAAAAAGACATCTGTCCATCTAGTTCAGCCTGTTATCCTGCAAACACATATTGTGAATTTTGCCATTAAGCTTATTGTTAGAGAACAGCAAGTTGTACTTAAACACTGAACAGTTGGACTATGAATTCAAAAGTTTAGAGAAGATCACATTAAGTTCAGCGGTAAAGGTTAGAGTGCATTTTAGGTTCCTGAAATTTCACCCACAAGCCAAATGTCCCTAACTTTTTGTGAGTAGTGTATATTTAAAGGGAATCCGTCACCGGGATTTTGTGTATAGAGCCGAGGACATGGGTTGCTAGATCGCCGCTAGCACATCCGCAATACCCAGTCCCCATAGCTCTGTGTGCTTTTATTGTGTAAAAAAAAAACAATTTGATACATATGCAAATTAACCTGAGACGAGTCCTGTACGTGACTCATCTCACATACAGGACCCATCTCAGGTTAATTTGCATATGCATTAAATCTTTTTTTTTACACAATAAAAGCACACAGAGCTATGGGGACTGGGTATTGCGGATGTGCTAGCGGCCATCTAGCAACCCGTGTCCTCAGCTCTATACACAAAATTCTGGTGACAGGTTCCCTTTAAAGAAAAATACATATAATCCTGCAATTTTGAAACTGACCACTATGCCTAATAGATTATGATTTTCTCTTCTGTACTTATCAGTTTCCTCCCGACTTCTGCATCGGTCACAGAGCATGAATAGAAAACTCTCCCATAGGCCACATTTACACGGTCCATATGTAATCAGTATTTTGCGGCCGGCTATATATATTTATTTTACACACACACACATATAGGCAAAGTGCTCACCTGCTCATCATTTGGAAGGCACAGAGGTGCTTGGAACACAGCACACTAAAAGGTAAATCCAAAAAAGAGGAACAAATTCCAGCTTCCAAATAAAAACTTATATACGTGTTTTGGATTAAAACATTAAAATCCTTACTTATGGTCATCCTCACTCAAGGATTCTAATTTTTAAATCCAAAACGCATAGATAAGTGTTTTTTCTATGGGAGTTTATCGCTTGTTTAATAAAGACCATAGTTTTTATGGAGAAGCTGGAATTTGTTCTTTTTTTTGGAATAATATATATATATATATATATATATATATATATATATATATATTATATATAATTTTTTTTTTTTTAACAAAAACATGATTTAAACCAAATAAAAAAGGTCAGATCTGATACACATTAGCTTTAAGAAAATATTGTTTATAAAAACTATAAGACTATAAAAATAGTCTATAAAAACTAAAGCAAAAACATTGTTCTTTGTGCCATGTGGATCACTTTGCTTCCTTGAGGAGCCCCTACAGAAAAGAAAAGCACAGATTCCTCCAAACCTCTCAGGCTGCAAAATTATTCTCCAGCCCTCACAGGAAGCAGTTATCCCCTCAACATCGCTTCCTGAACAAAGCAGCCGAACGCTCAAACTACTCAGGAAGCGGATGGATGGATTTTCCTTATAGGTCCGGCAAGATATTTCATTGTTGCATGCCCTTCTCTAATCTTGGCATTGTAAAAAAAAAAAAAAAAAAAAAAAAAAGGAAAAACCTCACTTGTTACTTGCACTCTAGAATTTCAGGGAGTGGCAAGCATCAGAAAAAGAAAAAAAAAAAAGCAGATGCAACTCTATAGCCTGAACGTTTACCGTAAATGTGGAAAGCTGCACATTTTCTTTATCATATTTGAGCCTGCACGTCCATCGGGAAGTTCAGGAAGGAACTTTCATGCATATAAAATAAATATATATATATATATATATATATATATATATATATATATATATATATATATATATATATAGACACATCTGTGCATATCAAATGTTCAGTGCAGCTGCAACGTCTGCAGAACATACACTACAAATGTAATAAAATTAATTAAACCTAATAAAAAAAAAAAAAAAGTAGCCATAAGTATATACCGTAACAAAAAAAACCTCAGATCTTCATGTATTTTGTTTTTATTTATTATTTAAAACATCATCTTGAACACTAATCAAAAGTTCTATTTGAGCAGAGAACAAAAAAAAATAAAAAAGATATATACACCATGCACAAGTTTTACAAGCCACGTGTTTACGGAACGCGAGCACAGAGTTTACTGCCACTCCAGGTTGACAATGTAGTGCTCCCTACCACAACAGGTAAGCCCTCCCCCTTCAAAAAATTAAATTAAATAAATAAAAACAAATTATCTCCCCTTTGCCGGCATGCTAGGAGACCAGTATCACTGCATAAATACTTGAGAGAGGGGAGGGGGGGAAGCTGAAGAGCCGCCAGCATTTGCTTCATTTTGTCCTGCTAAATGTGACCAATATCTTTTGAATAGTGCTGGAAAGTTATGAATTGTGCTACAAGCTGCACCTTTTTGTTAGCATCCCTAAAATCAAAAGTTGGCAGCTGAAGATCCTTTAGCCCCTGTGTGGCAGTAGCCGACTCTTGTGATAGCAGTGCTTCCGGGGAGGGTGTACAACCACGTAAGACTGTAGGTCAACTTATGCCAGGAACTTTAATCAAGGAGTTACTCATGCATCAAATGAGTCAGATATGCATAAGCATCTTCAAGCTCAAATAACCCATTCATTACTGTGACTCATACACAATCTTTGACACTGAGAAGTTACTATAATATTATCACGGTCGGGAAGATTTAAAGGGGTTTCCCCATCCCCCTGCACTTGTGTCCTTGTTTTCCCTCAACATTTTTAGCAGTTTAAAATTTACCACTTTTAAAGGGTTTGTTCCATGAAGACACCTTATCTATCCACAGTGTCCGATTGGCGAGGGTTGGACCACCGGGGCCCCTGCCTAACAACTGGGGTGGGGGTGGGCTCATTCTCCCTCGTCTGAATGGAGAGGCGGTCACACATGTGCAGGGCCACTCCATTTAGCTCTATGGAGCTCTCTGGGATAGCTGAGCGCATGTACTTTGTTGAATGGAGTGGTGGACCACTTATCCCTTCAGGATAGAGGGGACAACTTATAGGGACAATCCCTTCAAAACCGGTATTAGCATTCTAACATAATAGTGACACAGTGAGGGGAATTCCAGCGTGTGCTGCTGGGCTGATTTGCAGCCAGGTGGGGTCAAATACAGGACTGAATTTTAATTGCAGATCCAGGATTTTGGCAGCACCTGGCTGTCCTTAAATCGGCAGATGGGCTTAGCAGCAGGATCTCTGTGTTGGGATCTGAGGCTTGGTGCCAGGTTGGAGGGGGAAACAGGCCCCCTAAAGCCTGCAGCGGACTGCTGGAGGCAGAACTGACATCAAGGTGACTTGTCTTCTATGAACTTTCCAATTTGTGTGAAGTAACACCAAGGTGCACTTTCCATTGTGTGTGAAGTAAACACCAAGACTGCAAAGTAATGCATTGTTGTGTGCATTTGCCTCAAGTGTGAATAAACACAAAAAAAGTTTTGCATTAAGAACTTGTCTTTTGCCTCTGTACTGCGTCCGCTTACCCCATCTACCAGCGCAAAACACCACAATTGGTGGAGGATGCGTGCAAGCGCACTGAGGCAGGCGTGATCGCTGAAGTATTTTTGTTTTTCATTTTTGCTCAAGGCACGGTTGTATGTCTTGCATTAAACCCGCTAAATTTCAATCCGTGACCCTCGACAAAATGGAGGCCATAAGGAAGGCTCTTGTGGAGGCTAACCAGCAGCAGCGAGAAACCAACCTGCAAACAACGGGAGGCTAACAGGCAGCAGCAAGAAACAAACCAGCTGCTGTTACAACACGTGATGGCTATACAGACGTCAGGAACATCCCAAAGCGTCCATGATGTCCGGAAAGCGGTCCGTAGGGCGATCCCCAAGATGACACCCTTAGATTACGTTGAAACCTACCTGGCGATGTACGAGAAGGTGGCCACAAGGGAGAAACTACCCCGAGACCAGTGGGCTGAGGTCGTTGCTCCGTTCCTGGCATCTGATTCTCAGCTGGTGTATTTCGACTTGCCGGACCATCAAGCACCCGACTACCATAAAGTAAAGGGTGAGATTCTGGCAAGACTGGGGGTGAATGTGTTGGTCCGGGCCCAGCAGGTACATCAGTGGGGGTTTAACCCGGCTGAGCCCGCGAGACCCCAGTATTATGACTTATTTCACCTCTTGCAAAAAAGTAGCTACAGCCTGATGTGCCGAGTCCCACGGCTATGATGGATCGACTATTAGCGGATATGTTCTCGAGGGCTTTTCTACCCCCTCTCCGGCACTGGATCGGCCAGGTGTCTCCTGGCAATACCCTGGAGATGGTGGACCTGGTGGAACGCTATGAGGCTACTAAGAATCTACAGGGGGGGGCTCTTTTTTTTTTTGGGGGGGGGGGGCACAGGCCCGGAGATTTGAGCCGATGAAACCCACCTAGGAAGTACCCACTATGGGCCTGGCTTCGTTAGTCTGCTGGCACCGTCAGGAGCCTGGCCATGTAAGGGCCGACTATCCTCATTGGGTTGAGCCCATGGACACTAATTGTGGTTACCGTCAGTCGCTATATGCCAGGAAACTGTGTACAACAGGTACCCCAGAGTCTTTAGATCACTTGTGCCAGGTGGAAGTGGGAGACACTCAAGCGGAGGCGCTGCTGGACTCTGGGAGCTTGGTGACCCTAGTAAGGGCTACCCCAGTGCGGTCCACTGAGTATACTGGCCAGAAAGTCGGGGTGATGTGCATCCATGGAGACTTAAAATACTACCCCACAGCGCTGGTGTCTTTAACCACGGTAGCCGGCAGGTGGACCCACGAGGTGGCAGTCGCCACAAATCTACACTACGAACTCATAATAGGGAGAGACTTTACAGGCTTCCCGGCCCTATGGACGGTTGTGAGTTACTGATACCTGCGAGCCAGGGGTAAACCCAGGAGATTGGCCTTGATCAGGAGGAAAGCCAGAACCCTGGGAACCTGAGGCCGAAGGGCCAGCATTAGGGGTGACCACCACTTTGGTGGAAGAGGGGCAGACAACCCCGCTTAGTGTAATGGTGGTAGACGTGGAGGACTTGCCACTGGGTCCCGAGTTGGCAGACCTTAAACGTCTCCGGGGAAAATTTAGGTTACGCACAACACCGGGACCCAACCCCATCCCGAGTCTGGGAGAATGTGGTAATAATTGATGGTGAACCACAACAACCTGGGGCAGAGTCAATGCTTCCCCGTTTTGTGGTTCATCAGAATATGCTGTATTGGGTAAACCAGCTGCGGGGTGAACATAATGAACAGTTGTTGGTGGGCTAACTAACATGAGTTTACGATATGCCTGGGGCACCACTATGTTCTCGGGGGTTATCTGGGAATGCAGAAAAAAAAAAAAAAAAGGACCGGATATTACAACGTGGCCCAGTGTGTTTAGAGAGGTGGACGAATTTTGCAAGTCTTGCCCGACCTGCCAAACAACTAGCCCCCAGCACCTTTTCTGCACTCCCTTAGTACCTCTCCCGATCATCGAGGTACCATTTGAGCGAATTGCTATGGACCTCATAGGCCCAGTACCAAAGTCTGCTAGAGGACACCAACACATCTTGGTCGTCCTAGATTACGCCACTCAGTATCCGGAGGCGGTGCCACTGCGACATACATCAGCTAAACTTATAGCTAAAGAGTTAATGGAGAGGTTTTCCTGCGTGGGGCTACCTAAAGAGGTTCTGACTGAGCAGGGGACCCCTTTAATGTTAAGATTACGAGGGACCTCTGTAAGTTGCTGCACATAAAACAGCTACGGACGTCAGTTTATCATCCGCAAACTGACAGCCTGATAGAAAGGTTTAACCAAACATGTTAAAAAAAAAAAAAAAAAAAAACACATGGTGTCTAAGGATGGGAAGGAGTAGGACCTCCTTCTGCCCCATGTTATGTTCGCAGTGCGAGAGGTGCCCAAGGCCTCTACTGGGTTCTCACCCTTCGAACTGCTATATGGCAGACATCCTCGTGGTCTGCTGCACATAGCCAAAGAGCCGTGGGAGCAAATACCCACCCCATATAAAAGTATTATTGAATACGTCACCCAGATGCAGGAACGTATGGAAACAGTGTTGCCTCTTGTAATAGAGAATATGGAGGCAGCTCATTGAGCTCAAAGTCGGGTCTATAATTGTCAGGCTCGGGTCCGGATCGTTAACCCGGGAGATCAGGTTTTGGTCCTGGTACCGACTGTGGACAGTAAGTACCTGGCTAGGTGGAAGGGACCCTACGAGGTACTTGAGAAAGTTGGAGGTAAAACTACAAGGTACACCAGCCAGGGTGGCGAAAGCCGAAGCAGGTGTACCATGTGAATTTCCTCAAACCTTGGAAAGATAGGGAGACCAGTACTGACAACAGCCCACGGCCAAGTTTTCTAGGGGGATGAGGTTCGGGCACCTTTGTCTGATGCAAGGGAAGCGGTTGCCACAGTGAAGATTGCCGACAGCCTCTCCTCTAAACAGGCTCAGGGGGCCAGGGAGTTAGTCAGCAGGAACACGGATGTGTTCTCCGACCTCCCTGGACGCACTTCCATAATCCAGCATGAATTGTCACTGAGCCTCAGGCCAAAATCCGGTTTAAACCATACCAGGTACCCGAGGCTCAGTGACAGGCCATCTCTGAAGAAGTACAACTAATGCTGCAACTAGACGTCATCGAGGAGTCTAGAAGTGAGTGGGCCAGCCCTATAGTACTAATGCCCAAACTGGACGAGACGTTGCGGTTTTGTAACGATTTTCGAAAATTAAACGGGAGGTATCTAAGTTCGACGCGTATCCCATGCCCCGGGTAGACGAGCTGATTGAGAGGTTAGGACAAGCCCGGTATTTCTGTTTTGGACCTCATCAAAGGGTACTGGCAGGTACCCTTAACGGAGTCTGCCAAAGAGAAAATGTTTTTCATCACAACGGAGGGGCTGTACCAGTATAAGGCGTTACCCTTTGGTCTGCATGGCTCCCCCACCACTTTCCAAAGGCTAATGGGCATTGTGCTGCGACCACATCGGTACGCTTCAGCTTACCTGGACGATATTGTCATCCATAGTACCAACTGGGAAAGTCACCTGCCCAAAGTGCAGGCTGTAGTAGACTCCCTTCGACAAGCTGGACTAACCGCTAAGCCAAAAAAATGTGCGATAGGGTTAGAGGAGACAAAATACCTGGGGTATGTCATTAGACACGGAGTGATCAAACCCCAAGTAAACAGAGGCGATAAGAAATTGGCCCCGACCTGTCACTACTAAACAAGTAAAGTCGGTCCTAGGCTATTACATGAGATTTGGTCCCCACTTTGCCACTATAGCCGCGCCCTTGACACAGCTCTTGAAAGGATGAAAATCAGTGATGGTTCGGTGGGATGAGCGGGCGGAAAGGATTTTTCCACTTTGAAGTCTGCCCTGTGCGGGTCACTGGTTTTGGTGACGCCCGACTTCAATAGTGAGTTCGTGGTACAGACAGATTCCTCCGAAGTAGGCCTCGGTGCTGTACTCTTTCAGGAAGTCAACAGGAAGGAGCATCCCATTGTCTTTTTAGGCCGCAAGCTCACCCCAGCCGAAACCAGGTATAGTATAGTGGAAAGAGAGTGCCTGGCTATCAAGTGGGCACTTGAGTTTCTCCGCTACTATTTGTTGGGGGAGAAAGTTCCGCCTAGTGACTGACCACTCCCCTCTCAAGTGGATGAGCCAGGCCAAAGAGAAATGCCAGAGTCACCAGGTGGTTCCTGTCCTTACAGAACTTTAAGTTCTCCGTGGAACACAGGGCAGGCCAGTTGCAGGGTTGAACAAAGGGGGTTATGTACTGCTATATGGCAGACACCCTCGCGGTCTCTTGGACATGGCCAAAGAGGCATGGGAACAACAACTCACTCCACATAAAAAAGTGTCATTGAGTAGGTTACCCAGATGCAAGATCGGATAGAGACAGTGTTGCCTCTTGTTAGGGAGCATATAGAGGCAGCTCAGCGAGCCCACGGTCGGGTCTATAATCGGCAGGCTTGGGTCAGGATCTTTAATCTGGGTGATCGGGTTTTGGTTCTGGTGCCAACCGTGGACAGTAAGTTCCTGGCTAGGTGGCAGGGGCCCTACGAGGTACTCGAGAAAATTGGAGATGTAAACTACAAGGTACACCAACTAGGGCGGCGAAAGCCGGAGCAGGTTTACCATGTGAATTTACTCAAACCGTGGAAAGATAGGGAAATCTGTACAGAAGACAGCCCGCGGCCGGGTCTTCTAGGAGAAGAGGTACCGGGCCCTCTGTCTGATGCAAGAGAGGCAGCTGCCACAGTAAAAATTGCTGACAGCCTCTCCTCTAAACAGACTCAGGAGGACAGGGAGTTCGTTAGTCGGAACACAGAGGTGTTCTCGGACCTCCCTGGACACACTTCCACATGACTGTCACTGAGCCTCAGGCAAAAGTCCGGTTAAAACCATACTGGGTACCCGAGGCTCGGCGACAAGCCATCTCAGAGGAAATGCAGCTAATGCTGCAACTAGATGGTATTGAGGAGTCTAAAAGTGAGTGGGCCAGCCCAATAGTTTTAATACCCAAACCGGACGGGACGTTACGGTTCTGTAACAATTTTCGAAAACTGAACGAGATTTTCAAATTTGATGCGTATCCCATGCACGGGCGGAAGACGCTTATCGAGAGGTTAGGACAAGCCCGGCATTTTTCTGTTTTGGACCTCACCAAAGGGTACTGGCAGGTACCCTTGACGGAGGCTGTCAGAGAAAAATGCCTTCAACATACCAGAGGGGCTGTACCAATATAAGGTGTTACCCTTTGGTTTGCATGGCGCCCCTGCCACTCTTTAACAACATTGTCAGTACGCTTTGGCTTACCTGGCTGATATTGTCATCCACAGTACTGACTGGGAAAGTCACTTACCCAAAGTGCAGGCCGTAGTGGACTCCCTTCGGAAGGCTGGACTAACCACTAACCCAAAAAAACGTCTGATAGGGTTAGAGGAGACTAAATACCTGGAGTATGTCATTGGGCACGGAGTCATCAAACCCCAAGTGAACAAAATAGAGGTGATACGGAATTGGCCCTGAACTGTCACCACTAGGCAAGTAAAGTCGTTCCTTGGAATGGTGGGTTATTACATATAGATTTGTCCCCCACTTTGCTACGGTGGCCGCGCCATTGACAGGACTCTTGAAGGGACGCAAAGTGAAGGCTTTCTCCGCTTTGAAGTTGGCCTTGTCCCGGTTTTGATGATGCCAGACTTCAAAAAGGAATTTATAGTACAGACAGATGCCTCCGAAGTAGGCCTCAGTGCTGTACTGTCTCAGGAAAGCAACGGGGAGGAGCATCCCGTTGTCTTCCTCAGCCGTAAGCTCATCCCAGCTGAGACCCGGTATAGTATAGTGGAGAGAGAGTGCATGCCTATCAAGTGGGCACTCGAGTCTCAGTTATTTGTTCGGGAGAAAATTCCGCCTGGTGATTGACCACTCCCTCTCAAGTTGATGAGCCAGGCCAAAGACAGAAATGCCCAGGTCACCAGATGGTTTCCTTTCCTACAGAACTTTAAATTTACAGTGGAACACAGGGCAGGCTGGTTGCACGGAAACGCAGATGCCCTGTCCCGAGTACATTGTCTGGAGAGTGTTCACCCCCTAAGGGTTGAACAAAGGGGGGTATGTGACACAGTGAGGCAGAACTGACATTAAGGTGACTTGTCTTATATGAACTTTCCAATTTGTGTGAAGTAACACCAAGATGTACTTTCCATTGTGTGTGAATTAAACACCAAGACTGCAAAGTAACGCAATGTTGTGTGCATTTGCCTCAAGTGTGAATAAACACAGAAGTTTTGCGTTAAGAAGTTTTCTTTTGCCTCTGGACTACGTCCGCTTACCTCATCTACCAGAGCGAAACCCCACAATATAGATATACATATGTATGTGTGTACGTATGTTTTTACAACTTTCACAAAATAAAACCAGTCATCTTTTTCACCTTTTTTTTTTTTTTTAAAGGGGTTATCCAACATCATATCAGTCCTCACAGAGTGGCTGACCCCTGGTGGTGATCATACTTATCTGGTCCTTGCCACTGGGTTCAGTCTCTATCGCTCCAGGGCCAGCTCTTCATCTCCCTGCTGGCCTAATAGGAATACAGTCATGGCAGACCTGGGGGACATTGCCACACCACTATGCATTCCCAGGGGTGGTTGATGGGGACACACAAGGTCACCTCTCTGACTAGATGCTGTAGTCGCCATTTGGTCTGATCAAATAACCAGTATATACTTTAAAATGCCTGATAGAGCCATGCCAATTTCTACAATAAGGAAGACCCTAAGATCCACTCCACCGGCCACCGTATCTAGACACGGTGCCACTTCTATGGGAGTTACGGAAACAACATAGGAGAGTGAGCGGGACCGTTTCTGTAAATCCAGGCCCCTCGCACAGTCTGGACATTGTGGCCAGCGGAAACAGGGCATGTCTGGGGAACACCCTGTTGTGGAGATACCGTAGGTGCGGGACCCATAACCAAGTGCCTTTTCAAGATACAAACGAGGGTGACAGATGCCGACCAAAGGCAGATATCTATGGAAAAGTTCACCTATGGTGTTGGATTTCTTTGTTCGTTATCAGGTGCAGTCATTGTAAACTTGTTTATGCCAAATGACAGCTGTACATCCTATCAATAGAAGCTCAGACCACAAAACATAGGTATGTCCATCTGTGGGTTTACGATGATACTTATGTAATGTTAGTAAAGGCATAAAACCAAACTTCAGACAAAGCACAATAACACCTGATTTTTTATTTATAATGATACACCTTCCGTCACAAAGAAATGCGACTTCTATTCACTTTGACAATAAAACAGGTCAGTTTAAACATCATCTTACATACGTGTATTACTTTTGTCTAATATGCTTTTATTTTAGGATTGAAAATTTTTATTTTTTTTGTTTGGGGCAGCTGTCTTGCACGAGCTACACAATACACAGGAGATATCCATTGACTTTATGGTAAAGTTTTCTACATGTGCTGTGTGACCTGACCGGTCTCTGATGCATCCGTTTCAGTAGGTACTTGCGTTTCACATGTAATGATCCTGGAGCATCCTTTTGCATAACGCTATGTTGTGCCAGTCCTCTGTTACGCCTACTAGAAGTTTATGAATGAATTGCCAGTCACCTCCAATAAAGGTCTAACTGGGTGTTACTAGTTAGTGTGTTCCTGCACAGTCTACTAGCAGCACTGATTGAATAGTGTCAGAACTTGCAGGGACACGCCCAGTTGGACCTTTATTGCAGACTTGGGGCTCTTGCATACAGCTGTAGCCACTTTTGCGGCCTGCAAAACACCAATACTGGCCGTGTCCATTCTGCGGAACGCCCTGCCCATAATAGAACAGTCCTATTCTTGTCTGTAATAAGGACAAGAACAGGACATTTTCTATTTTTTGCATCTTTGCAGCCCCATTGAAGTGAATGGGTGCGGATCAGATGCAGATGAAAACAATGGTTGCGTGCATGAGCCCTTATAGCAATTCATTCATAAACTTTAGAAGGAATAACAGAGGAATGGCACACCAGACTCATCTGGAAAGGTACTGCAGAATTATTACATGGGGAATGCAAGTAGTTACTAAACAGACAGGAGAGGTAAAAGGTCCTCATTAAGGGAACTGATCTGTGAAAAACGACAGCGCACCCCCTTTAAAATGGTCTGCGTTTACCGGCTGGAACATGGACAGGCTCAACATCTCTTGCCTGAAAGAGCCTTCGGGGTCCTGTTACACAGTCTGATATCAGACCAATATCAAGTGCCCTTACAGAAGTCAAACACCTCTTGTTTAAAGGGCCTTTCACAAAGTTTGATGCCAAATAAATGGGGGAAGAACGGTCGTTGTTTGTTCGCCCTTGGTAAACACCCACAGCATGAAAAACTGAATTAGGGGACTATGTGCAGCCAACAAGAGAGCCTTTTTGGTGCCACATGAAAGATAACGTCACCTGCTCGGAGGCACTTTTACAAGGGTCAATTACTGGAAAAGGCAATGGGTATGTTGGTTCCTGAAAACCGGCCCAAATTCTTAATATATAAATACTAAGATGTAAAATTAAAAGATAAAGTCCTAAAAAAAAATATATGTTTAACAAACTGCCGCAAGTTTAAAGGTCTACAGCTAAGGCTACTTTCACACTGGTGTTTTTGCTGGATCCGGCAGGGTTCAGCAAAAATGCTTCCGTTACTGATAATACAACCGTCTGCATCCGTTATGAACATTGCCAAGACGGATCAGTCATGAACTCCATTGAAAGTCAATGGGTGACGGATCAGTTTTCTACTGTGGCAGAGAAAACGGATCCGTCCCTATCGACTTGCATTGGGGGTCATGCTGGATCAGTCTTGCTCCGCATCCCAGGACGGAAAGCAAACTACAACATGTTGCGGTTTGTTCTCCGGTAGGGGAACGCAACTAAACGGAACACATTTTGGAGCGCTCCGTTCTGTTCAGTTTTGTCCCCATTGACAATGAATGGGGACAAAACGGAAGTGTTTTTTTCCCGGTATTGAGCCCCTATGACGGATCTCAATACCGGAAAACTAAAACGCTAGTGTGAAAGTAGCCCAAGCACTGCATTTTATATAGGTCATTTACAAATTGTATTTACATGTCTACTGTGCCTGCAAATAATTAAGGAACACCTTCCATCACACAATTTTAGCTGTAGTCAACTACTGCAGACACGAGATTGTCACCTGTGAGAAGGCATCCCCGAAAAAAGTCTTCCCAACACAATGCCGACACATATATGAAAGCACGCATACTTGTACTAAAGAACTTAGGATGGATTAAACATGATAATATTATATTAAATAATAAATATTATACAAAGAATGGCCACACCTTTTTAGGGTACATGCACACGTTCAGGATTCATGTGCGGAGCATCTGCACTGAAATCCGCAGGTGTTCGCAGGCAAATCTGTGCGGTCAATCCGAATCAATTGGTGCAGATTTGCATGCGGATTTGGTGCGGATTTTACTAAGTGAATGAAGAAAATTCGGTCAGGAAAAATAAAATAAATGGCCATACTGCGGATTTTAAAATCCGCACCACAGGTCAAAATCCGCGCTGAAAAAAATCTGCATCGTGTGCACTGAGAATTTCAAATTCTCATAGAATAAAATGTACATGACTTACAGTGCGGATTTTCCGCGCGGAAAATCTGCACGCAATCCTGATCGTGTGCATTTCGCCTTACATTACACTTTATATTATAGAATTAATCACAGGTAAAACGTTAAAACTTGCTAAATGTATAAAACACAAGAAATACATACCTCCCACTGCAGATGCGGTGGTATATTTCGGATTTGTAGCTTCCGACTCCTAAAACAAGAAAAGAAGAAAATTAACGTTGGACCTTAACAATGCTCAAAATTCAGAGCACCTCATTTAAACTGGTATCAGACTTTTCTATGATTGAAGAGTCCGGGATATAGATGAACACACAAATCTTAAGTGACTTCACCAATGATTAATATCAAATACTAAGGGCTCAGGCACATGAACGTTTTTTGCGTTCAGTATACTGGCCTTTTTTTTTTTTTTTTAGTTCAGAATGAGTTACTTATACTGAACCATTAATTTCAATGGGTCAGCAAAAAAAAAAAAAACTGAAGTGTCTCCGGGTGCATTCAGTTTCCGTATTTCTGTTCAAAGATAGAACATGTCCTATAATTGCCCGCAAATCATGTTCCGTGGCTCTATTCAAGTCAATGGGTCTGCAAAAATAAAACACATACGGAATGTACTCCGTATGTCTTCCATATCCGTTCCATCTATTGGAAATGTTATGCCCAGACCAATTTTTTCAATGTAATTACTGTATATGCCATATGGAAAAAAGGAACGGAACCGGAAACACTACTGAAACATAAAAACAGAAAAACTGATCTGTTAAAAACGGCCCGCAAAACACTGAAAGAGCCATACGGTCGTGTGCATGAGCCCTAAGAGTTTGACTTGTAACTGGCTAGGAGCTAACTGATCACATACAATTGCAGTGGAATTCCTATCATTCCTGGTCTTTGAAGTTGAAATCATTCAATTAGCTCACTTCATATCCACCGGACCCCCCCTAAATGTTTGGGATGGGATAAGCGTTTTGTCCAGCCCCCTCCCCTATCCTATCTTCAAGCCAGCATAATCACTTTGGTGGGTTACAGAATGCAGATGACTCATGTCTGGTGCTTCACTGGTTAAGGAGTCTGCAAAGAGACATTTCTTGTGTAGAACTTCCAGCCAGACATTCGTGGTGGAGGAGAGCTCGCTGTACAGTTTGTTTAAAGGATGAACAAGCAAATGCCTTAAATGCCACATACTCCTTGGGATTCCCAAGAACGCACAAGTGAAAGAAATTATTTTTTTTTTTAAATATATCTATCTAGCAGTGTGCACATTCTATTAATACGCACAACCAGCAGATAATTGGGTCACATTCACACAGGGGGGCATGCTTGGTGCAGCGTTTCTACATTGGCCAGATGCCACCTTTAAAATGATGTGGAGTTATACATTTCCATTCACAGAGTGGTAGGTTATTGTGCATTTTTAAGCACTACAAGGGATTTGGTTGGTTATTTTTATGCTCCTCTCCCAAAAAGTTATTAGTGCATTTCAAGGCCACATTCAAGATATCTATTCCACAACTTTAAAATCTATTTACAAGCCTCAGTTTTTTCCAAAATAAACGATTATACGAGTATAATAATTGCACATAATAAATGTACGAGGCAAATCAACCATTAACTCATTCATCCTTTGTGAACGTGGATTGTACATACATAAAAGTTATAAGAAATTGTAATGTACATACTGTTTGGATAAAAAAAACAAAAAAAAAAAAACACGTTGCATGCGGAAAAGTTACACTTTAAACAATTTTAGGTGTCAGTGATTAAAAACAAAAAATACAATATGTAAGTAATTGGGAAGATCACTACAAAATGCAGTTTTAGAAATTATTCAAAAACAATTTACAATTTTAATAAATTTACAGTTGTTCAACACATATTTAGTGGCCATGTCAGGATTGGATTTTGTCCTACCCGAAAGGAAACATTACTAGTAGTTGGAACCCAAGATCACTGTACAGCGTTAAAGCAGCCATTGGGGGCATCTCGTACAGCTTTTTCTGGCAGTTTTTCGTGTCAAAGCCAGAAGTGGGTTGGAAGGGAATCAGAAATATAAAGGGATGACTTCTGCTCCTTTCTGCTGGATCCATTTCTGGTTTTGGCATCAAAACCGACAAAAAATAATAATAATAATATATAATAATATATATATTTAGTGATTTTTTACGGGATTTTTTAATAAAAAATGCTATGAAATTCAGTTTTTCTAGATGCCATTTTTAGTCGAACTTTACAGCATGCTATAAAAACAGAAATAAAAGTCAAAAGGGAAAAAAAACTGCCATAGGATGTTAGTGGCGTTTTTTTTTTTTTATTTGTTTGATTTTTACACTTTTTTGGCCTCTATTGGACATTAGATTTTTGCTGAAAAAAATAAAAATAAATTAAAAACAGTATATTGAGTTAATAATAATAACTGGGCACTCTCAGGATATCTGAACCATTTGAAATTTTATTTGCATATAGTGTCAATAGATATAGTAGGTGGCAATAAATCCAACGGCGGTAGGTTTTCACATAAAAATAACTAAACAACATTCCCAAAATTACCAACATGTAATAAATCTCAAAACAATGGAATGCAATAATGTAAAATATCTAAAAATTTCGAGGAATAAAAATGGAATAAATCGATTCACATTAATAATCTGAAAAAAAAAAAATAAAATCGTATATTCGTATAACTGTTCGTATGGGAAAAGTCTCGAATTTATAGGTAGCGATAAAAGCAATGTCCTATAGCAGCATTCAATTCAATAAATTGACAAAGGTATCCGAAAGTTTCTAATGTCCCAATGCACAATCAGTGAACAAAGCAAAACGGCGTCCCGCTAATTTGCATGCACCAGCGGCGTCCCACTGGAATATTTGCAACGAAAGTTTTGGAATATAGCTATCCAGCTAGATTCCAAAACTTTTTTTGCAAATATTGCAGTGGGACGCCGCTGGTGCATGCAAATTAGCGGGACGCCGTTTTGCTTTGGTTACTGATTGTGCATTGGGACATTTGAAACTTTCGGATACCTTTGTCAATTTATTGAATTGAATGCTGCTATAGGACATTGCTTTTATCGCTACCTATAAATTCGAGACTTTTCCCATACGAACAGTTATACGATTTTTTTCAGATTATTAATGTGAATCGATTATTCCACATTATTCCATTTTTATTCCTCGAAATTTTTTGATATTTTACATTATTGCATTCCATTGTTTTATGAGATTTATTACATGTTGGTAATTTTGGGAATGTTGTTTAGTTATTTTATTTTGATGTGAAAACCTACCGCCGTTGGATTTATTGCCACCTACTATATCTATTGACACTATATGCAAATAAAATTTCAAATGGTTCAGATATCCTGAGAGTGCCCAGTTATTGTTTACTCGGTTTTATTTTTGAGTGGACTGGGTGAGTCCACTTTACTGAGTGCACCTCTAGGGTCAGCAGTTACTCCTGTGCGCCACATCTACTACTATTAGTATATAGGAGTTATTAACCTGAGGACACAAGGATTTTGCTTTATCCATTTTTCCCCAATTTGGTGAGGTTTGTGTGTTTTGGTATTAAAGTATTGAAGTAATACCTTTTCAGGCGTTTTTGCAATATAATGAAAACAAAAATGAAAAAAATACAAATAAAAAAAAAAAATTCCCATCCATATCAGTTTTTATCAAAATACCACTGCTAAAAATCTTCTTGTGAAGGATGCCTTATAAATCACAAATATGTTTTTTGGTGCTTTTTGGAAACCAAAGCCAGTATTGAGACAAAAAGAAAAAGTGATTGGAAATACACAATGTGGGAACATAATCTGAAATAAGACTGCAGATCATGCAATACCTACTTGCCTCTGGGATTTATTAAATTCTAGCCTAAAAAAATGCCACCGGGCACAGGAACTTATATCCAGAACTATGCCAGCACATGGACTTGTAAAATACTACAATGCGTAAAGAACTGAACAAAGACAATGACATGTTTAACATTGGCCAAGTTCACTTTTGATTAACAGGAATGAATATTTGAGGCCATATGAAAACTTTAAAAGAGAGAGAGCATCACGATGTGGGAGCCAACTGAAAGTTTTACAAGAAAAAAGCAGAGCACTTTTTGAATTCATTTCCTTGTGCATCACCAGAGCGTACTATAGTTCATGTAAGTTCAGTCCAGTTAGAGGCACGTGTGTTCTAGCGGTTGTCTCTACGGCTTTTTGACAGACTTTTGGAAAATTTCTATACTGTCTATGCATATACCGCAACTAATGCTTTACAGTAGACATGGGACACATTACTTATAAACCTGATAGGGTCCATTCACACGTCCGTTGAATGGGTCCGGATCCGTTCCTCAATTATGCGGAACGGGTGCGGACCCATTCATTTACAATGGGGATGGAAAGGATGCGGACAGCACACATTGTGCGGTCCGCATATACGGTCCGCGGCTCCCGAAAAAAATAGAACATGTCCTATTCTTGTCCGCAATAGCGGACAAAAATAGGCATTTCTATAGGGGTGCCGGCCTGGTGTATTGCGGATCCACGAAACACTACGGACGTGTGAATGGACCCTTAGGCTGGGTTTCCACATTTACGGCATGTAGTTTTTCAATCCAAAATCAGAAATTGGGGACACCAAGGAAAGACCTACTCGTTTTGAATCTACTCCTTTGCTTGTGGTTCTTGTCCAAGCTGCATGTGGTTTTTATGCTATGAGTGACTTTTTTCTAAAACAGATCGTTGTTTTTCGGCCATTATTTTCCTATAGGGACAGTGTTTAAAAAAACAAAAAAAAATAAAAATGATATTTTATTTTTTGTTAAAGGCGAGATGCCCAAAAAAAAAAAAAAAAAAAGCCACTCGGGGGCAAAAATATTTATTTTTTAAAGTGTTGTTGTGCAGGTCATATTTCCTATAGAACCTCATACTATCTCAAGCACACACAAAAAAAAATTTTTGCATGTGCAATAAATGGCTCTAAAGTCACAAAGTGCACAAAAACATAATTAAAAACCTATGTGGGAACCCACGCTTAAGCTGACCATACACCCTATAGCTGCAACGGTGAACCGAGTGCCCAAACTGCAACCCAAAACCCACTTATTTAAATCGCAAATTGCCAACACTGCAATTTCCCCTGAATACTACAGTCCAATATAGTCTATCTTCCATGTACTTTATCATTTAGCTATAATAGCCTGCCTGCATGAAATGCGCTGCCTGTGCTGTTCATAGTGCGCCCTGCGCTGATGAATGTAAGGAAAAAGTCTAAGGCATATTGGTACACCATACACTAAGGGTGCGGGTGCCCACAGAAAGGGCTCTGAGTGCCACCTCTGGCACCCGTGTCATAGGTTCGCCACCACTGTCTTAGATCTATGATGGCTGAACCTGCTGATTTCGACCAACTGTCTAATGTGTATGATGCCTCCCTACTCTCCACCCCCCCACCCCCATGGGTAATGTTGGGAACCTAAGGATCAAGCATGTTGTATTTCAATGCCAGATACTTTTGTTCTTGGGGAGACAAGCAACAGGTGAGCGAGTCTGGCAGCTGCTTTCTCTCCTCGCCCCATTCATTACATATGCATGCTCGGCCGAGCATGCAGATATATGGGAGGATCAGGAGAGATAGGCCAAGTAAGCCAACAGTTATTTCATGTGTATTGCCTGCTTTCAGTCTGAGCCAGATTTTTCTTTTTTGTAACAAAAAAATAAAAATCAATTTAAAAGCCCTCAACAGATGGCAATTGATGTACAGGTAAATGCAGAAAGGAAGAAAATGTACTTAAAAAAGGTTTCCTGTAGTTAGAAGTGCACACACGGATTGTGTTAGGCGGCACACTGCTTGTACAAGTTCACACTACATGCCACAAATACAAAGAGACTACCTAAGTAATACCATATGAAATGCCACAATTTTTCTCAAACACACACAACAAGAATAGTTGTGGGATTCTGTGTAAAATCACAGTAAATGCCTGCAAAATTCTATTTGGTGGCACATTTAAGTGTGAATCACACACACACACTGCCGATAAAATGGTAAAATTGATGACAAGTATGGTCGATTCAGTCCAAATTATAAACCCCCCAAAAAAATAAAAAATAATATATTACACATACACAAATGAAATCTACAATTTCGGAAGCCAAATCAAATGCATCATCTACTTATTTAACTTTACATTAGGAGAAATAATTGGAAAGATTTCCTAATGAAAAAGTGTAAAAAAAATAAATTATAATACTCGAGTATACGCTTTGTACCACAGTTATTGACTTTTACACACTTTTTCTAACCTTTTTATCGCGTGTCTGACAACGGTCTTGGCTCATAAATATGTTGTAATGGGCAACAAAATGCCCCAAAATTTTGGCACATTATTTCGAGTAAACTAAGCCAAACAAACAGATGGTGTAACAAAGACTAGACCAGGGATCAGCAACCACCAGCACTTCAGGTGTTGTACATGCTGGGAGTTGTAGCTTCACAACAGCTGGAGTGCCGAAGGTTGCTGATCCCTGCACTACACACAGTCTATAGGTATGCCAGGCTTATCATCCACAATCAGCACCATGATAAATCCAGGACAGTATAAGACCAAAGGTCTAAGTAGACTTTTAGACAGCATTAGTAAAGTTGTGCTAATGTGTTTGTTCTGTATGGTGTGTTTTTTTAAGTCATTTTTAACCTTTTCACCTCTGGATTATTATTATTTTTTTGTGTTTTCGTTTTGCACTCCCTGCCTTCCCAGAGCCATAACTTTTTTATTTGTCTGTTCACATAGCCATACGAGGGCTTGTTTTCTTGCGGGAGAAGTTGTACTTTCCAACGCCACCATCTAATATTGCATATGATGTAGTGGGAAGCAGGAAAAAAATTCCAACAGTTTTACAGATTTTTTATTTACGACGTTCAATGTGTGATAAAACTGACCAGTTACTTTTATTCTACAGGTCAGTACGAATCCAGCGATACTTTATATGTATAGTTTTTCTTGCGTTTTGATAAAAAAATATATGAAAAAGTGGAGAAAAAAAACTTTTGTACAAAATTAACCGACCAAAAATGTCAAATTGGCCATTTGGACGCTTTTTTCCATTTTGCCGTTTGCGGAATATATTTTTATACTATGGGTGTTTTCGCACATTGCGACACCCATGATGTGTATTTATTTTTTATTTTTTTTAGTTCTTTTATTTTGGGAAAAGAGGGGTGATTTTAATTTTTCTTTTGTTTGTTTTTTTTACACCTTTTTTTTATAGTTCCCATAGGGAACTATAAAAATCAATCATCCGATTGCTATCATAGACTCCAATGCACTTGCATTGGAGTCTATGATGATTTTACTACTTTCCTATGGAGCCCTATTACAGGCAAGGGCTCTATAGGAAATACTGTGCAGCAGCCTCCTGTCATTGACAAAGACAGCGGCTGCTGCACACAACTCCGGCTCCTCCCATCGCCACAAGGGAGAGCCGGAGCACCATCGAAAGCGCGGGCTTTCGGTTTTCAGCGCACTCAGATGCAGTGGTCAGGATTGCCCACGGGATCTGATGGGTTAAATGTCTGCAATCGGCATTACTGTCGGTTGCGGATATGAGTCGCGGGTGTCTGTTATAAGAAGCAGCCACCCGCGGCTATGGCGCCCGCGGTGCTCAGAAGTGTCTGCCATCTTTAAAGACCCGGTCAGGGCCGTACTATTACGGCGCTGGGAGGGAAGGGGTTAAAGCATTACTGTGATAGCTTCCTTCATATATGGACATACATTAGGGTGTATCAACATGACAGACTTGTTGCGTGTGGATTTCTGCCAACTCCATTTATATGAATCTGCAGAAATATTGTAGACGTTCTGCAACAAGTCTGCCATGTACAGCCAGGGACAGACAGACACACAAACAGGAAATACAGCGGAAAATCCACTGCAGTTTGGTTTCCGCAAAAAAAAAAAAAAAAAAAGCAACAAAACTAACGTATTACATGCAGTTTTTGCTGCGGAAAGGCCAGCAGATTTCACTCTCTCCTATTGGAAATCCACAAGAAATATCTGCGTAATAAATTGACGTGCGGCGGATTTCAAATCTGCAATACCGCAGATAAATAAGAAATTTTCATCCGCTTTGCTGGGACTGTACAATGCTGCGGATTTGCCCCACGGAAATCCGAGACAGCAAATCTGCAGCTAATCCACCACGTGTGACTCTGGTCTTCTAGTTCCAAATAACTATTTTTTCAAGCATTTACACTTTGTTTTTAATTCCATGTATTTTCAAAAGTTTATGTTGTTAACATATGGTACGTGCTTTTGTTTCTGCCATTTTAAGTCCTATAGAGAAGCAAAAAATGCCAGAATAAAAATAAAAGCAATTCCTACAACATTTTAGGGAAAACTTGCCCCCAAAAAAACTCATCAAAATGCGGTGCAGATGAAAGACTTATGGAGATTTATAAAAACTGAAAAGTAATTTCTACAGTTAAATGTGACAGTTGCAATTTTTTGAAACAAACCTGCCGTCCCCAGAGTGACATGAAGGGGCATACAGAGTCTCGGTGTGTAGGAGTTGACAACCTACCTTGTACAGCAGAGCTGTAAGTGACCAGTGTGAAAACTAAAATATTAAGCTTTTTTTTTCCTCTCATGTGAATAGTCACATAAAAAAAAAAAAAAAAGAAGAAACTGCCAAATTTACTAAATATGTTTAGAATAAAATTCGGATTTAAATAGTTTAATATGCTGAAAACAAAAAAAAACAAAAAACACAAAAAGCACAGTGCACTAAATAGTCATTTTGGGAGGATACATTTCCTTTCCAGTCATCTGCATTGAGCATGCTCTATACCAGCCATGAACTGATCTGGCCAGCCATACCCGACTAATTGGAATAATTTTCACTAGTCGATACGATTTTATTGTATGATAGCGAATTTTATTGAGCACATACAAAAGCTGAATAAAAGTCTTTTTGAATTAGTCATGTTAAAGCATGTTCACTTTTTTTTTTTTTTTTAAACTTCCAAACAAAAAGAGGTAGCTGTTGAGGAGGGAAGAAAAAAAAAAAAAAAAAAACACACAACACGCACCACAAAACCTTGACTACTTGCAAGCAGGCGTCTCAATGCCAACTAACCACTACTTGATGTCGAGCACACTAAGTGACATTGTGAACCTACTCCATGTAAAAAAGAAATTAAAAAAAAAAAAAGCCAAAAAGTGTTGGGTGTCAAAAACTAGTAATTCTGCGGTCACCAGGGGGCAGCGGTCTACTGCAGTCTATGGAAGGCAAGCAACATGGCAAGCTCCTGAATGGACAAAAGGATATAACATTCAAACTGGTGGCAGGAAGGGCGACTGGATGAGAACGTTTGGTGCCATTAATGTCACATGGACTCAAGTGTTGCTGAGGTTTTAAAGCCTCAAGAATTAAAGCCAGCAAAAACATTGAATAAGTAAATTCGTTACCCCGCATTTTGTCATCCTCGCTGGGAAATTTAAGCTCTGCACGTTACAAAAGGGAATCCTCTGAACTGTCCACTTGGAATGTCCAGAAGGATGAAGTAAGTAAGTAACATTTAAAAAAAAAATTTTTTTTTAAGTCTGCAGTAGATCCACCATGTGTGAACATGATCCAGTTTTCCATGTTGACAGGAATAAATTGTTGAGATATTTAAATAGAACCTTTCTTCAAAGCCAACACATGCAGAATAATGAAAAAAAGAATCCAAGTAAACAATTATGTAACGGAGCATTCTGCGACTCGCCAACAAGGAATAGATCCACCGTACAAGGGCAGATCACGCACTGGGTTCACATTAGGAGTTTGGATTTTTGATACTTGTAAGGCCTCATGCACACGACCGTTGTTGTGTTCCGCAAAATGGAGTTCCGTTGTTCCGTTTCCGTGTGTCTTCCTTTATTTTTGGAGGACCACCAGACATAAAGGAATGTAAAAAAAAAGTCTAAGACAGGTTTGCCATGCAAATGATAGGAAAAAAAAACTGACGCGGACGACAATCTTGTGTGCCTCCGCTTTTTTTTGCGGTCCCATTGACTTGAATGGGTCCGCGAACCGTTTTCTGTGAAAATAATAGGACAGGTTATATTTTTTTGACGGACTGGAACCACGGACGCGGATGGCAAACGGTGCATTAGCCGAGTTTTCAACGGACCCATTGAAAATCAATGGGTCCGCAGAAAATCACGAAAAACGGTGCAACGGACACGGAATAAAACAACGGTCGTGTGCATGAGGCCTATTTGTGTAAAAATAAATAAAAAAGCACCCAGGTTTTAGAGAGTGAACGGGCAAAATTGTTCCTAGTGTGATAATTATTTTAGAGAACATGTACTAGGTGTGATCTTCCACCAAGGAACATTGTGTCGTTCTTACATGCAGAATGACTCACTACTTTCTATAGAATAAAGACGCCATTCCTGGAAGCAAAGAAAGACTTCCACATAATAGCAGCGGCCACATGTGTAAGGCTACTTTCACACTCGCGTTTGGTGCGGATCCGTCATGGATCTGCACAAACGCTTCAGTTCAGATAATACAACCGTCTGCATCCGTTCATATTATCTGTAACATAGCCATGACGGATCCGTCTTGAACACCACTGAAAGTCAATGGAGGACGGATCCATTTATTATTATTATTTTTTTATTTTTACTTATGACCTATCCTCTGGCTAGGTCATCAGTATCTAATTGGTGGGGAGACCCCAGCCAATCAGCTTTTTGTAGAAGGCAGGGGGCTCCTGTGAGCGCCGCTGCCTTCTCGCAGCTTACCAAGCACAGCGCCGTACATTGTATAGTGGCTGTGCATGATATTGCGCTCAGCCCCATTCACTTGAAAGGGTCTGAGCTGCTCCTAGGCCACGTGACACATGAACGTCTTATAACTGACCTAGGAAAAGCAGTGAGAAGGCCACGGTGCTCACAAGAGTGCTGCTGCCTTCTCAAACAGCTGGTCGGTGGGGGTCACAGGTGTTGGACCCCACTAATAAGATACATCAGTGGAAAACTCCTTTAAATCCAATTAAAAAAAAAATTGTTTTTTTTAAAAAAGCACACAAACAGGCTACATGCGCATGAGTATCGTACAGAAATTCCACACAAATTTCTGTATGTACCAAATACCGCATGTGTTACAGTGCGAATTTGATGCAGTTTTGCTGCAGATCTCACCCTTGCATTGAAAAGGGTGAAAGCCGCACAGCAGGTCAATTTCTGCATGGAACGAAACCGCAAAGTATACATGAGATATTTCTAATCTCATACAGTCTGCCGGTTCTGTATTATGTTACATTTTCCCCGCATACAAATCCACAGGGAAAAATAAAAATATAATTATAAAATATTAATATGCACAAACAAAAATATGCCAAAATTTGCACATTTGTAAAAAAAATCGGCAACTCCGGATTTTCTGGCAGATTTTTTGCCATTCAGAATCCCAAATGAATTTCCGTGCCGATTTGTGTGTGTTTATGGAACAAAAACCGAATGTTGCGGTGCGGAGTTGACGCAGTGAAATCCGTACAGGAGAACTGACATTCTGTGGAATTCAAAATCTGCACGGTAGGTAGATTTCCACACGGAACAATAAAGCAAAGATTATACGAGATTTGCAAAAATGTCACACACATTTGCTGGTACTGTATTACGCTGCGGGTTTTCTACACAAGTATCCACATAGTAAAAAAAACAATCGTGTCATCCACATCGGGTGCAGTTGGCCTAAAAAGAGTAGAATCGGGGCAGAAGACGAGGGGGAATCGTAATGAAACATGATGGAACTCGGGTCCATATTGCTTGTAACAAGACATCCCTTAAATGAATCGGAGCCAGGAGAGATCTTCCATCTGTTAGAAACTAGTGGGGTCATTTATCAAAGTGGTGTAAAGTAGAACTGGCTTAGTTGCCCATAGCAACCAATGAGATTCCACCTTTCATTCCAGCTGTCCAAAATTAAAGGTGGAATCTGATTGGATGCTATGGG
Source organism: Bufo bufo (assembly GCF_905171765.1). Lineage (NCBI taxonomy): Eukaryota > Metazoa > Chordata > Amphibia > Anura > Bufonidae > Bufo > Bufo bufo. The sequence goes on along the minus strand of NC_053393.1, from coordinate 450,857,079 downwards.
CTACTTTACACCAGTTTGATAAATGACCCCATGGGGCTTCAACACAGAGCTTCATGAGAAAGTGGGGCTTAAAACATCATTTTGTACTAAAATTGCACCAATTTCGAGGTGAGCCAACCAATGGCTGGTATCCCTGCACCAGATTCATCACCCAGCCTGAGCACCTGCGATACATCTGGTGCAGGTCTAGACCACCTTGCCTAAGTTTACGCCATCTACAGGATTAGGAAATCTGGGCCTTTTCCCTCATTTCTATTATGGCACAGAAGTGCAATCATTCTGAGAATACAGGAATGGGAACAAACGACAGGAATCTACATCTATTCAAGTCATCCCAAATAGGGCCATGGTTTCTCGATGCACACAGTAACCCAAGGCAGAAATGGTGCTGCAATGCAGCCTAGTTCTCTGCAGTGCAGGCATTCAGCATACACGCTGACATCAATACACTGTTCCAGCCATGACTTGCCATGCGTGGAAGGCCTCTTTCACACGAGCGATACAAATGGTGTCAGGATCTCATGGTTCTGCAAGTTGTATCCATTTTGTTCTGCGATAGCTTTAAGTGTTTCAGTTTCTTCCACACGCGTGAAGAAAAATTGAAAAGTAATAAATCTACAACGCCAAGCAGCCATCAGTGAAAAACGCATTGTATCCGGACGCCTTCCGTTTTTCATGCAAGCCCCACGGAGTCAGAGCTGCGTGAAACACACACAATATAGAACACGCTGTGATTTTTCCTTAACGCAGAGATGATGCGTGAAAAATGGGCTTAGGATTCAGTCCAGATAGCATGTGCTTCCTACGCGCGTCGCATCCGGATGGAAAACTCACTTGTGTGAAAAAGGCCTTAGTCTGTCAGTATAGACCATCTACGGTAACTAATACCACACATTGCTTGCAAAGGCCAGCGTAAGAAACAAGAACACGCTTATCATAAATGGGTACTAATCCGGATAGAATATATATTTTTTTTTATGAAATTAAAGCATTTGTAGCAGCCAATACTCTCGAAGAACATGCACATCTGCCTAGACCGCTCCAAATCCTCATCTATTAAAAACAAGGTTTCAAAAAGGACTGGAAATTTACATATGGCTGTACATAAAGAGGACAAAGGTTTCAGTAAGCGTTTGTCACCACCTGGCATTGTGAGCGCCCTGCACTACCGCAGCTGAAGCCTCTCATCTACACATCGCAGGCTCATTATTCGTCAGACATGTTGTGTCGCTTCAAACGTTGCGTCTCACCACAGCTTCCAGGTTATTCAAAGCGTAACAGGACGCTGCGTTATTGATGCAGTGACACCCTGAACGACCACTCTACATTTTGATTTTCTCTTAGGGGAACATTAAGCTTTTCAATCTACCTCAAAAAAAAAAAAAAAAAAAATACAAAGCCCTAGGTGGAGAACCTTCATGGAGAACGTTGGTGGACATTCAAAGCAACGTCGTTAGTGTGCTAAAATAAAAGGCCATCACTGAATATGTAATGACCACCCCGCCCCCCCTCAATCAGGGAGATTTAGTCATTACCAGATAATACACTACAAGGAATCTCTTCCGAACAACTGCGTTCTCATCCTGTGCAACAAAAAGATCCCCCAGACACTGGTAATGGCCACGTTTAATCCTTGCAGGCCCACTTTCGTACTACACAATCATGTGCATGTCAACTTCCTTTACATTAAGCATCAGGATGCCGAGTTTCCTCTTACACCCCCCTCCCCCACCACCAACAGCTATATAATCCTCCCCATTTTGGAAGTGCAGCAGCTTACGTTGCCTTGGGAACGGTGGGGCCCAATTTATAAGATCAATGGTTTGGTAGAAATGGAAAATAAAAAATCGGGGGGGGGGGGGGGGGGGCAAGACTGGTGGCAGAGGTACAACCACTCATTTGTTTTGTGCTTTTCTCCTCCATACAAAGCCATAAAATCAGATGACAATAATATAATACATATTACACACACACACAAATATATGCCGTGTAACTACCATTAAAACATCACAAACACAATATAGGCGTATATATAAACACTATTGTATAACCTATATAAATACACTTTGGTGACAAAAGTGTAAAGAACACGACCTCCAGAGATTTCTGAAGCAGAACAGCGGGTAACAGGCACGCCTGTGTGCTCGGGAGACTGAAGCACGCCCATTTCTCATGGATTTCAAACATGGCCATGTATACGTTCCCCACAGCAGGAGAGCGCACAAGGATGGCAATGTGTGCACCATCTATGAAAAATAATATTGAGAATGATTGTAAATCTTCTGTTTATAGGCCAGGCTTAGGGTAACATTTCACAGTAAAAACCTTGTTGGAGACGTGTGGCAGAGCGAGGGGAAAGCCACAGATGATGTAGGAGCAGGCTACAAAACAGAAGTCCATTGTGAATTTTACATATGAACCATTTTTCTAGCGCGAGACAATGGCATCGTGTAGACCTTTGCTCAACTTAGGTGACATTTTACAAGCCTGGGCCGAAGGAGGCAAATGTACGGTATATGAAGACTGAAAAAGTAAATCAGATTTTTTATTTTTTTTATTGCATAAAGATATAAAACATCCGCCATAGATTTACTTCATAGATGGAGCAATCTATAAACACGTTTGGCCTTATTTATAAGCACCTCGATTTCAGAAGACTTTTACAGTGGTATATCTATACACTTTCCTGCAGGACCATATCAGAAATGGCAACTGGTTCGCGCTCATGGACTGGGAACTTAAAGTGGCCCTTGAAAAAAATAAAAAAAAATAAATAATAATAAAAAGTGGCCCCGTTTTGTAGTCAGGTCCAAATTGATGGAAGGCAGGGCCAGCACTACCATATGGGGGCACATTATACCACTCCAACAAAGCCAAATACCACAGTCAATCACAAAATACATCCCCAAAAACTTCCACTGGCCACTGCCCCCCTGCCCCTGGTCTTATAGATCCATCATCAGGACAGTTACTGGGGATGCGCGTCCCCTGAAAGCTCATTCTAAACAACTGTCCCAAGCAAAGGCGCCGCCAATCACGCGACAAAAGCAAACACCCGTTCATCAAGAAATGATATCTTCTGACCGGTATCCAAAACCATGGTTTGTAGGCAGCACAGCGCCTCGTGTAAACAGATCTGCTGCCCAGTAAGGGGATCACTACTGCGATCACTCGCCCCCATACAGAGGAGAAAACTATAAATGCAGCTAACCCCTCTGCTTAGGCTAGTTTCACACTAGCGGCAGCTGAGTCCCACAGGCTGTTCGGTGGGTGAACAGCCTGTCGGATCCGTCCTGCCACTAGTTCACGCGTGCCCCCGGACTGCCGCTCCGTCCCCATTGACTATAATGGGGGGTGGGGGCGGAGTTTTAGTCCAGCTGCCTCTCGCCGTGCGCTGCGCCGGAATTCCGCCCCCATTATAGTCAATAGGGACGGAGCGGCAGTCCGCGGGCACACGTGAACTAGCGGCAGGACGGATCCGACAGGCTGTTCACCCGCCGGAACAGCCTACCGGACTCCCCTGCTGCGAATGTGAAAGTACCCTTAACAATTAGTAAATTATCGGAAACCAACATTTTGTTCCCTGTAAATAAGACTAAAAAAAACACACCCACCCACAACACCACACTTCTATATTGCATACCATCTGATTCTGAGCTACTCATCATGAAAATAAAATCAACCACTTTTGATTGTGTAAACTGACATTCCAGATAGAGTAGGTTAAAAATATTTAGGAGTTGTCTAGGATTAAAAAAAAAAAATATGGCCGCTTTATTCCAAAAAACAGCCCTACAACCATCCATGGGTTGTGCCTAGTATTGCAGTTCAGCTCTGTTTAAGTGAATGGGACCGAGCAGCAATATCACACACACCCTGTAAACCGGTGCAGTGCTGGCTTTGGAATAAAGGAGCCACCTTTTTCTAGTCATGGACATCCCCTTTAAATCTTAGGGATCTGCACATTGTTGCGTGTAAATGCAGTCGCTCATTGATCAGGTAATTAAACCACCCAACCAGACTTGGGGGTTGGCCACTCTCTGGCTCCTGTTGACCAATGTGTATGTAAGATGGCATTTACTAATATAGCCTTTGCTGAAATTCTGTGTCAAAGTATTCCCCCTTGCTGGCCAAGTCTTTTGCATCGTCTACACAGAGGTCTTGTCCGTAAAATGGCTGCTGAAAAATCTCCTTCATTCAAATACATCTATGGGAGATTAGTGTGGGTGCAGGGAGTGGAGGAGACCGATTTGCCCGATCACATGACCCTCCATCAGCGGCCATCTTAGGAACAGGACTTTTATGCAGACAGCAAAAAAGACTTGCCTAACAATGGGTTATATCTTATAGATTGAGATATAGATTGATATATATATATATATATATATCTATCAGCACAGAATATTAATAAGTGCCATATAGGCATCATACAAGTAACCAACCCCTTTTAGGTGACCAACCTGGTTTACAAGATAAGTTTCATAAGCGGAAAAATTGCCAAATTGTACACACTGAAGCATTTCACAGACATGAAACACACATTGGGGTATTTTACACTGGAGTCTAGCTTGTAGATTTGTAGTTGGCCCTTGTCCAGAACTCACTATATGGCAAATGGACAAAGCCCTTAGAAAAAGGGGCTTTCCATACATCAGACAGAATACATTGAGAAATGGGTGTAATAGTCCCAGCCTGGCACAATACACAAGAATGAGAGATCACCTCTGAACCAGGTAATCAGATAGGAGCTGAGAAATCCATCTTGGATAGATGGACATTATAGACATAGAATGGGCACTGACTGACACTTTCCATTCACTGCGCGGTATGATGAAAGCTGCCGTTTCATGTATTTAGCCACTTTTGGCCGAGGATCGGCTGACTGCAGTGTCCTTCAGCAGAAGGACGGACAGGAACCTTTGGAAAATATCTGCCCGTTACGATCACAAGTTTGTCTAGGACCCTGAAAAAACTCCTAAAGCATTAAGACAGACACGCTGATGTCCAGAATCTATATTTTGGTACAGCTTTATGGGTGGATTCACACAAGTTTTTCATGGCGTTTTCAGCTAATTTTGTGGCATTTTTTGAAACATCCATGCAGCATCTGGAACTAGCAGTTTTAAGCATTTTTTTTTTTATGCCTAAGGCCAGACAGAGACAAGCGACTTCAGTGTGAGAAACTGTGTGTGGCACAGAGTTCCCGTTCTGACCTCCATTCCTCTAGCAGGATCGCACAGCATTATAATGATTTACAATGCTGTGTGTCCCTGCGACACCTGGAATCTATTGAATTACACCGACATAATGTTGCCAGTGTAATTCAGTAGAAACAGGTCTAAGGCTAGAGCTACATGGTCGCGCAATATTTTTATAATGATAGTCAGTGGTGTCACGCTGAGACGGCAACATGAACGCCGCAAAAATCCATACATTTATGTGCGACTCATGTCGCATTATGTTACACTGCAACAAAAGGTTACAAAAAAGGTTGTGCGACACATGGCACAGTGTAGTTGAACCCTTTTTGTAGCCTAAGGGTCCAGCTACGCATAGTTCAGAAAGGGATCGCACACTGCCATATGCAGAGAGTCCATCACACTGAACTTGCTCGTCTGTGTCTTGCCTTAAAGGGGTTGTCTCACCTAGAACATTAGTAATATACTTCTTCATACAATATTGTCTCACTGCTCGTTGTCAGGGGTCTGCTCAGGTGGTTGTGAAGCGCCGGCTTCTGTGGTGGCCAGGATCGCTGGAGCGAGCGCACCTAGCCGCTCATGCGCAGTAGCTCCCTACCACCTCATGTACTGTGAGCTGCTCCCGGCAATGGCAGGAACTTGGGAGCAGTTCAACAGAACAAAAAGAAAGCAGCAAGCAAGTGAAGCCACCAGGGTGCTGCGCCAAGGATGCCGTTTTTCTGAGCAGACCGAAGGTGCTTTTGACTCGTTATCATCCTTGGGAGTGCGCACACCCAGACAAAGGGTGGGGTAAATGCATCCCAGGGCCGCCAGTCACACTAAGGCTACGTTCACACGACCGGATGTGTTTTTCGGTCCTCAAATCGCAGATCCGCAAAAAAATAAATCCATTCCAACAATGTCCAAAACGGACATGTTCTATTTATTTATTTTTTTGCGGGACTACAGAACGGACATACGAATGCAGATAGCACACGGTGTGCTGTCCGCATTTTTTGCAGACCCATTGGAATGAATGGGTCTGCATCCTATCTGCAAAAAAAAAAAAAAAAAAAAATATGTAGACCCCCGGCTTTTTTTATTTTTATTTTATTGAAGAATGGGTGTGGCTTTTTCCCCAGGTGTTTCCTTATATACATGTTTAGAAGGGCAGGGGGAGTGACTGAAAATGACTCAGGATTTTCTGGCATTCACAATAAAAAAAAAAAACACACACCCTTGGGCCCAGTGGACGTGGAATCTTTTGCATGCAGATTTTGCCATGGACTGCCAGGAGACTGCTGTGCTGTTCATGCGACTGTATATTTCCGCACCAGCGCAAAGAACAGTGTCCGCAAAGATACTGCTGGAAACCAAAGTGCGTGCTTGCAGTTTAACTCCATTGCATTGGGCTAAACTGCGCATGGGTCAGCAGTATTCTGAAAAACCGCAGCAGAAACCAGAGGTATTTCTGCCATGGAATACTGTGTGAATGGGGACTTACCGTGGTGTCGGACAGCTTTTTGAACCAAAGCCAGAAGTGGGCTGGAAATGAATGAGAATAAAGGAAGGACTTTTTCTTCCCATTGGATCCACTTCTGGCTATGGCACAAAAAAAGAAAAAAGAAAAACAAACACCTCTTGCACCACGTTTTTAATGCAGATTTGATGCGCTTCTGCCACAGATCTCACTCTTCCATTGTAAAGGATGGAATCCGCACCCTTTGCAAACAGAATGGACACGCTGCGGATTTCTAAATCTGCATGGCAGGTCAATTTCCACATAGAAGAAAGAGAACCAGTGTACATTTGATTCGTCTAATCTCAAACTTTGCTGGTACAATATTACGCTGTGGTTTTTCCGCACGAGAATCCAGTAGAAAAACAATGCGTAATCCGCAACGTGTGCAAGTAGCCATAGGGTTCTTCACATAGATTTTTGGTTCTTTTTCGAGGAAAGTATATACCCCCTGCAATGTCCCTTCCCCTGCAGAGCTGCACGAGAGGGGTGGGGGGGGGGGGTAAATGCCAGAGAAAACCTGTGTGTGAACTCACCCTAAAGATGGCTCCACACTACATCTCGTTTTCAAAAATGACACCTTTTGGGGACGGAGCGGCGGTCCGGCGAAATAGCGGCAGGGCGGATACGTCCTGCCGCTAGTGTGAAAGTACCCTTATGGAAACCACTACAGACAAACCGTCAACACGTATCACTGCAAAAAATGCACCAAAATGATAGCCAGTATTGTCAGATGCGTAATTCCTCAAGCCGTTGTTAAAAGCTGAGAACTTTGCCAATATCTTCCAGTCAGGAACATACTGGAGCCCCTCATGCACAAACCTTCAACACGTGTAGAGAAAAACAAAACGCATGTTACAAACTATTAACAGAAAACCACGATCGTCTACAAGTGTAATGTTAAACTGCTGTTTTAGGTCCTAACATACCGTAAGCAGTTGTCTACCGACAACCATGTGAAAGCCGTTTGCAGTAATAATTACTAATTAAACTAATTGTACAGCCGGGTGCACCGGCAGAGCCTGCAGTTTCCTAGTCCTGGGCCATATGGCCTCCATGAGCAGCTGCATGTACAGAGTGCTTCTAGGGGAGAGTACCTCCCATACATAAAGCATCCGGTGGAACATACTGCCATTTTTTTTCCCCTACAAAAAAATAAAAAACCTACAGAGGTACCGTAGGGGCTGACTTGTACAGGCATTACATTGGGCTTCTGGACAGCTGTGAGGTTGTATGGAGGCATTACATTGATAAAACAAAAACCGCGTATCCCTTAGGGTACCTGCACACCTTGAGGATTACACACAGATTTTTGTCCGATTTTCCAGCACTGGAATATACATAGATAAAGTGCATTTTCATTTTGTGTACATGATTATGGGGGAAGCCATCTTGCCTGAGCTGCTGCTCTCCTCTTGCGCTCTCCTTGTGACTGCTGTAAAGCACTGAAAACCTGTACTTTGAAGATCTATGCAGAAGTCACAATAAAAATATATTTAAAGTCTAGTTTTTATGTTAAAGGGGTTGTCTCACAGAACAGAATGTTTTTCAAACAAGCACCTGGTTGGATATACAATAAAAAAAATGTAGTATGGCCCCTGAATTATTCAATAAAATATGTCCGTATAGCGCGAACTGCTGTTTTCCTTATTTCTCCGTCCACCTTGGTGAGGTGGTCACAATTAGCCGGGACAATTACAGAGAGAGCAGCAGAACGGACACACAGTCGGAGCTGCCAGCCTGATGAGAATAGGAGCAATGAATGGAGGAGCGCTAAATCCATGTGAGGTTCTAGCTTTGTTAGGAACAGACTGTCACGTACTATATGAGGTCTGATTATTAATAATTATAGGATAACCCCTTTAAACAACCCTTCATTCTCTGACAACACATTCAGTTTACGTTCCTGATATGAACCACAAAAAATTCTTATCTTCTCGAATTTAGGGATATAGAGGGTAATTTATTAAGATTGACGTTTTAGACCCAGTCCTAATAAAGCCCCTGCTCTGGCGGTGGATCGCCAAAGTTATGTAGAAGCGCCGGCCTCTCCATAACTTCTAAGGCCTCTTGTTTTTTTTGCATTCCGTATACGGAACCATTCATTTCAATGGATCCGCAAAAAAATAAAATAAAATAAAAAAATAAAATAAAAAAGGTACTCCGTATGCCTTCCGTTTCCATATTTCCGTTCAAAGATAGAACATGTCCTATTATTGTCCGCATAACGGACAAGGATAGTACTGTTCTATCAGGGGCCAGCTGCTCCGTTCCACAAAAAACTGAATTCACACGGACGTCATCCGTATTTTTTGCAGACCGCAAAATACTGAAAAAGCCATATGGTCGTGTGCAAGAGGCCTAAATGTAAGCCAGCTTCCTAGCAGTCTTACATTTAAACCATTTTCTACCCCTAAACCACTGTTTTAGACCTTGCGCGAGTCAGTCATATTTCAGGTTAATAAATGACCCCCATAGACTATACCCCTAGAAGACTGGGTATACACACACAGATTTCAGATCGATCTTGCAGATAAAAATTGTTAAAATAGCAGCAATTCTCATCTTTCTCATCTATTATAAATCGCAAACTGGAGTTGCCTTTTAGGCTACATGCACACGACCGTATGTGTTTTGCGGTCCGCAAATTGCCAATCCGCAAAAAAAACGGATGGCATCAATTTTTTTTGCAGATCCGTTTTTTTGGCAGATCCATTGTAATAATGCCTATCCTTGTCCGCAAACTAGAGAAAAATAGGACATGCACTATTTTTTTTTGCGGAGCAACGGAACGGACATACTGATGCGGACAGCACACGGTGTGCTGTCCGCGTTTTTTGCTGACCCACTGAAATGAATGGGTCCGCATCCTATCCGCAAAAAACCCGGAACGGACACGGAAACAAAATACGGTCGTGTGCATCATTCACACATTACAGTCACTGTGATTGAAAGACCGATTTTAGTACATTAGGGCACTAGCACACACGAATAACTGTCGGGACGCACCACTTGCGTTTTTTTTTTCTTTCAGTTGTGGGGAATAGCTGTGACCCGGCTTATTAGCGGTAAACGCGGCTCGGCTGTTTGTGTAATAGCACTCAGGTTTTCACACAGATGAGACATTTTTAATCAAATTAATTGACCATATATACATATACATCAACTGAGCTCTCCATCGGTCAGGTCTACACAGGCAATGATTGAGAACGAGGACCATTCATTCCCAGGCATTAACATGCAGAAAAGACAGCTGCCATGTGAGGTTTAAAGATCCACTACAGCCATTCCCATATAGTTTTACAGTTTGTTGGCAGACCATCATATGTGCTACTGCATTAATCCCTTAAAGACCCAGAAACTTTGTTTTGCCTTTTTGTTTTTCTCCCTGCCTTCCCAGAGCCATAGCTTTATTTTTATGTTTACATAGTGGTATGCGGGCTATTTTTTTTTTTTGCCAAACGTTGTAGTTTGTAATGGCACCATGATGTGGTGGGAATCTGGAAAAAAATGAAAATGTAAAAATTTTTTTACAGGTTTCGTTTTTACGCATTCCCAATGCAGTAAAACTGACCTGTCCCCTTAATTCTCCAGGTCTCTACAATTACAGAGATGCCATATTTGTATAGTTTTTCTTGACTCTGCACTGGTATATTCTGACCCCCACAATTTTTTATATTCAAGTCTACGGAGCTGTGAGAGGGCTCATTTTTGGGAAGCAATTTGTAATTTTTATTAATACGATTATAAATAAATACATTATAGTTCAAGCGTTTTAGGACACGGCAATAACCATCATCTATTTTTACGGTTTATCTTTAATATGGGAAGGGGGGGGGGGAATCAGAATTTTTCATATTTTTAAAACTGTTTCAAAAATGTATTTATTTTATTTTTTTACTTAAAGGGGTTTTTCTAGATTTTAATATTGATGATCTATCCTCAGGACCTCCATCGATCAGCTGGTTGAAGAAAAGGCCGCACTGTGTAATTACAGGCCGTCCCATTCACTTCTATGGGGCGGCTCCTTCCTATTCAGTGTATACTACAGAGCCATCCCATAGAGGTGAAGGGGACATCATCTTGTAATTACACCTGCTCGCTTCTACCATGTCGACGACAAGCAGGTAAACAATGAAGGGAAAGCTGCGCTCGCACGGAGTGTGGCCTTCACTTCAACCAGATGATCGGCGGGGGTGCTGGGTGTTGGACCCCCCTCTAATCTGATATTGATTACCTATGCTGAGGATAGGTCATCAGTATTAAAATCTCAATAAACCCATTTTAAGTTCCTCATGAAGGACTTGAACACTGTTTGATCACTTCTCCTGTAGACTGCAGTGCTTTAACATTGCAGCCTATAGGAGAGTCACTGTGTTCCTACAGGAACTTCACTGTGGCAGTCTTCGGAGCCTTCAGAAGTCTCAGCATGGGGGGGGACGTCATTCAGACCCCAGCTCCAATGTCATTGTCACAATTGACTACAGTATCTGAGACGTTAAAAGTTCTTGATCTGTGCTATGGCTGATCATGGACAATTTCTCCAGGTATCTGCTGTGTAAAACAGCAGGCAACTGGTGGCTACAGCTCTACTCAGCTTCTGAGCTGGCGCCATCTTTATGATGTGGCGCTCATCCTGAAGGGGTTGAGGATGGGACCACCCAACAAATAAGCATTTGCTTACTTACATGGTCCGCGTTCATACACAAACATTCATTACTGAAGATCGGCCCCACCAGGCTGTGTAAAAAGGACCCTTAGGCTGGGTTCACACGGGCGTTGCGGGAACACCTGCGATTTTTCTGCACGAGTGCAAAACATTGTAATGCGTTTTGCACTCGCGTGAGAAAAATCGCGCATGTTTGGCACCCAAACCCGAACTTCTTCACAGAAGTTCGGGCTTGGGATCGGTGTTCTGTAGATTATGTTATAAGGGGAAATAGCAGCATTCTGAATACAGAATGCATAGTAAACTAGCGCTGGAGGGGTTAAAAAATAATAATTTAACTCGCCTTAGTCCACTTGATCGCGCTGCCCGGCTTCTCCTTCTGTCTCCTTTGCTGAACAGGACCTGTGGTGCGCATTAATTACAGGTAAAAGGACCTTTGGTGACGTCACTCCAGTGATCACATGATCCATCACCATGGTAAAAGATCATGTGATGACTGGATTGATGTCATCCAAGGTCCTTTACCTGTAATTAATGCTCACCACAGGTCCTGTTCAGCAAAGGAGACAGAAGGAGATGCCGTGCTACGCGATCAAGTGGACTAAGGTGAGTTAAAATATTATTTTTTTTAACCCCTCCAGCGCTAGTTTACTATGCATTCTGTATTCAGAATGCTATTATTTTCCCTTATAACCATGTTATAAGGGAAAATAATAATGATCGGTCTCCATCCCGATCGTCTCCCAGCAACCGTGCATGAAAATCACACCGCATCCGCACTTGCTTGCGGATACTTGCGATTTTCACGCAACCCCATTTACTTCTATGGGGCCTGCGTTGCATGGAAAACGCACAATATAGAGCATGCTGCGATTTTCACGCAACGCACAAGTTATGCGTGAAAATCACTGCTCATGTGTGTCGGTATTCAGTGCGGGTGCAATGCGTTCAACTCACGCATCGCATCCGCGCGGAATACTCGCCCGTGTGAAAGGGGCCTTAGGCCTCGAAGATTGTACACCCAGCAAAGCATTCACATGAACGTTCTTTCACTTACTAGACAATCAGATGTAGTAACTTTAAATCTGAAACACCAGGAACAATATCTATGCACTTTACTTAGGCCCTTAAAAGGGGATCTTGAGGAATGCTATACATGCTCCGCAACAGCCAATGACTGGCTTCTGTATTCCCACAGAACCCCTTTAAAATTGATTACCTAAACAAGTGTTCCTCAACTCCAGTCCTCAGCACCCACCTGCTGGTCATGATCTGAGAAGATCCCACAGAATGAATATCTGTGGCAAGTCCTGATGCCCGGACACTAACTATATCACCTGCTCATTACTGAGGAAATCCTGAAAACATGACCGGCAGGTGGGCCCTGAGGACTGGAGTTGAGGAACACTGAACTAAACCCAGGATAAGTCATCATTATCAGATTGAGGAGGGTACTCCTGGCACCTCCTGCCATTCAGTTGTTTGAAGAGAACAGTGTACGTACGAGCATTGCATTCGCTTCACCATTTACCTTACCAGTCATCAGTGCAGCGGTGGAGCAGTGCAATTATGGCGGTTCCATCCTGATGGGACAGAGAAGCTTTAATTACACCGCACTGTTGCGGCTATGTCGATGGCGACCAGGTAAACTGTGAAGAGAATGCAGCACACCGGCAGTCGGACAGGTCATCTTTAATTTGCATTCTTTTTATTGCAACAAAACTGTAGTGTGTTAACATAGTTTTATGCAAGAGTGTGATCTTCCTAGCATTAGAGAAAAAAAAATTAAGATTAAAATTTTTTAAGATCTGTTAAATGGATTGAATGATGGATGCAAATGGAACCTATTCCTTTTGTACCAGTCATCCATTTCGTTATGTATCCGTTAATTTAAATAAATAAATTTCAGCAGAAAGTACTACAGACAGGACTTTTTCTTCTGATTAAAATAGCAGATACCTGAGGTATCAGATGGAAACGGAACATAAATGATGCTCTAGAGCCCATTCAAAATTGATGTGTGGGTGGGGTATAAGGTGGGAACGTTATTGGCAACTTTTTTTTTCTGCAGGATCTGAAGAAACCAACAGAAAAAAAATGGCGTAGTGTTAAACAGGCAGGAAGTAAATAAAAAAAAAAATATATATATATATATATATATATATACACACACACACCAAAGAAAGTCCGCAGCACTCCTTGAAGTAAAAAATGTGCAGTTTATTCACACATGTCAGAAAATTTAAAACGTTTCGGTTCTCTCACAGAGCCTTTCTCAAGTCAAGTTTGACTTGAGAAAGGTTCTGCGGACTTTCTTTGTTGTGTGTGTGATATATATATATATATATCACACACACAACAAAGAAAGTCCGCAGAACCTTTCTCAAGTCAAACTTGACTTGAGAAAGGTTCTGTGAGAGAACCGAAACGTTTTAAATTTTCTGACATGTGTGAATAAACTGCACATTTTTTACTTCAAGGAGTGCTGCGGACTTTCTTTGTTGTTTATCCGTCCTGTATCGAGGGACCACCACGGGCACCGCATAACTGTTACTGCATGTAAAGGAGTGCTGCCTGACCTTTTCTATGGATAGAGTGTAAAATATATATATATATATATATATATATATATATATATATATATATATATATATATATACATACACACACATATACACATACACATACATACACACACACACACACACACACACACACACATATACACACACACACACACAGGGGAGCAAACCCTGCACTTGTGGCCTGTTGCTAATGACGATCCCCAGCAAAAATGCATACAGTAGAGGATGCCCGCAGCAGACCACAAGTACTACAAAAGATAGCAATTATGTGGATGTGATAACCAATATATAGAATCTGAAGAAAAGCTCATCGCAGATGCCAACAAGTCCATAGTCAAAGACGCCATAAAGTGGCATCATGCACGGTATGTTCCAAAGCCTGCAGTGTAAAGGATAATAAAATATTCTCCTAGTTATAACGCAATACTATAAGCCCCACTCTCTGCGGTTATCCAAAACTGTCGCCCACTTACAAGGCAGAAAAGCATGAGGTAGCACAAAATTCAGTGACTTGCACTGGAAAGACAGCACGCACTGGGGGTCATTTATCAAAGGCCAGTATTATGCCATCTCCTGCGCTGTTGGAGGATGCGCTTAATTTATGAAGAGGCGCACTAGCATACTCCGGCAGCCCATGCGCCCAAACTGAAATTCTATTCTACACTCCAGGTGGAGTAGACTGCCTTTCCCTCACCTGCCACTACCTAGTGGTGGAGGTGATGCAACAATGCCACCCGCATCTATATTTAGGCACGAGGGCATTCAAAAAGTCACAAAATGGGACCATGCAATTTTTTATACACCATTTTTTTGGCATAGGTGGTCATAATCAATGACCCCTCTAGTGATTACAAGCAGTTACCGAAATAGACTGCACAACAAATGCAGGTTCATCTCCATTATATTGATTGAATTCATGCATGCATACTGCTCAAGCCCTGTAATGCACAATGGTTTATTGCAAGAAAAAAATAAAAAAAATTAAAAAAAATTAAAAAATAAAAGGAGCATGCACAAGCCTTTTACAACTTTAACATCCTCATGCGCAATGTTCTAGCTGAAAATCCATCTACCGTACTTTTAAACAGTCTAAGGGCGCATTCACACGAACGTGGTTTGGTGCGGACAGCATTCTGTTGCTCCATTCCGTGGCTCTGCAAAAGTTATAGATCATGTTCTATTCGTGTCCATTTTGAGGACAAGAGTAGGCATTTCTATAATGGGTCGCCAGTTCCGTTAATTTGCCGAAGGCACACAGGCAGTATCTGTGTTTTGCGGGTTCGCAATTTGCCGACCGCAAAACAATGCACGTTCACGTGCATGAGACCTAAAACATAGTAATACGCACACACACAAAAGTGACAAATATACAAATAAAAAATGGTCACCACAAATACATTTCCCAATGCAATTCCACTCTCTTCGAGGGACAGCATTGATGTATATTCTGGTTCGCGATGTCAGGAGGCTGATATTTTCACTGGACAAAATACAAAGAACGCTAGAAAAATCAGCACATGCCATGTGCAAAACGGATCCACAGTAGTCATGGAGACTTGTTTCATGGCACCGTTACATTAGTCTGCAATATGTTGAAAGAAGCTTTCACTTTCATTTTGTTTCTGCAGTGAATCACACACCGGCTATAAAGTTACTTCTGCCAGTGCACAGCAACCACATGAGGCACGCACATTTACCCAGAGCGATGAACTTGGGTCAGGAATACAATACCCAACGCTAGGACATCTCTTCTGAAGCAACACAGATATTCTGCTTATTGATACCAAGGAAAGATCACACATTAGAGGGAACCTGTCACCGGGATTTTGTGTATAGAGCTGAGGACATGGGTTGCAAGATGGCCACTAACACATTCGCAATATCCAGTCCCAATAGCTCTGTGTGCTTTTATTGTGTAAAAAATAAAAAAAAAATAAAAAAAAAATTTGATACATATGCAAATTAACATTAAAGAGTCATATCTTACTTGTGTGACCAGAGAAGAGTCATATTTTCAAGTTCTGACTCATCTCAGGGTAATGTTTTTACACAATAAAAGCACATAGAGCTATGGGGACTGGGTATTGCGGATGTGCTAGCGGCCATCTTGCAACCCATGTCCTCAGCTCTATACACAAAATCCCGGTGACAGGTTCCCTTTAAGGGTAAGTGCACACATTGCAGACTATTTAGTTATTTTTTTTTATTTTTATTTTTTTAATTTTTTTACACACTTCAAGAGTGTAATACAGTACCTGCAAAGTGAATTCGCTGTAAGTCGCAGCATTTCAATTGCTTGTTCAATTCCCCTCCTTATATTATTGTTAAAGAGGACCTTTCATGAGTTTTGTAAGCGAGATAAATATATCTACCTGCGGTGATGCTGCCACCCTGCCTGCTGGATCTGGAACAAAACTACATGTTAGTTTTATTCCAGCTGCCTCTTGGCATGCTTGCCGTGCTGCGGCCAGACCTCCATTATAATGAATGGGGCCGGAGCGGACTTCCAGCTACACGGTGCACTAGCCGCCGTAGCACGGTTCCGGTAGGCTGTTCCCCCGCCGGAACAGTCTGCCGCTAGTGTGAAATTAGCCTAAAACTGGCAAATACAAGTAAACTCCACATTCTGTTACAGCTAAAAGCTCATTCACATGCAACAATAAATCGGCATGATCTAAATCTTCAAGGATAAGGACGTCCACTGTTGATCGCGACCGACTTCGCAGACAAAACCTCTATCACTCAAAGCATGCACCATACACATGCTGCTGCAGTCACAATCACTAAGCACAAGCATTTATTTATATATTTTTTTAAACCACGGCGTGTGATTTCAGGTAACTTTTTCACCAATTTCCTCACAAAACAGAAAATGTGCACAGAGGGATGATCCCTTGCTGGCATTCTGCGTGTTTATACATGTGAAGCAGCGCACCTAAACTAAAGGCCCCACACAATTAAGAGGGAACAAGTCCGCCATTACACAGCATGCAGGACAGGAGAACAGATCTTACTACAAAGGAGAAGGTAAATCTTCGTGCAAGAATCTGTATACTGTAAGAGATGGGCAAATCCGTTGTAAATTAATCAAATTCCTCCCAAATTGTGTAAAAATTCAAGGTGGAGCCGAATAGAGATTTTATTCTATTCAATTTGATTGAGAAAAGTGAGAGAGAAAAAGGAAGTGTGCAGGAAAAAAAATTATAAATAAAAATAATGAAGGGAGAGGGAGGAAAAAATAAATAAATTATAAAACATTTTTAGAAGCAATTCACTCATCTCTACTATTAAGAAAACATACAGGCAAAGGACTGAGCTTTAAAAAAAAAGTTGCAAAAATAAAAGAGAAGATCTAGGATATTAAAAAAGTAAAATGTGAGTTACTAAAACCTTGTAGAGGGGAAAAAAACACCTGGCCAATCTGGGCATCCAGATTGGGGAGGAAGAGAAGGACTGAGCGAGATAGCCGACATCTATACCAATAGGTACCAATCTTTCAAACAAAAAACACTGCATTGAATCACTGTTGCCAACCAGAATTTTTCTTTTTTCTGGATAACATCCCAAAATCAGAAATGTTTTTATTTACGGACAATTTGGAAAACCATAATGAATCATAAAAGTTATAAAGTAATCCATGTCTACAGCTCAATATACTGATAATGAACATCATTTTACAGCTCACAGTAAATGCAGGTAATGAGTTATTGCCACCAAAATAATCTACTCGGGAACCCCCAGCCTGAAAAAAAAAAAAAATAAATAAATAAATAAATAAATAAATAAATAGGACACTTATTTTTTCATGGACACAGGAAAACAGTTTTTTTACGGACTGTCCGGAAATTTCTAGACGGTTGGCAACCCTGGTTTAAATGCAGGTCTGACCGAAAGAGACTGGATCTGCGAACAAATAACTTAGGTCTATGGCAGGCATGGCCAACCTTTGTCTCCAGCTGTTGTAAAACTACAACTCCCACCATGCCCTGCTGTAGGCTGATAACTATAGGCAGTCTGGGCATGCTGGGAGTTGTAGTTTTGCAACAGCTGGAGAGCCTCAGGTTGGCCATCCCTGGTCTATGGCCACCTAACTCAAGATATGAAGATAAAAAAAGACTTTCCTTAAAAACACTCATTAAGGAAACAACCACCAAAGACAGTCATTCCGACATCTGCAACTACATATTTGACGTCATTCAAAGATCCCAGGGAAGGCTCTGCCATACTAGATCTGTATCACAAATGAGAGAACCCTCAGGAGATTTCCTAACATATAAAGAGGACCCGATAACATTTACTCTTATGATTGTGCTGTGCCATTACGGTAATTTATTATTCCTGCTAGAAGTTATGAATTACTAGTACTTTGTTATTTAGGTCCAGATAGTGGTTATCAGTCGGGGGGAGGGTCCCTATACTGTGACACTATCCAACCAGAGCTGCCAGTATCAGACTGTGCAGGGACACACCCTCAACTGGAAACAGACCAGTTGTAATGGATTCATAAACATCTAGAAGGCATAATAAAGGAATGACACAACAGAGCCATGAAAATAGATGCTCCGGAATAGTTATTACGCAGCCCATAGACTTCTATTATGACGGAATGAATAACGGAATGCCTCTAAAGGCATTCCGTCAAAAAATAGCATTATGGTCCGTGATAACGAAATCCATAACACAATTCACCTTTTACCTGTAAACGAAGCGTGAACGAATTTCATAACCTGAAATTCGCTCATCTCTAGTCAGGAGCATACAAGCTGGCCCATGCTTGACCCACCTTAAGTCAAAAGGTCTGCAAAAAAAAATTAAAACGCGGACGCATACAGGATCTGCAAAAAATATAAATGCGGATGCACACAGACTGCATCCATATTTTGCCAACCGCAAAACGGACAGTCGCGTGCATGAGGTCTAATACTCATGCTGGATCAGTGAGAGGTTTACGCAAAAGGAACCTGGTTAAGGACCTTTTAGGTTGGGACTATAACTAGATTAGTCCAAAAGAGTAAACCGACTTAAATGCAATCTTGTGCACTGCAGTCAGCACTCAGTTAAAGGGGTTGTCCAAGATAATTAAAAATCTCAGACAAGCCCTAGATTTGCTTAAAATTTATAGTATTAAATGTTACTCGCCCCTTCTCTAGCACCATTTTCTGCTGCACTGGTCTAGTCCTGCTGCTGGTTAGGTTGCATAACTACCGTATTTCTTTTATTTTAAGCAAGCAGGGCTTGTAAGAGCAAAATTAAGTCCAACACTCAAGTAACAAGTATACGAGTTAGATTTAGATTTAAAAAAAATAAAAAAAAAAAAGGACTGCGATACTTAATACCAATTTGATAAAAATAAAATAATGGGCAATCAATACGCTATGAGGTTTTTTTTTTTTGCAAAGTATCAATTGCCCATTATGTAAGGAGGTATTAATGTGAGGCACATAGAGGCACTAAAGTAATAACGCCATGTGTCTCATATTAGTAAGTGACCCCCATCATTTATCTCACATAATGGCAACATTGGGGTTAATGAGTCACATTAATCCCAATGATCCTCTATGCTAGTGACTGGCCGTGGTGCATATCATCAGAAGCATACTGAACCTTCTGCTCGCACATGACACCATTCTTCTCCTTCCCCCGACTCTTCGCCCTTCAGCCCGCTCTAATTTTCATTACCATATGTCAGAGGTCCAGTATTCGGCCCCCTCCCATGTCAGATCTAGTATTCGGTCCCAAATCCATTCCTCCTGCCCAGCTTATTAGAGGGCTACATTTCAGCCTCCTCAGAGGACCCTCAGGGGGCGCTAACAACAGATAATGGGGCACCAGTAACCTAGCACAGTGCCACCCCCACTACATACACCAACCTTCCTGGCACCTTTCATCGGTGACTTGGCCGTTTTTTTTCAGTAGACTCCCCATAAACAGGCTGCTGCCAATACCGCCAAGCGCTGAATGCCTGCCACCGAATCTCCATCAGCGGGCACTCCATAACCAAGACCTCAGGATAATAAGTCACAGAAGAACAATCCATGGCGGCGTGTAAGAAATACAGGTTTTGGAAATATATGCATTATGTTTTATCGATTAGGAGAGATTTATTTGTGTGAATCAGAGACTGGTAGGTGACTGTACACATTAGTATGTATCTAGCTCCTTTTGTCTAAGGCTCCATTCACATGTCTGCATCCGTTCCGCAATTTTTGCGGAACGGGTGCGGACCCATTCATTTTCTATGGGGACGGAATGGATGCGGACAGCACACAGTGTGCTGTCAGCATCCGCATTTGCGGAGCGCGGCCCCGATCTTCAGGTCCGCAAAAAATAGAACATGTCCTATTCTTGTTCGCAGCTTACGGACAAGAATAGGCATTTCTATAGGGGTGCCGGGCGGGTGTGTTGCGGATCACACGGACGTGTGAATGGAGCCTTACTCTGATTCTCACAGACAAAGGCCTTGTAGGATCCTGTATCTCTTACATATGCTGATTGGCAGAGAACAAAGGGCAACAAAGGGCACCCAAAATGTGTCAATAGCGGAGAAGTGCAATTAAATGCTAAAATAACTGATTGATCAAGATTCAGTTTCTGGGCAGACCCACAGACTCTCAGATAACGGATATGGGGTGTTGGCATGGATGGGGGTTGAGAGCTTTCAAGGAATAAAAGAGCCATGCTTTGGGGTATATGGGGGGAGGGGAAGCTGGAGAAACTTGGAAGGGGTAAATATGTACTGGAAGGTTTAAAGAGTTGTCTGTTGTATAAGTATGTCATCTTGGATTGGTGAAGTACTTGTCATTATTGTTGTGTGTATAAGTCTCTCTATAAAATACTTATTTTTGTTTCACTGTAACGCCATGCTCATTAATACTGGAATATCAATTTTCCACTATATATATATATTTTACACGTTCACTCTTGTGTCTCATTTATTGCATCCAACCTCGAATCAGACCTAGTAAGAGGGTGTATTGTACATAGTATCCAAAACAAAAACGTAAGATCCAGCTCAATCTTGTAGGAATACTTTATTGAAGCGATAAAAACGTCCAATACAGGACAGTCTGGTCTTGATGAGACTCTGGACCTTACGTTTTTGTTTTGGAGTTTACAAGTCAGTCGTGTCCAGGAGCGGATTCCGTGCTCACGGCAAAGAGGAGCAGGTAAGAACTGCCTTTTCCTTTCTATGTGATTGTACATCGTATACATTTATATATAATAATAATTTCTTACAGGTCGACACTGACATTGTCTGCTCTGCTCAGGGTCTCCCTCCTTCTCCACTGTGCGACCCCTGACGGATGAGAACATGGCGTGTGCACTAGTGTTGAGCAAACTGATCCGAGCAAAGTGGAATTTGATCCAAATTTCAGGGGGGAAAAAAAAAAATAATTCTGTGCTCTGTGACGTGTAATGTTACCACGCCGGCCGACATGATGACATCATCATGGGCAGTGTGAAATCTTCAATCAAGATGGCAGCGGACGGCTCTACGCGATCAAACGGATGAGGCAAGTAGGAGTTAAAAAAAATGTTTGTTACACTGTAATATCAGCATCAGATGCTGCAGTCAGCTAGGAATGATCGCCGCTCCCTGTCATTGCACACACTACTTACAAAGAAATGTGCTTCATGCCGAAGTAATTCATCACAAAGCAAGCAAATTTTTATTTTATTTTTAATTCGGCAAAGGAGCAAAATAAAATTTTTGAATAATTTACTCATTACTAGTGTGCACCATGTTCTCAGATAAAAACCGATTCTAAGCCTAGCTTAGTATCGAAAAACTGGCAATCCTGGTAACAAAGCATTGAAAAACTTCTGAGACTGCGATACCCGATGAAACCCTAGTGTAAAACAGTCACCGATTGCACAGTCAACGAGAATTCACAAGTTTATTGTTGATCAAATCTTTTATGATGGGGTTATGCAGTTTTTTTTTTTTATTTAAACTGATTATCCATCCTCTGGATAGATCATCAACATCTGATCGGCAGGGGTCCGACACCCGGAACCCCTGTCGATCAGCTGTTTGATAAGGCAGCGGCGCTGGCAGTAGTGCCGCGGCCTTCTCGCTGTTTACCACTGGCCCAGTGACGTCACGACTGGTATCAATGGCCTGGGCGCGGCTAGGCTCTGTTCACTTGAATGGAGCTTAGCCCCGCCCAGGCCATTAATACTAGTCGTGACGAAGCGACACTGCCTTCTCAAACAGCTTATCGGCAGGGGTCCCGGGTGTCGGACCCCCGCCGATCAGCTGCTGCTGATCTATCCAGAGGGGGGGGGGGGGGGGAATAAACTGCAGAACCCCTATAAAATTATGCTTATATTCCCTTGTGAAAACATCTGCTAGTCCTTAGAGGAATAAGGAGAAAAATCTCAAAGTGATCTTAATGACTGTTTCATGTAAAGACATGTCTTTTGAAAGTAAAAAAATTTCTAAAAATCTTTTTTTTTGTGTGTGCGCGCATGTATCTGTGTGCATGTAAAAAGGACCTCAAGACTAAGGCCTCTTTCACACTGGCGTGTGCGGCCCGCAAAATGCGGGTGCCGTTCTGTGGGCATTACGCATTATGGATGCGGACCCATTCACTTGAATGGGTCCACTAATCCAGAGATGCAGAATGGTGCGGTACGGAACGGAACCCTACGGAAGCACTACCGTTGGCTCTGCTAATGGCGACATCTCCCAATCACCCCATACACGTGCTGTAAGCGGGGACAGGGAAAGAGTCCATGGCCAGAAGTGTCTGGCAGCAGCTGATCTTATGTTAAAATCCAACTGCCTGATCCTTATCTCCAACATTTGCCCCCAGGGGAGTGTTGGAAGGCCCCTTACAGACATTAGATGGTTAGCCACAAAGCAGCAGGTTAGGCCAACATTAATATGTCCAGTCAGCCATTTATAGAAAAGGCGAGGAAAAGACTAAAAACCTGCAGGTCATACACAACATTTGGAGCCAATCCACATCTTCAGCTGGGGCAATATGGGATTTTCTTTTTACAATTATAGCTATTTTAAATGCTGACCATACACACCATACCTTTGTCAGCCAAACCCGCCATTCTTACGCTACTGTGTGGGGAGTTTGCGACTATTTTTGCCCAATCCTCTTGTTCTCTGGGAGAACAGTCTGGCAGCAGTGTGAACGTCTTAAAGGGAAAGTGTCATCAGGAAATGAGATTGTTTAAAGGGAACCCGTTATCAACTTTATGCTGCCCATACTAACAACTAACTTGTTTTTTTTGTGGTTTTTCCCCCCCCTTTCTCTCCTCCCTCTCCTTCTCCATCTCTCATAGTAATTTGGAGACTGTTCCGATCTCCTGTTTTCCTATGATGGGAGATTTGATCCGGACTTATATTACGATTATCATTGCTGCTGCTAGCTATGTTAATGTGATATTTGAGCGGCTTATCAGCATGTACCATTAGAACACTGATGGGCGGCACTTGTGAGGACATGCTGACGTGGCAGTCACGTGACCTAAGTGTCATGATGACTGCACGCCGAACTCCAATGACCCCTATTGATTTCCTTCCCCACGATGCGAGTCCTCATTGGTGAGTCCACCTCACACACCGAATGAGGATTATTGTATTGATTACATTTATGGGAGCGATATATAAGACGGTAGAGTTCTCATTAGTCTCTTATCCCCGGAAGAAGCCAGGTTGCTGGCGAAACGGCGTTGGGAGAAGGAGACTGAGGGATCGGCGCGCTAATATTGGGTATTTTTTCTGAGCTTCTTTCAATTCCACACTGCCTATATATACCCCTATTGGATCCAACTATCCAGGGTTACTTTTCCTTTTTTCTGGCCTTGTTGTGGCGCTCTCCATCATTTTATGTATGCCCATGTGTGTCGATCCCCCGGTCCCCCTCGGGTCTTTCCTCACAAAAACATGCCTGTTTACTGCTGTTTTTATATGATAATGTGATTGTGTTTATTTAATAAAGATTTTTTCGTATTATGAGCTGGAGCCTTAGTTCAATTGTTTGGGTATCAATTTTTGTAAAGTATAGTAAGGCTCTTTCTACTTTATTACTACCTGCTGTTTAGAATTGGTGGGTGCCCTACTAACGACAGAATAAAGTAGAAACAGGAAAGTTGATTTCAGCGGTCTGTCATTTAAAAGTTAAAAGTAAGTGGTTGCCGAGAACCAACATCACAATCATTGCAGACTGGGCCTGGAAGAGTCACAGCCTCCTGAGAAAAGTCATGGTTGTTCATGAATCCCTGCTCTCCCTGACAGTCTTCTACCTAGTTCCCTTTCTCTCTAGGAGAGAACTGCCAATTATCAGCAGATGGGCAGGAGATTATGAATAACCAGGACTCTTCTCCGGTAGAGTTGACTCTTTTCAAGGCCTGGGCTGCAATGATTATGATGCTGGTTCTCGGCAACCACTTACTTTTCGCTCATGAGTGACACACCGCGGAAATCAGCATTTCTGTTACAAATTTATGCTGCCCTCAGTGAGGTCGGCATCAAGTTAGTTAATGACAGATTCCCTTTAAGTCATAGAATTTACGATTTTTAAAATTTTCACGTCACTATCTAGATACAAAAAAAAAACAACTAAAATCCTGCATTTTCACGCTGGCCACTAAGCCTAATATGTCAAGACTTGCTGTTCGTAGATCACATCTCGGCAGTCACCTCAATATCACAAGCAGGACTACAATGACTGTGAACACCTATATACAGATAACACAGAATCCACAGCTCAACTCCCTCCCTTCCATACGCAACGACCCCTGCATAGATCATGGAGCATGTCTCTCCCATAGAAGTCAATTAGATCCCCTCTAGTCATGGAGGACTACGCAGCTGCTGGACAGAAAGCCTTAACATATTAGGCAAAACTGCACAAATTTCAATATTCCTTAACAGACTATAAGAACTTCCATAGACATTAATGGAAACCTGCAACATTTAGGCCTCATCAGCAGATTTTAGGACACTGTATGCTTGATGTATGTCCAGCCCCATTTATGATCAAAATCAGATGAAGTGCTTTATCACTACCACCACATTTTGCAGCAAAAGGTTTCAGAGATGCCCTCCCTTCATCAGGTCCAAAGCACGCCTCAAGACCTTATCTTGCAAAATGTGATGTTGGTGCAAATAAGAAAACAAAAACATGCAATTACGCAATACTCCGTACATTTTCCGCTGCATGTGCACCAATACGACAACAACCACCGTGATTTAAATCTATACATGTAGGGGTATTTTATTTATTATTTTTTTTACATACTAATTCTTTTAAAATAAATAAAAATCACAATCTTTTTGCCAGCTGCCCAAATAAAAAGAATCATTTATGTTCTTAACTGGTCCACTTTGACTTAACGTAAGGGAGGAGCCACTACGTGGAGAGTAATAAGCAGCGCTAGTAACTCATACGGGGCTATAGAAAAACCAAAATGGCTGCTTCATGGAAAGACTTCCTGAGGCCAGGGATCAGCAACCTCCGGCACTCCTGTTGTTGTAAAACTATAACTCCCAGCATATTCCATTCACTTCTATGGGAGTTATGAGAACAGCCAAAAAAAGTGTGCACGGTGGGAATCGTAGCTTCACCACAGCTGGAGTGCCGGAGGTTGCCGATCCCTACCTTAGGTTTTGTACACATCAACATCATGGCCTCTGCTTTGAATGCAAGAGTAAACTCACAGCAGAAGCCATGGTTTGATATACGCTGCACTAAAAAAAAAAAAAAAAAAAAAATTGAAATCCCAATGAAGCCCCTAAAGGAAGCGCTGACTGGTACTGTGAACAGTCTGAACCACTCACTACACATAGGTAGCTCACCATCTTATTACAAGGAAGAAAACAATGGTACGTGCAACTTCATTGCCTTGAATGAGACATACATTTTTCTCTTATTTCCTTTTGCTCACAGTCCAGAGAGGTGGTAACAAAAGTTTCAAATAGGAACTCGCTCAAAACTTGAACCAAGCGGCTCACTGGTATTATTTCTCACCGTCTTACCCAGTGAGAAGAGGGACACCAACTCTATATAATCCCAGCACAACCTCGAGAAGTGTTCCAGAGGAAAGTGGATTCTCATAAAGACTTATGTTAAAGCTTAGAGAAGATACAAGCGGCACTTCTGCTTTCAGCGGTGCGGTGCTGGTCCTTACTATACCATTATGTTAAAGCTTGTCGTGGTGTCAGCGTAGCACCCTGCCGTACAACACTGACGTTTCTTGACAATATTGCCAAAATAAGTCACAGCAACAAACCTCACAAAACCTGACAAAATTAATGCATCATCGGGAAAAGGGAAAACTACCTATTGTTTAAATAAAGTGTTTGTTAAACTTTTTTTCCTCCACTTCGCAGCCATGATAAAAAAAAAATAAAAAAAAAAATTATATCATTATATATATATATATATATATATATACACACGATGGCGGCACCGGACGAATGAAGAAGGCTCTAGCTCTATACACAAAATCCCGGTGACAGGTTCCCTTTAAGACTTTGTCTTTCGAGAGCAGCTACATGGGCCATAGACACAATGGACAGGAGCTGACCCGCTGACATATGGGGGTTTTCTAGGCATGCTCTCTGACCTGTGCAGAGGTCAGGAAGGAGCTGATAAGCTGTGATATCACTTATTGTGAATCGTGGATTCTGCGTTGGCCTGTATTACACAGGCCGATTTAGCAAGCGATTGTGAGGGGGGAAGCGTTTCTATTACATGCAGCGATCTCCTCCACAGCAAAGGGAGGAGCGATCGTTATGCCATCACTCGTCCCCATACTGTCTAGTGGATTGCTGGGACGCATCGTACAGTGTAATGCAGCCTTTACTTATTGTAAATATTAACTGTTCTAAGGAGGAGGAAGTTACTGAAAACTTACCCGAACAGAACAGGAGATCATGACCTATTAGACCTAGTGGCCAGTGTGAAAAAAATGCAGGATTGTTTTCTTGGGTTTGTTTTCATTAATACAGATAGTGACTTGAAAAAAATAAAATAAAATCCTATAAATTCTAAAAATAAATAAATATAAATTTAACATAAAAGGGCGATTTAAACAGGTTATTATCGGCTCAAAGCAAAAAAAAAAAAAAAAAAAAGGAGTACCCTTCTAAAAGGAACAAAAAAGTATGCGCTATAATTATTATACTACTGGAGCCAACAAGATCAGCTTGCATACAGATTATAGCCCCACAGCTCTGCTCACACCCTGTCAGAGACTTACATGTATCTGTCACACGTATTTCCTGAAATGTATAGCGCTGACGTAGGACACTATGTAGCCATGAACTGGCCACACTTTAAACCGTTTAGCACGTGGTATATGTTTGGCAGTGACTCGCTGTATCGGAGGGCACATTCTGCTGCACTTTACTACACAGTAAAACATAATAAAAATAAATACATAAAAAACACTACACTGATGCATTCCACTCAGGACAGAACCCAAAAATAACATTGGGAGTTCAAAATGGGGGCTTTGGCACCAGGACCCCTCCTGGTGCATACGCCAAACTTCATCAGATAAAGTGATATGAACAGATCCTTAGGCCCCTTTCACACGGGCGAGATTTCCACGCGGGTGTGATGCGTGAGGTGAACGCATTGCACCCGCACTGAATCCGGACCAATTCATTTCTATGGGGCTGTGCACATGAGCGGTGATTTTCACGCATCACTTATGCGTTGCGTGAAAATCGCAGCATGTTCTATATTGTGTGTTTTTCACGCAACGCAGGCCCCATAGAAGTGAATGGGGCTGCGTGAAAAACGCATTGCATCCGCAAGCAAGTGCGGATGCGATTTTCACGGATGGTTGCTAAGAGATGGTGTTTGTAAACATGCAGTTATTTATCACGTGTGTGAAAAACGCATCATTGCGCATTGCACCCGCGCGATAAAAACTCAACGCAATCGCAAATAAAACTAATAGAACTTGCTTGTGAAATCGCGCAGTTTTCTCTGAACGCATCCGGACCCAATCCGGACACGCTCGTCTGCAAGGGGCCTTAGGCCCCTTTCACACGAGTGTGACGGATTAGGTCCGGATGAGTTCAAGATAACTCGCACCATTTTGCAAGCAAGTTCAGTCAGTTTTATCTGCGATCGCGTTCAGCTGTTCAGTTTTTTTCCACGCGTTCTGATGCGTTTTTCAC
The DNA here is from genome assembly GCF_905171765.1 of Bufo bufo. Taxonomy (NCBI): domain Eukaryota; kingdom Metazoa; phylum Chordata; class Amphibia; order Anura; family Bufonidae; genus Bufo; species Bufo bufo. The sequence continues at coordinate 450,828,971 of NC_053393.1, read as the reverse complement.
GCGCGTGATAAAAAAAAAAAAAAAACTGAAGGTTTACAAACAACATCTCTTAGCAACCATCAGTGAAAAACGCACTACATCCGCACATGCTTCTGGATACAATGCGTTTTTCACTGAAGCCCCTTTCACTTCTATGGGGACAGGGCTGCGTGAAAAACACAGAATATGCTGCGATTTTCATGCATCGCAGAAGTGATGCGTGAAAAACAACGCTCATGTACACAGCCCCAGTGAAATGTTATGGGTCCGGATTCAGTGCGGGTGCAATGTGTTCACGTCATGCATTGCACCCGCGCGGGAAAACTCACTCGTGTGAAAAGGGCCTTATTGCGACTCACTTTGCCAAGCACTAAATCCGTATACACGCAAGTTCACCAGTAGGTTATGCTGGTGTTTTTATGCACTTTTATTTTATTTATTTTTTTATTTGTGTTTTTGTTAACTGAAGGTCTGTGGGAAGAATGAAACGCAGGACACAAGTTTTTTTTTTTTGCTGTTGCCATTTTTCTTAATTAGGTGGCTTTTTGTCTTTCTAGTGGACAAACCATGCACGCAAAACAAACCGCAAAACGCAGGTGGAAAAAAAAAAAAAAAAAAAAACACAACCTGTGCAAGTGTGCGTAGGAAGCCACGTAATGGTGGCGATAGAGCAGCACAGATTCCCTGTGATTCCACAGTATGGAGCCACTCTACAGTGCTAAGCGACACATTCTTCACTAGAAGTGATGATTTTGGAAAGAATACTTCTCCAATATGTCCCGATATGACCACCTGCAAATACACATCTTCGGAATTCCAAGGGCCTTACTGTAAAGGCTACGTTCACCAGCTACAGATTTGTTGGAGAAATGTTTGGCCCGGAAAGATCACTGACCAGGACAGTGACAACCAACCTGCCACATGTGAACATACCCTTTTAGTTCTATATGCAGCACTGTACAGGACCGCCAACATAATAAAGAACAGAAAAGTAGTTTTTTTTTTTACATTTTATTTAGGTTAAAGGTGATAGAAAATTCTGAAAATTAGTCCATATTGTTAATCTGAGCTATAGACTTAATACTTACAATCTTTATTACTCAATTGTGTAACAATCCATAAAATGGTGGCCCTTTGATCAATTACTCCGGGGGGAGGGGGGGAAACACACCCAGCAAACTTGTTCTACATGGTTTGATTATATGAAGTACAGGTGGCCCATTCACAAACCGATGTGGCTGCATGAATTTCAATGACTGAAATTCCAACCCCATACACAGAAAATTCTGACACAAATCTGCCATGTGTGAACACACTCTTAGGGCGCTGCCACATGTTCAGGCTTTTTGAAGCCAAAAATTAGGTGTAGATCATAACAGGAGAGAAAATATTAAGGGCAGATACAACTTCTCCACTGTTTTCAATCCACTCTTGGTTTTAGCTTCCAAAACATTAAAAAAAAAAATTTTTTACGTGTGGCAGCAGTCTCCGGGTATGACCACACAGCGCATTTCTGATGTGGACAAGCTGTGGATAGTGAAGGCAAGCATCCGACCGAACGTATAATCTTGCTTTAGGCTACATGCACACAAGTATTTTGTTTCAGTGTTCGTTCTGTTTATTTTGCGGATTAAATGAGGACCCATTCCTTTGAATGGGATGGCAAAAAATGCTGACAGCACAACGCGTGCTGTCTGCATCCGTATTTCCATTTCGTAGCCGCGCAAAAAAATAGAGCCTATCCTATTCGTATCTGCTTTGCAGACAAGGATAGGCATTGCTGCAATGGATCCCCAAAAAACAGATGCAATACAGATGCCAAAAAGACGTCATCCGAATTTTTTGCGGACCGCAAAAACACATACGGACGTGTGAATGCAGCCTTAGGGAGCGTTTTTTGGCCACCATCTTTTATGGACCTGTCTGAACTATAACTGCACGTAAAATAGACCTCACAACTCGGAAAGTGCCAGATCTGTCTCAAAAACCTATTTCCCCTTTGATTTCTATTGGGAAATGAAATGTGCCATGTGCTCGTACCCTTACTGATCCTACAACTGTGTTGTATATAACAATGGTGTGGGCTTGTATGAATGGTGAGATATAGAATATATATATTTTTTTTTTTTATATACACACACATATAGGCAAGTACTCCTTGCCCATAAGTTTTATACTAAAGGTCATTTCATTTTACTTGGCGAGATGTCCACTCCTCAACACAGGCCCAAAACAGTGACAAGGACAAACATGGATGTGAACACAATGAACTATATACCATGCTTTTTTTATGTTCTGCAGTTTTTAAAATTATAGGTTACATAGATTATACGAGAAATAAGCTAAAGCTGAAAAGTCCATAAAACATCAGAAACAATATAGTGCAGGAAAAAAAAATATATATATAATATATATATATATATATATATATATATATATATATATATATATATAAAAATATATATACACACACACACACTAAAAAATTTAAACACATTAACTACCAGTTAAAAACAGAGCGACAGAATACATTTTAATGTAAAAATAAAGATGATATAATTTATATTTTACATTTACACACACTACAAGGAAGGAAAATAGTACGCCAAGATAAAATGGCCTTCCATGATTCATGTAGGTCTAAACATCTGAAAGAGGGGGAAACTGCATTCCTTTGACATTCTCTGGAGACTCCAGTAGCGTAATGAGGACCCAGCACTGGGATGGAGCCATGATCCACCGCTCTACCCATCCCCCATGTCACCACTATCAGGAAAAACCTTGACAAGGCCCCCTTTTCTATAGCGGTGCCTTTTAATGCTCCAATAAGCCTTCTGCAGCACCATATTCCCAACCTGCCTTTCACAGCAGGTATAAAAGGTCATTCCGGCAATGTGGGAGTGACCACGTCAGATCTCCACAGTCCCAACATGGCCTGGAATGCAGTGACTGCTGGGCCCAAGAATTTTACTTTGCATAACAAATCAAGCACACTTTGCAATGATTGGTCTCCAGAATCCAGCTCAACTTTATGGCAACCCTAACTGACACCACCTCTTGACCTTCCCTTACGAGAGCAGGATATAGATTGCCATATCCCCACCTCCTCCCTGCCCCCATAAAATGCACAGCTTGGGCCAGCTCTTGAAAGACTCCAAGTAATAATGAGTGGGGGTGGGGGAGGGGGATAGCTATGCATTCACAAAACACACATGGTATGAGAAAGTTAGACAGACATTCGTAGTAAGATTTTGAGAGAGGCGCAAAAAAAGAAGGACGACGACAAACAAGGGAGGACAAGCAAAACATTTTGAATTTCATTCATTACTTTTAACCAACCATGACTTAGTTAATGGAAGAAGGGGGGGGAGGGGAAGGGGTTGACCAAAACAAAAAAAAAAAAAAAAAAAAAAAAAACCACTCAAGGCATAACCTCATGCTATTACTTAAAGGAAGGGGAAGGCGGAGACAGCAAAACGGAAGATGTCGGCCAGAGAGGAGGCCTCCCTGAAAAATAAACCTTAGATTTTCAACATACCAACTGAGTGGGTGGGCTCTGACTGGGTATCACATTTACCATGCGAACATCAAACAAAGACCTTACCCACCACCCACACCTTGTTTAACCCTGAAAGCCTCACATATAGGAACAATCATGAGCATAATAGGATCCTCAGCTAAAAGGGGGGGGATTAAAGTTCAAAGACCAGCACCAAGAGTCCTACAAAAACATCATCAGCTTGCCTCACGGACGGTGAAATACAGACACACCGAGGAGGAGGAGGAAGGAAAAAAATACTGTACTAAGAGGAAACTTCAGTCACTGAAATGTTCACAAACATGAAATGTTCTCAAAGATGGGGAAATTAGAAAACGTTTTATGTAAGCATTTTTTTTTTTTTTTTAACATGCTGAGGTGTAGATGTCTTTCACCAAAATGATGGATCTACATGGGGAACCATTTCAGCGAGTCACATCCCCTACTTAATATGAATTTACATGTTTAATTTAAAATTTTAGCCCAAGAACACTCAAATGTGGAGCACCAGCTGACATAGGTAAGCACCCACTACATTGACAAATTGTGACTATGTGTCCTACTAGATCTGAACCTAGATTTACTCTCCAGGTCCTCTGTACACGAAGGATCTCAAATGTGGGCCTCAAAATGGCAGCAGGTTGTGTGCGAGTACTAGAGAACACCAGACCACAGGGAAAAATGCAAAGCGATGATGATGGTGGAAGAGGAGGAAGGGGGGTGTTGGTGGAGGAAGGAGGCCCGAAATATAACCCTGTGTTTCTGCTTCTAGGTCACAACTTTTGAAGTGCAAAATAATAATCACATTTGCATCCACACGTGTACCCTGAAAAAGGTCTCTATGGACCATCATAACTCCTGACCAAGCGAGAACCAAAAAATGAAATGTGACAAGGGTGTGAAGTGAATATCCAAAGAAACAAGAAAAAAAATTTAAAAAATAAAAATAAAAAATACACTTTTCTTAAAGGAAGCAAACAATCCATTCAAAAGCACAAATCGAAGACTGGCCACATGAATGCCCTGCTAGCCCAAACCAGGTATGCAGATTTACTCTCCATAGGGTGCACCAGATGCAAACCTGAACCAAGAAGTCACCATTGTAGCTGCTCCCAGCATACAGAATTACAATGGGAGCACCAACGTGAACTAAATCTCTGCTGCAAACCAGGTTACCAGCCTATGCAGAGCGGATCACCGGATGAAGGACATTATTTACCTCTGCCGTTTGGGGACTGAGTGTTCAACTTCTATAAGTTTACCATGCAGCTCCACTTTCCCTGCAACAGATAAATAGATCAGGTTAGTGTTTGGCGGGTGACAGGCCCCCCCTCCCCCATTTACTTCCCTTCCTGCTGATTTTGCTGCATTCAGCATGAGAAAGGGTGGGAAAAAAAAAATGGCAAAGAGGAAGATGCAACATGTTTGTATCATGAGGGTGGGGGGGGGGGGGGGGGGGGGTGCAGGCAAAATATAATACATACCATGAGGAGTTATATCCCGGAGAGGCGGCCGGTGTGAACAGAGCTGGGCAATAATGAATAATTAAATAGCAGCAATGGAGGAGGAGGGGGTGTGATTGTGTGAGGGTGGGTAAGAACGGCACGATATGTGGTAGTCCTCTTACACAACCTTCAATGCCTACGATAGGAGTTGGCAGAATCATGAATGAGCCCCACACCCGCTCCCTGCACATGGGTGATGACCCTTGGATGTAGAGCTACAAGGCATGGGGTGGTCCCCGGGCTGAATGTGAGGGGGTGAGACCTGCAAAGTCACCTGCCTTCAGCAGCGCGCCTCCTCTGCCAATATAATGGGTGACCTGTGATAGAGTAGTTACACAAGATGCCTACTACACACCGTAATCACGTGAAATATATACCTCTGTACAATGTATAACAACAGCACAGAGCGCTTCACTGGCCGCCACCCATTGGCACTTTACTGGAGATAGATGGGTGGCACACACCAAGCCTCAGGAGGACATGGGGCAACTTGCTATAAACGTATCCAGAGGGCAGAACTCCACGTCCCTAGGTACAGGCGGTAGAATGGCCATGGGCCCAGGTAGCTTAACTCCCAGCAGCACAGCCTCGGCACAAACCGCCCCCACGTCGCCTATATGCCAGCAGCACAGCCCCCACGTCGCCTATATGCCAGCAGCACAGCCCCCACGTCGCCTATATGCCAGCAGCACAGCCCCCATGTCGCCTATATGCCAGCAGCACAGCCCCCATGTCGCCTATATGCCAGCAGCACAGCCCCCATGTCGCCTATATGCCAGCAGCACAGCCCCCATGTCGCCTATATGCCAGCAGCACAGCCCCCACGTCGCCTATATGCCAGCAGCACAGCCCCCATGTCGCCTATATGCCAGCAGCACAGCCCCCATGTCGCCTATATGCCAGCAGCACAGCCCCCATGTCGCCTATATGCCAGCAGCACAGCCCCCATGTCCCCAGAATGCCAGCCATAGCCCAGTGCCTGGGAGCTCTGCACACTTCGTGTCCACCATGTAAACTGCAGCATGTAAGGGGTAATCTAAGAGACCAGAGGGAAGTGGGGGTAAACCCTGGGCCCTTCTGCAGCACATAGGGGCACCCATGAGACCTGCATGAAGAGTGCCCAGACCTCGTGCCCCTCTGCAGCACACCCACCAAGCAGTCAGTAAAGTTACCTGAGAGGGTGTCGATGGCCTTCATCGCCCAGTTCTCATCCGGACAGTCCACGAAAGCGTAGCCGGTCTTGACCAGGAACTGACCGGTGAAGGGAATCTTAGACTCCTTAAAGAGACCTTCCAGATCCGGGGGGCTGACGTTCTCGCTGAGGTTTCCTATATACAGCTTGTTCATTTTACAAACCACCACCAGGAAAAAAAAAAAAAAAAACTAAAAGAAAATTAAAAATTTAAATAAAATTCCGACTTCGCCCCCCAAGCTGCACGGAGCGCACAGGACGCAGGGGGAGCGGCGGCGCCGGCCGGGGACTAGGAGCACTCTGAGCGCTCGGTGCACGGAGGAGGCGAGGAGCGATTCGCGCTGCTCTCCGGATGGGCGGCCAGACGAGCGACGCTAGCGAGAGAATGGAGGGGCGGACGAGGAGGAGGAAAAGTAGTTTTTGTCTTCTGCCCCCCCAATCCTTTTGGCACAGGCAGACTGTGAAAATGTCACCGTACGTTGTGGTGCAGGCGCCGCCTCTCCGTCCACGATCCCGAGGAGGACAAAAATCACTTGAATATTCCGGATTTTCTGAATGAGCCACGTGTTCAAACTACAAATCAACTTCTCACGTGAGGAATCCCAGCTCCTCAATTAGATGATAGTAGTAGAGGCAGGGGGACGAGAAGAAGCCAGGGAGGGGTGCAAAAGAGAGGGACAAGGGAAGAGGGGAGGAGAGTGATGGAGATGAAGGGGGGAGGGGGAGAGAGAAAAAAAAAAAAAAAAGACAAGTTTGGATGGGGGTTGGTGGTTGGATTCCTCTATGGATGGGTGAATGGCGAGGAGGAGGAGGGGTTGGTGGGCTGCGGGCAAGAAAGTGGCCTCCCTGCGCGAGCTCTTCTCTACAGGGGCCGGACACTCACCTGGAGGGAAGTTTAACGGGGGGCTAGTTTGGTTTTATAGGATAGAGAATATAAAAAGGAAGGAGAGACCATGGACATCTCCTCTCCTCCCACGCCCTCTCTACCTCCTCCCTCTTGGGTGTGCGTTAAAAAAAAAAAAAAAAAACCCTCTTGTGAGAGGAGGAGGAGGAGGTGGTTGTACAGTTGCTGTTTGCCAATATGGCTCGAGGACTGTGAATAGGTAGATGGGTGAATGTGGTGGGGGATGGACGGCTAGAGAGGAGGAGGAGGAGGTCCGCTGGCCTCATCCTATACACCAGAATGTATGGGCTGCAGCACAGCTCTTCATGTTTGGTGGCTTTCTGGATCCTCACTCCAATTAGCTGCTGAGCGGTGACTGACAGGGGTACGGGGGTTGATGCCACTGGGTTATACAAGGGCCCACCTATGGTCATTTTGGACTATTGTGACTTTTACATGACTTGCTCAGCTTCTTCATCAGCAGCAGGAGACAGTAGACACCCCACTCACCCTCCCCCCAAAAAACACTGAAGAGAACAAGATGTGATCCACTGGCCCCAATGTGTGCACATGTATATAGATAGCCCCTACACACACGGATACAGGCTGCACCTCCTTAGTAGCAGACTCACGGAGCCATTCATAATTTTGTGCCGTGGTAGGAAATACAATGGAGGGTCTGTGGGGGAGGGGAGGGGGATGGGAAGAGGCTGCCTCTAGTAAAAACAAAATGTTGAGTGGATTGTATGGTTGTATGTTCCTCACCCTCCTCACTGGCTTCTGCTTTCGTTTTGGTCACTTGTTGCTTTATTTAGTTTCATTAGACTTAAAGTTGGACCTAAAAATCCTGTAAGTATGAATTCTGGTTTATATCAGTGGGGGAGGGAGGCGGCACCCAGCTAAATATCCCTATTCATCAAGAGGGGGAAGAGTTAGTAACACCAGAAGAGCCTAAACTCCTGCACAATGTGGGCAACATGTCCTCTCCTCGGGGGTTAGAGGGCTGATTGGTGTCTTTATGGATCCTTTTACGTTTTAGGTATAAATGTATATGGGTGACGTGTACATAATGGGTGTGTGGGTATATATATAATATGTGTATACATTTATAGTGTGTACAGAGTCTATATTTATAGTGTGTATCTATATGTATAGAACGTGTATATATGTGTACAGAAACTATGTATAATAGTGTGTGTATATATGTGTACAGAAAATATGTATAATAGTGTGTGTGTATATGTGTACAGAAACTATGTATAATAGTGTGTATATATGTGTACAGAAACTATGTATAATAGTGTGTGTATATATGTGTACAGAAACTATGTATAATAGTGTGTATATATGTGTACAGAAACTATGTATAATAGTGTGTATATATGTGTACAGAAACTATGTATAATAGTGTGTATATATGTGTACAGAAACTATGTATAATAGTGTGTGTATATATGTGTACAGAAACTATGTATAATAGTGTGTGTATATATGTGTACAGAAACTATGTATAATAGTGTGTGTATATATGTGTACAGAAACTATGTATAATAGTGTGTGTATATATGTGTACAGAAACTATGTATAATAGTGTGTGTATATATGTGTACAGAAACTATGTATAATAGTGTGTGTATATATGTGTACAGAAACTATGTATAATAGTGTGTGTATATATGTGTACAGAAACTATGTATAATAGTGTGTGTATATGTGTGTACAGAAACTATGTATAATAGTATGTGTGTACAGAAACTATGTATAATAGTGTGTGTATATATGTGTACAGAAACTATGTATAATAGTGTGTGTATATATGTGTACAGAAACTATGTATAATAGTGTGTGTATATATGTGTACAGAAACTATGTATAATAGTGTGTGTATATATGTGTACAGAAACTATGTATAATAGTGTGTGTATATATGTGTACAGAAACTATGTATAATAGTGTGTATATATGTGTACAGAAACTATGTATAATAGTGTGTGTATATATGTGTACAGAAACTATGTATAATAGTGTGTATATATGTGTACAGAAACTATGTATAATAGTGTGTATATATGTGTACAGAAACTATGTATAATAGTGTGTATATATGTGTACAGAAACTATATATAATAGTGTGTGTATATATGTGTACAGAAACTATATATAATAGTGTGTGTATATATGTACAGAAACTATATATAATAGTGTGTGTGTGTGTGTGTGTGTGTGTGTGTATATATATGTACAGAAACTATATATAATAGTGTGTGTGTATATATGTACAGAAACTATATATAATAGTGTGTGTATATATGTACAGAAACTATATATAATAGTGTGTGTGTATATATGTACAGAAACTATATATAATAGTGTGTGTATATATGTACAGAAACTATATATATTAGTGTGTGTGTATATATAATATTGTGTGTATATATGTACAGAAGCTATGTATAATAGTGTGTGTATGTGTACAGAAGCTATGTATAATAGTGTGTGTATATAGTCAGGTCCATAAATATTGGGACATTGACACAATTCTAACATTTTTGGCTCTATACACCACCACAATGGATTTGAAATGAAATGAACAAGATGTGCTTTAACTGCAGACTGTCAGCTTTAATTTAAGGGTATTTACATCCAAATCAGGTGAACGGTGTAGGAATTACAACATTTTGCATATGTGCCTCCCACTTGTTAAGGAACCAAAAGTAATGGGACAGAATAATAATCATAAATCAAACCTTCACTTTTTAATATTTGGTTGCAAATCCTTTGCAGTCAATTACAGCCTGAAGTCTGGAACACATAGACATCACCAGACGCTGGGTTTCATCCCTGGTGATGCTCTGCCAGGCCTCTACTGCAACTGTCTTCAGTTCCTGCTTGTTCTTGGGGCATTTTCTCTTCAGTTTTGTCTTCAGCAAGTGAATTGCATGCTCAATCGGATTCAGGTCAGGTGATTGACTTGGCCATTGCATAACATTCCACTTATTTCTCGTAAAAAACTCTTTGGTTGCTTTTGCAGTATGCTTTGGGTCATTGTCCATCTGCACTGTGAAGCGCCGTCCAATGAGTTCTGAAGCATTTGGCTGAATATGAGCAGATAATATTGCCCGAAACACTTCAGAATTCATCCTGCTGCTTTTGTCAGCAGTCACATCATCAATAAATACAAGAGAATAAGTTCCATTGGCAGCCATACATGCCCACGCCATGACACTACCACCTCCATGCTTCACTGATGAGGTGGTATGCTTAGCATCATGAGCAGCTCCTTTCCTTCTCCATACTCTTCTCTTCCCATCACTCTGGTACAAGTTGATCTTGAAATGAACTCTGGACCTTTTGTCTGCTCATTGTAATTGGGATAATGAGGGAATCACACACAACTGGCCATGGAACAGCTGAGAAGCCAATTGTCCCATTACTTTTGGTCCCTTAACAAGTGGGAGGCACATATGCAAACTGTTGTAATTCCTGCACCGTTCACCTGATTTGGATGTAAATACCCTCAAATTAAAGCTGACAGTCTGCAGTTAAAGCACATCTTGTGCATTTCATTTCAAATCCAATTTGGTGGTGTATAGAGCCAAACATGTTAGAATTGTGTCAATGTCCCAATATTTATGGACCTGACTGTATGTACAGAAACTATGTATAATAGTGTGTATATATGTACAGAAACTATGTATAATAGTTTCTGCACACATATACACACTATTATACATAGTTTCTGTACACATATATACACACTTATACATAGTTTCTGTACACATACACACTATGTATAATAGTGTGTGTATATATGTGTACAGAAACTATGTATAATAGTGTGTGTATATATGTGTACAGAAACTATGTATAATAGAGTGTGTATATATGTGTACAGAAACTATGTATAATAGTGTGTGTATATATGTGTACAGAAACTATGTATAATAGAGTGTGTATATATGTGTACAGAAACTATGTATAATAGTGTGTATATATGTGTACAGAAACTATGTATAATAGTGTGTATATATGTGTACAGAAACTATGTATAATAGTGTGTGTATATATGTGTACAGAAACTATGTATAATAGAGTGTGTATATATGTGTACAGAAACTATGTATAATAGTGTGTATATATGTGTACAGAAACTATGTATAATAGTGTGTATATATGTGTACAGAAACTATGTATAATAGTGTGTGTATATATGTGTACAGAAACTATGTATAATAGTGTGTGTGTATATATGTGTACAGAAACTATGTATAATAGTGTGTATAAGAAATTATGTATAATAGTGTATGTATTTATGTAGAGAAAGCATGTTTATACATATATAGTGTATGTATAGTATATATCAATGTATAGAAAGTGTGTATATGTAGTATGTTATACAGTGTATATATTTGTGCACAAAATAATACGATAAATGTAATTGTAGAGAAAGTGTGTAAAGACATTTATGGTGTGTGTGTGTGTATATATATATATCCACACACAGAAAGCATGTATAGTATATGAACAGAAAGTGTGTGTGTGTGTGTGTGTGTGTGTGTGTGTATATATATATATATATATATATATATGTGTGTGTATGTACAGAAAGTGTGTATGTCTGTGTGTGGAGATATATACATACATATAAAATGTGTATATAGATTTATAGTGTATGTATAATATGGTGTGTGTGTATATATATATATATATATGTGTGTATGTATAATATGGTGTGTGTGTGTAATATATATATAATGTGTGTATGTATAATATGGTGTGTGTGTGTAATATATATATAATATGTGTGTATGTATAATATGGCGTGGGTGTATAAATATTTATATATAATGTACAGAAAGTGTATGTATATATCCACAGGTACAGTATATGCACAGAAAGTGTGTATAATACAGGGTATGCAGGTATTCTAGTACTTCTGGTGTGTGTATTAATGTCTATAGTTTATATGATATAAGCACTTTTCTGGACACGTGTGTCACCAGCTCGGGTTGATCCTGCTGCCGTCAGGACGCTTGTATATATGAAATATTATGTTCCTGAGTCTCCTGTCAGCTTATTACCGCCTGGTGTAAACATGGCCATGGTCCAGTTTGTCCCATTACCTCAGCAGAAACGGAGAGGCCCCGAGACTCCTCCCCACGTATTCATATGAAGTATTTATGTAGAAAAATAATTCCATTTCAGACACGGAATTTCAAAAAAAATAAATCTTGCTGTTCATATGTAAGAAAATGTGTCTTTAGAATGGTAAACCACACGGGGATAGGTTCGTATTCTAACGAGCTCGGCAATGACCGCACGGGGGTCACAAGGTGACAGAATTCTGTTTTGTACCGATGATATTTTGTAACATTTAGAGTAAAAATAAACCCGCTCCAGTCACTTCCTAGCGGCGAGGCTGGCCGGGAATGGATTTGTGGTATAAATCCATATTTGATGGGGGAGGCAGAGGACGCCCGTGACTATTACACGCACGCACCGCATGACAATAGGAGGATTTTCTTTGCGTGGAGCACGGCTTCGGGAATACAGCGGGAGAAGCCGGGGGCCCGCAGTGCAGCAGCCATGTGCTGACAGAGAAGTGTGTGGTGGCGGCTGTGCGGCACCGGAGGGCACGAGGTGACAGGTTACGGGAATGATACGGAGCTAGGAGCGGCACACGGCGGGGAATCCTCTCATGTGCGAGGAGAAGGAGCGGCGCATGGAGTAAATGCGTGTAGTGCGGCGCTGAGTACCAGTGTGTGTAAAGCGTCGTGTGAGTGGCCGCTGATTGGCTGGCAGCCGTCTCCGTGGCTCCGCCCCTCAGCCTCGTTTGAGTCCCGAGCACTGGCTAACTGGTTTATTTCCTTCCCATTCATTGGCTTCCCCACGCTCACTATTCTTGCGCCTCTTGGCGCCAAGTCAGCCCCCACCTCCCTCCCCCCTCTGGCACCTCCCTCCCCTCCCCCTTACTACTCCACTTATTTACCGTGTCATTATTGTCCTTCTGTTCAAGGAAGGGTTAACATAATGTTGGGGTGGGTGCACGGTGTTATACCTTGGGGCTGAGGGAATTGTGCCTGGCAGATAAAATGTTAATAAGTGGCTGCTGCTCTCTGGGAGTGACAGCCTGGTACTCAGTGCTCTCTTGGAAGTAAAGGGTTACAAGAACATTCAAATGAAGATTCCACCCTGAATAACAGATTCTGCCGTTTGCAAGAATTTGAATTTTTTTTTTTTACATTTTGATCTGTCAAGGGCGCGCGTCGCCCAGGGGACGGTGCCCGTGGGTGTTGTGAAGAGCTAGCATGTTTAGGGTGTCCTCCCCCACTTACACAGGTACACGTGGTGAGGAAAGGGTTGAGGTGTGGTTCACACACAAGTATACGCACGTTTGTTTTTCAAAAAGCCCCATTTTCCTATGTGTTTTTTTTATTTTTGCAGCGAAAGACCCAGCGTCCAGATGTTACACGTTGACCAATAGTAAAATATCTCATTGGTTTTCGTGTGTACGTGGTGTTTTATGATGGTTTCCTGTGTTTTCTTTTTTAATTATTACTTTGCCACATGCTATGGGTGTGGTGTTTTTTTTTTTTTTGTTAGGCATCTTACCATAGATTTCTCAATAGGTAAAAAAAATAAGTCTGAAAAAAACAACAACTGAAGATTGGTTGCCTTCGCACCTACCCATGCCTGTCCTAGCTGCCATACACAGGGCAATTTTATTTACGAAGACCCAACAAAGATTGGACTGTAGCAGTAAACTTTAGACAGCACACCAATAAGAAAATATTCTTGAAAAAGGAAAAAAAAAACATCTTGAATTCACAACGGAGCACCACATTGTTTGCTTCAGTTTGATGTGGACTGGAGAATCCTCTGAAACACCTGAAAAATACCAGTCTTTTTTACCTATATGCGGTTTCACTACCATTTTGAATAAAATGTTCTCCGTAAGAGAAACCCGGGCAGTTTTAATCATAATGGCTAGCTAAAATCTAAGGGACGGTAGACAACGAGCTTTCGTTTGTGTCTTCTTCTGACCTACCGTGAACCATCCTACCTCCATACAGATCAGTATATGGGACTCTTCAGGTACGATGTGCGCTCTACCTAAAGGAGTCCTGTTAGTTTCCTCATTGTCTTCACTATTGTTGTACCATTACAACTATCATTTTACCTCTTTTTGAGAATTTTAAAAATTTTTTGTGTACGGGTAAAACGCCATTTTTCGAATGACCCATGTGGAAGACACGGATATATGGTTACCAATGTGTTGCAGCCGTCTGGTGGTCACTGGGGACAGTGACATTGATTCTTGCTGCTGTGTATAATGTGAAAATTCATTGGCACAACCGTTCCAGCAATGGGAGATTATGGCTTCTGTACCAATATACTTTCTGTATGAATTTCTTTTGACCTGATCAAGATCTGTGCTTGCATGGATGAAAGTCTGTCCTCGTTATGTGATGATTACACAAGTGTAGGAATAATAACCCAAGATGATACATTTTCTTGACATTCATTCAGGGTCCGTTTCGAACGAATAGTTTGGCAGATTCCATTTGGGTACGAATACATTTAACCCAAGTAGAAAATGGTCAGTTTACCCAGAAAACTTGGGTATGACACTTTATGGTCTCTAGCACTTTATCCAACCCTTTTCTCAAGCTCTTTAACGTCAAGACAAGCATTTAGTAATGTCAGGGACATATATGACTATGGGTAAACAGATAGTAGCCGGTGGTAACAAACAGCCCCTTTCGTAACACACTGCACTGACGGGTTTTATTTTGAAATGAAAACCCGTTCCACAAATTATCCCTTTTGGTGGCAGATATCTTCTGACCTGAATTGAATGGCAAAAGATCTGGATTGGGAATTTTTGGATTGGTGCTAAGTCGTGTAACGAACCCTGCACTTGTGTGTCCACCATGTAACCAGGACAGAGTTTTAACTGCTGGAAACAAACTGTGAAGGTTCTCATTAAATAACTAGGAGGAGTGATCTTGAAAATCTTAAGGAATTGATACCAAAAGTAATCAGGAAGCTGCAAAACCTACACAATTAACATGCTTTATTTGTTGAGGTCATGAAACCACTTTGAGGGCAACCTGTCACCATGAAAAGGCAGTGCAATCTGCAGGAGGAGCTCAGCAGTTGGATATATAATTTTGTGGAAAATTTAGTATAATCCATAGTTTAATCATTTAAATCTCTGCTCTTTCAATGCTTAGAAGTCCTAAGGGCAGTCCTACTTACTGATGGACAATGATATATACGTAGTCATGCACAGTTAGCTGTCAGTCACTGAGTACGACCACCCACATGACTCCTTCCTAAACATAGAAAGAGCAGAGATTTAAATGAATTAATTACAAGTTTTACCAAATCCTTTTCCATATAAAACTAAGTATCAATCTGCTCAGCTCCTCCTGCTCTATAACAAGCCGCCTGCAGATTCCACTGCATGTTCATGAGGACGGGCTCCTTTTAAGTCAGCCACCCATCCATCTTCTATTATTACCCAGAAGCACTTCAAAACTGAAAAATAATCCCATCATTTTCATTAAAAGAACACACTCACTCACTTTTTCTAGCGATAGATAAAGATTTGTATGTTCTTCTTTCACAACGAAAACAATACGTCTCCTTATAAGTAGATAGATATGTATTCCCTATGGTTTAACCCTAAATCGCACCAGTAAGGAATGTTCGAAAAACCCCAGGCAATTTCATATGATGTATCGTAATAAGAATGTGGTTGTAAGTTGGACTCATTGTGGGGGTTTATGCAAAATAAACTTGATCTGCAATGAATATAGCAGGAGCAACATACTTTCAGCATGCTACTGTTTCCTCTAAAATGGAGGAATTCCTATTTTAAAATTCAAACCATATGTCAGCAGTGTATATGTAGAGTCTCACTATGTAGGGTATTTGTCTAACTGTAGTAAGAATTTTTTTTTTTTGACAATGTAAAGTAACAGAAATAATGTATATTTTTGAAGCTGGACACCCTTAAAATGTATTGTCCATATAGCAGTGACCCTAGCGTGTCCTTTCAGAGATTCAGTTTTTATTTAGCTTGGTTAGTGTATAATGTCTATCTACCCTTACAACTCGGTTTTGTGTTTCCTGCCAAGTTTTTCTTTACTTTGACATTACTTCTGCTACAATGGAACAAAGGTCACGAAGGGGAAAAAAAAGTTTCACATATGTTTATGGTATAATTATATTTGCTGTTAGGAGATTCATTTTTTTCATGTTTATTTATATATGTGTATATATATATATATATATATATATATATATATATATATATATATATATTTTTAGAGATTCATATAATATCTCCATATGTGCTGTCCATTATTGTTCAGTGGTTCGTCCTTAATGCTATGTCCAGTTCTACAACTAGAAAAGGGATGATGGTTGGCACTCCAAGATGAATATGGATATGCTGGTGCTCAGTTATAGAGTAGCAATCCCAAAATATATCAGAAAAATACCACGGCACTCAGAACTTAAGATGCAATATTAATTTTACTCCATCCGATTCGTTATATTGACATGTCTGAGTGTAGTGGTATTATTCTGATGATCTACAACTAATTATTTTAATGCTCCATCACATCCAAAATAAGAAAAAGAACCAGATTGCTCCCCTTTTCTGTTTGTTTATAATGTTAAAAAACAGTATTTTCCTCAACGTCTGTAAAGGCTCTCATTCATCCAGGTCATGGTATCTCAGTAGTAAAAAGTCAGAGCAACTGGACTTGTATTGTTTCTTTAAGACGTTTCGCTAGTCATCTGACTGGCTTCTCAATGAGAATGGCTTGTAGGAGAATTCTTCCACATTAAATATTGGCGGCTCGTGCTTCTTACAATGCGGCTCTAACACCTCTCCCAAGGAAGTTTAACCACGCCTAATAGCTATAGTCATACAAATGCAATCAACACCTCGCCTCCATGACTGAAGCACGAGTCACCAGTATTCATTGTGGGAGAATTCTCATGGCTGAGAAAGCCAGTTGGATGACAAGCAAAACGTCTTCAGGAAATCCAGATGTTCTGTCTCATCAATAACATATACTAATGAAGAAGAAAGAGTCTTTGGAATCAAATCTTACTTAAAGAGAACCTGTCACCACAAAATGCAGTGTAATCTGCATGCACCATGTTATAGAGCAGGAGGAGCTAAGCAGGTTGATATGTATTTTTATGGGAAAAGATTCAGTAAAACTTGTAATGTTTCCATTTAAATCTCTCTTCTTAATTGTTCATGTGGCAGGTCTTATCAGTAATGGATAGCATTCACTTTGTGTGTCTACCAAGATAGCCATCAGTCACTGATAACACCTTCCCTATGAACAATGAAATCAGAAATTGCAGAGTTTTAAATTATATACAGTACAGACCAAAAGTTTGGACACACCTTCTCATTCAAAGAGTTTTCTTTATTTTCATGACTATGAAGGCATCAAAACTATGAATTAACACATGTGGAATTATATACATTACAAACAAGTGTGAAACAACTGAAAATATGTCATATTCTAGGTTCTTCAAAGTAGCCACCTTTTGCTTTGATTACTGCTTTGCACACTCTTGGCATTCTCTTGATGAGCTTCAAGAGGTAGTCCCCTGAAATGGTTTTCACTTCACAGGTGTGCCCTGTCAGATTTAATAAGTGGGATTTCTTGCCTTATAAATGGGGTTGGGACCATCAGTGGCGTTGAGGAGAAGTCAGGTGGATACACAGCTGATAGTCCTACTGAATAGACTGTTAGCTGCTTTTTTCTTGCCATAATACAAATTCTAACAGTCTATTCAGTAGGACTATCAGCTGTGTATCCACCTGACTTCTCCTCAACGCCACTGATGGTCCCAACCCCATTTATAAGGCAAGAAATCCCACTTATTAAATCTGACAGGGCACACCTGTGAAGTGAAAACCATTTCAGGGGACTACCTCTTGAAGCTCATCAAGAGAATGCCAAGAGTGTGCAAAGCAGTAATCAAAGCAAAAGGTGGCTACTTTGAGGAACCTAGAATATGACATATTTTCAGTTGTTTCACACTTGTTTGTTATGTATATAATTCCACATGTGTTAATTCATAGTTTTGATGCCTTCATAGTCATGAAAATAAAGAAAACTCTTTGAATGAGAAGGTGTGTCCAAACTTTTGGTCTGTACTGTAAATTACAAGTTTCACTGAATATCTTCCCATGAAACAATATCAATCTGCTCAGCTTCTCCTGCTCTATAACATACTGACTAAAGTTTGCATTGCATGTTGTGGTGACATGTTCTCTTTAAAGCATTGCCCCTGTTTTCTGTCTACAGCTTCTGTACAGAACTAATTGCAGACATATATGTTTGTTGACTGATCATTCAGTTATAAACTATTCCCTTTTATCCATACGCTCTTCTACTGTCTGTAGGTTATCAGAAATAGGGGCAGATAAAAGAGAGTAACTCATGACTGGAGGAACTGACTACACACAGGGTTTGTTTGTAGTCTGTAACCATGGAGACACACTGACACGGCATATAGAAAACAATAATCTATATTTAACACTTATGCATACAGTTACGCCATGGTGCACTGTGAAAAGTATGAAGTGGGCTCATGCACTGGACCCGCTCTATACGTGGTGGGGGATGGCTAGTTATACTTCCATCACCTGACCTTAATGACTGGGATCGGCGATGATGCTGATCCCAGTCATGTAACCCCTCAGATGCTGTGATCAATTGTGACAACATCATCAGACCGCTTTCCCCAGGAACGCTGCGCTTCAGGGGTCCCAAAGTCGCCCCTGCACTGAGATCAGGGAAGCCATTCATTCTCTGTGGCAGCCATGAGCATTAGGAAGGGTTAAGGCTACCACAGCAATACTTTTCTGTGAAAAAAACGTTTTAAAAAAATATATAAAAAATACCCCCTTTCCCTACTTTACATATAAAAATAAACATAATGTGTCCCCACATCCCAAAGTATCAAAATATTATTCATATACAGTGGACACCATAGTGAAAAAAATGAAAATGAGCGATTGAGCCACTTTTTGTTACCTTAACCCCGCCACAAAAAAAACAGTGATCAAAAATTTGTATGTGCCCTAAAAATAAACTGATAAAAACTAAAGTTTGCTCTGCAAAAAACAAGCCCACATACAGCTCTGTAGAGGGAAATATAAAAATATTATGGCTGTCAGAAAATGGGGATGCAAAGAAAATGCTTACTTTTTCAAAGGTTTTTACTTATTTATATTCTTTAGAAAGTTAAAATAAAGCCTATACAAATTTGGTATCACCGTAACTGTAATGACCCTCAGAATAAGGACCTTGTCATTTTTAGAGCACAGTGAATGCCATAATATCCAACCCACCAAAAAACTTGGTAGAATTGTTTTTTTTTATCCAGTTTCACCCCACAAATAATTTTTTCTCATTTTCCAATACAAACTATGGTAAAATAAACAGTGCCATTAAAAAGTACAACTTGTCCCGCAAAGAATAAGACCTTATACGGCTATGTGAACAGAAAACCCAAAAAATAATGATGGCGGGGAAGGGAAAACAAAAATAAGAAAAAATAAAAATAGGCCATATCTCTAAAGGGTTAATCAAGTCTACTTGCAAAGTTATTCTTGGATGAATTGGGGTTATACAATTTGGTTTCAGAAGTGTACAAAGATTTAATGTGCAGATAATGATCAAATTAGTCAGTTATTATAAATCATGATTATTCCTATCTAGAATTATAATGGAATATCCTGTATAGCTTAGTCTAAAACTAGGTACATCTAGTATGGAAATATGTTGGGTTAGATAAAATGTTTGACTTTATACTTAAAAAGAAAACAAACTGCTATCTACAGACAACTAAGCACTAGTATGTGTGTTTTTCTTTTAAACTTGTTCTTTTTATTATTTTTTTTACATAATCTTTTGTTGTGTTTTCCACTGGTGTAGAAAAACTTAACTTACAAGTACAGCTATAGCAAAAACACACCAGTAATATGATACTATATCTGAGTCCTGTTGGTGACTGCTTCAGCTAGCTTATCTTTATGTTTCAGTTGCAATTTTGTTTGAGATTGAGATGGACAGATTTCATATTTTGTAATGTGCTCATATCTCTCTATACTCAAGTTAAAATGTGATAAGTACCCAAAAAACAATATATGGAAGTAAACTGTGGGTCCAACACACATTTGATCAAAAATATGCGCAAAGAACTTCCATTTTTTATGTATAGTAAGTATAGTAACAATGCCCTTCAGATGTATTCATCGTTTCATTGTTTGCATGTATAACAGTGGGCTTGCTGTTTGCATTTTAGCTTTATGGATGTGCACCTGTGACTTTGGATGTGCTGGTCTAAATTCTCTTGCTGTGTAATGTACACCATTAAACATTGAATGTTCACAATTGTTTTAAAAGCCACAACTTGGTAAACAATGAGTTTTTAGTTAAGCATCTGTATATTAGTCTAGCATTTGGGAAATTAGAACATTGTTTCATTAGTATTTTCTACTTGGATTCTAGTTATGTCATTGAGTAAAATATGGCAACAACTCATGCAGAAAAGCACTTCAGAAGAGAAGAATAAAACTTGCACACTGCTTAAGTGGTAGTCACAAGTTAAAAATGACTAGGAGTGTCTGAGCTAGTTTTGCACATCAAAGATGGCTGACTTAACTTCCAGCAGCATGTTCCTCAGTCTGACATGTAGGATGTTTATAAGAAATGTTATCAGTGCTTAATGGGAATGTGTCATCAGAAAATGAGCTATTTAAATCATGTTTTTATGTTTAACATGTTTTTAAAGAATTTATGTGTTGTTGTTTTTTCATGTCCATATCTATATTTAAACAAAAACCCATAAAATCCTGCAGTTTTCGCACTGGCCACTAAGCCTAATAATAGGTGCGACTTTTTGGTCTGTACAGATCACTTTACTGCAGTTACCTTATCTGTCATTCTAATCCTGCCTGTAATGGTATCACCTCTGTGTATAGATAAGACAGGACCCACCATTTGCAATAGGTGATTGTTAAATGTTCTATATTCTTTCCTTGTACAGTGATCTCTGCACAGAACATGCCTAAAAAAACTCTCCAAAAGAAGTCAATGAGGTCCTCTTCAGACCACAGTGTCTATGGACCATGGGGTGCCATAAAGCAGTTGTTTTTTTAAAGCTTTCTAAATGCTATTAAGAACAGCTCAGGCAAGATGGCTGCCCCATAATGATCTTTAGGAAAGAGAATAAAGAAATCTGCAATCAGAAAATAAAAACAGATTAGAATAAAGGAGATGTGTCGTTATCTGGTTTGAAATGGGAGTTAAAATTACTGGTGACACATTTCCTTTAAGTCAAAAGGCCACAGATCCCAGTGCAACATCTCTTCCTTCCTAAGATACATGTACATATTCAATAAATAAACCTATGCACATTGTCAGTTTTATGTTGTATCTTGAAGTCTAACTAGAAAAAGCATCTGCTCTTTTTTATGCATACAGTTGTAATAAAACAGATCATACATTTAAAAGAAAAAATATATAATGTGTGTTCTCATAACTGTAGACTATAGAAGTATTGTGGGGCTTGTTTGACTGTTTGTAGTATAGTTTCTAGATTGTAGCAATTCTTGGTTATCGCCATGAACATGACTCCCCTGTATGATAGTTTCCCTTCTGTAGGAAGTTGTCAGCTGACAAGCTCTAGCTAACCACTACTCAAAGCGGAAAAGTTGTAAATAACATAAAAAACAGTAAAGGATGTATACATTTTATGTTCAATTTGCAAATCCTGTCAATATCCTGTAACTAGTCTATGGCTAGAGTTTATTTATGTACATTATTCATTTCTCTTGCTTATATTGCACCAACATATTCCGTAGCACATTTTACAGGCGTTGTCACTACTCCCTGTCCCCTGTGGGGCTCACAATCTAAATTCCCTATCAGTATGACAAATGCATCCACTAACTATATTATATTTTTAAGTATAATTATCTCTTGTTCTGTGAGTTTTATAAAATCTGTCTGGCCATTCAATGATATATTGCTGTACTCTAGTTCTATGCAAATGTGATATACTGTATGTAAAGGAGTCCAAGCAACCCCTTTATATACACTTGGCATCTCATTATTGCCCACAATTTGCTATAAAATAAATCAATCCCTAGTTTTATGTTAAAATTAAGATGAATAATCGAATGAATGTGTTTTCAATGTTACCAAAGTTAGGTACATAATATCACACAATTACAAAGGCTGATTGGTCTCCCCTGAAGATGTAGATAATAGTAAATAAGCATTATGTCTGTTAGTGCACTGTTATGATGTGCTTAAATATCCGGATGCAGTGGGGATTTCTGAATGTTATGCCAGTGCTCTGTATGTAGCTGCTAGGTAAACCCTATACATTCGAGTATGTATCTGGCTGTTTTAAAGTTGATTATGTACATTAATAAACCTAAACATTGATTTAAAAAGTTGTGTGATCAGCTAAAAAAACGGTATATCCTTTACATTTGCTAAATACAGACTTTCCCTTTTGTTTCATCTGAAGATACATTTAGAATAAGATGGAATAAAAAGTTTACACAAAAAGGTTTTTCATTTGTATACATTTATCAGCTAGTATATACATGCATAGTTTAAGGATAATATCCTTCTTAAACACTCAGAATTGGTCCCGATACTATAATACAATTGTAAATATATTAAAATATAAATAAACACATAACTTTTTTTTTATATCTGAAAACATTTCGAATCATGGAGTAAAAGAAATTGAAATAAACAAAACACATAAGCTGAATGTTTTCAGATGACATCAATGTACACTGGAACAGACCATATGCCCCTAGGTCAGCATGCTAATGAGGGGCCTTGGGTGGTTGAATCTGGGAAATTCTTTTGTTAGACTGAGGGTCTCACATGCATATTGTAATGGGACCAAACAAGAGGAGGCTTGCTATGTGGTGCAGGAATTTTCAGGTTAAAACAAACAATGAGAGAAGAGGAATGAACTTACAACCAAGTGAATGTCTTTAGTGAAATATTTGAAATAATTCATTGCAGCCCATGTGCAGTGACCCACCTGTAAGATATCCTTTTGTGCAGAAAATAATAAAAATCTATTTACTTCCCTTACTACTATAATTTGACTTTTAAAAATATTTAAGTATCTTTTACCTACAGTTAAATGCTGACAGATCAAGCAGTCATAAGTATTGTCACAGACATTATATGTATCAGAACAAAATGAAATTACTGATAATTATTTGAGCCAGACTCTTAAAATAAGAAAATAATTCCTCCATTTTGCTCATCTTAATGTGTTTAGTTACAACCAGGATTCAGTAAGTTCATGAGGAAATACTCTGTCTTTCTTCTTATTAAGTTGCAAAATAGGCTGTTAATAACATTATTTTCTTGCCTAATCATGCTGAGATGATCTTACATATTTTTCTGTTGGCGAATGCTGATTACATCATTTTGTTCATAGAATAGAATATGTAAGTTGATGGTTAGAGCCCTCACCTTCTTAACATAGCAAAATTTTGTAACGTTTATAAAATATGTTGTAACTATCACAAGGAACTAAGATCCACTATGTCTGGAGTTATTAGTCTTTTGGTATGTTCAGTGTGGGTTGCTAACTTTTTTTTTCAGTTTTTTACTTTTTGATTCACTTTTTACTCGTTTAAGAAAGAAAAAAAAGTTCAAAGCTATCTGATAGCCCTTTTAGGCATTAGCATTCCTGAGCTATCTGTATTGTTGTTAAGGGAGGGGGATAATATGGTTTCAACTTCCTTTCACAGGAAATGACCCTTTTTGTTGCCTTATAGTTACCTGTGCATTTTCACTTTTACATTTCAGGAATTATTAGTAACAAAAATAGATAGTTCTACTATCACTTTAAATGCTTAGTGTATCCGCCAATATTTGATATTTAATAAGGACATATACCAAATTCTTGTTAGTATGAGGGATCTGTGATATGTGTAGCTTCATTCATTCAATCAATCATAAACTGTTAAATTTTATAACCATCGGATATCTAATTATATTAAATGGTGTAACCTTTAAATGATTGTACATTAAAACTGTATTATTACCAAATCAAAATATGTAAAGCATATGAAGAAAAGATTACTGGAAAGTTAGAACATTTACTTGCCATATCACTGTTAACTATGCAACCTTCAGATATTTTGAAGAATCTGTGGCTTCTAGACTTTCTAAAGTGTCATTTATAATTAGTTTATTCGTTTTTCTTTATTATTGATTACTCATTTATGCATTTAAGTATTCATAATGTGAATGTATAAGTTTTAAAGGTACTTTACTAGGTTGGATAGCATTTAGTTCCCTAGATTACTGATTGGTCATTCCTTTAGTAATTAAAATAGCTGATAATATCCTTCAGTAAATAATTACATATAATTTACACTTCTTTATAGTTTTTGCAAGAATTTTATAAGCCTTTCATAGGACCCTTCTTAATGACTCCTATTTTTTTTACTAGAAATCTCCGTTGTTTTTGAGCGCACAGTTTACAACATGATAAAAAAATTAGTAGCACCGACTGTCCAATTAAACAGATAATGTGAGAGAAATAGCTACAAGCCATTACTTTTACCACTCCTATGAACTTTATGATGTTGTACAGTCTGAAATTTCCAGGATTTAACAACTGTTATCAGTACATGCTATCATGAATTTGTTTAATACAATATGTGTACATACATGAGGATTTCCAACAAATAATACATAAAAATACTTCCTAGATAATCATACAATTATGTTCCTTCCAATAACATAAAAAACTATCATATAGATGTTGCTACTTGTAGTTCTTCAGTTGTTGCAGAGTTACATAAGCTGTTGCTGTAAACAACCTCTGTGCTGTAAACTGAAATCGTTTTATATGAGTAATATAGGTTTATAACAGAAAACTGTGAATTATTTTTTGGAAAAATAAATATTTTTGATGCATCCAAATGCCTGGGAAGAGATTATTTATTACTTATAATAACAGGTTAACTTTTGTGTCCCCTTTAGTTGTGGTTTCCTTTACCAAAGGGAAAGCAACATTTATTCCATAAGTTGCCTTTGCAAGCTGATTTATACTTAGAGAAGATTGCAGTTGTTACGTAATACTATTTAGTATGTTTGTATTGAAAGATCAGCTTGGTGATAAAGCAATAAAAGTGATAAAGCATTTACTAAATTTAAAGGATTAGAAGTTTTTATGACAAAATTAAATCCTCATTGTATCTGAATGTTCTATCAATATACATGTATATCTACCATATCATTCAATGTCATAATTTATAATATGCATAGTCTTAGTACATCATGTCATTCAGTATAACGTACTGCACTCAATTTAATTTTGGTTACAAGTTCTGTTACAGCTCAAACATTTCCCATGATCCTTGTTAAAGTTTCCCTCTAGGCCCTTATATACTGTCCATGGAATCCCAGATTTAGATTAAAACAGTCTATTTCATCGGTACCTGGTGCTAGATCATATCTAGTAAGTCACTCATATCACATAAGTAACTCATATACAGATATATCTTAGGGGGCATTGTATTAAATGACATGCAAGTTAACAGTTTATAAATGTTTAGTTGATTATAACAAGCAAGCAACACTTAGGAAACAGAAACATCTCATAGATCAATACCCAAATTTTCCTTGAAATAACCTTTCCCCACTGATACCGGCATAGATATAAAATATACTGAACAGGATGATTTTAACTTAACAGTTAACTTGATTAATGTCCTAACAAATTTCAACCAATGAGAAATTTAGATCAGTGAATCACTACTAAAAAAGAGAAAGGGCACAAACATTCCTATGTGTCAGTATAAACTACTTTCATTGTGAATGGCTAAAGATACACCATGCTTTCATATTTGTTTAGTGGTTTACTGTTTGTAATGATAGCGTAGTAAGAAATCACATTATTTCTGTTTTCATTTTTATAACAATTAAACCTACTGTGTCAAAATGAACATCATGACTTGACCAGGACCAATGTGTCTGTTAATCTGGGAAGTAAAACCTAATAGAAAACATTTGTTGCCCTAGTATTTGCATTTTTTTCCTAAGCAAACATCTGTACAGCTATCTCAAGTGCATGTTCTAGTATTCTCTACCCAGCATATGAATTAACAGAAGATCAAATCTACCCCAGAGATGTTGGACTCCTATAGTCTTAAAAATATGCATCCAAATAAATTGGTTCTATGTGAATGGATCACTAGAATTGGTTCCTGAACTCCAAGAGTGGAAACCTAAACTTATTTTAAGCAAGTTGAAAACATTTTTGCATCCACTTTTTGAATTCAACATTTGGTTTTATTCAGTTTGATACCATTCTTTGGTATGACCGCTGTATTCACTATTACATTGCTGTGCATCAGGTACTGCAGTCAATTAAAGAGGTATTACAATTTCAGCAAACAAAGCATAATCATCGTATATATTTCAGATATACTTACTGTTTTAATTCCTCATGGTTTTAAAGATCTCTGCGTGTAGTCACTTAATGTGAGCAATTGTTATGTCCAGGAAACATGAGTCTGTCCTGGTCATGTGATGGTTACAGAGGTGCACAGTTTGGTAGAGTACTGAACAGTTATCAGAGATCTGTTTTGCAAGGTGCTGAGAACCTGTGTAATCGTCCTATGATGAGGACTCGATGTTCATATTCAAAGACTACAAGCAGAGAGTTTGAAAACCATGAGAAATTGATGTAGTAAGTATATTTAAAAAATTTTTCTTTTTGCAATTAATTATCTTCATCAGGAAACAACCAAGGTTCCCACTGAATAAATGCAAACAGAACTATTGAGAAATTGATATGGAGAATAAATAGGAACAGTATGGATTTATTAGCTAAAAATGCCCCTTTAAGGAAATATAATGTGCCATTTTCTGAATTTGCTGTGCTAAATTATTTCTATGTACTAAAAGTAATCTTTATATCTAGTCAAAAATGTTTAATAGTATGGTAAAATCAAATAAAAGCATTAAAATGTTTGCATATTCTATATTGTCAAACAGGAAGGACAACTTCTAAACATGCTGGTGAGTGGTATTATCTCCTAAGTGTAGTGATATGCATGTTTGTACTTTGTTTTTTCATTGCTATAATATGTGCTTGAAACACTTTTATTAAAGTTACTTAACTCACTGCCTCCTGTGTATCTTGAGAAACATTTATTCTTACTTATGAAATGTGTGCAATCGAATGTTAAACCTTTTATTTCATGCCATATTTAAATTTCTAGTCTTCAATTTAAATACAGGTTATAATCCTGTTTATTCTTAGTCAATTGGACTGCGCTCGACACATTTGTGCAGTCAATTTTAACAACCTTTTATTCTTCATGTACCTTCATTAAAATCAATTTCCTCTAAAATCAAAATTAAATGACCTGTAAATGCAAGTCCCTGAGTTCTGTTCCCAAATGGGAATGGAGAAGAACAGCTGAGAAGATAGTGCCTGTCACCCATCCACATGTATGAACATTCAAGACAGGGCTGCATGTGCAAAAGGTAATGTTATGGATGCAAGCAGTAACAAAAAAGTAGGAAAAACCAGAGTTTTCCAGAAGGGAGTAGAAATGTGAATATTATAAAAGAAACCTATCACTTTAAATATGCAGTCTTAGCTGGCATCATGTTATAGAGCAGGAGAAGCTAAGCACATTGGTATATGGTTTTATGGGAAAAGATTCCATATAACTTCACATGTATTCATATTAATGTCTGGTTTTAGGAGTCCACTGGGCAGTCCTACTCACTGGCTGAAAGCCATCTCTGAATGCAGAGTCACACAGAGAAGAATGTCAGTCACAATTTGGATTGCCCATTGGACTCCTAAGCCCTGGAAAAGCAGGAATTAATATTAATAAATGGCAAGGTATATGGAATCTTTTACCATAAAACCATATACCAATCTGCTCAGCTTCTCCTAAACAGGAATTAAAATGAATAAAATGCAAGTTAGAATCTTTTCCCGCAAAACTATATATCAGTTTACTCAAATACTCTAATATATAACATACTGCCTGCAGATCAGACACCATGTTCAATGTGACAGGTTCCCTTAATGAATACAAAAAACTCAGATAGCTAATGAATTTGTTAGTGAGGCTAGGTTTACACATTGAGGTTTTTTGATGCAGTGTTTAAAGGCAAAAGCAGATGTGAATCATAAAGGTAAAGGACAGATACCACCTCACTGCTTTTTCAAATTCACTCCTGGTTTTGGCTCCAAGAGCTGCATCAGAAAATCTGATCATGGCAACCCAGCCTTAAAGGCAGTGTTAGTAAATTGGATGACCCCTTTGACATTTGATAGTATAGTACATAAATATAGATAAGTGTTGTAATGAACTAAAGGTACCTTTTATACAAGCCCATTATCGTGTAAATTATTAAATGTGACAACCGACAATCGGTAGATTTCTTGCTGGTTTGGTTTGTGTGGGCACAAAAATCATAGTTGGAAGTTTCATGATTTCATACTGTATGTGAATCAGTCACTGCACACCACTCAAATTTCACTTTGTGTAAATGCAACAGCCCGCTTTACAAATGATAGGATATGCGATCGAAATTACGATTTTGTGAACGATAATCGGCTCGTCTAAAGGGTCATTGTTGAAACATTCACTACACCAAGAAATAACTGGTTTGTCGCTCAATCGTTCCGATAATATTCCGTTGCACGAGGAAATGAAGAGTAATTTACAATTCCTCCCTTTATGAATAATAGGGGCACAATAAAAAAGAAGAAAATGCGCTGTGGAACCAGTCCTTGATGCTAAAATTTTTCATCATCAAGTGCTGGTTCCACTTTACATTTTTCCTCTATTAGTGTTAAAAATTACCTATTGTTTAAATTATTGGGGTCATTTATCATTTGAGGTTGTTTTTGTGTCAGTTTTAAGTCTGTCTTTGATTTGTGTGCCCGCATCCAAATGGTGAACCTTAATAATATATGTGGTGTAAGTGCAATGTGGTTTACACCTTTAGATGTAAAAGTACACCAGGGGGTTGCCTGGAGTAGGACTAGGTTGCATTTTTTATTTTTTTTACGAATTTTGCAAAAGTTGCACATAGTAAATGAGCTATGTACACAAACATAGAAAAGGATTCTTTACGGTAAGAGCAGTGAGACTATGGAACTCTCTGCCTGAGGAGGTGGTGATGATGAGTACAATAAAGGAATTCAAGAGGGGCCTGGATGTATTTCTGGAGCGTAATAATATTACAGGCTCTAGCTACTAGAGAGGGGTAGTTGATCCAGGGAGTTAGTCTGATTGGAGGTGGGAAGGAATTTTTTATTCCCCTAAAGTGGGGAAAATTAGCTTCTACCTCACAGTTTTTTTTTTTTTACCTTCCTCTGGATCAACTTGCAGGATAACAGGCTGAACTGGATGGACAAATGTCTTTTTTCGGCCTTATGTACTATGTTACTATGTTATAATCCAGGTCTAATCTCACTTTTAGGGCTCATGCACACAAATGTTTCGCCCTTGCCATGCATTGGGGACAGCAAATGTGTGGCTGGCGCTGACGGATTCAAACCCAATCAACTTGAATGGGTCCGCAAATCGTCTGCACTGCAAAAAAGAGAGCATGTTCTATTTTTTTGCTGTGCAGAGGCATAGACCGAAATGCCATAGAAGCACTCCATAATGCTTCCGTGGCATTCCGCTCCGTGCCTCCGCACCATATCTTCTGGATTGCAGACCCATTCACTTGAAATGGTGCGCACATGGCAGATGCTTGAATATT
Source organism: Bufo bufo (assembly GCF_905171765.1). Taxonomy (NCBI): domain Eukaryota; kingdom Metazoa; phylum Chordata; class Amphibia; order Anura; family Bufonidae; genus Bufo; species Bufo bufo. Next base: position 450,799,018 of record NC_053393.1, on the reverse strand, counting down.
GCAACCCTGCTGTTCGCGGGCCACAATATGGGCACGGGTGGCACATGTGCATGAGCCCTTACCTCTTAAACATAGACTATGGTGAAAAATGGCGAGGATCACGAAATGTTGCACAGTAACCAAATGTCACAGAAAACGTCTCAGTTTCCACAACTTTTTTTTTTAGACCACAAAACTGATATATTTGATTTGATAAATGTCCCCCCTATGTTTTTATGTTTAATACAGTTGCAAGAAAAAGTATGTGAACCCTTTGGAATGATATGGATTTCTGCACAAATTGGTCATAAAATGTGATCTGATCTTCATCTAAGTCGCAACAGAAGACAATCAAAGTCTGCTTAAACTAATAACACACAAAGAATTAAATGTTACCATGTTTTTATTGAACACACCATGTAAACATTCACAGTGCAGGTGGAAAAGGTATGTGAACCCCTAGACTAATGACATCTCCAAGAGCTAATTGGAGTGAGGTGTCAGCCAATTGGAGTCCAATCAATGAGATGAGATTGGAGGTGTTGGTTACAGCTGCCCTGCCCTATAAAAAACACACCAGTTCTGGGTTTGCTTTTCACAAGAAGCATTGCCTGATGTGAATGATGCCTCACACAAAAGAGCTCTCAGAAGACCTACGATTAAGAATTGTTGACTTGCATAAAGCTAGAAAGGGTTATAAAAGTATCTCCAAAAGCCTTGCTGTTCATCAGTCCACGGTAAGACAAATTGTCTATAAATGGAGAAAGTTCAGCACTGCTGCTACTCTCCCTAGGAGTGGCCGTCCTGTAAAGATGACTGCAAGAGCACAGCGCAGACTGCTCAATGAGGTGAAGAAGAATCCTAGAGTGTCAGCTAAAGACTTACAAAAGTCTCTGGCATATGCTAACATCCCTGTTAGCGAATCTACAATACGTAAAACACTAAACAAGAATGGATTTCATGAGAGGATACCACAGAGGATGCCACTGCTGTCCAAAAAAAACATTGCTGCACGTTTACAGTTTGCACAAGAGCACCTGGATGTTCCACAGCAGTACTGGCAAAATATTCTGTGGACAGATGAAACCAAAGTTGAGTTTTTTGGAAGAAACACACAACACTGTGTGGAGAAAAAGAGGCACAGCACACCAACATTAAAACCTCATCCCAACTGTGAAGTATGGTGGTGGGGGCATCATGGTTTGGGGCTGCTTTGCTGCTTCAGGGCCTGGACGGATTGCTATCATCGAAGGAAAAATGAATTCCCAAGTTTATCAAGACATTTTGCAGGAGAACTTAAGGCCATCTGTCCACAAGCTGAAGCTCAACAGAAGATGGGTGTTGCAACAGGACAACGACCCAAAGCATAGAAGTAAATCAACAACAGAATGGCTTAAACAGAAGAAAATACGCCTTCTGGAGTGGCCCAGTCAGAGTCCTGACCTTAACTCGATTGAGATGCTGTGGCATGACCTCAAGAAAGCGATTCACACCAGACATCCCAAGAATATTGCTGAACTGAAACAGTTCTGTAAAGAGGAATGGTCAAGAATGACTCCTGACCGTTGTGTACGTCTGATCTGCAACTACAGGAAACGTTTGGTTGAAGTTATTGCTGCCAAAGGAGGTTCAACCAGTTATTAAATCCAAGGGTTCACATACTTTTTCCACCTGCACTGTAAATGTTTACATGGTGTGTTCAATAAAAACATGGTAACATTTAATTCTTTGTGTGTTATTAGTTTAAGCAGACTGTGATTCTCTATTGTTGTGACTTAGATGAAGATCAGATCACCTTTTATGACCAATTTGTACAGAAATCCATATCATTCTAAAGGGTTCACATACTTTTTCTTGCAACTGTATATAAAAAAAAATAATTGGTGATATTTTTAATGTCATTTTTCTTTTCAATATCTATAAGTGTTTATTGGGTTTTTTACAATTTTTGAACAGAAATTTGTACAAAGGACAAAAATATGTTGAAATCACATAGGTAACTGAAAGTACAACTCGAAGCAGTTATAAAATAACATTAAAGTTCAAAAGAAAAAGGATTATGTTGCGAAATGATAGCTCATATGTAATTTGCACGTCGAATAGAATCAAGACTCTGCAATACTAAAGTGTTAACATAAGCATACGTGAAAACAGTTTGAAATGCCATTTGAAAATCAACACTGTAAGGCTACTTTCACACTAGCGTTCAGAGCGGGTCCGTCTGATGTCTGCTCAGACGGATCCGCTCTTATAATGCAGACGTTTGTATCCGTTCACCACTGAAGAAGGAGTCGTAGTCTCCGAAACGCGTATGGTAATCAATCCCATGAGAGAAAAGTACAGTACCGGAGAACAATAAGCGCTTCAAGGAAGGGATCGGTGAATCTGCATCTTGTTGTAAAGAAAAGCTGGATACCTGTCGTTTTGGGCTGAGACTCATTTTTTCCTGGTGAAAGTCAACCCTGCATATTGTGAACAAATAACGCAGAAGGTACACACTTCCAGGTGATCTCTAAGACGGCACAGCTAACTACAACCACTGAGGATCTCGAAAGTTTTCTTCCATCTATTTCTACCACAAGTGAAAACCGTACAATACCGCAGCCTATAAAAGACTTTCACTATACGTGGGACGCCACGAGTGATAAGGAAACCGGCATTATCTAAAAACAGTGAGTAAAATTATTCCGGCTCAGTCTTGTAATTAGGCAGCGTTTTACTTGCGGCATTACTGCGATTCAGGATAAGTGGCAACTAATCCATATAAAAAACACAAGTGACTATTATTCAAGTATTATATCCAACTATCAGATTGAATCCTCTCCTGGGATATTACTTTGGGTCAATTAACCCTTGGAAAAGACCGCTATATCTTTGAATATATCCCAGTTGACTATACTATTTTTGTTTATAGCCCAGCTGATTATATTATTGATGACTGTATTTTAGGAATTTTATAGTAATAATTTATGTGTTTTAGTAAATTTTAACAGTATATGTCACAAATATTATATGTTATAATAAATATCTTTATATATTAACTCTCCGTGTGGCATCAAGTGGTGGTGTGCCCTACTATTTTAAATTGTTTTCTTAATCATTTTAAAGGATTGGGTGAATCCTTTTGCAGGTGCACCCACACCATTCTTGAGCAGTAGGTAAGCCCTCTCTAAATATTTCAATATCTATAAGTGTTTATTGTATTTTTTACAATTTTTGAACAGAAATTTGTACAAAGGACAAAAATATGTTGAAATCACATAGGTAACTGAAAGTATAACTCGAAGCAGTTATAAAATAACATTAAAGTTCAAAAGAAAAAGGATTATGTTGCGAAATGATAGCTCATATGTAATTTGCACGTCGAATAGAATCAAGACTCTGCAATACTAAAGTGTTAACATAAGCATACGTGAAAACAGTTTGAAATGCCATTTGAAAATCAACACTGTAAGGCTACTTTCACACTAGCGTTCAGAGCGGGTCCGTCTGATGTCTGCTCAGACGGATCCGCTCCTATAATGCAGATGTTTGTATCCGTTCAGAACAGATCCGTCTGCATTATAACTTAGAAAAAATTCTAAGTGTGAAAGTAGCCTGAACGGATCCGTCCAGACTTTACATTGAAAGTCAATGGGGGACGGATCCGTTTGAAGATTGAGCTATATTGTGTCATCTTCAAACGGATCCGTCTCCATTGACTTACATTGTAAGTCTGGACGGATCCGCTTGCCTCCGCACGGCCAGGCGGACCCCCGAACGCTGCAAGCAGCGTTCAGGTGTCCGCTTGCAGAGCGGAGCGGAGGCTGAACGCTGCCAGACTGATGCATTCTGAGCGGATCCGCATCCACTCAGAATGCATTAGGGCAGTACGGTTGCGTTCGGGGCCGCTTGTGAGCCCCTTCAAACGGAGCTCACGAGCGGACACCCGAACGCAGGTGTGAAAGTAGCCTTAGATACGTCTGCCCTCCTAATAGAAATGGGCTAAATCTATATGTAAACAAGAAAGTACAAACAAGAACAACACAAAAAAATAATAATATATATATAGGGGGGGTAACAAGAGGAATGGAACAGTCATGGGTAGCAGAATAAACAGAAGAAAGAGAGAAGTCAAATATGTATAGAAAAAGATACACTGCTGAAAAAAATAAAGGGAACACTTAAACAACACAATGTAACTCCAAGTCAATCACACTTCTGTGAAATCAAACTGTCCACTTAGGAAGCAACAATGAGTGACAATCAATTTCACATGCTGTTGTGCAAATGGGATAGACAACAGGTGGAAATTATAGGCAATTAGCAAGACACCCCCAATAAAGGAGTGGTTCTGCAGCTGGTGACCACAGACCACTTCTCAGTTCCTATGCTTCCTGGCTGATGTTTTGGTCACTTTTGAATGCTGGCGGTGCTTTCACTCTAGTGGTAGCATGAGACGGAGTCTACAACCCACACAAGTGGCTCAGGTAGTGCAGCTTATCCAGGATGGCACATCAATGCGAGCTGTGGCAAGGTTTGCTGTGTCTGTCAGCGTAGTGTCCAGAGCATGGAGGCGCTACCAGGAGACAGGCCAGTACATCAGGAGACGTGGAGGAGGCCGTAGGAGGGCAACAACCCAGCAGCAGGACCGCTACCTCCGCCTTTGTGCAAGGAGGAAAAGGAGGAGCACTGCCAGAACCCTGCAAAATGACCTCCAGCAGGCCACAAATGTGCATGTGTCTGCTCAAACGGTCAGAAACAGACTCCATGAGGGTGATATGAGGGCCCGACGTCCACAGGTGGGGGTTGTGCTTACAGCCCAACACCGTGCAGGACGTTTGGCATTTGCCAGAGAACACCAAGATTGCCAAATTCGCCACTGGCGCCCCCTGTGCTCTTCACAGATGAAAGCAGGTTCACACCGAGCACATGTGACAGATGTGACAGAGTCTGGAGACGCCGTGGAGAACGTTCTGCTGCCTGCAACATCCTCCAGCATGACCGGTTTGGCATTGGGTCAGTAATGGTGTGGAGTGGCATTTGTTTGGAGGGCCGCACAGCCCTCCATGTGCTCGCCATTAGGTACCGAGATGAGATCCTCAGACCCCTTGTGAGACCATATGCTGGTGCGGTTGGCCCTGGGTTCCTCCTAATGCAAGACAATGCTAGACCTCATGTGACTGGAGTGTGTCAGCAGTTCGTGCAAGACGAAGGCATTGATTCTATGGACTGGCCCGCCCGTTCCCCAGACCTGAATCCAATTGAGCACATCTGGGACATCATGTCTCGCTCTATCCACCAATGTCACGTTGCACCAGACTGTCCAGGAGTTGGCAGATGCTTTAGTCCAGGTCTATGAGGAGATCCCTCAGGAGACCGTCCGCCACCTCATCAGGAGCATGCACAGGCGTTGTAGGGAGGTCATACAGGCACGTGGAGGCCACACACACTACTGAGCCTCATTTTGACTTGTTTTAAGGACATTACATCAAAGTTGGATCAGCCTGTAGTGTGTTTTTCCACTTTAATTTTGAGTGTGACTCCAAATCCAGACCTCCATGGGTTGAAAAATTTGATTTCCATTTTTTTTTATTTTTGTGTGATTTTGTTGTCAGCACATTCAACTATGTAAAGAACAAAGTATTTCAGAAGAATATTTAATTAACTCAGATCTAGGATGTGTTATTTTTGTGTTCCCTTTATTTTTTTGAGCAGTGTATATAGAGAGGTATAAAGTGTCCTGTATGTCCCTGAGGTGTGGAAGTCTTCCCAGGGGCCCCATATCTTTAAGAATCGTGCATGTTTCTGGGGGGTAGGGGCTATCAGTTCCTTCATTCTTTGACTCAGCATTACTTCCTCAACCCATTCCTCGAGGGTCAGGGGAGCTGCCGATTTCCAGTGCTGCAGAATTACTGCCTTTGCCACTTGGATGAGAAATTTGAGCAGTGAATTTTTATATGCAGGGATGGTGAGGTCGAGAACATATAGGAGAAAGGCTTCTGGCGTCTTTGGCATTGGGAAAACTGTTATTGTGAGAATAGCCTTATGGACAGAATCCCAGAACGCGCGTAGGGCCGAGCAGGTCCACCAAATGTGTAGTAGTGTGACCTCCGATGTCCCACACCTTCAACATCTGTCTGTGACCGATGGATACCTTTTATGTAGCAGTGTCGGTTACCTGTACCACCAGGACAGGATCTTATAGCAAGTCTCTTGCGCTCTTGTGGCTAGTAGTGCTTTGTGTGAAAAGATATAACATCTGATCCATTAGGAAGAGGACAATTGAATGCCTAAATCCTGTTCCCATGCTGCACAGAATGGTATGGGCGAGGAGAATCTCTGCTGTAGAAGTAGTTTATATATAAAGGATTTGTCTCAAAACACAGCCGAAGGGCCCAGACAGGCTTGTTCGAAGGCTGTCAAGTTCCTTGTAAAATTATGCGAAGCGTGTATTGAAGTGAAAAAGTGTTGAAGTTGGAGATATTCAAAGGTGTCCTTTGGTGGGTGGGGGGGGGGGGGTAGTACCTAATAACCTAATATAGAGGCCAAAGGTTTCAGATATGTCTCCGAGAGAACCTGACAAAAGCCAAGAGGAGAGTTTTTGGTGCCTGTAAGAAAAGGGTTAGGGGTTGCTCCTGGGGAGAATAGGGGGTGATCAGTAATGGGAGTGAAGGGTCCCTGCGGGTCTATGAGAGAATGTTCCTAGCTGATACCCCCAAGAATGGCGAATGTATGATTAGAAGTGAAAGAGAGCAGATCGCACAGTCTTCCAAACACTCTGCAGCCATGGGAGATAAGTCAACGCGAAAGGCGATAATTCCCTTGCTATATCAACCCACGCCTTCTTAGAATAAAGCCGAAACATGTCCAAAAACCGGGAGTATGCTGTAGAGTGGTAGTATAGCCTGCAGTCCGGAAGACCAATCCCACCCACATCCTTAGCGCGAGTCAAAATTTCCCAGCGTATTCGTGGTCTACCAGGGGACCATACAAACTTTAAGAAACATTTACGAATCTGGGTCCAGAAGGAGAGGGGGATCTGGATGGGGATGGTCTGCAGGAGATAAAGAAGTCTGGGTAAAAAATTTATTTTTAATATGCTAATCCGTCCGAACCAGGAAAAATCTTTCAGGTGCCAGGATTCCAGATCTTTTCGGAATTGAACCAGGAGTGGGGCAAAATTATCCGTAAACAGATGCGATAAAGTAGGACCTATATTAATCCCTAGATAAGTAATGCCTTTAGTGGGCCAAGAGAAAGGAAAGAAGGCCTTAAGTGAAACAACTAAGTCCTGTCCTAAAGAGACATTCAGGGCATGGGATTTGGATATGTTGATCTTAAAATTAGACCACGCCACGACTGTAGACATGGAAGGGAAATACGGGAGTTGGTAATATACAACAATAGGTCATCCGCAAAGGCCGCACATTTATACTCCTAATTACCTATATGAATGCCCTGGATATCGGGGTTATCATGTATTGCAGACATTAGATGTTCCATAACCTGAACATATAATAAGGGAGACAATGGGCAACCTTGGCGGGTGCCATTATGGATGGAAAAGGGGAAAGGAGAGGTCCCTTTAATTTTTATCCTCGCCGACGGAGCTTGGTATAAGTTGAGTATCTTAGACATGAACTAGGGGCCTAAACCAATATGTGCAAGGGTAGAGCGTCAGGAGGGCCATGAGATGCGATCAAAAACCTTCTCTGCATCAAGAGATAAGACCATGAGGGGTATGTTGTGAGTCTTAGCATAATAAATAATGTCCAGTGTCTTGAGGGTGTTGTCCATGGCCTCTCTTCCCGGCACAAACCCCACCTGGTTTGAGTGAACCTGAGATGGCAAAAATGCCTTCAGGCGATTCGCCAAAAGTTTAGCATATATTTTAAGATCCACATTTAAGAGAAAAATCGGATGATAACTCGCACACACCTGGGGGTCCTTTTTAGGTTTGGGTATGACAGCTATGTGAGCTGCAGTGGACTGTGCCAGAAAGGGAAGCCCAGACGACACGACACCGTGTTGAAGACCCGGAGAAGGAAGGGGGTAACTTTTTCTGAAAATACTTTGTAAAACCTCGCCGTAAACCCATCCGAGCCCGGACTCTTTATCCCAGGAAAAGATTTAAATACATCCTCAAGCTCTCCAACAGTGAAGGGAGTCTCGAGACTGGCCGATTGCTCCGCCGTCAGCTGAGCGGCAGAAGATAAGGGCAAGTCCTCCGGCTCAGACGAGGTCGGCAAGTTATACAGAGCAAAATAAAAAGAATGGAAAGTGGATGCAATGTCTGGAGTAGTATGTACCGGTAGACCCTGTGGGGTCTTAATGACTGGGATGTGAGAAGATGCCATTTGACCCTTAAGGGCTCTGGCCATCAGCGCCCACTTTTGTTGCCAAATTTGTAGAATTTGCTGCGGCAAGTTTGAATCACTTTTTGATATGAGCGTTCTAGTAAGCATTTAGCCTCTAGACGAGCATCCTGAAGATCTCGTAAAACAGCCTAAGTGCATGCTTATGGGCCAGCTCCAAGGAGGCGACCTTTTGTAGGGCAATAGAAAGACTATAAACCTTCTCCCTCTTGATGCTGGTTCCATGTTTGACCAGAATCCCCCGTATCACGCATATAAGAGCCTCCCATTGCATAGGCAGAGGGGTGGCATCTGTCAGGTGGTCAGACAGAAAATCAACAAAAAAATGGGGTAAGCAGCACTCCAGGTCCCAATTTGGGGACAAACGCCTATAAAAAATATGGTGAGATGGTGCCCGCGGATGGGGATCCTGGCTGGGGGTCCCGTCAGCCGGTAACAAAATATAGAGAAATCCACAGCACTCTTCAATTCAGGTGAAAAAAATGGTTACTTTATTAGTAACAGCAGCATACAGATAGCAACATTTCAACCATCTCTGGTCTTTCTCAAGCTATGACATAGCTCATAGCTTGAGAAAGACCACAGACAGAAAATCAGTGATTGTCTGAGAAACCTCGGCGGCACATACTGAATCAAGAAGGAGAGACTCATTAACGAACAATAGACTGGGGCGTGCTCTGACCACAGAATGGAGCCTATATGAGTAGAGTCCAACCAAGTGAGAGCTTGATGTTGGAGCAGTATATAATCAATACGACTATAGGAAGAGTGCAGCGAGTGTTGTATAAGCCAGAGATCACTAAGTTGTAATTGCAAGTCACCAAAAAAAACGCTTACTAAGCAGTTAATAGTACCTTATAGTGCTGCATAGTAGTTTCCTAATGCACTTTTTCATCGTTTAGCCGCATCTAGCCTCCTTGAGAAATCAATGTTTTATTCAGCCGCTGCCCGCTGCTTCAAGTCAGGTTTGAAGTCAAGGGGGCAGCGGCCTAGGCGTCTCCAATGCTGCTCTCCCCCGCCTCCCGCCTCCCAGCCTTACATACTAGCGCAGTTACAGAAGATGCCGGGCGCATGCGCAGTAGCGAAACTGAAGCCGGCTGAGTGTACGAGCCGGAGCCGGGATCGCGCTACAGCAGCCCTTTACTGCGCATGCGGGCTGGGAGCGCGGTCCCGGCACTGAGATCCGGCGTGTCAATAAAGGCGGCGGGAGGCGGGGAGAGCAGCATTGGAGACGCCTAGGCCGCTGCCCCCTTGACTTCAAACCTGACTTGAAGCAGGGGGCAGCGGCTGAATAAAACATCGATTTCTCAAGGAGGCTAGATGCGGCTAAACGATGAAAAAGTGCATTAGGAAACTACTATGCAGCACTATAAGGTACTATTAACAGCTTAGTAAGCGTTTTTTTGGTGACAGGTTCCCTTTAAACTTCTTTATTGCTTGGTAAGAAATGGTAGCACGTCCCGAGGAGTCGTCTAGAGTAGGGTCGAGAGTAAGATTCTAGTCTCCACATAAGATAACTGTGCCTCTTAGGGAGGACCTTGTCGACCAAGTCAAATAAGAAGGTAACTGGATTTTGATTAGGGGCATAGACATTGAAGAAAGTGAACTTCGGCCACCAATATCTATGGAGAGTATCAGATACCTGGCATCCGGATCGATCAAACAGTCCAGCAATTGGTAAGTTAAGGATTTGTGAATTGCTATGGCAACTCCCTTAGACTTGTTGAGCTTATTATTAGGGACATGTCAGGTTGTATAATGACGATGCCGGACGCCAGGAGCAGACCCCTTCTTAAAATGTGTTTCCTGAAAGCAAACAATATGTACCTTTCGTCAATGAAAATGATGAAGAACTTAATGTCATTTCTGAGGTGAGTTAAGGCTCATTGCATTGAATGATGCAATATTGAGCGACGTCATCTTAGGAGTCACACTCTGACCTGCAGAATGAAAGAAAGTGGTGGGGAAGAGGGGAAAAAAATCTAAATAAGAAAAAATGAACGGAGTGAAGAGACCACTTGGTCCTAAGAGATGGCTACTCAGGAGAGAAATCCTCCTAAGAAAGTGTCCCAGGCTATGTGGGGAAAGTGACAGTCAGGAAAAGGAGGTCCACCTGTCACCCCCGAAGACAAATCTAACTACTGTAGAGCAATATGGAACAGCGTCACCTGTGACATAAGACTGAAAAGAAAAGCCTGCTAGGCATCAGATAATGGGGGTGGGGGAAAAACAACTCAAAATGCACAACATCTCCAGAGTGTCCTCAGGTCAGGGCAGACGCCTGGGAATTTTGTAGTGGACCATTGGATCGTTGTCAGCGTCTTCTAAGGGAACGGGATAGAGAGCCCCGGGTGCCTCTTGCAGAAGCTTGTTAATTTGAGGCTCTTTGCTGAGGACTAGAGTTAGGTGAAATGAAGGTGGGCCATGGGTCAATTTCAACGAATGGTAGGTGGAGGCTATGGAGTAATCCAGGGAGGTCTTCGCTGCAGCGGATTGAAGCTGATGGACCTTTATGACCCTCTATCAAAGCAAAAGGAAAGCCCCAGCGATAAGGTATTCCTCGGTCCTGCAGTAGAGTAAGGAGAGGTTTCAATGTTGCTCGTTGAGCCAGCGTGTAGCGGGAGAGGTCTTGGGGGATCATGATGGGCTACCCTTCAAACGACAGAGACTGCCGTTGTCTGGCTTTGAAGAGGATCTGTTCTTTAACGGTATAGAAATGGATCCTACAGATAACATCTCTGGGCTTTGAGCCCTCAGGCGTTGGTGGTCGGACTGCCCGGTGTGCCCTGTCAATTTCAATGGGAGTGGCCTTGGGGTGCTCCAGTAGGTTATTGAATATTGATAGGAGGGTGTGAAAAAGGTCAGCTGTAGAAACAGATTCTGGGAGACCTCTAATGCGAAGATTGTTACGACGTCCATGGTTCTCCAAGTCATCTAGGTGTTGTTGAAGAGCGTGAATTTGCGTCCCTTGGGCCTTGGTGACATCCTGAAGAGCTTTCACTTCAGCAAACACTGTTGTATGGTCTTGAGCCATGGAGTCCACTCGTTCGGTGAGAGTAGATAGATCTATGCGGAACTGAGCGAATTCCTTTTTGCATTCTTGAAAAATATTAACCACAGGTAGAAAAGTCCTCTTTAGAGGGTAAGGAGCAAAGAAGAGCACGTAAATCCACTATAGTCGGTGGTCTGGAGTCTTCATCAGGTGTTGTGGAAGCTGACCTGTGCTGCGCAGGCAAGTGGTTTGTATGGAATTGAGAATGAGGGTTGATGTGGGAAGTCCCCAGAGTTTTGAGGCTTGACAATTGTATATCAGGAGAGAGACCTGGTGCCATGACCTGGGAACTGACCCATGAAGATCTGGTCAACCAATGAGGAGATGCCACCAGAAAGGGATTAGGTGAATCTGGTGGGGACAGGGGACCCCTAGGACGCTGCCCATATTCATCTAAGGCCAGGGACAGGTCTTGTTGATGTTGATTGGCTGTCTCAGTGCGTACCAGCTCTTGGGGTTCGGCATCTGGACATTTTGTAGAAAGAGCATGGAACACTGAGGTATAAGAGTGAGATGGCGAATTAGCCAGGGATTGTGGTTTGAAGGCTTGCGCTTCAGGCCGCAATGTGAAGCCTGCAGTGTCAGAGGCGGTAGAGGGGGACAATGGGGCAAGGGAAGATGGCAGCAGGGAGAAAGAGGGAATTGGAGGGCTTGCCTGAGAGGTTATGCAGTCCTCTTCCGTCCGGTGATCTGCCTCCCCAGAATTGCTAGCAGGTACTGTGGTCTCCTGCTGATCCTGCCAGAGCGGGCCTGAGTCGCCATTTTGCGCTTCTTGTGGCAGGGGAACCGCGTGGCCGGGCTCCATGTTAGACCCGGAGGAGACCTCACTGTCAGGTCGTGCTGCAGGCGGTGCAGAGCAGGAACAGCGATCTCTTGCAGGCGGGGATCGCATCCCCGTGGGCCAGGTGGATGCCTCAGCGAGCAGCATATCAGGGGAGCTGCCACCATCTTGGAAGAAGCTGGTCAGGCCTGGCAGCCTTCTTTCTTCAGGGCCGACCTGCTTCGAGAAATAGGAACTCAGGTCACCCTGGGAGGGATCAGATGGACGAGCTTGACCCTTCTTGGTGGTTTTTCCCCATCATAAAAGCAGGTAGTTCTTAGCAGGGGTGCAGCGGAGCTCTGAATGAGCACATCCTCACACTTCCATCGCTGGCCACGCCCCCCCCCCCCCCCCCCCAATATCTATATTTGAACAAAAAAGCATAAAATACTGCAGTTTTTTCACTAGCCAGTAAGCCAAATAATAGGCACCACTTCCTGCTCTGTACAGATCACTTTACTGCAGTTACCTGCTTATCTGTCATTCTAATCCTGTCTATAATGATATCACCTCTGTGTACAGATGAGATGGGATCTTCCATTCACAATAGGTTATTGTCAGAGCTTATTTATTTCCTTGTACAATGACCTCTACACATGGCACAGAGCATGCCTAGAAAACTTGCCCCCCTGTAAGTCAATAGGGTCCTCCTCCCTATTGTTTTTTTAGTTATTGTAGTGGTTGTCCAACATATTTTATTTTGGGCAATCCCTTTAACAGAAATTATTGTCTAGACCAGGGGTGCACAACCTTTTTTGGTCTGGGGGCCGCATTGTCACATCGGTCTATTTCAAGGGGCCGCAAATAAAAAATGTTGATCGGCGCTCATCTGCCTATTACACAAGCCAGTGCAAAGTGACTGGGGAGGAGTGATCGCTGCCACAGTCGTGCTGCAGATAATCGGACATCTTTCATCCTGATAAAATATGCAAATCAGCCGACAAATGAGCAATTCCTTGTTTATCGACTGATCAGCTGCACTATTATACAGGCCAGATATAAGATATGAGCGCTCCTATGAACACTTGTTCCCAGTAATTGTCCCAAATATCGTGCTGCAGCATAGCCCCTGAAACGGAAGAGTTATACTTGCCTGCTCCCGCCGCTCCGGTCCTTCGAACTGCCCCCGCTGTTTACACCTGGCAGTGCATGGACATCACTCCCGCCAATGACTGGCTTAGGCAGTGATGTGGCCACAAGCAGCAAGTCACTGCTGAAGCCAGTCATTGACTGGAGCCGTGCAAGTGACCATGGCCATGCACTGTCAGGTGTAAACAGAGCAGGAATCGGAAGATGGAGGCAGCGGGGGCAGGGCAGAGGACCGGAGCGTCGTGGAGCAGGTAAGTATGAATCTTCTATTTCCGAGGCCATGCTGCAGGAACTTGTTAAAAATATTTTTTACCAGAAAAGTGGCGACATTTCCTTCCATCCTGCCTCCTATTTATAAATCAGCGTTTTCCTTCACTGCAGAGGATGGAGCTCACTGGTTATTACCATCTCCTGCCAATCCAGTTATAGGCGCCCTGCAGTAACTAGTAAGCGATTTACCTTGCTAGTGGGGAAGGCCCCTATTGGTTAACTCTTGAATGACCAGGCCCAAAAAGGCCTTAATGACCAGACACTTTTTTGTGATTTAGCGCGCGTGGTGGTTCAAATGGTTGTAACTATCTTATTTGTTGGACTACCAAAATAATTTTTGCAACAATTTTTATTTGGGGGAAACTGCACAAAATGTTTTTAAAAAGTATATATTTTTTCTAATTATAGCTCCTTATTCTTTAAATATGCAAACTGACACCAAAATAAATTATTAGAATTAGTTCCCTATTTTGTGTAGGCCGTTTTGCTATATAATATGAAAAGTTTCATGTGAATGGGGCAGTAAGGACTGTTTCACAAGAGCGGATGCCGTGCGTGACATCCGCTCCGTGAATGACAGCCAAGACCCGATGCAGACTGCAGAAGCACGGAGCATTAACATTACTGATAATGCTCCGTCCCTCTCTGTGATCTCTTTACTACGAAATCACAGTGAGATAAAGTTGTCACTGTGATTTCGTAGTAAAGAGATCACAGAGAGGCACGGAGCATTATCAGTCATGTTAATGCTCCGTGCTTCTGCAGTCTGCATCGGGTCTTGGCTGTCATTCACGGAGCGGATGTCACGCACGGCATCCGCTCGTGTGAAACAGTCCTAATGGTGACTGTTTTGATTAGTGTGGGTGTTTTTTCTTTTATGTATAATATATATTTTTTAACTTAATATATTTCTGCTACATAATATGTCCCCCAAGAGGTCATAAAAAGACCCTGGGGGACACTGTCACTTTTTTAAAAAAAAAAATCACTTTTTCCTTTTTATTTTTTACTTCTATTTGAATTTTATTAATATTTTATTGTATAATTTTTTATAATTTTATATTTTTTTTATAATTTTCTATAATTTTTTAAAATATATTTTTGCAACATAATATGTCCCCCAAGGGGTCATAAAAAGACTGTTGTGGGACAGTGAACACTCTTTTATTAAGCACTTTTTCCTTTTTATTTTATGTCAATTTTTTTAAATAATTTAATTTTTTTGTGCCACATAATATTTTATTTCTCTTTTCTTTTATTTATATTTTATTATATTTTTATTTCGTTTTCAAATTTTTTAAAATAATTTTTGAACTTTTTTTTTATATATATTTTTACCACATAATTTGTCCCCAAGAGGTCACTGAAAGACCTTTGGGAGACAATAAGTGACTGTTTTTTGTACTATTTACACTGTAACTGGAGAATCCAAAAGTGCCCCAGTTACAGGGAAACCAGCCTGCTGCGGAGGCTTTGTACCAGGGCAGCGCTTCTCTGTTCCCGAGACACCCAGCGATCACGTGATCGCCGGGTCCACACTGGAGAGCGCTCATAGAGGAGAAGGCAGAAGCGCTAATAAAGCGCTTCTGTCTTCTTCTCGGCTTCCCCGCTCTCACATATAGCCGGGGACTTTTTCCGCTCCTGCTACAGTGCAGGGGCAAAACCTGTGATCCATCTGCTGTGCGGCGCTCTGTGCAGAAACACAGCTGATTGCAGGATCAGCTGTGTTTCTGCCCTTCAGGGCGGGGGCCGCAAACCATGACTCTGGGGGCCGCATGCGGCCCACGGGCCGCAGGTTGTGCACCCCTGGTCTAGACAAACTGATATCTTAACCCCTTAAGGACTCAGCCCTATTTCACCATAAGGACTTTTTTTGCAAATCTGACCAGTGTCACTTTAAGTGCTGATAACTTTAAAACCCTTTGACTTATCCAGGCCATTCTGAGATTGTTTTTTCGTCACATATTGTACTTCAGGACACTGGTAAAATGAAGTAAAAAAAATATCATTTTTATTTATAAAAAAAGACCAAATTTACCCAAAATGAAGTAAAAAATTGCAAATTTCCAAGTTTAAATTTCTCTACTTCTATAATACATAGTAATACCTCCAAAAATAGTTATTACTTTACATTCCCCATATGTCTACTTCATGTTTGGATCATTTTGGGAATGATATTTTATTTTTTGGGAATGTTACAAGGCTTAGAAGCAAATCTTGAAATTTTTCAGAAATTTTCAAAAACTCAATTTTTAGGGACCAGTTCAGGTCTGAAGTCACTTTGCGAGGCTTACATAATAGAAACCACCCAAAAATGACCCCATTCTATAAACTACACCCCTCAAGGTATTCAAAACTGATTTTACAAACTTTGTTAACCCTTTAGGTGTTCCACAAGAATTAATGGAAAATAGAGATACAATTTCAAAATTTAATTTTTTTGGCAGATTTTCCCTTTTAATAATTTTTTTCCAGTTACAAAGCAAGGGTTAACAGCCAAACCAAACTCATTATTTTTTTTACCCTGATTCTGTAGTTTACAGAAACACCCCATATGTGGTTGTAAACCGCTGTACGGGCACACGGCAGTGCGCAGAAGGAAAGGAATGCCATACGGTTTTTGGAAGACAGGTTTTGCTGGACTGTTTTTTTTGACACCATGTCCCATTTGAAGCCCCTCTGATGCACCCCTAGAGTAGAAAATCCATAAAAGTGACCCCATCTAAGAAACTACACCCCTCAAGGTATTCAAAACTGATTTTACAAACGTCGTTAACCCTTTAGGTGTTCCACAAGAATTAATGGAAAATAGAGATAGAATTTCAAAATTGAACTTTTTTGGCAGATTTTCCATTTTAATAATTTTTTTCCAGTTACAAAGCAAGGGTTAACAGCCAAACCAAACTCAATATTTATAGCCCTGATTCTGTAGTTTACATAAACACCCCATATGTGGTCGTAAACCGCTGTATGGGCACACGGCAGGGCGCAGAAGGAAAGTAATCCAATACGGTTTTTGGAAGGCAGGTTTTGCTGGACTGGTTTTTTTGACACCGTGTCCCACTTGAAGCCCCCCTGATGCACCCCTAGAGTAGAAACTCCATAAAAGTGACCCCCATCTAAGAAACTACACCCCTCAAGGTATTCAAAACAGATTTTACTAACGTCGTTAACCCTTTAGGTGTTCCACAAGAGTTATTGGCAAATAGAGATGAAATTTCAGAATCTTAATTTTTTGGTAAATTTTCCATTTTAATCCATTTTTCCCAGTAACAAAGCAAGGGTTAACAGCCAAACCAAACTCAATATTTATGGCCCAGATTCTGTAGTTTACAGAAACACCCCATATGTGGTCGTAAACTGCTGTACGGGCACACGGCAGGGCGCAGAAGGAAAGGAATGCCATACGGTTTTTGGAAGGCAGATTTTTCTGGACTGATTTTTTTTTTACACCATGTCCCATTTGAAGCCCCCCTGATGCACCCCTAGAGTAGAAACTCCAAAAAAGTGACCCCATTTTAGAAACTACGGGATAGGGTGGCAGTTTTGTTGGTACTAGTTTAGGGTACATATGATTTTTGGTTGCTCTATGTTACACTTTTTGTGACGCAAAGTAACAAGAAATAGCTGTTTTGGCACTGTTTTTATTTTTTGTTATTTTCAACATTCATCTGACAGGTTAGATCATGTGATATTTTTATAGACCAGGTTTTCACGGATGCGGCGATACCTAATATGTATACTTAGGCAAACGAGGGTTGCTATGGGTTACTCACAGTTTGTAGGATGACCCTGGGCAGCGTACAGCAGTGATTGAGTGGCTGGCACAGTAGTCCTCTGGGGCACTCTCTGTATATAGGGACCAGGCCTGATGGTGGGTGAGGTGCCCTGGATGTTGCAGATGTTTAATGTGCCTAGGGCAAAGTCCCTTTAAGGTTCGTGACGCCAGTGCCTGTAACGGTGGCACACCGGTTGGTAGTAGTAATAAGTAAGGAACTGTCACGACCATGGTTACGGTCGTGACTTCCCCGCGTGCAGTTGCCTGCTGTTTGGTCTTATTGTTCAACCACTGGTGAGTGCTGTTAATATGTTGCCTCACGTGTGGTTGCCGCGGGCAACATGATGATTTGGCAGTATATCGGCCTGAGCGGTTGCTAGGCAGCTTGCTGTCAAGTGCATGCGGTTGCACCTGGCTTGGTGTGTTTGTATGTGTGCCCTTTCCTTGTTTGTGGTGCACAAGGTTTTGTATTGTGTACATGTGGTGGCAGTGTCTCTGCCTTCTGGCTGACTCCCAGGACATGGTTGCCACGCATGTCGTTGCCGGCGGTAACAGCTGCAGTGTGATTGTTGTTTGTACACTTCCCCTTTAAGTGGCTTTTTCCCTTGCCTGGTGTAGGAAGGGTTAACTCCCTCCTTAGTGTGTGAACACTGGGTGTGTGTGTGGATGTGGCCACTTGGGGCTATTTTAGCTCCTGCTGGATGCCAGACTCTGAGGGGTACTTCAGCCATGGTTAGCTGAAGTCATCCTCCTGGTTATATACCATCTGCCAGTGAGGGCCACCCTTGTGGTCATACTGTCACGGCTGAGGATGGGGGAAACCCTCAGTCGTGCGATGCCAGGAGATGGTAGGTCGCTACTTGGCCAGGACCACAGAATTAGGGAGCATGAGCCCTCCTACCATCAAGGTCGGCTCATGCAGCTAGGAGTCAGGGTCAGATTAGGGATGCGATAGGAGGTGACCTGCTCCCTAATTCTGTGGTCCTGGCCAAGTAGCGACCTACCATCTCCGGGCATCACACGGCTGAGGGTTTCCCCCATCCTCAGCCGTGACAGGAACACGTTGTTGGGGTTAACCAAACTTTCTTTACTAGAAACAGTTAACTTTGGATAGTCTTTTATAAGTTCAGTTCCACACAGCAGTATCACATCACAAGAAGGCTTTTACATCAATGGCAGGTAACAATGTTCTTTGCAAGATACTCAGAGGGTAAAACAACACTCACAGACCAGGCTGTACCTTCTCCTCAGAAATACTGTACACTGTTCCTCAGAACTCGTGTCTGTCTTGATCCCAAGGCCCGTATGCCCTAATGCTGGCTTTTATCCTTGGTAGCAAACTTCCTCAGATATATATCCTTGCCTCAAATATAAATCCTTCTGCCCTTCAGCTTACTTGTCTAGCTGGAATCCTGGCTCTGCTTTGCTTGTGGGAACTTGGCTTTCTCAGGAGGCAACTCTTCCCCTGGTGTCAAATCTTCTGAGCTAACTCTGGCTCAATATCCTCAGGCAGGCTGATCCACACTCTCTAGCCTCCTGGTATCAACTAGAAACCTGGGCTGTCTAGTTGCATGTCAGAGCCTGCACCTCAGCCCCACTCTGGCTAAAGTGTCTTCTGGCCTCTGACTCCACACTCTCTGGACTACAGACTAACTCCTCCCTGTCTGGGTCTAAGTATATATACTAGGTGTTTCCTAGCTCCCTCTAGTGTCTAAGATGTTGAACTGCACCCTAATAGGCCTGCTGCACATATCACAGGAAAAATGCAAATTGAATACACATTAAAATGCATTAAAATGTACTGTGAAATACACTGCCACTGTCCCACAGGAGGTGGAGAACAATGTGGCCCAATTGACCCTTGTGTAGTGCCCACATTTTCCTAGTGGGACACTACACAAGGTACTGGAGAGAACCGCGGACAATGCAAGAATCCACAATCCTAGAGACCTGGAATTCAAGATTACCATCAACAAAAATCGGAGGAGGAGGCTAAGAGGAGGGTACAGAGGGTTGGACATAAGGTTTTAATAGGGACCTGTGAAAAACATTATGGATCTTTCAAGTCTGAGGAAGATCAAGACGGAAGGCAACGGGATTGATGACGGACAAGATCTTGTAAGGCCCAATAAACTTAGGACCCAACTTCCAGGAGGGAACCTTCAGTTTGATATTCTTTGTAGACAACAAAATCACAGAATTGCAGTGGCCAATATGGGGGAACTGCTCAAACCCCAAACACTGTAGCGTGTTTCTCATTGGGCGAGCAGTCCCACCGCATGTGAACCACAGAAATATCGTGGCAGATATGAGGGAGCTGCTCAAACCCCAAACACTGTAGCGTGTTTCTCATTGGGGGATCAGTCCCACCGCATGTGGACCGCAGCAAACGACCATCCCGAGCAATTAATGCGTACAAAGGAGGACGCCAGCGCGGTCCACATGCACCACAAAAGCATCCTACACAGACCAGAGCATTGTGCGGATGAAAATACAATTATATAAATCACTGAAGAAAATGCACCAAAAGGATATGCCACTGACTATACTAGCTGGTCATACAAGCAGATATTAAAAGCTGAGACTTTTGCCAATATATTCCTGTCAGGAAAATATCGGAGCCCATCATGCACCACGTCACGGTCACTCAGCATGGCACGGGGTCCTACCACTACGCTAACTGTGGTGTGAACACGGTCTGAAGGTGATGTAATCCAGCTCACAGCCAAGCTTCCACACAACCGCCTAGCAGGACAGCCAGTGCAATGTGAACAAAGCAAGACTGTAAGCCACACCCATATCAGACCATGTGATGGAGGATTCCAGGTGCAAAGGAATGTTCAATTGCCAGATGAAGGCACATTCAATACATATAAAACTAAATCACAGAATTGCATTGGCCAATATGGGGGAACTGCTCAAACCCCAAACACTGTAGCGTGTTTCTCATTGGGCGAGCAGTCCCACCGCATGTGAACCACAGAAATATCGTGGCAGATATGGGGGAGCTGCTCAAACCCCAAACACTGTAGCGTGTTTCTCATTGGGGGAGCAGTCCCACCGCATGTGGACCGCAGCAAACGACCATCCCGAGCAATAAATGCGTACAAAGGAGGACGCCAGCGCGGTCCACATGCACCACAAAAGCATCCTACACAGACCAGAGCATTGTGCGGATGAAAATACAATTATATAAATCACTGAAGAAAATGCACCAAAAGGATATGCCATTGACTATACTAGCTGGTCACCACTACGCTAACTGTGGTGTGAACACAGTCTGAAGGTGATATAATCCAGCTCACAGCCAAGCTTCCACACAACCGCCTAGCAGGACAGCCAGTGCAATGTGAACAAAGCAAGACTGTAAGCCACACCCATATCAGACCGTGTGATGGAGGATTCCAGGTGCAAAGGAATGTTCAATTGCCAGATGAAGGCACATTCAATACATCACATGGTCTGATATGGGTGTGGCTTACAGTCTTGCTTTGTTCACATTGCACTGGCTGTCCTGCTAGGCGGTTGTGTGGAAGCTTGGCTGTGAGCTGGATTACATCACCTTCAGACCGTGTTCACACCACAGTTAGCGTAGTGGTAGGACCCCGTGCCATGCTGAGTGACCGTGACGTGGTGCATGATGGGCTCCGATATTTTCCTGACAGGAATATATTGGCAAAAGTCTCAGCTTTTAATATCTGCTTGTATGACCAGCTAGTATAGTCAGTGGCATATCCTTTTGGTGCATTTTCTTCAGTGATTTATATCTTTGTAGACAACCACACCAGATCACCCACATTCAGGTCCTGACCAGGCACACGTCTCTTATCCGCCACACGCTTATATCTCTCACTCATCCTCTTCAGATTACCCTGAATCTTTTGCCAAATAAATGACAAAGACAAGGAAAATCTCTCCTCATCAGGTAAACCAGAAGACCCCTCTCCAGAGAATGTCCCAAACTGCGGATGAAACCCATATGCACCAAAAAATGGTGACTTATCAGAGGACTTCTGGCGACGGTTATTTAAAGTAAACTCAGCAAGGGACAAAAAAGAATACCAATCCTCCTGATTCTCTGCCACAAAACAGCGCAGATATGTTTCCAGATTCTGATTGACGCGTTCGGTCTGACCATTCGACTGCGGATGAAAAGCAGAAGAAAATGACAACTGAATCCCCAAGCGAGAACAGAAGACCTTCCAGAATCTGGAAACAAATTGCGTGCCCCTATCAGAAACAATGTCTGAAGGAATGCCATGCAATTTAACAATGTGATCAACAAACGCTTGCGCCGACGTCTTAGCATTGGGTAACCGCGGAAAGTGAATGAAATGCGGCATTTTGCTAAAACTATCCACTACCACCAGAATCACAGTCTTCCCCGAGGAACGAGGCAGGTCCGTAATGAAGTCCATGGACAGATGCGTTCAAGGACGGGAAGGAATGGGTAACGGGAGGAGAGAACCCGATGGCCGTGAATGAGGGACCTTGGCACGAGCGCAGGTCTCGCAGGCTGCCACAAAACCCTCAACCGTCTTACGAAGAGCCGGCCACCAAAATCTCAGAGCAATGAGATCTACTGTGGCTCTACTCCCCGGGTGCCCAGCAAGGACAGTATCGTGGTGCTCCTTAAAAACCTTGTGTCGTAAAGCGAGAGGCACAAACAACCTCCCAGGAGGACAAAGATCAGGAGCCTCGGCCTGGGCTGCCTGAACCTCTGCCTCCAAATCAGGATAAAGAGCAAAGATAACCACCCCTTCAGCCAAAATGGGACCCGGGTCTTCAAAGTTCCCCCTTCCCGGAAAACAACGTGACAGGGCATCCGCCTTCACATTTTTAACCCCAGGGTGGAACGTGACAACAAAATTAAACCTAGAAAAGAACAAAGACCATCTGGCCTGTCTCGGGTTCAGACGCTTGGCTGATTCCAAGTAGGCCAGATTCTTATGGTCGGTAAACACGGTAATAGGGTGTCTGGCTCCCTCTAACCAATGGCACCATTCCTCAAAAGCTAATTTGATGGCCAACAACTCCCTATCTCCCACATCGTAATTTCTCTCTTCAGAGGAGAGTTTCCTTGAGAAAAAGGCACATGGTCGCCATTTGGCAGGAGAGGAACCCTAAGATAAGACCTCAACCACCCCCCCCTCAGAAGCGTCCACCTCAACAATAAAAGGTAGAGAGACATCAGGTTGTACCAAAATGGGAGTGGAAGCAAAACTCTCTTTGATACTAGAAAAGGCCTTAAGCGCATCTACCGACCAGGAGGAAAAATCTACCCCCTTTTTAGTCATATCAGTGAGTGGCTTAACAACAGAGGAATAATTCAAAATGAACTTTCTGTAATAATTGGCAAAACCCCAAAACCGCATCAGCGCCTTCTGATTCTCAGGAAGCTCTCAATCAAGCACAGCGTAGACCTTCTCAGGGTCCATGCGAAAACCAGAAGCGGAGAGAGGAAAACCAAGAAATTGAATCTCCGGAACCGCAAACACACATTTTTCCAGTTTAGCGTACAATTTATTCTCCCCCAGAATGAGCAAAACCTTCTGTCATCTAGATACACCAGTACAAATTTCCCCATTAAATGATAAAAAATGCTGTTCACAAAATGTTGGAAGACGGCCAGAGCATTCATCAAACCAAAGGGCATAACCAAATTCTCGAAATGACCCCCAGGGGTATTGAAGGCCGTCTTCCATTCGTCCCCTTCCCTGACCCTGACTAGTTTGTATGCCCCTCTTAAATCCAACTTAGAAAAAACTTTAGCCCCAACAATCTGGTTAAACAGGTCTGGGATCAGAGGAAGCGGATATAGGTCACGAATTGTGATACAGTTCAGCTCCCTGAAATCCAGACAAGGTCTTAAAGAACCATCTTTTTTCTTAACAAAAAAACCCAGCAGCAGCAGGTGACTTCAAGGGTCGGATGTGTCCCTTTCTCAGGCTCTCAGAGATATAAGTACGCATAGCGACTCTTTCAGGTTGGGAGAGATTGTATAAACGTGATTTTGGCAGCTTGGCGCCTGGGATGAGATTAATAGGGCTATCGTACTCCCGGTGAGGGGGCAACTCCTGGACACCACTCTCGGAAAACACATCCGAAAATTCAGAAAGAAAAGATGGTACAGTCTTGGTAGAAACCTCTGAAAGAGACGCCGTGAGGCAATTCTCTCTGCAAAACTCACTCCAACTATTTATTTGCCTTGCTTGCCAATCAATGGTGGGGTTATGTTTAGTGAGCCAGGGTAGCCCCAACACTAGAGGAGTAGGTAATCCTCTTAGGACGAAACATGACATATCCTCAACATGAGCATCACCCACAGTCAAACGGATATTGAGAACTATGCCCTTTAACGATCTTTGAGAAAGTGGAGCGGAATCGATAGCAAAAACAGGTATATCCTTTTCCAAAGTGCATACCTGGAAACCATGCGTTATAGCAAATTGATTATCAATGAGATTGACAGCTGCTCCACTATCTACAAAAATCTCACAAACAATGTTCTTGCTGTCTAGCGCCACCCTGGCAGGTAGGAGAAAATGGGAACTACAAGCAAATGGCAAACCTTCAATTTCCGCATCAACCTTGCCAATAGTAGCAAATAGAAAGTTTTTAGAGGTTTTTTTTCTTTTTGTTTCTTTTTTATTACCCTCAAAAACTCAGTGAATCTCCTAGAGGGGCAAACATTAGCCAAATGATTTATACCCCCACAACAGAAACAAACCCTCCTCTGAGAGCTGAATCCTCTACTATCAGAGGCAAGCAAACCCAGCTGCATGGCCTCCTGCTCAGAAGGGATTGAGAGAGACTGAGACCCCTGCGTACTGAATGAGACAGCCCCACTGTCCTTGGGCTGAATATGACAGGAAGGAGTGGTCTCTCCTCTCTCTCTAAGACGCCTGTCAATACTAACAGCTAGAGACATGGCAGACTCCAACGAGGCAGGTCTCTCATTAAAAGCAAATGCATCTTTCAATCCCTCCGAAAGACCATGGCAAAATTGACTTCGGAGTGCAGCATCGTTCCAACCAGTATCAGCTGCCCATCTCCGAAAATCAGAACAATATATCTCTGTGGACTGTTTACCCTGGCATAAAAGACGCAGTTTAGATTCAGCCAGAGCAATACGATCCGGGTCATCATATATCTGCCCCAGGGCTACAAAAAATTCATCCACCGATCGGAGGGGCCGTGCCCCCACCAGCAGCGAAAAGGCCCAAGACTGAGCGTTATCCCTGAGCAGCGAGATGATGATCCCCACCCTCTGCTCCTCATCACCAGAGGAATGGGGAAGTAGGCGAAAATGGAGTTTGCAAGCCTCTCTAAAGCGAACAAAATTCTCACTACCCCCGGAGAACGTATCCGGAAGCGAGATCTTAGGCTCGGAACAAGCTCCATGAATGCAAGCAGAACCGGTCACCTGAAACTGAGATACAGTTTTACTGAGATCTGCTACCTCCAGTGAAAGACCCTGCATGCGGTCAATCAAGGCTGAAACCGGATCCATGCTTAAGACGGTAATGGCGGTTTATAATGTCACGGATGAAGTTGCAGATAGCTGGAAGTTATGAATAAATGTCCGACTGGCTTGATCCCAAACTAAGGAGCATATAGGTGTCCCCTATAAAACCCTAAGAGCTCACTCTGACTGCTAAGAACATACAAGGGTCTCAAAGGTAGACGATTGTATGCCCCCGTACCTAAGACTTTGTGACACCTGAAAACCCTATAATAGTGAGGGGACACGACCACCGGCTCCCTGCACTTCATACGGAGGGAGTCAAGGTGACCTAGAATAAAGCCAGCAAGGAAACACAATAGATGAAAGGACTTATCTGAACAAGCAGCAGCAGAAGACTCCAGCAGTGAACACTTCAATCCAGGAAGTAGTATAAATCGCAAAGTGAGGCAGTATGGGAGGGAATATAAAGGAAAGAGGATTAGTCTAAATAGGTGACACATGGGAGAAGAAAATGAGATGAGAAAGTGAAACCAAAACAAAGAACATCATGCAAGAGGTAGAGAATCATGTTTTAGTGTTTCCATAGTCTGAGAGCCATAATTTTTTCAGTTTTTGGGCGATTACCTTGGGTAGGGTATGATTTTTGCGGGATGAGATGACGGTTTTATTGGCACTATTTTGGGGTGCGTGTGACTTTTTGATCGCTTGCTATTACATTTTTTGTGATGTAAGGTGAGAAAAAATTGTTTATTTAGCACAGTTTTTATTTTTTATTTTTTACAGTGTTCACCTGAGGGGTTAGGTCATGTGATATTTTTATAGAGCCGGTCAATACGGACGCGGCGATACCTAATATGTATACTTTTTATTTATTTATGTAAGTTTTACACAATGATTTCATTTTTGAAGCAAAAAAAATTATGTTTTAGTGTTTCCATAGTCTGAGAGCCATAATTTTTTCTGTTTTTTGAGCGATTATCTTGGGTAGGGTGTGATTTTTGAGGGATGAGATGACGGTTTTATTGGCACTATTTTGGGGTGCGTGTGTCTTTTTGATCGCTTGCTATTACACTTTTTGTGATGTAAGGTGACAAAAAATGGTTTATTTAGCACAGTTTTTATTTTTAAAAAAATTACGGTGTTCATCTGAGGGGCTAGGTCATGTGATATTTTTATAGAGCCAGTCGATACGGAGGCGGCGATACCTAATATGTAGACTTTTTTTTATTTATGTAAGTTTTACACAATAATATCATTTAAAAAATAAAATCATGTTTTAGTGTCTCCATATTCTGAGAGCCATAGTTTTTTCAGTTTTTGGGCGATTATCTTAGGTAGGGTCTCATTTTTTGCGGGATGAGATGACTGTTTGATTGCCACTATTTTGGGGTGCATATGACTTTTTGATCGCTTGCTATTACACTTTTTGTGATGTAAGGTGACAAAAAATGGTTTATTTAGCACAGTTTTTATATTTTATTTTTTACAGTGTTCATCTGAGGGGTTAGGTCATGTGACATTGTTATAGAGCCGATCGATATGAACGCGGCGATACCCAATATGTATACTTTTTTTTATTTATGTAAGTTTTACACAATAACAGCTTTTTTAAAACAAAAAAAATGATGTTTTAGTGTCTCCATATTCTGAGCCATAATTTTTTTAATTTTTTGTGTGATTGTCTCAGGTAGGAGCTCATTTTTTGCGGGATGAGGTGACTGTTACATTGGTACTATTTTGGTGGTCAAACGCCTTTTTGATCGCTTGCTGTTGTGATGTAAGGTGACAAAAAAATGGTTTATTTAGCACAGTTTTTATTTTACATTTTTTACGGTGTTCATCTGAGGGGTTAGGTGATATGTTTATAGAGCCGGTCGATACGGACGCGGCCATACCTAATATGTATACTTTTTTTCCCCCCCCCTATATTTTACCAATTTTTTTTAACTTTATTTGGGGAAAATGAAGTTTTTATTTATTTTTACTTGAAACTTTAATTTTTTTGGGGGGAAAACTATTTTTTTTTCACTTTATTTTTTGTCCCACTTTGGGACTTGAACTTTGGGGGGTATATTCCTTTACAATGCATTCCAATACTTCTGTATTGGAATGCATTGGCTGTATGAGTAATACAGTGAGTATTACTCATACAGCCTCCGGCCTGTGAGATCCAGGGGGCTGGATCTCAGAGGCTCTTCACCGGAAGGCAGCGCGATACCTTCCTTAGACATCGCACTGCCTTCCATGCCTTCCATGCCATCGGGTCCCTCCCACAGCCCCATGGGGACCCGATGGCACCACCGCCGCCGCAACTTAGAAAAGCCGCAAACCGCAGGTCTGAATTGACACCGACACGGGGGGTCACGGGACCTTCCCGCGCATTTAGCCGAGGTGCCTGCTCAATGATTTGAGCAGGCACCTTGTTCCGATCACCGCCCGCCGGGGCGGCGGTGATCGGAACAACACATGACGTACCGGTACATCATGGGTCCTTAAGGACTCAGGAACCATGCCGTACTGATACGTCATGGGTCCCTAAGGGGTTAAAGGGAATCTATTACCCACCTAAGTGTACCATAAACTTGGACAAATACCTTGATTGAAACACTGGGTCACTTACTTTTTGTAACCAGTTGTTTTCTTAAGATCCTTATTAATGCCTCATTCACATGTCAGTGTTTTCCATCAGTGATTGTATACTAAAACCAGGACTGGAGCCTCCACAGACATGAGGTATAATGGAAACATATTCTGCATCTGTTCTGTGTTTTGAGCTGCACCTGGTTTTGGCTCACAATCACTGATGGAAATCACTGACCAAAATACTGACATGTCAATGAGGCGTAAGAAGCTTCAGTTGGAGTCACTGGAGTCCGCTGAATGTAGTGCACAAACCAAGGAGTCCTTGGATTCCATTCATCAGCCCACAACTTTCCCTGCCACATCACTGATTGAAAGATTTCTTTGTATACCACATAGGAAGAGAGCTGTGAATCATCCACAGGAGGGTGGGGACAGTCACTGATCATGAATATTAGGACCTCAGCATTTGGCTCACTCTGGAAGCTCTCGCCAGGGATTTTGAAAAATGAGTTGGTCAAAAAAAGTGACTCAGCGTTTCACTATGGGTCTCTGTCACAATTTTACAGTGCCTTCAGATAGGGCAGCATAAAACTGGGCCACAGATTCCGTTTCACTGGTTCACAGCCTTGGATTTACCTGTAAGCCTTACGTGCATGAGTACAATAATTCTTATAATACCCAGCCGCAATCACCGGGATCAGAAATGATCCAAGTCATTTAACCCTTCAGATGCCATAGTCAATAGCGACTGCAGCGTATGAGAGGTTACACAATGGGAAGGGCTTCTTCTGTCCTCCGATCAGAGCCCCATGGTTGCTATGATGGCCTGAGACCTTGTGAAGACTTCCAGGCCTGCCATAACAAACTGAGAGTGAGAATCAATATCCACGTGTCTGTGCTCAGCATTTACTTGCATGCCATCTAGTTTGTAGTGGTGGTGCAGCGTAAAAATGTGATGTTTGTCCTGTTCATTTGAATGGGACGAGCAGTTATAATTATACTGCACCAAATACTACAGCTGATCAGGGGGTGCCAAAAGTCGGATCCTTGCCAATCTGAAATTAGTGACCTATAATGAGGATAGGTTATCAATATTATGCCTGTGGCAGGACTTTCAGTAGAAAACCTGAAAAGTATTCAATAGACTGCAGTAGTATTCTTTTTGCCATTTCTGATCACCTTCCCACCAAAAAAATATATAAAATATTATCAGTGTCAGAGTAGTAGTGAAACAGTGTAGTAAAACAAAATAAAAACATTATAAATTTGCTACTGCTGTGATTGTACTGACCCACAAAAAAATCGGGCACCAATAGGAACAGAACTGAGAGTATCGGTACGATGGGGAGTTTAAGTAGATTTGGAAATGGTAGGGTGAATGCTTTAAAGGGGAGCAATAGAAGTTTTTATTGCAAAATCTGCATACACATGTCATGGCTGTAAGAAGTCATCATGGTAATCCAGGCCAGATGGAAAAGATCATTGGCTGCATTGGCATACGTGACCTCCATCCATTCTGGAAGTTGAGAAACGGGCCCTGGAAAACTGAGAATCTAGGGGCAAGAAAGTATGTTTCCCTTCACAGGTCCAGTAGGGAAGGGGGGCTGCCCACAAGTATTTTAAGGCCGGAAAAGCCCTTTAAAGCTAGCCATAGATGTAAGATTTCAACTAGCTGATAGATGTCATATCTGTACTGAATTGGAATGTGTCACCTATATACTTTTCAATTCAATTTAATTAAAATCAATTTAATTTCAATTAAAACTATACACTGATACATTTTTTGCAGTTTGTTTTGTTTTCTCATTGTACTGAGTAAGCCATGAAAAACAGAACCCTCTTTCCCTTTTGATGTTTCTACAGGATAATGGAAGAATGATGTTGTTACCTATTACATCAGATGCTGAAAGTGTTTCCATCAATGGCTGTGCAAAGCTGTGCCTGGCTTATCATGTTCAGGAACACCTTCTGCAACACTTCACATTCGATATTTCGACAAACTTTCATTTGCTCTTTTAGTTCGGGCACCTTCTTGCCTTTAGGTAACCCCACATATAAAAGCATGAGCAGATTTACCATAGACCCTACAGAGAAATTTGCCGGTGGGCCAATGCCCAGGTGGCCACTTAATCCCTGCTCTTGGCCATCAGCAAAGTTATAAAAACCTTATGGTCTCTGCATTAATTAATGTAGGAGCATCAGATACCTGTACACCTGGCAAGTGGCCGCAGGTGTCCTCCCGAATTCAATGATATTGCCTTCCTTAGGACGAAGATACAGTATATTGTGCTGCACTGTGCTATTTGGTTTCCCAGTGGCTGTATTTAGTGCTGCACTGTGGTATCTGCTTCTGCTCAGACATTATTTTGTGCTGCACCTTGGTATTTGGTTTTGCTGGGCTGATAATTTGTCCTGCACTATGGTATTGCTGGCCATACCTTATTCTGTTGTCCCGCCTTCTATCAATTTGGCCATGCCTACAACACAAGCTCACTTTTAGTTTTTTTCCAGGGCCACTTTAAGTTCCTCATCCGCTCCTGTATAAAAGTCTCACATCATTAGGTATGGTGACATTGGAGCCACAACCTTTTGCTTGCAATATGTTCTTCAGTGAATGCCACATTAACTTGGCAGAGGGATGCATGCAACGTATGGTAAGTCACCCTGTCTTGCTGAAATAAACAATACTTGCACTCATGATCAGTTAGAATTGCTCAAAAATGTCCATGTATACAGCTGTGTTCACATTTTCATCAGAGAATATTGCACGCACAATCCACGTACCCACAGCTGCACACAAAACACAGATTGTTGGATCATGAAGTGGCTGTTGGTGCAGCTTGTGTGAATTTTCTGTGCGCCAGTACTTTCTGTTCTTCAAATAAACACACACAGTTACTAGAACCACCATCAGACACAATGTACTGCAATGGGTCCAAATATCTGTGTCACAAACTTACCTGTCTGGGCTCCAGCGGTGAGATCTCCAGTGCTGGGAAAGACACGCTGCGAGTAAACCTGCAATTTTTACTTGTTCCAGCACAAAAATGGATGGGGATTATGTAAACCTTGAAGTGGAGGGTTACTGGGTGGATTTGGGGTATGCTCCGAAAAAATTTTGGTATGTAGAGATACTAGTGTTATGTTCAGGGGTCACTTATCAGGGTGGGAGAACAAGTAACGCTATCACTTCTTGTCAATAGTGTGATCCTATGTTATCTGCCTCTTGCTCTATAATAGAGGTCTTCACTTTCTTTTTAAGGGTACATGCTCCTGTGCAAAATGGCATCGGTTCTGTGTTGCATGACCAGCCACCACACTGCAAAGCCGAACATTGTGTACCATGAATTGCCTCAGTTTTTCTATGTGGTTATTGGCTTTTACAGGTGAAATAAGTTGAAAGCACTTGACTCCCTCCCCAATCCCTTATACACATTCACAAATGGTTAAGCCAAACGTGAATGTTTATTCTGTGAGAGGAGCGGAGAAAGCCACTCTCAGACACTTCTGCCAGCTGCCTATCTCCCAGGATAACCAAAGGATTGGACAAAAATATTAATTTTGCCGATCCTTCTCTCTCCTCATCTGCTAGAGGAGAGTCAAGTGCTCCCCACACACATTAGACTGTCAGCCAAACCTGCTGTTCATGGTGGGTTCAGCCGACAATGCACTACAATATATGACGGCCTTAAAGAGTCACTGTACTTGCTCACAATTTCATTTCATTTAATAGAGAATGGTATAACTAGCAAGTTTCTGAATCAGTTTATTTAAAAAATATCCATCTGAAAAAAGCTGTAAAGTCATGGCCACTAGGGGTCTCACTTCCACCTTAGTTGCAGTCCACTGCCTGTTAAAATAATTGAGCCTGATAAAATAATTGTTTCTACACTGCTTCTGTACATCACAGGAACCTCCTGCCTTTCTGTAAATGTGATTTATTCTTCGTTATCTGTTCTGTGAGCTCCAGAGCAGAAAACAAACATAGTAGCAAGTGAAGTC
The DNA here is from genome assembly GCF_905171765.1 of Bufo bufo. Classification (NCBI taxonomy): domain Eukaryota; kingdom Metazoa; phylum Chordata; class Amphibia; order Anura; family Bufonidae; genus Bufo; species Bufo bufo. Next base: position 450,767,620 of record NC_053393.1, on the reverse strand, counting down.
ACTGCATATAGTGCTAGCAGAATGGAGACACCCTCTGCTCCTGAGTGAAATACATCTAGCTGTGCAGCTGAAACGGGGAATAATATAGCTGTAAAATATTAGGGAAGCCCAAACATAGCTGTTCCTTCACACTTGTGATTGCATAAAGAAGCACAGCCATTATGCAAAGTTTTTTGAAAACTTAGGTGTGCTTTAACACAGAAAATTAAAACAATTGTCGTTATTATAGCAAGTGCACCTAGATTCTGGTGAAAATTGTACAAAAAATATATGCTGCAGTTTAGAGCAATTTGACACATCTAGGTTTAGAGAAATTATTTGCGCGTAAGCCACCAAGGGGGCATGGGCTAAGATGCACCATTTTACGGCAGAAATGTGCCACAATTCTGGTGTAAAATTATGTTGCAAAGTAAACCAACCAGTAGTCGATGTAAAGATAGACAAAAGTGCCTATCCCTGCTCCAGATTACGGAAAAATCTGGTGCAGGTCTAGAATGCCTCTATAAGGCTAGTTTCACACTAGTGTTTTTGCTGGATACGGCAGGGTTCAGAAAAAAAACGCTTCCGTTACTGATAATACAACTATCTACATCTGTTATGAACAGATCCGGTTGTATTATCTTTAACATACCCAAGACGGATCCGTCATGAACTCGATTGAAAGTCAATGGGAGACGGATCCGTTTTCTATTGTGTCAGATTGTGTCAGAGAAAACAGATCCGTCCCCATTGACTTGCATTTTGGGTCATGATGGATCCGTCTTGCTCCGCATTTTAGGACGGAAAGCAAACGGCAGCATGCTGTGGTTTGCTCTCCGGTATGAGAATGGAATGGAATGCATTTTGGAGCATTCCATTCTGTTCAGTTACGTTTTTCCCCCACTTTTTTTCGGGTATGACGGATCTCAATAACGGAAAATATTAACGCTAGTGTGAAAGTAACCTAAGTTTATGCCATCTCTAGTATTAGTAAATCTGGCCCAATATGTTTAGCATATATGTTTAGTCTGTATCGGACTCATTAACGGAATTTCGTATGTGTTGGCAAAATTCGATGTAAGATGTTACATCCAAATTCTGAGAGATCAAGAGATTTTTATGGAATTTCCTATTCGATAAAATTGACCAGCTACCTTCATTCTCCACATCAGTACGATTGCATCAATACAATCTTTTTATCGTTTTTCTTGTGGTTTAACATGTAAAAAAGTACAAAACTTTTATAAAAGCCAATTTTTTCTATGCATTGTCTTATTTTGACCCCCATAGCATTTATAGTTACGTCTACAGGGCTGAATGAGGGCTTATTTTTTGCAGGATGATCTGTAGTTTTTATGGATACTATTTTGGAGTGTGTATGGCTTTTTGATCACTTTTTTCATTCACATTTTTTAGACGTGATGCGCTGAAATATGGGGAATTGTCCACTTAAATTTTTTTTACGCTACAGTGTTGAATTTTTATATTTTTTTTATATGTTTAGGAAAGTTTTAAACCCTTTTGTACACTTATATTAAATCACCCTTCCAGGCTATGGGAGTCTCATTATGTTCCTAAAGGAACATATTGTTCCATAGGAACATATTGCTGTGATAGCTACAGATCCTTTAGAGGTACATAACAAATGAACAGCATCCCGATTGCCATGCTAGGGAGCTGTTTGGGTCTCGGGAGCGTATTACTCCCGAGTAAAAGCTACAGCACTTAAGGGGTTAAATGTCTGTGATCAAAGTTATCGCCAGTAGCAGGCATTAGCTCCAGGTTTCTGCTGTTTAAAACAGCAGAATCCTGGTGGCTATAGTGCCCACTCAGCTTCTAAGTGGAAACCATGTTTAACGATCCAACTTCTGCCGTATATGTATGGCAGAAATCGGGAAGACGTTAAAGGACATTGTTTTTTTTGGCACATGTTCAGGATCTCACAAGTGTGTGCACATTTGATGTACAAAGTTTGTACACAAATATTCCCCAGAGTGGCGTGGTTAGAGATTTACAGTAAATATTTTATTGTGATACTTGATTAGACAATAGGATGATCAGGTTTTTATTTACATTGTTGGAAATGATTTTGTCTAAGAACTCTTTTAAGATTGACTACTACTTGCATCTGCAGGAACTTCGATGGGTCCCCCATGTCTCCACATGTAGCCAACATATGGTTTTCATCATATGCACATCGAGGGATGATTCATAAGTGGTACTGTTATGTAGATTATGTATTCTTGTTATGGACTGGCAGTGAGGAGTAATTATTGGAATTTTTGGCATACTTGAATGGATGCTATTGTACACAAGTTTCTTGAGACGGAAGTGTAAACTTCATGTCAACAAATGTCACTGGCAAATTGTGGAATAAATTGAGATGAGTGAAAGTGATGGTGTTAACCACAAGCGCGAGGTGTTTTGGATAGTTAAGTTGGAGACGATGCAACCAAAGGGTTTGAACAAAGCCTGTAATTTCAGTATATTTTTATGATCCAGTATAACATGATAGTAAGATTGAGAAGTAACACTGTCATATTAATGATAACATCTAATATGGAGACTTTCGTATGTTTTGTGTGGATAATATGTCTTTTAAAATTTGTATATGGGTATGCTTTGATATATGTGAGTAATATTGCAGGTGACTAATGTATAACACATGCATGCAGAGAATGTGGATTATATTCGACATGGAGTAGGACTTGGCTTTTGGAATACTTGACAGGCAGCAAGTCCACGCCAGACATCCCCAAGGCGTACTTTCACTCAAATAGGCGCAACTACGTTACACTTGCGCCAAATTTATTACTGCTGTGCTCCATTTTCATAAATTTGGCATAGGCGCACATAGCAACTCCCATCTAAGAACTAACCTCAAATACTCCAATCTAAGAACTAACCTCAAATACATTCCCCCTTTTGTGTTCTCTGCCCGATGAGAATGCAGACAGGATTCCTACTAAAGTTCCTCTAAACTGGAATCTTTTCTCCAAGGTCCTGCAAGGCAATCATTCTGAGGAGAAAGAGCACCCAGGCTTGCACTCTATGTGCCAGACAAAACTTTCTTTGGCAGTCACACAAGCACCCTCCCCCTCTCTATACTTCAAGCTAGCAGGGTCGGAGGGGGGTGGGATGTGTGGTGTTAATGGTGGGTGTGTGTGTGTGTGTGGGGGGGGGTTGTGCTATGGTCTCCAGAAGGATTGTACTACCCATATAGAGAACAACTCTATGAAAAGTTGCAGAAGCACTACAAACATATAGGAGAAAAAACATTTAGAAATTCCACTAGAAAACAATGTTTATGGTCATGTGTTAACTCTTAGCATAACAATTTACAATATTGTATATGAATATCTTGCCTAATTCAAGAATTAACTAGCATAATGCATGTAGTATCAGCGCTGGTTGGACAGTGTCAGACGTTGTAGAGAAGAGCCTCCAACAACCTACTGCCAGTTTATTCATACATTTCTAAGAGAAATAACAAAGGAATAGCACAATACAGTTATGGGTGCTCTGTATATATTAGTTTTTCCCAGAATAGCGGTTTGACAATTCTGGTGTTTTCTTGAAGATTTACCTAATGTTATTTATTAGAGTGGTTGTGGTTTGTGTAGGAGCTGTATAAGCACTGAAATTTGTATGTTGTTTTTCTTCTTCTCATGTATTGGACAAAAGCAGGAGTGAAACTTACAGAGAAGAGAAAGATAATTCATTTTGGATACAAAAAAACTGTATGAAAAAATGAATCTAAATTCAAAACGTGAACTGGTGGAAGCAATGGACATTAAAAAGGACCAATAGGCAAGCATAGTGGGAGAAACAACAATAAATAGAAAGGGTTAAATGACCATAATAGCCACACATGGGGAAAGAAGGTGTGGCAAGCACCAGAAGCAACACAGACATCATTTGATCCAAACAAAAGACATGTCAGATCAAACCACGTGTTGCCAGTCTCACCGATCTCCTGCCACCTGTCGCGGAAACGTCCGTGAGAGTTGGTATATAGATAAGAGCTGATGAATGATGGTGAACAGAAATAAATGACACTGACACAAACTGACCTTAATCTGCAATTCTGACTCCATAAAGACAATAAGTAACAATTAGGACACAGAGGCAAACAAACTCAGCAAACAGACAATTAACAGAATCCAAAGGAAAACATCAAACTTCAAGGCTAGAACTAAGGCCTTGAAGCACTTAAAAGAAAAAAAACAAGCTACATTGACATGGAGAAATCTAGGCTAGGAACAAGATATAAGGAAAGCTAAGGATTCTGGACACAAATGCACCGAGGTCACGCTATACCCAGCAATTAAAGAGCAGAAAGCATGATCATTTAAAGGAAGGGTAGCCAATCAAGGACTTATCCCCAATTAAACCAAGCAGAGCAAGGTCGGACCAGGGATCTGTTGTAAGGCAGTTACACAAACAATATTAGCAAACAGGAGAAGACAAGACAATAGGTAAAGTGCCTGCTGCTCGAATGAATTAAGAATTTTTATTTTACGGAAATAAACATATTTACTAACCTATAGAAGGCTGGCTTCAGATATTGTAAATCATAGATGAAAGGATTGCTTTAGTTTAGAAATAGCCCTTGCACGAAAATCTCTATAGGGTAACAGAAACGATGAATAATGAGAATTTCACACTTCTTATGACAGTCCTTTACCTGCAGCAGTGAGGAGCTGTGAATAGTCCTAGTTGTTATGTGGAACTGAACCCTGTATTGTAGGCAGTAGCATTTATTTTCCTACCTATACACCACTCCTCAATCTTCCTGCTTTGTAAATTCTCAGATGTCAGTGTCAGCACACACTATTAAAGGGGTTATCTAGAATTCGATTAATGGGTTTACTTTAATAAATTGTATTTTATTTTTTTACAGAAACAGCCCTATTCTTATGATTCAATGTAAATAAAACACCCATTTCCTTTAGGCCCTTTGTAAACAAGCAACAGAAAAACGTGAGTTTTAAAATGACCCACACATGGAGAGAGTCCATGTGAAGTCCATTTCTCCCACACACCCATTCATTTAAATTAATAAGTCTTGTGGTAAAAAATGGGCAAATATAGAACAAGTTACAATTTTCTCTCCATTGATCGTGCAGAAAATCCCACATTTGGATGTACCTATTCAATTGAATGAGTTATTGTTCAGACTGGGTGTTGCCTGTGATAAACCTATTGTTGATTACTCTGCACAGAGGGTGGGCGATGATGGGGTAAGAGAGGGAGTCTCCTCCACTATTCTCTAACCATATAGATGCCATCTAAGGAGTTAAACAGTTTGCTGTTAGAGTTGGTGCCAGCATTGCTTTCGCTAACCGTCACGTGCCTGCGGCGCCTGCTTCGGTCATAAAGTGGGTGGAGCAGGCACGTGACGTAGGAAGTTATGCTGCCAGTGCCCGCCCGCCGGCCCAGCCTCCTGCCTGCTATGCTCGTAAGTACAGGCTGCTGAATCGAACATATTCTATAGTTAAACATTGCCTGCAGTTACAGTAGATACGATTAGTACAATGAGCGGGGCCCAGTGCAATAGAATACAGTGACTGCACCGGGCCCCGCTGCCATTACAAAACTAGATGCCAGCCACCAGCCCCTCCTCCCTCCTCGCTGATACACACGCCGTCCGTGCTGTGCAGCATGCGGTCGGCGGTGTATGAGTGTAAACGGCAAAATATTCGTCCCATAAGACGCACTGCCATTTTCCTCCCACTTTGGGGGGGGAAAAGTGCGTCTTATAGGGCAAAAAATACGGTATATATTTGGCGAGGTAGTACCCATCGCCAGTGGCTACTGCCATATGGGCAGCCTGGACTCAGATCTCCAGTCTCGGCAACTCCCTATGGAATATAACTGATAGACACAGCATCTTTGGGATCCTCGTGGATGCACAGAAACTGTCTGAACATCACACTACTGCTACTTTACTTTTAACTCCCTCACACCACTTCTCACCACCTTCCTCACCTACCTGCTTCTAGTGGTTAAACATAATTTGTTAAAAAATGTTTTTGATATAAAGCAATATATACACTGTATCTTTCTCTACTTCTTTATATATATATATATATATATATATATATATATATATATATACAGTACAGACCAAAAGTTTGGACACACCTTCTCATTCAAAGAGTTTTCTTTATTTTCATGACTATGAAAATTGTAGATTCACACTGAAGGCATCAAAACTATGAATTAACACATGTGGAATTATATACATAACAAACAAGTGTGAAACAACAGAAAATATGTCATATTCTAGGTTCTTCAAAGTAGCCACCTTTTGCTTTGATTACTGCTTTGCACACTCTTGGCATTCTCTTGATGAGCTTCAAGAGGTAGTCCCCTGAAATGGTTTTCACTTCACAGGTGTGCCCTGTCAGGTTTAATAAGTGGGATTTCTTGCCTTATAAATGGGGTTGGGACCATCAGTGGCGTTGAGGAGAAGTCAGGTGGATACACAGCTGATAGTCCTACTGAATAGACTGTTAGAATTTGTATTATGGCAAGAAAAAAGCAGCTAAGTAAAGAAAAACGAGTGGCCATCCTTACTTTAAGAAATGCAGGTCAGTCAGTCAGCTGTAAAATTGGGAAAACTTTGAAAGTAAGGGCTATTTGACCATGAAGGAGAGTGATGGGGTGCTGCGCCAGATGACCTGGCCTCCACAGTCACTGGACCTGAACCCAATCGAGATGGTTTGGGGAGAGCTGGACCGCAGAGTGAAGGCAAAAGGGCCAACAAGTGCTAAGCATCTCTGGGAACTCCTTCAAGACTGTTGGAAGACCATTTCAGGGGACTACCTCTTGAAGCTCATCAAGAGAATGCCAAGAGTGTGCAAATCAGTAATCAAAGCAAAAGGTGGCTACTATGAAGAACCTAGAATATGACATATTTTCAGTTGTTTCCCACTTGTTTGTTATGTATATAATTCCACATGTGTTAATTCATAGTTTTGATGCCGTCATAGTCATGAAAATAAAGAAAACTCTTTGAATGAGAAGGTGTGTCCAAACTTTTGGTCTGTACTGTATATATATATACACTGCTCAAAAAAATAAAGGGAACACTTAAACAACACAATGTAACTCCAAGTCAATCACACTTCTGTGAAATCAAACTGTCCACTTAGGAAGCAACACTGAGTGACAATCAATTTCACATGCTGTTGTGCAAATGGGATAGACAACAGGTGGAAATTATAGGCAATTAGCTAGACACCCCCAATAAAGGAGTGGTTCTGCAGCTGGTGACCACAGACAACTTCTCAGTTCCTATGCTTCCTGGCTGATGTTTTGGTCACTTTTGAATGCTGGCGGTGCTTTCACTCTAGAGGTAGCATGAGACGGAGTCTACAACCCACACAAGTGGCTCAGGTAGTGCAGCTTATCCAGGATGGCACATCAATGCGAGCTGTGGCAAGAAGGTTTGCTGTGTCTGTCAGCGTAGTTTCCAGAGCATGGAGGCGCTACCAGGAGACAGGCCAGTACATCAGGAGACGTGGAGGAGGCCGTAGGAGGGCAACAACCCAGCAGCAGGACCGCTACCTCCGCCTTTGTGCTAGGAGGAACAGGAGGAGCACTGCCAGAACCCGGCAAAATGACCTCCAGCAGGCCACAAATGTGCATGTGTCTGCTCAAACGGTCAGAAACAGACTCCATGAGGGTGATATGAGGGCCCAACGTCCACAGGTGGGGGTTGTGCTTACAGCCCAACACCGTGCAGGACGTTTGGCATTTGCGAGAGAACACCAAGATTGCCAAATTCGCCACTGGCGCCCTGTGCTCTTCACAGATGAAAGCAGGTTCACACCGAGCACATGTGACAGATGTGACAGAGTCTGGAGACGCCGTGGAGAACGTTCTGCTGCCTGCAACATCCTCCAGCATGACCGGTTTGGCATTGGGTCAGTAATGGTGTGGGGTGGCATTTCTTTGGAGGCCGCACAGCCCTCCATGTGCTCGCCAGAGGTAGCCTGACTGCCATTAGGTACCGAGATGAGATCCTCAGACCCCTTGTGAGACCATATGCTGGTGCGGTTGGCCCTGGGTTCCTCCTAATGCAAGACAATGCTAGACCTTATGTGGCTGAAGTGTGTCAGCAGTTCCTGCAAGACGAAGGCATTGATGCTATGGACTGGCCCGGCTGTTCCCCAGACCTGAATCCAATTGAGCACATCTGGGACATCATGTCTCGCTCTATCCACCAACGTCATGTTGCACCACAGACTGTCCAGGAGTTGGCAGATGCTTTAGTCCAGGTCTGGGAGGAGATCCCTCAGGAGACCGTCCGCCACCTCATCAGGAGCATGCACAGGCGTTGTAGGGAGGTCATACAGGCACGTGGAGGCCACACACACTACTGAGCCTCATTTTGACTTGTTTTAAGGACATTACATCAAAGTTGGATCAGCCTGTAGTGTGTTTTTCCACTTTCATTTTGAGTGTGACTCCAAATCCAGACCTCCATGGGTTGAAAAATTTGATTTCCATTTTTAAATTTTTGTGTGATTTTGTTGTCAGCACATTCAACTATGTAAAGAACAAAGTATTTCAGAAGAATATTTAATTAATTCAGATCTAGGATGTGTTATTTTTGTGTTCCCTTTATTTTTTTGAGCAGTGTATATATATATATATATATATATATATATATATAATTAATATGACATTTTCTAATGATAAGGCTACTTTCACACTAGCGTTCGGGGCTCCGCTTGTGAGCTCCGTTTGAAGGCTCTCACAAGCCCCGAATGCATCCGGACTGCCCCAATGCATTCTGAGTGGATGCGGATCAGCTCAGAATGCATCAGTCTGGCAGCGTTCAGCCTCCGCTCCGCTCAGCAGGCGGACACCCGAACGCTGCTTGCAGCGTTCGGGTGTCCACCTGGCCGTGCGGAGGCAAACGGTTCCGTCCAGACTTACAATGTAAGTCAATGGGGACGGATCCATTTGAAGTTGACACAATATGGCTCTATTTTCAAACGGATCCGTCCCCCATTGACTTTCAATATAAAGTCTGGACGGATCCGTCTGAACAACTTTCACACTTAGAATTTTTTCTAAACTATAATGCAGAACGGATCCGTTCTGAACGGATCCAAAGGTCTGCATTATAGGAGCGGATCCGTCTGTGCAGACACCAGACGGATCCGCTCTGAACGCAAGTGTGAAAGTAGCCTTATACATCTACACTAGCAAATCTCAAAATAACAAGGAACGGTAGCTGTGTCACAAAGCATATTTTTGCTCTCACGTATAGTATATCAACTGACTGGCAGTCTGGAACTAAGCACCATTATTCAGCTTTTAAAAACCATTTTTTTCTTAGCTGTCAAACATTACTATTCATGAGGCTGTATTATATTAACTAACAAGTGCTGACACCAATATGTGTGAGTTCTACTTAGCCAGATCATCTGTGCTTTTCATTTTATATGCACTTAGCCGTATCATGGATACTGTATATTTCTTTGTATATTGCTATGTGGTTACAAGTGTCACTGCACCTAAAATTCCTAATGCAAAATGTGAACAAATGAAGTGATGGAAATCTAAATAATATTCATTTAACAAAAAGATTGTCATTTCTTAACCACAGTGCAACCAATTATATTTCTGCATATAGACATGCCACAGTTTTTTTTTTTACTCCCCCCCTATATATTTATTAAAAAAAACTAAAAACAACTACAATACCCTGTGTTTTTAAAAAGAATGAAAAAAGACAAAAAAAACGAATGAACAAAACACTAGTAGCAAAAAAACAACAAATAAAACGCTTATGTGCTCAAATGCTGCAAAAAATGCCACTAAAATGAAAAAATGCTGAAAAATTCCACCAAAAACCCTCACACACAGACATAATTGTTGTTACCCTTCCGTTAAAGAAAGAAAAACCCACAACAGTCACTGAAATAACGTTGAACTGACAAAAGTTATAATAAATACAAATTTACTGAAAATCAAATAATGAAAATCAGACATTGCTTTTGAATTGTGGTTCAACACAATAATTTATAAAACAAAATAATGAAACTGGCTTGGATAAAAATTATAGTACCATTAACTTAATATTTTGTTGCACAACCACAGTAGGTACAATGTTCTTTTCTTTATATGCTTCATTTTTGCATATGTAAACATAGATCTGATTTGACTTATAAAAATGCTTCAGTTTTGTCTCATTTGTCCAAAGGACATTCTCCCAGAAGCTTTGTGGCTTCTCAATATTCATTTTGTCAAATTCCAGTCTCACATTTTAATGAATTGCTTTCAACAGCGGTTTCCTCCTCAGTCATCTGACAGCAATGGATACACCATGTACCTTGAGGTTCGCCTCTAATCTATTTGGAAGTTGTTCTGGGCTCCTTAGTTACTATTGGTTTTATCGGTCTCTTCACGTTGTCATCAATTTTCCTCTTGCGGCCATGTCCAGGGAGGTTGGCTACAGTCCCGTGGACATTAAACTTCTGAATAATATGTGCAACTGTAGTAACAGGAACATCAAGCTACTTGGAGATGGTCTTATAGCCTATACCTTTGATAAGTTTGTTTATAATTTTCTTTCTAATCTCCTGAGACAACTCTATCCTTAGCTTTCTTTGATCCATGTTCAGTGTGGTACACACCATGATACCAAATAGCACACTGACTACTTTTTGCCCTTTAAATAAATAGACTAACTGGTTACAAGTTTAAAGACACCTGTGATGCTAATCACCTTAATTTAACATGTCCTTATGTTCAAATTATATTCAATCTTTCTAAGGGTACCGTCATTTTGTCCAGGTCAGTTTCATTAATTTGTTTTATAAATTATTCTATTATTCTGAACCACAATTCAAAAGCAATGTTTGATTTTTATTAGCTGATCTTTAGAATTTTTATTTATTTATTTATTTATTACTTGTCGGTTTCAAGTTATTCAGACTTGATGTTTTCACTGCCCGGCAGTCAAAGTACAGAGGGCAAAGCAGTTACAGAGAGAGCAGAGCCTCTAGGTGTAACAGTAATGCTCCTGTTGATCCTCAAGGCTCATTTGCATGCATTAAAACTTCTTTTTTCTCAGCAATGCAGACATATATGAACATGGGACCAACACCAATACCTTCAGCCGACAAGCGCACATGTAACAGGTCAGCCAGTTTCATAGGTACAAATCTGCTGACAGATGCTCTTTAACAAAAGTCCAATCAGAATTAGAAAATAAAAACAGGAGACAGTACGCTGCCCACAAGGGTGCAATTTATATTTTAACCTCTTGGGGACATAGGGCGTACAGGTACGCCCTGATGTCCCGATACTTAAGGACACAGGGCGTACCTGTACGCCCTGTGTATTTCCGATCACCGCCCGCCGAAGTGAAATCAATCAGCAGACACCCTGGGTCAATGCCAAGGGGGGTCCTGTATCGGCGATCGCTGCGGATTAACCCCTTCTATGCCGCTGACCGCGGCATAGAAGGGGTTTGTGTTTGAGTGAGCGCGTCGAGTCCCCGCACTGCTGTGGCGGGGACTCGATGTGTCAGAAGGCAGACTGATGCCGTGCAGAGGCTGCCCAATGCCTTGCATGGCATCGGGACCTGCCTTCTACGGAAGCCGAGGAGATACAGCCTCAGGCTGGGTCTTTTAGGTAACCTGTTAGTGTATGACTCAGTGTCATACACTTACAGGCAATGCATTACAATACAGATGTATTGTAATGCATTGCAGAGGGGATCAGACCCCCAAAAAGGAACATCAGAAATAAAGTAAAGAGAAAAAAAAGTAAATAAAAAGTGTTTTTAATAAAATTAATAAAGTAAAAAAGAAAAGAAAACACCCCTTTCCCCTTATTTTATAATAAAAAACTGAAAATAAACCCACACATATTAGGTATCGCCACGTCAGTAATGACCAGCTCTATTAATATATCACATGATCCACCCTGTCCGATAAATACCATAAAAAAAATAATTTAAACGGTGTAAAAAAAAAAGCTATTTTTGTCACCTTACATTACAAAAAGTGCAACACCAAGTGATCAAAAAGGCATATGCCCCCCAAAATAGTACCAATCTAACCGTCACCTCATCCCGCAAAAAATGAGCCCCTACCTAAGACAATCGCCCAAAAAAAAAAAAAACTATGGCTCAGAATATGGAGACACTAAAACATCATTTTTTGGGTTTAAAAAATGCTGGTATTGTGTAAAACTTAAGTAAATAAAAAAAAGTATACATATTAGGTAAAAATCATACCCTATCTAAGATAATTGCACAAAAACTGAAAAAACTATGGCTCTCAGACTATGGAGACACTAAAACATGATTTTTTTGTTTCAAAAATGAAATCATAAATAAAAAAAATGTAGACATATTAGGTATCTCCGCATCCGTAATAACCTTTTCTATAAAAATGTCACATGACCTAACCCCTCAGGTAAATACTGTAAAAAAAAACGGTGTAAAAAAAGCCATTTTTTGTCACCTTACATCGCAAAAAGTGTAATAGCAAGCAATCAAAAAGAAATACGCACCCCAAAATAGGGGCAATCAAACAGTCATCTCATCCATAAAAAAATGAGCCCCTACACAAGACAGTCGCCCAAAAAATAAATAAAACTATGGCTTTCAGAATGTGCTTTATTATGTAAAACTGAAAACTGAAACAAACAACCAAAAAAAGTTGTCATATTTGGTATTGTCGCGTATGTGACAACCTGCTCTATAAAAATACCACATAATCTAACCTGTCAGATGAATGTTGTAAATAACAAAAAATTAAAATGGTGCCAAAACGGCTATTTCTTGTTACCTTGCCTCACAAAAAGTGTAATATAGAGCAGTGTTTCCCAACCAGCGTGCCTCCAGCTGTTGCAAAACTACAACTCCCAGCATGCCCGCACAGCCAAAGGCTGTCCGGGCATGCTGGGAGTTGTAGTTTTGCAACAGCTGGAGGCACGCTGGTTGGGAAACACTAATATAGAGCAATCAAAAATCATATGTACCCTAAAATAGTACCAACAAAACTGCCACCTTATCCCGTAGTTTCAAAAATGGGGTCACTTTTTTGGAGTTTCTACTCTAGGGGTGCATCAGGGGGCTTCAAATGGGACATGGTGTCAAAAAACCAGTCCAGCAAAATCTGCCTTCCAAAAACCGTATGCCGTTCCTTTCCTTCTGCATCCTGCCGTGTGTCTGTACAGCAGTTTACAACAACATATGGGGTGTTTCTGTAAACTACTGTAGCATTCTGTACACTACAGAATCATGGCCATAAATATTGAGTTTTGTTTGGCTATTATCCCTTGCTTTGTAACTGGAAAAAATTTATTCAAATGAAAAATCTGCCAAAAAAGTGAAATTTCAAAATTTTCCATCTATTTTCCATAAATTCTAACACCTAAAGGGTTAACAAAGTTTGTAAAATCTGTTTTTAATACCTTGAGGGGTGTAGTTTGTAAAATGGGGTCATTTTTGGGTGGTTTCTATTATGTAAGCATCACAAAGTGACTTCAGACCTGAACTGGTCCTGAAAAAGTGGGTTTTAGAAATTTTCTGAAAAATTTCAAGATTTGCTTCTAAACTTCTAAGCCTTGTAACGTCCCCCCCAAAAAAATGGCATTCACAAAATGATCCAAACATGAAGTAGACATATGGGGAATGTAAAGTAATAACTATTTTCGGAGGTATTACTATAGTCCTGATCAAAAGTTTAAGACCACTTGAAAAATGGCAACAAATCATATTTAGCATGGCTGGATCTTAACAAGGTTCCAAGTAGAGCTTCAACATGCAACAAGAAGAAATGGGAGTGAAAAAAAACATTTTTTGAGCATTCAATTTTATGAAAACAACGAATAAACTGAAACAGGCTGTTTTTCAGCTAAAAAAAAACCTAAACCCCCCCAAAACAGAAATCCAACTTCCAAACATGAACTCAGTAATGAGTAGCTCTGCCGTTATTGTTTATCACTTCAAAAATTTGTTTCGGCATGGTTGATGCAAGCGTTTCCATGAGGTGAGTGGGAACATTTCTCCAAGTGGTGAAGACGGCCGCACGAAGGCCATCTACTGTCTGGAACTGTTGTCCATTTTTGTAAACTTCCCTTGCCATCCATCCCCAAAGGTCTCAATTGGATTTAGATCAGGGGAACACGCAGGATGGGCCAAAAGAGGGATGTTGTTCTCCTGGAAGAAGTCCCTTGTCCTGCGGGCATTGTGTACTGTAGCATTGTCCTTTTGAAAAACCCAGTCGTTACCACACAGACAAGGGCCCTCAGTCATGAGGAATGCTCTCTGCAACATCTGGACATAGCCAGCGGCCGTTTGACGCCCCTGCACTTCCTGAAGCTCCATTGTTCCACTGAAGGAAAAAGCACCCCAGACCATTATGGCGCCACTTCCACTGTGGCGAGTAGAAAACATCTCAGGTGGGATCTGCTTGTCATGCCAGTAACGTTGGAAACCATCAGGACCATCAAGGTAAAAAAAATTCTCATCAGAGAATAAAACTTTCTTCCACCTTTGAATGTCCCATGTTTGGTGCTCTCTTGCAAAGTCCAAACGAGCAGTTCTGTGGCGTTCAAGGAGACGAGGTCTTTGAAGACGTTTTTTGTTTTTGAAGCCCTTCAGTCTCAGATGCCGTCTGATGGTTATGGCGCTGCAGTCAGCACCAGTAAGGGCCTTAATTTGGGTCGAGGATCGTCCAGTGTCTTGACGGACAGCCAATTGGATCCTCTGGCTCAGTGCTGGTGAAATTTTTTTGGGTCTTCCACTTGACTTTTTTGTTCCATTACCCTCAGGATCATTTAAGAAATTCCAAATGACTGTCTTACTGCGTCCCACCTCAGCAGCGATGGCGCACTGTGAGCTACCCTGCTTATGCAGTTCAACAACCCGACCACGTTCAAAAAGGGAGAGTTTTTTTTGCCTTTGCCATCACAACGTGTGACTACCTGACAGAAAATGACAATGAATCCACATCTTTGCACAGATTTGGCCTTTTAAAGGCATGTGGTCCTAAACTTTTGATCAGCTGAAAAATAGCCTGTTTCAGTTTATTCGACGTTTTCATTAAATTGAATGCTCAAAAAATGTTTTGTCTCACTCCCATTTCTTCTTGTTGCATGTTGAAGCTCTACTTGGAACCTTGTTAAGATCCAGCCATGCTAATTATGATTTTTTGCAATTTTTCAAGTGGTCTTAAACTTTTGATAGGGACTGTATCTATTATAAAAGTAGAGTAATTGAAACTTGAAAATTTGCTAATTTTTCCCAATTTCTGGTAAATTTGGAATTTTTTAATTAAAATTTTTTTATTTTTTTTTACTCAATTTTACCACTGTCATGAAGTACAATATGTGACGAGAAAACAATCTCAGAATGGCCTGGATAAGTAAAAGCGTTTTAAAGTTATCACCACATAAAGTGACACGTCAGATTTGCAAAAAATGGTCTGGTCCGTAAGGTGTTAGTTTGACTATTATTTTACACTAGTATAAGGACCCGACTTCACACCAGTATATTTGAGCTATTTCATTTAACCCTTTCAGGACTGGGCCATTTTTCATTTTGCGTTTTCGTTTTTGATTCATTCCTTGCCTTCCCATAGTCCTAACTTATTTTTACGTTCACATAGCCTTATGAGGGCTTATTTTTTGAGGGACAAGTTGTACTTTCTAATGGCGCCATTTGCGGTTGCATACCATGTAGTGGGAAGCGGAAAAAAATATCTAAATGGGGTAGAATTGAGAAAAACACAATTCTGATAAAGTTTTTTAATTTTTTTATTACACTATACACTATGCGGTAAAATTGACCTGTTATCTTCATTCTCCAGGTCAGTACAGTTCCAACGATACCACGCTTGTATAATCTTTCTTGCATTTTAATACTGAAAAAAAAAATACATTTTATAACCATATTCTGATCCCTATACATTTTTTGTAGATATGTGTAAGGGGCTGTGTAAGGGCTAATTTTTTTGCGGGACGATCTGTTCTTTTCAGTGATACCAATTTGAAGTGTGTGTGACTTTTTGATCACTTTTAACCACCTCAGCCCCCATAGCTTAAACACCCTGAAAGACCAGGCCACTTTTTACACTTCTGACCTACCCTACTTTCACCGTTTATTGCTCGGTCATGCAACTTACCACCCAAATGAATTTTACCTCCTTTTCTTCTCACTAATAGAGCTTTCATTTGGTGGTATTTCATTGCTGCTGACATTTTTACTTTTTTTGTTATTAATCGAAATTTAACGATTTGTTTGCAAAAAAATGAAATTTTTCACTTTCAGTTGTAAAATTTTGCAAAAAAACCGAGATCCATATACAAATTTTGCTCGAAATTTATTGTTCTACATGTCTTTGATAAAAAAAAAATGTTTGGGTAAAAAAAAAAAATGGTTTGGGTAAAAGTTATAGCGTTTACAAACTATGGTACAAAAATGTGAATTTCCGCTTTTTGAAGCAGCTCTGACTTTCTGAGCACCTGTCATGTTTCCTGAGGTTCTACAATGCCCAGACAGTACAAACACCCCACAAATGACCCCATTTCGGAAAGTACACACCCTAAGGTATTCGCTGATGGGCATAGTGAGTTCATAGAACTTTTTATTTTTTGTCACAAGTTAGCGGAAAATGATGATTTTTTATATTTTATTTTTTTTCTTACAAAGTCTCATATTCCACTAACTTGTGACAAAAAATAAAAACTTCCATGAACTCACTATGCCCATCAGCGAATACCTTGGGGTGTCTTCTTTCCAAAATGGGGTCACTTGTGGGGTAGTTATACTGCCCTGGCATTCTAGGGGCCCAAATGTGTGGTAAGGAGTTTGAAATCAAATTCTGTAAAAAATGGCCGGTGAAATCCGAAAGGTGCTCTTTGGAATGTAGGCCCCTTTGCCCACCTAGGCTGCAAAAAAGTGTCACACATGTGGTATCTCCGTATTCAGGAGAAGTTGGGCAATGTGTTTTGGGGTGTCATTTTACATATACCCATGCTGGGTGAGAGAAATATCTTGGCAAAAGACAACTTTGTATAAACAAATGGGAAAAGTTGTCTTTTGCCAAGATATTTCTCTCACCCAGCATGGGTATATGTAAAATGACACCCCAAAACACATTCCCCAACTTCTCCTGAATAGGGAGATACCACATGTGTGACACTTTTTTGCAGCTCAGGTGGACAAAGGGGCCCACATTCCAAAGAGCACCTTTCGGATTTCACTGGTCATTTTTTACAGAATTTGATTTCAAACTCCTTACCACACATTTGGGCGCCTAGAATGCCAGGGCAGTATAACTACCCCACAAGTGACCCCATTTTGGAAAGAAGACACCCCAAGGTATTCGCTGATGGGCATAGTGAGTTCATGGAAGTTTTTATTTTTTGTCACAAGTTAGTGGAATATGAGACTTTGTAAGAAAAAAAAAATATCATAATTTTCCACTAACTTGTGACAAAAAATAAAAAATTCTAGGAACTCGCCATGCCCCTCACGGAATACCTTGGGGTGTCTTCTTTCCAAAATGGGGTCACTTGTGGGGTAGTTATACTGCCCTGGTATTCTAGGGGCCCAAATGTGTGGTAAGGAGTTTGAAATCAAATTCTGTAAAAAATGGCCAGTGAAATCCGAAAGGTGCTCTTTGGAATGTGGGCCCCTTTGCCCACCTAGGCTGCAAAAAAGTGTCACTCATGTGGTATCTCCGTATTCAGGAGAAGTTGGGGAATGTGTTTTGGGGCGTCATTTTACATATACCCATGCTGGGTGAGATAAATATCTTGGTCAAATGCCAACTTTGTATAAAAAAATGGGAAAAGTTGTCTTTTGCCAAGATATTTCTCTCACCCAGCATGGGTATATGTAAAATGACACCCCAAAACACATTCCCCAACTTCTCCTGAATACGGAGATACCACATGTGTGACACTTTTTTACAGCCTAGGTGGGCAAAGGGGCCCACATTCCAAAGAGCACCTTTCGGATTTCACTGGCCATTTTTTACAGAATTTGATTTCAAACTCCTTACCACACATTTGGGCCCCTAGAATGCCAGGGCAGTATAACTACCCCACAATTGACCCCATTTTGGAAAGAAGACACCCCAAGGTATTCGCTGATGGGCATAGTGAGTTCATGGAAGTTTTTATTTTTTGTCACAAGTTAGTGGAATATGAGACTTTGTAAGAAAAAAAAAAAAAATCATCATTTTCCACTAACTTGTGACAAAAAATAAAAAATTCTATGAACTCGCTATGCCCATCAGCAAATACCTTGGGGTGTCTTCTTTCCAAAATGGGGTCACTTGTGGGGTAGTTATACTGCCCTGGCATTCTAGGGGCCCAAATGTGTGGTAAGTAGGTAAATGACCTGTGAAATCCGAAAGGTGCTCTTTGGAATGTGGGCCCCTTTGCCCACCTAGGCTGCAAAAAAGTGTCACACATGTGGTATCTCCGTATTCAGGAGAAGTTGGGGAATGTGTTTTGGGGTGTCATTTTACATATACCCATGCTGGGTGAGAGAAATATCTTGGCAAAAGACAACTTTTCCCATTTTTTTATACAAAGTTGGCATTTGACCAAGATATTTATCTCACCCAGCATGGGTATATGTAAAATGACACCCCAAAACACATTCCCCAACTTCTCCTGAATACGGAGATACCACATGTGTGACACTTTTTTGCAGCCTAGGTGGGCAAAGGTGCCCAAATTCCTTTTAGGAGGGCATTTTTAGACATTTGGATACCAGACTTCTTCTCACGCTTTGGGGCCCCTAAAATGCCAGGGCAGTATAAATACCCCACATGTGACTCCATTTTGGAAAGAAGACACCCCAAGGTATTCAATGAGGGGCATGGCGAGTTCATAGAAAAAAAAAATTTTGGCACAAGTTAGCGGAAATTGATTTTTTGGATTTTTTTCTCACAAAGTCTCCCTTTCCGCTAACTTGGGACAAAAATTTCAATCTTTCATGGACTCAATATGCCCCTCAGCGAATACCTTGGGGTGTCTTCTTTCCAAAATGGTGTTATTTGTGGGGTGTTTGTACTGCCCTGGCATTTGAGGGCCTCCGCAATCATTACATGTATGCCCAGCATTAGGAGTTTCTGCTATTCTCCTTATATTGAGCATACGGGTAATGAGATATTTTTTTTTCGTTCAGCCTCTGGGCTGAAAGAAAAAAATGAACGGCACAGATTTCTTCATTCGCATCGATCAACGTGGATGAAAAAATCTCTGCCAAAAAAAAAAAGGAGGGGAAAGGCGTCTGCCAGGACATAGGAGCTCCGCCCAACATCCATACCCACTTAGCTCGTATGCCCTGGCAAACCAGATTTCTCCATTCACATCAATCGATGTGGATGAATAAATCATTGCCGGGATTTTTTATTATTTTTTTTATATACAAAGTGTTTGCCAAAGTATATGAACACCTCCTCAGCTCATATGCCTCGGCAAACGTATCTTTTACTGCAGAGGAGAAATCTCGTCTTGCAGCGCCGCATACACCGACTTGCATGTAATCTGACAGCAGCGCAATGCTTCTGTCAGAATGCACATTAGTGCTGCAGCTAGTCGATCGGTTGGTCCACCTGGAAGGTAAAAAAAAAAAAAAAAAGAAAACCAGGCCGCAACACAATAATTTTATTAACTTTGGAAGAGAACATATAAACTTTAACTTTTTGAACTGAACATTAACCTTTTTGCTTACTGGTGTTTTTTTTTAATTTTTTATTTTTACCTTTATAGAACAAACCTCTCCTTCCCTATGGGTCAATGTGCAAAGCGCAAATCGCCCAAAGATGTGGCGAAGTACGTTATGCACTTTGTCCCATGTGAAAGGAGACGTTTGCAGCAGCTGTGAGTGAATGGGCCCTAATAGCCCTGTGTGCCTGTCCTGGTGAGATGTGATCCCTATGCTAGGTGTACCTGTGTGTGGTACTTCCGGAAACACTCTCCTAAGCATAGGGCAGGGTGGTCAGGACAGTCAGGACAGAAATAGCGGGTGTCACGCCTTATTCCACTCCTGCTACAGACACGACATCTTTTTCGGGGTGACGGTTGGGTTGAGGTACCAGCAACGACATTGGGGAAATGTCGCTCGTGTAGACGGCTAACTACACTGGTGGATGGGGCCACGGAACCTTCTGGATACAGGAGGTTCTCGATGATCTCTTCCTGGAATTTGAGGAAGGATCGTGTTCTCCCAGCCTTACTGTAGAGAACAAAACTATTATACAGAGCCAATTGAATCAAATATACAGACACCTTCTTATACCAGCGTCTGGTTCTGTGGGAAACTAAATACGGAGACAACATCTGGTCATTGAAGTCCACCCCTCCCATGAGCAAATTATAGTCGTGGACTGAGAGGGGCTTTTCAATGACACGGGTTGCTCGCTCAATTTGGATTGTCGTGTCTGCGTGAATGGAGGAGAGCATGTAAACGTCACTCTTGTCTCTCCATTTCACCGCGAGCAGTTCTTCGTTACACAAGGCAGCCCTCTCCCCCCTTGCAAGACGGGTGGTAACGAGCCGTTGGGGGAAGCCCCGGCGACTAGGTCGCACGGTGCCACAGGCGCAAATCCGTTCTAGAAACAAATGCCTAAAGAGGGCCACACTTGTGTAGAAATTGTCCACATAAAGATGGTACCCCTTGCCGAATAAGGGTGACACCAAGTCCCAGACTGTCTTCCCACTGCTCCCCAAGTAGTCAGGGCAACCGACCGGCTCCAGGGTCTGATCTTTTCCCTCATAGACACGAAATTTGTGGGTATAGCCTGTGGCCCTTTCACAGAGCTTATACAATTTGACCCCATACCGGGCACGCTTGCTTGGGATGTATTGTTTGAAGCCAAGGCGCCCGGTAAAATGTATTAGGGACTCGTCTATGCAGATGTTTTGCTCGGGGGTATACAAATCTGCAAATTTCTGGTTGAAATGGTCTATGAGGGGCCGAATTTTGTGGAGCCGGTCAAAAGCTGGGTGGCCTCTGGGACGGGAGGTGGTGTTGTCGCTAAAATGCAGGAAACGCAGGATGGTCTCAAATCGTGTCCTGGACATAGCAGCAGAGAACATGGGCATGTGATGAATTGGGTTCGTGGACCAATATGACCGCAATTCATGCTTTTTAGTTAGAGCCATGTTGAGGAGAAGGCCCAGAAAAATTTTAATTTCGGAAACTTGGACTGGTTTCCACCGGAAAGGCTGGGCATAAAAGCTTCCCGGGTTTGCGGTTATAAATTGTGTGGCATACCGATTTGTTTCTGCCACAACTAAGTCTAAGAGCTCCGCAGTCAAGAACAGCTCAAAAAATGCCAGGGCCGAACCGATATGAGCCGTCTCAACCCGCACTCCAGACTGGGCGGTGAAAGGGGGAACTAATGGTGCGGCTGAAGTTGGTGACTGCCAATCAGGGTTTGCCAGCACCTCAGGGATTCTAGGGGCTCTACGGGCCTGTCTGTGCGGTGGCTGCGACGGGGTAACTACTGCACGTGCCACCGTACCAGCTTCAACTGCCCTTCTGGTGCTCGCTACTTCACCATGTTGTACGGCAGTGCTGGTACTAGGTCCAGGAAGGGCTGCGCTGCTGGTGTATGCCTCACCACGTGATCCGGCAGCGACAGCCCCACTCTGCTGCTCTTGAAGCGGATCCTGCGCAACCTGTGGTCTAGCGACACGGGGCCGGGTACGCCTGGTGCTATCAGGGACCTCAGCCTCCTCGTCCGAACTTTGGGTCAGAGAGCCACTGCTTTCTACAGGTTCATATTCTGACCCGCTAGATTCGTCAGATGAGGGTTCCCACTCCTCATCCGACTGGGTCAGAATCCTGTAGGCCTCTTCAGAAGAATACCCCCTGTTTGACATTTTGGACTACTAAATTTAGGGGTATTCCCTGAGACTACCCAAGAAAAAAAGCAAGCCTGTCTTACAAAGGGGAGGCTAGCGAAGTACCGGAGGCCGCTGCGGTTGATAAAAAATATCAAAACAGATTTTTTTTATCGCCGCAGTGCGTGTAAAGTGAATGTGCAGTGATCAAAAAATATATATTTTTTGTCACTGCGGCGGGGCGGGCGTGGGTGAACGCACGTGTGGGCGACCGATCAGGCCTGATCGGGCAAACACTGCGTTTTGGGTGGAGGGCGAGCTAAGGTGACACTAATACAATTATAGATCTGACCGTGATCAGTTTTGATCACTTACAGATACTATAAAAGTACAAATGCTGATTAGCGATACGCTAAACAGCGAATAAGTGACTGCGGTGCGGTGGGCTGGGCGCTAACTCACGCTAAACTACCTAACCAAGGGGCCTAAACTATCCTAAAACCTAACAGTCAATACCAGTGAAAAAAAAAAAGTGTCAGTTTACACTGATCACTTTTTTTCCTTTCACTAGTGATTGACAGGGGCGATCAAAGGGGTGATCAAAGGGTTAATTGGGGTGCAGGGGGGTGATCTAGGGCTAAAGTGTACTGTTGGTGCTACTCACAGTTCAGTCTGCTCCTCTGCTGGATCCAACCGACGAAAAGGACCAGCAGAGGAGCAGACAAGCCATATAACAGATCATATTTACTAATATGATCTGTTATACGGCTTGTGATTCGTTTTTTTGAAAATCGCCAGCCTGCCAGCCAATGATCGTTGCTGGCAGTCTGGTGACGAAATTGTTCTTTAACTTTTGCCGGCCCGCGATGCGCATGCGCGGGCCGGCTCTGACCGAAATCTCGCGTCTCGCGAGATGACGCACGGATGCGTCCAGGAGGAATGAATCAACCACCTTCCGGACGCATCCGTGCGTTAGGCGGTCGGGAGGTGGTTAATAAAAAATGGGACCTCCACAGCAGGCCCATCCCCTTAACTTTGACCCTCACAGCAGCCTGTCCCTTTAACACTGAGTTTCACAGCACCCTACTCCCTTGACAGTGACCTCCTCAGAGGTCCTCCCTCTTAACAGTGACCTCCACAGTAGCTCGCTGCCTTAACAGTGACCTCACAGTGCCCTGCTGCCTTAACAGTGACCTCGACAGCAGTTGCCCCTTTAATAGTGGCCCCTGCCCCCCTTAACAGTGACCTCCACAGCGCCCTGCCCCTTTAACAGTAACATCCACAGTGCCCTCCCCTTTATCAGTGACCACCACAGTGCCTGCCCCTTTAACAGTGACCTCCACAGTGCCCACCCCTTTAACAGTGACCTCCACAATGCCCTCCTCTTTAAAAGCGACCTCCACAGTGCCCGCCCCTTTAACAGTGACCTCCACAGTGCCCGCCCCTTTAAAAGCAACCTCCACAGTGCCCGGCTCTTTAACAGTGACCTCCACAGTGCCCGTCCCTTTATCAGTGACCTCCACAGTGCCCACCCCCTTAACAGTGACCTCCACAGTGCCCGCCTCTTTAACAGTGACCTCCACAGTGCCTGCCCCTTTAACAGTGACCTCCACAGTGCCCTCCCCTTTATCAGTGACCACCATAGTGCACGCCCCTTTAACAGTGACCTCCACAGTGCCCGCATCTTTAACAGTGACCTCCACAGCGCCCGTCCCTTTATTGCTAGGGCTACACGACGACTAGTGTCGTGCAACATTTTGTCTCAACAATTTTTATAATGATAGGCTATGGTGTCGCACTGCGACATGCGACATGCTGCGACTGCGACACAACAGTCGCAAAAAATCCATCCAAGATGGATGCATGTAGCAGGGTAGTTGTGACCTATGTGTCGTGCGACTTTATGTCGTCCTGTAGCCCTAGCCTAAAGCTGATCTACAGCAGTGAAGAAAAATGGCTGTGTTGTTATGGAAACCTGGAGTAAAACTGTGTGTATGGCAGTTGGTATTTGTTTGAAATCTCTTTTTTATTAGACATAGGTCATAGTTGAGTGCACAATTACAATGTTGAGTGCGTCACATCATAAAAAGTCAAAGTGAATATCTTCGAAGGCATAGCCTAACAATACAAGCTAGGACGGATGACCACTCATCTTGGACACAGGGGCCCATCAGGTGAATGACCTTACAGAGTGAACATACTGAGGACATAGAACGTATAAAAGAGGAAAAAGAATAAACAACAAACTAATACTAACAGCCCTGTTGTTGTGTCGCCCTGGTTTGGCAGCTACAGTCCGTTCAGGAATATCAATTTGTTCATAGCAGCGCACGTTCTCGGAAGCGCTGGTGTGTATGGTCCATGACCACTGTACCCCTAAGGAGGAACATGGGGAGGGGGGGAGGTGGAGAGAAGGAGGGGAAGAGGGAGGGGAGGGGGGAGTGAACGGGGTAGGCGAGGGGGGGGAGGTCTAGGAGACCCTAAAAAATATCCTCCAATGCATATCTCTAGCTGGTTCCTGAGGACAGAGGGTCAGAGAGGCTTGCTCTGTAGTTCAGCCAGGGCTGCCAGAGTAGCAGGTAGCGGTCTCTACTGTGGTATGTCCAGCCTATCAATTCCTCCATTTGACACATCTGGTGAACCCTGTCATGCCACATATCCAAGGTCGGAGGGTCCACCGATCTCCATTTCAAGGGAATTAGAGGTTTTGCAGCCATAAGTAAGTGGGTGATTAGATTGTTCTTCCCTGGGCAAATATTTGGTGTGGGCAGCCAGAGTAGGACTAACTGGGCTGTGAGTTTCAGGGTCGTGGAGCAGACCTTGTTTATAGTTCGCTCTACCCCTTCCCAAAATTGGCGAATGGCCGAGCAGAACCACCAAGATGTGGGAGATGGACCCATTAGCGGCATTACATCTCCAACAGAGGTCTGTGGGGAGGAGATTGATTTTATAAAGGTACTCGGGAGTTCTATACCATCTAAACGCCACCTTCACAGAGTTCTCTTGTATTTTTATACATTTGGAGAAACCGTGTGAGCACCTTTGGACCCACTTTTTGCTATTATCATCTGGCGTGAGATGTAGGTCTCTCTCCCAGTCAGCCACCCATGGTGGCATATTTGAGTCTCTTTCACAGAGTATTTGCCTATACAGGGAGTGCAGAATTATTAGGCAAGTTGTATTTTTGAGGATTAATTTTATTATTGAACAACAACCATGTTCTCAATGAACCCAAAAAACTCATTAATATCAAAGCTGAATATTTTTGGAAGTAGTTTTTACTTTGTTTTTAGTTTTAGCTATTTTAGGGGGATATCTGTGTGTGCAGGTGACTATTACTGTGCATAATTATTAGGCAACTTAACAAAAAACAAATATATACCCATTTAAATTATTTATTTTTACCAGTGAAACCAATATAACATCTCAACATTCACAAATATACATTTCTGACATTCAAAAACAAAACAAAAACAAATCAGTGACCAATATAGCCACCTTTCTTTGCAAGGACACTCAAAAGCCTGCCATCCATGGATTCTGTCAGTGTTTTGATCTGTTCACCATCAACATTGCGTGCAGCTGCAACCACAACCTCCCAGACACTGTTCAGAGAGGTGTACTGTTTTCCCTCCTTGTAAATCTCACATTTGATGATGGACCACAGGTTCTCAATGGGGTTCAGATCAGGTGAACAAGGAGGCCATGTCATTAGATTTTCTTCTTTTATACCCTTTCTTGCCAGCCACGCTGTGGAGTACTTGGACGCGTGTGATGGAGCATTGTCCTGCATGAAAATCATGTTTTTCTTGAAGGATGCAGACTTCTTCCTGTACCACTGCTTGAAGAAGGTGTCTTCCAGAAACTGGCAGTAGGACTGGGAGTTGAGCTTGACTCCATCCTCAACCCGAAAAGGCCCCACAAGCTCATCTTTGATGATACCAGCCCAAACCAGTACTCCACCTCCACCTTGCTGGCTCTGAGTCGGACTGGAGCTCTCTGCCCTTTACCAATCCAGCCACGGGCCCATCCATCTGGCCCATCAAGACTCACTCTCATTTCATCAGTCCATAAAACCTTAGAAAAATCAGTCTTGAGATATTTCTTGGCCCAGTCTTGACGTTTCAGCTTGTGTGTCTTGTTCAGTGGTGGTCGTCTTTCAGCCTTTCTTACCTTGGCCATGTCTCTGAGTATTGCACACCTTGTGCTTTTGGGCACTCCAGTGATGTTGCAGCTCTGAAATATGGCCAAACTGGTGGCAAGTGGCATCTTGGCAGCTGCACGCTTGACTTTTCTCAGTTCATGGGCAGTTATTTTGCGCCTTGGTTTTTCCACACGCTTCTTGCGACCCTGTTGACTATTTTGAATGAAACGCTTGATTGTTCGATGATCACGCTTCAGAAGCTTTGCAATTTTAAGAGTGCTGCATCCCTCTGCAAGATATCTCACTATTTTTGACTTTTCTGAGCCTGTCAAGTCCTTCTTTTGACCCATTTTGCCAAAGGAAAGGAAGTTGCCTAATAATTATGCACACCTAATATAGGGTGTTGATGTCATTAGACCACACCCCTTCTCATTACAGAGATGCACATCACCTAATATGCTTAATTGGTAGTAGGCTTTCGAGCCTATACAGCTTGGAGTAAGACAACATGCATAAAGAGGATGATGTGGTCAAAATACTCATTTGCCTAATAATTCTGCACTCCCTGTATATGTGGGTGGTGCACTTGTGGGGCAGAGTTGGCAGTAGTGTGAAGTTTTCTAACCACGTCGCATCTGGTAATGGAACAAACTTAGAGGTCTTAAACTGTCTGCAAACGTTTTCGAAGTCATTCCCTTGAATAAAGTTCTTCCCAGGGTCTGGTCTTCCAGAAAGGGCAGCGTAGAAGTCGGTAGGGGCCTGTAACTTCGTTAAGTCACCCAGTCTGTGTCGGGTCATTGAGAGACAGATTTCAGACTGGTCTCTAACTTGTGGGCACATAAGGTTGGGGAGGACTGATATAGGAGCCAGAGGAGAGATCTTTGCTTGGCCAGAGTTGAGCTCTTTTGATTTGTGGCAAGCACATAACATCCCTCTGGTAAGTTCGCTGTCTATTTTGACCGCCTCTCCCACTTTTCCAGGTAACCACAGTCTGTGGAGTGAGTCTTTGCCCAAAAGGGACAACTCGAAATCTACATGCATACAGTGAATCTCCTGTCTGGTCAGCCTCAACCACCTTTCTAAGTGAATGGCCTGAATATAGGCCGGGATGTCTGGGAGGGAAATGCTGCCATGTTTTTTCCTACGAGAGAGCAGGCAGAGGGACATTCTAGGTCGGCCACTAGCCCAAAGATATTTACTCATAAGGGTTTGAATTTTGTTTATGAAGTTGCAGGGTAATGAAATAGGAAGGGCTCGTAGGGTATACATAAGTAATGGCAGGATGTAGGTGGTTAAGACATTCTTCCTGCCTAGCCAGGTGAGGAAAGGCGAGGAGCTTTTTGAGAGAATAGAGGTGACTTTGGTAAGTAACGGGGGATAATTGAGGCGAAATAGGAGCTTTGGATCTAGTGGGATCATGACTCCCAGATATTTTATTGCCTGGGAAGGCCATTTAAACGGTGTGAGGGCTTTAACCCTAGCTCGCAAGGTAGGTGACAGAGATATGCCTAAGGCTTCCGACTTATCAAAATTTATCTTAAAGTTCGAGATTAGCCCAAAGGATTTGAATATCTGTAGAACCTCCGGCAGGGCCTCCTCTGGATTCGTCAGCAAGAGCAGTAGGTCGTCCGCAAAGATGGCCATCTTGTGGGAGTGATTTCCCAGTTTTATGCCTTTGATCGTGGGGGACTGGTGGAACTTTAGTAGTAACATTTCCAGGGTGAGAATGAACAGGATGGGGGACAACGGGCATCCCTGGCTGATACCGTTTTTGATTTGGAAGGCGTCCGATAGGGTCCCGTTGACCAGCACTCTTGCAGATGGTGCTGAATACAATGTAAAAATGGCTCGTGTATAGTCCTCTGGGAAGCCAAAGGCATTCAATACCCTTCTCATATAGTGCCAACTGACCCTATCGAACGCCTTCTCTGCATCTGTGCCTAGCAGCACAAGGGGGGACTTAGTTTTAATAGCGTGTGTGGCCGCATGTATCACTCTACTGATGTTATGTCTACCCTCTCTGTCTGCCATGAAGCCCACTTGCTCTTCACCCACCATCCCAGGAAGCAGCTTCGATATTCTGTTGTTAAGCAGTTTAGCCCACCATTTTAGGTCGGTGTTTAGCAGCGATATCGGTCTGTAACTTCCACAGACCTCTTTATCTTTTCCATCTTTGTGAATAATTGTTATATGTGCTTCCTGGGATTGTGGAGACAGAGATCCTCCTCTAAGCAGATGATTACAAATATCGACAAAGCGATGTATTAGAATGTCCCTGAATTTTTTGTAATAGGAGATTGGAAACCCATCGGGCCCTGGGCTCTTACCGGAAGGGATAGACGAGAGGACTTGGTCTACTTCTTCTAACGTAAATGGCAGGAGTAACCCGCGTATATCTTCTGTGGATAGGCTCGGAATATTAATGGAGCCTGGAAACTCTGTGATGCGGTCATTGAGCTGCTGATTAGAGGAGGATGCCGGGAGGTTGTACAAAGTCGAGTAGAAGGAGCAAAACTCCTGTGCTATCGCTGGGGTGTTTATAAGTCGGGAGCCTGAACCCGATTTAATGGCCTGGATAAAAGATTTGTTCCTTTGTCCCTTTAGAAGGCTAGAAACTAGTTTGGATCCCCTGTTCCCGTGTAGATATTATTTAAAACACAGGGTCTTTAGGGCTCTAGCAGCCCGTACGTTTAGTAGGTCTGTAACCTGTTGTCTCAACCATTTTAGCGACTCCAGAACCTCTACTGATCTCGCTCTCCTGTGCAAAGTCTAGAGTGTGGAGATCTGCTGGAGGAGGGAGTCTAACTGTTTCTGTCTATTTCTCTTGACCTTGGTGCCTAAACTTATAAGTTCCCCCCTGATAACCACCTTGTGCGCCTCCCAGAGAGTTGTCTTACTGGTGAGATCCCGGTCATTTTCCCTGAAATAGTTTCTAAGGTGTTGATCTACAGCTCATCTGTGTGATTCGTCTTCTAGAAGTGTCTCGTTCAATCTCCAAACCCAGGACTTCGGTGGGATTGCGTGGAACCTCACCTTCACACTCACCGGCGCATGGTCAGATATGACTATGTTCCCAATGCTGGCCTCTGTTACTGAAGACAGCAGTTGGTTTGTCAAAAGTAGATAGTCCAGGCATTGGTATGTATTGTGCGCCGCGAGTGGAAGGTGTAATCCTTCTCCTCAGGGTGGATGAGGCGCCAGACATCTGAGACCCCCAAGTCAGTGAAGGTGAGGAGAAGTCTTCTCAGTTGCTTCTTAGAGAAAGGTCGGCCTGTAGAAGTTGTGTCTTTGGATGAGTCTAGAGTGAGATTAAGGTCTCCCCCTATTATGAGGTGTCCCTCTCTGAAGGTATTAAGAATCTCCAGCGTGCGGAGCAACCAGAGAATCTGCCCACTATTAGGAGCGTACAGGTTTGCCAGAGTAATCATGGATGTGGAGAAACCAACCTCGCCACTGGGTGGTGGAGAAGCCTGGTTACCAGCCTCTTGCCCCAGGATTATGGCCCCTCTCATCAGCCCATGCTTCCTTTGTTCACAAAGGACTTTTACTAACTTTTGAACCCCTGGTCTAATTCGTGCCATTTTGGGATATGTTAAATGTCTATGTGTACTGTAATGGGTGGGACATTGTATATTTGAGTAGTGATGTCTGTCCTATTGTCTCCACGTGTGTATTGGTGATTTCCTTTTGTCCTGAAAGATAATTGAATTACTCCTCGGTTGTCTCCAGGACAGAAGATATTGTGTATTCTCCTGCCTGTGATAATTACATCAACCCATTGTGTAAGGTAATTGTATCACAGGCAGAGGGGAGGATTTTGTGTGGGAGTGTTTTACTGTATTGTACATGGTTATTGGTTGTTTTAACAAAACCCTGTGGGTGGTACTGATGTGTACCAATGTTATATAAGATCAATAAAACGCACATCTCTGGGTGACCACTGCTTGACCCTCAACACAGAGCCTCATCTCGTTCTTGGGGGGATTCACTGTATGCTGTTAGAGACTGATTGTAAGCCGCTTGGGTGCGTCTCCTATTCGTCTGCTAGCAGCTATTCATGAGGTTCCGTTCGGAGTTTGGAGCATTCCCTTGTATGCCATAACAATGGAGTTCGCCATACTACCTTTCAGGAGTAGATAACGTCCGTCAGGGTCAGCCAGTTTAGATGTCAAAGTGAAGGCTATATTCTGTCCCAGGCCAATGGAAATCCCCCTGGCTGCTGAGGAATAAGAGGCGTGATGCCACATAGGGAAATGTTTGTTCACAACCCTAGGTATGTGTAGGTGTCTAAAGTGGGTCTCCTGTAGCAACACTAAGTCGGCACTCTCCTTCCTGAGCAGGTGGTAAATTTGGTTTCTTTTTTGCGGGGTATTCATGCCATTCACATTGAACGACACAATCTTTAAGTCAGTCATGGCGATGGTATGGGGGCCTGAGCGGATGAGCTGAGGTAGTAGTCAGAGGGTGACACAGGGCAACATATGGAAAACAGAGTATAAACATTGCAATAGAAAGGATTCTTGAATAAAAAAGAACAAAAACGGTATAATTTACCAAAGAGGTCTCAGACCTCAGGAGGGGGAAATTAGTGTGGAAGTGCCCGATTACCAGGTCTCACACACTAAGCCCATTTCAAGTAATGCAAATAGCAGACATAGTTAGGCTATCCAGAGTGAAGGCACTAATCATGGAACAGGGACTCTACATCGCCACCCTTGAACGGTGGCCATTTTCGTGGGCTAACTCCAGAATGGTTGGAGGCGATAAGATACATGTGGGGGGGGAGAGGAGGGGGGAGGGGGGGTAGGTAGGATCAAGGGTGGAGTGCAGGACAGCAGTAGAGGAGAGAAGAGAGGGGGAACCCCATGGAAGAGGAAACAAGCAGGGACTATATAGAACCTGAGTCCTGCAAGAGGAGGATGTGGCAGCGGCCTCAATGACGGCGATCGTCAGAGGCCCACATCAAAGTGCGCTTCCAAGGCCTCTGGAGGCATAGATTCAAGGGACCCTCTTCTTAGGGGATCTCTTTTTCTGCGCCAAGCGCCAACTCTCCGGCCGCGGCAGGCTTGGGAGGTCCAGGATCGGACTACAAGGGAGCCAAAATTGAATGTCCAGAGCATCTGTTCCCAAGGCCTCCTAGACAGGCGGTAAGTCCTCTGGGAGTCTCACAGTGTACTGCTGTCACGGATGATATTGCAGATAGCTGGAAGTTATGGATAAA
Organism: Bufo bufo; assembly: GCF_905171765.1. NCBI lineage: Eukaryota > Metazoa > Chordata > Amphibia > Anura > Bufonidae > Bufo > Bufo bufo. The sequence goes on along the minus strand of NC_053393.1, from coordinate 450,736,424 downwards.
CATCCGACTGGCTTGATCCCAAACTAAGGAGCATAAAGGTGACCCCTGGAAAGCCCTAAGAGCTCACCCTGACTGCTAAGCTCATACAAAGATCTCAGAGGTAGACGATTGCATGCCCTCGTACCAAGACTGTGTGACACCTGAAAACCCTATAATAGTGAGGGGACACGACCACCGGCTCCCTGCACTTAATACGGAGGGAGTCAGGGTCACCTAGAATCAAGCCAGCAAGTAAACACAATACAAAAAAGGACTTATCTGAACAAGCAGTAACAGAGGTCTCCAGCAGTGATCACTTCAATCCAGGAACTAATATAAACCGCAAAGTGAGGCAGTATGGGAGGGAATATAAAGGGAGGCAATTAGTGTGAATAGGTGAACGCTGGGAGAAGGAAAAGAGATTACAAAGTGAAACCAAAACAAAGAACATAATGCAAGAGGTACAGAAGAACGTCTGCCAGACCTTCTCAGAGAGCTGGCGGTGACAGTACCCCTCCCTCTATGAGTGGACTCCGGACACTCAGAGCCCACCTTCTCAGGATGGGACCTATGGAAAGCCCTGATGAGACGAGTGGTCTTAATGTCCGCCACTGGGACCCACATCCTTTCCTTAGGACCATAACCCTCCCAATGAACGAGGTACTGGAGAGAACCGCGGATAATGCGAGAATCCACAATCCTAGAGACCTGAAATTCAAGATTACCATCAACAACAATCGGAGGAGGAGGCAAAGAGGAGGGTACAGTGGGTTGGACATAAGGTTTTAATAGGGACCTGTGAAAAACATTATGGATCTTTCAAGTCTGAGGAAGATCAAGATGGAAGGCAACGGGATTGATGACGGACAAGATCTTGTAAGGCCCAATAAACTTAGGACCCAACTTCCAGGAGGGAACCTTCAGTTTGATATTCTTTGTAGACAACCACACCAGATCACCCACATTCAGGTCCAGACCAGGCACACGTCTCTTATTCGCCACACGCTTATATCTCTCACTCATCCTCTTCAGATTACCCTGAATCTTTTGCCAAATAAATGACAAAGACGAGGAAAATCTCTCCTCATCAGGTAAACCAGAAGACCCCTCTCCAGAGAATGTCCCAAACTGCGGATGAAAGCCATAGGCACCAAAAAATGGTGACTTATCAGAGGACTCCTGGCGACGGTTATTTAAAGCAAACTCAGCAAGGGACAAAAAAGAACACCAATCCTCCTGATTCTCTGCCACAAAACAGCGCAGATATGTCTCCAGATTCTGATTGACGCGTTCGGTCTGACCATTCGACTGCGGGTGAAAAGCAGAAGAGAACGACAACCGAACCCCCAAGCGAGAACAGAAGGCCTTCCAGAATCTGGAAACAAATTGCGTGCCCCTATCAGAAACAATGTCTGGAATGCCATGCTAAAACGGTCCACTACTACCAGAATCACAGTCTTCCCCGAGGAACGAGGCAGGTCCGTAATGAAGTCCATGGACAGATGCGTCCAAGGACGGGACGGAATGGGTAACGGAAGGAGAGAACCTGATGGCCGTGAATGAGGGACCTTGGCACGAGCGCAGGTCTCGCAGGCTGCCACAAAACCCTCAACCGTCTTACGAAGAGCCGGCCACCAAAATCTCAGAGCAATGAGATCTACTGTGGCTCTACTCCCTGGGTGCCCAGAAAGGACAGTATCGTGGTGCTCCTTAAAAACCTTGTGTCGTAAAGCGAGAGGCACAAACAACCTCCCAGGAGGACAAAGATCAGGAGCCTCGGCCTGGGCTGCCTGAACCTCTGCCTCCAAATCAGGATAAATAGCAGAGACGACCACCCCTTCAGCCATAATGGGACCCGGGTCATCAAAGTTCCCCCCTCCCGGAAAACAACGTGACAGGGCATCAGCCTTCACATTTTTAACCCCAGGGCGGAACGTGACAACAAAATTAAATCTAGAAAAGAATAAAGACCATCTGGCCTGTCTCGGGTTCAGACGCTTGGCTGATTCCAAGTAGGCCAGATTCTTATGGTCGGTAAACACGGTAATAGGGTATCTGGCTCCCTCTAGCCAATGGCGCCATTCCTCAAAAGCTAATTTGATGGCCAACAACTCCCTATCTCCCACATCGTAATTTCTCTCTGCGGAGGAGAGTTTCCTTGAGAAAAAAGCACACGGTCACCATTTGGCAGGAGAGGGACCCTGAGATAAGACCGCACCCACACCCACCTCAGAAGCGTCCACCTCAACAATAAAAGGTAGAGAGACATCAGGTTGTACCAAAATGGGAGCGGAAGCAAAACTCTCCTTGATACTAGAAAAGGCCTTAAGCACATCTACCGACCAGGAGGAAAAATCTACCCCCTTTTTAGTCATATCAGTGAGTGGCTTAACAACAGAGGAATAATTCAAAATGAACTTTCTGTAATAATTGGCAAAACCCAAAAAGCGCATCAGCGCCTTCTCAGGGTCCATGCGAAAACCAGAAGCGGAGAGAAGAAAACCAAGAAATTGAATCTCCGGAACCGCAAACACACATTTTTCCAGTTTAGCGTACAATATATTCTCCCGCAGAATGAGCAAGACCTGACGTAGGTGGTCCCTAAGAGTTTTAAAATCAGGAGAAAAAATCTAAATGTCATCTAGAAGATACACCAGTACAAATTTCCCCATTACATGATAAAAAATGCTGTTCACGGGTGGCAGAGTCTGGCCGCGGACTGGTATGGCTGCGTGAGTCTGAGCTCTCCCGCCTCACACACACTCATATAGCCTGGAATACCTTATTTTTCGCGTGAAAATGGGCAAAGTCGGCCGCTATCAGCAGGGCGAAAGCAAGGCTCCTGGAAAACCAGCAGTTAATCAGGCGGATGTCGCTGATTTCTTTGAAAAACGCCACAAGCATATCCCCGTGTCTCCCTCCAAAATGGCGCGGGACGCAAACTCACAGCCAGAGCGGGAAGAGGAGAGAGCTTTAAGCGAAGACGACGATGAGGATTTAAACAGAGAACAGACACTCACGACGGCGGTGTTGAAAGAGACCCTGCTACAGGCGCTTCAGCCTGTGAGAGATGATCTCGCCGATATCAAAGCGGATCTTCAGGCCATAGGCACTCGCACGGAGGCCTTGGAGAATAAATGCCTCAGCCTCACCTCGCACGCAGATAATCTATCTGCCAGATCGAACCAACTTGAGGTACATGTAAATAATGCCCTCACCCTGATCGAAGATCAGGAGAATAGAAGCCGCAGGAGAAATATCAGGTTCAAAGGGCTTCCTGAATCCTGGGCTAGAGACGCTCTCCCCAAGGTAGCCCTAGAAATATTTGCCGGTCTGCTAGGCCAAGAGCGCGCAGACAAAATCATTATCGAGCGCATACACAGATCTCTTCGTCCTAAGCCTAGGCAAAATGAGGCGCCCAGAGATGTTATCTGTGGATTATTGTCTTATGTGGACACTGCACTAATACTACAAAGCGCAAGAGAACAAGCGCCAATACACTATGGGGAGGCAGAGGTCTCTCTATACCAGGATATAGCTCCGTCAACACTGCGGAAACGCTGAATATTAAAACCTCTGCTAGAGCAGCTTAGAGCAAGAGACCTGCAGTATTCCTGGTTATTCCCTTTTGGATTATCGATCCTTAAAGATAATAAGCGAATTATTATAAAGACCCCCCCCAGACCTTGAAGAAGCTTGGCGGCAGTTGGAGATGGACCCGATTGACATACTTTCTTGGTTGCTTGAGATGGACGTGGCTGCCTTACCCCTATTACCAGCAAGAGAAGAATGGATCACCGTTACACGTCCAAAACCGCAGAGAACCAAGCCCCATCGAGGAGCTTCATTCACACCACATCGCTGAAAAAGCAGTAAAGAGTCGTCTCTTCTTTCTATTTTTCCGCATTAGAGATGGACATTATCTCTTGAAGATAACACCTGAGAAGAGGACAAATCTTTTTTCCCAGAGGATACATAACCTATGGGTGGCTTAAAGAAGTCGCAGAACCACTCATCCGTGAAATCCTGGGTCACGTACAGTACTACGAACGATAGGCTGCATTGAATCTCTTACCTTGTCTTCTCCCCCCCCCCATCCCACCCCCCCATCTTTACCCTGAATGTGAACGTCTCAGGTAGAACATAGCGAACTAATATGCAGGCAAGCAATATCCTACCGTACGTGGCTCCTGTTAGCATTAGGTTGTTTAGTTGGCAATTGCTGCTAATTCTCGCATTGTTATTGAAATGTTGTGGAGCGATAGAACACGCTCCTGAAATGTGTATTTGAGTATGTCCGCCTTTTTCTTTCTTGAAAAATTGCCTCTCTTTTTTCGTATATGCTGTCTTCACGCTGAACTCCAACAGTTGCCTTACAATAAGGGCCCTGATGGGCTTCAGCGGAAACATGATAGGGGTTCTATAGTTAGACATTTTTATGTGGAATGGTTTAACATGTTAAATATGCAAAATGTTTAAATAAGGAAAAGCGAGTGACTCGGCTAGGAAGGATGAGCCCTTTTAAATGATCACCCAGCCATATAAGTTAACTGACAAACGAATGTCATTTTAGGGGTGATGCAGCCACCTGCACAATAGAATCTGTTAGACAGTTAAGTGAAGGAAGCAAGTGTGGTCTCTAAATGCTTACTAGCAACCTTACTCAATATTCCAAGTTATCCCCTCTCCCTACCAAATAGGCCTCATAGGATACAGACCCCATTTTACAGGAGTTTTGCTCCTTGTTGGAGCGCTATATGAGTGTGTGCCACAGGTCAAGGCACATAAGTTAAATCTGACTGACCCCCACCCCCCCATCCACTTCCTAACATTTACAAGCGTATATTGTTTACATATCTCATACCTGACCCTATAGGTCATCCTACTGTTAGCTGATTTGCTAACTCTCGATTATCGATTTCTATTTGTAAATCTTTTTTTCTTTCTCTTTTTTTCCTCTCTCTTCCATCACCTCCCCTAAACCCCCCCTTTTTCCATCTCTCCCCTCCCCACCTAGCCAGCCAGCACCTCATTGTGTGGTTTTTGTTATTAGTTGCATCAAACCACAGATCTAGCCAATCTAAAATAATCCCAGAGCACTTGATGGATAGGTTACTGATTCCCCTTGACAAAGCTAAATCACGCCCTCATCGAGGTTGTCTGCCATCTCAGGGGTATCGGGCACTGAAGGGAAATGAGCGGTCTGGGAATAGTTTCCTTTAATGTTAGAGGACTAAATACTCCTAACAAGCGTTACCATGTTCTAGATATTGCTAAAAAAATTGAAGGCCTCTATAGTCTTCTTGCAGGAGACACATTTTAAGCAGAACAAAATACCCAAACTGCCCACGAAATTGTTCAATAGTTGGTTTCACTCATGTCACCCCTCCTCCGCCTCCAAAGGAGTGTCAATTGCAGTACACAAATCTTTACCGTTGAAGATCACGGGACAGTACACTGATTCTGAAGGCCGTATATTATTTTTAAGGGCTCAGATCTACACAACGAAAATCACATTAGCAAACATTTATGCACCCAATCAGGATCAGGTACCCTGGCTTCTGAAGGCGCTAGACGCGCTTCAGCTCTTTGCAGAGTGCTCAATCATTCTAGGCGGAGATCTCAATACATTGCTAAACCCTTTGCTAGATTCCTCCACCAACAGATCATCTATATCCACAAAAGCATTGGCTAAACTGCGCTCTAAACTATCTGATCTTTCTCTTGTAGATGTCTGGCGTTCCTGGAACCCCTCCGCCCGTGACTACTCCTTTTTCTCGCATGTGCACAACTCTCACCAGCGTCTTGATTATCTACTGGTGCATAAGTCTCTTCTTCCGTGTATTACAACCACAGGTATCTCAGTTATCTCAATCTCAGATCATGCCCCAGTGCATTTGTCCCTTAATATAACAGATCTCCCGAGGAAAATGTGCCGATGGAAACTCAATGAATGTATTCTGGAGAACGCTGCTGCATCTGAGGACATTGAATACCAGTTAGCAGACTTCTTTAGCCGCAACATTGACTCAGGTCCATCTATTCCTTTTGTATGGGAAGCCCACAAGGCTTTTATAAGGGGAATTTTTATCTCTTGGGGCTCAAAACTTAAAAAAGACAGGCAAAAAGAAATAGACACGTTGTTAAATCAGATTGCAGATCTAGAAAAGGAACATAAACGTACCAGACTACTTAGCACCCAGTCTGAATTAAAAGCACTGAGAGAAAAACTTATTTCGGCCCTTCAGAATAAGTCAGCTAAAGCTTACCTTCACTATAGGTATAAGCTGTATGCACATGGTAATAAAGGTGGAAAGCTTATGTCCTCCCTCCTGAAAAAGGAAAGAGCGAAACAACACATTCATGAAATTAAAGACAACTTGGGGTCAGTGACTTCAACTCCCCTTGAGATGGCAGAGGCGTTCCGTCAATATTACCCAGACTTATACAACCTAGAGAAGGTGTCTCCCCCAGACACGGCCCCCCTCGAAGCAAGAGTTAATTGATAGCTTTCTAAAGAACCTAAACATGCCAGGGTTGGATCAGGCAATGTCTAGTTCCCTTCTAGCTCCAGTAACAGAGGAGGAGGTCCGATTAGTTGTTTCCTCTTTCCCCCTGGGTAAGAGTCCCGGCCCAGATGGCCTGCCACTACTTTATTATAAAAAGTTCAGTGAAACCCTGATACCCCAACTTACCAAACTATGTGAATCCCTGCTGAAGGGAGAATCCCTTCCCAAGCAGTCACAAGAAGCACATATCACACTCATTGCTAAGGAGGGTAAGAACCATGTGGAGTGCGGAAGCTATAGGCCCATCTCCCTCCTCAACCTAGATATTAAAGTGTGGGCAAAACTCCTTTCAATTAGAATAAAGGCGCTTCTTCCACACCTGATCGGAGAGGAGCAGTCGGGATTTGTCCCTGGTAGGGAGGGTAGGACTAACACGGCAAAACTTCTCACAGCAATACAGCATGCCCATCTTAAGAATGTCCCGATGGTTCTTCTCGGAGTAGACGCTGAGAAGGCGTTTGATAGAGTGAACTGGATGTTCCTAAAATCCATCCTTCTCAAGTTGGGATTCCCAATTCCTTTCTTGGAAGCGATATTCACTCTATACTCCCAACCGTCAGCTTCCATAATAGTAAACAAGCACCTTTCTGCCCCTTTTTTAATCACTAATGGCACACGCCAAGGGTGCCCATTGTCTCCCTCACTCTTCATACTGGCGATGGAGGCCATGCTACAAAGCGTCAGACAAAACCCCATCATAAATGGAATACCCACACTCAAAGGAGAGCTTAAGTTGCTAGCATTCGCAGATGATCTACTTTTTCTCTTATCTGACCCCTTGAAAGGTCTCCCGGAGTTAGTGCAGATATTTGACAGGTTCAGCGATGCCTCAAACTTCAAGGTTAATATTTCAAAATCTGAGATTTTAAACATAACACTTAACAAACGACGTGTGGATCTACTCAAAAATACCTCCCCTTTTGCTTGGGCCTCGTCCACTATTAAATATTTGGGGGTCCATATCCCGCCCAAGTTATCTAAACTATATGACACCAGCTTTAAGCCTTTACTAAAAGAAGTAAAATCAACTTTGGCGGAATATGACATACCTCTAATTTCTTGGATAGGTAGGAAAAACGTTATACAAACGTACGTAATACCCAAGATAACTTATAAACTACAGATGCTTCCAATTGCACTACCGCAGTCCTTTTTCAAGATGGTGAAAACTACCTTCTCGAGATATCTGTGGAAACTGAAGAAGCCACGTTTAGCTCACTCTCTCTTAACCAGGACTAAGGACAAAGGGGGACTGGGATTGCCTGATGTCCAGACCATATATAAAACTATACAACTAGGTAAATGGCTGAACCTGGCCTTCCCTCATGAGTACAATTCCAATAGAGCAGAGTTGTCGGACACTCTGAAAGGTCACTCACTCAAAGACCTCTGGATCCCCCCTAAAGGTCACAATCAGAATATAAAATCTGAAGCTGATTTGATGGTTAGGGGGTCTTCACAAACTTGGAACTCACTCGCTTATCATCTGGCCCCTTTTCCTTCGCCGCTGCTTCCGGCAAGTCTGATACCTGTGGTTGTAGGGAAAGACTCACCGTCCTTCAAGCCAATGTGGGAACATCTGGATCACGTGTCGGTTGGGGAGTTCCTCGCGGGCGGAGTGGTTCCTGACCTAGCGAATCTGAAGGAATACCTACCAAACTTTGCACTCACATTTCTACATAGTGCCCATTTCAATAGCTGTTGCAAGGAATTTATTGGGAAATTCTTCCCACTTAGGGAAAAGACAAATTTTGAGCTCTTCATATCCACACCTGAAAACCGTAAGAAAAAGTTGTCTGAGCTATTGCGCACATGCAGAGAGACCATGGATATTGGTGTTCCGGGTTATATCACTTCTTGGGAAAAGGAACTGAATACCACGTTTTCTAATGCTGATAAATTTCACATAATGCAAAACTCACATGGTTATTCCAGGTGTGTCCGATTGCAAGAAACTCAGTATAAAGTCATCTCAAGATGGTATAAGACACCTGAATTCCTTTATACACATGGTCTATCGCCCACAAATTTGTGCTGGAGATGTAAGACAGATTGGCTCACTCACACATATTTGGTGGTCTTGCTCGGTGATTAGACCCTTCTGGAGCGAGATAGAGCGAGTGATAAACGAGTTTAGAGATAAACATTTGACTTTAACCCCTTATATAGCCCTATTAGATTCCTCCTCGGAAAGTTATAGGCCTTCCTCCTCAAATTTAACAACCCATCTGTTGATGGCGGCTAGGTCTTTGGTCCCCCTGAGATGGCTAGATACTTCACCTCCCACGATTGATCAATGGCTAGAGAAAGTAAGCCAAATATGCAGATTTGAGGAGATGTGTAGCAGAGCATCTAGCATCACAAATACCTCCAAATTTGGGCATCATGGTTGTCATCCTCCTATTGCTCATGGAATAAATAATATACTCAGTGGCTAGAGCTGTATTCACGAGACAATCCTAAGGGATCCTCTAACCCCCTCCCCCCCCCTCCCTACTTCTCCTCCCCCTCCCTCCTCCCCCCTCCTACCTCTCATCTTTTCTATTACCATATGCATTATATACTTACCTCTTCTGTTTTTTTTATCTTATCTAATCTTAATCTTATCATACTCTATCCAATTACTACTGTCAAGCGTAGTATTTGATATCCTACTGTTATGTTATTACACACATTACTCAGTAAATAAGTAAGGATTGCAAGTGCTAGATTTGTCGGTGACAAAAAGAAAATGTCCCTTATCTATGCTGTAATGCAACTGTTTGGCACTGTTTGTTTTTTGGGGTTTGCAAACTCCTTTATTACTTTTGTTCAATCAAAAGCTATAAAAGTTGACTGTATGAATACTTCTGTCAATAAAAACATAGTTGATTAAAAAAAAAATGCTGTTCACAAAATGTTGGAAGACGGCCGGAGCATTCATTAAACCAAAGGGCATAACAAAATTCTCGAAATGACCCTCAGGGGTATTGAAGGCCGTCTTCCATTCGTCCCCTTCCCTGACCCTGACTAGGTTGTATGCCCCTCTTAAATCCAACTTAGAAAAAACTTTAGCCCCAACAATCTGGTTAAACAGGCCCGGGATCTGAGGAAGCGGATATGGGTCACGAATTGTGATACAGTTCAGCTCCCTGAAATCCAGACAAGGTCTTAAAGAACTATCTTTTTTCTTAACAAAAAAAACAAAAACAGCGGCAACAGGTGACTTCGAGGGTCGGATGTGTCCTTTTCTCAGGCTCTCAGAGATATAAGTACGCATAGCGACTCTTTCAGGTTGGGAGAGATTGTATAAACAAGATTTTGGCAGCTTGGCGCCTGGGATGAGATTAATAGGGCAATCGTACTCCCGGTGAGGGGACACGACCACCGGCTCCCTGCACTTAATACGGAGGGAGTCAGGGTCACCTAGAATCAAGCCAGCAAGTAAACACAATACAAAAAGGACTTATCTGAACAAGCAGTAACAGAATTCTCCAACAGTGATCACTTCAATCCAGGAAGTAATATAAACCGCAAAGTGAGGCAGTATGGGAGGGAATATAAAGGGAGGCAATTAGTGTGAATAGGTGACAGCTGGGAGAAGGAAAAGAGATGACAAAGTGAAACCAAAACAAAGAACATAATGCAAGATGTACAGAAGAACGTCTGCCAGACCTTCTCAGAGAGCTGGCGGTGACAACTGCTTCCCCCCGATTACGGTGCTTAAGTTGAAAGGGAACAGCCATCGGACCGGGAGCTTCTTGTCCCTCAGCAGCGAAGTTAGCTGGCGGAGATTCCTGCGTTTGGCCAACGTGCTCGCCGCCAGGTCTTGAAACAGGAGCACCTTGTGCCCATCTAGAGTAATGTCTCCCTTCTCTCTAGCCGCTCTCAGAATGGCAGCAGTGTCCAAAAAGTTCCTTAAGGCACACACCACGTCTCTGGGTGAGTCTCCCGTGGCAGGTTTAGGCCTGAGGGCTCTACGGGCCCTCTCGATGACAATGGCGGCGGCATGGTCTTGTCCCACCAGAAAGGCAAATAGACAGCGTACAGTGTCTGGCAGGTCCTCTGCCGGCAAAACCTCAGGTATACCGCGTAGGCGAACATTTTTCCTCCGCCCTCTATTCTCCTGGTCCTCCAGGTGCACATAGGCCGCGTTAATAATTTTAGACATATCGGTCAAGTGGTTTTGTACTCCGGCTTAATGCTGAACCAGGAGATCGTGGCTTTCTTTCAGGTTTTCAACCCGGTGGCCGAGTTGCTGGAACTCAGCTTTGATGTCAGAGAGTTCTTTCAGAACCGGGGTAAGGGCCTGGGCTAGCGATTGTTGCAAGAACCTCCGGGTAAGAGGGAGGGAGTCTGTCTCACCTCTGTTGAAGAATTCAGCGTCTGAGCTGCTGGCATCTGAATCGGCGTCTTCCCGCCCTGAGTCAGTTCGCCTCGCGTGCCATCTTGCCGCTCTCAGGGTGTGAGCAGGTTCTTTTATTGAGGAATTTGTTCAGGTCTCACTGTGTCTTTTTTGTCTTCAGGGTGTTCCCTGTCGCACCATCTCTGTCTCTGAGAGTTTTCCCCATCGTGGGTTCTCTGTCTGCTGATTATAGCAGATAAAGCTGGGCTAGCGGCGAGGAGCTCTGGTGGAGACGTCCTACACCATGGCTTGCTGGCTTCCCCCCCCCCCCCCCCCCGGCAGTTGGGATTTGAAGAGAAAGACTTGCAGGCTTGTACTGGCTAATGCAAGTCATTTTTGGGGAATATCTCAGGAATGGTATGTCCTAGAGAGCTGAGACCCGGTCTAAAACCTTCCCGGACACCTGATGTAACTGTGTGCAAAATTTGGTGAAGATCAGTTTAGTCATTTGGTCCCGCATAAAGAACAGACAGACAGAAACTCATTTTTATATATATATATAAGAGACTAGCAGAAGGACCCTGCTTCGCACGGGTATATTTCATCTATTTAATTTCATGTTTCTGTGTGGTTAAAAGATATCAACAGTATCCCCCATAGCAGTGACCTCCAAAGTGCACGCCCCCTTAACAATGACCTCCACAGTGCCCGCCCCCTTAACAGTGACCTCCACAGTGAATGGCCCTTTAACAGTGACCTCCATAGTGCCCGTCCCTTTAACAGTGACCTCCACAGTGAACTCTTCTTTAACAGTGACCTCCACAGTGCCTGCCCTTTTAACACTGACCTCCACAGTGCCCGCCCCTTTAACAGTGACCTCCACAATGCCTAGCCCTTTAACACTGATCTCCAAAAATAGTTATTACTTTACATTCCCCATATGTCTACTTCATGTTTGGATCATTTTGGGAATGATATTTTATTTTTTGGGGATGTTACAAGGCTTAGAAGTTTAGAAGCAAATCTTGACATTTTTCTGAAATTTTCAAAAACCCAATTCTTAGGGACCAGTTCAGGTCTGAAGTCACTTTGCGAGACTTACATAATAGAAACCACCCAAAAATGACCCCATTCTATAAACTACACCCCTCAAGGTATTCAAAACTGATTTTACAAACTTTGTTAACCCTTTAGGTGTTCCACAATAATTAATGGAAAATAGAGATACAATTTCAAAATTTCACTTTTTTGGCAGATTTTCCATTTTAATAATTTCTTTCCAGTTACAAAGCAAGGGATAACAGCCAAACCAAACTCAATATTTATGGCCCAGATTCTGTAGTTTACAGAAATATCCCATATGTGGTTGTAAACCGCTGTACGGGCACACGGCAGGGCGCAGAAGGAAAGGAATGCCATACGGTTTTTGGAAGGCAGGTTTTGCTGGACTGTTTTTTTTTACACCATGTCCCATTTGAAACCCCCCTGATGCACCCTAGAGTAGAAACTACATAAAAGTGACCCCATATAAGAAACTACACCCCTCGAGGTATTCAAAACTGATTTTACAAACTTTGTTAACCCTTTTAGGTGTTCCACAAGAATTAATGGAAAATAGAGATACAATTTCAAAATTTCCCATTTTTGGCAGATTTTCCATTTTAATAATTTTTTTCCAGTTACAAAGCAAGGGTTAACAGCCAAACCAAACTCAATATTTATGGCCCAGATTCTGTAGTTTACATAAACATCCCATATGTGGTCGTAAACCGCTGTACGGGCACACGGCAGGGCGCAGAAGGAAAGGAATGCCATACGGTTTTTGGATGGCAGGTTTTGCTGGACTGGTTTTTTTGACACCATGTCCCATTTGAAGCCCCCCTGATGCACCCCTAGAGTAGAAACTCCATAAAAGTGACCCCATCTAAGAAACTACACCCCTCAAGGTATTCAAAACTGATTTTACAAACTTTTTTAACCCTTTAGGTGTTCCACAAGAATGAATTGAAAATAGAGATACAATTTCAAAATTTCACTTTTTTGGCAGATTTTCCATTTTAATAATTTTTTTCCAGTTACAAAGCAAGGGTTAACAGCCAAACCAAACTCAATATTTATGGCCCAGATTCTGTAGTTTACAGAAACATCCCATATGTGGTCGTAAACCGCTGTACGGGCACACGGCAGGGCGCAGAAGGAAAGGAATGCCATACGGTTTTTGGATGGCAGGTTTTGCTGGACTGGTTTTTTTGACACCATGTCCCATTTGAAGCCCCCCTGATGCACCCCTAGAGTAGAAACTCCATAAAAGTGACCCCATCTAAGAAACTACACCCCTCAAGGTATTCAAAACTGATTTTACAAACTTTTTTAACCCTTTAGGTGTTCCACAAGAATGAATTGAAAATAGAGATACAATTTCAAAATTTCACTTTTTTGGCAGATTTTCCATTTTAATAATTTTTTTCCAGTTACAAAGCAAGGGTTAACAGCCAAACCAAACTCAATATTTATGGCCCAGATTCTGTAGTTTACAGAAACACCCCATATGTGGTCGTAAACCGCTGTACGGGCACACGGCAGGGCGCAGAAGGTAAGGAATGCCATACGGTTTTTGGAAGGCAGGTTTTGCTGGACTGTTTTTTTTTACACCATGTCCCATTTGAAACCCCCCTGATGCACTCCTAGAGTAGAAACTCCAAAAAAGTGGCCCCATTTTAGAAACTACGGGATAGGGTGGCAGTATTGTTGGTACTAGTTTGGTGGACATATGATTTTTGGTTGTTCTATATTACACTTTTTGTGAGGCAAGACAACAAGAAATAGCTGTTTTGGCACTGTTTTTATTTTTTGTTATTTACAACATTCATCGGACAGGTTAGATCATGTGATATTTTTATAGACCAGGTTGTCACGGATGCGGCGATACCTAATATGTATACTTTTTTTTATTTATGTAAGTTTTACACAATGATTTCTTTTTTGAAGCAAAAAATATCATGTTTTAGTGTTTCTATAGTCTGAGAGCCATAGTTTTTTCAGTTTTTGGGCGATTATCTTACAGTAGGTAGGGTCTCATTTTTTTGCAGAATGAGATCCCGGTTTGATTGGCACTATTTAGGGGTGCATATGACTTTTTGATCGCTTGCTATGACACTTTTTGTGATGTAAGGTGACAAAAAATGTTTTTTTTTAGCACAGTTTTTATTTTTTATTTTTTACGGTGTTCATCTGAGGGGTTAGGTCATGTTATATTTTTATAGAGCAGGTCGATACGAACGCGGCGATACGAACGCGGCGATACCAAATATGTATACTTTATTTTGATTTATGTAAGTTTTACACAATAACAGCTTTTTAAAAACAAAAAAAAATGATGTTTTAGTGTCTCCATATTCTGAGCCATAGTTTTTTTATTTTTTGGGTGATTGTCTCAGGTAGGGGCTCACTTTTTGCGGGATGAGGTGACGTTTAGATTGGTACTATTTTGGTGGTCAAACGCCTTTTTGATCGCTTGCTGTTGTACTTTTTGTGATGTAAGGTGACAAAATTTTTTTTTATTTTGCACAGTTTTTATTTTTTATTTTTTAAGGTGTTCATCTGAGGGGTAAGGTCATGTGATACGTTTTTAGAGCTGGTCGATACGGACGCGGCGATACCTAATATGTACACTTTTTTTCCCCCTTCTTGTTTACCAATTTTATTTTACTTTATTTGGGGAAAATGACGTTTTTGCTTATTTTTACTTGAAACTTTACATTTTTTTGGGGAAAACTTAATTTTTTCAACTTTTTTTTCACTTTATTTTTTGTCCAACTTTGGGACTTGAACTTTTGGGGGTCTGTATTGGAATGCATTGGCTGTATGAGTAATACTGTGTGTATTACTCATACAGCTTCCGGCCTGTGAGATCCAGGGGGCTGGATCTCACAGGCTCGTCACCGGAAGGCAGCGCAATGCCTTCCTTAGGCATCGCGCTGCCTTCCATGCCATCGGGTCCCCCCTACAGCCGCATGGGGACCCGACGGCACGCCGATCACCGCCGCAAGCACAGGTAAAAGCCGCAAACCGCAGGTCTGAATTGACCTGCGGTTTGTGGCGATTGCCGACACGGGGGGGGGGGGGGGGGTCACGGGACCACAACCCCGCGCATTTAGCCAAGGTGCCTGCTCAATGATTTGAGCAGGCACCAGGTTCCGATCACCGCCTGCCGGGCGGCAGTGATCGGAACAACACATGACGTACCGGTACGTCATGGGTCCTTAAGGACTCGGGAAACATGCCGTACTGGTACGTCCTAAGTCCTTAAGGGGTTAACAGTGACCTCCATAGTGCCTGCCCCCTTAACAGTGACATCCACAGTGCCCGCCCCTTTAACAGTGACCTCCACAGTGCCTGCCCCTTTAACAGTGACCTCCACAGTGTCCTACCCTTTAACAGTGAACTCCACAGTGCCCGCCCCTTTAACAGTCACCTCCACAGCATGTCCCTTTAATAGTGGCCCCTGCCAACTTAACAGTGACCTCCACAGCAGCTGCCCCTTTAATTGTGGCCCCTGCCAACTTAACAGTGTCCTCCACAGCGCCCTGTCCCCTTAATAGTGGCCCCTGCCCCCTTAACAGTGACTTTCACAGCGCCGTGCCCCTTTAAGGCTAGTGCTACATGACGACATGTGTCGCGCAACATTTTTTCGTACCAATGTCGCAAAACTGTTTTTATAATGATAGGCTATGGTGTCGCACTGCGACATACTGCGACACGACAGTCTCAAACAATCCATCCAAGATGGATGCATGTAGCAGTGCAGTTGTGCCCTATTTGTCGTGCAGCCCTAAAGCTGACCTACAGCAGTGAAGAAAAATGGCAGGGTTGTTATCGAAACCTGGAGTAAAGCTGTGTGTATGTGAAGACTAAGGCCCGCAAGCTTCTATTGGCTGATGTGTGTATGGCAGTTGCGATATGAAGAGAAAGACTTGCAGGCTTGTATTGGCTAATGCAGGTAATTTTTGGGGAATATCTCAGGAACGGTACGTCCTAGAGAGTTGAGACCCCCACAAGATTTCTTTCCAGGTAGCATGAGATGTGTATACTAAGTTTCATTGAAATCGATGGTTGCGTTTTCGAGTGATCGCGGAACATACACACATACATATATATACGTCCTTCTTTATATATATATATATATAGATTACTATAAATCTACAGGTTTTTTTTGTAAGATTGAGTCAAGCAGTGGCAAATATTTTTTAGATTTTCCTTATCTTTCAATGGAAAGTGGAAGAGAGAAAAACTTTTAAAGAATTTCTCACTATTTGCTTGGCTATAACACTTAATCTTTTGATGTTTTTGTTGTATATGGTTGCATGACTAGGTAATCTTATTACAATATACAGTTCCCCTTTGACAGCGTACGGCCACGCGGTCAGATTTCTGCGTGCAGTTTTGGAAGCCAGAGGATCTTAAAAGGAGAGAGAGGATACAGGACAGATACAACTTCTCCTCTTACTTGAATTCATTCCTGATTTTGGCTTCCAAAGCTGTTTGCAGAAATCTGACCGTGTGGCTGTACCCTTAAAATAATGTATAAATTTGCACTTTAGTACTTGTAATGACTAATAAATATTACTGAAAATCAGAAGAATTTTTTCCCTTATTTTTTTTAGAACCCTAAGGGAACCGTTGTTTGAAAATACTTTTACCAATAAAAGCATGAGTTTTTACATGCAATAAAATTAGTTCTATATATAAGCTTCTGTTAGGGCATTTAACACCTTCCCTCATGTTATTCATTTAATGTGGAGAGTCTCTCTAGACCTTACTAGACTCATGGGCTCCCCTTCCTCTCAAGAAATTCCATTGATGACTTTACCAGAGTTTCCAGAACAGACATAAAAGAGGGGCACCCCCACTGCATACCACAGTCTATACATACTGCATTATAAAATGACTTTTAACAGCATAAAATTGTTTTGATCTATGTGTTACCACAAGAGGACTTTGACGAAATAGGCAAAAAAGCAGCTGTGTGTAAGTTCACAAGGAGGGGTGCTAGCCATGGAGATCCCAATTGAAAATCCCTCATAGCAGACGATTGCAGATATATACAGCACTATATTTTATCATTTAAAGAGTTTTCTAGTATTTTAACATTGATGGTCTATCCTCAAGATAGGCCATCAATATCAGATAGGCTGGGTCCAACACTCTGAATCTGTGCCACATGCCAGAGCTACACCTCCATACATTAAAGGGAACCTGTCACCTGGATTTTGGGTATAGAGCTGGGGACATGGGTTGCTAGATCGCCGCTAGCACATCCGCAATATCCATTCCCCATAGCTCTCTGTGCTTTTATTGTGTTAAAAAATGATTTTATATATATGTAAATGAGGCAAGTAAGAAGCCCAAGGAGCTGTTACTAACATTTCCGGGGCCCAGCCACGCCCACTGTGAAGGAGCCCAGCACCGCCCCGCATACTCCGAATCTCCTCCTTGCTCGCCGACGTCACAAAGCTTGAGCGCCGTAATCTCGCAATGCGTGAGCTAGCGCATGCGCAGTGTCGGCATAGTGTTCCTTCCCTGTGCTGGCATTAGCCTCAGGAAACAAACTGCGCATGCGCTAGCTCGCGCATCGCGAGATTACGGCACTTTAACGTTGTGACGTCCGGGAGCAAGGAGGAGATTCGGAGGATGCGGGGCGGTGCTGGATTCCTTCACAGTGGGCGTGGCTTGGCTCAGAGTCAGAGAACGCTGGACTCCTCTCTCAAGCATGGAGGAGACAGGACTCATCTAAGGTTCATTTACATATATATAAAATCAGTTTTTTTGACACAAAAGCACACAGAGTTATGGGGACTGGATATTGCAGATGTGCTAGCGGCGATCTAGCAGCCCATGTCCTCAGCTCTATACCCAAAATCCAGGTGACAGGTTCCCTTTAAAGTGAATGGGAGCAGCACTGCAATTAACAGGTTCTCTGAAACAGCTAAGGGTACTTTCACACTTGCGTTTTTCTTTTCCGGCATAGAGTTCCATCACAGGGGCTCTATACCGGAAAAGAACTGATAAGTTTTATCCCCATGCATTCTGAATGGAGAGTAATCCGTTCAGTTTGCATCAGGATGTCTTCAGTTCAGTCGTTTTGACTGATCAGGCAAAAGAGAAAACCGCAGCATGCTACGGTTTTCTCTCCGGCGAAAAAAACTGAAGACTTGCCTGGCATTCCAGCCTGCGCATGCGCAGACTGGTAAAAATTTGAAAAAAAGTACAAGACGGATCCGTCTGTCCGCATGACAAGCGGAGAGACGGATCCGTCCTTGCAATGCATTTGTGAGACGGATCCGCATCCGGATCCGTCTCACAAATGCTTTCAGTCAGCGGATCCGGCGGGCAGTTTCGACGACGAAACTGCCCGCCGGATCACACTGCCGCGAGTGTGAAAGTAGTCTTAGGCTACTTTCACACTTGCGTTCGGAGCGTATCCGTCTGGTGTTTGCACAGACGGATCCGCTCCTATAATGCAAACGATGAGATCCGTTCAGAACTGATCCGTCTGCATTATCTTTCAGAAAAAATTCTAAGTCTGAAAGTTAGTCAGACGGATCTGTCCAGACTTTGCATTAAAAGTCAATGGGGGACGGATCCGTTTGAAATTGCACCATATTGTGTCAACTTCAAACGGATCCGTCCCCATTGACTTACATTGTAAGTCTGGACGGATCCGTTTGGCTCCGCACGGCCAAGCGGACACGAAAACGCTGCAAGCTGCGTTCGAGGGTCCGCCTGCTGAGCAGAACGGAGGTCAAACGGTGCCAGACTGAGGCATTCTGAGCGGATCCGCATCCACTCAGAATGCATTGGGGCCGTACGGATCCGTTCGGGGCCGCTTGTGAGAGCCTTCAAACGGAACTCACAAGCGGAACCCCGAACGCTAGTGTGAAAGTAGCCTAATCTGTGGAAAGGTCATCAGTTGATCCTGCAGATATGCTATCAATATTACAACTCAGCAAAACCCCTTGAAGACATTAAAAATGATCTGTCAGGGCTTGTTTTAAATACCGATATAATTTGGAATGACATACAATAAGACAAACAGTGCTTTCAGAAAGCCTTCAAACCCTTTTACTTTCACATTCTTTTATGTTGCAGCCTTGTGCTAAAATAAAGAAATAGTTCAACATTTTCCTCATCAATCTGCACCCAATACCCCTTAATGAGAAAGTGAAAACAGAATGTTCGAAATCTTTTCTAAATTATTAAAAATAAAAAATTTAAATGTCGCATTGAGATAAGGATTCAGAAACTTTACTCAGGACTTAGTTGAAGCAGTGATTACAGCCTCCAGTCTTCTTGAGTATGATGCCACAGGTTTGCACACCTGGATTTGGGGATTTTCTGCAATTCTTCTCTGCAGATCCTCTCAAGCTCTGTCAGGTTGGATCAGGACCGTTGGTGGACAGCTATTTTCAGGTCTCTCCAGAGATGTTCAATTGGATTCAAGTCAGAGCTCTGGCTGGGCCATTCAAGGACATTCACAGACTTCACACTCCCATGTTGTCTTGGCTGTGTGCTTAGGGTCATTAGGGGAGATTTATCAAAACTTCTGTAAAGGAAAACTGACTTAGTTGCCCATAGCAACCAGATTCCACCTTTTATTCTTCAAAGCTCCTTTGGAAAATGAAAGGTGGAATCTGATTAAGCCGGTTTTCCTTTACACCATTCTTGATAAATCTCTCCCATTGTCTTGTTGGAAGGTTAAACCTTCAGCCCAGTGACTGGTTTCCTCCGAACATGATGCTTAGAATTGAGGCCAAAAAATCCAATCTTGGCTTCAACAGATGAGAAAATCTTGTTTTTTATAGTCTGAGAGCCCTTTGGGTGCTTCTTTTTTGCAAACTATCTTGTGTTATTTACTTAGGAGAGGCTTCTTTCTGGCCACTCTGCCATAAAGCTTAGATTGGAGGAATGCTGCAGTGATGGTTGACCTTCTGGAAATTTTTTCCCAGCTGCACACAGGATCTTTGGAGCTCAGCCAGAGTGACCATTAGATTCCCTTACGTCCTAACCAGCAGCACAAGTGGGGTATTTGCCCCTCTGAAGCTGGTCAGGACAGGCGGAATTTTAATGAACAAAAATTTCTGCCTAAGTATCTTAATTAACAATTAGCCAATTAAGCCCCTACCCCATATAACCCGGCCCCAACTGGACGGGATTGCTTTTTTATTGTCCTGTGGACTCCAGGACAGGCTAGACTCCTTACTGGAGTCTCCCAGTATTGACCATAAAGTTATAAAATGGTTATTATGTTCTTTAATTCTGCCTTTTCTTTTCCTAGGTATCCTGACCTGTCTCCGCCTACCTCGGGTGCCTCCGGTGAATCTCCATCTGCTGGTGATTACTCCTGGATGTCCTGCTGCTGCAGCGATCCGAAGGCTCTGCCTGTTACTGGGGGGAGATGGCGCCGGGTTTGGCTCCCTGCCTCCCTCCACGTGTGCCGCTGAAGCAGTCGCTTCGCTCCGCCGGCATCGCGCGTGTACCGGAAGTGCGTCACACTCGTCACTTCCGGTCCGCGGCTCCGGCTTCAGCGCTGTGTTCAGCGCTTTCAGCTTAAAACAATATGCTTAAAGTTCGTGCCCCGGTTGCTGGGGCACCAATAAGTGATAAGATGGGGAGAATAATGTATAATTATTAAAGACTTATACCTTCTAACCGGGTTTCCACCCCCTGGGTGGGGGAGTGACGGTAAGCTCCTCCCCCTTGTGCTATTTAAGGCACCTGTGTGAGGCAGGTCAATGTTGCTCTCAGTTTTCTGAGCTCAACTGACTTCTGCTGTTGATTACTCCTGCGCCAGGAAGTTTTCCTTGAAGTCACCTTGCTTGCTTCTAAGATGGCATCGCCACCTCACGGTAAGGTACTGCTTCCCCTTTTTTGTACCAATTTGGGTCCAGATTCTTATTCTGTGCTCTGTGTCCTAGGCAAAGCTACCCAGAAGCAGAAACATCTCGCCTGCTCCACCTGCAGCACCCCATTGCCGGATTCATACGAATTCCATCGATGTCCAGGCTGCCGTCCCAGAGCGGACCCAGAACCAACGATGGTGGATATGTTTTCATGGATGAAACAGTTCATGGATACGTCTATCGCCGAAATTAAGGGAGCAGTCTCCAACAAGAGGCCCAGACAGGCTTCTCCTGGTCCTGTTCCCATGTCTGAAGACATCGTCTCCATTGAGAACAATTCTTCCTCTGAGGAGGAGAGTTCGGCCTTCCTCTTTCCGGCCGAAAGGACTCAGAGACTATTGCGCTCCATCAGGTCGAGGGACCATGATGTTGAGCAAGGGGAAGCTCCACAGTCCACCTCTAGGGGGCCAAGGGCCTTTAAAGTGGACGAGTCTTTAATGAAGTTAATGGCAACCGAGTGGAAACACCCGGAGAAGGGGCCAGTGTTAACAAAAAGATTCAAACTAATGTTCCCTCTACAGGATGCGGACTCCTTAGTTTGGGTTCCACCTCCAAAGGTGGATATGGCCATATCAAAGCTCTCCAAGAGAACCTTAGTGCCTTCAGACGACGGCAGCAACCTAAAGGACCCCTTAGATAGACGAGCAGAGTGCACGCTTAGACGCAACTACTCGGCTGCCTCCGCTTCTGCCTCGGTTGCTATAGCATGCTCTGAGGTATCGGAGTTCATCCGTGCTCGCACTCTCAGAATCCAATCAGACTTGGATTCTGGGGTTGCCCGGGACGACGTCTTGGACCAGTTCAATACCCTCCTACTGGGGATCGATTTCTTAACAGACTCCTCCCAACAACAGTTAAAATTAGCGGCCAAGTCGATGGCGCTCTCTTCAGCCAGTAGACGCCCACTCTGGTTAAAACCATGGGCGGCGGACAACACGTCCAAATTTAACCTTTGCTCCCTTCCCTACGAACCTGGTAGATTGTTCGGTTCCGAGTTAGATGCTCTCATGGAGAACCTAGCGGACAAGAAGGGTAAATCCCTCCCCCAGCAGTCCTTTCGGGGTCGAGAAAGGGGTAGAGGAGGAGGAAGGTTTCAGGGGGGAGGCAGAACCCAGAGGCGTTCTGAAAATAATAAAAGAGGTAGGGGTCGCGGTCGTGGAAACCGCAAGCCTGATCTATGACTCTCCACAGGCCGTCAACCCCCCTCCCCTCCCCCCTGTTGTCCCCGAGGAAGGAACAGTTTTCAGTCCCCCAGTCGGTGGACGTTTGAGTCTATTCAAAGATTTTTGGGTGCAAAAAATTCCAGACCCTTGGGTGCTACAGGTGATAGCGTCAGGGTACACAATAGATTTTATTTCCCTTCCTCGGGACAAATTCGTCCTAACAAGGACCCTACCACCCGACAAACAGTTAATCCTGGAAGGCTCGGTCCTCCAGTATATACAGAAAGGAGCATTAGAGGAGGTTCCTCCTCGCGAACGGCGGCAGGGGGTTTATTCCCCCATCTTTTTGGTGCCAAAACCGTCAGGAGACTGGCGGATGATCATCGATTTACGTTATTTAAATCGCTTCATCAGGAAGAAGCGTTTCCGGATGGAAACCATTCGCTCTGTCTTAAACATCCTGAACCCAGGAGATATGATGGTAACCATAGACCTGAAGGATGCTTACCTTCATGTTCCCATCTGCCCAGCACACAGGAAATATCTCAGAGTTGCTGTGGCCTTGCAAGGGGTAGTGAAGCACTACCAGTTTGCTGTATTGCCCTTCGGCATATCCTCAGCTCCGCACACCTTCACAAAGGTTGTGGCTCCTGTGGTCGCCCATTTAAGGCTCCTTGGGCTAGAAGTCGTACCGTACCTGGACGATTGGCTTTTAAAGGCCGCAAACGCAGACGTCCTGCAGAGTCAGCTTCAACAAGCTCTCCAGATTCTCCAGGGTCTGGGGTGGTTGATAAATTGGGACAAGTCGCACTTAGTCCCGTCAACCACGAGAACGTTCTTGGGCTTTGTGGTCAATTCACAACTGATGACCCTATACCTGTCCCCTCAAAGGAGGGACAAAGTAATAAAAGCCGCACAGTCTCTTATGCCACCCAGACGAGTCTCCATAAGGGTTCTTATGAGGATGTTAGGCCACATGTCAGCATCTGCAGAGGCAGTTCCGTGGGCCTTATGGCACTTACGCCCTCTTCAGGAGGAGGTCTTAGCAGCTTGGACTCGCAAGCCCAAAGACCTAGACAGGATGCACTCCCTGTCGGTAGAAGTCCGTTCTTCGCTCAAGTGGTGGAAGAACCTAAAGGATGGGAGGTCTCTGATCCAACCTCGTTGGATCACCTTGACCACGGACGCTTCTCTGCTGGGCTGGGGGGCCCATCTGGAGGACTATCCAGTACAGGGTACTTGGAATCCCCAGGAGAAAATCCTCTCATCCAACTGGAGAGAGCTGAGAGCGGTCAAACTAGCCCTCCTTCATTTTGCTCCTCTCATCCGCGGTCAGGCGGTGAGAGTCCAAACAGACAACACTACTGTGGTTGCTTACCTAAACAGACAGGGAGGGACGAAGTCCCTAACCCTCCTGAGGGAGGCGGGTTCTATTCTTTCTTGGGCAGAGATCAATCTATCCCACCTGATGGCAGTCCATATCAGAGGGGATCTCAATGTACTGGCAGATCGCCTGAGTCGGGGTCTACCAGTTCCAGGGGAGTGGTCCCTGAACGAGAACATCTTCTCTATGATTGTCCAGCGGTGGGGCACGCCGGAAATCGACCTGATGGCTACCCGATTGAACGCCAAGGTGAGCAGGTTCTGTTCCCTTTACAGGGAGGACAACCCGGTAGCGATAGACGCTCTGTCCATAACATGGAGGTTCAGGCTGGCATACATCTTCCCTCCAATTTCCATGATACCGAGGGTATTGATGAAGATCAAACAAGACCAGACCTCGTGGTTGCCATCATGCCATTCTGGCCAAAGAGGTCTTGGTTCACCCAGCTCATGAAGATGAGTCAGGGCAATTATTGGAGACTTCCCCTAATACAGGACCTTGTGTATCAGGACACAGGTCCCTGTCTAGATCTGAGGAGACTCAATCTGACGGCCTGGAGATTGACAGGTCCCTTCTAGAAGCTAGAGGGTTATCTGTGGAGGTCCTGAGAACAATCTCTCACTCCAGAGCGGAATCTACAAGCAAGAAGTATTCTAGAATCTACAGAATATTCCTGCAATGGTGCAATAACAGAGAGGTAGTTGCCTCAGACCCTCCTCTCTCCGCTATTCTACAATTCCTACAGGATGGTCTAGACAAGGGTCTAAGCCCATCTACTATCAGAGCTCACGTCTCTGCCTTATCGGCATGCCTTGGCAGACCGATGTCTCAGGACCCCCTAATCAAGAGGTTCCTGAAGGGAGCCGAAAGACTTAAACCCAGAGTCCTGAGACCAATCCCACAGTGGGACTTATCGGTGGTTCTAAAAGGGTTATGTGTCCCCCCTTTTGAGCCTTTGAATGAAGTGGACTTGAGGTTCCTATCCCTAAAGATCACATTCTTACTGGCTATCACATCAGCTAAGAGAGTTGGGGAACTTCAGGCTCTGGGGGTTTCTGAGCCCTATTTAAAAATCCTTCAGGACAAGGTCCTGTTAAGGTTTTTACCAACCTTTTTACCAAAGGTTCCTACCTTTTCTAATATTAATCAGACAATATGTCTGCCCACCTTTTCACCGGCTGCAACTTCTCCCGAGGAGGAAAGGCTCCGTACATTGGACATTTCAAGAGGTCTTAGAATATATTTGGACAGAACAAGCGATTTTAGAAGATCGGAAAACCTCCTTCTGACCTATACAGGGAAAAACAGGGGTCTGAAGGCCTCAAAACCCACGCTGAGTAGGTGGATTAAAGAGGCAATCCGTCTGGCTTTTCTGTCCCAAGATTTGACGCCTCCTTCTTTCGTCTCCGCCCATTCTACCAGGGCTGTATCCACCTCTTATGCGGAGAAGAAACTGATTCCCCTGGATCAGATTTGTGCAGCCGCTTCTTGGAGTTCTCTGAACACCTTCATTTCGCATTACCGTCTAGAGTCTAGACAGACGGAGGGAATGGCCTTTGGACAATCCGTTTTAAGTGCCGCCCTCTCCTGAGAGGGGAGTAGGGAGCCCTCCCAATTTGGGTGAGGTTCTTGCTACTTCCCCACTTGTGCTGCTGGTTAGGACGTAAGGGAAGCGTCAATTTTGACGTAAATTTGTTTTCCCTTAGTCCTAACAGCAGCACACAAATTTCCCTCCCCTTGTATGATTTTTTTGTCATTTACTTGTTATAAAGCAATCCCGTCCAGTTGGGGCCGGGTTATATGGGGTAGGGGCTTAATTGGCTAATTGTTAATTAAGATACTTAGGCAGAAATTTTTGTTCATTAAAATTCCGCCTGTCCTGACCAGCTTCACAGGGGCAAATACCCCACTTGTGCTGCTGTTAGGACTAAGGGAAAACAAATTTACGTCAAAATTGACGCTTCTTAGTCACCTCTCTCACCAAGGCCTTACCTTTTCCCCTGATTACTTAGTTTGGTGGGGCAGCCAGCTCTAGTCCTGGATGTTTCAAACTTCTTCCATTTATGATTTATGGAAGCCACTGTGCTCATAGGATCTTTCAGTGCAGCAGAAGTTTTTTTGTACCCTTCTCCAGATCTGTGTCTTCACAAGATCATGTCTCTGGGCCTTACAGGCAGCTCTTTCTGCCTCATGGCTTGGTTTTTGGTCTGATATGCATTGTAACATAGTAACATAGGCTGAAAAAGACATCTGTCCTTCCAGTTCAGCCTGTTATCCTGCAAAGTTGAGTCTGAGGAAGGCAAAAAAAAACCTCATGAGATAGAAAACAGTTTTCCTTATTTTAGTGGGAAAAATTCCCCACTCTGATCAGGTAATCAGAATAACTTTAGTATAGTAATCAGAATAATTTCTAGGAACTGTAACCTGTAATATTATTACACTCCAGAAATACATCCAGGCCCCTCTTGAACTCTTTTAGTGAATTCACCATCACCACCTCCTCAGGCAGAGAGTTCTATAGTCTCACTGCTCTTACCGTAAATAATCCTGTTCTATGTTTGTGTACAAACCTTCTTTCCTCCAGACGCAGAGAATGTCCCCTCGTCACAGTCACAGTCCGGGGGATAAATAGATGATGGAAGAGATCTCTGTACTGAACCCTGATATATTTATACATGGTTATCAGATCTCCTCTCAGTCACATTTTTCTAAACTAAATAAACCTAATTTTAAAAATCTTTCTGGGTACTGTAGTCCACCCATTCCAGTTATTACTTTAGTTGCCCTCCTCTGAATCCTCTCGAACTCTGTTATATTTTTCTTGCACACAGGAACCTAGAATTGTACGCAATACTTTATGTGTGGTCTGACCAGTGATTTGTAAAGTGTCAGGACTATACTCTTGTCACATGCATCTATGCCCCTCTTAATGCTAACCATAATCTTATTGGCCTTGATAGCTTCTGTCTGACACTGGTTACTACAGTTACGTTTACTTTTAACTAAAATTCCTAAATCCTTTTCCATGTCAGTGTTACCCAGTGTATTAGCATTTAGTATCTACTAGTGCCTTGCATTATTCCTTCCCATGTGCAAAACCTTACATTTGTCAGTGTTAAACCTATTCTGCCTCTTCTCTGCCCAAGCCTCCAATCTATCCAGAGCCATCTGTAGCAGTATACTGCTTTTATTTTTATAAAAGTATGTTGCTTTTATGTTAACTACTTTACATAGTTTAGTATAATCAGCGAAAACTGTTATTTTGCTTAACAAACCATCTACAAGATCATTAATAAATATATTGAAGAGAATTGGTCTTAAGGGTCCATCCACACGTCCGTAGTGTATTGCGTATCCGCAATACACCTGGCCAGCACCCCCATAAAACTGCCTATTCTTGTTCGCAATTGCGGACAAGAATAGGACATGTTCTATTTTTTTCCGGAGCTGCGGACCAAAGGTCGGGGCCGCGCTCCGGAAATGCGGATGCGTAGAGCACATAGTGTGCTCTCTGCATCTATTCCTGCCCTATTGAGAATGAATGGGTCCGCACCCGTTCCGGATATTGCGGAACTGATGCGGACCCATTCCACGGACGTGTAAATGGACCCTAAGGCTCCATTCACACGTCCGTAACGTGTTTTTCGGATCCATGGATCCACAAAACACAGACAGCGGCAATGTGCGTTTCGCATTTTGCGGACCGCACATTACCGGCACTAATAGAATAGGCATATTCTTGTCCACAATTGTGGACAAGAATAGGACATGTTCTATTTTTTTTTGGGAACGGAAATGCGGACCCGGAAGTGCGGGTCCGCATTTCCGGAGCCGGGCCACACATCGTGCGGCCCTATAGAAATGAATGGGTCCGCAATTCCATTCCGCAAAATGCGGAACGAAATTGCGGATGTGTGGATGGACCCTAATACTGAGATTACAGGTAGCTGAAGGAGATTAGCTACTTTAACCTTTTCTATCTCAGGCTGTGTTTTAAACAAGACCAAGATTGCAGTGCTAGCTGAGCTACATTGAGATATAGCCTTTAAAAATCGGGTTAGTAGTGAAAGCTGCAGATATATGCAGCTGTCACTGGGACCCAGGGTTGTAATTTGTGATGTATCCTAGCTATCCTTGTTAGTACTGCAAGATGGTTTTGTTTAAAAGCTTATATTGTCAACTTTAAATCAAAACCAAAATTTGACTGTAGCCCAATCACAGACTAAGGCCTCATGCACACGACAGTATTTTTTCACGGTCCGCAAAACGGGGTTCCGTTGTTCCGTGATCTGTGTCCGTTTTTTCTTCCGTGTGTCTTCCTTGATTTTTGGAGGATCACCAGACAAGAAAAGTGAAAAAAAAATCTAAGTCAAGTTTGCCTTGAAAATGATAGGAAAAAACAGACACGGATCACGGACGCGGATGACAATCTTGAGTGCCTCCGTGTTTTTTTACGGACCCTTTGACTTGAATGGGTCCGCGATCAAAAAAATAGGAAACACACGGACTGGAAACACAGATCACGGACGCGGATGACAAACGGTGCATTTTCCGAGTTTTCAACGGACCCATTGAAAGTCAATGGGTCCGCAGAAAATCACGGAAAATGGAACAACGGACACGGAACCCAACAACGGTCGTGTGCATGAGGCCTAAGAAATAGTCCTTAGAAATGGCCCCATTCTGCAGTAATGTCCTTTCCTGCCTGAAGGAACACAGTTTGAGATGATTAGTGGGGTTAAAATAATCAGACATCTGTGAAAAGAAACAAAACCTTAGAATTAGAGAGGAGTAGGGATGAGCGAACCCAAACTGTATAGTTCGGGTTCGTACCGAATTTTGGGGTGTCCGTGACACGGACCCGAACCCGAACATTTTCGTAAAAGTCTGTGTTCGGGTTCGGTGTTCGGCGCTTTCTTGGCGCTTTTTGAAAGGCTGCAAAGCAGCCAATCAACAAGCGTCATACTACTTGGCCCAAGAGGCCATCACAGCCATGCCTACTATTGGCATGGCTGTGATTGGCCAGTGCACCATATGACCCAGCCTCTATTTAAGCTGGAGTCACGTAGCGCCGCACGTCACTCTGCTATGATCAGTATAGGGAGAGGTTGCTGCTGCGACGTCGGGGCGAGATTAGGCAGATTAACTCCTCCAAAAGACTTGATTCTGTGATCGATCTGCAGCTGTGGATCATTGAAGTGCTATTATTGACTTGCTCACTTTTTTGAGGCTGCCCAGAGCGTTTTTAGATCACTTTTTTTCTGGGGTGATCGGCGGCCATTTTGTGACTTGTGGTGCGCCAGCACGAGCTATCACCAAGTGTATTTAACCATCGATAGTGTGGTTATTTTGTGCTATATCCTACATCAGCTGCAGGCTGAGCCTGTGTCACTCAAGTGCATTTAACCATCAACAGTCTGATTATTTTTTGGCCATATACTACATCAGCTGCAGGCTGAGCCTGTGTCACCCAAGTGCATTTAACCATCAACAGTGTGGTTATTTTTTGGCCATATATTACATCAGGGGCAAGTTGAGCCTGTCACCCAGCGCCTAAAAAATAGACCTGACATTTCTATTTAACCAAATCTGCACAGTTTTAGCTGGTCAAGTTATTTGTAGTGACCGTAAAAGCAGACTTTTTGTTCTGGGTTGAAAAAGCATTCCCAAATTTGCCATTCTGAAAATAACTAGTTTGTGGTATTTGAGGCCTACTTGAAATCTATCCCAAAAAGAAAATCTTACATTGAAGGTATTGATAGTGTGATTCAGAAAAACCTAAGACACACGCTAGCGTGCTGATAGAAGTGTCATTCTGTGATTAAACCTATAACTGTCACACAGCGCAAAAAAAAAAACAGGTCTCACATCTCTATTCAACCAAATCTGCACAGTTTTAGCTGGTCAGGTTATTTGTAGTGACCGTAAAAGCAGACTTTTTGTTCTGGGTTGAAAAAGCATTCCCAAATTTGCCATTCTCAAAATTACTAGTTTGTGGTATTTGAGGCCTACTTGAAATCTATCCCAAAAAGAAAATCTTACATTGAAGGTATTGATAGTGTGATTCAGAAAAACCTAAGACACACGCTAGCATGCTGATAGAAGTGTCATTCTGTGATTAAACCTATAACTGTCACACAGCGCAAAAAAAAACAGGTCTCACATCTCTATTCAACCAATTCTGCACAGTTTTAGCTGGTCAAGTTATTTGTAGTGACCGTAAAAGCAGACTTTTTGTTCTGGGTTGAAAAAGCATTCCCAAATTTGCCATTCTGAAAATAACTAGTTTGTGGTATTTGAGGCCTACTTGAAATCTATCCCAAAAAGAAAATCTTACATTGAAGGTATTGATAGTGTCATTCAGAAAAACCTAAGACACACGCTAGCGTGCTGATAGAAGTGTCATTCTGTGATTAAACCTATAACTGTCACACAGCGCAAAAAAAAAAACAGGTCTCACATCTCTATTCAACCAAATCTGCACAGTTTTAGCTGGTCAAGTTATTTGTAGTGACCGTAAAAGCAGACTTTTTGTTCTGGGTTGAAAAAGCATTCCCAAATTTGCCATTCTGAAATTAACTAGTTTGTGGTATTTGAGGCCTACTTGAAATCTATCCCAAAAAGAAAATCTTACATTGAAGGTATTGATAGTGTGATTCAGAAAAACCTAAGACACACGCTAGCGTGCTGATAGAAGTGTCATTCTGTGATTAAACCTATAACTGTCACACAGCGCAAAAAAAAACAGGTCTCACATCTCTATTCAACCAAATCTGCACAGTTTTAGCTGGTCAAGTTATTTGTAGTGACCGTAAAAGCAGACTTTTTGTTCTGGGTTGAAAAAGCATTCCCAAATTTGCCATTCTGAAAATAACTAGTTTGTGGTATTTGAGGCCTACTTGAAATCTATCCCAAAAAGAAAATCTTACATTGAAGGTATTGATAGTGTCATTCAGAAAAACCTAAGACACACGCTAGCGTGCTGATAGAAGTGTCATTCTGTGATTAAACCTTTAACTGTCACACAGCGCAAAAAAAAACAGGTCTCACATCTCTATTCAACCAAATCTGCACAGTTTTAGCTGGTCAAGTTATTTGTAGTGACCGTAAAAGCAGACTTTTTGTTCTGGGTTGAAAAAGCATTCCCAAATTTGCCATTCTCAAAATTGTTGTGAACGGGAACAATGAGGAAAACATCTAATAAGGGACGCGGACGTGGACATGGTCGTGGTGGTGTTAGTGTACCCTCTGGTGCTGGGAGAGGACGTGGCCGTTCTGCCACAGCCACACGTCCTAGTGAACCAACTACCTCAGGTCCCAGTAGCCAGCAGAATTTACAGCGATATTTGGTGGGGCCCAATGCCGTTCTAAGGATGGTAAGGCCTGAGCAGGTGCAGGCATTAGTCAATTGGGTGGCCGACAGTGGATCCAGCACGTTCACATTATCTCCCACCCAGTCTTCTGCAGAAAGCGCACAGATGGCGCATGAAAACCAAGCCCATCGGTCTGTCACATCACCCCTATGCATATCAGGGAAACTGTCTGAGCCTCAAGTTATGCAGCAGTCTCTTATGCTGTTTGAAGACTCTGCTGCCAGGGTTTCCCAAGGGCATCCACCTAGCCCTTCCCCAGGGGTGGAAGAGATAGAATGCACTAACGCACAACCACTTATTTTTCCTGATGATGAGGACATGGGAATACCACCTCAGCACGTCTCTGATGATGACGAAACACAGGTGCCAACTGCTGCGTCTTTCTGCAGTGTGCAGACTGAACAGGAGGTCAGGGGTCAAGACTGGGTGGAAGACGATGCAGGGGACGATGAGGTCCTAGACCCCACATGGAATGAAGGTCGTGCCACTGACTTTCACAGTTCGGAGGAAGAGGCAGTGGTGAGACCGAGCCAACAGCGTAGCAAAAGAGGGAGCAGTGGGCAAAATCAGAACACCCGCCGCCAAGAGACTTCGCCTGCTACTGACCGCCGCCATCTGGGACTGAGCACCCCAAAGGCAGCTTCAAGGAGTTCCCTGGCATGGCACTTCTTCAAACAATGTGCTGACGACAAGACCCGAGTGGTTTGCACGCTGTGCCATCAGAGCCTGAAGCGAGGCATTAACGTTCTGAACCTTAGCACAACCTGCATGACCAGGCACCTGCATGCAAAGCATGAACTGCAGTGGAGTAAACACCTTAAAAACAAGGAAGTCACTCAGGCTCCCCCTGCTGCCTCTTCTGCTGCTGCCGCCTCGGCCTCTTCTGCTGCTGCCTCGGCCTCTTCTGCTGCTGCTGCCGCCGCCTCGGCCTCTTCCTCTGCCTCTGGAGGAACGTTGGCACCTGCCGCCCAGCAAACATGGGATGTACCACCAACACCACCACCTGCGTCACCAAGCATCTCAACCATGTCACACGGCAGCGTTCAGCTCTCCATCTCACAAACATTTGAGAGAAAGCGTAAATTCCCACCTAGCCACCCTCGATCCCTGGCCCTGAATGCCAGCATTTCTAAACTACTGGCCTATGAAATGCTGTCATTTAGGCTGGTGGACACACACAGCTTCAAACAGCTCATGTCACTTGCTGTCCCACAGTATGTTGTTCCCAGCCGCCACTACTTCTCCAAGAGAGCCGTGCCTTCCCTGCACAACCAAGTGTCCGATAAAATCAAGTGTGCACTGCGCAACCCTATCTGTGGCAAGGTCCACCTAACCACAGATACGTGGACCAGTAAGCACGGCCAGGGACGCTATATCTCCCTAACTGCACACTGGATAAATATAGTGGCGGCTGGGCCCCAGGCGGAGAGCTGTTTGGCGCACGTCCTTCCGCCGCCAAGGATCGCAGGGCAACATTCTTTGCCTCCTGTCTCCTCCTCCTCCTACTCAGCTTCCTCCTCCTCTTCTTCCACCTGCTCATCCAGTCAGCCACACACCTTCACCACCAACTTCAGCACAGCCCGGGGTAAACGTCAGCAGGCCATTCTGAAACTCATATGTTTGGGGGACAGGCCCCACACCGCACAGGAGTTGTGGCGGGGTATAGAACAACAGACCGATGAGTGGTTGCTGCCGGTGAGACTCAAGCCCGGCCTGGTGGTGTGCGATAATGGGCGAAATCTCGTTGCAGCTCTGGGACTAGCCGGTTTGACGCACATCCCTTGCCTGGCGCATGTGCTGAATTTGGTGGTGCAGAAGTTCATTCGCAACTACCCCGACATGTCAGAGCTGCTGCATAAAGTGCGGGCCATCTGTTTGCGCTTCCGGCGTTCACACCCTGCCGCTGCTCGCCTGTCTGCGCTACAGCGTAACTTCGGCCTTCCCGCTCACCGCCTCATATGCGACGTACCCACCAGGTGGAACTCCACCTTGCATATGCTGGACAGACTGTGCGAGCAGCAGCAGGCCATAGTGGAGTTTCAGCTGCAGCACGCACGGGTCAGTCGCACTGCGGATCAGACACACTTCACCACCAATGACTGGGCCTCCATGCGAGACCTGTGTGCCCTGTTGCGCTGTTTCGAGTACTCCACCAACATGGCCAGTGGCGATGACGCCGTTATCAGCATTACAATACCACTTCTATGTCTCCTTGAGAAAACACTTAGGGCGATGATGGAAGAGGAGGTGGCCCAGGAGGAAGAGGAGGAAGAGGGGTCATTTTTAGCACTTTCAGGCCAGTCTCTTCAAAGTGACTCAGAGGGAGGTTTTTTGCAACACCAGAGGTCAGGTACAAATGTGGCCAGACAGGGCCCACTACTGGAGGACGAGGAGGACGAGGATGAGGAGGAGGTGGAGGAGGATGAGGATGAAGCATGTTCACAGCGGGGTGGCACCCAAAGCAGCTCGGGCCCATCACTGGTGCGTGGCTGGGGGGAAACACAGGACGATGACGATACGCCTCCCACATAGGACAGCTTGTCCTTACCTCTGGGCAGCCTGGCACACATGAGCAACTACATGCTGCAGTGCCTGCGCAACGACAGCAGAGTTGCCCACATTTTAACGTGTGCAGACTACTGGGTTGCCACCTTGCTGGATCCCCGGTACAAAGACAATGTGCCCACCTTACTTCCTACACTGGAGCGTGATAGGAAGATGCGCGAGTACAAACGCACGTTGGTAGACGCGCTACTGAGAGCATTCCCAAATGTCACAGGGGAACAAGTGGAAGCCCAAGGCGAAGGCAGAGGAGGAGCAAGAGGTCGCCAACGCAGCTGTTTCACGGCCAGCTCCTCTAAGGGCAGGGTTAGCATGGCAGAGATGTGGAAAAGTTTTGTCACCACGTCACAGCTAAGTGCACCACCACCTGATACGGAACGTGTTAGCAGGAGGCAACATTTCACTAACATGGTGGAACAGTACCTGTGCACACCCCTCCACGTACTGACTGATGGTTCGGCCCCATTCAACTTCTGGGTCTCCAAATTGTCCACGTGGCCAGAGCTAGCCTTTTATGCCTTGGAGGTGCTGGCCTGCCCGGCGGCCAGCGTTTTGTCTGAACGTGTATTCAGCACGGCAGGGGGCGTCATTACAGACAAACGCAGCCGCCTGTCTACAGCCAATGTGGACAAGCTGACGTTCATAAAAATGAACCAGGCATGGATCCCACAGGACCTGTCCATCCCTTGTGCAGATTAGATATTAACTACCTCCCCTTAACAATATATTATTCTACTCCAGGGCACTTCCTCATTCAATACTATTTTTAATTTCATTTTACCATTATATTGCGGGGCAACCCAAAGTTGAATGAACCTCTCCTCTGTCTGGGTGCCGGGGCCTAAATGTGTGACAGTGGCCTGTTCCAGTGGTGGGTGACGTGAAGCCTGATTCTCTGCTATGACATGAAGACTTATTCTGTGCTGACATGAAGCCAGATTCTCTGTTACGCGACCTCTCTCCTCTGCCTGGGTGCCTGGGCCTAAATATGTGACAGTGGCCTGTTCCAGTGGTGGGTGACGTGAAGCCTGATTCTCTGCTATGACATGAAGACAGATTCTGCGCTGACATCAGGCCAGATTCTCTGTTACGGGACCTCTCTCCTCTGCCTGGGTACCTGGGCCTAAATGTGTGACAGTGGCCTGTTCCAGTGGTGGGTGACGTGAAGCCTGATTCTCTGCTATGATATGAAGACAGATTCTGTGCTGACATAAGGCCAGATTCTCTGTTACAGGACCTCTCTCCTCTGCCTGGGTGCCTGGGCCTAAATGTGTGACAGTGGCCTGTTCCAGTGGTGGGTGACGTGAAGCCTGATTCTCTGCTATGACATGAAGACAGATTCTGTGTTGACATAAGGCCAGATTCTCTGTTACGGGACCTCTCTCCTCTGACTGGGTGCCTGGGCCTAAATGTGTGACAGTGGCCTGTTCCAGTGGTGGGTGACGTGAAGCCTGATTCTCTGCTATGACATGAAGACAGATTCTGTGCTGACATCAGGCCAGATTCTCTGTTACGGGACCTCTCTCCTCTGCCTGGGTGCCTGGGCCTAAATGTGTGACAGTGGCCTGTTCCAGTGGTGGGTGACGTGAAGCCTGATTCTCTGCTATGACATGAAGACTGATTCTGCGCTGACATAAGGCCAGATTCTCTGTTACGGGACCTCTCTCCTCTGCCTGGGTGCCTGGGCCTAAATGTGTGACAGGGGCCTGTTCCAGTGGTGGGTGACATGAAGCCTGATTCTCTGCTATGACATGAAGACAGATTCTGTGCTGACATCAAGCCAGATTCTCTGTTACGGGACCTCTCTCCTCTGACTGGGTGCCTGGGCCTAAATGTGTGACAGTGGCCTGTTCCAGTGGTGGGTGACGTGAAGCTTGATTCTCTGCTATGACATGAAGACAGATTCTGCGCTGACATAAGGCCAGATTCTCTGTTACGGGACCGCTCTCCTCTGTCTGGGTGCCGGGGCCTAAATGTGTGACAGTGGCCTGTTCCAGTGGTGGGTGACGTGAAGCCTGATTCTCTGCTATGACATGAAGCCAGATTCTGTGCTGACATGAAGCCAGATTCTCTGCTATGGCATGAAGAGACTGATTCTCTGCTGACGTGAAACCAGATTCTCTGCTATGGGACCTCTGTCCAATTGATATTGGGTCATTTTTTTTTTTTTTTTTTTAATTCATTTTCCTATCCACATTTGTTTGCAGGGGATTTACCTACATGTTGCTGCCTTTTGCAGCCCTCTAGCTCTTTCCTGGGCTGTTTTACAGCCTTTTTAGTGCCGAAAAGTTCGGGTCCCCACTGACTTCAATGGGGTTCGGGACGAAGTTCGGATCGGGTTCGGATCCCGAACCCGAACATTTTCGGG
This sequence comes from Bufo bufo, assembly GCF_905171765.1. Classification (NCBI taxonomy): domain Eukaryota; kingdom Metazoa; phylum Chordata; class Amphibia; order Anura; family Bufonidae; genus Bufo; species Bufo bufo. Next base: position 450,700,743 of record NC_053393.1, on the reverse strand, counting down.
AAGTTCGGCCGAACTTCTCGAACCCGAACATCCAGGTGTTCGCTCAACTCTAGAGAGGAGCTAATCGATTCTACACAAATCAAACTTATTCCAAAGTTCCTCAAATCTGAAACTTTTGGGATTTGCCCTCTTCAAATTGATGAAAATGGCAGCCACCATTTTAAAAATCATAGAAAACAGAGAAGACGACATCTGCCACCAAAGAGGGATCATTTTTGGGCCATTTTTTTTTATTTTGAAAAGCATTAAAAAAATTGACAATGCAGTGTGTTATTAAATAGCTGGTAGTAACGTACCACTGGCTACCATTCATTTATTCACTGTCACTTTGACATTACTAATGCTGTCTTTGCATTGAAAGAGGGGTTGGATATCATCCTACTAGACCTCAGAATGTCATACACAACTTTTCAGTGCAATTTGCCCACTTTTGATTCCAACTGAATTTTATCTGAAAGCTGATTCTACCGAATCAGGCCCAAAATGAATAATGGGAACTTGACTCATCTATAGATTTAATATTGGTTGAATAGCAAGCAAGCTTTACCCATGGTTAGAAAAGCCTTACTTTGCTAAAAGGAAATCTTATAACATATGGAATAACTTAAAAATTACCCTTTTTCATTCTTTGTATCATATGAACATTGTGCTATTGAAAGAATCCCTAGAAGGGCAACTATACTGGAAATTGCAAAATGTTTTAAAGGGATTCTGCAGTTTTTTTAAACTGATGATCTATCCTCTGGATAGACCATCAGCATCTGATCGGCGGGGGTCCGACACCCGGGACCCCTGCCGATCAGCTGTTTGAGTAGGCAGCGGTGCTGGCAGTAGCGCCGCGGCCTTCTTGCTGTTTACCGCAGGCCCAGTGACGTCACAACTAGTATCAATGGCCTGGGTGGGGCTAAGCTTTGTTCACTTGAATGGAGTTTAGCCCCGTCCAGGCCATTGATACTAGTCGTGACGTCACTGGGCCTGCGGTAAACAGTGAGAAGGCCGCGGCACTACTGCCAGCGTCGCTGCCTTCTCAAACAGCTGATCGGCAGGGGTTATCCCGGGTGTCGGACCCCCGCCGATCAGATGCTGATGATCTATCCAGAGGATAGGTCATCAGTTTAAAAAAACTGCAGAACCCCTTTAAGTATAATAAAAAATTAAAGGAGGTGATTAAAGGGGTTATCCTATGATTAATGCAAAGAGTGAAAATCAGACACCACATAGTACATAACAATCTCTATCTAAGGTCTCTTGCCCATGACCGTATGCCCTCCGAGATATATGGTCCGTGAGCGGGCCATATGTCCCGGAGCGGCATTGATCACGCGCACGGGAGCACGTCGGGCCGCCCGTGAGACTATTGTCCTGCACTCATATGATCATATGAGTGCGGGACAATAGCCCTGCGGGCGGCCCGACGTCCACAGCTTCATTGTAATCTATGATGCTGTGCCCTCCCGTGCGCACGATCAATGCCGCTCCAAGACATATGGCCCACTCACGGACCGAATATCTCGGAGGGCATACGGTCGTGGGTAAGAGGTCTAACAAAGCTAGAACCAGCCCTGTACCTCACATTGATCCAGAGATATCCTCATTCATTGACCCAATTGCTGTGGTAGATCTATATCAAGCTGGCAGCTTGGGCATGTCCTTTCTGCTGCAGTTCTCTCCCTATCACAGCTCAGGAGGCAGTTGAAGGATAGAACTGACCATGTGTGTCAACCTCAGCAAAGTGGACAGAGAAATAAGGAAAAACAAACAGCAGGTGGTGCTGTACGGATACATTTTATTGAACAAACTCAGTGGCTATACTAAACGTTTAATTATAATTACAAAAGAATTCAGATCCAGGTTCTGGTTTGAAAACTGCAAAATATTTTTTTGTTTTCTTTACATGAAAAATATAAAGACTCCTGTGACATGCAGCCTAAACCATTTATAATTAAAGAAAACATCCCCTAGATATGTGCAGTATGTACACCATAAAGGACAGGAAAAAACTTAGAGTATGAATGTTGTCAACAGCTAAGTCTTCGTTCACATCACCGTTCAGCCTTTCCGTTCTCCTGCTCCTAAACGGAGCAGGAGAATGGAAAGGACGGATTCGGCACATAACTGAGCGGAATGGAGCCTACGGACCCCATAGACTATAATGGGGTCCGTTAGGTTTCCGCTCAGAAGATGATTTTGGAGCGGAGACAAAAGTAGTGCATGCAGGACTTTTGTCTCCCGTTCAAAAATCTTTCTCTGAGCGGAAACCTAACGGACCTCATTATAGTCTATGGGGTCCGTAGGATCCGTTTGGCTCATTTATGTGCCGAATCCGTCCTTTCCATTCTCCTGCTAGTAAACGGAGCAGGAGAACGGAAAGACTGAACGGTGATGTGAACAAAGCCTAATCAGTTGCAACTTTCTATGTTTATCGGACTGAACAGGCAACAGATAATGAAGTTACACAAGTTAATATATATTGGAACTACATAGATAGTTAGCCTCTTACGACATAGTATGAGTGAACCAGGAGTAGGAAAGCGTATTGTGGAGGAAAAATCATATAGGCACGAACCAATTAGTCATAAGAAGGTCAGCATTTAACATTTGTGTAATTTTGAATACCTCTGTGCCTCTCTAGAGGTGATCATTTTTGCTAACATAGTCTTATGAGGTAGACAATTCTACATCTTCACATTATATGTACTTCCCTCATATACTCTCTTCTTAAAGTAAATGTGTCATAAAAAAATTATCTACTGTTAAATCAAGTTTTTCATGTGAAACTTATTTTTAAAACTTTTTAGTCATTTTTCTTTTTACTTTTCATGATACTATCTATGCTTAAAAAAAGGAATCTTGCAGTTTTTATTCTGGCCTCTGTGCCACATAATACACTGCGTGCAGAATTATTAGGCAAATGAGTATTTTGACCACATCATCCTCTTTATGCATGTTGTCTTACTCCAAGCTGTATAGGCTCGAAAGCCTACTACCAATTAAGCATATTAGGTGATGTGCATCTCTGTAATGAGAAGGGGTGTGGTCTAATGACATCAACACCCTATATCAGGTGTGCATAATTATTAGGCAACTTCCTTTCCTTTGGCAAAATGGGTCAAAAGAAGGACTTGACAGGCTCAGAAAAGTCAAAAATAGTGAGATATCTTGCAGAGGGATGCAGCACTCCTAAAATTGCAAAGCTTCTGAAGCGTGATCATCGAACAATCAAGCGTTTCATTCAAAATAGTCAACAGGGTCGCAAGAAGCGTGTGGAAAAACCAAGGCGCAAAATAACTGCCCATGAACTGAGAAAAGTCAAGCGTTCAGCTGCCAAGATGCCTCTTGCCACCAGTTTGGCCATATTTCAGAGCTGCAACATCACTGGAGTGCCCAAAAGCACAAGGTGTGCAATACTCAGAGACATGGCCAAGGTAAGAAAGGCTGAAAGATGACCACCACTGAACAAGACACACAAGCTGAAACGTCAAGACTAGGCCAAGAAATATCTCAAGACTGATTTTTCTAAGGTTTTATGGACTGATGAAATGAGAGTGAGTCTTGATGGGCCAGATGGATGGGCCCGTGGCTGGATTGGTAAAGGGCAGAGAGCTCCAGTCCGACTCAGACGCCAGCAAGGTGGAGGTGGAGTACTGGTTTGGGCTGGTATCATCAAAGATGAGCTTGTGGGGCCTTTTCGGGTTGAGGATGGAGTCAAGCTCAACTCCCAGTCCTACTGCCAGTTTCTGGAAGACACCTTCTTCAAGCAGTGGTACAGGAAGAAGTCTGCATCCTTCAAGAAAAACATGATTTTCATGCAGGACAATGCTCCATCACACGCGTCCAAGTACTCCACAGCGTGGCTGGCAAGAAAGGGTATAAAAGAAGAAAATCTAAAGACATGGCCTCCTTGTTCACCTGATCTGAACCCCATTGAGAACCTGTGGTCCATCATCAAATGTGAGATTTACAAGGAGGGAAAACAGTACACCTCTCTGAACAGTGTCTGGGAGTCTGTGGTTGCTGCTGCACGCAATGTTAATGGTGAACAGATCAAAACACTGACAGAATCCATGGATGGCAGGCTTTTGAGTGTCCTTGCAAAGAAAGGTGGCTATATTGGTCACTGATTTGTTTTTGTTTTGTTTTTGAATGTCAGAAATGTATATTTGTGAATGTTGAGATGTTATATTGGTTTCACTGGTAAAAATAAATAATTGAAATGGGTATATATTTGTTTTTTGTTAAGTTGCCTAATAATTATGCACAGTAATAGTCACCTGCACACACAGATATCCCCCTAAAATAGCTAAAACTAAAAACAAACTAAAAACTACTTCCAAAAATATTCAGCTTTGATATTAATGAGTTTTTTGGGTTCATTGAGAACATGGTTGTTGTTCAATAATAAAATTAATCCTCAAAAATACAACTTGCCTAATAATTCTGCACTCCCTGTAGGCTTAAAGAGGATCCATCACTACAATGTAATATGAAAGCAACATGTTATAGAGCAGGAGGAGCTGAGCAGATATATATATAGCTTTGTGAGTAAAGCTTCAGTAAAACCTGTAATTTAAACATTTATATTTCGGCTTTTTTCATCTCCTGTGAATACCTATTGGTACAGAGAGGAGGTGTTATCAGTGATTGATTGCATTGTGTATATGTGTGCATAGAGAGATAGCTGTCATTCATTAATAACTCCTCCCTCCTGTACCAATAGCCCTTCACAGGAAGTGGAAAAAAACTAAGATATAAATGTATAAAATGTAAGGTTTTACTAGAACTTTTCCAATAAAATTATATATCAATCTGCTCATTGTCTATAAAGTGCTGGCTGCAGATTGCACTACATTTTGTGATGACAGGTCCTCTTTAACCCCTTAGGGACACATGACGTACCGTTACGGCATGTTTCCTGAGTCCTTAAGGACACATGACGTACCGGTACGTCATGTGTTGTTCCGATCACCGCCGCCCGGCGGGCGGTGATCGGAACAAGGTGCCTGCTCAAATCATTGAGCAGGCACCTCGCCTAAATGTGCGGGGGGGTCCCGTGACCCCCCGTGTCGGCGATCGCCGCAAACCGCAGGTCAATTCAGACCTGCGGTTTGCGGCTTTTACCCGGTGCGGCGGTGGTGCTGTGGGGGGGACCCGATGGCATGGAAGGCAGTGGGGGGGACCCGATGGCATAGAAGGCAGCGCGATGCCTTCCTGAGGCATCTGCGCTGCCTTCCGGTGAAGAGCCTGTGAGATCCAGCCCCCTGGATCTCACAGGCCCCGGAAGCTGTATGAGTAATACACACAGTATTACTTATACAGCCAATGCATTCCAATACAGAAGTATTGGAATGCATTGTAAAGGAATATACCCCCAAAAGTTCAAGTCCCAAAGTGGGACAAAAAATAAAGTGAAAACAAAAGTTAAAAAAATAAAGTTTTCCCCAATTTTTTTTAAAAGTTTCAAGTAAAAATAAACAAAAACATCATTTTCCCAAAATAAAGTAAATAAAAATTGGTAAAAAATAGGGGGAAAAAAAAGTATACATATTAGGTATCGCCGCGTCCCTATCGACCGGCTCTATAAAGATATCACATTACCTAACCCCTCAGATGAACACCGTAAAAAATAAAAAATAAAAACTGTGCTAAATTAAAAAAAATTGGTCACCAAAAAGTACAACAGCAAGCGATCAAAAAGGTGTTTGCCCACTAAAATAGTACCAATCTAACCGTCACCTCATCCCGCAAAAATGAGCCCCTAGCTGAGACAATCACCCAAAAAAAAAAAAAATGGCTCATAATATAGACACTAAAACATAATTTTTTTGGTTTTAAAAAAGCTGTTATTGTGTAAAACTTACATAAATAAAAAAAAAGTATACATATTTGGTATCGCCGCGTTCGTATCGACCGGCTCTATAAAAATATCACATGACCTAACCCCTCAGATGAACACCGTAAAAAATAAAAACTGTGCTAAATAAACAATTTTTTGTCACCTTACATCACAAAAAGTGTAATAGCAAGCGATCAAAAAGTCACACGCACCCCAAAATAGTGCCAATAAAACCGTCATCTCCTCCCACAAAAATCATACCCTACCCAAGGTAATCGCCCAAAAACTGAAAAAATTATGGCTCTCAGACTATGGAAACACTAAAACATGATTTTTTTTGCTTCAAAAATGAAATCATTGTGTAAAACTTACATAAATAAAAAAAAGTATACATATTAGGTATCGCCGCATCCGTGACAACCTGGTCTATAAAAATATCACATGATCTAACCTGTCAGATGAATGTTGTAAATAACAAAAAATAAAAACGGTGTCAAAACAGCTATTTCTTGTTATCTTGCCTCACAAAAAGTGTAATATAGAGCAACCAAAAATCATATGTACCCTAAACTAGTACCACCAATACTGCCACCCTATCCCGTAGTTTCTAAAATGGGGCCACTTTTTTGGAGTTTCTACTCTAGGGGTGCATCAGGGGGGCTTCAAATGGCATATGGTGTCAAAAAAACCAGTCCAGCAAAATCTGCCTTCCAAAAACCGTATGGCATTCCTTTCCTTCTGTGCCCTGCCGTGTGCCCGTACAGCGGTTTACGACCACATATGGGGTGTTTCTGTAAACTACAGAATCAGGGCCATAAATATTGAGTTTGGTTTGGCTGTTAACCCTTGCTTTGTAACCGGAAAAAAAATTATTAAAATGGAAAATGTGCCAAAAAAGTGAAATTTTGAAATTGTATCTCTATTTTCCATAAATTCTTGTGGAACACCTAAAGGGTTAACGACGTTTGTAAAATCAGTTTTGAATACCTTGAGGGGTGTAATTTCTTAGATGGGGTCACTTTTATGGAGTTTCTACTCTAGGGTGCATCAGGGGGCTTCAAATGGGACATGGTGTCAAAAATACCAGTCCAGCAAAATCTGCCTTCCAAAAACCGTATGGCATTCCTTTCCTTCTGCGCCCTGCCGTGTGCCCGTACAGCGGTTTACGACCACATATGGGTTGTTTCTGTAAACTACAGAATCAGGGCCATAAATATTGAGTTTGGTTTGGCTGTTAACCCTTGCTTTGTAACCGGAAAAAAAATTATTAAAATGGAAAATGTGCCAAAAAAGTGAAATTTAGAAATTGTATCTCTATTTTCCATAAATTCTTGTGGAACACCTAAAGGGTTAACGACGTTTGTAAAATCAGTTTTGAATACCTTGAGGGGTGTAATTTCTTAGATGGGGTCACTTTAATGGAGTTTCTACTCTAGGGGTGCATCAGGGGGCTTCAAATGGGACATGGTGTCAAAAATCCCAGTCCAACAAAACCTGCCTTCCAAAAACCGTATGGCATTCCTTTCCTTCTGCGCCCTGCCGTGTGCCCGTACAGCGGTTTACGACCACATATGGGGTGTTTCTGTAAACTACAGAATCAGGGCCATAAATATTGAGTTTGGTTTGGCTTTTAACCCTTGCTTTGTAACTGGAAAAAAAATATTAAAATGGAAATTTGGCAAAAAAGTGAAATTTTGAAATTGTATCTCTATTTTCCATTAATTCTTGTAGAACACCTAAAGGGTTAACAAAGTTTGTAAAATCAGTTTTGAATACCTTGAGGGGTGTAGTTTATAGAATGGGGTCATTTTTGGGTGGTTTCTATTATGTAAGCCTCGCAAAGTGACTTCAGACCTGAACTGGTCCCTAAAAATTGGGTTTTTGAAAATTTCTGAAAAATTTAAAGATTTGCTTCTAAACTTCTAAGCCTTGTAACATCCCCAAAAAATAAAATATAATTCCCAAAATGATCCAAACATGAAGTAGAGATATAGGGAATGTAAAGTAATAACTATTTTTGGAGGTATTACTATGTATTATAGAAGTAGAGAAATTGAAACTTGGAAATTTGCAATTTTTTTTTATTTTTTGGTAAATTTGGTATTTTTTTATAAATAAAAATGATTTTTTTTTACTTCATTTTACCAGTGTCATGAAGTACAATATGTGACGAAAAAACAATCAGAATGGCCTGGATAAGTCAAAGCGTTTTAAAGTTATCAGCACTTAAAGTGACACTGGTCAGATTTGCAAAAAAAATGGCCTGGTCCTTAAGGTGAAATAGGGCTGAGTCCTTTAGGGGTTAAATTCCTGTTCTGTAAAGATCACTTTTCAGTAGTTATCTAATTATCATCACAGGTAAGATTACAGTGAAAGGTCACATTTATACTATATACAGATAGCACAGGAACACACCATTCACAAAAGGTGATGCTTAGAGATGACTTCCTTCTCCTGCAGAGTGGCCTCTGCACGGTTTATAGAGCATTCCTAGAAAACTCTCCCATATAAATTAATGAATTTTCTCCAGACCACAGGTTCCTATGGTCTACATTGCTGTTGTAAAGCATATCTCTGAATACTAGCAGCAACTCGGGCATAATCATGACCAGAAAATGGAATAAAAAGTCTATAGCCAGTGATTAAAAACAGATTACATAGATAGAATATCAGTATCTGGTTTCAATAGGGAAATTCGACTTTGTAACTGTGATTGCTGGTCATATGTCAGCAAGCAGACAACTGGAGGCCAGAATGTACACAAAGGGTAGTGGTTTCGATTCTTTCTCTCCTATTGCAGACAGAAAAGGGAAGACTACTGATAAAGACATTTATCTGACAGCCACACATAGGTTTGTAAGAAATTGGGTTAAATGACTAAAATGACACACATAAAGAATTCAGTATTTTTCCGCTTTTAACTATAATAAGAAAATTGTAAAGAATAAAAAATATTAAAGGAAGTAGGAGATTAGGAAGGAATTTATTTTCATTTTTTTAGTATTTTCTTTAAGCCCTAAAATTTCTATATGACTTCTGTGGGAGAAAATGCCATGAAACATGGGCAGAGCACCCTGTGCAGAGAAGGGGATGATATCTGATGATAGTATTATGCATACTAAAAAGCAATCTTTACTAAATCAAAAGGGTCATAAGGTTGGCTCATTGCGAAGTCTTAGTGGCCAGTATAAGATAACTGCAATATGTCGGAATTTGATTTGATTTGGGTAGTTGGTCATTTTAAAGGGAACTCGTCACATTGAACATGGTGTCTGAGCTGCAGGCAGCATGTTATAGAGCAGGAGGAGCTGAGCAGATTGATATATAGTTTTATGGGAAAAGATTCAGTATAACTTGTAATGTAATCCAATAGAAAGAAAAAAATAGTTCCACAGCACCCACCAGTACATAAAAGTTTATTTTATTTCAATCCATTAAAAAGTGCTAAGGGTTAGCTCAAGTGGTACAATCAGATACAGCAATCTGATTGTATCCGATTGTACCGCTTGTGCTACCCCTTAGTTCTGTTTTAATGGATTGAAATAAAAGAAACTGGGGAGTGTCATGGTTCTATGTTTCTCTTTCTATTGGATTCTGTTTATGTTCTCTTTGTTCTACTGAGAAAACCAAACACAGCTTTGCTGCTCCACCTGACATGTAATGGTGCTGTCCGTGTTCTTTTGATTTAACTTGTAATGTATCCACTTAGATCTGTGCTCGTTCTGAGCTTTGAGGTTAAAGAGACGGTCCTATCAGTGATGGACAGCCTTCCCTCTATGACTGTGTATACAGAGATAGCTGTCCATCACTGATAGGACCGCCTCCTGGACTTCAATGTTCAGAATAAGCAGGGATTTAAATGATTGAAACACAAGTTTTACTAAACCTTTTGTCACAAAACTATATGGCATTCTGTACAGATCCTCCTGCTCTATAACATGCTGCCTGCAGATTAATTTGCATTTTCATGGTGACAGGTTCCCTTTAAAATAGAACAGAATGACATAATACCATTGCTTTAAAATAAAGAAATGTGAGCTTTATGATTATAAAGTATACTGCTTAAAAGAGATATAAACAACAGTCTAATTTAAGATAAGTCAAGTCATGGACGCAAAGAACAATCAGAAGAGTGTTGACTAGATTTTTTTTTGTTGTTGTTGTTTCATTTTTGTGACCGGACATAATTACTTAGGTAAATTATTATAATCTAGATGCTTGCAGATACTTTGTCACAACTAAAACAATTCCTGTTGATAATAATTCCTATTTGGGGAAAAAAAAGATAGGATGTTTGCATTGGCCCATGTACAAGGTAATTTTTTCTAAATATTACAGTAAAGTATTTTATGCCATAATATTAGATGTAATATTAGCCAGATGTAACATTTGGATTTATTGAAAATTACTTAGATTTAGTTTTTCTATCTAGTCCAGAATGGAAGCATAGAACTTTAAAGATGTATAACATAACTTATAGCTTTTTATCCCTAATTACTAAAACTTTATAAAGGAATTCCAAAAAGCCACATTTTTAACTAGTATATTATTAACAGTTACAAAGTGACACACTCTATTCAAACATAAATGCTTATCAATGTTATTGAATGTATACTGCCTTAAAAGGCGCATTATTTGACATGAACGAATTACCCTTTACATTTGCAACAAAAAAAGTCACAAAAACAATGTAAACTACAACTTAATCGAAAAAATAAACTACTCAAATTGTGTCAGGTGTATTTATGATATAAACAGACAAAAATTGCAAACAATTTGTCAAACATGGTAAAACATTTTATAAATAATAAATAATAGATTTAGTACATACCTGCATACATACTAACATTATTTTAATATATTTATGTGCCGTATATGAAACATGACACAATTGTAGATATCCTCAAATTTTGTTACAATTGTTTACTAAATATTTTTTGGGCCCTCATAAAACAATCTTTTGATTTTGTTTGTATGTGAAAAGGTTCTTCAATATCACAAGGAAGCAAACTGCTCATTTGCAGCGGAGCGCAGCTTTCACCCCTTGTAATTGTTGCTCGCAATCAGCACCCAGAAATGGGTTCATTTGATTGAAAGGCAGCGAGCTACTCCTGTTTGTCTCATTATACCAGCAGGTGTTTTTGCATCGAAATATAGTTTACGAAGTGTTCAAAAAGTTTGGAAACCACCCTGCAATAAACTAAAAATAAAAACAATGGCAACTTAGTAGTAGTAGTAGTAGTAGTAGTAGTAGTAGTAGTAGTAGTAGTAGTAGTAGTAGTAGTAGTAGTAGTAGTAACCTTCTTTATCTGCCTACCTTTTAGATACTGTAGGTGAAATTTTAGGAAACTGCAATTTTGTAATATACCCTATCAGGTACAATGACAGGATCAAGTGAAGATTATTTACCCTGAATTATTTATTAAAATTTTGTTTTTATTTATTTCACTCAATTTCTTAATGAAATATAAAACAAGCAATAAACTGTGTACATCAATCATTAATCAATTTATCATTAAAAAAAATTAAGACATTTAGTGAAATAAAAGAAATATTCTAGGGGGACATGATCTTCACTTGATCCCAATGCCTTGTGGGAATAAATCTTTTTACACAATTCCAGTGTGTGCATACACTTTGAAGAGTACTCAGTCAAAATCTGAATTTCCCGGACACTATTGATTCTGCCATTTAATCACACAACCGGTGACTTTTATGTGGAGGCTATTTGAATAAAGAGGACCTGTAACCTTTTTGTCCCTGCACAGTCTGACACTGGCAGCACTGATTGAATAATATCAGACTGTGGAAGGACACGCGCTCAATGGGTAACACCCATCTGGACCCTCATTGTAAAGGCCCAGCAAACCATTCATAACTTCTAGCAGGGATAATAAGGGATGGCACATCCTAAAGTCATAAGAATAGAGGCTCAAGAATTGTTATTATGTGGGGATGCAAGTAATTAAGTATTTAATAAAACAGACATGTCAGGAGAGGTGACTATTTAAAAAGGTTGCATCAGATTAGAAAAAAAAGTCACCAGTAATAGCGCCACCATTATTTCTGGAACTCAACCTGTGGACCCATGGACAAAAATGATTTAATTATAGCATATAGCATGTTTTTTGGCAAAAGCTGACAGTTTTTTTTTATATATCTCATACCACTCTTATTACATTTCAAATGTAACCAACAATTCTATTATATCATTTGTATGCCCTTGGTTCCATGTTCTTTAAGTTTTCCAGTACCATTGCATTAGCTGCACTGGTTACCTGCTCCAGTTAGCTGTTTAGTATGCATTCTTCTTGCACAATGTGCCACCTACACACAGTGATGTAAGTGGCACAAAACAGTGAAGCATGTAAAGTTGGTTCAGTTGGACCCCTGGACGATGGATCACCGAAACGCGCGTCAGGGCTGGCCCCATCCTGGATGGAGACACATTATGGGTAATTCATCTTTCTAATATTCATTGCGCTTACCATTTGGACTTGCACTTTTTATGGTATTTTCATGCCAATTGAATATACGGTATGTTACAGCCCATGTGATCCCCTCCAGTGATGCCACCATTTTTCTGCATTGTTGTTTTTAAACTTTTTAAAATAGTTTTGATTAATGTGTCTCATAAAGTACTTTTATGATTATAATGCAGACTGGCAATTTTTGTAGGTTTACATAATATTATGTTTTATTTGGTCATGTATATCCTATAGCAATTGCATTATTAACACTTTTTTTACAGTTTATTAGAGATTTATTACAGGTTATTAGCTTTGATGTACTTGAGATCTAATGTATATAATTGCTGGCAGTTATTTTTCTTGTTTTTTGGTTCAGACATAGCAGTAACAACTGGGACGCTACCCAGGGCATAGATTTCAATTCTATGTATAAAAAAAGAGAAGATTGTATTGACGCATGATAACAAATTGTTTATGGTAGATCATGCTATGTAAAGAAATAATTCAATCGCTGTGACCCTCCATTTCCATCATCCTGCCTGATCTTGCGTCAGGCATGGAGAAGGTGGGGTGGGCAGGGCAGTTGCTGAGATGACAGGAGAATTTCATACATGGGTCCTATCCAAATTAATAGGACCAGACTCTTTGGGACATTGTATGGTTGGCTTGGCATCCTTACTGACCAATGTGTACCCTTTCTCTCTTAACACCTGACATCGGATTAGATGGAGAGTGGAAATGGTGTGATAGCTTATTTTTTCATTAATGCTATACAGAGTGATGTCATCTCATATAATGGAATGCAAATGTATCCTTGGTTGGTAGGTGAAAGATTTTGAATTGAGGTTCAACACAAAAGCAGGTCCAGTCCATGTCGTCAGTCATTTATATAATTATAAGTCATTGAGGTAATTATTACGAGTTTCCATATTTTTTTCCCCCTAACAGAAACACTGTTTAATAAGCATCTGCTAACAATCTTGCGGGTCAGAGAAATAAGGATGCTTGATTATGTATGAATGTTCCCTGGACTAGAGGACATTTGGAAAGGGATTTACGCTTTCACACTTTGCAAATATTCTTACACTATTTAGCTCCAGTGACTATTCTTTTAGGAATTCAGTCATCATACTATTTTTAAGATACTAAAAATTGTGTAAACATCCTTTATGTCACAACTGGTTTGAGAGATACAATATTCAACAGAGCAATTGTTCAAAAACATTAAAGAGGCTCTCTGAGAATGATTTAAAATGGCCTAGTATGGGAGGAGGACTGTTTTCCTCCACTTGCAGAGTTACCTAGTGGAGTGAGGGAATAGGGACTCACTACACGACTCTACAGTAGATGGTAATGATGTCATCCAGCCTACGATATGCCATCATGTCTAAGTAGCCTGATAGGAAAACTCACCAATATGCAAATTCCAGAGTGTAGTGTGTAGTGAAGCCCTGTCCCCTCACCTTCCTGGGCAGCCGTGCAAGTGGAGGCAATATTTGAAATCTTTTCCAGAGAACCCCTTTAAATCAGTGCATGCATGCAGAGTCTTCTTCTCAATGGTTAAAGCATTTTTCCTACTTGCAATTAGAGAATCTCTACTATTACTATACGCATGGTAAATTTTCCTGGGGAAAAGCATTCATATCTGAGCCCCACTGGGGAAAGCAGGTGATGATAATGTCTGTAAAGCACTGCAGAGTATTATTTTTTTTTTTTACGTTAGTACATGTATTCTATTTTCTGTACTGTCCCTTTAACTTCCTCGCTGTCTGCCTTCTCAGCAGGACAGGAGGGATTTCTTTGCTTTTGAACAGGCACATCAACTAAGGGAGTAGAGGAGGGTTGTCAGTTATTGCACCACACCTCCATTATGAATACTTTCCACATACACCTTCCCAGCTTTATGGAAAGAGGGAAAAAGCAAAGAGACTGTGCCTTGTCAGTACACGTAGATGCTGCTGCTGTCAGATAAATCTAGCAGCAGCAGGAGTGGTGCTGGGACCCGGGTACTGTATATGCAGAGCAGACTGCTAGCAGCTTGGGCAGCTGATATGTAAAGCATCTTCTCAACGTCCCTGCTCTGCATCTTATTCAGTGGTGCCTGGGTATACTGGTCAGTTGTACGCAGCTCTTTCACTTTGTGCTAAAGATATGTATGGCTGCTATTTCCATACGTTGCTTAGCCCTGCCTGCTGGTTCACTTCCCCCTAGCACTGTGTCCATACCTCCCAACTTTTGAAAAACACAAGGGGAAAATATGTGAGGCACGCATAGCACACCACAGAATTTTTTTTCATACTAGGCCATGCCTCTAACTCCACCCAAAACATAACTATACACACCTAGTCCCACCCAGTCCCCTTAATGCCCCTACATAGTAAATATTCACCCTTTGTGCCAGCACACAGTAGTAATGCCCACATTGTGCACCCTTCACAGTAGTTATGCCCACATTGTGCCCCTCACAGCAGTTATACCCACATTGTGCCCCCTTCACAGGAGTATTTACACCCAGATGTCCTCCTCTTCACAGTTGCTATGCCCAGATGTGCCCCCTTCACAGTAGCTATGCCCAGATGCCCCCCTTCACAGTAGTTATGCCCACATTGTGCCCGCACAGCCGTTATGCCCACATTGTGCCCTTCACAGTAGTTATGCCCACATTGTTCCCCCTTCACAGGAGTAGTTATGCTCAGACGTGCCCCTTCACAGTAGCTATGCCCAGACGTGCCCCTTTACAGTAGGTATGTCCAGATGTTCCCCTCTTTACAGTAGGTATGTCCCGATGTGCCCTCTTCACAGTAGTTATGCCCACATGGTGCCTCTCAAAGTAGTTATGCCCACATTGTGCCCCTCACAGCAGTTATGCCCACATTGTGTCCTTCACAGTAGTTATGCCCACATTGTGCCCCCTTCACAGGAGTAGTTATGCCCAGACGTGCCCCTTCACAGTAGCTATGCCCAGACGTGCCCCTTTACAGTAGGTATGTCCAGATGTTCCCCCTTCACAGTTGCTATGCCCAGGTGTGCCCCCTTCATAGTAGTTATGCCCAGATATGTCCCCCGCTCACAGTAGTTATGGCCACATATGTGCCCCCCTCACAGTAGTTATGCTCAGATATGTGCCCCCCCTTACAGTAGTTGTGGCCAGATATGTGCCCCCTCACAGTAGTTGTGGCTAGATATGTGCCCCCTCATAGTAGTTATGCCAGATATCTTCCCCTCACAGTAATTAAGGCCAGATATGTGCCCCCCCACAATAGTTATGCCAGATATCTGCCATTTACAATAGTTATGGCCAGATATGTGCCCCCTCACAGTAGTTATGACCAGATCTGTGCTCCCTTCAGAGGTAGAAAATAACAAAAAACAAACAGTAAATACTCACCTAGTTCCTCCGCTGCGCACAGCTCTGCATTGCAGCAGCAGGATACTGTCACACATGGTGCTGCTGTGCAGGAGGAACAGAGGAGGATTTCCAGCACAGCTCCTCCTACTGAAATCAGCAGCGCGATGTGTGAGGGGATCGTGCTGCTGCTGGGGAGCACTGGCAGCTGAATGGTGAAGCGGAGAGCGGAGGGCTCCCTACTTCACCATTCCAATCAGCTGTCTCTGCATCCTATGGACAGCTGACAGTGGGATATACCTTAGCCATGCAGTAATAATATCCCCTACAGTACCCCCTAGTATTAATGCCCCTCCATATATGTATATCTGCTGATATCTGTCCAATTTATTTATGCATATGTGAAGTATGTATGGGGTCTGATGAGTGCTCCTGTATTCACATGTATCATGATGTAAAGGGCTTGAAATGCATTGCCGCAGATCCAGCTTCAGAAACTCCTAGTGGGAAAAATTGTGCTTGGCCATACTACAGTGTATTATTACATGAGTGTATTGTCCCAGAATCAACACTTAAATGTTTCATCACTGAGGGCCCCAACGCTGGGAACCAAACCGATCACAAGAATGGTGGTTATGTGTCCTCCATCACAATACACTGCTGCTTCATTCACAGTCCATTTCACTGACAAAGATAGCTGAAGGCTTTGCTCAGCTATCTTCATCAGTCTCATAGACTTATGTGGAGTGTCAGCATGCATGAATGATCATCACTCGATTCAAACGAGGGACACAGGACATTGTGGTATTCGCAGTTTCTGAGGAGGTATTTGTGCTGCAGTGTGGTATTTGGTGCTGTTGGGGAAGTATTTTGAGCTGCAATGCGGTATTTTACTCTGCACTGCGGTATCTTTTTTATGCTGCTGGGAGGTGTTTTGCTGACTGTGGTTAGGGAGAGAGGAATCTCCCTCTCTCACCCCATTAGTACCTCTGTGAAGCTGAGGGCTTGCTAGGGCAGCCTGAAGCCTGTCATTGAGTCTTAGGCTTGCCATGTAGTGATGGGCCTTAAACATTATGTCAGTTTTTACGGAACTTTTTACAGTAATTGACATAATACACTGCATAACGAAGTATTGCAGTGTGTTATATAATGTAAGCGATCAGAGGATAACATGTTCAAGTTCCCTAGTGGGGCATATAATAAAAAAAAGCATTTGGAGAAATAAAAATATCAAGTAAAGAAATATAAATTGCCTTACTTTGCTTAGAAACCCCTTTAATATTGACCAGAGGCATGTGCAGCAGTACAAATGGAGACAGAAAGGCAGTTTTGCATTTGTAGCTAATTTCCTGCAAAATTCACCAGGCTTTGTTATGCAGTTAACCTCACTTGTGCTATTTCCTAATCACAAAGTTAGACTCTGCACTAGGCTAGGTTCAGATCTGCACTGTAATTTCATTTTTCCCTTTTACAGTCTAAAATATTAGCAGTGCTGGATCCATTATATGACAGACACGAACAGCGCCCAGCAGACCCACTGACTATATTGAGGTCCATTGTGTTTCCATTACAGTGTCAGTCATTGTGATGGACTGCACTCAGTTTAAAAAAAAAAGAGTGTGGACTCTTCTTTTCAGCTGGGTAAAGAAGCCTGGCACGTTACGTAGTTAACCTAGGAGTAAAGATGGCTTTTAGGCATCTTTTTGGACCATTTCATAGTTAACCCTTCACCTTATTTCTGTTCCGTGCTGAGTGCTTCTCCAAGGCTCCTTGGCTCATTTTTTAATTAGTACACATAGATGTCATATGGCTGGTACCGCACGTGATCAAAGATATGAACAGTTTCCTGAAGTCCATGTCTTTTTTCCCCGTTAGAATCCTAAGGAAATCCCTAGCTGCTCTCTCCAAGATAGAGACAGATTCCCAGGAGTCATCCTCCTCTTCTGTCCAAGTCTGTTTAGACAATACATATTTATACACAGTTCAGAGAAAGCTGGGTGTCAAGCAATATGAACTGACACTCAGCTGTCCCTTACCCCATAATCTACCACGTTATGTAAGAGCACAGTACTGTAAGTATTTATGTGAGCTGTAATGTCAGCCATAAGTGTCATTACCCGGCAGTCCCAGAACAAAGTGTACTTTCACTGTTTGTCGACCCCCCGATGACTATATACATCCGGATGGTTGGCACTTATCTCTGCACAGATGTTTCTAAATGTCCGTGCAGAGATGGCAGCTGCATGCTAATTGCGCAGCTGCGGGAACGGGAGCCCACTATCACTAACAGAAGTCCCTGCCTACCCTAGTGCTGTATTAAAGAAGAAAAAACAGAAATAAAAGGGGATTAAGGGCAGTAAAAAGGGAGAAAGGAAAAATATTCTCTGGAGCGCCAAGAGGACTATTTAGAAGTGACGGAGTGTTAGGGATGGGATGGGTAGTGATTTGGTGGGTGTTCACCGAGGCTGCACCCTAAAGCAGTGTACGTCAGTGCACTGCAAGGTAAAATAAAGAAAAAGATAGTGCTGGAGGCTTGCCCCAAAAGTTGGCGCCCCTGTGCTACTGCCCACCCTCCCCAATACCACCTGGGCCTCCTTCCCCTTTTTTGGGGGGGCAAGCCTCCAGCACTATCTTTTTCTTTATTTTATCTCTATAAATACCCTAGTGCTGCACACACAGCGCTCAACAAGCAATGTGTATAGAGGTCGGACAGAAGCAATTAGGCCTATGTGGAAGTACAACGGTGTGCAGCAATGACATCACATCAACCTCCTGCGCCAGGTCTCAGGCAGCACAATGATGTTATCATGATCACCTTCACCTAGAAGCAGGCATCTCAGGGTTCAGGCCAGAAGAGGTCTGCAGACTGCATCAGAGATGGCGGTATGTAACGGTACAGGTAAGTATAAGATTTTTTTTCTTTCTTGGGCACTATGCAGGGCAGTATAAGAGGCACTTTAACAGAGTTTAGTCACTTGGGGCACCATAGGGAGTATTACTGGAGCATGATAGCGGGCATTGCTTCTAGCACAAAACGGGGGCATTACTGGGACACTAGAAAGGGTATTACTGTCAGCACAATAGGGGACATTACTGAGGCACTATAAGCCTCATTACTGGAGACACTATGGGGAAATTTTAAATACTTGGTACATTATAGGGGGCATTATTGGCCATTTTTTTTTTTACTACTGGAGCCCTATAGGTGGCATTACTGCAGGCAATTTAGGGAAAGTTTTAATACTGGGGACATAATTTTTACTGGGGACACAATGAGGGGTATTAACCCCTTAAGGACTCAGCCCTATTTCACCTTAAGGACTTGGCCATTTTTTGCAAATCTGACCAGTGTCACTTTAAGTGCTGATAACTTTAAAACGCTTTGACTTATCCAGGCCATTCTGAGATTGTTTTTTCGTCACATATTGTACTTCATGACACTGGTAAAATGAAGTAAAAAAAATCATTTTTATTTATAAAAAAAATACCAAATTTACCCAATTTATTTTAAAAATGTCAAATTTTCAAGTTTCAATTTCTCTACTTCTATAATACATAGTAATACCTCCAAAAATAGTTATTACTTTACATTCCCCATATGTCTACTTCATGTTTGGATCATTTTGGGAATGATATTAAATTTTTTGGGGATGTTACAAGGCTTAGAAGTTTAGAAGCAAATCTTTAAATTTTTCAGAAATTTTCAAAAACCCAATTTTTAGGGACCAGTTCAGGTCTGAAGTCACTTTGCGAGACTTACATAATAGAAACCACCCAAAAATGACCCCATTCTATAAACTAAACCCCTCAAGGTATTCAAAACTGATTTTACAAACTTTGTTAACCCTTTAGGTGTTCCACAAGAATTAATGGAAAAAAGGGATACAATTTCAAAATTTCACTTTTTTGGCAGATTTTCCATTTTATTAATTTTTTTCCAGTTACAAAGCAAGGGTTAACAGCCAAACCAAACTCAATATTTATGGCCCTGATTCTGTAGTTTACAGAAACACCCCATATGTGGTCGTAAACCGCTGTACGGGCACACGGCAGGGCGCAGAAGGAAAGTAATGCCATACGGATTTTGGAAGGCAGGTTTTGCTGGACTGTTTTTTTGACACCATGTCCCATTTGAAGCCCCCCTGATGCACCCCTAGAGTAGAAACTCCATAAAAGTGACCCCATCTAAGAAACTACACCCCTCAAGGTATTCAAAACAGATTTTACAAACGTCGTTTACCCTTTAGGTGTTCCACAAGAATTATTGGCAAATGGAGATGAAATTTCAGAATTTAAATTTTTGGGCAAATTTTCCATTTTAATCCATTTTTCCCAGTAACAAAGCAAGGGTTAACAGCAAAACAAAACTCAATATTTATGGCCCTGATTCTGTAATTTACAGAAACACCCCATATGTGGTCGTAAACTGCTGTACAGGCACACGGCAGGGCGCAGAAGGAAAGGAATGCCATACGGTTTTTGGAAGGCAGATTTTGCTGGACTGTTTTTTTTGACACCATGTCCCATTTGAAGCCCCCCTGATGCACCCCTAGAGTAGAAACTCCAAAAAAGTGACCCTATTTTAGAAACTATGGGATAGGGTGGCAGTTTTGTTGGTACTAGTTTAGGGTACATATGATTTTTGGTTGCTCTAGATTATACTTTTTGTGAGGCAAGGTAACAAGAAATAGCTGCTTTGGCACCGTTTTTATTTTTTGTTATTTACAACATTCATCTGACAGGTTAGATCATGTGATATTTTTATAGACCAGGTTGTCACAGATGCGGCGATACCTAATATGTATACTTTTTTTTATTTGTGTAAGTTTTACACAATGGTTTCTTTTTTGAAACAAAAAAAAATCATGTTTTAGTGTTTCCATAGTCTGAGAGCCATAATTTTTTCAGTTTTTGGGCGATTACCTTGGGTAGGGTATGATTTTTGCGGGATGAGATGATGGTTTTATTGGCACTATTTTGGGGTGCGTGTGACTTTTTGATCGCTTGCTATTACACTTTTTGTGATGTAAGGTGACAAAAAATAGTTTATTTCGCACAGTTTTTATTTAAAATTTTTTACGATGTTCATCTTAAGGGTTAGGTCATGTGATATTTTTATAGAGCCGGTCGATACGGACGCGGCTATACCTAATATGTATACTTTTTATTTATTTATGTAAGTTTTACACGATAATATCATTTTTGAAACAAAAAAGAAATCATGTTTTAGTGTCTCCATATTCTGAGAGCCATAGTTTTTTCAGTTTTTAGGCGATTATCTTAGGTAGGGTCTCATTTTTTGCGGGATGAGATGACGGTTTGATTGGCACTATTTTGGGGTGCATATGACTTTTTGATCGCTTGCTATTACACTTTTTGTGATGTAAGGTGACAAAAAATTGTTTATTTAGCACAGTTTTTATTTTTTATTTTTTACGGTGTTCATCTGAGGGGTTAGGTCATGTGATATTTTTATAGAGCCGGTCTATACGAACGCGGCGATACCAAATATGTATACTTTTTATTTATTTATGTAAGTTTTACACAATAACAGCTTTTTTAAAACAAAAAAAATGATGTTTTAGTGTCTCCATATTCTGAGCCATAGTTTTTTTATTTTTTTGGGCAATTGTCTCAGGTAGGGGCTCATTTTTTTCGGGATGAGGTGACGGTTAGATTGGTACTATTTTGGTGGGCAAACGCCTTTTTGATCGCTTGCTGTTGTACTTTTTGTGATGTAAGGTGACAAAAAAATTGTTTATTTAGCACAGTTTTTTTTTTTTTTTTTTACGGTGTTCATCTGAGGGGTTAGGTCATGTTATATGTTTATAGAGCCGGTCGATACGGACGCGGCGATACCTAATATGTATACTTTTTTCCCCCCCTATTTTTTACCATTTTTTTTTACTTTATTTGGGGAAAATGACGTTTTTGTTTATTTTTACTTGAAACTTTTAATTTTTTTGGGGGAAAACTTTATTTTTTCAACTTTTGTTTTCACTTTATTTTTTGTCCCACTTTGGGACTTGAACTTTTGGGGGTCTAATCCTTTACAATGCATTCCAATACTTCTGTATTGGAATGCATTGGCTGTATGAGTAATACTGTATATATATATATATATATATATATATATATATATATATACACTCACCTAAAGAATTATTAGGAACACCTGTTCTATTTCTCATTAATGCAATTATCTAGTCAACCAATCACATGGCAGTTGCTTCAATGCATTTAGGGGTGTGGTCCTGGTCAAGACAATCTCCTGAACTCCAAACTGAATGTCAGAATGGGAAAGAAAGGTGATTTAAGCAATTTTGAGCGTGGCATGGTTGTTGGTGCCAGATGTGCCAATCTGCTCAGTTACTGGGATTTTCACGCACAACCATTTCTAGGGTTTACAAAGAATGGTGTGAAAAGGGAAAAACATCCAGTATGCGGCAGTCCTGTGGGCAAAGATGCCTTGTGGATGCTAGAGGTCAGAGGAGAATGGGCCGACTGATTCAAGCTGATAGAAGAGCAACGTTGACTGAAATAACCACTCGTTACAACCGAGGTATGCAGAAAAGCATTTGTGAAGCCACAACACGCACAACCTTGAGGTGGATGGGCTACAACAGCAGAAGACCCCACCGGGTACCACTCATCTCCACTACAAATAGGAAAAAGAGGCTACAATTTGCACGAGCTCACCAAAATTGGACTGTTGAAGACTGGAAAAATGTTGCCTGGTCTGATGAGTGTAACGGGGTTCCGAAGGTGCACTCGGTCTCCCATTAGCCGCAGACCTGCTGCTTAGCTTCAGGATCGAGGATCTGTGTTTGACCTCGTTCCCAGGGCGGCTTTGCTAGCTGGGAGGCCCCCTGCTCCTAAGTCTGCCTTGAGCGCCGAGCTGATCACTCGGTGCTCGACTGGTTGGTCTGTCGGTCATGTGACGCTGGCCACGTCACATGACCCTCACTCCCCACTATAAATACAGGCAGCCTGCTGGCCACAGGTTGCCTGTTAATTTAGGTTCCACCTGTGATTTGGTCTTTCCTGGCGTACTTACCTCCTGCTGAATTCCTGACGATCCTCTGCCTGCTCCTTGTGTACTTTGCTGCTCTCCTGGTATTCTGACCCCGGCCTCCTCCTGACGATCCTCTGCTGACTCCTTTGGTACTTCACGACTCTCCTGGTATTTATGACCCCGGCTTCTCCTGACAATTCTCTGCTTGCTCCATTTGTACTTTGTAGCTTTCCTGGTATTGACTCGGTCCGTTCACGTTCTGTTGTTTGTCTGTCTGTCATCCCTGCACTTATTCCAAGTTAGGGATTGCCGTCCAGTTGTCCCCTGTCATTAGGACTCGCGAAGCAAGTAGGCAGGGCCAGGGGTAAGGGTGGAGCGCAGTGGTCACTTCCCTCCCCCCTGTGTTTGTGTGTGTACACGACCGTTACAGATTAACAGGCCCAATAACCACTGTATAATGAATCCTCTGGTGACCCTGACTGACCATGTCTCTAATCTGATGCAGATGGTACAGGAGTTAGGGGAAAAACTCAGTTCTTTTGAGTTAGGGCAAGGTTCTTCCACTCCTCAGGCCTCCAGTCGGCATTTTGAGCCCCAGATTAAGCTCCCAGAACCCTTTTCTGGAGACCGGAAGAAGTTTCTCTCTTTTAAGGAGAATTGCAAACTTTACTTCCGTTTGCGCCCCATGTCCTCTGGCCCCAAGAGTCAACGCGTGGGCATTATCATTTCCCGACTACAGGGTGATCCCCAGGACTGGGCGTTTCTTTACCTGCTGGCGCCAGTTGTTTATCTTCTGTTGAGGGGTTCTTTCAGGCCCTGAGTACCCTCTATGATGAACCAGACAGGGCTCTAGTAGCCGAGACGGCTCTAAAGGCACTGGTTCAGGGCAATCTACCTGCGGAGGATTATTGCACCCAATTCAGAAGGTGGTGTGTCCCCTCAGGATGGAACGAACCAGCCCTGAAGAGTCAGTTCAGGTCAGGTCTGTCTGATAATTTAAAGGATCTTCTGGTCAGTTATCAACTTCCAGAGACCTTAGAGGAGATGATGACCCTTGTTGTCCGACTTGACCGACGGGTTAGAGAGAGACGACAGGAACTACAGTTCTCTTCCCAGATGGTGGTCCAGCCAGAGGCCTATCCCAGAGACAATGCTGAGGTCTCCACCGATGAACCCATGCAGGTTGGCATGACCCGAGGAAATCTTCGCCGCAGACGTGGAGAATGCTTTTACTGTGGAGATCCTGACCATTGGATCAACCAGTGTCCTAAGAAGGTCCTCTCTGTCAAGTCTCCTAAGGCAAGGCAATCTAAAGACCAGGTACTCCCTGATTTTTCTAAATGTAAGCTTTTGGTACCCATTACGATTTTTCTGGGAGTAGATAAATGGCCGGGTAAGGCCTTTATTGATTCTGGCTCAGCGGCCAGCTTTATTGACTCTGAGTATGCTGTAAGATTGGGTATTCCAATGTTTGCTTTACCAACTCCTATCCATGTCATGGCTATTGATGCTACTCCTCTAATTGGTGGTGCTCATGTACCTCTGAGATTTCTCTAACCGTGGGTGTGTGCCACTCAGAGAGATGTTCCCTTTTAGTCCTGGAAAACCTACCGGCTGAGGTGGTACTAGGGTTGCCTTGGCTCCGACTACATAACCCCACTATAGATTGGTCCAATGGGGAGTTGGTGAGATGGGGGCCTAAGTGTGACTCGTGCTTGTCCGTGGTACAGGCTGGGGTCTCAGTAAAGTCTGATACTTTACCCTCTGTTGTTAGGGAGTATTCTGATGTGTTCTCATCACCAACCCCAGAGGTTCTACCCCCCCCATAGACCTTATGATTGTACTATAGAGCTAGTAGAGGGGGCCAAGTTTCCTAAGGGGCGAATTTATAATCTTTCTAAGCCCGAACGCAAGGCCATGGAAGATTATATTAAGGAGAGCCTTGGTAAAGGGCATATTAGACCTTCTGTCTCTCCTATGGGGGCGGGGTTTTTCTTCGTTAAGAAAAAAGATGGTGGTCAGGCCATGTATCGATTACCGGAGAATAAATAAAATCACTGTCCAGAATAGATACTCCCTCCCATTGATTCCGGATTTATTTAACCAGGTTCTGGGGGCAACCTGGTTTTCCAAAATTGACCTGAAAGGGGCATACAATCTAATCTGAATCAAGGAGGGAGACGAATGGAAGACGGCGTTCAATACTCCGGTAGGACACTTTGAATATCAGGTGATGCCTTTTGGACTCAGCAATTCCCCAGCTATGTTCCAAAACTTCATGAATGACATTCTTAGGGAGTTCTTAGGTAAATTTGTTATTGTCTATCTTGACGACATTTTGATATTCTCTCCTGACTTCGAATCCCATGTGACTCATGTTAAACAAGTATTAGAGGTGTTGAGGGAGAATCAGCTATCCGCTAATTAAGAGAAACGTGTCTTTGGTGTACAGGAGATTCTGTTTCTAGGGCATGTTCTGACTCCTCACGCCTTCAAGATGGATCCTGGTAAGGTACTAGCAATTAAGGAATGGGTAAGACCTTCATCCTTAAAGGCCTTACAACGGTTCTTAGGTTTCGCCAATTACTATCGTAAATTTATTATGAATTTTTCCGTAATTGCTAAACCGATGACCGACCATACTAAGAAAGGGGCGGATTTGGAGAATTGGTCTACTGAGGCCATTTCTTCATTTGAAATATTAAAAAAGGCATTCAGTAGCGCTCCCATTCTGATCCAGCCTGATCAGGAGAAACCTTTTATTGTGGAGGTGGATGCGTCCGAGGACGGCGCAGGAGCAGTCCTTTCACAAGTTCCTGCTATCCACACTAACCTGAGACCATGTGCCTTCTTCTCCAGGAAATTCTCTCCCACGGAGAGAAACTACGACATAGGGAATAGGGAGCTGTTGGCCATTAAATGGGCATTTGAGGAGTGGAGACATTTTCTGGAGGGGGCAAGGCATTGTGTAACTGTTGTCACTGACCATAAAAACCTTATGTTTCTCGAGTCTGCTAAGAGGTTGAATCCCCGTCAAGCCAGATGGGCTCTGTTTTTTACTTGTTTTGATTTTTCCATTACGTTCAGGCCGGGAAGTAAAAATGTGAAGGCGGACGCATTATTTCGGAGCTTCCATGCTTTTCAACCTACTGAGGTACCACCTGAATCCATCCTACCAGCAAAAATCTTCATAGCAGCTCTAACCCAGGATATCTCGGCTCGCATTAGGTCTGAACAACATCTGGCACCGGTATCCACCCCAACAGATAAGTTGTTTGTTCCCGTACAATTTCGTCTCCAGCTGTTGGGTGAGTGTCATGATTCTGCCTTTTGTGGACATTCGGGTGTTGAGGGCACTAAGGATCTGGTTTCTAGATCTTATTGGTGGCCCACTCTAACTAGGGATGTCAAGTCCTACGTGTTAGCCTGTGAGGTTTGTGCCAGGTCCAAGACACCTAGGACTCGCCCTGCTGGTAACCTACGACCCCTACCCATTCCCAGTAGACCCTGGTCCCATATCTCGATGGACTTTATAACTGACCTACCGCTGGCGGAGGGTAAGACTGTAGTTTGGATAGTGGTCGATAGGTTTAGCAAGATGGTCCATTTCATTCCCCTGTCTAAACTCCCGAATGCCAAAACCCTGGCGTCTATTTTTGTTTGAAATTGTTCGATTGCATGGTATCCCGGAAAATATTGTTTCTGACAGGGGTGTGCAGTTTGTGTCCAAATTCTGGAGGGCCTTCTGTCAAAAATGTAAAATTTCATTGTCTTTTTCTTCTGCCTACCACCCTGAGAGTAATGGGCAGACTGAACGCCTTAATCAGTCTGTGGAACAATTCTTGAGGTTGTACAGTCATAGTAACATAGTAACATAGTAACATAGTACATAAGGCCGAAAAAAGACATTTGTCCATCCAGTTCGGCCTGTTATCCTGCAAGTTGATCCAGAGGAAGGCAAAAAACCCTGTGAGGTAGAAGCCAATTTTCTCCACTTTAGGGGAATAAAAAATTTCTTCCCGACTCCAATCAGAATAACTCCCTGGATCAACGACCCCTCTCTAGTAGCTATAGCCTGTAATATTATTACGCTCTAGAAACACATCCAGGCCCCTCTTGAATTCCTTTATTGTACTCACCATCACCACCTCCTCAGGCAGAGAGTTCCATAGTCTCACTGCTCTTACCGTAAAGAATCCTCTTCTATGTTTGTGTACAAACCTTCTTTCCTCCAGATGCAGAGGATGTCCCCTCGTCACAGTCACAGTCCTGGGGATAAATAGCTGATGGGATAGATCTCTGTACTGACCCCTGATATATTTATACATATTAATTAGATCTCCCCTCAGTCGTCTTTTTTCTAAAGTGAATAACCCTAATTTTGATAATCTTTCAGGGTACTGTAGTTGCCCCATTCCAGTTATTACTTTAGTTGCCCTCCTCTGAACCCTCTCTAGCTCTGCTATGTCTGCCTTGTTTACAGGAGCCCAGAACTGTACACAGTACTCCATGTGTGGTCTGACTAGCGATTTGTAAAGTGGTAGGACTATGTTCATATCACGGGAATCTATGCCCCTTTTGATGCAACCCATTATCTTGTTGGCCTTGGCAGCAGCTGCCTGACACTGGTTTTTGCTGTTTAGTTTGCTGTTTATTAAAATTCCTAGATCCTTTTCCATGTCAGTGTTACCCAGTGTTTTACCATTTAGTCGTGGCCAAAAGTTTTGAGAATGACACAAATATTAGTTTTCACAAAGTTTGCTGCTAAACTGCTTTTAGATCTTTGTTTCAGTTGTTTCTGTGATGTAGTGAAATATAATTACATGCACTTCATACGTTTCAAAGGCTTTTATCGACAATTACATGACATTTATGCAAGGAGTCAGTATTTGCAGTGTTGGCCCTTCTTTTTCAGGACCTCTGCAATTCAACTGGGCATGCTCTCAATCAACTTCTGGGCCAATTCCTGACTGATAGCAACCCATTCTTTCATAATCACTTCTTGGAGTTTGTCAGAATTAGTGGGTTTTTGTTTGTCCACCCGCCTCTTGAGGATTGACCACAAGTTCTCAATGGGATTAAGATCTGGGGAGTTTCCAGGCCATGGACCCAAAATGTCAACATTTTGGTCCCCGAGCCACTTAGTTATCACTTTTGCCTTATGGCATGGTGCTCTATCGTGCTGGAAAATGCATTGTTCTTCACCAAACTGTTGTTGGATTGTTGGAAGAAGTTGCTGTTGGAGGGTGTTTTGGTACCATTCTTTATTCATGGCTGTGTTTTTGGGCAAAATTGTGAGTGAGCCCACTCCCTTGGATGAGAAGCAATCCCACACATGAATGGTCTCAGGATGCTTTACTGTTGGCATGACACAGGACTGATGGTAGCGCTCACCTTTTCTTCTCCGGACAAGCCTTTTCCAGATGCCCCAAACAATCGGAAAGAGGCTTCATTGGAGAATATAACTTTGCCCCAGTCCTCAGCAGTCCATTCACCATACTTTCTGCAGAAGATCAATCTGTCCCTGATGTTTTTTTTGGAGAGAAGTGGCTTCTTTGCTGCCCTTCTTGACACCAGGCCATCTTCCAAAAGTCTTCGCCTCACTGTGCGTGCAGATGCGCTCACACCTGCCTGCTGCCATTCCTGAGCAAGCTCTGCACTGGTGGCACTCCGATCCAGCAGCTGAATCCTCTTTAGGAGACGATCATGGCGCTTGCTGGACTTTCTTGGACGCCCTGAAGCCTTCTTAACAAGAATTGAACCTCTTTCCTTGAAGTTCTTGATGATCCTATAAATTGTTGATTGAGGTGCAATCTTAGTAGCCACAATATCCTTGCCTGTGAAGCCATTTTTATGCAACGCAATGATGGCTGCATGTGTTTCTTTTGCAGGTCACCATGGTTAACAATGGAAGAACAATGATTTCAAGCATCACCCTCCTTTTTAACATGTCAAGTCTGCCATTTTAACCCAATCAGCCTGACATAATGATCTCCAGCCTTGTGCTCGTCAACATTCTCACCTGAGTTAACAAGACGATTACTGAAATGATCTCAGCAGGTCCTTTAATGACAGCAATGAAATGCAGTAGAAAGTTTTTTGGGGGATTAAGTTAATTTTCATGGCAAAGAAGGACTATGCAATTCATCTGATCACTCTTCATAACATTCTGGATTATATGAAAATTGCTATTATAAAAACTTAAGCAGCAACTTTTCCAATTTCCAATATTTATGTAATTCTCAAAACTTTTGGCCACGACTGTATTATCTAGTGAGCCCCTAAGGCGATTACATATATAATTTAATCTTGTGCTGTCTTGTATCTCGATCACGAATCCCCACGTCTGTGTTTTGGCCTAGTAATACGCTACCGCAGGTTGGTTTCTTACCCTATATAATCCTGTTAGCGGACTGGGCTTATATCAAACAAGGAAATGGTGGCAGTCTTTCTTGGCTGAGAACGCATTGTTTCACTGGGGCAGTGAAAAGGCTCTCTCAGCTTGTTGCCTCTCTGTGCCCGTGTGGACAGGAGGAATCTGTGAAAACTGTACCAAGACTGACCTTACCGCTCCTCCAGGAGGGTGTAACATCACACCTTGGTAACCAGTGACCATACCGTATCTCGTGAGCTCGACGTAGTTGACGTCCGACGTCAGTCGGAGTACGGTGTTCATCACAAGCCTGTTTTACATCCGCCTATGTCAGACTAGAATTATACACACTCCTAGACAGATTTCAAGAATGTTGTCTTTATCACGACACAGACTAAGCCATATTCGTAAGTAGCGATGGCGACTGGAACACGCCATTGAGCGATTTTCTCGGCTAACTAAGGGTACTTTCACACTTGCAGCAGGACGGATCCGACATGCTGTTCACCATGTCGGATCCGTCCTGCGGCTATTTCGCCGTGCCCCCGGGCCGCCGCTCCGTCCCCATTGACTATAATGGGGACGGGGGCAGAGCTCCGGCGCAGCATGGCGGTGCACGGCGAAAGCCGCCGGACTAAAATTACTGCATGTCAGGTTTTTTAGTCCGGCGGCTGTCGCCGTGCACCGCCGTGCTGCGCCGGAGCTCCGCCCCCGTCCCCATTATAGTCAATGGGGACGGAGCGGCGGCCCGGGGGCACGGCGAAATAGCCGCAGGACGGATCCGACATGGTGAACAGCATGTCGGATCCATCTTGCCGCAAGTGTGAAACTAGCCTAACTAGTAAAATACCCGCCGACACGTACATTACCGAGTTTGTATCTGCAGTTCCAAAGACGTACGGCTATATTCTCAACAACGGGAAAACCGTATTAAATGTTAAGAGAAGAGGTGGGACGAATCCAATTTTTTTAGATTCCGAATCCGAAAAGGTTCTCGAATCTCTCGAATCTTTCGAATCTCGAATCCTACGAATCCTGTACATCAGAATTGTGTGAATGGTGTAAGAAACAAAGTGATCCAAACTCAATATTCTTTTAATATGAAAAAATAAAGTCCTTTTTTAACAAAGTATTCGGATTTGGATTTGAAAAAAATTGGAAATACAGGGTAATACAGCGCCACATACCTCTTACATCCAGGGTAATACAGCGCCCCATACCTCATACATCCAGTGATGTCTCTTTGACGTAGATGTTCTCTTTCCTCATCTTCTCCTTTCAGACCTTCAGATCAGACCTCCAGTTTTAAACCATTTTTCGTCTTTGCAGTCTGACAAAAAAAATTATCTTAGTTTACTACTTTTCCATCATTCTCGCATCTTTTGGACAAATCATCCTACCACCCCCAATACTGTGCCACATCATAGTGCCAACCCCCCCCCCCAAGTGCCAGTATCATAGTGCCATCTCCCCCCAACACTTATACTTACCTCCATGTCAGCGATGCGATGCAGGCCTCTTCCGGCCTGTGTCCCGCGCTGCATGTCCATATATGGAGTCAGTGCTTGTGTATTTCAGAAAAGTTTCTGCTGGGACTCGAACCCACAACCTTCTGCATTAGAGGCAAGGCACTTTACCACACAGCTCTAAGAGCTGCATAGCCACTGCCTGAAAAAATATGAGACTTCTACTGTAGACTCTGTAATAGTTTTGATGTACATCCATACACATGACAGCTGCCCCAGCACCCTCAGCACTGCTACATCTATACACATAACAGCTGCCCCAGCACACTCAGGTCTGCTACATCTATACACATGACAGCTACCCCAGCACACTTAGCTCTGCTATATCGCTATATATGATAGCTGCCCCAGCACACCCAGCTCTGCTACATCTATACACATAACAGCTGCCCCAGCACACCCAGCTCTGCTACATCTGTACACATAACAGCTACCCCAGCACACCCAGCTCTGCTACATCTATACACATGACAGCTACCCCAGCACACTCAGCTCTGCTATATCTCTATATATCTATCTACTGTATAGTAATACTTACAGATATATAGATATAGCAGAGCTGAGTGTGCAGGGGCAGCTGTCATGTGTATAGATGTAGCAGAGCTGAGTGTGCTTGGGCAGTTGTCATATATATATAGAGAGATATAGCAGAGCTGAGTGTGCTGGGGCAGCTGTCATATATAGAGATATAGTAGAGCTGAGTGTGCTGGGGCAGCTGTCATGTGTATAGATGTAGCAGAGCTGGGTGTGCTGGGGCAGCTGTCATATATAGAGATATAGTAGAGCTGAGTGTGCTGGAGCAGCTGTCATGTGTATAGATGTAGCAGAGCTGGGTGTGCTGGGGCAGCTATCATATATAGAGATATAGCAGAGCTGAGTGTGCTGGGGCAGCTGTCATATAGAGATAGAGCAGATCTGAGTGTGCTGGGGCAGCTATCATATATAGAGATATAGCAGAGCTGAGTGTGCTGGGGCAGCTGTCATATAGAGAGATAGCAGAGCTGGGTGTGTTGGGGCAGCTGTCATATAGAGATATAGTAGTGCTGGGTGTGTTGGGGCAGCTGTCATGTGTATAGATGTACACTGGCTACAACAGCTAACAAAGTCTACAGTAGAAGTCTCATATTTTTTCAGTCAGTATCTATACAGCTCTAATAGCTGTATCTATTAGTATCTATACAGCTCTAATAGCTCTGATACTGAAGGTTGTGGGTTCGAGTCCCAGCATACATTCATCTCCCTCTCCTGCTTCAGCACAGGCAAGGCATCTGTATCGCTGTCCTGAGGACAGTGATACAGATGACTATGCCCGGCATTCGTCAGATTCGAATTTTGAAAATGAGGTTGGGATTCGAGTCCACGAATCCTTCGAATCCAGCAAGATTCGAGGGATTCGTGGATTCGACAGATTCATCGTCCCACATCTAGTTAGGCCCCTTTCACACGGGCGAGATTTCTGAATCCGGACCCATTCATTTCTGGGGCTGTGCACATGAGCGGTGATTTTCACGCATCACTTGTGCGTTGCGTGAAAATCGTAGCATGCTCCTCTTTGTGCGTTTTTCACGCAACGCAGGCCCCATAGAAGTGAATGGGGCTGCGTGAAAATCGCAAGCATCCGCGAGCAAGTGCGGATGCGGTGCGATTTTCACGCACAGTTGCTAGGAGTTGATCGAAATGGGGACCCGATCTTTATTATTTTCCCTTATAACATAGTTATAAGGGAAAATAATGGCATTCTTAATACAGAATGCATAGTACAATAGGGCTGGAGGGGTTAAAAAATAAAAAATAAAAATTTAACTCACCTTAATCCACTTGCTAGCGCAGCCCGGCTTCTCTTCTGTCTTCATCTTTGCTGTGCACAGGAAAAGGACCTGTGATGACATCACTTTCGGTCATCACATGGTCCGTCACATGATCCATCACCATGGTGATGGATCCTTTGATGGATCATGTGATGAGCGCAGTGATGTCATCACAGGTCCTTTTCCTGTGCACAGCAAAGATGAAGACAGAAGAGAAGCCGGGCTGCGCAAGCAAGTGGATTAAGGTGAGTTAAAAAATTAATTTTTATTTTTTAACCCCTCCAGCCCTATTGTATTATGCATTCTGTGTTAAGAATGCTATTATTTTCCCTTATAACCATGTTATAAGGGAAAATAATAAAAATCTACACAACACCGATCCCAAACCCGAACTTCTGTGAAGAAGTCCGGGTTTGGGTTTGGGTACCAAACATGCAGATTTTTCTCACGCGCGTGCAAAATGCATTAAAATGTTTTGCACTCGCGCAGAAAAATTGCGCATTTTCCCGCAACGCACCCGCATCTTAAAACATGACGTCCGTGTGAAAGAGGCCTTAAGAGTATAACTCTCAATGTCGTTAACACTCGACTTGTTAATTTTGACAGCTTAAAAGACCTTGTGTTAGATTACTCGCGCAATCCCGATCCCAAGACGCAGAAAACAATAGGTATAGAGCAAAACGGCATTTTCAGAAATAGTAAGCGTTGGGGCATAGAGACAAGACTGTTACGTAAAACGCAAAAGTGCGGCTACACAAAGAGACGACCGATTACGTACTTTACAACGTTGCCTTTTGGCTATTAAATATGGCCGCGCAATTTCAACACCCGTTTTCTTGTATTTTAGCAGGACCCTCAAATTCCGTAAAGAGTTATTTTGTAAAACGTTTGTTAATACAAGCGGATACACTAATGTTGTACAAACCTGACAACATCATTTGGTTTTACGCCTTTTGGCAGAAATTGTAAGACGAGCTAACCCGTTTGTTTACAAATATTAGATTTATCGAGGAATACCACAAAATTTTACAGATGATGACCTATTCCCACAGGACAAGGTAAATTTGGCTGTTGTTGATGATCTTACGGAGGCGGCTTGCGAAAATCTTGAAATACAAAACACTTTCACCAAATACGTGCACCACATAAATTTGAGCATCATGTATCTCGTTCAAAACATTTTTTGTCAGGGTAAGAAAAGCTGGACCATAAATTTAAACACTGAATACATGGTCCTTTTTAAGAACCCTGTGATAGATTACAAGTTATTACGTTGGCTCGGCAAATGTACCCTGGTAAAACACTTTTTTTTTTTAGAAGCTTTTGAATATGCAACGCACGCACCTTGTTAAGGGGAATATTAATTATTGCTATTTTGGGTAATCTTCATAATTAATATTCATAAATAGGCGTGAGTTGTCTAGTGATGACTCCGCCTATTTATACCTTAAAAAAAAAAAATACCTCTATTGCCTCACTCTACACTGAACTAAACGAAACTACCTGTGACTTACTGCTACAATGAAAGAGTATAGAATGTTTGTTATGAATAAATAAATATTTATTACACAATACAAATACAGTCTATTACATTATATCTATATATATTTATATATTAATGGTTATAATCGCACTACAGTAAACACAATCCTAACTACACTACACACAATACAATATATACACAATTCCACCCAACAAACTAGCTATACAATACATTCACTTACACACACGTACATAGCAGCAATTCCCATCCACCTGGCTACACGCTGTCCCTATGGAAAAACAAAGGGTAAACACAATCCCAGCAAGTGTACTGCAGGGAATAGGTGAAGGGGTAACTGTTGGGATTAGAATACAGGGAATGGGGCTATTGCAGGGGATCAGGGGTTGTAAGGGTTAATGGGATCCAGGGATCAGGGGTACAGCAAGGGCTATTGGTGGCAGTGGGTAAAGGGTTAATGCAGGGAAGGGGGAATAGCAAGGGTTATAATGCTGAGGTAATAAAAGGGGTCAATATTGTGTTGGTGGTATAGGGGTTACTTAACCATCCAAGGGTAAATGCTCGTTTCTAGGGGTAATGCTCGTTGTAGGGGATGATTCTCGCAATGATGCTCGTCTCGCAGGGGTTGATTCTCGCTTCAGGCTGTATCCTGAGCGCTGCCTGCTCTCTCCTTTCTTCTGGGGTGGGCTGCTGTGTTATTTGAATCCGGCGCACTCGCTCCTTTCTTCCCGCGCTGCAGGCGTGCGCACGCACTGCTGCAGCCAAGTCCACATGGGCCGCGTCCTGCCGCGCGCTTCCAGGCAGGGGATGATTTGAATCTCCTGCCTGTGAAGCGCCCGCATATCTCCTGCTGCTGTAATTACAGCATCGGAGGTATGCGACCTACAGGGGCAAGGGAGTTCTTCGTTCCCCCGCCTTTGTAGTGCAGAACATCTCCGGCCTTGCCGGAGATGTCATCAAAGGACAGAGGATTTATATTGATTCTCTGTCCTTTGAAGTGGCCGAATCTGGACATTAGCTGGAATCTAAGTGTACAGTATATGTCACTGCCTGCCCTGTGAAAGATCTGAGAAGATCGGATAGACTTGCAGCACGTGAGTCTATCTGACAGGTCTTTCTGTGTTTCCTTTCTGTTTGTTGTTGTGAGCAGGATCCCACCTCTCCACAGGTTGTCCTCATTAGCTGTTTAAGAGGCTCTATTTAAATCCGCCTCTTACTGCTGACTTTGCGGTTGATATTTTCCTTCTGGAGTTGTATACTGGTTGTTTGTGGATCCTCTACTTCCTTCCTAGCTAAGTCCTCCTGTTTTCTCCTTTGTGCGTGTGTTGCTGCTAGGTCTCAGGGAGACCCTGGTCCCTTCACGGTGGAAGCTACCGTCTGTCTCATTCACCTCTATAGGGTTTGCTATAGTGTCAGCAGGGCTTAGGTCCCAGCATGTGAGTTCATTCACCATCAGGACTTGCTTATACTGTCAGCAGTCAGGGAGAGGCTCAGGGATTGTTAGGAGGTTACCATTCCCTCCTCCCTAGCTTTGGGGCCTAGTCTGTTTACCTGTTGCTGTTTGTTTACTTGGTGTTTCTCTTATCCCCACTTGTTGTGACATTATCAACCACCCCTACCGTCATTATTTTCCTTGCTTTGTGCAGATATGGATGCTGCTAATGCACTGATGGATCGCATGCAGGGATTATCTTTGGAGGTAGCTGACCTCGTAATTCAGTTGCACATTTTCGGAATTCTCAGGTGTCTGGTTCCGTCAGTGGGAACCAGGGCAGCCTTGAACCTAAAGTCGCCCTCCCAGATAGGTTTTCTGGGGGGAGTGCTAATTATGTTCGGTTCAGAGAATCTTGTAAACTGTATTTTTGTCTGCGACCGCTCTCCTCTGGGGACGAGAGTCAAAGAGTGGGGATTATTATTTCTCAGCTGAAAGGTGAGGCTGAGTCCTGGGCATTTTCTCTACCAATCGGTTCCCAATTCCTCCAATCGGTGGATGAATTTTTCAGAGCCCTGGGCCTTATTTATGATGACCCAGACCGGGTTTCTCTGGCCTAATCTAAGCTGCGTAGTTTGAGTCAGGGAGAACGTTCTGCAGAGTCATATTGCTCTGAATTTATGAGATGGGCGACTGATTCGGAGTGGAATGACCCAACACTTCGTAGTCAATTCAGTCAAGGGCTGTCTGAGAGATTAAAAGATGCCCTGGCATTCCACGAAAACCCTGATTCTTTGGAGGCGGCTATGTCCCTGTCACATCTGTGATAGGTCCCGGAAGGTCTGAAAGATTATCAATGCATTAGTGATCTGACAGCCTCTTTTGGTTTCACTTTGTCTGTGTGTTGCTGGTATGTCCACACCTCCTGTTCAGGTGTGGATCATGTGACCTCTACCACACCCTATTTAGTCTGACTTTTCCCATCACTCCTTGCTTGGGATAGCTTCATTTGGTCTTGGAAGAGCTGGAGTGTAGTTTGTGTAGAAGTCCTGTTCATCCTTCATCCTCTGAAGTTAAGTGTTCCGCTTGTCATGTTTTGTATTCCCCCCCCCCCCCCCCCGGTTGTTTACTAGGCCTCAGTGAGATGCTAGTTTCTTCACCAGGGAAGGAACAGGTGGTCTATGCCCTGTCATTATCTTTAGGGCATCTGAGGGTCACCAGGGTTTTCTAGGTTCCAGTGTATGGGTATCTCTACCATCGAGAGGTGCCCATACGGATAAAAGTTAGGGCCAGGAGCAGGGTTTTATAGGTGGTGACCCTTTTCCTTCCCTAGCGGTGAGGCCTAGTGTCTTTCCCCTTCCTTCTTTTGGTGTTCTCCCCTACTACATCCGTGACATTATCCCAAGCCAATACCGCCATTTTTGTTCTGATCTGTGCAGCTATGGATACTATGTCTGCACTGGTCGAACAGATGCAGAATATGACATTGGAGGTAGCAGACCTCCGCGCAACTGTCTTGCAGATTCAGAGTCCACAGGCTGCTGGTTCCGGTGGTGGGTCCCAGGCCTGTCCTGAACCGAAGGTGGCTCTCCCGGACAGGTTTTCTGGGGGTAGTGACAATTTAATCCGGTTCAGGTAGTCATGTAAATTATACTTTAAGCTGCGTCCATACTCTTCTGGGGATGAGTGTCAACGTGTGGGTATGATTATTTCATTGCTTAAAGAGGACTCCCAATCTTGGACTTTTTCTCTGCCGACCGGATCACTGTCCCTCCGGTCGGTAGATGAATTCTTCAGAGCCTTGGGTTTCATCTACGATGACCCAGATCGGATCTCTCAGGCCGAGACCAAGTTACAGAGTTTGCGGCAGGGAGATCGTTCCGCAGAGACCTATTGCTCTGGAGATGGGCTACCGATACTGAGTGGAACGATCCTGCTCTCCGCAGCCAATTCTGTCAGGGTCTCTCTGAGAGACTGCAGGACGCGTTGGCCTTTCATGAAAATCCTGTGTCATTGGAGGCAGCTATGTCCCTTGCTGTACGTCTAGATAGACGCCTGAGAGAGAGATCTAGGGGTCCTCACCTTCAGGACGTTCTGTCCAATAAGGGTACTGCTTCCTTTGACACTTATGGTGGAGAGACACTGGTAGTTGCACCTTGTGATGAGCCTATGCAGTTAGGAGGAGCTACTCCTGGCAAAAGCTTGGGTCATGTGAAAGGAGTCTGCTTTTATTGTGGCAAGAAGGGACATTTTGTGAACATTTGTCCGTACTTGCAGCATCAAGGTGTAAACAAAAAGAAAAAACCTTTTAATCCTCAAATTACTATTGGTGGTGTGGATGGGGAGCAAGAAAACCTACATTTATCTTTTACTGGTAGTACCCGTTTTCTCCTGACTGCCGAGGTGGCGCTAGAGTCCAAAACTGTGAAAATCTAAGCATTTATCCACAGTGGGGCAGGAGTTAACTTGATTGATGGAGATTTTGTATGCATTCATGGGTTGACTACTAATGCATTAGAGAAAAGTATTTCTGTCTTTGCAATTCTGTAACGGTCGCGTACACACACACACAGGGGGGAGGGAAGCGACCACTGCGCTCCACCCTTACCCCTGGCCCTGCCTACTTGCCTCGCGAGTCCTAATGACAGGGGACAACTGGACGGCAATCCCTAACTTGGAATAAGTGCAGGGATGACAGACAGACAAACAACAGGACGTGAACGGACCGAGTCAATACCAGGAAAGCTACATAGTACAAATGGAGCAAGCAGAGAATTGTCAGGAGAAGCCGGGGTCATAGATACCAGGAGAGACGTGAAGTACCAAAGGAGTCAGCAGAGGATCGACAGGAGGAGGCCGGGGTCAGAATACCAGGAGAGCAGCAAAGTACACAAGGAGTAGGCAGAGGATCGTCAGGAATTCAGCAGGAGGTAAGTACGCCAGGAAAGACCAAATCACAGGTGGAACCTAAATTAACAGGCAACCTGTGGCCAGCAGGCTGCCTGTATTTATAGTGGGGAGTGAGGGTCATGTGACGTGGCCAGCGTCACATGACCGACAGACCAACCAGTCGAGCACCGAGTGATCAGCTCGGCGCTCAAGGCAGACTTAGGAGCAGGGAGCCACCCAGCTAGTAAAGCCACCCTGGGAATGAGGTAAAACACAGATCCTCGTTCCCGAAGCTAAGCAGCAGGTCTGCGGCTAATGGGGGACCGAGTGCAGCTTCGGAACCCCGTTACAGTACCTCCCCTTTTACGAGGGGCCACCGGACTCAAGACTTCAGGCGATGGCCTTTCAGGGTGTTCTAAATTAAATTTTCGAACAAGTCTAGGATCATGAACCTCCCTGGCAGGTACCCAAGATCTCTCTTCAGGTCCATACCCCTTCCAGGTACTGCAAGGAATTACGCACCTTCCTGACATCCACTATTTTAGACACCACATACTCGACAGCATCATTAACAAGAACCGGCGGAGGCGAGGCTTTCGATGGTACTACCGGTTCAAAATATTTTTTAAGTAGAGATTTATGGAACACATTATGAATGTGGAATGACTCGGGCAGCTCCAACCTAAATGATACCGGGTTAATCACCTCCGTGATCTTATATGGTCCAACAAAACGAGGAGCAAACTTTTTAGAATCTACCTTAAGAGAGAGATTCTTGGAGGACAAACATACCTTATCCCCAACCTGAAAATTCACCCCCTTGAACGTCTCCTATCGGCCTTGAGTTTCTGAGAACTTTGAGCCTTTTCTAAGTTCGATTGAACCCGGGCCCAAACTGTGCACAGTTCAGAGGAGAACCTATCCGCCTCAGGGTTAGAGGAGGAGACGGATGACCCAGAATGAAAATGGGGATGGAAACCATGGTTACAAAAGAAAGGTGAAACCCCAGCAGAAGAATTGACACGGTTATTCAAAGCAAATTCAGCCAATGGAAGAAATTTCACCCATAATTGCTGGTCATCAGCAACATACAACCTCAAGAATTGTTCCACAGACTGATTAAGGCGTTCAGTCTGCCCATTACTCTCAGGGTGGTAGGCAGAGGAAAAAGACAATGAAATTTTACATTTTTGACAGAAGGCCCTCCAGAATTTGGACACAAACTGCACACCCCTGTCAGAAACAATATTTTCCGGGATACCATGCAATCGAACAATTTCTTTCACAAAAATAGACGCCAGGGTTTTGGCATTCGGGAGTTTAGACAGGGGAATGAAATGGACCATCTTGCTAAACCTATCGACCACTACCCAAACTACAGTCTTACCCTCTGCCGGCGGTAGGTCAGTTATAAAGTCCATCGAGATATGGGATCAGGGTCTACTGGGAATGGGTAGGAGTCGTAGGTTACCAGCAGGGCGAGTCCTAGGTGTCTTGGACCTGGCACAAATCTCACAGGCTGACACGTAGGACTTGACATCCCTAGTTAGAGTGGGCCACCAATAATATCTAGAAACCAGATCCTTAGCGCCCTCAACACCCGAATGTCCACAAAAGGCAGAATCGTGACACTCACCCAACAGCTGGAGACGAAATTGTACGGGAACAAACAACTTATCTGTTGGGGTGGATACCGGTGCCAGATGTTGTTCAGACCTAATGCTAGCCGAGATATCCTGGGTAAGAGCTGCTAAGAAGATTTTTGCTGGTAGGATGGATTCAGGTGGTACCTCAGTAGGTTGAAAAGCATGGAAGCTCCGAGATAATGCGTACGCCTTCACATTTTTACTTCCCGGCCTGAACGTAATGGAAAAATCAAAACGAGTAAAAAACAGAGCCCATCTGGCTTGACGGGGATTCAACCTCTTAGCAGACTCGAGAAACATAAGGTTTTTATGGTCAGTGACAACAGTTACACAATGCCTTGCCCCCTCCAGAAAATGTCTCCACTCCTCAAAAGCCCATTTAATGGCCAACAGCTCCCTATTCCCTATGTCGTAGTTTCTCTCCGTGGGAGAGAATTTCCTGGAGAAGAAGGCACATGGTCTCAGGTTAGTGAGGCTAGCAGGACCTTGTTAAAAGAACTGGGAGCACTACTGAACGCCTTTTTCAATTTTTCAAATGAAGAAATGGCCTCAGTAGACCTATTCTCCAAAGCCGCCCCTTTCTTAGTAAGGTCGGTCAACGGTTTAGCAATTACGGAAAAATTCTTAATAAATTTACGATAGTAATTGGCGAAACCTAAGAACCGTTGTAAGGCCTTTAAGGATGAAGGTCTTACCCATTCCTTAATTGCTAGTACCTTACCAGGATCCATCTTGAAGGCGTGAGGAGTCAGAACATGCCCTAGAAACAGAATCTCCTGTACACCAAAGACACATTTCTATTGCTTAGCGGATAGCTGATTCTCCCTCAAAACCTCTAATACTTGTTTAACATGAGACACATGGGATTCGAAGTCAGGAGAGAATATCAAAATGTCGTCAAGATAGACAATAACAAATTTACCTAAGAACTCCCTAAGAATGTCATTCATGAAGTTTTGGAACACAGCTGGGGCTTTGCTGAGTCCAAAAGGCATCACCTGATATTCAAAGTGTCCTACCGGGGTATTGAACGCCGTCTTCCATTCGTCTCCCTCCTTGATTCGGATTAGATTGTATGCCCCTTTCAGGTCAATTTTGGAAAACCAGGTTGCCCGCAGAACCTGGTTAAATAAATCCGGAATCAATGGGAGG
The DNA here is from genome assembly GCF_905171765.1 of Bufo bufo. Taxonomy (NCBI): domain Eukaryota; kingdom Metazoa; phylum Chordata; class Amphibia; order Anura; family Bufonidae; genus Bufo; species Bufo bufo. The sequence continues at coordinate 450,659,752 of NC_053393.1, read as the reverse complement.
GAGTATCTATTCTGGACAGTGATTTTATTTATTCTCCGGTAATCGATACATGGCCTAAGACCACCATCTTTTTTCTTAACGAAGAAAAACCCCACCCCCATAGGAGAGACAGAAGGTGTAATATGCCCTTTACCAAGGCTCTCCTTAATATAATCTTCCATGGCCTTGCGTTCGGGCATAGAAAGATTGTAAATTCGGAAAACTTAGGAAACTTGGCCCCCTCTACTAGCTCTATGGTACAATCATAAGGTCTATGGGGGGGTAGAACCTCCGGGGTTGGTGATGAGAATACATCAGAATATTCTCTAACAACAGAGGGTAAAGTATCAGACTTTACTGAGACCCCAGCCTGTACCACGGACAAGCACGAGTCACACTTAGGCCCCCATCTCACCAACTCCCCATTGGACCAATCTATAGTGGGGTTATGTAGTCGGAGCCAAGGCAACCCTAGTACCACCTCAGCCGGTAGGTTCTCCAGGACTAAAAGCGAACATCTCTGAGTGGCACACACCCACGGTTAGAGAAATCTCAGAGGTACATGAGCTCACCGTACCACCAATTAGAGGAGTAGCATCAATAGCCATGACATGGATAGGAGTTGGTAAAGCAAACATTGGAATACCCAATCTTACAGCATACTCAGAGTCAATAAAGCTGGCCGCTGAGCCAGAATCAATAAAGGCCTTACCTGGCCATTTATCTACTCCCAGAGAAAATGTAATGGGTACCGAAAGCTTACATTTAGAAAATTCAGGGTGTACCTGGTCTTTAGGTTGCCTTGCCTTAGGAGACTTGACAGAGAGGACCTTCTTAGGACACTGGTTGATCCAATGGTCAGGATCTCCACAGTAAAAGCATTCTCCATGTCTGCGGCGAAGATTCCCTCGGGTCATGCCAACCTGAATGGGTTCCTCGGTGGAGACCTCAGCATTGTCTCTGGGATAGGCCTCTGGCTGGACCACCATCTGGGAAGAGAACTGTTGTTCCTGTCGTCTCTCTCTAACCCGTCGGTCAAGTCGGACAACAAGGGTCATCATCTCCTCTAAGGTCTCTGGAAGTTGATAACTGACCAGAAGATCCTTTAATTTATCAGACAGACCTGACCTGAACTGACTCTTCAGGGCAGGTTCGTTCCATCCTGAGGGGACACACCACCTTCTGAATTGGGTGCAATAATCCTCCGCTGGTAGATTGCCCTGAACCAGTGCCTTTAGAGCCGTCTCGGCTACTAGAGCCCTGTCTGGTTCATCATAGAAGGTACCCAGGGCCTGAAAGAACCCCTCCACAGAAGATAAACAACTGGCGCCAGCAGGTAAAGAGAACGCCCAGTCCTGGGGATCACCCTGTAATCGGGAAATGATAATGCCCAGGCGTTAACTCTTGGGGCCAGAGGACACGGGGCGCAAATGGAAGTAAAGTTTGCAATTCTCCTTAAAAGAGAGAAACTTCTTCTGGTCTCCAGAAAAGGGTTCTGGGAGCTTAATCTGGGGCTCAAAATGCGGACTGGAGGTCTGAGGAGTGGAAGAACCTTGCCCTAACTCAAAAGAACTGAGTTTTTCCCCTAACTCCTGCACCATCTGCGTCAGATTAGAGACATGGTCAGTCAGGGTCACCAGAGGATTCATTATACAGTGGTTATTGGGCCTGTTAATCTGTAACGGTCGCGTACACACACAAACACAGGGGGGAGGGAAGTGACCACTGCGCTCCACCCTTACCCCTGGCCCTGCCTACTTGCCTCGCGAGTCCTAATGACAGGGGACAACTGGACGGCAATCCCTAACTTGGAATAAGTGCAGGGATGACAGACAGACAAACAACAGGACGTGAACGGACCGAGTCAATACCAGGAAAGCTACAAAGTACAAATGGAGCAAGCAGAGAATTGTCAGGAGAAGCCGGGGTCATAAATACCAGGAGAGACGTGAAGTACCAAAGGAGTCAGCAGAAGATCGTCAGGAGGAGGCCGGGGTCAGAATACCAGGAGAGCAGCAAAGCACACAAGGAGCAGGCAGAGGATCGTCAGGAATTCAGCAGGAGGTAAGTACGCCAGGAAAGACCAAATCACAGGTGGAACCTAAATTAACAGGCAACCTGTGGCCAGCAGGCTGCCTGTATTTATAGTGGGGAGTGAGGGTCATGTGACGTGGCCAGCGTCACATGACCGACAGACCATCCAGTCGAGCACCGAGTGATCAGCTCGGCGCTCAAGGCAGACTTAGGAGCAGGGAGCCACCCAGCTAGTAAAGCCGCCCTGGGAATGAGGTAAAACACAGATCCTCGTTCCCGAAGCTAAGCAGCAGGTCTGCGGCTAATGGGGGACCAAGTGCACCTTCGGAACCCCGTTACAAATTGACTCAGCACCTCTCACCCAAAAATGTCTGTCGCAGGTAGTGAATGACATTCATTTAAGAGTGGGTGATATCACAGTCGTTACCTCTGGCTGTGACCTTTGGTCTATGCTCTCGCTGCAGCTCCGTTCCTATGTGTTATTTATGGTTCTTTATGGGTTAACTCCCCTGTGTGCCTATTAGGAGTTAATCCTCTCTGTCTGCTCCATGGGTGTGGCCTCTCTGCTGCACCCATGGAACCTGTATTTAAGGCTGAGGTTTCCTCAGTTCTGGGTCAGTTCTCCTGGTGTGTGTTGTCTTGTCCTGTCCTGCTACTTGTTTGTACTCACTCTCCCATGCTGCTGACCCATGGGATCCGTGTCTGTCTGTGCTCTGTGGGTTTCCTACTTGTTCATTCCCGTCCTCTTTCCTGTGTTTTGTTATCTGTTCTGCCAGTTATGTTTGAGTCACCTTGTGTGTATTCATATGTCTCTATTCAGCAAGCCCTTGCTGCAGCGTGCCTTGCTGCAGAGTGCTATGGGCAAGGCCACGCAGTATACCACTGGTGGAGCTAGTCCTTCTCTGCTCATTGCCACTCCTGTTCCCTTGCGTGAACTCCTGCTTGTGTTTTTAGTTGCCTGCTTGTATTTGCTTGTTTGTTATGTTTGCCTATGTACCGTCGGTACCTTCTGGTACCTGTTGTCCGTTTGCTCCTGTTGTCACTGTCTAGTTCACGCTCCAGAGTGGACCCTGGCAACTCCCTGCGGCAAAGCCTAACCCTACCATCTGGGGCCCTAGTGAATACCAGGAGTTGCTTAGTCACGCCCCTCTGGAGTATTACTAGACAGTGGCGCAGTGGGGGTTTTCCTCCCACTGTGCGGACGGTACATAGAGCTCTCAATTTCCCTGTGTTTCCCTCCTTGGATTCTGTTTGTGCAATAAAGTCTTGTGTGTCTGTACCTGATTTCCATTTGTTTTTGCTTGACGACGCAGAGGTCTCTCCTGGGACCTCCACCTCGTGACAGGTGATTTACATCAGGAATCTATCTCCTGTTATGTATTGGAGGGTCTGCCTGCTCCGTTGGTGTTGGGCTTACTATGGTTAAGCAAACATAACCGTAACATCGACTGGCAAGCGAGACAGATTCTCGATTGGAGTGATTTTTGCATGGACAACTGTCTTAATGCATCATTCTCTATGGTGACCACTAAAACTGTACCCTCGTTCATTTCAGAATTTTCTGATGTTTTCTCTGAGAGTGGTAATCAGGAGTTGCCTCCGCATCGGGATTATGACTGTCCCTTCAATCCTATTCCCGGAGCTAAATTGCCCAAATCTCGGTTGTATAATCTTTCGGAACCCGAAAGAAAGGCCATGCGAGAGTATATTACTGAGAGTTTGGCAAAGGGACATATTAGACCATCCAAGTCCCCAGTGGCTGCTGGGTTTTTCTTTGTAAAGAAAAAAGATGGTACCCTGAGACCATGCCTGGACTTCCGTGAGCTCAATCGTATTACCGTCCGTGATCCTTACCCCCTTCCTTTGATTCCGGATTCGTTTAGTCAGATTGTCGGTGCCAAGGTGTTCTCTAAGTTGGATCTGAGGGGGGCATATAATCTGGTAAGGATCAAGGAGGGGGATGAGTGGAAGACCGCATTTAATACCCCTGAGGGTCATTTTGAAAACCTGGTCATGCCCTTTGGGTTAACCAATGCTCCTGCGGTTTTTCAACACTTTGTCAATGACATCTTTCATCATCTGGTGGGGAGGTTTGTCGTTGTATACCTTGATGACATACTAATTTATTTGCCTGATATAGAGACTCATCAGGATCATGTGAGACAGGTGTTACAGATCCTAAGAGAGAATAAGTTGTATGCTAAGATGGAAAGGTTTGTATTTGCTGTACAGGAAGTGCAATTTCTGGGTTACCTGCTCTCATCCTCAGGTTTTCGTATGGATCCCGAGAAGGTCCGTGCCGTGTTGGACTGGGATCGACCCGAAAATCTGAAAGCGCTTATGCGGTTTTTGGGGTTTACCAACTACTACCGAAAATTTATCTTGAACTATTCATCGGTGGTTAAACCTTTAACAGATATGACTAGGAAGGGTGCGGATATTTCTGTCTGGTCTGATTCGGCATTACAGGCCATTTCTGCTGTGAAAGAATGTTTTGCTTCGGCCCCTATTCTGATGCAACCAGACGTGACTCAGCCATTTATTGTTGAGGTTGACGTGTCCGAGGTAGGGGTAGGAGCAATCTTGTCGCAAGGTTCTTCACCTAGTAAATGGCGCCCATGTGCATTTTTCTCTAAAAACTCTCTACTGCTGAAAGGAATTATGATGTGGGGAATAGGGAATTCCTGGCCATTAAGTTGGCATTCGAGGAATGGCGGCATTGGTTGGAAGGAGCAATTCACCCTATTACAGTAATTACGGATCACAAGAATCTGGCCTACCTGGGGCTAAGAACGTCAAGGCGGATGCTTTGTCGCATAGCTTTCCTGGGGGGGGGGGGGGGGGGTGAGTCTAATGACCCTAGTCCTATTTTATCTGAAGGGGTAGTCATATCCGCTCTTTATCCTGATCTTGAGGCCAGGGTGTTGGAGGCACAGGAGGATGCTCTGGACTCTTGTCCTCCGGGGAAGTTGTTTGTTCCCTCCGAATTACGTCACGACTCACAAGGTGTTCGAGGAACATCACTGTACGGTGCTTGCTGGGCACCCTCGGAGCAGATCGACTGTCGATCTCATCTCTCGCAGATTTTGGTGGCCGGGGTTGCGTAAGTGTGTTGAGGACTATGTGTCAGCCTGTGGTACCTGTGCACGTGCTGAGGTGACACATACTTGGCCTTCCGGATCTCTGCTTCCATTGCCCATCCCGTCCAGACCTTGGACCCATTTGTCCATGGATTTTATCACGGATTTACCAAATTCTTCGGGAAAAACTGATTCTGGTGGTTGTAGATCGTTTTAGTAAAATGGCACACTTTATTGCATTACCTAGTCTACCCAATGCTAAAACTCTTGCACAGGTGTTTGTCGACAACATTGTTAAACTACATGGCATTCCCTCTGATGTGGTGTCCGATAGAGGGACTCAGTTTGTTTCCAGATTCTGGAAAGCGTTCTGTACTCGTCTGGGTGTACAATTGTCCTTCTCTTCGGCTTTTTATCCTCAGTCGAACGGACAGACGGAGCGCACTAATCAGAATCTGGAGACTTATTTGAGATGTTTTGTTTCAGAGAATCAGGAAGAGTGGTCTTCATTTTTGTCGTTAGCTGAGTTTGCTATAAATAACCGTAGACAGGAATCCACTGATAAGTCGCAGTTTTTTGGGGCATATGGGTTCCATCCACAGTTTGGTACATTTTCTGGTGCTCAAAATTCCGGCATTCCTGAGGAGGAACGATTTTCCTCTTCTTTGTCTTCTATTTGGCGGAAAATCCAAAATAACCTGAAAAAGATGGGCAACAGGTATAAGCGTGTGGCTGACAGGAGATGTATGAGTGGTCCGGACCTGAGAGTGGGTGATTCTGTGTGGTTGTCTACAAAAAAACATTAAACTCAAGGTACCTTCTTGGAAGTTGGGCCCAAGATTTATTGGTCCATATAAGATCACTGCCATTGTTAACCCTTTAGCCTTCCGTCTTGAACTTCCTCAGGCATTGAAAATCCATAACGTATTTCATAAATCGTTGCTAAAGAAATGTGTCGAACCTGTTGAGCCGTCCTCCTTGCCTCCTGCTCCTGTCATGGTGGACGGCAATTTAGAATTTCAGATCAGCAGGATTGTGGACTCCCGAGTTCTCCGGAGATCCCTACAGTATCTCGTTCATTGGAGAGGGTACGGACCAGAGGAGAGGATGTGGGTTCCAGCGACCGATGTTAATGCTAGTCGTCTGGTGAGAGCGTTCCACAGAGCTCATCCTGATAAGGTCGGTCCTGGGTGCCCGGAGGTCACCCGTAGAAGGGGGGGGGGGGGGGTACTGTCACATCTGTGACAGGTCCCAGAAGGTCTGAAAGATTATCAATGCATTAGTGATCTGACAGTCTCTTTTGGTTTCACTTTGTCTGTGTGTTGCTGGTATGTCCACACCTCCTGTTCAGGTGTGGATCATGTGACCTCTACCACACCCTATTTAGTCTGACTTTTCCCATCACTACTTGCTTGGGATAGCTTCATTTGGTCTTTGAAGAGCTGGAGTGTGGTTCGTGTTGAAGTCCTGTTCATCCTTCATCCTCTGAAGTTAAGTGTTCCGCTTGTCGTGTTTTGTATCCCCCCTTCCCTGGTTGTTTACTAGGCCTCAGTGAGACGCTAGTTTCTTCACCAGGGAAGGAACAGGCGGTCTCTGCCCTTTCATTATCTTTAGGGCATCTGAGGGTCACCAGGGTTTTCTAGGTTCCCGTGTATGGGTATCTCTACCATCGAGAGGTGCCCATACGGATAGGAGTTAGGGCCAGGAGCAGGGTTTTATAGGTGGTGATCCTTTTCCTTCCCTAGCGGTGAGGCCTAGTGTCTTTCCCCTTCCTTCTTGATTGTCTTTTGGTGTTCTCCCCTACCACATCCGTGACATTCCCTGGCTGTACAGATTGATAGAAGCCTGAGAGAGAGGTGCAAGGTTCCCATCACTCGAGATGCACTACCATATGGGGAAACAGCCTCTTCTGTCCTGCGGGGTACAGAGACACTCAAGCTTGTGTCTGGTAATGAGCCTATGCAATTGGGACAGGTCACTTCATGCCCTGTTAAAAGGAACTTCAGGGTTCAGAGAAGACTTTGTTTCTTCTGTGGCAAAAAAGGACATTTTATTAACGTATGTCCTTATATTAAAACTCAAGGTGAAAAAAAGGAAAAAAAAAAAGGTTTTAACTAATGGGTCTAGTTCTCTTACTATTTGCAGTGTGGGTGGGGAGTCAGAGAAGGTATTTTTGTCTTTTACCGGTAGTACACAATTTCTCCTGCCTGCCATGGTGGCGCTAGACTCCGAAAATATTGAATTGGAAGTATTTGTTGACAGTGGGGCAGGGGTTAACCTTGTGGACTATCAGTTCGTTCAGAGTCATGGTTTTTAAACAAGCGCATTAAACAAGGGGATATCTGTGTTTGCTATTTATTCCGCCCCTCTCTCGCAAAAGTGTCTGACTCATATGGTGCATGATATTCATTTGAGGGTGGGCGATTCCCATGTTGAGTCCGTTTCTTGTTTTGTTCTGTAGAGATTGCCTGCCCCTCTAGTGCTAGATTTACCATGGTTGACCAGACATAATCCTACCATGGATTAGCAAGCTAGACAGATCAGTAATTGGAGTGATTTCTGTATAGACAACTGTCTCGGCACATCATTTTCTGTGGTATCCACTAAGGTGTTACCCCCATTTTGTTCTGATATTTCTGACGTATTCTTTGAGGGTGGAGATCAAGAGTTACCCCCTCACCGAGTGTATGATTGTCCGGTCAACCTTATTTCCGGAGCTAAATTGGCAAAGTCTCGGTTGTATAATCTTTCCAAACACAAAAGAGTAGCTATGCGAAAGTATATTACCGAGAGTTTGGCAAACGGACATATTAGACCGTATAAGTCACCGGTGGCTGCCGGCTTCTTTTTTGTTAAAAAAAAAGATTGGACATTTAGACCGTGTTTAGACTTCCGGGAGCTAAATCGTATCACTGTCCGTGAGCCTTATCCACTTCCCTTGATCCCGCATTTATTCGATCAGATTGTCGGAGCTAAGTTGGATTTAAGAGGGGCTTATAATCTAATAAGAATCAGGGAAGGTGACGAATGGAAGATGGCCTTTAATACCCCTGAGGGCCACTTTGAGAACTTGTTAATGCCCTTGTGTTTGACTAATGCCCCTGTGGTCTTTCAGCACTTTATCAATGAAATTTTTAATTATTTGGTGGGGAGGTTTGTTGTTATTTACCTCGATGACATACTAATTTACTCGCCCAATATGGAAACTCATCAGGATAATTTAAGACAAGTATTACTGATCCTCCGGGAGAATAGGTTATATGCTAAGTTAGAAAAATGTGTGTTTGCTGTTCAGGAGCTGCAGTTCCTGGGTTACCTGCTTTGTTCCTCAGGTTTTCATATGGATCCCGAAAAGGTCCGTGCAGTATTGGACTGGGATTGACCTGAGAATGAGAAAGCGCTGATGCGGGTTTTGGGGTTTATAAATTACTACAGAAAAAGTATCCTGAATTATTTTACTGTTGTCAAGCCTTTGACCAATATGACCAAAAAAGGTGTGGATTTCTCAGTCTGGTCTGAAGAGGCATTACATGCTTTTTCTGCAATAAAGAAATGTTTTGCTTCTGCTCCCATTCTGTTGAAACCTGATGTGTCTCAACCTTTCATTGTGGAGGTTGACGCATCAGAAGTGGGAGTCAGAGCAGTTTTGTCGCAGGGTCCTTCTCCTGGCAAATGGCGTCGTTGTGCTTTTTTTTTAAAAAAAACTCTCTTCTGCCGAAAGAAATTATGATGCTGGTAATAGAGAGTTGCTGGCCATTAAATTGGCCTTTGAAAAATGGCATCATTGGTTAGAAGGAGCGATTCATCCAATTACGGTAATTACCGATCATAAGAATCTGGCTTACCTGCAATCGGCGAAGCGTCTGAACTCAAGGCAGGATCGTCATTGTTTTTTACTAGATTTTGTGGTCACTTATCGCCCTGGGGTCAAAAACGTCAAGGGGGATGCTTTGTCGCGTAGCTTTCATGGGGGAAGGGGGGGGGGGGAGTTTCAGAGGATCCTGCTCCAATTTTGGCTGATGGGGTGGTGGTTTCCGCCCTTTTTCCAAAAATTGAGGCAGAGGTGTTGGAAGTTCAAGGTGAGGCACCTGATTCCTGTCCTCCAGGGAGGTTGTTTGTTCTTTCTGGGCTTCGGCACAAGGTATTCAAGGAACATCATGATACTGTCCTTACGGGACACCCTGGGAGCAGATCCACTGTGGATCTTATTTCCCGGAGATTCTGGTGGCCAGGTTTACGTAAAGGTGTGGATGGTTATGTGGCAGCCTGTGAGACCTGTGTACGTGCCAAGGTGCCTCATACTCAGCCTTCAGGATCTCTTCTTCCTTTGTCCATCCCATCCCATCACTGGATGCATTTGTCCATGGACTTAATCACTGATTTGCCTAGTTCCTCTGGGAAGATGGTGATTTTAGTGGTGGTTGACCGCTTCAGTAAGATGGCACACTTTATGCCATTATCAGGTTTGCCCAATGCCAAAACTCTCGCTCAAGTGTATTTTTTGATAACATCGTAAAATTACACGGCATTACCTCTGATGTGGTGTCTGATAGGGGGACACAATTTGTTTCCAGGTTCTGGAGGGCATTCTGTACTCGTCTGGGAGTTCAGTTTTCCTTCTCTTCGGCTTTCCACCCTCAGTCGAACGGACAAACTGAGCACACTAACCAGAATCTGGAAACTTATTTGAGGTGTTTTGTCTCCAAGAATCAGGAAGAGTGGTCTTCATTTTTGTCTTTGGCTGAGTTTGCCTTAAATAACCGTAGACAGGAGTCCACTGATAAGTCACAATTTTTTGGTGCATATGGGTTTCACCCTCAGTTTGGTACCGTTTATGGGATTGAGTCCTCTGGTATACATGAAGAGGAAAGATTCTCTTCCTCATTGTCATCTATCTGTCGGAAGATTCAAATCAATTTGAAAAAAATGTGTGAAAGATATAAACGTATGGCTGACAAGAGACGTATGACTGGTCCGGACCTATGTGCGGGTGATTTGGTGTGGTTGCCCACTAAAAAAAAATTAAGTTGAAGGTACCCTCTTGGAAGTTGAGCCCAAGATTTATTGGTCCTTACAAGATCTCTGCCATTATTAATCCGGTTGCGTTTTGTCTCGAACTTCCGCAGGCTTGGAAGATCCATAATGTGTTTCACAGGTCTTTATTGAAAAACTATGTGGAACCTGCTGAACCATCTCCCTTGCCACCTCCTCCTGTCTTGGTAGATGGCAATCTGGAGTTTCAGATCTCCAGAATAATTAACTCGCATATTCTTCAGGGTTCCCTTCAGTACCTCGTACATTGGAAGGGTTATGGGCCAGAAAAAAGAATGTGGGTTCCAGTGACTGATGTCAGTGCTAGTCGCCTTCTGAAGACTTGTCATAGGGCGCACCCGGATAAGGTCGGTCCTGGCTGCCCGGAGGTCACTCGTAGAAGGGGAATACTGTCACTGCCTGCCTTGTGAGAGATCTGAGAATATTATATAGACTTGCAGCATGAGAGTCTATCTGACAGGTCTTTCTGTGTTTCCTTTCTGTTTGTTGTTGTGGGCAGGATCCCACCTCTCCACAGGTTCTGTTCGTTAGCTGTTTAAGAGGCTCTATTTAAATCTGCCTCTTACTGCTGACTTTGCGGTTGATATTTTCCTTCTGGAGTTCTATACTGGTTGTTTGTGGATCCTCTACTTCCCGCTCGTTTCTAGCTAAGTCCTCCTGTTTTCTCCTTTGTGCGTGTGTTGCTGCTAGGTCTCAGGGAGATGCTGGTCCCTTCACGGTGTAAGGTACCGACTGTCTCATTCCCCTCTCCCTGAGTTAGGGTTTGCTACAGTGTCAGCAGGGCTTAGGTTCCAGCGTATGAGTTTGTTCACCATCAGGACTTCCTCATACTGTCAGCAGTCAGGGAGAGGCTCAGGGATTGTTAGGAGGTTACCATTCCCTCCTCCCTAGATTTGGGGCCTAGTCTGTTTACCTGTTGCTGTTTGTTTACTTGGTGTTCCTCTTATCCCCACTTTCCGTGACAGTATAAATATTAATATAGATACTTGGGGCATATCTATATACATATATACACACACAAACCTGGGGTACATATATACACACTGGTCGCATTTAGGTCCACACAAGTACATATACATACATATAGATTATTTGGGGCATATCTATATATATATATATATATATATACACACACATAATACGCAGTACATCATTAATATAAGTATATACAGACATGTGCGTAAATATAAGGGCATACGCACACATCTATATATACATACACATACAATACCAGCCTATATACACATACATATATGTATATACAGATGTGTGCAATATAAGGGGCATACACCCATCTCTATATACACATATCCACAGGCCTGGGCCCATACTTGCCATGCAGGCACAATATATATATATATATATATATATATCAGAAGACATATATACATATATTTACGGCAATTTACTCGTAGATTTAAGATCTGACACGCCCGAGGAACTACTGTTTGTTCCCGTTAGATCTTCCGGCAGCCTATGTGTCCAAAAAAAGCTCTAAAATGTGATATTTCGCATCTCGACGGTCATTCTTGGTAGCGTCGCTGCGCCTTTAAAGATGTCGATCAGGATCCGACGTAATTGGGATCTTTTAAAAGCGTTGGTCAAAACAAAACCAACGGTCCGAAAATCAATAATACGCAGCACCAGTAATGATTTGATATCCGCTATTGGCGAGATCGCTCTCAATATCCTTAAAGGAAACATACCTCTTAGAGAAAGACAAAAAAAAATACTGAAAAGATGGCGCAAGGCTATAAAGAAATTATGCGATAAAAGTCACCCCATTAAAGACAAGAAGCGCACTAGGTTCGCTGCTCGACTTTGCAATACCTTTAATCACTAGCTTGATAGCTAATAGAGTCGGCGGCTCATAATGGAGTATGCAGAGAAAATATTTTTGGTTTCCAAACACGAGCTGGACCGCCTAAAAAAAACATCTGTAGAAAAACCAGACATACGCCAAACTGCTACGCAGCGTTTAGACAACAAAATTAGCAAAATACTGCACAGAAATGATCTTTCAGATGATAAAAAAAATTAAGAGATACACTAATGTGTTACAGAGATACTTTAACACTTGTTCCAAAGGTATACCATACACATGTAGACTGCCCGTGCCCCTGAAGACGCCATGTATATGGCGAAACATGTCGGGGGGCAGTGTATAAGGTTTTAGGCTATATAGACCTCTGTCATAAATATAGACTCCGCTCAGAACAACCGAGTGGTGACTGGAGCAAGCGCGCCGCTACCAGGCCACTATTATAATAGCACAGCTAGCAAATAATACAGCACATCAGAGGTTCTATTAGATAGTTTTAATAGCAGGTTAGGTAGCACACTTAAATTTTAACAAGTCAGTAATAAAAGCTATATTTTAATGTCAATTCTCAATATACACATGTCAAGAGAAGGCAACCAGTAGTATTGCACTATATGAAAATACAGAGATACTTGACGCTCGACAAACAGTCCGGTAAAGAAATGTCAACCCTAACTTTGATTACGCAACCGCAACCCGATCAACAGCGCTTGACAAATGAAGCTTCTGGCAGAGACGATGTTAAAGAGATACTTGACAATGTTAATATACTTTTGTTGAACAAACTGCAACGACCGGATAACAAGCCGTACTGGAGCGCTAGGGGTGAATTCATCTACAAAGATCAAGTTATACCAGGATCCAACATCATCGACCTGATTCGCGTCATGACGCAGAGTCACGGTTTGCTTAAGGCTAAAATGCCTCGCCGGTGGGACTTCTTCATGGAAACCATCGCCGAACTGAACGTGCCATCAACTGTGATCGTTAATACAAGAACGAGAGAACTTTACTACAATTTAAAAAGGGGGTCGCCCGGTGAATCTTTTGAAGCGGTTCGTACCCCTTTTAGGCAGCAGCCGTTTGTAACAACAACCCCTGTGTTAATGCGAGGCTCTTTATTACCTAAAACGAGAACGCCAACTTTGTTACAGACGTCTTGGTTAACGTTGTAACTTTTACCTTGAATGTATTTGTATGTAGTGCCTGATAATGTTTTACAAAAAATGACTTTTTAAATAAAAATTTAGTCCATTTTTCTTTTTTACAATCTTGATTAGTTAAAATTGCATAATACTCCAAAAAATATATACAAGACAGCACTACTAGTAACATAGTAACATAGTACATAAGGCCGAAAAAAGACATTTGTCCATCCATTATTATGCTCCAGAAATACATCTAGGCCCCTCTTGAATTCCTTTATTGTACTCACCATCACCACCTTCTCAGGCAGAGAGTTCCATAGTCTCACTGCTCTTACCATAAAGAATCCTTTTCTATGTTTGTGTACAAACCTTCTTTCCTCCAGACGCAGAGGATGTCCCCTCGTCACAGTCACAGTCCTGGGGATAAATAGATGATGGGATAGATCTTTGTACTGACCCCTGATATATTTATACATATTAATTAGATCTCTCCTCAGTCGTCTTTTTTTCTAAAGTGAATAACCCTAATTTTGCTAATCTTTCAGGGTACTGTAGTTGCCCCATTCCAGTTATTACTTTAGTTGCCCTCCTCTGGACCTTCTCCAGCTCTGCTATGTCTGCCTTGTTTACAGGAGCCCAGAACTGTACACAGTACTCCATGTGTGGTCTGACTAGCGATTTGTAAAGTGGTAGGACTATGTTCTTATCACGGGCATCTATGCCCCTTCTGATGCAATCCATTATCTTATTGGCCTTGGCAGCAGCTGCCTGACACTGGTTTTTGCAGCTTAGTTTGCTGTTTATTAACCCCTTAGGGACACAGCCTTATTTCACCTTAAGGACCAGGCCATTTTTTGCAAATCTGACCAGTGTCACTTTAAGTGGTGATAACTTTAAAACGCTTTGACTTATCCAGGCCATTCTGAGATTGTTTTTTCGTCACATATTGTACTTCATGACACTGGTAAAATGAAGTAAAAAAAAAATCATTTTTATTTATAAAAAAATACCAAATTTACCAAAAAATGTAAAAAAATAGCAAATTTCCAAGTTTCAATTTCTCTACTTCTATAATACATAGTAATACCTACAAAAATAGTTATTACTTTACATTCCCCATATGTCTACTTCATGTTTGGATCAATTTGGGAATGATATTTTATTTTTGGGGGATGTTACAAGGCTTAGAAGTTTAGAAGCAAATCTTGAAATTTTTCAGAAATTTTCAAAAACCCACTTTTTTGGGACCAGTTCAGGTCTGAAGTCACTTTGTGAGGCTTACATAATAGAAACCACCCAAAAATTACCCCATTCTAGAAACTACACCCCTCAAGGTATTCAAAACTGATTTTACAAACGTCGTTAACCCTTTAGGTGTTCCACAAGAGTTAATGGCAAATGGTGATAAAATTTCAGAATTTAGATTTTTGGGCAAATTTTCCATTTTAATCCATTTTTTCCAGTAACAAAGCAAGGGTTAACAGCCAAACAAAATGCTATATTTATTGCCCCGATTCTGTAGTTTGTAGAAACATCCCATATGTAACCGTAAACTACTGTACGGGCACACAGTAGGGTGTAGAGGGAAAGGTGCGCCGTATGGTTTTTGGAAGGCAGATTTTGCTGGACTGTTTTTTTTTACACCATGTCCCATTTGAAGCCCCCCTGATCAGGGCTGGGACAAGGTCCACCACCAACAGAGGCTGAGCTGCCCAAGTGCGCCCCCCCCCCCATCTACCCCACCAGACATTTAGATGTTATTTATTCCTGCAGCTCTAATGCTCTGATGATCACTGATCAGTAGATGACTCAAGCAAGCCCCCCCCACGCCATTTAGATATGTATTAATATCTAAATGTGTCTGTTATTAATCATCTCCCACCCCAACCCACCCCAAAACGCACCTAGGTTTTAGAGGAGGATAATAGGAAACAATATTTTTCATTCCACCTCAGGTCAGACCAGCCATCAGACCCCCAATGTTAATTAGACCTCAGCTCACAGGCACAGCCCCAATGCCTCAGATCAGACCCCCATGTCAGCCATCAGCCCTCCATGTCATATGTCTCCCCGTCCATGGCACAGACAGACTACAGACATTGTCTCCGGCCCATCATCTAACCCCATCCTCACCCATGTCACATTTCTCCCCCTCCATTTGATTGCTCTAACACCTAAAGAAAAAATAATAATAAAAAAAACCTGATGTTTCTCCAGATGATCTTATGCTAAAAGTAGTGGTAATAGAGTCTCAAAGGTCTATAGAAGCAGGTACACTATTTTTTACAAACCTTTGAGACTCTATTAACACTACTATCATCATCAGGTCATTTAGAGAAACAGCAGGTTTTTTTAATTATGTTTTTCCTTTAGGTGTTAAAACATAACTTTCATTTGATTGCTGTAACACCTAAAGGAAAAATCTTTTTAAAAACCTGCTGTGTCTCTAGATGACCTTATGTTGACAGTAGTGTTAATAGAGCCTCAAAAGGTCTGTAAAAATAGGGTAACTGCTTCTATAGACCTTTCAGACTCTATTACCACTGCTATCGACATAAGGTCATCTAGAGACACAGCAGGTTTTTAATTTGTTTTCCTTTAGGTGTTCAAGCAATCAAATAAGTTATGTTTTAACACCTAAAGGAAAAAATATTATTTTAAAAACTTGCTCTTTCTCTAGGTAACCTTATGTTTATAGTAGTGTTAATAGAGTCTCAAGGGTCTATATAAGCAGTTACCCTATTTTTACAGACCTTTGAGACTCTATTAACACTACTATCAACATAAGGTCATCTACAGAAACAGCAGGCTTTAAAAAAATCCCTTTAGGTGTTAGAGTAAATTGCAATCAAATGAACGTTATGTGTTACGATTAGGGTCAGAAGCAGACAAGCAGGGTTTTCTTTAGCCTCTTGGGTATTAGTTTTTACATTCATAAAGCTCCACATTGAGCTTCCAGCAGCAGACAGATGCCAGGGCACTTCTGTGGTCACCTCACCTGGGCACATGGTCTTTGCTCAGCAGAGTCCTGCCATACATGCTGGGTACATGCTAGAATGGATTTGTTAGAAGGAGGTCTGTGAAGTCACTGGTCACATGCTCCTTCATGGTCACATGATCCACTGTGAGAACGCCTGCCTCCTGGTGTGTTCTGCTCCAGAGAGAAGGGGGTGTGAAAGGATGGACCAATGGCAGGGCAGCTAGCTGATACTGGCCAATCAGCAGCCTCCTGGTCCTATCTGTGGCTTAACACAAGCGCAGCCTAGAGTGAACACTGGCTGGGGAGGGCGCCCGGCAGCGCTGCGCTGCTGGCAAGTAAGTGATTAAAAAAAAGTTAGTTTTTCCGCCCAGCCCAAGCTGCCCCCTGAGGCTGGAGCCTCCCCAGCCTCTGTGTCGGCCCGGCCCTGCCCCTGATGCACCCCTAGAGTAGAAGCTCTATAAAAATGACCCCATCTAAGAAACTACACCCCTCAAGGTATTCAAAACAGATTTTACAAACTTTGTTAACCCTTTAGGTGTTGCACAAGAGTTATTGGCAAATGGAGATGAAATTTGAGAATTGCAATTTTTTGGAAAATTTCCATTTTAATAAAAAAAATTCCAGTAACAAAGCAAGGGTTAACAGCCAAACAAAATTCTATATTTATTGCCCCGATTCTGTAGTTTGCAGAAACAACTCATATGTGGCCATAAACTACTGTACGGGCACGCAGTTGGGCGTAGAGGAAAAGGTGCGCCGTATGGTTTTTGGAAGGCAGATTTTGCTGGACTGTTTTTTTTGACACCATGTCCCATTTGAAGCCCCCCTGATGCACCCCTAAAGTAGAAACTCCATTAAAGTGACCCGATCTAAGAAACTACACCCCTCAAGGTATTCAAAACTGATTTTACAAACTCTGTTAACCCTTTAGGTGTTGCACAAGAGTTATTGGCAAATGGAGATGAAATTTGAGAATTTCAATTTTTGGGAAATTTTTTCCATTTTAATCAATTTTTTCCAGTAACAAAGCAAGGGTTAACAGCCAAACAAAATGCTATATTTATTGCCCCAATTCTGTAGTTTTCAGAAACACCTCATATGTGGCCATAAACTACTGTACGGGCACACAGTAGGGCGTAGAGGAAAAGGTGCGCCGTATGGTTTTTGGAAGGCAGATTTTGCTGGACTGTTTTTTTTTACACCATGTCCCATTTGAAGCCCCCCTGATGCACCCCTAGAGTAGAAGCTCCATAAAAGTGACCCCATCTAAGAAACTACACCCCTCAAGGTATTCAAAACAGATTTTACAAACTTTGTTAACCCTTTAGGTGTTGCACAAGAGTTATTGGCAAATGGAGATGAAATTTGAGAATTGCAATTTTTGGGAAAATTTCCATTTTAATAAAAAAAATTCCAGTAACAAAGCAAGGGTTAACAGCCAAACAAAATGCTACATTTATTGCCCCGATTCTGTAGTTTGCAGAAACAACTCATATGTGGCCATAAACTACTGTACGGGCACGCAGTTGGGTGTAGAGGAAAAGGTGCGCCGTATGGTTTTTGGAAAGCTGATTTTGCTGGACTGTTTTTTTTTGACACCATGTCCCATTTGAAGCCCCCCTGATGCACCCCTAGAGTAGAAACTCCATAAAAGTGACCCCATCTAATAAACTACACCCCTCAAGGTATTCAAAACTGATTTTACAAACTTTGTTAACCCTTTAGGTGTTCCACAAGATTTAATGGAAAATAGAGATACAATTTCAAAATTTCACTTTTTTGGCAGATTTTCCATTTTAATAATTTTTTTCCAGTTACAAAGCAAGGGTTAACAGGCAAACAAAACTCAATATTTATGGCTCTGATTCTGTAGTTTACAGAAACACCCCATATGTTGTCGTAAACCGCTGTACGGGCACACAGCAGGTTGCAGAAGGAAAGGTATGCCATACGGTTTTGGAAGGCAGATTTTGCTGGACCGTTTTTTTTTTACACCATGTCCCATTTGAAGCCCCCCTGATGCACCCCTAGAGTAGAAACTCCAAAAAAGTGACCCCATTTTAGAAACTACGGGATAGGGTGGCAGTATTGTTGGTACTAGTTTAGGGTACATATGATTTTTGGTTGCTCTATATTACACTTTTTGTGAGGCAAGGTAACAAGAAATAGCTGTTTTGGCACAGTTTTTATTTTTACAGTTTTACACAATGATTTCATTTTTGAAACAAAAAAAAATCATGTTTTAGTGTCTCCATAGTCTGAGAGCCATAGTTTTTTCAGTTTTTGGGCAAATATCTTGGGTAGGGTATGATTTTTGCGGGATGAGATGACGGTTTGATTGGCACTATTTTGGGGTGCGTATGACTTTTTGATCGCTTGCTATTACACTTTTTGTGATGTAAGGTGACAAAAAATTGCTTTTTTTACACTGTTTTTGTTTTGTTTATTTTTACGGTATTCACCTGAGGGGTTAGATCATGTAATCTTTTTTATAGAGCAGGTTGTCACGGACGCAGCGATACCTAATATGTATACTATTTTTTTTATTTATGTAAGTTTTACACAATGATTTCATTTTTGAAACAAAAACAAAAAAATCATGTTTTAGTGTCTCCATATTCTGAGAGCCATCGTTTTTTCAGTTTTTGGGCGATTATTTTAGGTAGGGTCTAATTTTTTGCGGGATGAGATGACGGTTTGATTGGTACTTTTTTGACGTACATACGACTTTTTTGATCACTTTTGTTACCTTTTTTGTGAAGTAAGGTGGGCAAAATTTCAATTTCATCATAGTTTTTTATTTTTTATTTTTATGGCGTTCACCATTCGGGTAAAGTAACATGACCGTTTTATAGATCAGGTCGTTACGGATGCAGTGATATCAAACATGTGCAGGGAATTTTATTATTTTCATTTTTAATCAGTGATAAATGTGTTTTTTGATTTTTACTTTTTTTTTTACTTTTTTGCACTTTTTTTTGACAAGTGGGTCTGATGTCTGTATAATACAGTACAGTACACTATATAGCGTACTGTACTGTATTTTCACTTTACAAAGTCTGATTAGACTTCTGCCTTTAGCAGAAGTCTAATCAGCACCATGGACAGCCTCTGATCAGTACCATGGACAGCCGGACGCCTGTGAAGGCGTCCGGTTGCCATGGTACCCATCACTCGCTGCACAGCAGAGCAGTGGGTGATGGGGAGGGTGGGGGGCCCCCTCCCTCTCCCATCGGGGGCTGAAAAGGCACAGCAGCCCCCGATGGGAGAGGGAGGGAGCTCCCTCCCTCTTTACCTTTTCCATACAGTGGTCCCTACGGACCGCGGCATGGAAGGGGTTAAACACATGGCATCTGTGCCAACACAGATATCATGCATTTCGAGCAGAGTGTCAGCAATGTGCTGACACTCTGCAAACCACTCGGCCATCCTGAGAGAGGGGGCGGGCGGATGATCGCATGCCTGCCCGCCCCCCCAAGCACCGCCCGCCCTCCCTGCCGCACTCTCCGCACCCCCCCCCCCCGCTGCGCCCGCCAGCAGATAACAAAGAGGGCAGCAGGGGGGTTAAACGTTAAAATTAAGCTTATTTGAAGTTTCTGATCCCCGCGGTCACAGACCGCGGGGATCAGAAACTTCCGAAACCGCAGCAAACCGCAGGTCTGAATTGACCTGCGGTTTGCTGCGATCGCCGACATGGGGGGGTCACAGGACCCCCCGGCGCATCTAGCCAAGGTGCCTGCTCAATGATTTGAGCAGGCACCGGGTTCCGATCACTGCCTGTCGGGCGGCGGTGATCAGAACCATACATGACGTACCGGTACGTCATGTGTCCTTAAGTACCAGGACAACATGACGTACCGGTACGTCATGTGTCCTGAAGAGGTTAAAATTCCTAGATCCTTTTCCATGTCAGTGTTACCGAGTGTTTTATCATTTAGTATGTACGGGTGACTTGCATTATTCCTTCCCATGTGCATAACTTTACATTTGTCAGTGTTAAACCTCATCTGCCACTTATCTGCACAAGCCTCCAATCTATCCAGATCCCTCTGTAGTAGTATACTATCCTCTTCAGTGTAAATTACTTGACACAGTTTAGTGTCATCTGTGAAAATTTATACTTTACTATGCAAGCCTTCTACAAGATCATTAATAAATATATTGAAGAGAATAGGGCCCAATACTGACCCCTGAGGTACCCCACTAGTGACAGTGACCCAATATGAGTGTGTACCGTTAATAACCACCCTCTGTTTTCTATCATTGAGCCAGTTACTTACTCACATACAGACGTTTTCTCCCAGTCCGAGCATTCTCATTTTATATACTAACCTTTTATGTGGTACAGTGTCAAATGCTTTTGAGAAGTCCAGATACACGACATCCATTGATTCGCCGCTGTCAAGACTAGAACTTACCTTCTCATAAAAAAATGATTAAATTAGTTTGGCATGACCGATCGCTCACGAAGCCATGCTGATATGGCGTTATTTGCTTATTTCCGTTGAGATGCTCTAAGATAGCATCTCTCAGAAAACCTTCAAACAGTTTACCCACAACAGATGTTAAACTTACCGGCCTATAGTTTCCAGGCTCTGTTTTTGGACCCTTTTTGAATATTGGCACCACATTTGCCATGCACCAATCCTGTGGGACATTCCCTGTCAGTATTGAGTCCGCAAATATCAGAAATAAGGGTCTGGCTATGACATTACTTAATTCCCTTAGGATACGGGGGTGTATGCCATCCGGTCCTGGCAATTTGTCTATTTTAATCTTTTTAAGTCGCTGATGTACTTCTTCCTGGGTCAGACATGACACTTTTAATGGGGAATTTATTTTTACATTCTGCATGTCATCTGACAGTTTATTTTCCTCAGTGAATACATTGGAGAAAAAAATATTTAACAGCTTTGCTTTCTCCTCGTCGCTCTCTGCGACTCCCCCCTCATTACTCTTTAAAGGGCCGACACCTTCAGATTTATACTTTTTAACATTTATATAATTGAAGAACATTTTAGGGTTAGTTTTACTCTCTTTGGCAATTAATCTCTTGGTCTCTAGTTTGGCCGCTTTTATTTGTTTTTTACATGTTCTATTTTTTTCCTTATAGTTTTTCAGTGCTTCCGTGCTACCCTCCTGTTTTAGTGATTTATATGCTTTCTTTTTATCATTTATTGCTTTCTTTACAGTTCTATTTATCTACATTGGTTTCTTTTTGTTCCTTAACCTTTTATTTCCATACGGTATGTACCTCTCACAATGAGATTTTAG
Organism: Bufo bufo; assembly: GCF_905171765.1. Lineage (NCBI taxonomy): Eukaryota > Metazoa > Chordata > Amphibia > Anura > Bufonidae > Bufo > Bufo bufo. Next base: position 450,638,383 of record NC_053393.1, on the reverse strand, counting down.
GATGTTTTGTTAAAGATATCCCATTTTGTGGCTGTATTTTTATTTTTGAGGACTTTGTCCCAGTTAGTTAGGCCTATGGCCTCTCTTAGTTTGCTAAATTTAGCTTTTTTGAAGTTTGGTATTTTTGTTCTTTCCTGTAGAAATGCTCTTTTGAATGATAATTGGAAGGTTATTACTTTATGGTCACTATTTCCCAGGTGTCCACCAACCTGCACGTCTGTTGTTCTGTCAGGCCTATTGGTTAATACTAAGTCCAGTATGGCCGTCCCTCTAGTCGGGTCCTGAACCAGTTGGGAGAGGTAATTGTCTTTGGTTATTGCCAAGAACCTGTTTCCCTTATGAGATATACATGTTTCAGTTTCCCAGTCTATATCTGGGTAGTTGAAGTCCCCCATAATAACCACCTCATTTTGATTTGCCGTCTCGTCTATATCGTTTAGTAGTAGATTTTCTGTGGACTCTGGTATATTAGGTGGTTTATAGTAAACTCCTATTAGTAATTTATTGTTGTTTTTAGCTCCATGTATCTCTACCCACAGTGACTCCACATGTTCATGTCCCTCACTTATATCTTCACGGAGTGTGGGCTTTAGACAAGACTTTACATAAAGGCAAACCCCTCCCCCTCTCCGGTTTTGACGATGCTTTCTAAACAGACTGTAACCTTGTACATTAACTGCCCAGTCATAGCTATCATCCAGCCATGTCTCAGTTATTCCTACTATGTCATAGTTCTCCTCACACATCACTAATTCCAGCTCCCCAGTTTTATTAGTCAGGCTTCTGGCATTAGTATACATACATTTGAGAGGCTTATGTATATTTTTTACCCTACACCTTTCCTTCTGAACTGTTCTAGTCCCTCCTTCCATTCCTCCCCCAGTCCCACTACCTTGCCCCCGGTCTCTATCTGCACTATCTTCCGCTCCTATAGTGTAATTTCCCTCCCCCCAGTCCCTAGTTTAAACAGTCCTCCAACCTTCTAGCCATCTTTCTCCCCAGCACAGCTGCCCCTTCCCCATTGAGGTGCAGCCGGTCCCTACGATAGAGCCTGTAGCCGATAGAGAAGTTGGCCCAGTTCTCCAGGAACCCAAACCCCTCCTTCCTACACCAGTTCTTGAGCCACTTGTTAATCTCCCTAATCTCCCACTGCCTTTCTTGTGTGGCTCGTGGTACAGGCAGTATTTTGGAAAATACTACCTTTGAGGTCCTTGCCCTAAGCTTTTGACCTAAATCCCTGAAATCATTTTTAAGGACTCTCCACCTACCTCTAACTTTGTCATTGGTTCCGATATGGACCATAACCGCTGGATCCTCTCCAGCCCCTCCCAGTAATCTGTCAACCTGATCCGCGATGTGTCGAACTCTAGCGCCAGGAAGACAGCACACTGTTCGGCGATCACGGTTTTTGTGACAGATTTCCCTATCTGTTCCCCTAATAATGGAGTCTCCCACTACCTGCACCTGTCTGGCCTGCCCTGCTCTCCTGGTCCCCTGCTTACTGGAGCTGACATTCCCCTGACTGGCAGAGGAAGTGTCCGGCTGCAGCAGTGCCGACCCTGGACTGACATCCCCCTCATCTGCCAAACGTGCAAACTTGGGGTGTGTCAGATCAGGGCTAGCCTCCCTGGCACTCTTCCCTCGACCCCGCTTTCTAACTGTTACCCAGCTAGCTACCTGACTTTCCTCAGCCTCCTCTCTGTCACCCTCCCCCTCATCTACCCCAAAGAGTGCTTGCTCGGTGAGAAGCAAACTCTTTTGCAAATTGTCAATGCCTCTCAGTGTTGCAACTTGCCCGTTTAGAGACTCTATTTGCAATTCCAGACGGGTAATTTGCTCACATCTTGAACAAAGATATACACCCTCGAACGGCTGTTCCAGGACTACATACATCATGCACTGGACTGCGTTGTCAATTGTGCAACACATACTAAATGGGGATTACAACAGTAAAAAGTTAAACAGTAAATATGATTCAGAATTAGACCCTGTCTGCTGTAGTTGAAGGACTACCTAGAATTAAGCCAACAACACACAAGGAAATTATATCCAACCTTAGTTTCCAACTCCTTTTCTTGAACTCCTTTTTTTTAACTCCACTTAAGAAGCCCACTTAGTAGAGTAAGCCTCAGGAAGAGCAAGCTCTAGAGAGTCTAGTGGTTCAATTTATAACACCTGGTTGCCCAGGCCACTCCCCTTAATCAAGCAGAGAAAAAAAAATGCATTTCGAGCAGAGTGTCAGCAATGTGCTGACACTCTGCAAACCACTCGGCCATCCTGAGAGAGGGGGCGGGCGGATGATCGCATGCCTGCCCGCCCCCCCAAGCACCGCCCGCCCTCCCTGCCGCACTCTCCGCACCCCCCCCCCCCGCTGCGCCCGCCAGCAGATAACAAAGAGGGCAGCAGGGGGGTTAAACGTTAAAATTAAGCTTATTTGAAGTTTCTGATCCCCGCGGTCACAGACCGCGGGGATCAGAAACTTCCGAAACCGCAGCAAACCGCAGGTCTGAATTGACCTGCGGTTTGCTGCGATCGCCGACATGGGGGGGTCACAGGACCCCCCGGCGCATCTAGCCAAGGTGCCTGCTCAATGATTTGAGCAGGCACCGGGTTCCGATCACTGCCTGTCGGGCGGCGGTGATCAGAACCATACATGACGTACCGGTACGTCATGTGTCCTTAAGTACCAGGACAACATGACGTACCGGTACGTCATGTGTCCTGAAGAGGTTAAAATTCCTAGATCCTTTTCCATGTCAGTGTTACCGAGTGTTTTATCATTTAGTATGTACGGGTGACTTGCATTATTCCTTCCCATGTGCATAACTTTACATTTGTCAGTGTTAAACCTCATCTGCCACTTATCTGCACAAGCCTCCAATCTATCCAGATCCCTCTGTAGTAGTATACTATCCTCTTCAGTGTAAATTACTTGACACAGTTTAGTGTCATCTGTGAAAATTTATACTTTACTATGCAAGCCTTCTACAAGATCATTAATAAATATATTGAAGAGAATAGGGCCCAATACTGACCCCTGAGGTACCCCACTAGTGACAGTGACCCAATATGAGTGTGTACCGTTAATAACCACCCTCTGTTTTCTATCATTGAGCCAGTTACTTACTCACATACAGACGTTTTCTCCCAGTCCGAGCATTCTCATTTTATATACTAACCTTTTATGTGGTACAGTGTCAAATGCTTTTGAGAAGTCCAGATACACGACATCCATTGATTCGCCGCTGTCAAGACTAGAACTTACCTTCTCATAAAAAAATGATTAAATTAGTTTGGCATGACCGATCGCTCACGAAGCCATGCTGATATGGCGTTATTTGCTTATTTCCGTTGAGATGCTCTAAGATAGCATCTCTCAGAAAACCTTCAAACAGTTTACCCACAACAGATGTTAAACTTACCGGCCTATAGTTTCCAGGCTCTGTTTTTGGACCCTTTTTGAATATTGGCACCACATTTGCCATGCACCAATCCTGTGGGACATTCCCTGTCAGTATTGAGTCCGCAAATATCAGAAATAAGGGTCTGGCTATGACATTACTTAATTCCCTTAGGATACGGGGGTGTATGCCATCCGGTCCTGGCAATTTGTCTATTTTAATCTTTTTAAGTCGCTGATGTACTTCTTCCTGGGTCAGACATGACACTTTTAATGGGGAATTTATTTTTACATTCTGCATGTCATCTGACAGTTTATTTTCCTCAGTGAATACATTGGAGAAAAAAATATTTAACAGCTTTGCTTTCTCCTCGTCGCTCTCTGCGACTCCCCCCTCATTACTCTTTAAAGGGCCGACACCTTCAGATTTATACTTTTTAACATTTATATAATTGAAGAACATTTTAGGGTTAGTTTTACTCTCTTTGGCAATTAATCTCTTGGTCTCTAGTTTGGCCGCTTTTATTTGTTTTTTACATGTTCTATTTTTTTCCTTATAGTTTTTCAGTGCTTCCGTGCTACCCTCCTGTTTTAGTGATTTATATGCTTTCTTTTTATCATTTATTGCTTTCTTTACAGTTCTATTTATCTACATTGGTTTCTTTTTGTTCCTTAACCTTTTATTTCCATACGGTATGTACCTCTCACAATGAGATTTTAGGATGTTTTTAAAGATATCCAATTTTGTGGCTGTATTTTTATTTTTGAGGACTTTGTCCCAGTTAGTTAGGCCTATGGCCTCTCTTAGTTTGCTAAATTTAGCTTTTTTGAAGTTTGGTATTTTTGTTCTTTCCTGTAGAAATGCTCTTTTGAATGATAATTGGAAGGTTATTACTTTATGGTCACTATTTCCCAGGTGTCCACCAACCTGCACGTCTGTTGTTCTGTCAGGCCTATTGGTTAATACTAAGTCCAGTATGGCCGTCCCTCTAGTCGGGTCCTGAACCAGTTGGGAGAGGTAATTGTCTTTGGTTATTGCCAAGAACCTGTTTCCCTTATGAGATATACATGTTTCAGTTTCCCAGTCTATATCTGGGTAGTTGAAGTCCCCCATAATAACCACCTCATTTTGATTTGCCGTCTCGTCTATATCGTTTAGTAGTAGATTTTCTGTGGACTCTGGTATATTAGGTGGTTTATAGTAAACTCCTATTAGTAATTTATTGTTGTTTTTAGCTCCATGTATCTCTACCCACAGTGACTCCACATGTTCATGTCCCTCACTTATATCTTCACGGAGTGTGGGCTTTAGACAAGACTTTACATAAAGGCAAACCCCTCCCCCTCTCCGGTTTTGACGATGCTTTCTAAACAGACTGTAACCTTGTACATTAACTGCCCAGTCATAGCTATCATCCAGCCATGTCTCAGTTATTCCTACTATGTCATAGTTCTCCTCACACATCACTAATTCCAGCTCCCCAGTTTTATTAGTCAGGCTTCTGGCATTAGTATACATACATTTGAGAGGCTTATGTATATTTTTTACCCTACACCTTTCCTTCTGAACTGTTCTAGTCCCTCCTTCCATTCCTCCCCCAGTCCCACTACCTTGCCCCCGGTCTCTATCTGCACTATCTTCCCCTCCTATAGTGTAATTTCCCTCCCCCCAGTCCCTAGTTTAAACAGTCCTCCAACCTTCTAGCCATATTTCTCCCCAGCACAGCTGCCCCTTCCCCATTGAGGTGCAGCCGGTCCCTACGATAGAGCCTGTAGCCGATAGAGAAGTTGGCCCAGTTCTCCAGGAACCCAAACCCCTCCTTCCTACACCAGTTCTTGAGCCACTTGTTAATCTCCCTAATCTCCCACTGCCTTTCTTGTGTGGCTCGTGGTACAGGCAGTATTTTGGAAAATACTACCTTTGAGGTCCTTGCCCTAAGCTTTTGACCTAAATCCCTGAAATCATTTTTAAGGACTCTCCACCTACCTCTAACTTTGTCATTGGTTCCGATATGGACCATAACCGCTGGATCCTCTCCAGCCCCTCCCAGTAATCTGTCAACCTGATCCGCGATGTGTCGAACTCTAGCGCCAGGAAGACAGCACACTGTTCGGCGATCACGGTTTTTGTGACAGATTTCCCTATCTGTTCCCCTAATAATGGAGTCTCCCACTACCTGCACCTGTCTGGCCTGCCCTGCTCTCCTGGTCCCCTGCTTACTGGAGCTGACATTCCCCTGACTGGCAGAGGAAGTGTCTGGCTGCAGCAGTGCCGACCCTGGACTGACATCCCCCTCATCTGCCAAACGTGCAAACTTGGGGTGTGTCAGATCAGGGCTAGCCTCCCTGGCACTCTTCCCTCGACCCCGCTTTCTAACTGTTACCCAGCTAGCTACCTGACTTTCCTCAGCCTCCTCTCTGTCACCCTCCCCCTCATCTACCCCAAAGAGTGCTTGCTCGGTGAGAAGCAAACTCTTTTGCAAATTGTCAATGCCTCTCAGTGTTGCAACTTGCCCGTTTAGAGACTCTATTTGCAATTCCAGACGGGTAATTTGCTCACATCTTGAACAAAGATATACACCCTCGAACGGCTGTTCCAGGACTACATACATCATGCACTGGACTGCGTTGTCAATTGTGCAACACATACTAAATGGGGATTACAACAGTAAAAAGTTAAACAGTAAATGTGATTCAGAATTAGACCCTGTCTGCTGTAGTTGAAGGACTACCTAGAATTAAGCCAACAACACACAAGGAAATTATATCCAACCTTAGTTTCCAACTCCTTTTCTTGAACTCCTTTTTTTTAACTCCACTTAAGAAGCCCACTTAGTAGAGTAAGCCTCAGGAAGAGCAAGCTCTAGAGAGTCTAGTGGTTCAATTTATAACACCTGGTTGCCCAGGCCACTCCCCTTAATCAAGCAGAGAAAAAAAAAGGTTTAAATGGCAACACCCAACAGAGAAGAAAAAAAAGTTTTAAATGGTAGTACTAAAATGCAAAAACTTAACTTTCAAGGATCTCTGCTTCAAACCACACCACCTGCAATCACTCCCACAAAATCACACTCAGCACTAGAACTCATTTTTTTACTCTCTGAGTACTTTCAGCTATTCCATTTAGTGGGGGTGCCCGCAGTATCCTGGCCTCCGGATCTCCTCAGAAAAATTGCAATTTTGTAGAAAACTGCGGCACTCCAATGATGTAGAAATACTTAACATTTTATTCACACTGTATATTGCGACGTTTCGACCTTTTAGGTCTTTATCAAGCTCAAACAAACATACCAATAGTGAACATATATAACCACAAGACATCTACAATTGGTTAGTATTGAATCCACCTTAATTCAATATAAACACCTCCTTTTTTCATTTAAAAATAACTTATCCTTCTTTGTCAACTACATCACTTTATAGTCCCATATCAAACCATTAATCAAATCCATTGCTCCATTTCTTACCCTTGTCTCAGGCTGTAGGATACATCCATGGGGGGTGTTGTACAATATCTTCCATTAATTCATGCCGTATGCACCACACATGGCGTGTGCGGCATCCCTGTATTCTCACCGCGAATGCGCCGCTAAGTCATCAGTGGCGTCTATCATATTCGACAGCCGTCGTCATCATGGGCGGTCCTTCACTGGTTCCGCCCTTCTCGGTCACGTGTGTCTTCTCTTGTTCCTCCACATTACCTAATCACATGACCGGCATAGACCTCACTGCGTTGCGGCACTGCGCGATGCGCTTTTCAGCAGTTAACCATTACTGTGCATTTTTTCTTAATATCGGGCATCTTTTAATCACATAAATCAATTACCATGCAGGCATCCCCCTTAAGGGGCATACATATTTTTTGTTTATACAGAAAATAGTGCCAGTGTTGTTCACTATCCTCGACGGGTCGCCGTTTCCCACATCCCCCCTCCCCAGTGGGGCCGAAACCTAGACCCATGTCCTAACCCAAGGGCGCATCCATATATTTATCCACTCTCTACACATATACACACACACGTGGGAACAGACAGATGAATATGTCACCCATCTTCCACGTATATATATATATATATATATACATGTACTTGCCTCAGGATTTCACATCTATATTTTTCTGTATCCATCACCACTGTGGCTCCACCCTTATCTGCTCTTTTAATGGTGAGCTCCTTTCTACATCTTACATTAAATAGGGCTTCTTTCTCTCCCTTTGTTAAAGGGAACCTGTCACTGGGATTTTGGGTATAGAGCTGAGGACATGGGTTGCTAGATGGCCGCTAGTACATCCGCAATACCCAGTCCCCATAGCTCTGTGTGCTTTTATTGTGTAAAAAAAAACGATTTAATACATATGCAAATTAACATAAAAGAGTCATATCTTACTTGTGTGACCAGAGAAGAGTCATATTTTCAAGCTCTGACTCATCTCAGGTTAATTTGCATATGTATCAAATCGGTTTTTATACACAATAAAAGCACACAGAGCTATGGGGACTGGGTATTACGGATGTGCTACTGGCCATCTAGACACCCATGTCCTCAGCTCTTTACCCAAAATCCCGGTGACAGGTTCCCTTTAAGTTGGCCCCCTGCACTGGCTTTGGTGCTCTCCTCAGCTTCTCTATCTCCAACTTGACAAGAGAGATGTATGTATCCACAGCTTTATGATTGATAGGAGGCTGAAGATTACTTTTAATATATAAGCCTGTATCCCTGAGTGTAAGCCTTTCTTCTTGTATATCTCTTTCTTTATCTATCATAGGTTTCTGTTCGTTAAAGTATATTTATATAGTTTCAAACGTCTAAAAAAGTTATGCAAGTCAACTTCCACCTGAAACCAGTCCACATCTGCCATTGGACAAAAGTTCAATCCCTTACTCAAAAGGAGCATCTCCTCACTGGTTAGTTCATAAGAGGATATATTTACCACCAATGACGTGTCTATATTTCGTCCTTGTTTATAATTCATTTCATCTCCAATCGTGACGTCATCGCTCTGTTCCCTGTCGGCGGCTTCTTCGATCGTGTTATTCTCATGTTGTCTCCTGTTGTGTTCCCAATGTCGGTCTTGGTGTTTCCGTCCACCCCTCCTTGTGCTCCTTTTTCTCTTCCTCCTAAAAAACTCTGTTCCTCACTGTGCTCTCCTGATAATTCTGTATCAGTTAGGTTAATACGGCGTCCTTTCAATCTCTGTGTTTTCTGTCGTCTTACATTCCTGGTGTTCTATGACGTTGTTATTTTGTATATATACCCTTTTATATAATCATCCTGGTCCCTATTCAATTTCTGCCTTTTTGTCACTTGTATCATCTCACGATACTTGCTCAATTCCATCACCGTTTGTTCTTTTATCGTTGTAAACTCCTGCGTGTTCAATAGAGCCCGTAGTTGTGTTTCATATCCCTCCATCTCTTCTGTATCTCTATTAGATCTTTCTGCAGATACTCCATGTTCAGCAACATCATTTCCATAGAGAACCTATTAGCTAAAAATGTAAATTTGGCCAGGAATTCGGTGTTATTAGGGAAGAGGATAGGTCTAAGATGTCTCCTCAATCCCCTTGGTATACGATCCGCTTTATAATATTCTCGTAGCGTAGAGAGATGTAATTCAGTATTGATACATTGTTTGTTCTCATTTTCCCATTTTCTTTTTATATAATCTACTTCGGGCTTATTCAAGAAGGCTCCCTCTTCCTCATTTCCCTGTAGGATGTGTGTAATTTGTTCACTTGTATATAAAAGACTCTTCGGTGAATACATTGTTAAATAGCCACTTTATCAAAGCACAATTAAAAAAGCTTTCTACGACTGAACTGAATATCCAGTTCTCAGCGAAAGAGTTAAATAGTGTCCTGAAGGCCCCCCATAAGGTGTCCAGATGTGTCAAACTACAAGAAAACAGCTATAAAGTATTAACCCAATGGTATTACACACCACAACACCTTAACCGTATGTTCTCTGAATGTAGCCCAGTCTGTTGGAGATGTGGTCTAGAAATAGGCACTCACAGCCATATATGGTGGAAGTGTTCTGAAATTACATCCTATTGGCAAAAGATTTGCAAGGTCATTTCTGATGTTTGTAGAATATCCATACCAGTCTCACCAAAATTATGTCTATTTGGGGTGTTCGGGAGTCTCAAGTGCTCCAGAGATACACAAACACTGGGTCAAATTTTGCTAGCCTCATCCAGACTACTAATCGCAGTGTACTGGAAGAAACCAGAGGCACCCCCATTACAACACTGGATTCAAAGGTGTGACCAATTGTACCGCCTAGAACAAATTGCACACTTGGAGTCCCGAACGCCACAACGCTTTGAAGATATTTGGAAACCTTGGAAAAATTATAGGGATTTCTCGGACTAACAAGCCTATAGGTTATAGAGTGTGAGCATATAACTCAATGTAATGGTTTAGCATATGCAGACCGAGAAGACATACTCTTTTTTTTTTTTTTTAACTAGAGGTACCTTTTTAAGAACGCACCTCATGTTCCATAATTTGCTTATCAATTTACTACTAAATGGCAGCATACTCACCCCCCCCAAACCCGCCCGTTTTTCTCCCCTCGGACTTCCCTTCCGCCTTCTATCCTTCAAGTTTGCTTTTCTTATTGTAAGTACTGTACACTTTATTGATGCATCTTCTCTTTTGACCTCTGTCTATTTTATAATGTTCCTCAATGTACTTCTCAATGAGGTCAAAACCAATTATTGTCTTTGGATATGTGTAATGCATCAGTTACATTCATTTATAACTGCGTAGGTTTGGGCAAACAACTTGTGTACCTTATCGTTGTTTAAAACCAATAAAACCAATAAAAATAAAAAAAAACTTCGTATGCTGTGTTCTGTGTGCAAGTCTTCAAGCCCAAGCAATATACTCCAAAAAATATATACAAGACAGCACTACTCACTGAGTCCTTTCAGATATTCCATTTAGTGACGGTGCCCGCAGTGTTGAGTCCTGGCCTCCGGTTCTCCTCAGAAAATTTTAATATTGTAGAAAACTTCGGCACTCCAATGATGTAGAAATACTTCACATTTTATTCACACCGAATATTGGGACGTTTCGACCTTTTAGGTCTTTATCAAGCTCAAACAAACATACCAATAGTGAACATATCTAACCACAAGACATCCACAATTGGTTAGTATTGACTCCACATTAATTCAATATAAGCACCTCCCCCTTCATTTATCTGTATATGTGTATATATAAAATCGCAAATACTGCAGCAGCACAGTCAGACCACGTGCACTGGGTGCAATTCCTCACAGAGGTAGGCTTCTCCTCCACGATACGTACTAAACAAATGACGAGGCAGCACTTCCAGCTTTTGGTGACAGGGTGACGACCCCAAAACTTTATTCCCAGCAACGTTTCGGCCTACTCAATGAGGCCTTTGTCAAGCTATACAACAGTGCTTGCTATTGGGTATATATACCCACAAATCATTACACACTTAGTGCAATCAGTGAAAACACATGTTAACAATAAGGTCACATGATCATCCAAAACAGCATCATCACATGACATTCAGTGTCTAATACATGTTAGTGTCAAATCAATATTTGACATATACACGATCTATAAAAAAAATCAACAGTGATCATTGTACAATCTGTGTTCAATTCATGTATACATTACAGTTTAATATACAATAAAAGTGTCCCTTAGGTACAACATCCAATGTCATAAGTGAAGTGCAGACGTGCTCTGTGCATTAAGGGTTAAAATTCCTTATTCGTGATGCAGCTGCATCATATCAAAAGTTAAAAAATTTGTGGAGCTTACCGCCCATGGACCCGCCGAGTCAGCCAGCGCTGGCGTCCCCCCATTTGTAATGCGCATGTGCCGGGCCAGACGTCTCTCACCCACCTCCCAATGCAGCCACGTCACCACGCACACTCCCTGGAACGCACCGTCACCCAGTGGAGCCCACCGCAGGTGCAGCAGCGGAGGGCAAGGACATGTGACACGGCCGCACTAGCACCGCATCAAGGGGGCGTGTCAGTGGCCATGGTAACACAGGGTAAATATCCCAGTGCGGCGTACGGCGGGGGCATCCAGACGAACACATCGTGCACAATAGTTATATCAGTCTTCATCTCAGTGTGTAGGGAGGCCAAGGGGCGGCGACATATGGCACCCGGTTCACTGACCAGACATGCCCATGGCGCCCCCTTCCGCCATCCTCCACACTAAGAGACAAACTAGAGCTGCTCCAATGGGACAAACCCTTCCCATCTACATGCACTTAACTGTGGTGTGCCAAAACTGTGCCATCTGGCATCCAGGTTCAAGGCCAATACCATGGCATCCAATGCCACCTTCGTGATAATGCAGATCAGGTCAAAAACATCATAGTATGCACCATGTGACTCGTCCAAAAGCACACCCGCCGTATTCACCAGTTCTTCATACGATGGTCACTGCTTCGCTAGCGTACTCAGGGGGTCCACACGCGGCACCATCTACAAAAATAGACAAAGGGTCATTAAGCTTGTCCAAAGAATCTCTGAAAAAAAAACGAGAGTGTGAAAATACGGAACATACAATAGGTTCAAAATTAGCACTGTTGTATATCCTCCTCACCAGACAAGACGATTCAGACCCCCCACGTTCAATAAGCTAACTACACACTCTCTATCCACATAATTCCCATCTACATTCTGCATTGAGGCCGTCAGGCTTAAGTTAGCGTAACTTATGGATCCACATAATCTCACGCTGCTTCAACAATCTTTCCCTGTTACCTCCCCTTTTGAGTGGAGGAATGGATGATCATGTGACCTTTTTGTTAACATGTGTTTTCACTGATTGCACTAAGTGTGTAATGATTTGTGGGTATATATACCCAATAGCAAGCACTGTTGTATAGCTTGACAAAGGCCTCATTGAGTAGGCCGAAACGTTGCTGGGAATAAAGTTTTGGGGTAGTCACCCTGTCACCAAAAGCTGGAAGTGCTGCCTTGTCATTTGTTTAGTGTGTATATATATATATATATACGTGGAAGATCGGTGACATATTCGTCTGTCTGTCCCCACGTGTGTGTGTATATGTGTAGAGAATGGATGAATATATAGATGCGCCCTTGGGTTAGGACATGGGTCTAGGTTTTAGCCCCACTGGGGAGGGGGGGATGTGGGAACCGGCGACCCGTCAAGGATGGTGAACAACACTGGCACTATTTTCTGTATAAACATAAAATATGTATGCCCCTTAAGGGGGATGCCTGCAGTTGGAGAGTGGAAGTCTTCAAATGGTAATTAATTTATGTGATTAAATGATGCCCGATATTAAGAAAAAATGCTCAGGGATGGTTAACTGCTAAAAAGCGGATTGCGTAATGCCGCTACGCAGTGAGGTCTATGCCGTTCATGTCAAGGAAAAAGAGAAGACACACGTGTCCGAGAAGAGCCGAACAAGTGATGGACCGCTCATGATGGCGACGGCTGTCGAATACGATAGACGTAGCAGCACATGCGCGGTAAGAATACGGGGACTCAGCACACGCCATGTGTGGTGCATACGGCATGAATTAATGGAAGATACAACACCCCCTATGGATGTATCCTACGGCCTGAGACAAGGGTAAGAAATGGAGCAATGGATTTGATTAATGGTTTGATATGGGACTATAAAGTGATGTAGTTGACAAAGAAGGATAAGTTATTTTTAAATTGAAGGGGAAGGTGTTTACATTGAATTAAGGTGGAGTCAATACTAACCAATTGTAGATGTCTTGTGGTTATATATGTTCACTATTGGTATGTTTGTTTGAGCTTGATAAAGACCTAAAAGGTCGAAACGTCCCAATATTCGGTGTGAATAAAATGTGAAGTATTTCTAAATTATTGGAGTGCCGCAGTTTTTTTACAATATTAAAATTGCAGAAACCGCAAGGGCGCACTGGTGAAAGCAGGTACTTAAAACACAGTTAAAATGACCTCAAACGCTGAAATATTGAGAAAATAGTACTACACGCCAAAAGCAGTCGGTTTTTACGGCTGCGTTGAATGAACCCTTATTCAGAGAAGTACGAAAATTTGGAATAAGAAAAGACCCTGTAAAAAATTGGATGAACAACGAGGATACTTACACATTGCGCAAACCAGTTAAAAAATAATTAAAAGAAACAAAGTCGTGGTGTCTGATATAGACGACCAATGGCAAGCCGATCTTGTGTCGATGATAGATTTTTCTAAAGAAAATAATGGTGTAAAATACTTGCTAACGGTTGTTGATATTCTTTCGAAATACGCTTGGGTGTCTGGACTTTCCAATAAATTCGGGGCGACAGTGGCAGACGCTTTTGAACAGATATTTACGTTCAGCGGGCGGTCCCCCAGGAAACTTCAGACGGATCGGGGTCGAGAGTTTGTAAACAAACCTATGAAACAACTTTGTGAAGCCTTTAAAATACATCATTTTTTAACTTCGAATACAGTCAAAGCGTTGTTGCTGGAGCGTTTTAATAGAACGCTGAAAACAAGAATGTGGCGCTATCTTAGAGAACAAAACACATACAGATACACTGACAAGTTACAAGACCTGGTGTATAGTTATAATAGCGCGTACCACAGAACCATAAGGTGTCGACCCGGCGCGATGACCCTGTCAGAGAGTTTTTTGTTAAATCGGGTTATTACCCTAATATGAACTAGCTGATAAAAGTCATTAATAACAAACTTGATTCTATAAAAATACCACCTGATCAATTGCGTCTAAGATACGACGAGATCGACAGAACCGTTTATGTAACGAAATTGAGCTTATACAAGTTTATGCCTGGTGAAAAGTTAGGCAATATATTGGGGCTTCAGGGGTACTTGCGCGATCGCTCGAGCAAGAATGTAGACGCGGAGCACATAGTTTTGTGCTACAATGAATCTGGATTGCCTGTTTTAGAACATTTCGCGGATGATGATTTAGTTTTAACAAAAGAGAACGATTCTTTACCTATAAAGAGAAAAATTCACCCCGATTATTAAAGCAGGATTTTATACAATGTTTGTTTATACAGATATCATTGAGCATCAACTTGTTGGCGATAGTTACGTACAGCTTTTAAGAAAAATGGCGAAATAGTCACACAAAAGTATAACAGGCCGGACTATATACCTCTCTGCAAACAACACTTTGATACCATTACAATATCGATACTCACGGATCAAGCTAAACCGGATGTGTATACACATTATTACATAGCGCAAGCTGGTCATGGTTTGGACGGCTTTTACAGCGCAGAATTCATGCAAGGTTCTGGTCTCGCTGGTTTTTTTTGTGGGTTGTTCTCCTATTTAAGAAAGGTGTTGAACTTGTAAAACCGCACGTAAAAACAGCTGCCAGGAATATCGCTAAAGATGTTGTCACTACGACATCGACCGCCGTTATGGATTGAATAAATAGACCTACGCACGGGCAGGAAGGCTCTGGAGTCCTGCAAATTCGGAGAGAAACGTTGAAAAGAAAATGCGATCGCGATGGCGTCATCCTACCCCCTTTTATGAATAAAGTAGAGCCGACTAAGAGAGGTCACCCCCAGAAAACAAGAAGCCCTTAACTGAGTGACATATCCTAATTAGCAGCTATGGCTTCTGTACATGACGCATCCGTCCAGTACGCAAAATCAAAGTTGGATATCTTTCAAATACCGCCTATGCAAACGAGTATTGAAAAATCGTTTTATATAGAGGTACAACTGATAGCGGCCATTGCCGACAACACGCCTTTGGAGTTCTTCATCTCGGGCAGCGGTGAATATTATTATGACCTAAATAACACTCTGTTACACGTCGTTTGCAGAATCGTTAGCCCGGATAACACACCCATACCCGACGGATCCTGCATCGCCCTTATTAACTACCCTGTGGCCAGCCTTTTTAATCAATTGGACATAACGCTTGGCGACACATTGATTTCAAGAAGCAACAACCTTTATACGTATAGAGCATATATAGAAACCCTAATAAATTATAATTCAAAGATTTTAGCAGCCCAATTTACAGACGGCTTATTCTATAAAGATACCGCGGGGCATAATGTTGACCGGGCTCTCGACGGCCGTAATGTTGGTTTTACCAAGAGAGTTCAGTATACGACTCGCTCTAGAAGTATAGAATTTACTCCGATATATATTTAATCAGTCGAAGTTAATACTGAACAGACTAGATCTAAAGATAAAGTTGACCAGAAACAAAGATTATTTCTGTCTTATGTCTGCCGAGGCGACCCGTTTTAAAGTCCAAATACAGCATGCTTTGCTGTTTGTCAAAAGAGATCAAGTATCGCCCGCTGTGAGAATCGGCCACAGTCGCGCTCTGTTAACCGCTAACGCAAAGTACTCGGTCGATCGCGCGTCGCTTAAAGTGTATAGCATTCCCACCGGTACTCTCATATCTAACCACGAGATTATTTTTTTGGGAAACATCCCAAAAATAGTAATACTAGCGTTTGTGGACAACGAATCATTTTCCGGGAACTACCAAAGAAATCCTTTGTTCTTCAATCACTATAAGGGTCCATTCACACGTCCGTGAATGTGTCCGCACCCGTTCCTTCTCTATGGGGCAGGAATGGATGTGGACAGCACACAGTGTGCTGTCCGCATCCGCATTTCCGGAGCGCGCCCCCGATCTTCCGTTCCACGGCTCCGTAAAAAAATAGAACATGTCCTATTTTTGTCTGCAATTGCGGACAAGAATAGGCAGTTCTATGGGGGTGCCAGCCGGGTGTATTGCGGATTGAAATAAACAATAGAGGAGAGGTTTTATATAATTTTCAATAAAATGAATAATTATGAAATTACCTGCGTTATCAAAGCCGAATTTCACGCCCGACGCATATTTAAAGGTGTATTTCCGTGCGATTTATTCCCGGAAAATAAAATCATTGACCGTCCGGCGGCCTATATTGTAAATACGGACTTTGTATCAGTGAGGAAAGCACTGGATTTTAATTATATTATACCCGAATGACGTATCTATTTTAGTTATGGATTATCGCCCGCAAATGAAATATTTCCTGGTGTATTTATGACATTTTTATCTAAAAATTCTAAGATTATAAGGTATCAAAGCAGACAAATTCAGGACGCTGCTAGTTCAGTCTGCGGGCATTACTGCATCTATATCTTACATTGTATCGCTAAAGGAATGTCTTTTGAAAATGTATTAAAAATATTTACGAGTGATTTTAGAAAAAATTACCGTGTTGTACGTACCTTTGTAACAAATCGCATGAAACAATTATGTATACATTGCTGTAATTACGCACAAACGTGCATACCCTACTGAGTTATAAAAAAATGTACCGTGAAGCGTCGTAAACAAAGACATTTTGCTTAAATCACGTACGCTTTCGAATTTTATTAAACATAATTTCGTAACAAAGCAAATTTCTCTAACGAAACTAAATAATTAACGCTCTTAAATAACGTCTTAGGACATGTCCGAACAGCCCTTTATCATGCTCGGACATTCCCTGACGTGCTTTGCAAAATGTGGAGCCGTATTTCACAAAATGAACGCTGAATCGGCTCCTGTGAAAGTTGGGTGCCGCGGCTGGGGCTCTTAAATAGCGTCTTAGGACTGTGACAGGTTACCTTACAGGACCTCCGGTGATATCAGCTTTGGGCGGGGCTGCGTGAGTTTGTGGGAGGCTTGGGCGGTTCATGTGCAGGGAAAGGGACTCAAAGGTCCTTTACCTAATAGATAGATAGATGCTGGATAGATAGAATAGCTAGATAACTTCATAATCTGTTGATATATTTTTGCTTAAATCAGGGCCTCCTTAGATTTTATTAAACACGATCGTATATAATTAAAAGCAAATTTCAAAGATCACAGGTCCACTAACAAAGGGAATGCAACAGTTAGCTTTAAGGACCTGCAGTGACATTATCAAAGGTCTTTTAGTTTTAGGATCCTAGATGGATCAAATAGCTATTGTCAATATTTATAATAACTTATTAAGAGGTTAATACAAGCTTAATATCATTTTATTTTTAAACATATTAAAACGTAATTGAATTACTGACGTTATATCAGATCTAACAGACTAAAAGGGGCGTTGAATGGGCAGTATAACATCAAAGGTCCTAGAAAGATAGACAGATCATTTAGCCGCTGTCGATATTTATAATGGCTTAAAAAGAGGTTAATACAAGCTTAACCCCTTAAGGACTGGCCATTTTTCGCCTTAAGGACCAGACTGATTTTTGCAAATCTGACGTGTCACTTTATGTGGTGATAACTTTAAAACGCTTTTACTTATCCAAGCCATTCTTAAATTGTTTTCTCGTCACATATTGTACATCATGACAGTGGGAAATTTGAATCAAAATATTTCATTTTTAATTAATATAAAAAATACCAAATTTACCAAACAAAATTTGGAAAAGTTCGCAACTTTCCAAATTTCTATTTCTCTGCTTTTAAAACAGATAGTGATACCTCATATAATAGTTATTAATTTACATTTCCCATATATCTACTTCATGTTTGGATCATTTTTTGAATGCCATTTTTTTTTTTGGGGACGTTAGAAGGCTTAGAAGTTTAGAAGCAAATCTTGAAATTTTTCAGAAAATTTCCAAAACCCACTTTTTAAGGACCAGTTCAGGTCTCAAGTAACTTTGTGAGGCTAACATAATAGAAACCACCCAAAAATGACCCCATTTTAGAAACTACACCCCTTAAGGTATTAGAAACTGATTTTACAAACGTTGTTAACCCTCTAGGTGTTGCACATGAATTAATGGAAAATGGAGATGAAATTTCAGAATTTCACTTTTTTGGCAGATTTTCCATTTTAATCATTTTTTTCTGCTAACAAAGCAAAGGTTAACAGCCAAACAAAACTCAATATTTATTGCCCTGATTCTGTAGTTTTCAGAAACACCCCATATGTGGTCGTAAACTGCTGTATGGCTAAACGGCAGGGCGCAGAAGGAAAGGAATGCCATATGGTTTTTGGAGGGCAGATTTCACTGGGATAATTTTAACTTGCCATGTCACATATGAAGACCCCTGATGATGCACCCCTAGAGTAGAAACTCCAAAAAAGTGACCCCATTTTGGACACTACGGGATAAGGTGGCAGTTTTGTTGGTACTATTTTAGGGTACGGATGATTTTTGTTTGCTCTATATTACACTTTTTGTGAGGCAAGGAAACAAAAAAATTGCTGTTTTGGCACTGTTTTTATTTTTTTGTTATTTACAAGGTTCATTTGGCAGGTTAGATCATGAGCTATTTTTATAGAGCAGGTTGTTACGGATGCGACAATACCAAATATGACTTTTTTTTGTTGTTGTTTGGTTCAGTTTTACATAATAAAGCATGTTTTTTTTAATTATTTTTTAGTGTCTCCATAATCTGAAAGCCATTATTATTTTTCATTTTTTGTGCGACTGTTTCATGTAGGGGCTAATTTTTTTTGGTATGAGATGATGGTTTGATTGGTACTATTTTAGGGTGCATATGACTTTTTGATCGCTTGGTATTACACTTTTTGTGGTGTAAGTGACAAAAAAAATGGCTTTTTCAAAACCGTTTTATATATTTTTTTTACGGTGTTCACCTGAGGGGTTAGGTCATGTGATATTTTTATAGAGTAGGTTGTTACGGATGTGGCAATACCTAATATGTATACTTTTATTTATTTATTTAAGTTTTACACAATAACAGCATTTTTTAAACAAAAAATAATCATGTTTTACTGTCTACATATTCTGAGAGCCATAGTTTATTTTTCTTTTTTGGGCAATAGATAGGTAGAGGCTCATTTTTGTGGGATGAGGTGATGGTTTGTTTGGCACTTTTTGTAATGTAAGGTGACAAAATGGCTTTTTGACACCGTTTTTATTTATTTTTTGTTATGGTGTTTACCTGAGGGGTTAAATCATGTGATATTTTTATAAAGAAGGTTGTTATGGATGTGGCGATACCGAATATGTATATTTTTTTTTATTTATTTAAGTTTTTTACACTAATATAATTTTTGAAACAAATTAAAATCATGTTTTAGTGTCTCCATAGTCTGAGAGCCATAGTTTATTTATTTTTTTGGGTGATCGTCTTAGGTAGGGTATCACTTTTGCGGGATGAGATGACGGTTTGATTGCTAAAATTTTCGGGTGCATATGACTTTTTGATCCCTTGCTATTACACTGTTTTTTTTTTACAGTGTTCACCTGAGGGGTTAAGTAATGTGGTATTTTTATAGAGCAGGTTGTTACGGATCCGGCGATACCTAATATGTATACTTTTTAATTTTTTTTTTACATTTAACACAATTAAAATGATTTTTGAAACAATAAAAATCATGTTTTAGTGTCTCCATATTCTGAGACCCATAGTTTTATTTTTTTTGGGCGATTGTCCTATCTAGTGGATCATTTTTATGCGGGATGAGGTGACGGTTAGATTGGTACTATTTTTGTGGGCATACGCCTTTTTTATCACTTGGTGTTGCACTTTTAGGGATGTAAGGTGCCAAAAATGCCTTTTTTTGACACCGTTTTTTTTTTTATGGCGTCTATCGGACGGGGTGGATCATGTGATATATTTATAGAGCCGGTCATTACGGACGCGGAGATACCTAATATGTGCGTTTTTTTAATTATAAAATCTGGGGAAAGGGCCTTTTTTTCATTTCATTTTTTTAAACTTTATTTCTGTCCCACTCTGGGAGTTCAACTTTTGGGGATCTGATCCCCTCTGCAATGCATTAAAATACATCTGTATTGTAATGCATTGCCTGTTAGTATATTACACAGAGTAAGGGCTCGTTCACACGGTCGTGTGAAGGCCATGCCCATGCTGTGGACCACAAATTGCGATCCGCAATGCACGGGCACCGTCCGTGGGGCAGCCGCATGGGGATCGCAGACCTATTCACTTGAATGGGTCCGTGATCTGTCCGTTCCGCAAAAAGATAGATTAAGTTCTATCTTTTTGCGGTGCGGAGGCACGGAACGGGACCCGAGAAAGCACTCCGTAGTGCTTCCGTAGGGTTCCATTCCGTGCTTCCGTTGCGCACCGTTCTGCATCTCCGGATTTGCAGACCCATTGAAGTGAATAGGTCTGCATCCGAGATGCAGAATGCACTTGGAACGGTGCCCGTGTATTGCGGATCCGCAAATGCAGTCCGCAGTATGGCAACAGGCAGCACACGTTCGTGTGAACAAGCCCTAATACACTAACAGGTTGCCTAGGAGACGCAGCCTAAGGCTGGATCTCCTGGGCACCCGTAGAAGGCAGGTCCCGATGCCGTGCAAGGCATTGGGCAGCCTTTGCACAGCATCGGGCTGCCTTGTCACACATCGGGGCCCACGCCACAGCAGCGCGGAGACCCGATGCACTCCTTCACCCGCCGCAAACCACTTCTATGTCATGATCAGCGCTGACCGCGGCATAGAAGAGGTTAATCCGCTGGAATCGCTGTAAACAGCAATGTCAGCGGATACAGCAGGGGCCCGGCTACCAGGGACTGCCGGACCCCTGCAGTGATTGGGCGGACGCAGCTCCTGCACCCGCCCGATCAGCCCGCCGTGCATGTACAGCGGAATGCATTCTGGCACAGCTTCCCCCGCCATACAGGCATTTTGCGTTAAGGGGCTGATATCATTTTATTTTTAAAGATATTAAAACTTAATTAAATTACTGATGTAATATCAGATCTAACAGAATAAGGGGCGTTGAATAAGCGGTGTTTAGGCGAGGTTTGGGTCTGTATTTAGGCTTAGTTTGGGAAGGGTTGTGGGTGGAGTGGGCGGGATTATGGGCGTGGAAAGCGGATGTCGACCTGTCACTTTTAGTTTGACGAGAACAGTAGCACTTTACTACGCTCTCTGATCTCCTGGCACCTGTCATAGGAGTGTCTGTGACAGATGAAGCCCCTAATTCACCCGGCTCCCAAGTGTGATCAGCTACATCATCATCATCGAGTACAGTCGTGGCCAAAAGTTTTGAGAATGACACAAATATTATTTTTTACAAAGTTTGCTGCTAAACTGCTTTTAGATCTTTGTTTCAGTTGTTTCTGTGATGTAGTGAAAAATAATTACACGCACTTCATACGTTTCAAAGGCTTTTATCAACAATTACATGACATTTATGCAAAGAGACAGTATTTGCAGTGTTGGCCCTTCTTTTTCAGGACCTCTGCAATTCGACTGGGCATGCTCTCAATCAACTTCTGGGCCAATTCCTGACTGATAGCAACCCATTCTTTCATAATCACTTCTTGGAATTTGTCAGAATTGGTGGGTTTTTGTTTGTCCACCCGCCTCTTGAGGATTGACCACAAGTTCTAAATGGGATTAAGATCTGGGGAGTTTCCAGGCCATGGACCCAAAATGTCAACGTTTTGGTCCCCGATCCACTTAGTTATCACTTTTGCCTTATGGCACGGTGCTCCATCGTGCTGGAAAATGCATTGTTCTTCACCAAACTGTTGTTGGATTGTTGGAAGAAGTTGCTGTTGGAGGGTGCAAAATTGTGAGTGAGCCCACTCCCTTGGATGAGAAGCAACCCCACACATGAATGGTCTCAGCATGCTTTACTGTTGGCATGACACAGGACTGATGGTAGCGCCGGACAAGCCTTTTTCCAGATGCCCCAAACAATCGGAAAGAGGCTTCATTGGAGAATATGACTTTGCCCCAGTCCTCAGCAGTCCATTCACCATACTTTCTGCAGAAGATCAATCTGTCCCTGATGTTTTTTTTGGAGAGAAGTGGCTTCTTTGCTGGCCTTCTTGACACCAGGCCATCTTCCAAAAGTCTTCGCCTCACTGTGCATGCAGATGCGCTCACACCTGCCTCCTGCCATTCCTGAGCAAGCTCTGCACTGGTGGCATTCCGATCCCGCAGCTGAATCCTCTTTAGGACACGATCCTGGCACTTGCTGGACTTTCTTGGATGCCCTTCTTGCTGGACTTTCTTGGATGCCTTCTTAACAAGAATTGAACCTCTTTCCTTGAAGTTGTTGATGATCCTATAAATTGTTGATTGAGGTGCAATCTTAGTAGCCACAATATCCTTGCCTGTGAAGCCATTTTTATGCAACGCAATGATGGCTGCACGCATTTCTTTGCAGGTCACCATAGTTAACAATGGAAGAACAATGATTTCAAGCATCACCCTCCTTTTAACATGTCAAGTCTGCCATTTTAACCCAATCAGCCTGACATAATGATCTCCAGCTTTGTGCTCATCAACATTCTCACCTGAGTTAACAAGACGATTACTGAAATGATCTCAGCAGGTCCTTTAATGACAGCAATGAAATGCAGTGGAAAGTTTTTTGGGGGATTAAGTTAATTTTCATGGCAAAGAAGGACTATGCAATTGATCTGATCACTCTTCATAACATTCTGGAGTATATGCAAATTGCTATTATAAAAACTTAAGCAGCAACTTTTCCAATTTCCAATATTTATGTAATTCTCAAAACTTTTGGCCACGACTGTACTGTCTGCACGTCACTGATGTCCTCTTCAATGGTCTCTGGACCCGGAGCCTGACTTCTCGCAACACCAGCTCCCACGCCACTCTCCTTATCACTACTTTCATGCCTACTAGAGGAAGCGGCAGATGTCTCCTCCACATCTTGGCTGGGCAGTAGCTGCTGACTGTCCTCTAGTAGCTTGTCTTCGCTGTATAGTGGAGATGAGCCCACAGCATATAATACTTCTCTGGCTGAGGGAACAGAAAAGGACAGAGGCAGGTTGAGGATAGGTCCTGCACAGGGCCTGCTCCCACCAATGCAGACTAAGGGTTGTGTCTGACGAACCCCCCGACTCTTGGCTGGGGGTGTCTGGTGTCACTTGGGACGAAGTGGATGACCGAGTCAACCATTCAAGAACCGCTGGGTTGCTGGTCAATACACGACCACTAGATGACACCGGGAGCTCAGGCCTCTCGCTGCGACTCCTGCTGCCACGCCCCCTTACTCTACTGCGACCTGTGCCTGCGCCAGAAACATTTAGGCCTCTGCCACTCCCCTGTGCAGGGCCTGGCACTTCTCTGTCTGACATACTGTTAGATCAAATAAATAAAAGGGAAATTAAAACACCCCAAAAAAGTCTGTAATTTTCTCACTTCACCGCACAACGGCTAATAAGCCCTTTTTTTTCCCACTAATACATGCCAAATAAGGCTTTAGAACATATAACTGCACCGCTGAACGGCAAATAGGCCCTTACTTTTTTCGACTTATACACGCCCCAAAAGGCTTTAGAACATATAACTGCTCCACTGAACGGCAAATAAAATATATTTTTTTGCTACTAATACACGGCAAAAAGGAATTAGAACATATAACTGCAACGCTGAACGGCAAATATATATATTTTTGCCAATAATACACGCCAAGAAGGGCTTTATAACATATAAATGCACCGCTGAATGACAAATATATATTTTTTTGCCACTAATACACACTAAAAAAGGCTGTAATTTTCTCACTTTAACACACAATGGCAAATACTTTTTTTTGTACCACTAATACAAGCCAAAAAGAGCTTTAGAACATATAACTGCACCGCTGAACTGCAAAAAAAATTTTTTTTGCCAATAATACATGCCAAAAAGGGCTTTAGAACATATAACTGCACCGCTGAACAGCAAATAGGCCCTTACTTTTTTCCACTTATACACGCCACAAAAGGCTTTAGACCATATATATTATTTGCCGTTCTGCAATGCAGTTATTCGCGAATATTTAGAATATAGTGCTATATATTCGTATTCGCAAATATTCTAGATTTTCTTTTACTTGAACACATGATCCCTCCCTGCTTCTTGCTTGTGGGCCAATAAGAAGGCTACAATGTCTTTGTCTGAGCTTATCAACATCCCTAGCAACCAATAGGAAAGTTGCCTACCCCTTTAATATATAAGAACCACCCTAGCAGCCATTTTATGTATTTGTTTGCATTTATGAGAGAGACAGCAGTGACAGTGTCACTGCTGTGCTATGTGCTTTGGTGTGTCAAACTCATTACATTAGATAGTTAGTTACCTTATATATAATACAGATAGTTAGTGGGAGATAGTCAGCGTAGGTTAGATCCTGATATAGTGTAGCTGATTCTGCTGTCCATACATACATGCTACAGACATAGTGCTGTGATGTCACAACAATACTTAGTGCACCAATCAGTAATATCTACTCAGACCTGCTAAAATATGAAGTTGCACGTATTGAGCAAAAATATGCGCATCATTAATTGCTGATTTGCACAATAGCGAATATATTGGAGCACTCTATCTGCATATAAAGCTATTGTAATGTTCCGCTGTGCCAACCATTTTCTCTAGTCTCAGGAAACTTCTAGCAGCTTGAAAAGTGTAGCAAAAGTGACCCACACCTGTATTGCGCGCGCATTACACGAATATTACATTGTTGATTTTCACAATCAAGAAAATAATCGCGAATTTGCGAATTTATTATGAATATTCGCGAAATATCGCAAATTGGAATATTGCCCCTGTCGCTCATCACTACATATAACTGCACCGCTGAACGGCAAATAATATTATTTTTTTTGCCACTAATACACGCCAAAAAGGGCTGTAATTTTCTCACTTCCCCACACAACGGCTAATAATCCCTTTTTTTCCCACTAATACAAGCCAAAAAATGCTTTAGAACATATAACTGCACTGCACAAGGGGAAATAAAACGAAGAAATATTTCCTTGTAATAAACCCTGTTAAGGGCTGTATCAAACAGCACTTTCACCCCAATAACAAGAATGGTTTGCTGGAATTACAGAGCAGTATAATGCCAATTTGGATCCGTAGTGTAAGACACCCTCCTGTTCCGCGATCCACTGTGGCCCCCAGGGGTCCTGGTCGGGCTTGACCTGCGGGGGACACAGTTGGAATAGCGGGACTAGTCACGCATGTGCCTGGGGAGTGTTCGGTTCTGACTCCTTTGCAGGCAAACGCGGTACTTCGTCCGCATGGTCGCCGGAGGGGAAGACCGCCGGGGTCTCGGAGACAGATTAACCGGACTGGTGGCGGCATGCAGGTATCACCTGCAGGTTCCGTTCCGGCGTCCATGCCGACGCGATCGTGTATTCATGCTGGGTCTCTCGAGCGTCCGCGTGCACGCACGAGAGGAGGTTCGCAAAAGGATATGCTGCCGAATGTACATGCATCTTATTTGCTGCACCGGCCGCTGACTGGGAAAATACCTGTACGTAAATTCTAGTAGATTATAGGGCAGGCATGGGTTAAGTGACTAAGGACCAGCCTAGGCCGCACAAGTGACAGGGATTAGGATCATTATATGACCTATGAGGAATAGACACATGGCACTTTCTGATTGGCTAGCAGGTACTTAAAAGGTGATCTCCCTGGCTGGTCAGTGCCCACTGTTGTTTTGACAACCTGGGTGTATGTTGCGGTTCATACTCTCCGATACTTACCTGTGCATGACCTCTGCCTTCCTCGATTTATCTCTAGAGACTGCCTCTGGATACCTCATCGTTGCTGAACAGTTTGTCTTGTGTATGATCTTGGATCAGACCCTGGAAATCAGGGGTGTACATAGAAATCACTGGGCCCCATAGCAAGAATCTAAATTGGGCCCCCATTCCCCTTTTATAGCCCCTCCCACTACCCATTCCAGGCCTCTCTCTTTGTTCCATGAACTATGCTTGCTGCTGCATTTTATAATTTATGCCATCAGGGCCAGATTGGGATTACAAAACAGCCCTGGCACACAAAAGAGGTATAATAGATGCAGTGTGTACAGATGTATAGTGTATACAGCAGTGTACTGATTTGTGAGGAACGTGGTATAATATATGCAGTGTGTACAGGTATATAGTATATACAGCAGTGTATTGATATGTGAGGTACAGGGTATAATATATGCAGTATGTACAGGTATATAGTATATACAGCAGTGTATTGATATGTGCAGTACAGGGTATATTATATGCAGTCTGTACAGATATATAGTATATACAGTAGTGTAATATGTGAGGTACGAGGTATAATAGATGCAGTGTGTACAGATATATTGTATATACAGCAGGAAGATATTATATGCAGTCTGTACAGATATATAGTATATACAGTAGTGTAATATGTGAGGTACGAGGTATAATAGATGCAGTGTGTACAGATATATTGTACATACAGCAGGAACTGACATTTGAGGTATGAGGTATAACAGATGCAGTCTGTACAGATATATTGTGTATATATAGCAGCTACTGACATGTGAGGTATGAGGTATAAATTACAGCTCGTACCTCACATATCAATCCACTGCTGTATATACAATATACCTGTACACACTTCATCTATTATACCTCGTACCTAACATATAAGTACTCTGCTGTATATACTAAGCTCAAAAAAATAAAGGGAACACTTAAACAACACAATGTAACTCCAAGTCAATCACACTTCTGTGAAATCAAACTGTCCACTTAGGAAGCAACACTGAGTGACAATAAATTTCACATGCTGTTGTGCAAATGGGATAGACAACAGGTGGAAATTATAGGCAATTAGCAAGACACCCCCAATAAAGGAGTGGTTCTGCAGGTGGTGACCTGACCACTTCTCAGTTCCTATGCTTCCTGGCTGATGTTTTGGTCACTTTTGAATGCTGCCGGTGCTTTCACTCTAGTGGTAGCATGAGACGGAGTCTACAACCCACACAAGTGGCTCAGGTAGTGCAGCTTATCCAGGATGGCACATCAATGCGAGCTGTGGCAAGAAGGTTTGCTGTGTCTGTCAGCGTAGTGTCCAGAGCATGGATGCGCTACCAGGAGACAGGCCAGTACATCAGGAGACGTGGAGGAGGCCGTAGGAGGGCAACAACCCAGCAGCAGGACCGCTACCTCCACCTTTGTGCAAGGAGGAACAGGAGGAGCACTGCCAGAGCCCTGCAAAATGACCTCCAGCAGGCCACAAATGTGCATGTGTCTGCTCAAACGGTCAGAAACAGACTCCATGAGGGTGATATGAGGGCCCGACATCCACAGGTGGGGGTTGTGCTTACAGCCCAACACCGTGCAGGACGTTTGGCATTTGCCAGAAAACACCAAGATTGGCAAATTCGCCACTGGCGCCCTTTGCTCTTTACAGATGAAAGCAGGTTCACACTGAGCACATGTGACAGACGTGACAGAGTCTGGAGACGCCGTGGAGAACGTTCTGCTGCCTGCAACATCCTCCAGCATGACCGGTTTGGCATTAGGTCAGTAATGGTGTGGGGTGGCATTTCTTTGGAGGGCCGCACAGCCCTCCATGTGCTCGCCAGAGGTAGCCTGACTGCCATTAGGTACCGAGATGAGATCCTCAGACCCCTTGTGAGACCATATGCTGGTGCGGTTGGCCCTGGGTTCCTCCTAATGCAAGACAATGCTAGACCTCATGTGGCTGGAGTGTGTCAGCAGTTCCTGCAAGATGAAGGCATTGATGCTATGGACTGGCCCGCCCGTTCCCCAGACCTGAATCCAATTGAGCACATCTGGGACATCACGTCTCGCTCTATCCTCCAACGTCATGTTGCACCACAGACTGTCCAGGAGTTGGCAGATGCTTTAGTCCAGGTCTGGGAGGAGATCCCTCAGGAGACCGTCCACCACCTCATCAGGAGCATGCACAGGCGTTGTAGGGTGGTCATACAGGCACGTGGAGGCCACACACACTACTGAGCCTCATTTTGACTTGTTTTAAGGACATTACATCAAAGTTGGATCAGCCTGTAGTGTGTTTTTCCACTTTAATTTTGAGGGTGACTCCAAATCCAGACCTCCATGGGTTAAAAAATTTGATTTCCATTTTTTATTTTGGTGTGATTTTGTTGTCAGCACATTCAACTATGTAAAGAACAAAGTATTTCAGAAGAATATTTAATTAACTCAGATCTAGGATGTGTTATTTTTGTGTTCCCTTTATTTTTTTGAGCAGTGTACTATATATCTATACACACTGCATATATTATACCTCGTATCTCACATATAAGTACACTGCTGTATATACTATATATCTATACACACTGCATATATTATACCTCGTATCTCACATATAAGTACACTGCTGTATATACTATATATCTGTACACACTGCATCTATGTCACAGCCAGACAGCTGAGAAGCGCTCACAGGAGCTTCTCAGATCCTCCTCCTTGAATTTCTTTGTTTTGGTTTAGTTTCTCATCTCGTTAGTCTATCTCAGCTGTCATGCAGTTGGACTGATTGCTACCCTTTAAGTTCCTCCCCATAATGCAGTAGTGTGCGGCTGATACAACTTCCTGGAGTGTGTGTGCATGCTGTTCCCAGTTCCCAGTTCCCAGTTCCCAGTTCCCAGTTCTCAGTTCTCAGTTCCCAGTTCTCAGTTCCCAGTTCCCAGTCGTCAGTCGTCTGCAAGATAAGTGCTGTTTATGTATTTATGATTTTGTCTTTTCTGGATCCAGGTGACCCTGACTCCCTCCGTGTCAGTGTAGGAAGCCGGTTGTCGTGTCCCTTCACTATTGTAGGGTCTTCAGGTAATAGATAGCCGAGGAACGTGGATATGCGGCCATCCACCTTTGGGGTGTTTGCATAGGCTGAGCAGTGAGGGAGAGCGGCAGGTCTATTACAGGGGTCTCCCTTTGTTCCTTAGTTGTGGATCCAGAGAGACATTGTTTATATGGTATTGTCTTGTTTCCTGTACACCATCCGTGACATTATCAGCCGCCAAAACCGTCTCAAGCATGGATCCGGTTTCACTTTTGGCTGAACGCTTTCAGGGTCTTTCTTTGGAGGTAGCTGATCTCCGTAAGACTTTTTCTCAGTTTCAAGTGACCGGTTCAGCTTGCGTTCATGGAGTTTGTGCTGAGCCTAAGATCTCGCTCCCGGATACGTTCTCCGGGGGTAGTAAGAATTTTGTGCGTTTTAGAGAGGCTTGCAAACTCCATTTTCGCCTTCTTCCCCATTCTTCTGGTGATGAAGAACGGAGGGTGGGGATCATTATATCGCTGCTCAGGGGTAACGCTCAGTCCTGGGCCTTTTCGCTGCCGGAGGGGGCACGGCCCCTTCATTCAGTGGATGAATTCTTTTTAGCCCTGGGTCAGATATATGATGATCCGGATCGTATTGCTCTGGCTGAGTCTAGACTACGTCTGTTATGCCAGGGTAAACAATCCGCAGAGATATACTGTTCAGAATTTCGGAGATGGGCAGCAGATACGGGTTGGAATGGTGCTGCACTCCGAAGTCAATTTTGCTATGGTCTTTCAGAGGGATTGAAAGATGCATTTGCCTTTCATGAAAGACCTACCTCCTTGGATTCTGCTATGTCTCAGGCTGTTCGTATTGACAGGCGTCTTAGAGAGAGAGGAGAGATCTCTCCTTCCTGTCATACTCAGTCCCGGGACAGTGCAGCGGTCTCATTCTGTGCACAGGGGTCTCAGTCGCTGTCAGCCCCTTCTGAGCAGGAGTCCATGCAGCTGGGGTTGATTGCCTCTGACAATAGAAGATTCAGCCCGCAGGGGAGGGTTTGTTTTTGTTGTGGAGGTATAAATCATCTGGCAAATGTTTGTCCCTCTAGGAGATTCAGGCAGTTTTCTGGGAGTAATAAAGAGACAAAAAGGAAAAAATCTTTTAAAAATGTTCCGTCTGTTACTATTGGCAGGGTTGAGGCGGAAATTGAAGGTTTTCCGTTTGCTTGTAGTTCCCGTTTTGTCCTGCCTGCTAGGGTGGCGCTAGAGAGCAAGAGCATTTTTTGTGAGATTTTTGTGGATAGTGGAGCAGCTGTCAACCTCATTGATAATCAATTTGCAATAACTCATGGTTTCCAGGTATGCACTTTGGGAAAGGATATTCCTGTTTTTGCTATTGATTCAGCTCCACTTTCTCAGAAATCATTAAAGGGCATAGTTCACAATATCCGTTTAATTGTGAGTGATGCTCATGTTGAGGATGTGTCATGTTTCGTCCTTAGCGGTTTGCCTACTCCTCTAGTGTAGGGGCTACCCTGGCTCACTAAACATAACCCCACCATTGATTGGCAAGCGAGGCAAATAAATGGTTGGAGTAACTTTTGCAGAGAGAATTGCCTCATAACATCTGTTTCTGAGGTTTCTACTAAGACTGTACCACCTTTCCTCTCTGAATTTTTGGATGTCTTCTCTGAGAGTGGAGTTCAGGGTTTACCTCCGCACAGGGAGTATGATTGCCCTATTAATCTCATCCCAGGCGCCAAGCTGCCTAAATCTCGTTTATACAATCTCTCCCAACCTGAGAGGGTCGCTATGCGGGCTTATATCTCTGAGAGTCTGAGAAAAGGACACATAACCCTCGAAGTCACCTGTTGCCGCTGGTTTTTTCTTTGTTAAGAAAAAAGATGGTTCTTTAAGACCTTGTCTGGATTTCAGGGAGCTGAACAGTATCACTATTCGTGATCCTTATCCGCTTCCTCTGATCCCGGACCTGTTTAACCAGGTTGTTGGGGCTAAAGTCTTTTCCAAATTAGACCTAAGAGGGGCATACAACCTGGTTAGGGTCAGAGAAGGAGACGAATGGAAGACGGCTTTCAATACCCCTGAGGGCCATTTTGAGAATTTGGTTATGCCTTTTGGTTTGATGAATGCCCCAGCTGTTTTTCAGCATTTCGTCAACAGCATTTTTTATCATTTAATGGGAAAATTTGTATTAGTGTATTTGGATGACATTTTGATTTTTTCTCCTGATTTCAAGACTCATAAGGAACACTTACGTCAGGTTTTGCTCATCCTGCGGGAGAATAAATTATACGCGAAACTGGAAAAATGTGTGTTTGCGGTTCCAGAAATCCAATTTCTGGGGTTTCTTGTCTCCGCTTCTGGTTTTCGCATGGACCCCGAGAAGGTCCGCGCTGTGCTTGAGTGGGAGCTTCCTGAGAATCAGAAGGCGCTGATGCGTTTTTTGGGATTTGCCAATTATTACAGGAAATGTATTTTGAATTATTCCTCTGTTGTTAAACCGCTCACTGATATGACCAGAAAGGGGGTAGATTTTTCTTCCTGGTCGGTAGAGGCGCGTAAGGCCTTTTCTAATATCAAGGAGAGTTTTGCTTCCGCTCCCATCCTAGTACAACCTGATATTTCGTTACCCTTCATAGTTGAGGTTGATGCTTCTGAGGTAGGGGTGGGTGCGGTCTTGTCTCAGGGTTCCTCTCCTGCCAAATGGCAACCGTGTGCCTTTTTCTCAAAGAAACTCTCCTCCGCAGAGAGAAATTATGATGTGGGAGATAGGGAATTGTTGGCCATCAAGTTGGCTTTTGAGGAATGGCGCCATTGGCTAGAGGGAGCCAGACACCCTATTACCGTGTTTAATGACCATAAAAATCTGGCCTACTTGGAGTCAGCCAAGCGTCTGAACCCGAGACAGGCCAGATGGTCTTTGTTCTTTTCAAGGTTTAATTTTGTTGTTACGTTCCGCCCTGGGGTTAAGAATGTGAAGGCAGATGCCCTGTCACGTTGTTTTCCGGGAGGTGGGAATTTTGAAGACCCGGGTCCCATTTTGGCTGAAGCTGTGGTGGTCTCTGCTCTTTTTCCTGAATTGGAGGCAGAGGTGCAGGCAGCCCAGTCAGAAGCTCCTGATCTTTGTCCTCCTGGGAGGTTGTTTGTGCCTCTCGCTTTGAGACACAAGATTTTTAAAGAACACCACGACACGGTCCTTGCTGGGCACCCGGGGGCAAGAGCCACACTGGATCTCATCGCTCGGAGAATCTGGTGGCCTGCGCTTCGTAAGTCGGTTGAGGGTTTTGTGGCAGCTTGCGAGACTTGCGCTCGTGCCAAGGTCCCTCATTCACGGCCATCAGGTCCTCTCCTTCCTTTGCCCATTCCTTCCCGTCCTTGGACACATCTGTCCATGGACTTCAAAACGGACTTGCCTCATTCCTCGGGGAAGTCTGTGATTCTGGTGGTGGTGGACCGTTTTAGCAAAATGGTGCATTTTATCCCTTTTCCTGGTTTGCCCAATGCTAAGACGCTGGCGCAGGCATTTATTGACCACATTGTCAAATTGCATGGGATTCCTTCAGACATAGTCTCTGATAGGGGCACGCAGTTTGTTTCCAGATTCTGGAAGGCTTTCTGTTCTCGCTTGGGGGTTCGGTTGTCATTCTCTTCTGCTTTCCATCCGCAGTCGAATGGCCAGACAGAGCGCGTCAATCAGAATCTGGAGACATATCTGCGCTGTTTTGTGGCGGAGAATCAGGAGGATTGGTGTTCTTTTTTGTCCCTTGCTGAGTTTGCTTTAAATAACCGTCGTCAGGAGTCCTCTGATAAGTCACCATTTTTTGGTGCATATGGGTTCCATCCGCAGTTTGGGACTTTCTCGGGAGAGGGCTCTTCTGGTTTGCCTGATGAGGACAGATTCTCCTCGTCTTTGTCATCTATTTGGCAAAAGATTCAGGATAATCTAAAGAGCATGAGTGAGAGATATAAGCGTGTGGCGGATAAGAGACGTGTGCCTGGTCCGGACCTGAATGTTGGTGATCTGGTGTGGTTGTCTACCAAGAATATCAAATTGAAGGTTCCCTCCTGGAAGTTGGGTCCTAGGTTTATTGGGCCTTACAAGATCCTGTCTGTCATCAATCCTGTTGCCTACCGTCTTGATCTTCCTCAGACTTGGAAGATCCATAATGTTTTTCATAAGTCCTTATTGAAACCTTATGTTCAACCTATTGTACCCTCGCCTTTGCCCCATCCTCCGATTATGGTTGATGGAAATCTTGAATTTCAGGTCTCTAGGATTGTGGATTCTCGTCTTGTCCGCTGTTCCCTCCAGTACCTCGTTCATTGGGAGGGTTATGGTCCTGAGGAGAGGATGTGGGTCCCAGTGACGGACATTAAGGCCTCTCGTCTCATCAGGGCTTTCCATAGGTCCCATCCTGAGAAGGTGGGCACTGAGTGTCCGGAGTCCACTCCTAGAGGGAGGGGTACTGTCACAGCCAGACAGCTGAGAAGCGCTCACAGGAGCTTCTCAGATCCTCCTCCTTGAATTTCTTTGTTTTGGTTTAGTTTCTCATCTCGTTAGTCTATCTCAGCTGTCATGCAGTTGGACTGATTGCTACCCTTTAAGTTCCTCCCCATAATGCAGTACTGTGCGGCTGATACAACTTCCTGGAGTGTGTGTGCATGCTGTTCCCAGTTCCCAGTTCCCAGTCGTCAGTCGTCTGCAAGATAAGTGCTGTTTATGTATTTATGATTTTGTCTTTTCTGGATCCAGGTGACCCTGACTCCCTCCGTGTCAGTGTAGGGAGCCGGTGGTCGTGTCCCTTCACTATTGTAGGGTCTTCAGGTAATAGATAGCCGAGGAACGTGGATATGCGGCCATCCACCTTTGGGGTGTTTGCATAGGCTGAGCAGTGAGGGAGAGCGGCAGGTCTATTGCAGGGGTCTCCCTTTGTTCCTTAGTTGTGGATCCAGAGAGACATTGTTTATATGGTATTGTCTTATTTCCTGTACACCATCTGTGACAATCTATTATACCTCGTACCTCACATATCAGTACACTGCAATATATACTATATACAGTATCTGTACATATTGCATCTCTAATACTGTGTCATATATGCAGTGTGTGTGTGTATATATATATATATATATACATATACATACAGAGCAGTGTATTGATGTGAGACATAGAAGGTATAATACTGTAGATGCATTGTTTATAGAAATATGTGGTCAGTTATGCATTATGGGCACTGTGTGTGAGGTACATGAGGTAGTGGTCACTGTAACTGTCTGAAGTATTATACATGAGTGAGCAATGAGTAAAACAGGGCATGGGGGGAGGGGGGGTAAATGACGAGAAGTGGAGGACCTCCTCTTACCAGTCTGTATGGATCAATGCAGAGCTGATTGGGAACTTCTAATACTTGCTGTTAGGGGTTGAAGGACCTGTGATGATGTCATCACAGGTCCTGGCAGATGTACCTTTCAAACAGAGGAACTACACCGTCTTTGGTGCAGTTCCTTTGCTAGATCCTGCAGGACCTGTGATGCTGAAGATGATGTCATCACAGGTCCTGGCAGATGTACTGTTCTAACCTTGGAACTACACTTTACACTGTGCAGTTCCCTTACAGGACCGGTGATGACATTTAGGTCCTTTAGCTTTAGAAAGATAAACAGGAGAAATGAGGGGGCGGGGCCTTTCCTCCACTGTGGGCCCCTCTTCCTCACGGGCCCCATAGCAGCTGCGTGGTCTGCCTATATGGTAGGTACGCCACTGCTGGAATTCCTGACGTCTCATCCCTAGATACCACGTTACATGGACTAATACTGCGCATAAGAACTTTGGCCTGGTCACTGGCTGTCCCCTTGGTGTTTCCCTGCACAGATTATTATTAATCCGGTTGGTTGCCTGTATATGCATACTGGTTTGGACTGTACTGCTGTTTATTTAATAAATCCACTATTGTTTAACCTCGGGTTGCTTGGGGTTCTGCACCATTACACACAGTCAGTGCAGCAAGGTGTAATAGGATTCTTCCTATTACCCAGGCTGTAAACTTCCTACTGAACCCTGTTCTGCTTCAATACTGTGGAATGATTCCTCCCTATCCTTTACCTGAACTTCTATACAGCAAAATAAAAAATTTATAGTCTTTTCTACCACTGTCCCTAATGCCTGCTGATGTCTCTCCCTGCACTAAATACACTGGAAAATGGCTGAATCCAAGATGGCGGAGGCTATTTGACAGGGCTGCCTGGCTGCATGCATGGCATTGTGGGTGATCCCTTGTTCCCAGAGTTCCTTGCTCCATGTCCTAACACGTGCAGCAGAAATTTTAGGAAAAAATGCGATTTGTTACCACAAAGCGTGAGGAAATTCGGATTCGGTGCAAATTGAATTTTTTCCTGAAATTCAGATCGAATTCCACTTTGTCAGCTTCGATTCGCTCATCTCTAGTCCTATACTAATTAACACTGCCACAATGAAAGGACTTATTGGCTAATTGCTCCTGGCACCCCACCCAGAGTTAGTGAGGTGATGCAGTCGCACCCTTTGCCTGGTGCTGGAAATAGCTCTGGATAGGTGGTACCTGCATCCCTGGATTTAATGGAGGCCATTACGGCACCAAAAATGGTAAAAAGCAGAGTGGACCCCCTGAATTTTATGGTGGCCATTATAGCACATAACAGGTAGTATTTAATGTTAGGTTCCCATCTTATAGAGATCGCCTAGATGTTTGGTAGACGGGCCCAAATAATTTTGTACAAAATGTATTTGCCAAGAATCTCAAATTTGCAAAATAAGAATAGCATTAGCACCAGAATGTTTTCCATAATTATGGCATTATTGTACTTTATTTGTGTTTGCAGAGTGCTGTTGCATAGTCTTTTTTTCTTTTTGTTTCTAGTCATGGCAGCGTGCACCTGCACATAGGGACGTGCTGACTGACCCCCTTTTTTGCGGTTGTTCTGGATAGGTGGTCCTACCACTGCTACTCCATTCATCGCTATGGGACTGCTGGAGATAGCTAAGTATTTGATCAATATTAATATAAGTAACTGCCAACTGTCAAGCAGAGTGTTGCTCACAATTTACTTGTGGGGCCTGGCAATCAGGTTTATTCTCCCAGAACTCCCCTCTGGTTTAACCCCCATCACCCTTATTTGCAATACCTACAGGGTTTGACTTTGTGGATTAGATGGGGTCAGGGGTGGACTGGGACTTAAAGTGGCCCCGGAAAAAATACTAAAAGTGGCCCAGTTTTGTAGTCGGGTCCAAATTGATGGAAGGCAGGGCCAGCAATACCATCTTTTGCCACATTATACCACTCCAACAGAGCCAAATACCACAGTCCATCACAAAATACTGCCAGCAGCACAAAATACTGCCAGCAGCACAAAATACAACCCCAAAAACTTCCCCTTGCTGGCTGTGATGAGGGCCCAGGTGGCCCCCTGGCCATCGGCCCACCAGGAAATTTCCATGCATGCTCTCTGGCCAATCCGCCCCTGGATGGGGTGTTAAAGTTTTGACTCTTTACCTTTAGTTCTGTACTTTTATCCTTTGAAGAAATTAGAGATTGGTATGGAGTTGCACAAATTAAGTTATTTTATCTTCAGTTGCATCACACCACAGTTTGTACATTAGCTCCTCAAATCAGTTGCTTCATGGTTGAGACCCTATTTGGGCTCATTTGACTTGCCAAAGCCCCTCACACAGGCATACTCACTTTTACAGATTACCAGTGTTAGGCTTGCACACAAACGTTTATTTTTCTGTTCCGTTTTTTTGCGTTCTGTATATGGACCGTATACGGAACCATTGATTTCAATAGATCCACAAAAAAAATGGAAGGTACTCCGTATGCCTTCCGTTTCCGCATTTCCGTTTTTCCTTTCCGTACAAAAATAGAACATGTCCTATTATTGTCCACATAACGGACAAGGATAGTACTGTTCTACCAGGGGCCAGCTGTTCTGTTCCACAAAAAACTGAATGCACACAGATGTCATCTGTATTTTTTGTGGATCCGTTTTTTTTGGATTGCAAAGTACTGAAAAAGCCATACGGTCGTCTGCAAGAGGCCTTAAAGTCCTTCGAGAATGCTCATGCTGTTGACCATGTACTTGCCTGAATTACCTTCTGATGACTGGAAGAAAAGAACTCCTGTTATGAGTCATGAGTGATAGGGACTTCTTAAGTCAATCCTGGTCCTTGATAGGGTATATTACATCCTGGTTAGGTGCCAAATATTAGAGCTTTTATGTCATTCGGAACTTTCAGGCGGGGGGTGTTAACTTTCTTCACTGCATGTTTTTTTTTTTTTTTTTCAGATTTGTGCTGTTCTGTGAAGTAAGGTGGTGCATGTTCATAGTCTGGAAATAGACTGATGTTCCTGCTTTGGCACGTTGGATTCAACTGTTAAATAAGTATATCCCTCTGTATAAAACGTTGTGTATGAATAAGAGATATGCATACAAATGTGAGGTGTGGTCACATTGGCTGGAAATGGAGGTCACTTCCGTTTAAGTTGTGCAGTCATACTTTAGTGGGCCTCTTTTGTTCCATTAAGTTGTTTTGAGAGATAGCGTTATTTCCTTTTGTTTGGCTAAGGGACGGAGTGGAATTTGCACTGGTATGGTAACAAGTTGGGGGTGTATGGTTGTGTTGGTATGTTTTGATGGTTTGGTTAGGTGGTTTGGTGCCGTGATCTATGTTTGTCAAATGTACCCTAGGCACTCGAAAAAGAATGTTGCATAAATATCTTATTTATTTTCATATATATATATATATATATATATATATATATACAGTACAGACCAAAAGTTTGGACACACCTTCTCATTCAAAGAGTTTTCTTTATTTTCATGGCTATGAAGGCATCATAACTATGAATTAACACATGTGGAATTATATACATAACAAACAAGTGTGAAACAACTGAAAATATGTCATATTCTAGGTTCTTCAAAGTAGCCACCTTTTTGCTTTGATTACTGCTTTTCACACTCTTGGCATTCTCTTGATGAGCTTTGTTGTGGAAGAGTTGCTCAGAATTTTCAATCAAGATGGTAACACAGGTGTCTCTCTCTGACTGGGGTTGAGGGAGGGGAGACTTACCTTTTTCCTTACACAAACTTTGATGCGAGCGGATTACAACTATTAATATTTTCTACAACAGATGGCGAGCTAGGAAGGAGATAATTTTTTTCCCGTTATCAGCAGAACTTAAAGGAGACACAGCTTAATTTTCAAAAAGCAAAAAAGGCCGGCATAAGGTAATATCCTTTTCCTTACTCTCATTTTTGAGAAAGTTTTGCTCTTTGTGAACTGAAATCTGTGTACTCCAATCTGCTGACATCAGAAAAAAATCTATTTAAAGAATCTTTTGGTGTATGTGGTTGTTATCTGCTGCATCAAAGGGTGTGAGGATAAGGTGAGAGTTTTTCCCTTGTGAGTTGATTGTACAGAGATTGTATGATAAGATTGTATGATGAGCAGTACAGGGTCTTAACTTTTATATTACTGTGATTTTGTAAGAGGCAATTTTATAGAGGTTTATAGAGGCAGCAATTGGTTTTAGTGTTTGTACATTAGAGACAGTATTTAGATAGAAACTGTTTTTATTGCTGGATTTTGAAGACACTATCTTAATTTCCTCTGTGTGATGACCATGTGGTATGTTGGCCATCTTAGTTAGTTTACTATGGAAAGCGATTTGATTGTTTTTGCCTGAAATGTTAGTTTTGTCCAGAATAGTTATCTTGTCTTTTTGTAAACTTTCTATGTACAGTTTGATTTTGTTTTGATAAGTTTTGTGCTAGATATCAGTTGAGTGTTCGGTTATGTTATAGCTCATTGATTAGTCTGATACAGGAATCATTGTGTGAGCATTAGTGGCAGTTTAGTGGTGAAATCGTCCTATAGTTGATGATTCTGCTTAATGTTTGTATATCTGTGGCTGTTACACTGAATTGTAGACTTGTTTGGCATAATTAATACGGGTACTACAGTGTAGAAAGGTTCTGTGCCAAAAGTATTGGGACAACTCCTAGAAATTGGTACTGGTGTTTGTTTTTTGTGCAATGGAAAGTATTTTTAAAGAAGTAGCAAAGTTGAAGGACACGGCGGCCATTCTTCAGGCTATGCAGGGATCTACTGATCCATAGCTGCAGGCTCAGAATTGTGTAGCAAACCTGATCGGTACCAAAAAATGGTGCAAAAGGAAAGGCAAGTATGCTCTGATTTTTGCTGCTGGGTGGATAGCAGATAAATATCAAGAGTCTTGTAGGCTGAAGCTGAGTTTGGAAGGAGAAGTGGAAGATTTAAAAGTGGAAATTGTTGAATTGAGAACTCTTGTCCAGCAGGCAGCTGAAGCTAGCGCTAATTATGAATGTACTGTGAGGTGTAATACTGAGCTGGACAAGGAGAATGAATGTTTATCTGAAAGCCTGACGCACGCACAGGGTGCTGTAAGGGAATTGTCAGAGTTATTGAAACAACCGTTGGAGAGTAATGTGTCTGGGACTAGAGGAAATGTATGCACTGTAAGCATGGATAAGTCTGAGGATTGTGGTTCAGATAGTGGAACCGACTCAGGGATGGAGATGGACAATGTGTCTGACCCTGGAGTTGGAAGCATTAACACAAGGCCAGAAGATTCCTCAGATGAGTCCGTGGTAAGTGGACTCAATACAGATAGTAGTGTGGGATCTAGTCATGCTAGGATGGTTAATGTGCGCCAAGTCAAATCGCCATGTGCCCAGACTAGGTATTATGCAGGGAGGCGAGCTATCCTTTGTTTTGTATGCAGGGAATACGGGCACATTGCACGATATTGTAACGTTGCTAATGGCAACAGACACAGATATGTTAAGTACCCCATAACCACACCTAGAAGTGAAGTGGTTTATTCAGCAAGTTGGGGTAATGGTCCCAGACATGCTTCTTTGCAAAGGCAGAGAACCCAGGGACAGCCAAGGTCCTTGATCAATGAAGCGGATTTTAAATCACAATATGAACAGTTAAAATGTGAAAATGTGAAGCTCAGAGAGGAAAGAGATTGGTTCTTGGAATTTTGAATAGAACCCCTTCCCCTAGGAAAAACCGGTTTTGGGACATTGAAATGTTAAATCCTGCTTCTCTGGTAAAATTAATCTGAAGCTGTTTGGGGCTGGGCAAATTAACATTTCAATGACTGGGTGGGTAGAAATTCTCCTGTACGGTTTCAGGGGAACCCTCCAAGACATTGATTTGTTAATTCAGTCCTATACAATTGTATGTGTTCCTAAGGGTTTAGGTTTTGTATGAGTTTTGGGTTTTAAGTTAAAATTAACTTTTTACTTTATCTCAATGTATATAGCAGGACTGTCTGTAACTGAAATTTGCTATGTTTGTTTTTCTCTCCTGTTTACAGGTCTTCTTCTACTAATCCATTTTTATTTTTAGGTTTTATTGTTATAATCAAGTTTTTTTCCCTTTTTTATTTTTCAGTTATTTTTGTCTATTTTCGTTTGGGTATTTCTTTGATGAATTTAAATTTTTCTTCTTTTACTAATCCATTTTTTATTTTTTAGGTTTTTATTGAAGTTTCTTTCAGTTTTTCCTTATTTACCAACCCATTTTTATTTTTAGCCTATTATTAATTTTTTCCTTTTTCATATTTGGCGCTTTTCTCTTTTTCTTTTTTCTCTTTCTTTCCCTCTCTTTTCTCTGTAGATTTGGTTAGGAGTACTGGGGGTCTCATGATATTGTGTGGGAACTACTGTCTGAATTCAAGGGTTGCTGCTGAATGAGAGGTTTTTGATCAGTCACTGCAAAAAGGGCTTTGTGTGCTGTTCAGCTTGACTATATAGAATCATATCGGCAAAGGAAAGTGAGTTGATGAGCATTGTTTTAAGGAGACAAGGTGATATATATCACCTGGGCATACCAATAGCTGTGTGAGTAACCCCATTCCCCACAGGAGTACTGTGTGTTTGTTTCCTGTGCACCCTTCGTCCTCACAGAAGGTACTGTGTGTTCTCTGTGCACCCCTCGTCCCCACAGAAGGTACTGTGTGTTCTCTGTGCACCCCTTTTTCCACTCCAGGTCAATTGGAAGCCCTATCCTGTGGTCAGGTCACTATTCAGAGCCAAAACCGAGGCTGGTATATCTCATTAGGAGACTCAGAGGGCCGCCGTGTGTCGGCGAGAGCCCTTTTCCTCACACTGATTACTCCTTTTCCTGAGGTCTAACTAGGATGAACGGAGTCCGTGTGTCGGTGCCAGAAACCCTAGGGCACCTCAGAGGCGAACGAAGGGGAGTAACAGCCGCCCAGCGTGTGTCGCAGGACAGTCCTTGCGTAGGTCGCGGGACAATTCCCGTGTAGGTCGCGGGAAAATTCCTTGCGTAGGTCACAGGAAACTGGAGATGGACGCATCTACTTTTAGAAGGCTCGAGCATGAGTTTAGGGAAATTTAGGTAACAGAAGGGTACCACTTCTGACTATAGGACAGCCAAGCAGTACATGAAATCCATCTATGGAGGAGGAGTTGGTAAGCCCCTCAAAGATTGGCACCAAGGGACTGTAGGTTCAGAGTGGACCATCCCAAAGAAGGGACCTTTGAGGTCTGGATTGGGAAAAAGTTTGTCCGTAACCTCCCCACTAGACTCCAAAGCCAGGGTTCCCTCCAGAAAGCAGAACTGTGGCTGCACGAATCCATCGATCTCCAGCAACAGGGCATTCAAAAGTCCCAGACAGTGCGAACTAACACTGTCATGTACTCCTGTCCCTCTAAGACTGCAGAGTCCAAGAGAAGTGCTTTTCTCTTTCTCTTTCTCTATCTCTCTCTCATCCCTCCCTCATCTCTCCATCTAACCTTGAGACGATGCACCATGTTTAATCCAGCTTCTCTTTGTCCTGGTTTTAAAGACGATGAGAAGGGGGGAAAGTGGTGCAGAAAACAACGATCTTCAAACTTTCTAACCTCTCAAATGTCAATCAATTTCTAAACCATCACAACTGCCTTTTCTTTGCTGGTACTTGGGTCCGATTTTTGCAAAGAAGGTAAAAATCACGGCCGATCCATGGCCTGAATGTTCCGCTGTAACCCTTTTATTCCATCAGGTATGCCCCCAGGCAGCCCCACGGGTTATCACCCAATGTCCACCACAGGGTTCGGGAGTTTCTTCCGGACCCAGACTCAATAACCAGTGTTCATTCTAGTCAACCAGGTGATTGGGTCGTGCTAAAGAAACATCCGAGGACGGAACTAGAGCCGAGATATCTTGGGCCATTCCAGGTGCTGCTGATGACGCAAACCTCTCTGAAGTTCGAGGGACGAGACAACTGGATCCACACCGGTCACTGCAAGAAGCTGCTCAACTAAGTCAAAGAATGCAGAGTATCACTTTTGTTTATTTGTTACAAGGAGGCATTTGTTGATAGACGATACATTCCTAAAGGGTAATATTAATATTAGCTCTGGCTCCTGCTCCTCGCTTGTTAATCCTGTATTGGTGTCCGGGCAGCTAGGCGACCCGTAGATGTGGGATCCTCCAGTTGTGAGGAAGGTTATGCCTGGCTAGCAGACACCATTGACAAG
Source organism: Bufo bufo (assembly GCF_905171765.1). Taxonomy (NCBI): domain Eukaryota; kingdom Metazoa; phylum Chordata; class Amphibia; order Anura; family Bufonidae; genus Bufo; species Bufo bufo. The sequence continues at coordinate 450,595,915 of NC_053393.1, read as the reverse complement.
GGTCAGGCCCATACTGACAGGAGCAGGACAGAGGCGGAGCTATGACTAGTGAGGGTCAGAATCCTTTTTAAAGCTTTGGGAGGTCTTGGGGCTCACTGGTTTTCCATTGGATCCGGGCGAAAGGAAATGGGACATGTACTTATGTTTCTTGTTTCCATTCCTTCTATACGCCGGAGTGAGATGTTCCTGATGTCTAATCGACTGAGTTACCGAAGACCGAATATACAAGATGCCCTGAAGACCAAACCATGGACCAGATGCAGAGGATCACAAACCAGCCGGCGACCAACGCAAAACGCCACCTCCTAAGTCACCTCCCGAAGAAAAGAAGACGTGTCAAGATTGACTTTCTGTTTTCCATCATCTGTTAGGTTTTACAAGACAGTTTTTTTCAAAGAAGGAGATCGAGATCCGTCGAGGGACATTGGGGAGCATATGACAAAGAGGAGGGACTGTTGTGGAAATTTTGTTATGCGAACATTTTACTTTAGGATGTGGGTGTGTTTTTATAGATTGTCATCTGTCTCCCTGTGTCTGATTTAGCCAAGGAGCGCTCTAGCAGAGGGTACTTTGGCTGAATCGGGACCAGTGGTAAAATAGTCAGTATGAAAACCTTCTCATGGGCTTGGAGACATATCTGCTTTTAAGACATGCATATCTGCCTTGTCGGTATACTAGTACCGTATACTGACAATAGCCGTAGCAATGTCTCGTAGATAATTTCAAACCTATAGGAACCAGTAGAATGATCTTTATTAGATACTGATCACCTTTGAGCAGTATTGAATGAGGTCTATGCTGACAGTGATGGGGGGTGGGCGGCCACCTGGCTGATCGGACAATGGACATGACTCATCCTTCCTTACAGGGATGGGATGTGTGCATTGTCTGCCCAGCCACATTGATTGCCCCGCCCTGTCCTTTGACATCACTTCCTGCATGTTATCACTTCCTGTATCCTTGTCTTGGGCCAGCCCCTTTTACACCTTGAAATAAAAGTATAGGCTGGGCGTGGAGAAGGAGGAGTTGCTCAGAATTTTCAATCAAGATGGTAACACATGTGTCTATCTCTGACTGGGGCTGAGGGAATAGAGTTTCACCTTTTTCCTTACACAAACTTTGATGCGAGCGGATTACAACTATTAATATTTTCTACAACAGCTTCAAGAGGTAGTCCCCTGAAATGGTCTTCCAACAGTCTTGAAGGAGTTCCCAGAGATGCTTAGCACTTGTTGGCCCTTTTGCCTTCACTCTGCGGTCCAGCTCACCCCAAACCATCTCGATTGGGTTCAGGTCCGGTGACTGTGGAGGCCAGGTCATCTGGCGCAGCACCCCATCACTCTCCTTCATGGTCAAATAGCCCTTACTTTCAAAGTTTTCCCAATTTTTCAGCTGACTGACTGACCTTCATTTCTTAAAGTAATGATGGCCACTAGTTTTTCTTTACTTAGCTGCTTTTTTCTTGCCATAATACCAATTCTAACAGTCTATTCAGTAGGACTATCAGCTGTGTATCCACCTGACTTCTCCTCAACGCAACTGATGGTCCCAACCCCATTTATAAGGCAAGAAATCCCACTTATTAAACCTGACAGGGCACACCTGTGAAGTGAAAACCATTTCAGGGGACTACCTCTTGAAGCTCATCAAGAGAATGCCAAGAGTGTGCAAAGCAGTAATCAAAGCAAAAGGTGGCTACTTTGAAGAACCTAGAATATGACATATTTTCAGTTGTTTCACACTTGTTTGTTATGTATATAATTCCAAATGTGTTAATTCATAGTTTTGATGCCTTCAGTGTGAATCTACAATTTTCATAGTCATGAAAATAAAGGAAACTCTTTGAAAGAGAAGGTGTGTCCAAACTTTTGGTCTGTACTGTATATCCATCCGAAAAAATTAATTCATAGTTGTATACTGGCCAACGTTTCGGTCTTATTCAAGACCTTGTTCATGGCCTGAGTTCTGTGAATAGTGGAGGTATTGGATTCAAGTAATTATACATTTTACTAGCAGGGGAAAAGACTGACAAAAGGTGGGTCAACACAAGTAGATAGGGCCAGCATAAGTAAGCACGGACAACAGATGTGTGTGTGTGTGGGGGGGGGGGCAACAATACCATAGTGCAGCACAAAATACTGCCCCAGCAGAACCAAATACCACAGTGCACCCGAAAATACTGTTGCCCTTGCTCCAGTATTCAATTGTATCACCGTCCTGAGTTGAACTAAAAAGGGCATCTGTAGGTGTTGGTTAGGTGTATAAGTACCTGAAACGGCTACGTTAACTAATGTTGAGACCATCAGACCATTATGCACCCAGCCGGCGGCCGTGAGGAGGGCTCGGGTGGCACTCTGTGTGTTGGCCCATCATTCACTCATCCATTTTGTAGGGTCTATATCCGGTTTGCCCTGATCATACGTACAAATAGGTTGTCTTCATGTGACAAAAAAAGTGTGGCTCAGTTAAGATTTATAGTAGGGCTTTATGATGTTTTTTTCTTTAACAGCTACAAGATAACTCCTTGTTCTGACAAGAACACAATGTACAGTCCTTGGTTCCACGTAATGTTGCTTGTTGAAGATAAGAACACGTGCTCTTTGCTCATATAGAAGTTCAAAGCATATATGGAATGTCACACGGCAAAACAAATATCTGCCCTGCAAAGCACACAAAGCTTATACTCCAACAAAGGCACAAAGTACAGAATCCATATCAGTCCCTGCTATATTGTATGAATATATATTTTTTATCATTATTAACAGTGTTGCCTGCAGGAAATTACATGATGTCATATCTGAATGTCATCCAGTCTCTTGTTTTCTAGTTTTATGTAAATTCTGTTAAGTCACTTTATAAAGGGAAATACATTTCTAATATACTTTGGGGGCATTATTATGACTGGTGTTTTATACTGGAGCCTTCCAGTATAATTTATGCCAGTTTTCTAGAATAAATTATAATAAATGTTCCAGCTCAACAATCCACAGACGCCGGCCGTGTGCACCCCGCATCACGGATGTGGACCCATTCACTTGAAGTGGTCCGCAATTCCGGAGATGCGGAACGGAACACCGGAAGCACTATGGAGTGCTTCCGTGGCGTTTCTTTCCGTGGTTCCGCACGGCAAAAAAATATGACGTCATATTTTTTGCGGTGCGGACATACCATAGACCCATTCAAGTTGAATGGGTCCGGCCCGCTGCACGGATGTTTCCCGTGCATTGGGGACCGCAATTGCGGTCTCCAATGCACGGAACGGCCGTGTGCATGAGGCCTAAGGCCTTATACGGATGTAAATGAGGGCTAAACAAGAGTGTTTTCATTCAGTGACAGCAAACACATATCTTGAAAATGGTGGGAATCAAACACAAAAGGTGCACATTTAACATTCCCCTATACCAGCTTTTGGCATCAAAAAGTCGCAACACAATTGTTGGAGCAGATACTTCTTGCGCAAAAATATACAACTTTTTGGGGGGATTGCGCTGTGCTCACTACTTCACAGTAGATGTGCACCACGGAATTGCGGACCACTTCAAGTGAATGGGTCTGCATCCGTGATGCGGGGTGCACACGGCCGGCGTCTGTGGATTGTTGACCCGCCGTTTGCGGGCCGCAATACGGCCACGGCCTCCCAACGGCCGTGTGCATGAGGCCTTATTCACAAAGTCAGTGTTCGGTCAGTGATTGTAAACATGTATTCACCCAAGTTAATATACCCCACATGTGGAAACCAAGCTATCCAAAACAAATGCTTACGTATTTCAGGCGCACATTGCATTTTACATATTGCAGTTTTGTGCTGCATGTCCACATTGTGGGTCTACTGCAGCAGAATATCCATAGTTTATCTAACCAAAATCTGTACAAAATAGTGGGGTTTTTTTTACATAGGTTTTCATTTGAAGCTGTTTTGGGTGCAGATTTTGGTGTAGCTTTTAGGCTACTAGCGTTTCAGTTTTGTCCCTATTCATTGTCAATGGGGACAAAACGTAACTGAACAGAATGGATTGCTCCAAAATGCATTCCGTTCCGTTTTCATACTGGAGAGCAAACCGCAGCATGCTGCAGTTTGCTTTCCATCCTGCGATGCTGAGCAAGACGGATCTGTTTTCTTGGACACAATCTGCCACAATAGAAAACGGATCCATCCCCTATTGACTTTCAATGGAGTTAATGACGGATCCGTCTTGGATATGTTAAAGATAATACAACCGGATCCGTTCATAACGGATGCAGATGGTTGTATTATCAGTAATGGAAGCGTTTTTGCTGAACCCTGCCGGATCCAGCAAAAACGCTAGTGTGAAAGTAGCCTTAGGCCTAAAATTGATTTTAGAAATTTCCAGGCAGAAGCCCACACCAGGAATGAACAAGTGAACTACAGTGCAGATTTCTTACTGAATAAAATGGGAGGCGGATGAAGGGTGCTTTCTGTTTGGATTTTGGTACAAAAAATGTGAATATGGCCCAAGGGTAAAAACCACACAGGGTGGAATTTCTGCAGCTGAAAGATTTTGTTGCAGATTTTGCTATGGATTTCATTCTATGCATTGCAAAGAGGTGAAAATACGCAGCATAAATTGACACACTGCAGATCAATTTAAGGCTTATGCACACTAAAGTATTTTCTTTCTGTGTCCCCTTCCGTTTTTTTTTGTTTTTTTGCGGACTGTATGCGGAACCATTCATTTCAATGGGTCCACAAGTGCATTTAGTTTCCGTATGTCCGCATGTCTGTTCCACCAAAAAAATAGAACATGTTCTATTATTGTCCGCATAACAGACAAGGATATGACTGTTCTATTAGGGACAAGCTGTTCCGTTCTGCAAAATCCGTGTTTTGCGCACCGCAAAATACATCCGTTCATGTGCATAAGCCCTTACACAGTGTATTTTTTTGTTCAGTGTGTATGACATTTCTTGAAATCTCATCCACTTTGCTTGTATTGTAAAATACTGTGGATCTGCCAGAAGCGTATCCACGACGGCACTTCTTCCCAATTTTCTATTTTCTACTGCTATTTATTTAGGTAAATCTGTCTCCTGCAGCAGAGACACTAAGGGCTCTTTCACACTTGCGTTCTTTTCTTCCGGCATAGAGTTCCGTCGTCGGGGCTCTATGCCGGAAGAATCCTGATCAGTTTTATCCTAATGCATTCTGAATGGAGAGAAATCTGTTCAGGATGCATCAGGATGTCTTCAGTTCCGGACCGGAACGTTTTTTGGCCGGAGAAAATACCGCAGCATGCTGCGCTTTTTGCTCCGGCCAAAAATCCTGAACACTTGCCGCAAGGCCGGATCCGGAATTAATGCCCATTGAAAGGCATTAATCCGGATCCGGCCTTAAGCTAAACGTCGTTTCGGCGCATTGCCGGATCCGACGTTTAGCTTTTTCTGAATGGTTACCATGGCTGCCAAGATGCTAAAGTCCTAGCAGCCATGGTAAAGTGTAGTGGGGAGCAGTATACTTACCGTCTGTGCGGCTCCCAGGGCGCTCCAGAGTGACGTCAGGGCGCCCCAGGCGCATGGATGACGTAATCGCATGGAACGCGTCATTCTGGAGCGCCCCGGGAGCCGCACAGACGGTAAGTATACTGCTCCCCCGCTCCCCACTACTACTACGGCAACCAGGACTTTAATAGCATCCTGGCTGCCATAGTAACACTGAACGCATTTTGAAGACGGATCCGCCTTCAAATGCTTTCACTTCACTTGTGTTTTTCCGGATCGGGCGTGTAATTCCGGCAAATGGAGTACACGCCGGATCCGGACAACGCAAGTGTGAAAGAACCCTAAAGTGGATTGCAGGAAGATGGGCAGGTTTTTAATAGCAGAAGTGCACTCCTGTGTCCACATAGAGCCTTGGTAGTTACAATGTTTCTTTCTCTATTACAATTCCAGGTTCCACTAACCTGCGAACCAACATTGATTGCTCTCTGTATTTCTTGGCAGCAACCTATGTTGTCTACTGATCTTGTACCAAAAAAGCACCACAGTTCAGTCTCAAAGTAAGCCAAATTTGACATCCAGCCTGAGCCCCTGTGATAAATCCGGTGCAGACCTAGACAGCCTGTCTAAGATTTTGACATTTAGGCCCCTTTCACACGGGTGAGTATTCCACGCGAATGCGATGCGTGAGTTGAACGCATTGAAACCGCACTGATTCCCGACCTATTCATTTCTATGGGGCTGTTCACATGAGCGGTGATTTTCACGCATCACTTGTGCGTTGCGTGAAAATCGCAGCATGCTCTATTTTGTGCGTTTTTCACGTAACGCAGACCCCATAGAAATGAATGGGGTTTGCGTGAAAATCACAAGCTTCCGCAAGCAAGTGCGGATGCGGTGCGATTTTCACGCACGGTTGCTAGGAGATGATCGGGATGGAGACCCGATCATTATTATTTTCCCTTATAACATGGTTATAAGGGAAAATAAAGCATTCTGAATACAGAATGCATAGTAAAATAGCGCTGGAGGGGTTAAAAAAATAAATAAATTATTTAACTCACCTTAGTCCACTTGCTCGCGCAGCCGGCATCTCTTCTGTCTCCTTCTATGCTGTGTGGAGGAAAAGGACCTGTGGTGACGTTACTCCGGTCATCACATGATCCATCACATGATCTTTTACCATGGTGATGGATCATGTGATGACCGGAGTGACGTCACCACAGGTCCTGTTCCTCCACACAGCAAAGAAAGAAGACAGAAACGATGCCGGCTGCGCGAGCAAGTGGACTAAGGTGAGTTAAATAATTTTAAATTTTTTTTAACCCCTCCAGCGCTATTTTACTATGCATTCTGTATTCAGAATGCTATTATTTTCCCTTATAACCATGTTATAAGGGAAAATAATACAATCTACAGAACACCGATCCCAAGCCCGAACTTCTGTGAAGAAGTTCGGGTTTGGGTACCAAACATGCGCGATTTTTCTCACGCGCGTGCAAAATGCATTACATAGGATTTGTAAATCTCAGTGACGGTCTGAGGGAGACCATTTTCCTTGCAGTGTACAATAACACAATATATGGCACATGTTCCGGGAAGAGGCCGCCACACGGGATGGTGGCGCATCTCGGATAACCAGTTTATGGTAAAAGCAGATGCAAGTAAGGAGAAAGAAGACAAGCAGCATTGTTTGATTCCTCAAACTGGCTTCAGTATTCTTGCAAGCATTATTGGTGAAAAGTCATCAAAAAATTGTTCTTCTCTGTTCTGTTACTTCAATTCTATAGTGAGATCCAATAGGGTCCATAGAGGTGGAGCTTGGCTGCATTATGATGAACACTACCACCGACGCAAACTAGTTAAGCCATCTTTAAGCTTCAATCATAAAGATATTGGCTTGTGGATGTGGCAGCTCTATGGGACAGGTTACAGTCCTTTCCTGGAGCAGCCAGCAGTTCCTCAGCAGCAGGTCAGTATGCTGGAGCCAGAAAGGGCCAATGTTTGCAACTTAACCAGAAATATTGTAAATTTAACATATATTGCAGATACAAACATGAATGTTCCAGCTTAGTAGGACATCGTAGTCTATCCTGAAAGCTTCTGGAAAAAAAAAGGGTGAGGGTAAAATGCTAAGCAAAAGAGAGGTAATATATCAAGGGGAGAAAAACAGAACTGGATCGCACATCCACAATGCTATGCTTAGATCTCAATAAACTCGCTTCTCGGCGCAATGTTAAAGTGTACAGCCCCCTATACTGCATGCTGTACAAGCATAGCATTGTGGATGTCTGATACAGTTCTTCTTTTCTCCCCTTGATATATGCATGTTTAACTTTTCCTTTTAATTACTGGTATCAGCACTCCTCCCATTCGGCACAGGTGGTTTTAATTTAGCAGGAGTCTGCATATAAGGTGGTAAATGACATGCGGTCTCTGATAGCAAAGGACATGTTCTGTTAGACAACTGTTCAGATGGTGCAGTACTGCGTGGTGGCCTTTGTTTTTGTGGCACTGTGCTGGTGGGTCGGTGAGACCCAATGCCGTGGGTGGCATTGTCATACAGCAGAGGTGCTGTTTGCCTCCTGTGTCCTGCCGCCTACTAGGGCAGTGCTGCATTGTCACCGCACTGTGCTGCGCCTATTTGCCAGAGTAGGTCCCACTCTAAGAGGCAACCTTGACGTGGTGAGTGGGCTTATGCCTTTTGATCAAACGGTACACTAATGCCTCTTGTACAGCATGCAGTATAGGGGGTTGTACACTTAATATTGCGATGAGAAGCGAGTTTATTTAGATCTAAGCATAGCATTGTGGATGTGCGATCCAGTTCTGTTTTTCTACCCTTGATAAAAGAGAGGTAATGTCATGAACCAGCAGGTGTGGACTCACTGTGCCACGTGACCAACTTCCTTCGCAGTACCCCAGATGGTCGGGATAGACCTTCTCAAGGAGAACACCAGATCACTACCTCCTGAGGTTGGTTAGTACACGAAACAGCTGTCCCAGGCAGACGAGGGGGTACCAGAGCAAGGTACCAGAGGTATTTGACGTAGCCAACAGGCCGAGTCATAACCAGGAGCGACAGTGCAGGACCAAAGGATGAGGCAGAGGCGACGTTGAACAACTATAGGTCAGGGCAGGCGGCACAGATACGAGTCAGGCAATCCAGGTCAGCAACAGGAGAGTCAAGACAGAGCAGGCCAGGATAAGACAGTTAGGTGAATCTAGATGAAAAGCATGGGTCAGGAATTCGGAACACAAGCACGTACGAATGCAACCTTAGCAGGACACAAGGACCTTTGATGCTCAGGCACCTGGGAAGAGGGTTGGCAATGCGGCTGGATGCTGACAATGATGAAGGTGGCCAGGGAGGACAGTGCTCGCCTGAACACGGAGCCCGGGACCGCAGTGGTGAGTAGGGGGACATCAGCGGCCAGCTACTGCCATTACGGCAATGTCAGTGAGTAGCATAGATTTTGTCATTTCTAAAAAAATACTTTAATAGGTAGAGAAATATTTGAGGATCCCATGCTTCTTGAAAGAAATCATCAAAACTTAGTCACAGCACTAACATGATTGAAAGATGTCACAGCAACATTGCAGAAGGAAATTTACTTGGGCTGAATTGCTGATCCATTTAACCTTCCCCCCCATCCTGCTACCCAATGTGCATGTTTCCTTGTTGAGCTGGTTCAAAAGAAGGAACTAAAAAAGTTTAACTCACCCAGTTAGCAAGTCAGTGAATGACAGCATTGATTCTAATTTGTCTACAGTTTGTTATACTTTCTTTGGGCTGACTTAAGTCTGAAAGTCCTGAAAAGTTGCCTTGCTGGCTAAAATGGACTTAAATCGAATGTCTTTAAGGCCTCATGCACACGGCCGTTGTTTTGGTCCGCATCTGAACCGCAGTTTTTGTTGCTCGGATGCAGACCCATTCACTTTAATAGGGCCGCAAAAGATGCAGACAGCACTCTGTGTGCTGTCCGTATCCGTTGTTCCGTTCCGTGGCCCCGCAAAAAAAATATAACCCGTTTTGCGGACAAGAATAGGCAGTTATATCAATGGCTGTCCGTGCTGTACATGACCAAAATTTTTTTATTAAACTACTTTACCCAATCCTCCCTCCCTCCCCCCCTCCCAACCAAACCCCATCTCAGATGTGTAAGAGGTATAAACTCATATATTATGTGCCTGATTGACCTCAAATAATAGACTTAGGCTGGTTTCACACGGGCGTTGCAGGAAAATGTGCGGGTGCGTTGCGGGAACACCCGCGATTTTTCGCGCGAGTGCAAAACATTGTAATGCGTTTTGCACTCGCGTGAGAAAATTCGCGCATGTTTGGTACCCAAACCCGAACTTCTTCACAGAAGTTCGGGCTTGGGATCGGTGTTCTGTAGATTGTATTATTTTCCCTTATAACATGGTTATAAGGGAAAATAATAGCATTCTGAATACAGAATGCAAAGTAAAACAGCGCTGGAGGGGTTAAAAAAAAATTAAAAATAATTTAACTCACCTTAGTCCACTTGATCGCGGCCCGGCATCTCCTTCTGTCTCCTTTGTTGAATAGGACCTGTGGTGAGCATTAAGTACAGTTACAGGACCTTTGATGACATCACTCCAGTCATCACATGATCCATCACCATGGTAAAAGATCATGTGACGTACCATGTGATGACCAGAGTGACGTCATCAAAGGTCCTGTAACCGTATTTAATGCTCACCACAGGTCCTATTCAACAAAGGACAGAAGGAGATTCTGGCTACACGATCAAGTGGACTAAGGTGAGTTAAATTATATTTTTTTAACCCCTCCAGCCCTATTTTACTTTGCATTCTGTATTCAGAATGCTATTATTTCCCCTTATAACCATGTTATAAGGGAAAATAATATTGATCGGGTCTTTAACCCGATCGTCTCCTAGAAACCGTGCGTGAAAATCGCACCGCATCCGCACTTGCTTGCGGATGCTTGCGATTTTCACGCAACCCCATTCACTTCTATGGGGCCTGAAAAACGCAGAATATAGAGCATGCTGCGATTTTCACGCAACGCATAAGTGATGCGTGAAAATCACCGCTCATGTGAACAGCCCCATAGAAATGAATGGGTCGATATTCAGTGCGGGTGCAATGCGTTCACCTCACGCATCGCATCCACGCGGGAATACTCGCCCGTGTGAAAGGGGCCTTAATAGCTGTGAGTCCAGGAGCAAATTATTAGTAAACCCCTCGGCGAAAGCCAAAGCATGAGAAGCCGGTTACGGCCTCTAAATGCATTTGTCAACCCACCACTGTGAGAGGCAGCGGAAACTGCTTGTGGAATTGGTACCAAGAATCTGTAGATTCCAATTTCAAGTACCATTCTGTATGAACAAATGGAGTTATATGTGTTAGTATTTCTTGAGCTGACAAAAAAAGGCGCTGTAAGTTTAGTTTTGGTCTGCTCTGCCTCTATACGTTCAAGAATTAGACAGTTTGTAGCACCACTTCTGCTATTGTTGGAACATCTGGTTGCAGCCAGTGACTTAAAAGACACCTCTTGGAGGCCAACATCAACACATGGGAAGCTGGCGGAATCTTAGGAGATATCTAAATTTTTATTTTCTAAGTACATGAGGCTTTAAAAGCTAGATTTTGGAGTGTCTCTGTGGGAATTTTTGCCCATTTTTCCAGAAGAGCATTTGTCAGACACCGATGTCAGATGAGAGGGCTTGGCTCTCAATCTCCTTTCTATTGCACCATAAAGGTTTGAACTCAGGCCTCTGTGTGGGCCAATCAAGTTCTTCCACACCAAACTCACCCAACCGTGTCTTTATAGACCTTGCTATGTGGACTTGGCCACAGTCATACTGAAAAGGGCCTTCCCCAAACTGTTCCTAAAAAGTTGAAAGCATACAATTGTCCAAAATGTCCTGGAAATCGGAATAGCATGTGTCACGAGGGTGTCATGACCTATCTCTGACCCTGTTGTGCCTGGGGTCAGAAGGGCTCAGCGGGTGGCTACTCGCTCGGTTTCATGAGATCGCTCCATGACCTAGTGGTGGGAATGGATTCCGATCCAGGTTTTCCTGCTCAGGTTTGTGATCCTTTTTGTCCCATTTAGGAACCTGTAGCTTTCCCTTTCAGCTGTTCTGTCAGCCAATCCCAGCTACTATATATTCTCCCTTTCTGCTTCCCTTGTTGCAGATATAGACCTTCGTTCCAGATCTTCTATTCTGAACTCTGTAGGAGTTGCTGTGGAGCTGTTGCTGTCTGATCTCCGGTTCTCTCCTGTTTGTTGTCCCCTTCGGGAATTGTATGTGGTGTTTGTGTTATTTGTCCTTTCCCTGTTGTTAACCTAGGTGTCAGTGGTGAGGACTAGTGCTCCCACCGCCCTATTCACTACCTAGGGCTTATTTCAGGGTAAGCCAGGGACAAGATACGTGATCGGTGTACTGGTTAGCAGCCCGTCTAGGGAGGTCAGGGCAGCCAGGTGCCAGTGCTAGGTGAGTTAGGGGTCACCATTCCTCCCTCTGCTTAGTGAAAGGGTACTCCCCTTCCCTCCCCTGTGCACCGCATGTCTTTTACCTGCCATATCAGATGTGATATTATATCTGACTCAGTGGTTGCTATGGATAACCAGGTCAATCCAGAACCTAAAGTTGCTCTCCCTGACAGATTTTCTGGAGGGATAGACAAGTTTGTGGTGTTCCGAGAAGCCTGTAAATTATATTTCAGACTGCGCCCAAATTCCTCTGGTAATGAGGAACAGCGGGTGGGAATTGTTATCTCCCTTCTTCAAAGGGATCCTCAATCCTGGGCTTTTTCGTTGCCAGCTGGTATCCAGGCCCCTCGGTTGGTAGATGAGTTTTTTGAGGTCCTGGGTCTCATATAATATGACCTTGACCGAGTCTCCCTAGGTGAGTCTAGATCACAGTGGCTTCAGCAGGGAGATCGGTCAGCAGAGGTTTATTGTTCCGAGTTTCAAAGTGGGCCACGGATACTCGGTGGAATGACCTGGGTAGTTTTGCCAGGGGTTATCAGAAAAAGTAAAAGATGTGCTTGCGCTGTATGAGACTCCTATATCCCTTGAGGCCGCTATGTCGCTATCTATAAGAACTGATAGACGCCTTAGGGATAGGCTGAGGAGTTCTTATCCTCCAGAGACTTTTCTCAGGCAGGAGTCTGTTTGTTCTGACTCAGACAAACCTATGCAACTAGGGGGAGCCACTCGTCAGATTGGCCCTCCTGGGGCTCGCTGAAAGTCTGGGGTTTGTTTTTTCTGTGGTCGGAGGGGTAATTTCATTAGAGCTTGTTCATCTGTACCCAAAAAGAAACAACCGTCGGAAAACTTCTGACCCCAGGTTGTGCGGAGGATGACAACCTGGGTGTATACATCTACTCCATACGAACGTCTCAGTTTGTTTTGCCAGCTATGGTAGTTTCGGGTAATAAAACTGAGACGATTTCTGTTTTCTTGTACAGTGGGGCGGGGGTCAATTTGGTGGATGCCCTATTCGCTTGGACTCTTGGTTTTTCGTTTTGTCCTTTACTGAGATCTATCCCCATATTTGCTCCTCTTACTCAGGGGAACCTAAGACACATTGTACATAACATACATCTTCGGGTGGGGGCCCTCCATAATGAGTTTATTTCTTGCTATGTCCTTGAAGGTCTTCCTATTCCTATGGTATTAGGTCTTCCCTGGTTGGTAGCACACAATCCTGTTGTTGATTGGCAGGCCAGGGAGATATTGGAGTGGAGTGAGCATTGTAGGGACAATTGCTTAAGTAGCAGTTGCTCAGCCACCTCCATTACAACCTTACCAGCATTTGTGTCCAACTTTGAAGATATTTTCTTAAGAAGGGGTGTCAGGAGCTACCACTAGTGTTGATCGAGCACCAAAGTGCTCGGGTGCTCAAGTAGAACACCTCGGGATGCTCGGGTGCTCTACCGAGCACTCGAGCACAATGGAAGTCAATGGGAGAACCCGAGCATTAAACCAGGCACCCCCTCTGCTCTGAAGAGGGGAGGGTGTCTGGTTCACATGAAAAGGTCAGAAATTAATGGAAACACCACTGAAATTGTTCTGGAACAGCATGGGGAGGATGTCTGGATTCATCTTGGTCACTGCTGGGAACGATGTTGTAGGAGTAGTACGCCAATTTACAGACTGACAATAATACGCACAAAACCGAAGATAAAATCGATTTTAGAGGAAAAATTGTTAGGAAACATGTCCTGTATATTTACTTGTATATAAAGTGCAAGTGCTGCCAAAAATTACAAGGAAGAGGCACTCCGATACAACCTGTATATCACATAAAGGAGGGCCTCATTCACATTGTGGTACAATTGTTCAGGTAGTGGAACTCCTACACTCATAAAGCCTATGCACTAAGGCAGGCATCCTCAAACTGCGGCCCTCCAGCTGTTGCAAAACTACAACTCCCAGCATGCCTGAACAGCCTACAGGTATCAGCCTACAGCAGGGCATTGTGGGAGTTGTAGTTTTACAACAGCTGGAGGGCCGCAGTTTGAGGATGCCTGAACTAAGGGAAAGAGCTGCCAAAAATTACAAGGAACCAGTACTCCAATACACCCTTTATTACACATAAAGGAGGGCATCATACACACCCTTGAAAAATTATGATTGATGGCCGGCTGGTGACCCTCAAAAACATTAGGAGCAAGGGCCTGCTGGTGACCCTCTAAAACATCAGGGGTGAGGGCCTGCTGCTGATCTGACCATCTAAAACACTAGGGGTGAGGGTCTGCTGCTGAGCTGACCATCTAAAACATTATTGGTGAGGGCCTGCTGCCGAGCTGACCATCTAAAACATTATGGGCGAGGGTCTGCTGCTGAACTGACTCTCTAAAACATTAGGGGGAGGGCCTGCTGCTGAGCTGACCATTGAAAAAATTATGGTTGAGGATCTGCTGGTGAGCCGATTCTCTAAAACATTAGGGGTGAGAGCTGCTGCTGACCTGACCATGGAAAAAATTATGGGCGAGGGCCTGCTGCTGAGCTGACCATCTAAAATATAATTGGTGAGGGCCTGCTGCCGAGCTGACCATCTAAAACATTATGGGCGAGGGTCTGCTGCTGAACTGACTCTCTAAAACATTAGGGGGAGGGCCTGCTGCTGAGCCGACCATTGAAAAAATTATGGTTGAGGATCTGCTGGTGAGCCGATTCTCTAAAACATTAGGGGCGAGAGCTGCTGCTGACCTGACCATGGAAAAAATTATGGGCGAGGGTCTGCTGCTGAGCTGACTCTCTAAAACATTAGGGACGAGGGCTGCTGATGACCTGACAATGGAAAAAATTATGGGCGAGGGCCTGCTGCTGAGCTGACCCTCTAAAACATTAGTAGCGAGGGCAGCCTAAAAAGCATGTTGATATGATGGAGGAGGACGAGAAAAGGAAGATTGAACAATATACCTTTTTTTGTGGTGTAAGGGGTGCATAGGAATAGAGCGTATTCAATACACCATAAAAGCCACATTTAAAGTGCCTTTATGTTCAGCAGCTTTCCTCTGGTGGAGTAGAGAAGTCAGGGACAATCCAGGCCTTGTTCATTTTGATAAGAGTCAACCGGTCAGCATTTTCAGTTGACAGGCGGATGCGCTTATCAGTTATTATGCCGCCAGCAGCACAAAATACCCGCTCTGACAAAACTCTGGCGGCAGGGCAGGCCAGCACCTCCAAGGCGTAGAGCGTCAGTTCGTGCCATGTGTCCAGCTTGGACACCCAATAGTTGTAAGGCATAGAGGCATCATTGAGGACGCAGACATGGTCTGCTACGTACTTCTTCACCTTCTTCCAAAATGTTTCCCTACTTGTGACAGTAGGCCGCGCATCAGGGTGAGGGTGCTGGCGGGGTGTCATTAAAATGTCCCAGGCCTTGGAGAGTGTTGCCCTGCCTCTGTTGGAACTGCTGTGTACTCCCCTTGTCTCCCCTCCTCAGTTGCCCGAGGAACTACGTACTCTGCCGCCAGCATTGTCAGCTGGAAATTTTTGCAGCAATTTTTCTAAAAGGACCTTCTGGTATTGAAAGATGAGAAGTTCTCTTTGTAGCTGGGGTCAAGAAGGGTGAGCAACCAGTAATCGGTGTTGGCCAAAATGCATACAACGCGAGGGTCACGGGAAAGCCAGCATAACATAAAGTCAGCCATGTGTGCCAGAGTGCCAACAGACAAGACTTCGCTGTCCTCATCAGGAGGATGATTCTCAATCTCCTCATCCTCTTCCTCCTCTTCTGCCCATCCACGCTGAACAGATGGAATAAACCTGCTATGGGTACAACCCTCTGTAGCGGAGGCAACCGTCTCCTGCTCCTCCTCATCATCATTCAATTCGTGCTGAGAAGACGAAATGAGGGTGGTCTGGCTTTCACCCTGTGTACTGTCTTCCCCCATTTCCACCTCTTCCACATGCAAAGCGTCCGCCTTCATTGTGAGCAGCGAGCGTTTCAGTAGACACAGAAGTGGGATACATTCTGAGTTTTGCCACTGTAAGGAGAGGTTGCTTTGTGGACCAGGGACAGACTGTTAGTGGCACCAAACGCTAGCTAATAGGGCCACAAAAGTCAGTTTAAGGACTGGTATAGGGTGTGCTATTGATAGGTGTGATATACTGAGGGGTGTGGTACTGTGATATACTTATAATATACTTTTTAACATAGAAAGTATATTATAGTGCATTTGTATTGTGCAGCAGTTGTGTGCGGTTCTGCTGTGATACCGCAGCTAGATAGAGGGAAAAGCCCTATTGGAACAACTATTTGCAACGGCTGCAATATACCTGTTACCTGTTGCCCCAAATAAACAGGGTGGTGTGATCTAATTGTTGTGCCCAAAAAAAATAATTGAGGGGTGTGATATACCTGCTTCCACAAAATACTGAGTAAGGGATTTGATATACCTGCTTCCACCTAATACTGACTGAGGCCTGCGATACACCTGCTTCCACGAAATACTGATTAACGGGTTTGATATACCTGCTTCCACCAAATACTGATTGAGGCCTGCGGTACACCTGCTTCCACAAAATACTGATTAAGGGGTTTGATATACCTGCTTCCACCAAATATTAATTGAGGCCTGCGATACACCTGCTTCCACGAAATACTGATAAAGGGGTTTGATATACCTGCTTCCACCAAATTCTGATTAAGGGGTTTGATATACCTGCTTCCACCAAATACTGATTAAGGGGTTTGATATACCTGCTTCCACCAAATATTAATTGAGGCCTGCGATACACTTGCTTCCACAAAATAATACTAAAGACACCGCGCTCAGCTAACCTCACAAACAACAGCCTTTACTACTATCCACAGATACAAGACACTGCGATGTATCATATACCATTCAAGCCTACCTTGATTTGGGTACTGTCAACGCTGTGCTTGAAAATCCTAGTGGTTCGGCGTGTTTCTCACGCGAATGTAGGCGCTGCTGTTCTTTCTGCGCAGGGGATCTTTGTCTATGGTAAGCTGCTTGTCCTGGAGTCCGCCCCGGCCGGTGGCAGAACTTCCAGAGTTCCTTCGCTCGTGCTCACTGATGAGCGGGTGACGTCACCACTTTAGAGCTACGGATTGCCGCTAGTCCCACAATAACATCCAACGCGTTTCAATTGAATTACGTCGCTCTTCGTCAGGGAATCAATGGGGTACTGCTATAGCTCCTCTTAAATAGACATCGCTCCCCTGTGTTAACCCATCCAACGCTGCTGATTGTTTTACTTCTCATTTAAAGCCAAACAGCTCAACTTCGGCATTTAAGTCTCTGGGCATTAATGTGTCCATATTAAAGATCCACTGCGTTTCTTTTCTTGAAAGATTTTTAATGTTATCTCCTCCTCTTACTTCTTTTTTTACTATTTCAAGCCCTACAAATGATGATCCCTCTATTCTTCCATTATGTTTTTCCTTAAAATGTCTAGATAGGGGGTGTCCCTCAGATTTTTTTCTTTATATCTTATACATGCTCACTTATACTTTTTTTGGCATCTTTTTGTTCTCCCAATATAGATTTTCTCACAGGGACATTTTATAGCATAAATTACTCCCTGCGTATTGCATGTTATATGGTCTCTAATATTATATTCATAGGTGCCTTCTGTGTTCTTAATGGAGGTTTGTTTGATAGTACCCCCTATGGTTTTTCTACAACCCATACATTTTTTGCATGGAAAAAAGCCTTTTAATGAATTTTTATTGATTGTTGCGCATTTATTTAGAGCCGCGCATTTCTTTGTTGGTGCTACTATATTTCCTATGTTAGCTGCTTTTTTATATACAAAGGCCAGAACTGTTGGTATCATACCCCCTATTATTTTGTCTTCTTTTAAGATGTCCCAATATTTCCTCACAATTTTTCTGAACATATAAGTCTGAGCATTATATGGGACGATTATGGGCGGAATTTTTTCATTATTTTCCTGTACACTCTTAGTTCTTTTTTTGCTTGTTCCCTCTTTTTCCAATGCTTGTTCTAAAAGTACTTTCCTATCAATCTGTTTAATCTCATTCTTTTTTTCTCTGAGCTTGCCTACATCATAACCCTTGTCTTCAAATTTATCATACAATATTATCTCTGCCTCTTTTTCATATTCCGCCACCTCCGTACAATTTCTTCTAATGCAGAGGAATTGGCTCCTAGGTATATTGTCCAGCCACTGTGGTAGGTGACAGCTACCCCTTGTAATGTAACTGTTCGAATCTGTTGGTTTCTCATATGTTTTTGTATAGATATTCTCCCCGATTATGTAAATGGTGAGGTCCAAAAAATGTATCTCATTCCTACTATATGTTAATGTAAAATCTAAATAAAACTCGTTTTTATTCATCTCCGTTAAAAACTCCAACAGTGCTATCTCGCCCCCCTCCCAAATAAAAATCACGTCATCAATAAAACGTCGCCAGAGGATGAGGCCCGCCCGGAGTTCGCCATGGGGGTGTATAAAATCATGTTCCGACCGCCCAACATATAAATTAGCGAACCCCGGTGCAAACCTCGTCCCCATAGCGGTACCCCACGTCTGTAAATAAAAATTTTGTTTATATTTAAAATAATTTTTTTGTAAAATAAATAAAATACATTCCCCTATGTATTCTATTTGGGTACTGGCCAAGTCGCCTCTTATAAACAAATTTTTTATTTACAGACGTGGGGTAGATTTTACATTAACATATAGTAGGAATGAGATACATTTTTTGGACCTCACCATTTACAAAATCAGGGAGAATATCTATACAAAAACATAAGAGAAACCAACAGATTTGAACAGTTACATTACAAGGGGTAGCTGTCACCTACCACAGTGGCTGGACAATATACCTAGGAGCCAATTCCTCCGCATTAGAAGAAATTGTACGGAAGTGGCGGAATATGAAAAAGAGGCAGAGATATTGTATAATAAATTTGATGATGTAGGCAAGCTCAGAGAACAAAAGAATGAGATTAAACAGATTGATAGGAAAGTACTTTTAGAAGAAGCATTGGAGAAAAGGGGAACAGGCAAAAAAAGAACTAAGAGTGTACAGGAAAATAATGAAAAAATTCTGCCCATAATCGTCCCATATAATGCTCAGACTTATATGCTCAGAAAAATTGTGAGAAAATATTGGGACATCTTAAAAGAAGACAAAATAATAGGGGGTATGATACCAACAATTCTGGCCTTTGTATATAAAAAAGCAGCTAACATAGGAAATATAGTAGCACCAACAAAGAAATGCGCGGCTCTAAATAAATGCGCAACAATCAATAAAAATTCATTAAAAGGCTTTTTTCCATGTAAAAAATGTATGGGTTGTAGAAAAACCATAGGGGGTACTATCAAACAAACCTCCATTAAGAACACAGAAGGCACCTATGAATATAATATTAGAGACCACATAACATGCAATACGCAGGGAGTAATTTATGCTATAAAATGCCCCTGTGAGAAAATCTATATTGGGAGAACAAAAAGATGCCAAAAAAAACGTATAAGTGGGCATGTATACAATATAAAGAAAAAATATGAGGGACACCCCCTATCTAGACATTTTAAGGAAAAGCATAATGGAAGAATAGAGGGATTATCATTTGTAGGGCTTGAAATAGTAAAAAATGAAGTAAGCAGAGGAGATAACATTAAAAATCTATCAAGAAAAGAAACGCAGTGGATCTTTAATATGGACACATTAATGCCCAGAGACTTAAATGCCAAAGTTGAGCTGTTTGGCTTTGAATGAGAAGTAAAACAATCAGCAGGTTGGATGGGTTAACACAGGGGAGTGATATCTATTTAAGAGGAGCTATAGCAGTACCCCATTGATTCCCTGACGAAGAGCGACGTAATTCAATCGAAACGCGTTGGGTATTATTGTGGGACTAGCGGCAATCCGTAGCTCTAAAGTGGTGACGTCACCCGCTCATCAGTGAGCACGAGCGAAGGAACTCTGGAAGTTCTGCCACCGGCCGGGGCAGACTCCAGGACAAACAGCTTACTATAGACAAAGATCCCCTGCGCAGAAAGAACAGCAGCGCCTACATTAGCGTGAGAAACACGCCGAACCACTAGGATTTTCAAGCACAGCGTTGACAGTACCCAGATCAAGGTAGGCTTGAATGGTATATGATACATCACGGTGTCTTGTATCTGTGGATAGTAGTAAAGTGGGTTGTTTGTGAGGTTAGCTGAGTGCGGTGTCTTTAGTATTATTTTAGTATGTTTACATAGAATTTTAGCACTTTACGGGAGTGCGGTGACACTGCAGCTTTGCTTAGTATATAGCGCCAGTGGTTTCTCTATACGTCCTTTGTATGCTTCCACAAAATACTGATTAAGGGGTTTGATATACCTGCTTCCACCAAATACTGATTGAGGCCTGCAGTACACCTGCTTCCACAAAATACTGATTAAGAGGATTGATATACCTGCTTCCACCAAATATTGATTGAGGCCTGCGAGATACCTGCTTTCACAAAACACAGATTAAAGGGTTTGATATACCAGCTTCCATTAAATATTGATTGATGCCTGCGATACACCTGCTTCCACAAAATACTGATTAAAGGGTTTAATATACCTGCTTCCACCAAATATTTATTGAGGCCTGCGATACACCTGCTTCCACAAAATACTGATTAAGGGGATTGATATACCTACTTCCACCAAATATTGATTGAGGCCTGCGAGATACCTGCTTTCACAAAATTCTGATTAAGGGGATTGATATACCTGCTTCCACCAAATATTGATTGACGCCTGCGAGATACCTGGTTCCACAAAATACTAAGTAAGGGGTTTTATATACCTATTTCCACCAAATACTGATTAAGGGGTTTGATATACCTGCTTC
The DNA here is from genome assembly GCF_905171765.1 of Bufo bufo. Taxonomy (NCBI): domain Eukaryota; kingdom Metazoa; phylum Chordata; class Amphibia; order Anura; family Bufonidae; genus Bufo; species Bufo bufo. The sequence continues at coordinate 450,575,117 of NC_053393.1, read as the reverse complement.
CACCAAATACTGATTAAGGGGTTTGATATATCTTCTTCCACCAAATACTGATAAAGGGGTTTGATATACCTGCCTCCAGCAAATACTGATTAAGAGGTTTGATATACCTGCTTCCACCAAAAATTGATTGACGCCTGCGATACACCTGCTTCCACAAAATACTGATTAAGGGGTTTGATATACCTGCTTCCACCAAATACTGATTAAGGTGTTTGATATACACTCACCTAAAGAATTATTAGGAACACCATACTAATACGGTGTTGGACCCCCTTTTGCCTTCAGAACTGCCTTATTTCTACGTGGCATTGATTCTACAAGGTGCTGATAGCATTCTTTAGAAATGTTGGCCCATATTGATAGGATAGCATCTTGCAGTTGATGGAGATTTGAGGGATGCACATCCAGGGCACGAAGCTCCCGTTCCACCACATCCCAAAGATGCTCTATTGGGTTGAGATCTGGTGACTGTGGGGTCCATTTTAGTACAGTGAACTCATTGTCATGTTCAAGAAACCAATTTGAAATTATTGGAGCTTTGTGACATGGTGCATTATCCTGCTGGAAGTAGCCATCAGAGGATGGATACATGTTCTCATTCTGTTTACGCCAAATTCGGACTCTACCATTTGAATGTCTCAACAGAAATCGAGACTCATCAGACCAGGCAACATTTTTCCAGTCTTCAACAGTCCAATTTTGGTGAGCTCGTGCAAATTGTAGCCTCTTTTTCCTATTTGTAGTGGAGATGAGTGGTACCCGGTGGGGTCTTCTGCTGTTGTAGCCCATCCGCCTCAAGGTTGTGCGTGTTGTGGCTTCACAAATGTTTTGCTGCATACCTCGGTTGTAACGAGTGGTTATTTCAGTCAACGTTGCTCTTCTATCAGCTTGAATCAGTCGGCCCATTCTCCTCTGACCTCTAGCATCCACAAGGCATTTTTGCCCACAGGACTGCCGCATACTGGATGTTTTTCCCTTTTCACACCATTCTTTGTAAACCCTAGAAATGGTTGTGCGTGAAAATCCCAGCAACTGAGCAGATTGTGAAATACTCAGACCGGCCCGTCTGGCACCAACAACCATGCCACGCTCAAAATTGCTTAAATCACCTTTCTTTCCCATTCTGACATTCAGTTTGGAGTTCAGGAGATTGTCTTAACCAGGAGCACCCCCCTAAATGCATTGAAGCAACTGTCATGTGATTGGTTGACTAGATAATTGCATTAATGAGAAATAGAACAGGTGTTCCTAATAATTCTTTAGGTGAGTGTATCTTCTTCCACCAAATACTGATTAAGGGGTTTGATATACCTGCCTCCAGCAAATACTGATTAAGAGGTTTTATATACTTGCTTCCACCAAAAATTGATTGACGCCTGCGATACACCTGCTTCCACAAAATACTGATTAAGGGGTTTGATATACCTGTTTCCACCAAATATTGAGCGTAAAAAGTTGATGACGCCGGATAACCTACTTGCCCAACGGCTGACCACTGGCTTGTCTAGACTGCTAGCCCGCCAAATACTGCCATATAAACTGGTGGACTCGGAGGCCTTAAGAAAATATGTGGCCATTGGCACATTGCAATGGAAGGTCCCCGGAAGGAAATATTTCTCCCAGAAGGGCATCCCAGAGCTATATGGCCACGTTCAGCGGCAAGTGAATATATCTCTGGCACACAGTGTCGGTGCCAAGATACATCTGACCACAGACTTGTGGTCTAGAAAACACGGGCAGGGAAGGTACTGTACATAACTTTTACTGCCCACTGGGTGAACCTTCTGACGGCCGTCAAGCATTTAACCTGTGGCTCTCGTGTGGATTTAGTGTTACCGCCATTGATTGCATGCAGGCCTGCCTCTTCTTCTCCTCCTTTTACTCCATCCTCCGTCTCCTCCTCGGCTAACTCCTCCTTTTACACTGCTACCGCCTCTTCCGCTGTACCCCCCAAGCTCCCCAGAACCTATTCGACGTCCCGGGTGAGACGTTGCCATGCTGTGTTGCGGCTGTTGTGCCTGGAAGCCAAGAGCCACACTGGTCCTGCACTGCTTTCAGCTCTGCGGTCACAGGCCGATCAGTGGCTAACCCCGCTCAATTTGACAGTTGGTAAAGTGGTGTGCGACAATGGTGCCAATCTGCTGAGCGCGCTGAAACAGGGAAAAATGACACACGTGCCGTGCATAGCACACGTCCTGAACTTAGTCGTGCAGCGATTCGTTGCCCAATACCTCACTCTGGTCATACTCCAGACTTGTTGACCTAACAAGAACCTCACTTATTGACAACTGTGTCTCATTCTTATCATAAACCTCTTGAAACACTTATTGCCATTCCCCACCGTCATCTTTTTCTTCGGCATTAGAAAAATTTTGATATCTCTGACTTTTAGTCTAACCAGACTGTCTATTACTCTGTAATTCCTCTAGCGCGATTCTATGGAAACAGTAGGTTTAAAGAGCACACCAAATGCTTCAAATAACTTCTTTATTAACTTTAACTTTTCTTCATATATAACACTGCCGCCTCCGCAGCAGATAGTCCATGTACAAAACACATGTTGAATAAAGTATTATAAAATTGCTGTATGCATAAGATGGTGGTTCAACTGTTCAATCTTGTCATTCAACATAAAATGGTGGATATATTTCTCTCTTCAGTATCTGTACTCTCACTTTAAGTTATTTAAGCACTTTACAATCTCTCTGAGAGGTATATCTGAGGTCCAACTAATAGTTCACTTGCAGTATGCAGTTAGCAGTGACTATTTGAAGATTGGTTGAGTATGATCTGGTATGGTTGTATGCAATTTGGATTGCAATATGTTTGTATGATATTTGTAGTGAGAAAATTAATATATTACAGTGGCTCAAACCTCCTGTATCACCTGGATGCGGTGCCAACCCTGGCGACCTACCCCTGATTCTAGTAAAATAGAAACAGTAATATATATAGATAGGGGGCACTCAACTATCTGGATCCAAATAGATAATAGATGCAGTATGGAACTAATGTAAATATTTTAAAATTTTATTATATTTGATCAATCTACATAAGGTACATTATAAACATATATCATCACATAAAAAGGCGCCAAGTAAAATTTGTGAACAATGAATAAGACACTCAATATGTTAAAATTTAAGTATAATCATACATATCACTGATTATTGCAACGTATTCAGCTATCACAATGACTCCGGGTGATTACTGATAGCGCTATCACCTCAGTATATTGAATAAATCGGGTTCACTGCCGATCACCTTGTATCATAGCAATAAGATGTCATATACAAATAAACTCCGGTCCGTGATACTACAATCGGATGAATCAGTATATAGAGATGCGTGATCCACTCCACTGTACCAGTTAACAAAAGTCCAGAACAAGGCCAACAACCGCTATGTGGCTATAAGAAAATGTTGTTACACCACAGGTGCGTTCTTTGCAGCCTGTTGCCCTATAGGCCGCTATAGCGTACTGCCCACTATACCTAGACTCCGTATTGGTATCAACCATAAAATGTCCAGTTAAATCATATGCAGTTGGATATGTATCCACAATCAGTACATTACCCTTCCAGACGGCATAAGTTATGGTTCGGTCTCTTTGCGGCCGATCGAGTCCACGTGCAGGTGAAACGGCAGGATGGGTATGCAGGACCTTCCTGCTTGTTCCCGTGATCACCGGTCACGTGATATGGATTTGTCCACGTGATCCGGTAGAGGGCGGTGTCGAAGGCTGTATCAGCTGATGACTTGAATGATGATAAGGCGCGCGCCTATTTCATTGTTCTTTAGCTGAAAATGCTTAGTTCTTTAGGATCCTTCAGAGCGTCATGCGGTATATGGGCTCTTTTTGGTCCTGTAGCTGCTTTAACCAGATGCGTTTCGGGGTCTAAACTTGCCCCTTCCTCAGTGGTCAGCAGCATACTGAAAGATCTGGCTTTATATAGAGTGTTTTATTAGGATAGGGAGGTGTCTCATTTATTTGAGGAACCTTAAAAGTCCGAACTGGAATCAGTCCACTCAAGAACCGGTATCTACGGCCATTCAGATTCATTTTGTATTCCTATGTCAGTACACTTCCATAACATATTGTATACTTCACTAAAGATATACTTATACATGCTGATAGATATTAAATGGAATAGTACACAAACATCACAAACATATCAATATAAACTATCACTATGATATTCCTTGTGATTTTTCTCGCGTTTTTTTCTCGTGATTTACCCGCAAATTTTTTCACAATTTTTACATTCTATTTAATTTCATTTGCGATTTCAGCTAGCACTTTTTTCACTCTAGCGATTTTTTTCTTTATCGATTTTTTTTCTTTTAGATTTTTTCTTTTCACAATTTTTGTATGGTTATTTCTGTGTCTCTCTAAATATAGATAAAACTAAACATTGAGATAAAACACATTAAATTTAAATTTAGAGAACTAAAACACTAAATTCTAAAAGGAATAAGATGGTGATCCCTAAAATCAAAAGAAGCACACAATCGGTGGGGCCAGTGTAAATATAAAAATTTCCATATATTAAAAGCGAGGACTATGCACACGAAAGTAGTATCCCCTCAAAGGAATTGCTTGGTACAAGTACATGTCCATATATATCACTTTTCGCTACGGGTATCTAATGGTGTAAGGGGGGCAACTAGTTACCCATAGCGAAAAGTGATATATATGGACATGTACTTGTACCAAGCAATACCTTTGAGGGAATACTACTTTCGTGTGCATAGTCTTCGCTTTTAATATATGGAAATTTTTATATTTACACTGGCCCCACCGATTGTGTGCTTCTTTTGATTTTAGGGATCACCATCTTATTCCTTTTAGAATTTAGTGTTTTAGTTCTCTAAATTTAAATTTAATGTGTTTTATCTCCATGTTTAGTTTTATATATATTTAGAGAGACACAGAAATAAATACCTTATGCAGATTGATCAAATATAATTACATTTTAAAATATTCACATATTACTGTTTCTCTTTTACTGCGATCAGGGGTAGGTCGCTAGGGTTGGCACCGCATCCAGGTGATACAGGAGGTTTGAGCCACTGTAATATATTAATTTTCTCTCTAACTATACCCATTCAGTTGTGCTCCCTCCTGTAGTAGCATGGATATCTGGGGCCATATGGATATTAAGGTCAAAAGAATTGACACCTATAGTTTTGACCAAAGTGCCTTCTGTGAGGAATCAGTTAGATCCACGGATGATACTTTAAAGGATTTAGAAAGACTCTTACACAAGCAGTTGAGAAACAAATGGGAAATCAGATCACTCAATCAATTTCTACACAGTGGTCTGATCCCCAAGGGTTTACAGCTAAATAAAGAACCAGCTCAGCATTTACTATGCTATTCTTTCAAATCAGAATGGGAGATATTCCTGAAAGAACAATCTTGCCAACTTATAAGATTGATTATTAAAAGACGGACGGATATCTTGGAAGATATCACAAAACAAATACCGAGTTCAAAAATCAGTATAGATAAGTTACCACAAGATGCTGTATATATAAAATGGCAAGAAAGAATTTGTAAAAGTCTGGATACTTTGGAGAGCGAAATAATGAATAAAAAAACTAAGAAGGTGAGATATTATAATAAAACGAATAATGAGACACAAGATATACCAACATATGAACACACTCAGATACAGGAGACAATGGGAACACAAAGGTATGATAATTACAATCACCATAACATTTCCACCACTAATAGGTTTGAAGCACTGTCATCCCCCCTTTTTTTTAGATCACACTCCCCCACATCACAAGACAAGGAGACCTCAAGCACATTCTCCCACCCCACCTCGGGGTCCGATGAAATCACAGACACAGACCCGGACGCACGATTACAATCTACGTCATCACCATTCAAATCACAGACACGACAGGGAACAGAATTATCCGCAGAGATACCCACAACACAAGGATCATTACGATCCCAGAACACCGATAAGGACACACAATCACAAAAACGGAGACCAACACGTAGAGGGAGACACAAAGGAAATAAACACAAAGCACAATCCACACAGGAGACATCCATAATAGTGAACCTTAGTGACACACAATTGACTCCAACACAAACCTCACTTTTGAACAAGGGATTGAAATTTTCACCAACCACTCCCCTAGACAAGTTTTCTACGTTTATTGGAATAGAAAAATTTGTCAGAAAACTTTGTTTAACCACCTCCGGACCGCCTAACGCAGGATCGCGTTCCGGAGGTGGCAGCCCTGCGCACAGTCACGCATATACGCGTCATCTCGCGAGACGCGAGACTTCCTGTGAACGCGCGCACACAGGCGCGCGCGCTCACAGGAACGGAAGGTAAGAGAGTTGATCTCCAGCCTGCCAGCGGCGATCGTTCGCTGGCAGGCTGGAGATGTGTTTTTTTTAACCCCTAACAGGTATATTAGACGCTGTTTTGATAACAGCGTCTAATATACCTGCTACCTGGTCCTCTGGTGGTCCCCTTTGTTTGGATCGACCACCAGAGGACACAGGTAGCTCAGTAAAGTAGCACCAAGCACCACTACACTACACTACACCCCCCCCCGTCACTTATTAACCCCTTATTAGCCCCTGATCACCCCTAATCACCCCTGATCACCCCATATAGACTCCCTGATCACCCCCCTGTCATTGATTACCCCCCTGTCATTGATCAACCCCCTGTAAAGCTCCATTCAGACGTCCGCATGATTTTTACGGATCCACTGATAGATGGATCGGATCCGCAAAACGCATCCGGACGTCTGAATGAAGCCTTACAGGGGCGTGATCAATGACTGTGGTGATCACCCCATATAGACTCCCTGATCACCCCCCTGTCATTGATTACCCCCCTGTCATTGATTACCCCCCTGTAAAGCTCCATTCAGACGTCCGCATGATTTTTACCGATCCACTGATAGATGGATCGGATCCGCAAAACGCATCCGGACGTCTGAATGAAGCCTTACAGGGGCATGATCAATGACTGTGGTGATCACCCCATATAGACTCCCTGATCACCCCCCTGTAAAGCTCCATTCAGATGTCCGCATGATTTTTACGGATGCACTGATACATGGATCGGATCCGCAAAACGCATCCGGTCGTCTGAATGAAGCCTTACAGGGGCATGATCAATGACTGTGGTGATCACCCCCCTGCCATTGATTACCCCCCTGTAAAGCTCCATTCAGATGTCCGCATGATTTTTACGGATGCACTGATAGATGGATCGGATCCGCAAAACGCATCCGGACGTCTGAATGAAGCCTTACAGGGGCATGATCAATGACTGTGGTGATCACCCCATATAGACTCCCTGATCACCCCCCTGTCATTGATTACCCCCCTGTAAAGCTCCATTCAGACGTCCGCATGATTTTTACGGATGCACTGATAGATGGATCGGATCCGCAAAACGCATCCGGACGTCTGAATGAAGCCTTACAGGGGCGTGATCAATGACTGTGGTGATCACCCCATATAGACTCCCTGATCACCCCCCTGTCATTGATTACCCCCCTGTAAAGCTCCATTCAGACGTCCGCATGATTTTTACGGATGCACTGATAGATGGATCGGATCCGCAAAACGCATCCGGACGTCTGAATAAAGCCTTACAGGGGCGTGATCAATGACTGTGGTGATCACCCCATATAGACTCCCTGATCACCCCCCTGTCATTGATTACACCCCTGTCATTGATTACCCCCCTGTAAAGCTCCATTCAGACGTCCGCATGATTTTTACGGATGCACTGATAGATGGATCGGATCCGCAAAACGCATCCGGACGTCTGAATGAAGCCTTACAGGGGCATGATCAATGACTGTGGTGATCACCCCATATAGACTCCCTGATCACCCCCCTGTCATTGATTACCCCCCTGTCATTGATTACCCCCCTGTAAAGCTCCATTCAGATGTCCGCATGATTTTTACGGATGCACTGATAGATGGATCGGATCCGCAAAACGCATCCGGACGTCTGAATGAAGCCTTACAGGGGCATGATCAATGACTGTGGTTATCACCCCATATAGACTCCCTGATCACCCCCCTGTCATTGATCACCCCCCTGTCGATGATCAACCCCCCTGTCATTGATCAACCCCCCTGTCATTGATCACCCCCCCTGTCATTGATCACCCCTCTGTAAGGCTCCATTCAGATATTTTTTTGGCCCAAGTTAGCGGAATTTTATTTATTTTTTCTTACAAAGTCTCATATTCCACTAACTTGTGTCAAAAAATAAAATCTCACATGAACTCACCATACCCCTCACGGAAACCAAATGCGTAAAATTTTTAGACATTTATATTCCAGACTTCTTCTCACGCTTTAGGGCCCCTAGAATGCCAGGGCAGTATAAATACCCCACATGTGACCCCATTTCGGAAAGAAGACACCCCCAGGTATTCCGTGAGGGGCATATTGAGTCCATGAAAGATTGAAATTTTTGTCCCAAGTTAGCGGAACGGGAGACTTTGTGAGAAAAAAATAAAAAATATCAATTTCCGCTAACTTGTGCCAAAAAAAAAAAATTTCTATGAACTCGCCATGCCCCTCATTGAATACCTTGGGGTGTCTTCTTTCCAAAATGGGGTCACATGTGGGGTATTTATACTGCCCTGGCATTCTAGGGGCCCCAAAGCGTGAGAAGAAGTCTGGTATCCAAATGTCTAAAAATGCCCTCCTAAAAGGACTTTGGGCACCTTTGCGCATCTAGGCTGCAAAAAAGTGTCACACATCTGGTATCGCCGTACTCAGGAGAAGTTGGGGAATGTGTTTTGGGGTGTCATTTTACATATACCCATGCTGGGTGAGAGAAATATCTTGGTCAAATGCCAACTTTGTATAAAAAAATGGGAAAAGTTGTCTTTTGCCAAGATATTTCTCTCACCCAGCATGGGTATATGTAAAATGACACCCCAAAACACATTCCCCAACGTCTCCTGAATACGGCGATACCACATGTGTGACACTTTTTTGCAGCCTAGGTGGGCAAAGGGGCCCATATTCCAAAGAGCACCTTTAGGATTTCACAGGTCATTTACCTACTTACCACACATTAGGGCCCCTGGAAAATGCCAGGGCAGTATAACTACCCCACAAGTGACCCCATTTTGGAAAGAAGACACCCCAAGGAATTCCGTGAGGGGCATGGCGAGTTCCTAGAATTTTTTATTTTTTGTCACAAGTTAGTGGAAAATGATGATTTTTTTTTTGATTTTTTTTTTCATACAAAGTCTCATATTCCACTAACTTGTGACAAAAAATAAAAAGTTCTATGAACTCACTATGCCCATCAGCGAATACCTTGGGGTCTCTTCTTTCCAAAATGGGGTCACTTGTGGGGTAGTTATACTGCCCTGGCATTCTAGGGGCCCAAATGTGTGGTAAGGAGTTTGAAATCAAATTCTGTAAAAAATGACCTGTGAAATCCGAAAGGTGCTCTTTTGTATATGGGCCCCTTTGCCCACCTAGGCTGCAAAAAAGTGTCACACATCTGGTATCTCCGTAATCGGGAGAAGTTGGGGAATGTGTTTTGGGGTGTCATTTTACATATACCCATGCTGGGTGAGAGAAATATCTTGGCAAAAGACAACTTTTCCCATTTTTTTATACAAAGTTGGCATTTGACCAAGATATTTATCTCACCCAGCATGGGTATATGTAAAAAGACACCCCAAAACACATTCCTCAACTTCTCCTGAGTACGGAGATACCAGATGTGTGACACTTTTTTGCAGCCTAGGTGGGCAAAGGGGCCCACATTCCAAAGAGCACCTTTCGGATTTCACAGGTCATTTACCTACTTACCACACATTTGGGCCCCTAGAATGCCAGGGCAGTATAACTACCCCACAAGTGACCCCATTTTGGAAAGAAGAGACCCCAAGGTATTCGCTGATGGGCATAGTGAGTTCATGGAAGTTTTTATTTTTTGTCAGAAGTTTGTGGAATATGAGACTTTGTAAGAAAAAAAAAAAAAAAAAAAAAATCATCATTTTCCACTAACTTGTGACAAAAAAAAAAAAATTCTAGGAACTCGCCATGCCCCTCACGGAATACCTTGGGGTGTCTTCTTTCCAAAATGGGGTCACTTGTGGGGTAGTTATACTGCCCTGGTATTCTAGGGGCCCAAATGTGTGGTAAGGAGTTTGAAATCAAATTCAGGAAAAAATGAGGAGTGAAATCCGAAAGGTGCTCTTTGGAATATGGGCCCCTTTGCCCACCTAGGCTGCAAAAAAGCGTCACACATCTGGTATCCCCGTACTCAGGAGAAGTTGAGGAATGTGTTTTGGGGTGTCTTTTTACATATACCCATGCTGGGTGAGATAAATATCTTGGTCAAATGACAACTTTGTATAAAAAAATGGGAAAAGTTGTCTTTTGCCAAGATATTTCTCTCACCCAGCATGGGTATATATAAAATGACACCCCAAAACACATTCCCCACCTTCTCCTGAGTACGGAGATACCAGATGTGTGACACTTTTTTGCAGCCTAGGTGGGCAAAGGGGCCCATATTCCAAAGAGCACCTTTCGGATTTCACAGGTCATTTTTTACTGAATTTGATTTCAAACTCCTTACCACACATTTGGGCCCCTAGAATGCCAGGGCAGTATAACTACCCCACAAGTGACCCCATTTTGGAAAGAAGAGACCCCAAGGTATTCGCTGATGGGCATAGTGAGTTCATAGAACTTTTTATTTTTTGTCACAAGTTAGTGGAATATGAGACTTTGTAAGAAAAAAAAAAAAAAAAAAAAAATCATCATTTTCCGCTAACTTGTGACAAAAAATAAAAAGTTCTATGAACTCACTATGCCCATCAGTGAATACCTTAGGGTGTGTACTTTCAGAAATGGGGTCATTTGTGGGGTGTTTGTACTGTCTGGGCATTGTAGAACCTCAGGAAACATGACAGGTGCTCAGAAAGTCAGAGCGGCTTCAAAAAGCGGAAATTCACATTTTTGTACCATAGTTTGTAAACGCTATAACTTTTACCCAAACCATTTTTTTTTTACCCAAACATTTTTTTTTTATCAAAGACATGTAGAACTATAAATTTAGAGCAAAATTTCTATATGGATCTCGTTTTTTTTGCAAAATTTTACAACTGAAAGTGAAAAATGTCATTTTTTTGCAAAAAAATCGTTAAATTTCGATTAATAACAAAAAAAGTAAAAATGTCAGCAGCAATGAAATACCACCAAATGAAAGCTCTATTAGTGAGAAGAAAAGGAGGTAAAATTCATTTGGGTGGTAAGTTGCATGACCGAGCAATAAACGGTGAAAGTAGTGTAGGTCAGAAGTGTAAAAAGTGGCCTGGTCTTTCAGGGTGTTTAAGCACTGGGGGCTGAGGTGGTTAAAGAAATATTTAATTAAAAATCCTGTTATCAGGGAGGAGTTGGGACATACCTTATATGCACACACAGATTTAAAAATCTCCTCCAAAAAATATCCCAGACAAGAAGTTAGCTTTGAGATTGCTACGTTCAAGAAGAATGTGGAAGCTGACCTCCGCAAACTAAAAAATCCTAGAACTAAGAAAAACCTCACGAAAAAGGAATTTGAGGCCATTAAACAATTGCAGTCTAGCCAAAATCTGACAATAAGACCCGCAGACAAAGGTGGGGCTTTAGTGATTTTAAATACGACAGACTATGTAAACGAATGTAAACGACAACTGATGGATACGGTGACATATAACAAACTCACATCTGATCCAACTTTAGAATACCATCACCAGTTGACCTGCTTATGCAAGAGTGGTTTAGATAAAGGGATCCTGTCTAAATGAGTATAGATATATCATTGAGACCCAAAAGCGGATACCAGTTTTCTATTGTATCCCTAAGATACATAAAAGTCTCACAAATACACCAGGAAGACCGATAATATTGGGGATAGGTTCTATCTCTCCAAACTTATCACAATATACACTCACCTAAAGAATTATTAGGAACACCTGTTCTATTTCTCATTAATGCAATTATCTAGTCAACCAATCACATGGCAGTTGCTTCAATGCATTTAGGGGGGTGCTCCTGGTCAAGACAATCTCCTGAACTCCAAACTGAATGTCAGAATGGGAAAGAAAGGTGATTTAAGCAATTTTGAGCGTGGCATGGTTGTTGGTGCCAGACGGGCCGGTCTGAGTATTTCACAATCTGCTCAGTTACTGGGATTTTCACGCACAACCATTTCTAGGGTTTACAAAGAATGGTGTGAAAAGGGAAAAATATCCAGTATGCGGCAGTCCTGTGGGCAAAAATGCCTTGTGGATGCTAGAGGTCAGAGGAGAATGGGCCGACTGATTCAAGCTGATAGAAGAGCAACGTTGACTGAAATAACCACTCGTTACAACCGAGGTATGCAGCAAAGCATTTGTGAAGCCACAACACGCACAACCTTGAGGCGGATGGGCTACAACAGCAGAAGACCCCACCGGGTACCACTCATCTCCACTACAAATAGGAAAAAGAGGCTACAATTTGCACGAGCTCACCAAAATTGGACTGTTGAAGACTGGAAAAATGTTGCCTGGTCTGATGAGTCTCGATTTCTGTTGAGACATTCAAATGGTAGAGTCCGAATTTGGCGTAAACAGAATGAGAACATGTATCCATCCTCTGATGGCTACTTCCAGCAGGATAATGCACCATGTCTCAAAGCTCGAATCATTTCAAATTGGTTTCTTGAACATGACAATGAGTTCACTGTACTAAAATTTCTAAAGAATGCTATCAGCACCTTGTTGAATCAATGCCACGTAGAATTAAGGCAGTTCTGAAGGCAAAAGTGGGTACAACACCGTATTAGTATGGTGTTCCTAATAATTCTTTAGGTGAGTGTATAGATAGACTCCTACAGCCCACAGTAAAGAGAATCCCATCTTTTATAAAAGATACGACAGACATTATTACAGCCCTCGAAGATATAAAATTCGAGGAAGAATGGATCTTAGGGACTATTGATGTAGCATCCCTATATACGAGTATAGGGCATACACAAGGCCTATCAGCCTTAGAAAAACAACTAAATAATTATAGTAGCCTTCATAAGGACCAGATCACATTTTTGCTGGAAGGGGTAGATTATATCCTGCAACATAACAATTTCTCTTTTGAGTCTGAGTTTTTTGTGCAGAGACAGGGGACCGCCATGGGCACTAGATTTGCCCCCAGCTATGCCAACCTATTTATGGCCCAATAGGAAGAGGACATCATCCGGTCAGAGCTGGGGGTAAGTCTGGTGCTCTGGCGTCGTTACATCGATGATGTTCTATTTATATGGAAGGATTCTGATGCATCTTTAGAGTCCTTCTTACAGGACATCAATACAAATGATAGAAATCTGCAATTCACTAGCTCTATCAGCAGGTCTAAGATTGAATTCCTGGACCTCCTGATAACCAGAAATGGAGAAAAACTATCGTGTAGCACATACTATAAACCTGTCATGAGGAATAGTTATATTCCATATAGCAGTTGCCACCTTCCAAGGTGGCTCCTGAACATCCCCACCAGCCAGCTCAGGAGGATCAAGAGGAACTGCTCAAATACCTCCCAGTTCGAATTGGAGGCTGAACAATTAAAACAACAGTTTGTGAGCAAACAATATCCTGAGAATGCTCTAGAGAAATCCCTCAGTAAAGTTAGAGCAATGAGTAGAGAAAGTTTCTTCATGAGAAATGAACAAGTAGAGGAAACACAATCTCTAGAGTATAATAGTTGGGTTATTTTGCCTTTTAACGCCCACTATAAAGCTATAGACAAAATCATCAGAGCCCATTGGCACCACCTCCTGGGCGATAAAATTATTGGGAGCACACTCACTGAACCCCAGATAGTATACACTAGAGCACCTAATTTGGGGTTACAAGTGGCACCCACAAGTGGCACCCACAGTCCGCAAATATAGTGCACAATGATTCCAACTGGCTCAGTTTCAAGGGATTCTTTAGATGTGGGAGATGTAGTAATTGCCGTATCACTAAATTCCCCAAGAAAACTATATGTATTCAGTCCACACAAAATTCTTTTACACTTATGATAAAAGATGGTGTGACGTGTGATTCTACGGATGTGATCTACAGTCGTGGCCAAAAGTTTTGAGAATGACACAAATATTAGTTTTCACAAAGTTTGCTGCTAAACTGCTTTTAGATCTTTGTTTCAGTTGTTTCTGTGATGTAGTGAAATATAATTACACGCACTTCATACATTTCAAAGGCTTTTATCGACAATTACATGACATTTATGCAAAGAGTCAGTATTTGCAGTGTTGGCCCTTCTTTTTCAGGACCTCTGCAATTCGACTGGGCATGCTCTCAATCAACTTCTGGGCCAATTCCTGACTGATAGCAACCCATTCTTTCATAATCACTTCTTGGAGTTTGTCAGAATTAGTGGGTTTTTGTTTGTCCACCCGCCTCTTGAGGATTGACCACAAGTTCTCAATGGGATTAAGATCTGGGGAGTTTCCAGGCCATGGACCCAAAATGTCAACATTTTGGTCCCCGAGCCACTCAGTTATCACTTTTGCCTTATGGCACGGTGCTCCATCGTGCTGGAAAATGCATTGTTCTTCACCAAACTGTTGTTGGATTGTTGAAAGAAGTTGCTGTTGGAGGGTGTTTTGGTACCATTCTTTATTCATGGCTGTGTTTTTGGGCAAAATTGTGAGTGAGCCCACTCCCTTGGATGAGAAGAAACCCCACACATGAATGGTCTCAGGATGCTTTACTGTTGGCATGACACAGGACTGATGGTAGCGCTCACCTTTTCTTCTCCGGACAAGCCTTTTTCCAGATGCCCCAAACAATCGGAAAGAGGCTTCATCGGAGAATATGACTTTGCCCCAGTCCTCAGCAGTCCATTCACCATACTTTCTGCAGAAGATCAATCTGTCCCTGATGTTTTTTTTGGAGAGAAGTGGCTTCTTTGCTGCCCTTCTTGACACCAGGCCATCTTCCAAAAGTCTTCGCCTCACTGTGCATGCAGATGCGCTCGCACCTGCCTGCTGCCATTCCTGAGCAAGTTCTGCACTGGTGGCACTCCGATCCCGCAGCTGAATCCTCTTTAGGAGACGATCCTGGCGCTTGCTGGACTTTCTTGGACGCCCTGAAGCCTTCTTAACAAGAATTGAACCTCTTTCCTTGAAGTTCTTGATGATCCTATAAATTGTTGATTGAGGAGCAATCTTAGTAGCCACAATATCCTTGCCTGTGAAGCCATTTTTATGCCACGCGTTTCTTTGCAGGTCACCATGGTTAACAATGGAAGAACAATGATTTCAAGCATCACCCTCCTTTTAACATGTCAAGTCTGCCATTTTAACCCAATCAGCCTGACATAATGATCTCCAGCCTTGTGCTCGTCAACATTCTCACCTGAGTTAACAAGACGATTACTGAAATGATCTCAGCAGGTCCTTTAATGACAGCAATGAAATGCAGGGGAAAGTTTTTTTTGGGATTAAGGTAATTTTCATGGCAAAGAAGGACTATGCAATTCATCTGATCACTCTTCATAACATTCTGTAGTATATGCCAATTGCTATTATAAAAACTTAAGCAGCAACTTTTCCAATTTCCAATATTTATGTAATTCTCAAAACTTTTGGCCACAACTGTACATGCTCGAATGTCCCTGCCGGAGGCAATATATAGGCAGAACCAAGAGATCCCTGAAAACAAGAATATCCGAGCATATGGCGAAAATTAAAAAGGGATTCGATGCTCATACAGTATCATCACACTTCAGAGACTTTCATAACAGTGATCCTTCCTTGTTGAAGTACGTGGCCTTTGAGAAAGTTAAGAAACCATGGAGGGGCGGTCATCATATCGCCAGAATGTCACGTACCGAATCAAGGAGTATTTTCGAATTAAATACGATTATGCCGGCTTTCTATAAGCATCAAGGGGCAATTGTCGAGCGGTAATGAGGCATCGAGTGTCTGGCTGTTTATCAGCACCTCGATCCCCCCTTCCTGCTCGATAGTTGCCCCCCTTACACCATTAGATACCCGTAGCGAAAAGTGATATATATGGACATGTACTTGTACCAAGCAATACCTTTGAGGGGATACTACTTTCGTGTGAGGAGTGAAATCCGAAAGGTGCTCTTTGGAATATGGGCCCCTTTGCCCACCTAGGCTGCAAAAAAGCGTCACACATCTGGTATCCCCGTACTCAGGAGAAGTTGAGGAAAAAAACATTTTTTTTTTATCAAAGACATGTAGAACTATAAATTTAGAGCAAAATTTCTATATGGATCTCGTTTTTTTTGCAAAATTTTACAACTGAAAGTGAAAAATGTCATTTTTTTGCAAAAAAATCGTTAAATTTCGATTAATAACAAAAAAAGTAAAAATGTCAGCAGCAATGAAATACCACCAAATGAAAGCTCTATTAGTGAGAAGAAATGGAGGTAAAATTCATTTGGGTGGTAAGTTGCATGACCGAGCAATAAACGGTGAAAGTAGTGTAGGTCAGAAGTGTAAAAAGTGGCCTGGTCTTTCAGGGTGTTTAAGCACTGGGGGCTGAGGTGGTTAAAGAAATATTTAATTAAAAATCCTGTTATCAGGGAGGAGTTGGGACATACCTTATATGCACACACAGATTTAAAAATCTCCTCCAAAAAATATCCCAGACAAGAAGTTAGCTTTGAGATTGCTACGTTCAAGAAGAATGTGGAAGCTGACCTCCGCAAACTAAAAAATCCTAGAACTAAGAAAAACCTCACGAAAAAGGAATTTGAGGCCATTAAACAATTGCAGTCTAGCCAAAATCTGACAATAAGACCCGCAGACAAAGGTGGGGCTTTAGTGATTTTAAATACGACAGACTATGTAAACGAATGTAAACGACAACTGATGGATACGGTGACATATAACAAACTCACATCTGATCCAACTTTAGAATACCATCACCAGTTGACCTGCTTATGCAAGAGTGGTTTAGATAAAGGGATCCTGTCTAAATGAGTATAGATATATCATTGAGACCCAAAAGCGGATACCAGTTTTCTATTGTATCCCTAAGATACATAAAAGTCTCACAAATACACCAGGAAGACCGATAATATTGGGGATAGGTTCTATCTCTCCAAACTTATCACAATATACACTCACCTAAAGAATTATTAGGAACACCTGTTCTATTTCTCATTAATGCAATTATCTAGTCAACCAATCACATGGCAGTTGCTTCAATGCATTTAGGGGGGTGCTCCTGGTCAAGACAATCTCCTGAACTCCAAACTGAATGTCAGAATGGGAAAGAAAGGTGATTTAAGCAATTTTGAGCGTGGCATGGTTGTTGGTGCCAGACGGGCCGGTCTGAGTATTTCACAATCTGCTCAGTTACTGGGATTTTCACGCACAACCATTTCTAGGGTTTACAAAGAATGGTGTGAAAAGGGAAAAATATCCAGTATGCGGCAGTCCTGTGGGCAAAAATGCCTTGTGGATGCTAGAGGTCAGAGGAGAATGGGCCGACTGATTCAAGCTGATAGAAGAGCAACGTTGACTGAAATAACCACTCGTTACAACCGAGGTATGCAGCAAAGCATTTGTGAAGCCACAACACGCACAACCTTGAGGCGGATGGGCTACAACAGCAGAAGACCCCACCGGGTACCACTCATCTCCACTACAAATAGGAAAAAGAGGCTACAATTTGCACGAGCTCACCAAAATTGGACTGTTGAAGACTGGAAAAATGTTGCCTGGTCTGATGAGTCTCGATTTCTGTTGAGACATTCAAATGGTAGAGTCCGAATTTGGCGTAAACAGAATGAGAACATGTATCCATCCTCTGATGGCTACTTCCAGCAGGATAATGCACCATGTCTCAAAGCTCGAATCATTTCAAATTGGTTTCTTGAACATGACAATGAGTTCACTGTACTAAAATTTCTAAAGAATGCTATCAGCACCTTGTTGAATCAATGCCACGTAGAATTAAGGCAGTTCTGAAGGCAAAAGTGGGTACAACACCGTATTAGTATGGTGTTCCTAATAATTCTTTAGGTGAGTGTATAGATAGACTCCTACAGCCCACAGTAAAGAGAATCCCATCTTTTATAAAAGATACGACAGACATTATTACAGCCCTCGAAGATATAAAATTCGAGGAAGAATGGATCTTAGGGACTATTGATGTAGCATCCCTATATACGAGTATAGGGCATACACAAGGCCTATCAGCCTTAGAAAAACAACTAAATAATTATAGTAGCCTTCATAAGGACCAGATCACATTTTTGCTGGAAGGGGTAGATTATATCCTGCAACATAACAATTTCTCTTTTGAGTCTGAGTTTTTTGTGCAGAGACAGGGGACCGCCATGGGCACTAGATTTGCCCCCAGCTATGCCAACCTATTTATGGCCCAATAGGAAGAGGACATCATCCGGTCAGAGCTGGGGGTAAGTCTGGTGCTCTGGCGTCGTTACATCGATGATGTTCTATTTATATGGAAGGATTCTGATGCATCTTTAGAGTCCTTCTTACAGGACATCAATACAAATGATAGAAATCTGCAATTCACTAGCTCTATCAGCAGGTCTAAGATTGAATTCCTGGACCTCCTGATAACCAGAAATGGAGAAAAACTATCGTGTAGCACATACTATAAACCTGTCATGAGGAATAGTTATATTCCATATAGCAGTTGCCACCTTCCAAGGTGGCTCCTGAACATCCCCACCAGCCAGCTCAGGAGGATCAAGAGGAACTGCTCAAATACCTCCCAGTTCGAATTGGAGGCTGAACAATTAAAACAACAGTTTGTGAGCAAACAATATCCTGAGAATGCTCTAGAGAAATCCCTCAGTAAAGTTAGAGCAATGAGTAGAGAAAGTTTCTTCATGAGAAATGAACAAGTAGAGGAAACACAATCTCTAGAGTATAATAGTTGGGTTATTTTGCCTTTTAACGCCTACTATAAAGCTATAGACAAAATCATCAGAGCCCATTGGCACCACCTCCTGGGCGATAAAATTATTGGGAGCACACTCACTGAACCCCAGATAGTATACACTAGAGCACCTAATTTGGGGTTACAAGTGGCACCCACAAGTGGCACCCACAGTCCGCAAATATAGTGCACAATGATTCCAACTGGCTCAGTTTCAAGGGATTCTTTAGATGTGGGAGATGTAGTAATTGCCGTATCACTAAATTCCCCAAGAAAACTATATGTATTCAGTCCACACAAAATTCTTTTACACTTATGATAAAAGATGGTGTGACGTGTGATTCTACGGATGTGATCTACAGTCGTGGCCAAAAGTTTTGAGAATGACACAAATATTAGTTTTCACAAAGTTTGCTGCTAAACTGCTTTTAGATCTTTGTTTCAGTTGTTTCTGTGATGTAGTGAAATATAATTACACGCACTTCATACATTTCAAAGGCTTTTATCGACAATTACATGACATTTATGCAAAGAGTCAGTATTTGCAGTGTTGGCCCTTCTTTTTCAGGACCTCTGCAATTCGACTGGGCATGCTCTCAATCAACTTCTGGGCCAATTCCTGACTGATAGCAACCCATTCTTTCATAATCACTTCTTGGAGTTTGTCAGAATTAGTGGGTTTTTGTTTGTCCACCCGCCTCTTGAGGATTGACCACAAGTTCTCAATGGGATTAAGATCTGGGGAGTTTCCAGGCCATGGACCCAAAATGTCAACATTTTGGTCCCCGAGCCACTCAGTTATCACTTTTGCCTTATGGCACGGTGCTCCATCGTGCTGGAAAATGCATTGTTCTTCACCAAACTGTTGTTGGATTGTTGAAAGAAGTTGCTGTTGGAGGGTGTTTTGGTACCATTCTTTATTCATGGCTGTGTTTTTGGGCAAAATTGTGAGTGAGCCCACTCCCTTGGATGAGAAGAAACCCCACACATGAATGGTCTCAGGATGCTTTACTGTTGGCATGACACAGGACTGATGGTAGCGCTCACCTTTTCTTCTCCGGACAAGCCTTTTTCCAGATGCCCCAAACAATCGGAAAGAGGCTTCATCGGAGAATATGACTTTGCCCCAGTCCTCAGCAGTCCATTCACCATACTTTCTGCAGAAGATCAATCTGTCCCTGATGTTTTTTTTGGAGAGAAGTGGCTTCTTTGCTGCCCTTCTTGACACCAGGCCATCTTCCAAAAGTCTTCGCCTCACTGTGCATGCAGATGCGCTCGCACCTGCCTGCTGCCATTCCTGAGCAAGTTCTGCACTGGTGGCACTCCGATCCCGCAGCTGAATCCTCTTTAGGAGACGATCCTGGCGCTTGCTGGACTTTCTTGGACGCCCTGAAGCCTTCTTAACAAGAATTGAACCTCTTTCCTTGAAGTTCTTGATGATCCTATAAATTGTTGATTGAGGAGCAATCTTAGTAGCCACAATATCCTTGCCTGTGAAGCCATTTTTATGCCACGCGTTTCTTTGCAGGTCACCATGGTTAACAATGGAAGAACAATGATTTCAAGCATCACCCTCCTTTTAACATGTCAAGTCTGCCATTTTAACCCAATCAGCCTGACATAATGATCTCCAGCCTTGTGCTCGTCAACATTCTCACCTGAGTTAACAAGACGATTACTGAAATGATCTCAGCAGGTCCTTTAATGACAGCAATGAAATGCAGGGGAAAGTTTTTTTTGGGATTAAGGTAATTTTCATGGCAAAGAAGGACTATGCAATTCATCTGATCACTCTTCATAACATTCTGTAGTATATGCCAATTGCTATTATAAAAACTTAAGCAGCAACTTTTCCAATTTCCAATATTTATGTAATTCTCAAAACTTTTGGCCACAACTGTACATGCTCGAATGTCCCTGCCGGAGGCAATATATAGGCAGAACCAAGAGATCCCTGAAAACAAGAATATCCGAGCATATGGCGAAAATTAAAAAGGGATTCGATGCTCATACAGTATCATCACACTTCAGAGACTTTCATAACAGTGATCCTTCCTTGTTGAAGTACGTGGCCTTTGAGAAAGTTAAGAAACCATGGAGGGGCGGTCATCATATCGCCAGAATGTCACGTACCGAATCAAGGAGTATTTTCGAATTAAATACGATTATGCCGGCTTTCTATAAGCATCAAGGGGCAATTGTCGAGCGGTAATGAGGCATCGAGTGTCTGGCTGTTTATCAGCACCTCGATCCCCCCTTCCTGCTCGATAGTTGCCCCCCTTACACCATTAGATACCCGTAGCGAAAAGTGATATATATGGACATGTACTTGTACCAAGCAATACCTTTGAGGGGATACTACTTTCGTGTGAGGAGTGAAATCCGAAAGGTGCTCTTTGGAATATGGGCCCCTTTGCCCACCTAGGCTGCAAAAAAGCGTCACACATCTGGTATCCCCGTACTCAGGAGAAGTTGAGGAAAAAAACATTTTTTTTTTATCAAAGACATGTAGAACTATAAATTTAGAGCAAAATTTCTATATGGATCTCGTTTTTTTTGCAAAATTTTACAACTGAAAGTGAAAAATGTCATTTTTTTGCAAAAAAATCGTTAAATTTCGATTAATAACAAAAAAAGTAAAAATGTCAGCAGCAATGAAATACCACCAAATGAAAGCTCTATTAGTGAGAAGAAAAGGAGGTAAAATTCATTTGGGTGGTAAGTTGCATGACCGAGCAATAAACGGTGAAAGTAGTGTAGGTCAGAAGTGTAAAAAGTGGCCTGGTCTTTCAGGGTGTTTAAGCACTGGGGGCTGAGGTGGTTAAAGAAATATTTAATTAAAAATCCTGTTATCAGGGAGGAGTTGGGACATACCTTATATGCACACACAGATTTAAAAATCTCCTCCAAAAAATATCCCAGACAAGAAGTTAGCTTTGAGATTGCTACGTTCAAGAAGAATGTGGAAGCTGACCTCCGCAAACTAAAAAATCCTAGAACTAAGAAAAACCTCACGAAAAAGGAATTTGAGGCCATTAAACAATTGCAGTCTAGCCAAAATCTGACAATAAGACCCGCAGACAAAGGTGGGGCTTTAGTGATTTTAAATACGACAGACTATGTAAACGAATGTAAACGACAACTGATGGATACGGTGACATATAACAAACTCACATCTGATCCAACTTTAGAATACCATCACCAGTTGACCTGCTTATGCAAGAGTGGTTTAGATAAAGGGATCCTGTCTAAATGAGTATAGATATATCATTGAGACCCAAAAGCGGATACCAGTTTTCTATTGTATCCCTAAGATACATAAAAGTCTCACAAATACACCAGGAAGACCGATAATATTGGGGATAGGTTCTATCTCTCCAAACTTATCACAATATACACTCACCTAAAGAATTATTAGGAACACCTGTTCTATTTCTCATTAATGCAATTATCTAGTCAACCAATCACATGGCAGTTGCTTCAATGCATTTAGGGGGGTGCTCCTGGTCAAGACAATCTCCTGAACTCCAAACTGAATGTCAGAATGGGAAAGAAAGGTGATTTAAGCAATTTTGAGCGTGGCATGGTTGTTGGTGCCAGACGGGCCGGTCTGAGTATTTCACAATCTGCTCAGTTACTGGGATTTTCACGCACAACCATTTCTAGGGTTTACAAAGAATGGTGTGAAAAGGGAAAAATATCCAGTATGCGGCAGTCCTGTGGGCAAAAATGCCTTGTGGATGCTAGAGGTCAGAGGAGAATGGGCCGACTGATTCAAGCTGATAGAAGAGCAACGTTGACTGAAATAACCACTCGTTACAACCGAGGTATGCAGCAAAGCATTTGTGAAGCCACAACACGCACAACCTTGAGGCGGATGGGCTACAACAGCAGAAGACCCCACCGGGTACCACTCATCTCCACTACAAATAGGAAAAAGAGGCTACAATTTGCACGAGCTCACCAAAATTGGACTGTTGAAGACTGGAAAAATGTTGCCTGGTCTGATGAGTCTCGATTTCTGTTGAGACATTCAAATGGTAGAGTCCGAATTTGGCGTAAACAGAATGAGAACATGTATCCATCCTCTGATGGCTACTTCCAGCAGGATAATGCACCATGTCTCAAAGCTCGAATCATTTCAAATTGGTTTCTTGAACATGACAATGAGTTCACTGTACTAAAATTTCTAAAGAATGCTATCAGCACCTTGTTGAATCAATGCCACGTAGAATTAAGGCAGTTCTGAAGGCAAAAGTGGGTACAACACCGTATTAGTATGGTGTTCCTAATAATTCTTTAGGTGAGTGTATAGATAGACTCCTACAGCCCACAGTAAAGAGAATCCCATCTTTTATAAAAGATACGACAGACATTATTACAGCCCTCGAAGATATAAAATTCGAGGAAGAATGGATCTTAGGGACTATTGATGTAGCATCCCTATATACGAGTATAGGGCATACACAAGGCCTATCAGCCTTAGAAAAACAACTAAATAATTATAGTAGCCTTCATAAGGACCAGATCACATTTTTGCTGGAAGGGGTAGATTATATCCTGCAACATAACAATTTCTCTTTTGAGTCTGAGTTTTTTGTGCAGAGACAGGGGACCGCCATGGGCACTAGATTTGCCCCCAGCTATGCCAACCTATTTATGGCCCAATAGGAAGAGGACATCATCCGGTCAGAGCTGGGGGTAAGTCTGGTGCTCTGGCGTCGTTACATCGATGATGTTCTATTTATATGGAAGGATTCTGATGCATCTTTAGAGTCCTTCTTACAGGACATCAATACAAATGATAGAAATCTGCAATTCACTAGCTCTATCAGCAGGTCTAAGATTGAATTCCTGGACCTCCTGATAACCAGAAATGGAGAAAAACTATCGTGTAGCACATACTATAAACCTGTCATGAGGAATAGTTATATTCCATATAGCAGTTGCCACCTTCCAAGGTGGCTCCTGAACATCCCCACCAGCCAGCTCAGGAGGATCAAGAGGAACTGCTCAAATACCTCCCAGTTCGAATTGGAGGCTGAACAATTAAAACAACAGTTTGTGAGCAAACAATATCCTGAGAATGCTCTAGAGAAATCCCTCAGTAAAGTTAGAGCAATGAGTAGAGAAAGTTTCTTCATGAGAAATGAACAAGTAGAGGAAACACAATCTCTAGAGTATAATAGTTGGGTTATTTTGCCTTTTAACGCCCACTATAAAGCTATAGACAAAATCATCAGAGCCCATTGGCACCACCTCCTGGGCGATAAAATTATTGGGAGCACACTCACTGAACCCCAGATAGTATACACTAGAGCACCTAATTTGGGGTTACAAGTGGCACCCACAAGTGGCACCCACAGTCCGCAAATATAGTGCACAATGATTCCAACTGGCTCAGTTTCAAGGGATTCTTTAGATGTGGGAGATGTAGTAATTGCCGTATCACTAAATTCCCCAAGAAAACTATATGTATTCAGTCCACACAAAATTCTTTTACACTTATGATAAAAGATGGTGTGACGTGTGATTCTACGGATGTGATCTACAGTCGTGGCCAAAAGTTTTGAGAATGACACAAATATTAGTTTTCACAAAGTTTGCTGCTAAACTGCTTTTAGATCTTTGTTTCAGTTGTTTCTGTGATGTAGTGAAATATAATTACACGCACTTCATACATTTCAAAGGCTTTTATCGACAATTACATGACATTTATGCAAAGAGTCAGTATTTGCAGTGTTGGCCCTTCTTTTTCAGGACCTCTGCAATTCGACTGGGCATGCTCTCAATCAACTTCTGGGCCAATTCCTGACTGATAGCAACCCATTCTTTCATAATCACTTCTTGGAGTTTGTCAGAATTAGTGGGTTTTTGTTTGTCCACCCGCCTCTTGAGGATTGACCACAAGTTCTCAATGGGATTAA
Source organism: Bufo bufo (assembly GCF_905171765.1). Classification (NCBI taxonomy): domain Eukaryota; kingdom Metazoa; phylum Chordata; class Amphibia; order Anura; family Bufonidae; genus Bufo; species Bufo bufo. Next base: position 450,550,228 of record NC_053393.1, on the reverse strand, counting down.
GATCTGGGGAGTTTCCAGGCCATGGACCCAAAATGTCAACATTTTGGTCCCCGAGCCACTCAGTTATCACTTTTGCCTTATGGCACGGTGCTCCATCGTGCTGGAAAATGCATTGTTCTTCACCAAACTGTTGTTGGATTGTTGAAAGAAGTTGCTGTTGGAGGGTGTTTTGGTACCATTCTTTATTCATGGCTGTGTTTTTGGGCAAAATTGTGAGTGAGCCCACTCCCTTGGATGAGAAGAAACCCCACACATGAATGGTCTCAGGATGCTTTACTGTTGGCATGACACAGGACTGATGGTAGCGCTCACCTTTTCTTCTACGGACAAGCCTTTTTCCAGATGCCCCAAACAATCGGAAAGAGGCTTCATCGGAGAATATGACTTTGCCCCAGTCCTCAGCAGTCCATTCACCATACTTTCTGCAGAAGATCAATCTGTCCCTGATGTTTTTTTTGGAGAGAAGTGGCTTCTTTGCTGCCCTTCTTGACACCAGGCCATCTTCCAAAAGTCTTCGCCTCACTGTGCATGCAGATGCGCTCGCACCTGCCTGCTGCCATTCCTGAGCAAGTTCTGCACTGGTGGCACTCCGATCCCGCAGCTGAATCCTCTTTAGGAGACGATCCTGGCGCTTGCTGGACTTTCTTGGACGCCCTGAAGCCTTCTTAACAAGAATTGAACCTCTTTCCTTGAAGTTCTTGATGATCCTATAAATTGTTGATTGAGGAGCAATCTTAGTAGCCACAATATCCTTGCCTGTGAAGCCATTTTTATGCCACGCGTTTCTTTGCAGGTCACCATGGTTAACAATGGAAGAACAATGATTTCAAGCATCACCCTCCTTTTAACATGTCAAGTCTGCCATTTTAACCCAATCAGCCTGACATAATGATCTCCAGCCTTGTGCTCGTCAACATTCTCACCTGAGTTAACAAGACGATTACTGAAATGATCTCAGCAGGTCCTTTAATGACAGCAATGAAATGCAGGGGAAAGTTTTTTTTGGGATTAAGGTAATTTTCATGGCAAAGAAGGACTATGCAATTCATCTGATCACTCTTCATAACATTCTGTAGTATATGCCAATTGCTATTATAAAAACTTAAGCAGCAACTTTTCCAATTTCCAATATTTATGTAATTCTCAAAACTTTTGGCCACAACTGTACATGCTCGAATGTCCCTGCCGGAGGCAATATATAGGCAGAACCAAGAGATCCCTGAAAACAAGAATATCCGAGCATATGGCGAAAATTAAAAAGGGATTCGATGCTCATACAGTATCATCACACTTCAGAGACTTTCATAACAGTGATCCTTCCTTGTTGAAGTACGTGGCCTTTGAGAAAGTTAAGAAACCATGGAGGGGCGGTCATCATATCGCCAGAATGTCACGTACCGAATCAAGGAGTATTTTCGAATTAAATACGATTATGCCGGCTTTCTATAAGCATCAAGGGGCAATTGTCGAGCGGTAATGAGGCATCGAGTGTCTGGCTGTTTATCAGCACCTCGATCCCCCCTTCCTGCTCGATAGTTGCCCCCCTTACACCATTAGATACCCGTAGCGAAAAGTGATATATATGGACATGTACTTGTACCAAGCAATACCTTTGAGGGGATACTACTTTCGTGTGCATAGTCTTCGCTTTTAATATCTGGAAATTTTTATATTTACACTGGCCCCACCGATTGTGTGCTTCTTTTGATTTTAGGGATCACCATCTTATTCCTTTTAGAATTTAGTGTTTTAGTTCTCTAAATTAAAATTTTATGTGTTTTATCTCAATGTTTAGTTTTATCTATATTTAGAGAGACACAGAAATAACCATACAAAAAATGTGAAAAGGAAAAAATAGATAAAGAAAAAAATCGATAAAGAAAAAAATCGATAGAAAAATCGCTAGAGTGAAAAAAGTGCTAGCTGAAATCGCAAATGAAATTAAATAGAATGTAAAAATTGCGAAAAAATTCGCCAGTAAACCACGAGAAAAAAACGCGAGAAAAATCGGAAGGAATATCATAGTGATAGTTTATATTGATATGTTTGTGATGTTTTTGTACTATTCCATTTAATATCTATCAGCATGTATAAGTATATCTTTAGTGAAGTATACAATATGTTATGGAAGTGTACTGACATAGGAATACAAAATGAATCTGAATGGTCGTAGATCCCGGTTCTTGAATGGACTGATTCCAGTTCGGACTTTTAAGGTTCCTCAAAAAAATGAGATACCTCCCTATCCTAATAAAACCCTCTATATAAAGACAGATCTTTCAGTATGCTGCTGACCACTGAGGAAGGGGCAAGTTTAGACCCCGAAACGCGTCTCATTAAAGCAGCTACAGGACCAAAAAGAGCCCATATACCGCATGACGCTCTGAAGGATCCTAAAGAACTAAGCATTTTCAGCTAAAGAACAACTAAATAGGCGCGCGCCTTATCATCATTCAAGTCATCAGCTGATACAGCCTTCGACACCGCCCTCTACCGGATCACGTGGACAAATCCATATCACGTGACCGGTGACCACGGGAACAAGCAGGAAGGTCCTGCATACCCATCCTGCCGTTTCACCTGCACGTGGACTCGATCGGCCGCAAAGAGACCGAACCATAACTTATGCCGTCTAGACGGGTAATGTACTGATTGTGGATACATATCCAACTGCATATGATTTAACTGGACATTTTACGGTTGATACCAATACGGAGTCTAGGTATAGTGGGCAGTACACTATAGCGGCCTATAGGGCAACAGGCTGCAAAGAACGCACCTGTGGTGTAACAACATTTTCTTATAGCCACATAGCGGTTGTTGGCCTTGTTCTGGACTTTTGTTAACTGGTACAGTGGAGTGGATCATGCATCTCTATATACTGATTCATCCGATTGTAGCATAACGGACCGGAGTTTATTTGTATATCACATCTTATTGCTATGATACAAGGTGATCGGCAGTGAACCCAATTTATTCAATATACTGAGGTGATAGCGCTATCAGTAATCACCCGGAGTCATTGTGATAGCTGAATACGTTGCAAAAATCTGTGATGTGTATGATTATACTTAAATTTTAACATATTGAGTGTCTTATTCATTGTTCACAAATTTTACTTGGCGCCTTTTTATGTGATGTTATATGTTTATAATGTACCTTATGTAGATTGATCAAATATAATGAAATTTTAAAATATTCACATTAGTTCCATACTGCATCTATTATCTATTTGGATCCAGATAATTGAGTGCCCCCTATCTGTATATATTAGTGATATTTGTAGTAGTTCACAGTTTGCAACTGTAGCTTGCAATTTGCAATTTATATTTGTACTTTGCAATTGAACTTGTATTTGCAATAGGTGGAACTGTAAGTAAACACATATATATCTAGTTCAGTATACAGTTCTAAACACAATACTAACAATATGAACATTATATAACTTGTTTTAGATACTGTAGTAGAGCACAAGGGTCCGTCATTGACGGAAGGTATGTGTCACAGAGATTCCTGGTCTCTGTGAGATAAGAACCAGTAATTTAGTGTGTCAGCAGCAGCTAGTGCTGATTGACACTGTTGTTTTACTTAGTATGGCTGTAAAGCCGATCCGGGCCGGTTCTTATTGGGAGCAGCCAAAGAGCAGGGTGGGTGGCTGTTCCCCACGTTTCCAGGCCGGGTTTTGGGCTGGGCTGTAAAAACTCAGCCAACAGTCTCAGCTGTGTGGAATTGATCCTCCATCCTATAGTCTGAATTCCCAAGCCAGACGGGACGTTACGATTTTGTAATGATTTTTGGAAATTTAATGAAATATCTAAATTCGATGCATATCTCATGCCTCGGGTAGATTAACTTTTCGAGAGGTTAGGCCAAGCCAGGTATTTTTCTGTTTTAGACCTCACCAAAGGGTACTGGCAGATACCCTTGACGGAGGCTGCCAAAGAGAAAACTGCCTTCATCACACTAGAGGGGCAGTACCAATATAAGGTATTACCCTTTGGCCTGCATGGCGCCCCCGCCACTTTTCAACGTCTAATGGATATTGTACTTCGTCCACATCGGCGGTACATTGCCTACCTGGACGATATTATCATTCACAGTACGAACTGGGAAAGTCACCTGCCCGAAGTACAGGCCGTAGTGGACTCCCTTCGAAAGGCGGGACTAACGGCTAACCCAAAGAAATGTGCGATAGGGTTAGTGGAGACTAAATACCTTGGGTATGTCATTGGGCGCGGAGTCATCAAACCCCAAGTAAACAAAATAGAGGCGATACGGAATTGGCCCTGACCTGTCACCTCTAGACAAGTAAAGTCGTTCCTGGGAATGGTGGGCTATTATATGAGGTTTGTTCCCCATTTTGCCACTTTAGCGGCTCTGTTGACAGGGCTCTTAAAGGGTCAGAAGTCCGTGATACTCCACTGGAATGACCAGGCGGAAGAGACTTTCTCCGCTTTGAAGTCGGCCCTGTGTGGGTCCCCTGTTTTGGTGATGCCCGACTTCAAGAGGGAGTTTGTGGTACAGACCGATGCCTCTGAAGTAGGCCTTGGAGCTATACTATCTCAGGAAACCAATGGGGAGGAACATCCCATTGTTTTCCTGAGCCACAAACTTACCCCAGCCGAGACCCGGTACAGTATAGTGGAGAGAGAGTGCCTGACCATCAAGTGGGCACTCGAGTCTCTCCGCTATTATCTGTTGAGGAGAAAGTTCCGTCTGGTGACCGACCACTCCCCTCTCAAGTGGATGAGCCAGGCCAAGAAGAGGAATGCTCGGGTCACCAGGTGGTTCTTGTCTCTACAGAACTTTAAATTCTCTGTGGAACATAGGGCAGGTAGGTTACAGTACACTGTTTGGCAAGTGTTCACCCCTCAGGGTTGAACAAGGGGGAGGTATGTAGGAGGGCGCAAGGGTCCGTCATTGACGGAAGGTACGTGTGTCGCAGAGATTCCTGGTCTCTGTGAGATAAGAACCGGTAATTTAGTGTGTCAGCAGCAGCTAGTGCTGGCTGACACTGTTGTTTCACTTAGTATGGCTGTAAAGCCGATCCGGGCCGATTCTTATTGGGAGCAGCCAAAGAGCAGGGTGGGTGGCTGTTCCCCACGTTTCCAGGCCGGGTTTTGGGCTGGGCTATAAAAACCCAGTCAACAGTCTCAGCTGTGTGGAATTGATCCTCCATCTGACAGCGGAGCTCTGTCAGGCTCGGCTTTGGGACCTAAACGTTTGGTACCGTGCTGGAGAGCCACACGCTGGGAATAAGGCACCCTAAAGCCTGCTGGGGACAGCTGTGGACTGCCTTGGATAAGTCAGCCTGCCAGGTGACATCTTTGTTTTGTGGACTTTGTGCAATGTGAATTAACACCAGGACTCTGCAAAGTGTTTGTTTTACTTTATTCCTTTTGTGTGAATAAACACTGAACTTTTGCTTTACTACCGTGTTCTTGCCTCTGTACTGTGACCGCTTACCCTGCCTACCAGAGCAAATCCCTACAATACCTATACTGGCCTCTTGTTCCCATAAAACTCAGCTCTCAGTGGAGTGAATGTCTCTTCAGCTCCCGTCTCTGGTGAATAATGATTCTAGCCGCAGGAGCTGGGGGAATTCCCAGACAGGCTGGCTGTGATTGGTGAAAACTCTTGCTGCATGAGAAGCTGGCTGTGATTGGTCTAGACTTCTGCCCAGTAACAACAGATTAACACTATGCTTTCTGTTGTTTCTGCTGTGTCACTGAGTCTACCTTACATTGCAAAATGAATCTTAAAGGCATATTATCCTTTTCTGCTTCTGTGAACACAAAATATAACAGTAATATGACATCCAAAACATGATGTCACAGAAAATAACTCTGCTTTTGTCTTTAACACATAAACATGGGAACTGTATTAAGGCTATCGGCAGATAGCAGGACCACTGAGAAAGGGGTGTAGACGCCCCGAAACGCGTCTGGTGAAAGAAAGGAAAAAGCGCCCACCTAATCTACTGGACCCTCTTACAGATTGCATGGCCATGCAAGAATAGATTTCCAGTGAACAACTACAGACCCAGTTTGGAGCAGCGGACATTGCCGATCAGGTATTATCCTTGCCTGTTGAATCCCATGATACTGTGACGTCATCGGCCTGAGACGTGCGACGCAAGACGCCTGAATAGCCGGCATCGCTCGTCTCGTGGAAGGACCGTAAGACGCCACACAGCGGGACATACTATCAGGAACCAGGTAGGAACTGCCAAACTGTTGTTCTGGACACGGACCACGCCATTATTCACTTGGTTGAATTAAGTACCCTCGGAGGGACTGTGTATTATGGTGACTGTTTGCACTGGAGACAAGTTATTATAAGTGCTCTATCTGAGGAATCTTCAGGACGTCCGTATTTTGATGTGCGGTGTGTGATATAGGAGACAGTGGTAGTGACCGGACACTGCTACATATAAATTGCCATAGAGAGTTCACTCCATGAATAGAGCTCTCCTTGAACACTAACACCCACACAGACTGTGGCAACAGGATTTTACCCCGACATCAGTTGATAGATATTGGTACCAATTTGCAAACATTTTACTTTATTTTATGTTTAATGTATTTTATATTGCGAATGGTGTGTAATTGTTTTGCCCTTTTGACCGTACAGGTCCTATCCTAAAAGTAAAATATTTTATTACCATATGACCTAGATGTTGTTTCAATTTCTAAATCACCTTGGGTCCGGGCACCCAATTTTGAGTTAGTAGCACCCATCATAGCCACCAGGTGAGAGCCACCCGCCTATATATATATATTTATATCGGCAGATTTAGCTGTATACACAAGCTATAAGCTACACTAGCAACCTAGGACAGGTCTTAGCTGGCCAGCTACAGTAGCAGCCAACAATTGTGCGGGGAGGAGACTCAAGCATCGTGCTCGAGCACACGCGGTATCTGGCCGAACACTGCGATGTGCCGAGCATTGCAATGCTCGAGCCGAACTGGTGTTTGGCCGAGCATGCACGATCAACACTAGTTACCACCCCATCATCCGTATGATTGCCCGGTTAACCTGCTCCCTGCAGCAAAGTTACCTAAGACCAGGTTATATAAACTTTCTGGCCCCAAAAGACAAGCCATGAAGGACATATCAGACCCTCTTCTTCACCCGTGGATGCAGGGTTCTTATTTGTGAAGAAGAAAAATGGGGCCTGCGTCCTTGCCTAGATTTTTGTGAACTAAATCGGATAACTATCCGAGATCCCCATCCTCTTCCTCTCATTCCCGAACTTTTTAATCAGATTGCTGGTGCAAAATGGTTTTCCAAGATGGATTTAAAGGGTTTCTGTCACCCCACTAAAGTGTTTTTTTTTTTTTGGGCTAGTTAAATTAGTTATATAGCGATATATTAAAATATAAAAGTGTTCCTTACTTTGATCCAGCAGTTTAGTCAAAAAACGAAGTTTTATCATATGCAAATTCGGTCTCTACCAGCAAGTAGGGCGTCTACTTGCTGGTAGCTGCTGCAGAAATCCGCCCCCTCCTCTTGTTGATTGACAGGGCCAGCCGGGATCTCCTCCTCCGGCCAGCCCTGTCGGCGTTTCAAAAATCGCGCGCCCGTGTTGAATCTGCGCAGGCGCTCTGAGATGAGGAGGCTCGTCTCCTCAGAACTCCCTCAGTGCGCCTGCGCCGATGACGTCTTCTATTTCGATGATGTCATTGGCGCAGGCGCACTGAGGGAGCTCTGAGGAGACGAGCCGCCTCATCTCAGAGCGCCTGCGCAGATTCAACACGGGCGCGCGATTTTTGAAACGCCGACAGGGCTGGCCGGAGGAGGAGATCCCGGCTGGCCCTGTCAATCTACAAGATGAGGGGGCGGATTTCTGCAGCAGCTCCCAGCAAGTAGACGCCCTACTTGCTAGTAGAGACCGAATTTGCATATGATAAAACTTCATTTTTTGACTAAACTGCTGGATCAAAGTAAGGAACACTATTATATTTTAATATATCGCTATATAACTAATTTAACTAGCCCAAAAAAAAAAAAGCACTTTAGTGGGGTGACAGAAACCCTTTAAGGGGAGCCTACATTAGCATTAAAGAGGGGGATGAGTGGAAGACAGCGTTTAACACTCATGAGGGGTATTATGAAAGCCTGGTCATGCCATTTGGCCTGACTAATGCTCCTGCTGTCTTTCAACACTTTGTCAACGATATCTTTTGTCATATTGTCGGCAGATTTGTGGTGATATATCTTGACAATATTTTGATCTATTCAACTGATCTGGAGACACACAAGGTACATGTCAGGCAGGTGTTGCAGATTTTATGGACTAATAAGTTATATGCTAAATTGGAGAAATGTGTATTCGACATACAGGAGGAACAATTCCTGGGTTATCTGCTATCAACTTCGCGGTTTGGTATGGATCCAGCGAAGGTCCGCGTGATCCTAGAATGGGATCTTCCTGAGAACCTAAAAGCTCTGCAGCGTTTTTGGGGTTTTGCCAATTTCTATAGAAAATGTATTCAGAACTATTTTTCGATTGTCAAACCCCTTACGGACATGACAAAAATGGGGATTGATTTTTCTAAATGGTCTGACGCTGCTAAACTGGCTTTTTCTTCTCTGAAGAAGAGTTTCACCTCGGCACCCATAGTGGTCCAGCCTGATGTTTCTTAACCTTTTATTGTGGAGGTTGATGCATTGTTGGTGGGGGCAGTACTGTCCCAGGGTCCGTCTCCAAGTAAATAGCATCCTTGTGCTTTCCTTTCTAAGAAATTGTCGGCGGCTGAGAAGAATTATGATATAGGCAACAGGGAACTTTTAGCTATTAAATTAGCGTTTGAGGAATGGCATCACATTTTGGAGGGGGCAGCTCATCCCGTCACGGTGATTACGGATCATAAAAACCTGTTATACCTTGAGTCTGCTAAATGATTTACCCATTGACAATCTAGGTGTTCTTTATTTTTTACCAGCTTTAATTTTATTATCACCTATCGTCCGGTGGCAAAAAATGCCAAAGCTGATGCGTTATCCCGAAGTTTTCCTGGAGGGGGTGATGTTGACGATCCGATTTTACAAAAGGGGGTGGTTGTCTCTGCGTTACACTCAGACAAGGAGGGGATGGTGTTGGAGGCTCAGGGGGATGCCCCGGTCTCCTGCCCCCCCAGGAAAGTTGTTTGTGCCTTTGACTTTGCACCTTGAAATATTAAAAGAACACCATAACTCTGCACTTGCTGGGAACCCTGGTAGTAGGGCAACCTCAGAGCTATTGTCTCTGCGTTTTTGGTGGCCTAGGTTGCAGCAGGATGTAATTGATTTTGTGTCTACCTGCACGACCTGTGCACGCGCTAAAGTCACTCATACTCGTCTGGCGGGGTCTCTGTTGCCACTGGTCATTCCCAACAGATCATGGACACATCTTTTGATGGATTTTATTACTGACCTACCTGTATCTGTGGGTAAAACTGTTATCCTGGTAGTAGTAGACAGTTTCAGTAAAATGGTACATTTCATTGCCTTACCCGCTGTCACGAGGGTGTCAAGAGCCACGCCTGACTCCGTTATACCCGGGGTCAGGAAGTCGCAGTGGGTGGCTGCGCGCTCTATGTCTAAAGACAGTGCTGTTTATTAATGGTAGCTTTCTGGGTTTGCCTTGCAATCCTTTTTGGCTCACTCAGGGATCCGTAGCTTCTCCACCTCAGCTGTTTCTTGTCCAGCAATCCCAACCTCCTTATATTCCCATCTCTCACTTCTCTGGTTGCCAGATATAGAGCTTCCTGCCTGGACTTCTATACTGACCCACTGGAGCTGTGTAGCTGTGTTCCCTGGTTGTTGTTCCAGAACGTTACCCTCCGGATCCCTGTTGGGCCTTGGTCGTCTGCTGTTGTTGCCCACCTGGGATTATATGTTTGTCTGTATTGTCTGTCCTCTCCTTGATGTTTTCCTCTTAGTCAGTGGTGCGGACTAATGATCCCACCGCCCCGTTCACTACATAGGGCTCATCTTAGGGAAAGCCAGGGTTTAGGCACGTGATCGGCGTACGGGTGAGGAACCCGTCTAGGGATGTCAGGGCAGTCAGGTGCCAGCCGCAAGGTGAGTCAGGGGTCACCATCTTTCCCTCTCCCTTGGACAGGGCCTTCCCATTTCCCTCCCTTTGCGTGACGCCGGTCATTACACCCGCATTGCCAAATGCTAAAACCCTGGCTCAGGTTTTTATCTGTGAAATTCCCTTCCAATGTTTTTTCGGATCGGGGAACCCAGTTTATTTCAAAATTCTGGAGAGCTTTTTGTTCTCGTCTTGGGGTACATTTGTCCTTTTCCTCAGCCTTCCATCCGCAGTCGAACGGCCAGACCGAACGCACCAACCAAAACCTAGACACTTAACTTAGGTGTTTTGTGTCTGAAAATCAGTAGGAATGGTATTCTTACTTACCTTTAGCAGAGTTTGCAAAAACAATTGCCGTCAAGAATCAACTGGTAAGTCACCATTTTTTGGTGCATATGGTTTTCATCCTCAATTTTGAACTAAGGGGGAGCCTTCTGGGATCCCTGAAGAATAGTTTACATCATCACTCTCTTCTGTATGGTGAAAGGTTCAAAGCAAATTGAAAAATATGGGCGGTAGATATAAACATATAACTGATAAAAAAAACATTTGCCAGGTCCAGACCTAGGGGTGAAACACTGTGTGGTTGTCGACTAGAAATATTAAGTTAAAGGTTCTAGGAAATTGGGGCCTAGGTTTATCGGTCCTTATAAAATAGTCGCCGTCATTAACCCTGTGGCATTTCGCCTGGAGCTGCCTTAAAGTTTGAAAATTCATAATGTATTTCAGAAGTCATTGCTAAACCGTATGTTGCACCTCCGGCACCGTCACCGTTACCGCCCCCTCCAATTATTGTCGATGGCAATTTGGAGTTTCAAGTGGCAAGAATTGTTGATTCTTGTTTTGTCCGTCACTCTCTTCAATATCTGGTGCATTGGAGGGGTTATGGTCCGGAAGAAAGAATACGGGTGCCAGCGTCGGAAGTAAACGCCAGTAAGTTAATTAGTTCTTTCCACATTTCTCATCCGGAGAGACTTGGTCCTGAGTGTCCGGTGGTCCCTCGTAGAAAGGGGGGTACTGTCATGAGGGTGTCACAACCTATCGCTGACCCTGCTGTGCCTGGGGTCAGAAGGTCGCAGTGGGTGGCTACTCGCTTGGTTTCAAGAGATCGCTCCATGACCTAGTGGTGGGAATGGATTCCGGTCCAGGTTTACCTGCTTAGGTTTGTGATCCTTTTTGTCCCATTTAGCAACCTATAGCTTTTCCTTTCAGCTGTTCTCTGTCAGTCACTCCCAGCTACTATATATTCCCCCTTTCTGCTTCCCTTGTTGCCAGATATAGACCTTCTTTCCAGATCTTCTATTCTGACCTCTGGTGGAGTTGGAGTTGCTGTGGAACTGGTGCTGTCGGATCTCCGGTTCTCTCCTGTTTGTCTCCCTTCTGGGATTGTTTGTGGTGTTTGTGTTTGTTTGTCCTTTTCCTGTTGTTACCCTATGTGTCAGTGGTGAGGGCTAGTGCTCTCACCACCCTACTCACTACCTAGGGCTTATTTCAGGGTAAGCCAGGGACAAGGCATGTGATCGGTGTACGGGTTAACAGCCCGTCTAGGGATGTCAGGGCAGCCAGGTGAGTTAGGGGTCACCACTCCTCGCTCTCCCTAGTGAAAGGGTACTCCCCTTCACTCCCCACTGTGCCACACGTCTGTTACCTGCATTATATCAGACGTGATAGGATGTCTGTTTTATATTGTCACATTCTAAGAACCAGAAGTCATTTATGGACTTGTTTTTTGCAGGATGAGAGGTAGTTTTCATTGGACTTTCATGAGACTTTATTTTTTATAAACAGTGATTTAAGAGAAACAATTTTTTTTATTCTTTGCATTTTTATGTTGTTTAGGGGGTTGTTTCAATAACAGGTGAAATATGGGTTGGGGGAAACACACCACAATACCATTAGGCTGGGTTCACACCGGAGCGTTCTGAAAGGAGCGCTCTGTATGCGCGATTGTACGGGCGTTTACAATCGCGCATACAGAGACAAGCAAACACACATTGTCGCGCGTTCCCGAAAGTCTATGTACGGAAACGCGCGAAAAACGCCCGAAAAAATGCTCAGGTACTTGTTTGAGCGTCGGGCGTTTTACAGCGCGATCGTACGCGCTGTAAAACGCCCAGGTGAGAACCATTCCCATAGGGAAGCATTGGTTTCTCCTTGTTGAGCGTTTTACAGCGCGTAGGAGCGCGCTGTAAAACGCTCAGGTGTGAACTGAGCCTTAAGGCTGTAAAACGCCCGACGCTCACACAAGTACAGGAGCGTTTTTTTGGGCGCTTGTCGCGCGTTCCCGTACATAGACTTTCGGGAACGCGCGACACTGTGTGCACACTTGTCTCTGTATGCGCGCTTGTAAACGTCCGTACAATCGCGCATACAGAGCGCTCCTTTCAGAACGCTCAGGTGTGAATTGAGCCTAAGGCTACTTTCACACGAGCGTTCGGGCGTCCGCTCGTGAGCTCCGTTTGAAGGGGCTCACGAGCAGCCCCGAACGCATCCGTCTGGCCCTAATGCATTCTCAGTGGAGGCGGATCCACTGAGAATGCATCCGCCTGCCAGCGCTCAGCCTCCGCTCCGCTCAGTGAGCGGACACCTGAACGCTGCTTGCAGCGTTCGGGTGTCCGCCTGGCCGTGCGGATCCGTCCAGACTTATAATGGAAGTCAATGGGGACGGATCCGCTTGAAGATGACACCATATGGCTCAATCTTCAAGCGGATCCGTTCCCCATTGACTTTCAATGTAAAGTCTAAACGGATCCGCTCAGGCTACTTTCTGACTTAGAAAATTTTCTAAGTAATAATGCAGACGGATCCGTTCTGAACGGATGCAAACGTCTGCATTATCGGAGCGGATCCGTCTGATGAAACATCAGACGGATCCGCTCCGAACGCTAGTGTGAAAGTAGCCTTATGTGTGTGTGTTTTTACCACTTTAATAAAACAACTTTTTAATATTTAAAAATGGTTTTATTTATAATTTTTTTTATTATATAAACAAATTTTATTAACCTTTAACCCCTTCTACCCTGCGCCAGTTTTCACCTTCCTCTGCAGGCCATTTTTTGCAAATCTGACATGTGTCACTTTATGTGGTAATAACTTTGGAACACTTTTTACTTATCCAAGCCATTCTGAGAATGTTTTCTCGTGACACATTGTACTTCATGACAGTGGTAAATTTGAGTCAATATATTTCACCTTTATTTATGAAAAAATCCAGTGATACCTCATAATATATTTATTACTTAACATTCCTCATATGTCTACAATATGTTGGCATCATTTTGAAAATATCATAAAATTTTTTTGGGCGTTAGAAGGCTTCGAATTTTAGAAGCAATTCTTTTTAAGAAAATTTCCGAAACCCAATTTTTAAGGTCTACTTCAGTTATGAAGTCACTTTGTGGGGCTTAAATAGTAGAAACCACTCATAAATGAACCCATTTTAGAAACTACACCCCTCAAGTTATTCAAAACAGATTTTACAAACTTTGTTAAACCTTCAGGTACTCCACCAGAATTAAAGGAAAAGTTTCACTTTTTGGCAGATTTTCCATTTGAATCGATTTTCTTCTGTTACACATCAAGGGTTTACAGCCAAACAAAACTGAATATCCATTACCCCGATTCTGCAGTTTACAGAAACACCCCACATGTGGTGGTAAACTGATGAAAGGGCACACGGCAGGGCGCAGAAGAGAAGGAGCGCCGTATGGTTTTTGGAAGGCCTCATGCACACAGCCGTTGTACGGCCGTTCTGTGCATTGGGGACTGCAATTTGCAGTCCCCAATTCACGGACAGCGTCCGTTTGGCGGCCTGGATGGTTCGAGACCCATTCAACTTGAATGGGTCCGTGATCCGTCCGCACTGCAAAAAAATAGAACATGTTCTTTTTTTTTTGCGGTGCGGAGGCACGGACAGAAATACCACGGAAGCACTCCGTAGCGCTTCCGTGGGGTTCCGTGCCTCCATTCCGCACTGCAGATCCGTATTGCGGACCCATTCAAGTGAATGGGTACGCATCTGTGATGCAGGGAGCACACGGCCGGTGCCTGCATATTGCGGACCCGCTGTTTGCAGGCCGCAATACAGACAACGGGCGTGTGCATGAGGCTGAAGTCAGATTTTGCTGGACTGGTTTTTAGACACCATGTCTAATTTAGAAACCAGTAGAAACTCCAAAAAAGTGACCCCATTTTGGAAACTATGGGATAAGGTGACAGTTTTATTGGTATTATTTTGGGGGTACATATGAATTTTAATCGCTCTATATTACATTTTCTTGGTAAGGTAACCAAAAAATGGCTGTTCTGCCACAGTTTTTATTTTTTGTTTTTTACAGTGTTCATCTGACAGGTTAGATCATGTGCTATTTTGATAGAACAGGTTGTTACGGGCGCGACATTATCAAATATGTCTACTTTTTTGTTTCAGTTTTACATAATTAAGCATTTTTTTTAAACAAATTATGTTTTTGTGTCTCTATTTTCTGAACGTCATATTTTCTTATTTTTCTGCTGATCGTTTTGTGCAGGGGCTTGTTTTTTGCAGAAAGAGTTGATGTTTTTATTGGTAACATTTTTGGGTACATATGATTTTTTGATCATTCAATATTACACTTTATGGGGCAAGGTGACCAAAATAATTAGCTCTTTTGGCAGTTTTTATTTATTTTTTACAGCGTTCACCTGTGGGGGTAGGTAATCTGATATTTTTATAGACCTGGCAATACCTAATATGCTATTTATTTTAGTTTTACACAATAAAAGCATTTTTGAAACAAAAAAAGATGTTTTAGTGTCTCCATATTCTGAGAGTCATATTTTTATTTAATTTTTTTTGCCCAATTGTCTTATGTAGCGGCTCATTTTTTGCGTGATGGTTTGATTGGTACTATTTTGGGGTGCATATAACTTTTTAATCTCTTGGTATTACACTATTTGCGATGTAAGGTGCTAAAAAAAATTGAATTTTTTGACACCTTTTTTTTTTTTTACAGTGTTCACCTGAAAAATTAGATCATGTGATATTTTTATAGAGCTGGTTGTTACGGACGCGGCACAATCTACTTTCTTATTTATTTCACTTCAACACAATAAGAACATTTTTGATCGCTTGGTGTTTCACTTTTTGTGATGTAGGGTCACAAAAAATTGCTTTTTTGTCACAGTTTTCTTTTTTTATGATGTTTATCTGACTGGGTAGATTATGTGATATATTTATAGAGCTGGTTGTTACGGACGCAGCAATACCTAATGTGTTTTTTTTCTTCTTTTTTTTATAAAACCAGGGAAAAGGGTTTTTTTTTGTTTGTTTTTTGTTTTACTTGAAACTTATTTTTTTTATTATTAAAAACCTTTTTTTCTTTTTTAATATATTTTTTTTCTTTACTCTATTTCTGTCTCACTCTGGGACTTCAACCTTTGGGGGTCTGATCCCCTATGCAATGCATTACAATACATCATATGACGTCATTCCGGCCCCGGCATACTAAACGGCGCACTGGAGGACTGAGGAGCTGCACCACACTGGACCCTAGGGAGGTGAGTGTTTAAGTGTTTGACTGAGTGAGTGTCTGCCTGTGTATTTATGTCAGTGAGTGAGTGTATGTATGTCTGTCTTTCTGTCAGTAAATGTATGTGTATCTGTCATTGAGTGTCTGTGTGTGTATGTCAGTGAGTGAGTGTATGTCAGTGAGTGTGGATGTCTGTCGGTCAGTAAGTGTCTGTGTGTTTGTCAGTGAGTATATGTGTGTGTTTGTCTGCCAGTGAGTGAGTGTCTGTCAGTGAGTTTCAGTGTGTGTGTGTGTGTGTGTGTGTGTTTCAGTGGGTAGGTGTATGTCTGTTAGTGAGTGTCTGTCAGTGAGTGAGTGTGTGTCTGTCTATCAGTGAGTGTATGTGTGTCTGTCAGTGAGTATGTCTGTCAGTGAGTTTCTGTGTACGTCATTCAGTGAGTGTATGTGTGTCTGTCAGTGAGTGTATGTGTACGTCATTCAGTGAGTGTCTGAGTGTGTGTCTGTCTGTCAGTGTGTGTGTGTGTCTGTCAGTGAGTGAGTGACATGAGGGGGCGGCAAAATGGATCTTTGCCTAGGGCGGCAAAAATCCTTGCACTGGCCCTGCCTGCACTGATCAGCATGATGTAATAGTACATCAAATGGCGGGAAGTCACCTGCCGCTATGACGTTAGGGTGGCCAGAGGTCCGGTTTTAGGGCAGACAGTCTGGCTTTAAGACTCCCTGTCCTCCGTCAGGGGCCTGGACAGACACAGTGATGTCCTTTTGAACAGCTCAGGTTCAGACAGCAGCACTGTACTGTAAAAAAAGGGGGGTCAGTCAGCACATCCCATAGCACCGCAATATTGCAAATGCTATACCAGCCAGTTAGAGATATTTGGCAAATCATTTTGTACAAAATTATCTGAGCCCGTCTGCCGAACGTCAAGGCAATCTCTAGTTAGACGGGTTCCTAACACTATATACCTGTTATGTGCCATGGCGGCTAACATACAATTCAGAAGGTGTAGGTTCCACTCACATGCTGGGCCCACCTGAATTTCTGTCATTTTCGGTGCCAAAATGGCCTCCATTGAATCCAGGGAAGACATGAACCAGCATGCACGCTGGGCCCACTCCACACCACCCCCGGCGCCACACGGTCACCAAGGACTGCAATGAGAGTCCACACACTATCTCTCTCCTGGTGCCATATGGTTTCAGTGAGTGAGGGGGAGTGGGCCAAGCTATATACTAACACTAATTAAAATCAACCTGTGAGACAAACGAGCTGGTCAGGAGTGCACGACTGGAGAGGCAGCCACGCCTCCAGCAAACTGTGAAGTAAAAAAAGGGGGGTCAGTCAGCACATCCCATAGCACCGCAATATTGCAAATGCTATACCAGCCAGTTAGAGATATTTGGCAAATCATTTTGTACAAAATTATCTGAGCCCGTCTGCCGAACGTCAAGGCAATCTCTAGTTAGACGGGTTCCTAACACTATATACCTGTTATGTGCCATGGCGGCTAACATACAATTCAGAAGGTGTAGGTTCCACTCACATGCTGGGCCCACCTGAATTTCTGTCATTTTCGGTGCCAAAATGGCCTCCATTGAATCCAGGGAAGACATGAACCAGCATGCACGCTGGGCCCACTCCACACCACCCCCGGCGCCACACGGTCACCAAGGACTGCAATGAGAGTCCACACACTATCTCTCTCCTGGTGCCATATGGTTTCAGTGAGTGAGGGGAGTGGGCCAAGCTATATACTAACACTAATTAAAATCAACCTGTGAGACAAACGAGCTGGTCAGGAGTGCATGACTGGAGAGGCAGCCACGCCTCCAGCAAACTGTGAAGTAAAAAAAGGGGGGTCAGTCAGCACATCCCATAGCACCGCAATATTGCAAATGCTATACCAGCCAGTTAGAGATATTTGGCAAATCATTTTGTACAAAATTATCTGAGCCCGTCTGCCGAACGTCAAGGCAATCTCTAGTTAGACGGGTTCCTAACACTATATACCTGTTATGTGCCATGGCGGCTAACATACAATTCAGAAGGTGTAGGTTCCACTCACATGCTGGGCCCACCTGAATTTCTGTCATTTTCGGTGCCAAAATGGCCTCCATTGAATCCAGGGAAGACATGAACCAGCATGCACGCTGGGCCCACTCCACACCACCCCCGGCGCCACACGGTCACCAAGGACTGCAATGAGAGTCCACACACTATCTCTCTCCTGGTGCCATATGGTTTCAGTGAGTGAGGGGGAGTGGGCCAAGCTATATACTAACACTAATTCCGCCTTGGCACATAACAGGTATATAGTGTTAGGAACCCGTCTAACTAGAGATTGCCTTGACGTTCGGCAGACGGGCTCAGATAATTTTGTACAAAATGATTTGCCAAATATCTCTAACTGGCTGGTATAGCATTTGCAATACTGCGGTGCTATGGGATGTGCTGACTGACCCCCTTTTTTTCACTTCACAGTAAGCTGGAGGCGTGGCTGCCTCTTTAGTCGTGCACTCCTGACCAGCTCGTTTGTCTCACAGGTTGATTTTAATCAATGTTAGTATATAGCTTGGCCCACTCCCCCTCACTCACTGAAACCATATGGCACCAGGAGAGAGATAGTGTGTGGACTCTCATTGCAGTCCTTGGTGACCGTGTGGCGCCGGGGGTGGTGTGGAGTGGGCCCAGCGTGCATGCTGGTTCATGTCTTCCCTGGATTCAATGGAGGCCATTGTGGCACCGATAATGACAGAAATCCAGGTGGGCCCAGCATGTAAGTGGAACCTATACCTTCTGAATGTATGTTAGCCGCCTTGGCACATAACAGGTATATAGTGTTAGGAACCCGTCTAACTAGAGATTGCCTTGACGTTCGGCAGACGGGCTCAGATAATTTTGTACAAAATGATTTGCCAAATATCTCTAACTGGCTGGTATAGCATTTGCAATACTGCGGTGCTATGGGATGTGCTGACTGACCCCCTTTTTTTCACTTCACAGTAAGCTGGAGGCGTGGCTGCCTCTTTAGTCGTGCACTCCTGACCAGCTCGTTTGTCTCACAGGTTGATTTTAATCAATGTTAGTATATAGCTTGGCCCACTCCCCCTCACTCACTGAAACCATATGGCACCAGGAGAGAGATAGTGTGTGGACTCTCATTGCAGTCCTTGGTGACCGTGTGGCGCCGGGGGTGGTGTGGAGTGGGCCCAGCGTGCATGCTGGTTCATGTCTTCCCTGGATTCAATGGAGGCCATTGTGGCACCGATAATGACAGAAATCCAGGTGGGCCCAGCATGTAAGTGGAACCTATACCTTCTGAATGTATGTTAGCCGCCTTGGCACATAACAGGTATATAGTGTTAGGAACCCGTCTAACTAGAGATTGCCTTGACGTTCGGCAGACGGGCTCAGATAATTTTGTACAAAATGATTTGCCAAATATCTCTAACTGGCTGGTATAGCATTTGCAATACTGCGGTGCTATGGGATGTGCTGACTGACCCCCTTTTTTTCACTTCACAGTAAGCTGGAGGCGTGGCTGCCTCTTTAGTCGTGCACTCCTGACCAGCTCGTTTGTCTCACAGGTTGATTTTAATCAATCTTAGTATATAGCTTGGCCCACTCCCCCTCACTCACTGAAACCATATGGCACCAGGAGAGAGATAGTGTGTGGACTCTCATTGCAGTCCTTGGTGACCGTGTGGCGCCGGGGGTGGTGTGGAGTGGGCCCAGCGTGCATGCTGGTTCATGTCTTCCCTGGATTCAATGGAGGCCATTGTGGCACCGATAATGACAGAAATCCAGGTGGGCCCAGCATGTAAGTGGAACCTATACCTTCTGAATGTATGTTAGCCGCCTTGGCACATAACAGGTATATAGTGTTAGGAACCCGTCTAACTAGAGATTGCCTTGACGTTCGGCAGACGGGCTCAGATAATTTTGTACAAAATGATTTGCCAAATATCTCTAACTGGCTGGTATAGCATTTGCAATACTGCGGTGCTATGGGATGTGCTGACTGACCCCCTTTTTTTCACTTAGCAGCACTGTACTGTCTGAATGTAAGCTGCAGGGAGAAAGTCACCTTCCCTCCCACCCCTGCAGCTGACACCAAGTTGATTTTACCTTCATTTTTTAAATCCCGGTCGGCTGCGGAGTGGGAGGGGTGTGGGCTAACAAGATAGGGGCGTGGCTTAGTGGGAACGGGGTGGGGTTTTTAAGTCTGTCTTTTGAGGGTGGCCTGGATGGCCACCTTATATGACATACTATTATGCCATTCATCAGGAAGGGGTTAAATGACTGGTACAGAGCATAATAGTGTACCAGTCAACTTTTCCCGAGTCTTCACTTCAATCTTCAAGCTCTCACTGTGCTCTATTGTTTAGAACCCACACTTTCTGGTTGTGGGTGTAGATGACCTGCAGCCAGGCTCGGACTGGCCCACACGGGTACAGGGGAATCCCCCGGTGGGCCCCTGAGCAAGGTGGGCCCCTAGTTTCCCACCCCCTGAAAAAGTGGCACATAACACATTAGATTTAGTAAACTACATACATATATTCAATGTACAGCACATCAACCAGCTTATGTTCATATAAAAAACTTGTTAGATTATTTATTATATTTGAATGTATCCGTACGGTGGGCCCCCAAAATAAATTTACTGGTGGTCCCTATGTACCCCAGTCCAACACTGCCTGCAGCTACAACACTTCCCATGGTGGTGTGTGCTGCAAGATCAGCCAGAAATGTAAACGCCTACTACAACCTTCCCTGGGACAATAACTCTGCCCACTACAACCATCATCATTCCCTTGCTGCTTCTTCCTAATGTTTCCTCCCACACATCTTTAATATGACAATCAGTGGACTCTGCCTACCCTGCATGTGGATCAAGACCATCGACCATCCCATTCCAAGATCACATGGGTCTGACAACACAACCTTTCGGTCACAGATTCTGACAGTGGGCATCATAGGAGGCCTAATCATGACAGTCATGACATTAAGGAAATCCAGTCTTTGGTTCATGAGTTAGTTAGGGCTGCTGGGATAAGGGGTGGTGCGAGTGGATTTGTGGGCTGTATATAATCTGGGGGATGGGAGGGACATCCCACCAGTGTCCAGTGGCAGCTAGCCAAGTTTGAGAGCGGTCAGGTTAGTAGGATTATGGCCTCCTTAGATGAGTTGTAAGCGGCTGTTAGGGAGTTTGCAGGCGGCTTTGGAGGGTCCGGCCGGGTCGCCAGCTGGGCCTCCAGTGAGATCCAGGGCGGGAGGAATCCTGCACAGCGCCGGGCACCGACGAGAGAGGGACGTGTTATCTCCCGTCCTTCGTCTTCTGTGCAGCAAAGGGGGATTCGGTCTGGAGCGGCGTTCCCCCCCTGCCGGATGTACGGGGAGAGCCGGAGGTCGGGCCTTACCTGGTCGGGCAGCGGACAGAGGCCGATCCGGTACAGCGGTGGAGCGGACGGCTCCATCGGCGGGGGCCTTTAATCATGCGCAGCCGCAGCGGTGGAGCGGGTTGCGCCGCGGCCCGGATCTTCGGGCCTGTGGCAGTCTTCTTCTGAGTAGGCCTCCCGGGACAGCAGGCCAGAGATCCTCGGATGGTGCGCTGGCTGTGGGAGCAGGATTGACTCTGCCCACAGTGCAGCAGGGGGAGTAGTCTACAGTGGCAGGGATGGAGGCGGCTGTCGGGCCGGGGAGCCAGAGGTGGCACATATGATTGAAGAGGGCAGGGGCGAACGGTGTCAGTGGCCATCTTGAGGTGGGCCCAGCTTCCGTGATGCGTCCGAGTTGCAACCCGGCCAGTTGGACGGTGGCCGGGGTTTTCTGTACGACCAGGCCTTGGAAGAGTGCGAAGTTAGCCAAGAAGAAGGGGAGGCAGACGTCGGGCTTGAGGACATGGCTGGAGCCGGTCCGTCCACATCTTCAGTGCCGAGCAGATCGATGCCGGGAGGAGCTACAGGGTGGTCGGCGGCTGCTGGGAGGATGTCCCAGGGACAGCCAGGTGAGCGAACTTCGAGTCAGCGTCAGATGTGTGTTGGGACGGGGGTGGGGTGTGACTTGGTGGGTCGCTTGGGGTCTGAAGGGTTAGCACAGGAGTTGTCAGGTATGTTGTCACTTTTGTCAAGCTTAGGTTCAGGTACGGAGGCGTCGCCAGCAGTGGTGTGGGCTCCTGCGTCGGCGATGGGCGCAGGGGAACAGGCTAGTTTAGAGCACGCCGGCTGCCACGGCGGTGCTTCGGCCGGAGAGATGGCGGTGTGTGGGGGTACTAAAGGCAAGGTTGGGGAGGAAGTCAGGCTGGCGGACGCTGCAAAAGGGGAGGTTTATGTCTGTATTGAAGGGCCACTGGGGGCGCATTTGAAGCCTGGGGTCAGGGAAACAATTTAGAAGGATGAGTATGTTGAGTTCCATCTAGATAGGGGAAAGCCAGACGAGAGCAAAAAAGAGGAAGAGGAGAAGCAGCGGTATCCGCTGATTCCGCTGACATTTTTGAGCTAGCTTCATGCATTCGCTATTTTAGCGAGTGCGGTGGGCGAAAAGGCGCCCTGTTTTGCTATATGGATGCAATTGGGGAGGCGTATCGGACATACGGGGGTTGCATGGCTCAGGTATGATGAGCAGTTTCGACAGAGGAAAGAGGTGCGGTTGAGTATTCGGTGGGATCACAAGGACATCAGCCTCTGGATGCGGCTGATGGCAGCTCCAAAGGGGGGTAACCAGCCCTTTCGGGGGTTCCTCGGCGTCAGAGTACAATAGCAGGAATAAAAAGGGGTGCTGTTGGCAGTATAACGAGGGTTACTGCAAATACCTCGCCGATTGCCGGTTCAAGCATGAATGCTCAGGTTGTGACTGGGCTCAGTTTGTCGTGGTGTTTTAAGCGGGGGAAAGGCAGGGGATATGAGGCTGCGCAAAAAGGGGGTAACTCCCGTGAGGGTGGAAGAGATGGGGCCGTGGCTAAAGACCTGCCTAAATAGGGAGGCTGCGACGTTGTTGTTGACGGGCTTTAGGGACAGTTTTAAGATTCAGTGCGTGTCGGTTCATGTTGAGGTCGCTGCTCACAATCTGGCTTCCGCGTTGCAACGGTCGGATGTGGTTGCGGAAAGACTGGAAAAGAGGTAGCAGCGGGGAGAACAGCTGTCTCGTTTGCTGAATGTCCTTTGCAGGGTTTGTGGGTTTCGCCGCTGGGGTTGGTCCCAAAGAAAGAGCCGGGCAAGTTTCGGCTTATCCATCACCTGTCTTTTCCTGCGGGTGTTCGGTTAACGATGGCATCAGCGACGAGTTATGTTCAGTGTCGTACACGTCTTTTGATGAGGCGGTACATTGGGTTTGTAGTTTTGGGCAAGGGGCTTTGTTGGCGAAGACGGATATTGAGGCGGCGTTCTGTTTACTGCCCATTCATCAGGATAGCTTTCATTTACTTGGTTTTAAGTGGGATGGTCAATATTACGTTGATTGTTGTTTACCGATGGGTTGTGCTATTTTGTGTTCATTGTTTGAAACATTTAGTTCATTTTTGGAATGGGTGGAGAAGCAAGAGGTGGGCTAGAATTCAGTTCTGCATTAGGCCTCATGCACACGACCGTTTTTTTTTTGCAGTCCGCAAAAACGGGTTCCGTAGTTCCGTGATCTGTGTCCGTTTTTTCTTGCGCGGGTCTTCCTTGATTTTTGGAGGATCCACGGACATGAAGGAAAAAGTCGTTTTGGTGTCCGCCTGGCCGTGCGGACCCAAACTGATCCGTCCTGACTTACAATGCAAGTCAATGGGGACGGATCCGTTTGACGTTGACACAATATGGTGCAATTGCAAACTGATCCGTCCCCCATTGACTTTCAATGTAAAGTCAAGAGTCCCTATTACAGTTGCAAGAAAAAGTATGTGAACCCTTTGGAATGATATGGATTTCTGCACAAATTGGTCATAAAATGTGATCTGATCTTTATCTAAGTCACAACAATAGACAATCACAGTCTGCTTAAACTAATAACACACAAAGAATTAAATGTTACCATGTTTTTATTGAACACACCATGTAAACATTCACAGTGGAGGTGGAAAAAGTATGTGAACCCCTAGACTAATGACAATTCCAAAGGGTTCACATACTTTTTATTGCAACTGTATACCATCGGATCGGAGTTTTCTCCAATCCGATGGTATATTTTACCTTGAAGCGTCCCCATCACCATGGGAACGCCTCTATGTTAGAATATACCATCGGATTTGAGTTAGATCGTGAAACTCAGATCCGACAGTATATTCTAACACAGAGGTGTTCCCATAGTGATGAGGACGCTTCAAGTTAGAATATACTGAGAACTGTGTAATAACTGCCCCCTGCTGCCTGGCAGCACCCGATCTCTTACAGGGGGCTGTGATCCACACAATTAACCCCTCAGGTGCCACACCTGAGGGGTTAATTGTGCGTATCATAGCCCCCTGTAAGAGATCAGGTGCTTCCAGGCAGGAGGGGGCAGACCCCCCTCCCTCCCTCCCCTGTATTTAACTCATTGGAGGCCAGTGTGGCCCCCCTCCCTCCCTCCCCAGTATTATATTCATTGGTGGCCAGTGCGGCCTACCCTCTCCCCCCCCCCTAATTAAAATCACCTTCCCCCATCATTGGTGGCCAGTGTGGCCTCCCCTCTCCCCCCCCCCAAATTAAAATCACCTTCCCCCATCATTGGTGGCCAGGGCGGCCTCCCCTCTTCCCCCCCTAATTAAAATCACCTTCCCCCATCATTGGTGGCAGCGGAGAGTTCCGATCGGAGTCCCAGTTTAATCGCTGGGGCTCCGATCGGTTACCATGGCAGCCAAGACGCTACTGCAGTCCTGGCTGCCATGGTTACTTAGCAATAGAAGCATTATACTTACCTGCGATGTCTGTGACTGGCCAGGCGCTCCTCCTACTGGTAAGTGACAGGTCTGTGCGGCGCATTGCTTATAGCACAGACCTGTCACTTACCAGTAGGAGGAGCGCCCGGCCGGTCACAGACATCGCAGGTAAGTATAATGCTTCTAAAATTACTAAGTAACCATGGCAGCCAGGACTGCTCTGGAGGTGGACACCAAAGCACTGCCTACAGCATTTTGCTGTCCGCTTGACGAAACTGAGCCAAACGGATCCGTCCTGGCACACAATGTAAGTCAATGGGGGTGGATCCTTTTTCTCTGACACAATCTTGCACAATAGAAAACGGATCCATCTCCCATTGACTTTCAATGGAGTTCATGACGGATCCGTCTTGGCTATTTTACAGATAATAAAAACGGATCCGCTCATGACGGATGCGTGCGGTTGTATTATTGTAACGGATCCATTTTTGCAGATCCATGACGGATCTGCCCAAAATGCGAGTGTGAAAGTAGCCTTAACAACTAAGTCAGAGCATCTGAAAAACAGCTGGTTTTGAGTCATGATCCCCAAGAGAAGCATGAGAGTGGCGAAACCCACGGTCTAGTTGAACACCTGGTGTGCCTGCATTGAATTTTAATTTATGGGGTGATGTTATCTTTAGGATGTAAGAAGGAGAAGTTGAGAGCTTGATTTGAAGTACACTATATTCTGTGAAACCACAAGGCTGAATGCAATATTTGGATGCTATGAACACAGCAGTCTCTACTTACTTCAAGTGTTGGAAAGAATTTCTTTCTCCAGTCTTGAAATGGAACTCGTGATATTGTTGATCAGTAAAACATTTTAGTTTATGTAAAATTAACATGTGGACTGTGCCCTATTTTACCTGTTCCAGCAGAGCTACCTGTCACGGTCCCTCAGGTGACTGATGTCAGGAAATCAAGGAGATTGGCTGAGCGTGGAGGAATCTAACAGCCTCCTTGATTTCTCTTGATTCAGTGTTGATAGGGTTAATGACCACTTCCCTTTTCTCAGCTGTTGCTCAGTGGTCATCACTTCTACCCTTTATAGTCTGACCCCACCCTTCTGACTATGCATTAGATAGCTTCATTTGGGTTTGGTTGAGCTGGTGTGAGTTTGTCTCTGGTGTTCCTGCTCGTCCGTCTCTACAGAAGTTAAGTGTCGCGTTTGTTTGTTTTTGTTATATTCCCTGTTGTTTGTATCTAGGCCTGAGACAGAGACTTCCATTCGTCCATCTGGGGAGGAATGGGTTGTCTCTGGTCCTAACCTTTTCCAGGGCCTTATAGGGATATAAAGGCCTAGGTATACTGCATATGAATATTCCTACCTTCAAAGTCTATTCATATTAATAGATAGTTAGGACCTGGATTAGGGTTGTCTAGGAGGTGATCTGTTTCTTCCCTAGTTTCCAGGCCCAGTTACTGTTCCCCTTCCCTCCTAAGTTCAGTGTGGAGTTTCCCCCTACACTGATCGTGACATTATCTACCGTCCCATATAAACCACCATTTCGTTCAGGTCAGTGCAGCTATGGATCCTATGTCTGTACTGGTTGAACAGCTGCAGGGACTGTCTTTGGAGGTAGCTGACCTCCGTGCGACAGTCTTACGGATTCAGAGACCACAGGCGTCTGGTTCCGATGGTGGGTACCTGGCCTGCCCTAAACCTAAGGTTGCCCTCCCGGACAGATTTTCTGGGGGTGGCGACAATTTCATTCAGGGAATCGTGTAATATGTACTTTAAGCTGCGTCCATACTCTTCTGGGGATGAGTGTCAACGTGTGGGTATGATCATTTCTTTGCTTAAGGATGATGCACAGTCTTGGGCTTTTTCTCTGCCGACCGGATCACCGTCCCTCCAGCAGTCGGGAGATTAATGTTTTAGAGCCTTGGGTTTTATTTATGATGACCCGGATCAGATCTCTCAGGCTGAGACCAAGTTACGTGGTTTATGGCAGGGAGAACGCTCCGCGGAAATCTATTGCTCCTAATTTAGGAAATGGGCTACGGATACGGAGTGAAATGATCCTGCTCTCCGTAGCCAGTTCTGTCAGGGTCTATCTGAGAGGCTGCAGGACGCATTGGCCTTTCATGAAAAACCTGAGTCATTGGAAGCAGCTATGTCCCTTGCTGTACGTCTAGATTGACGCTTGAGGGGGAGATCTAAGGGTCCTCACCCTCAGGACGTACTGTCAAATAAGGTGTCGGCTTCCTTTGACACTTATGGTAAAGAGACACCTGTGGTTACGCTTTGTGAGGAGCCTATGCAGTTGGGGGAAGCTACTCCTGGGACTGCTAGTAAGAGCTCTGGTCATATGAAGGGAGTCTGTTTTTGTTTTGTATGACATTTCGTGAATATTTGTCTGTACATTCAGCGTCAAGGTGTAAACAAAAACAAAAAAGTTTAATCCCCAAATTATCATTGGTGGTGTGCGTGGGGAGCAAGAAAACTTACTTTTGTGATTTACTGGTAGTATCCGATTTCTCCTGTCTGCCGAGGTGGAGCTAGAGTCCAACACTGTGGAAATCGAGGTACAGTATTTATCGACAGTGGGTCTGGGGTTAACCTGATTGATGGACAGTTTGTTCGTATTCATGGGTTGACTACTAGTGCACTAGAGAAAAGCATTTCTGTCTTTGCAATTGATTCTGCACCTCTTACCCAAAAATGCCTGTCGCAGGTGGTAACTGACATCCATTAAATCGTGTTATGTGTTGGAGGGTCTGCCTTCTCCGATGGTTTTGGGCTTACCATGGTTAAGAAAACATAACCCTACCATCGACTGGCAAGCGAGACAGATTCTCGATTGGAGTGATTTTTTTCATGGACAACTTAATGCGTCTTTCTCTGTGGTCACCACTAAAACTGTACTCTCGTTCGTTTCCGAATTTTCTGAAGTGTTTTCTGAGAGTGGTAACCAGGAGTTAACCCCGCATCGGGAGTATGATTGTCCTGTCAATCTTATTCCTGGAGCTAAACTGCCCAAATCTTGGTTGTATAATCTTTCGGAGCCCGAAAGAAAAACTATGCGAGGGTATATCACCGAGAGCTTGGGGAAGGGTCATATCAGACCATCCAAATCCTTAGTGGCTGCTGGGTTGTTCTTTGTAAAAATAAAATAAAAAAAAGATGGTACCCTTAGACCATGTCTGGACTTCCGTGAGCTCAACCGTATTTATGCCCATGATCCTTACCCCCTTCCTTTGATTCCGGATTTCTTTAGTCCGATTGTCTGTGCCAAGGTGTTCTCTGAATTGGATCTGAGGGGGGCATATAATCTGGTAAGGATCAGGGAGGGGGATGAGTGGAAGACTGCATTTAATACCCATGAGGGTCATTTTGAAAACCTGGTCATGCCCTTTGGGTTAAACAACGCTCCAGCGGTTTTTCAACACTTTATCAATGACATCTTTCATCATCTGGTGGGGAGATTTTTAGTTTGTATATCTGGATGACATACTATTTTATTCTCCAGACATGGAGACTCATAAGGATCATGTGAGACAGGTGTTACAGATCCTAAGAGAAAATAAATTGTATATGAAGATGGAAAAATTTGTTTTTGCTGTTCAGGAAGTGCAATTCCTGGGTTACCTGCTCTCACCCTTAGGTTTTCGTATGGATCCTGAGAAAGTCCGTGTGGTGTTAGACTGGGATTGGCCCGAAAATCTGAAAGCGCTTATGCGGTTTTTGGGATTCACCATCTACTACCGTAAATTCATCTTGAACTATTCAACTGTGGTTAAACCTTTAACAGACATGACTAGGAAGGGGGTCGATTTCTCTGTTTGGTCGGAGGCGACATTACAAGCCTTTTCTGCTGAGAAGGAATGTTTTGCTTCAGCCCCTATTCTGGTGCAACCGGACGTGTCTCAGCCATTCATTGTAGAGGTTGATGCATCTAAGGTAGGGGTGGAAGCAGTTTTGTCGCAAGGTCCTTCACCTAGTAAATGGCGCCTATGTGCTTTTTTCTCTAAAAAACTCTCGACTGCTGAAAGAAATTATGACGTGGGTGTGGCGAAAACAACCTCGCCACTGGGTTTTGGAGGGGCCTGGCTACCAGCCTCTTGCCCCAGGATTATGGCCCATACTAACTTTGAAGGAGAAGACAGACTGGCCGCACAGCTTTAATCTGTGAAACTGTTTGGGGCAGGAAAGCCATGCTTGCGGTCGGCCAAATGAGACTTCCATGGAATTTGGGAACCCCTGCTCGGATCTGGGTGATTTTTGGATATGTTGTTCACCCAGATCAGAGCTATCCATGGATGTATACATTATGGGGATATGTGGGGTTTTGAGGTGTGGGACAGAATCATCTGTCTTTGGAATTGTAGTGAATGTTATGTGAGGGTACCCAGATAGCTAATTTTATTGTATTCGTGTAGTCTGAGTGCCATTCACCTAATAATATGCACTCAGACTTGAGCTATCTGAGGATATGTCAAATGTCTGTGATTACTGTAAGGGTTGTGACCTTGTATGTTTAAATGGTGATTTCTGTCCTGTTGTCCCCACATGTGTATTGGCGATTTCCCTTTGTCCTGAAAGATAATTTAATTTCTCCTCGGGTGTCTCCAGGGCAGAGAGGAGGAAACCATGATGCATTGTGGGGATGTATTGTGTCTGTGTATCCTGAATTGCTGCATATCTGTCCTGTGTCACAGTCTTCCATCTGGTCCCCTAGGGGAGTGTCCACCAGATGGGGACCTGCATAAATACGGGCGGGTAGCCCTCAATAAAGAGTTCCTGTTTTATCCTTCATCATGTTGAGGCTGGTGTTTTGGTAACTGATCGACACTGGGGGATTGCTATACGCTGGGAGATTTGCTATACTCCCCTGGCTATAACTACTAGCTCTTGTAAGAGTTGTTCCTGCTCTCTGGATTTAGGAGAGGTTCACCCACTGGAGCCTGGAGCCTTGTCATAGGTCCAGGGTGGGTAGGAGACGGTGAGACCTCAACCAAGCTTCGGCGGTTTGTGGGGTCTGCAGTGCTTACGGTGTCAAGTGGAGTGCTTGGAGTCCTCGGAAAGCACTAGGAGCATCTATCAACGGAGGTACCCGGTCGGGGTGCTAGGAGATCCGTTACAGTGGGTAATTGGGAATTGCTGGCCATTAAAGGGAATCTGTCACCTATTTTGAGCATATAAAACGGTTAACATAGCAATGTGCAATAAAGTACCTTCATTCCTACATGTGTCCAGTTTCTTTTATTCAACTTTTCATTCAGATGAAAAAGCGATTTTTCTGATATGCTAATTAAGTCTCAAGGTGCCCAGAGGGGCGTTATTACTCTCCTCTAGTGCCCAGTAACGCCCCCTGCAGTGCCCAGCCCGCCTTTCTTCCAAGCCCAGCACGCCTCCTAAGAAATAAATGTACTCCCACATCCTTGCCGAACGGCGCCGCCCCCTCCACTACGTCATTTAATTTATTCACCCCACCCATCCTTGCGTCCTCCTCTCTTGGCCTCAAAAATCCCGCGCAGCAGCAGTATCGCTGACTGCCTGTGCCTGTATGATGCTCCTGGGTCCTGAGGCAACAGCGCTCTGATTACATCACTGGCGCATGCCCAGTGACACTATTGAGGCTGTTGCCCTCAGGACTAGGAGTATCGTACAGGCGCAAGCAGTCAGCGATACTGCGGCTGCGCAGGATTTCGGAGGCCAAGAGAGGGGGACGCAAGGATGGTGGGG
Organism: Bufo bufo; assembly: GCF_905171765.1. Lineage (NCBI taxonomy): Eukaryota > Metazoa > Chordata > Amphibia > Anura > Bufonidae > Bufo > Bufo bufo. The sequence goes on along the minus strand of NC_053393.1, from coordinate 450,520,073 downwards.
TGAATAAATTAAATGACGTAGTGGAGGGGGCCGTGCCGTTCGGCAAGGATGTGGGAGTACATTTATTTCTTAGGAGGCGTGCTGGGCTTGGAAGAAAGACGGGCTGGGCACTGCAGGGGGGCATTACTGGGCACTAGAGGAGAGTAATAACGCCCCTCTGGGCACCTTGAGACTTAATTAGTTAATTCCTAATTGCTTTTTCATCTGAATGAAAAGTTGAATAAAAGAAAGAAGACACATGCAGGAATGAAGGTACTTTATTGCACATTGCTATGTTAACAGTTTTATATGCTCAAAATAGGTGACAGATTCCCTTTAAGTTGGCTTTTGAAGAATGGTGCCATTGGTTGGAAGGAGCAATTCATCCTATTACGGTAATTACTGATCACAAAAATCTGGCTTACCTTGAGTCGGCTAAACGACTGAATCCAAGGCAGGCCAGATGGTTGCTGTTTTTCACCAGATTTAACTTCATTGTCACCTACTGCTCTGGGGTTAAGAACGTCAAGGCGGATGCTTTGTCGCGCAGCTTTCCTGGGGGGTAATTCTGAAGATCCTAGGCCTATTTTGGAGGCCCAAGAGGATGCACTGGACTCTTGTCCTCCAGGGAAATTGTTTGTTACTTCAGACTTAAGTCATAAGGTATTTGAGGAACATCACTGTACTGTCTTGGCTGAACACCCTAGGAGTGGATCCACTGTCGATCTCATCTCGCACAGATTTTGGTGGGGCTTCATAAGTGTGTTGAGGACTATGTGTCGGCCTGTTGTACCTGTGCTCATGCTAAGGTGATACATACTCTGCCTTTTGGATCTCTTCTTCCGTTACCCATCCTGTCCAGACCTTGGACGCATTTTTTCATGGACTTTATCACGGATTTACAGAATTCTTCGGGAAAAAACGTGATCCTGGTTGTAGTTGATCGGTTTAGCAAAATGGCGCATTTTATAGCATTGCCGTCTCTACCTAATGCCAAGACTCTTGCACAGGTGTTTGTCGATAACATCGTGAAACTAAATGGCATTCCCTCTGATGTGGTGTCTGATCGGGGGACTCAGTTTGTTTCCAGATTCTGGAAAGTGTTCTGTACTCAACTGGAGGTACAATTGTCCTTTTCTTCGGCTTTTCATCCTCAGACAGACAGAGCGCACCAATCTGAATCTGGAGACTTACTTGAGATGTTTTGTTTCGGAGAACAGGGAGGAGTGGTCTTCATTCTTGTCGTTAGCTGAGTTTGCCATTAATAACCGTAGACAGGAGTCCACTGATAAGTTGCTGTTTTTTGGGGCATATGAATTCCATCCGCAGTTTGGCGCATTTTCTAGTTCTCAAACTTTCGGTATTCCTGAAGAGGAAAGATTTTCCTTCTTCTTTGTCTTCGATTTGGCAGAAAATTCTAAATAACCTGAAAAAGATGGGCAGCAGGTTAGAATTGGGGGTCATTGAGGCTTCGCAGATTCCCTGGCCTTTGCCGGTGGTACTAGTGTCGAAGCGAGACGGTATGACTCACTTCTGTATTGACTACTGGAAACGACCGGAGTATAACTGCCGCCTACCCCATGCCACGAATCGATGAATTACTCGATTGCCTGGCAAGTGGGCACTTCCTAACTACCCTAGACCTGTGCAAGGTATATTGGCAAATACAGTTGCAAGAAAAAGTATGTGAACCCTTTGGAATGATATGGATTTCTGCACAAATTGGTCATAAAATGTGATCTGATCTTCATCTAAGTCACAACAATAGACAATCACAGTCTGCTTAAACTAATAACACACAAAGAATTAAATGTTACCATGTTTTTATTGAACACACCATGTAAACATTCACAGTGCAGATGGAAAAAGTATTTGAACCCTTAGATTTAATAACTGGTTAATAACTGGTTGAACCTTCTTTGGCAGCAATAACTTCAACCAAACATTTCCTGTAGTTGCAGATCAGACGTGCACAACGGTCAGGAGTAATTCTTGACCATTCCTCTTTACAAAACTGTTTCAGTTCAGCAATATTCTTGGGATGTCTGGTGTGAATCGCTTTCTTGAGGTCATGCCACAGCATCTCAATCGGGTTGAGGTCAGGACTCTGACTGGGACACTCCAGAAGGCGTATTTTCTTCTGTTTAAGCCATTCCGTTGTTGATTTACTTCTATGCTTTGGGTCGTTGTCCTGTTGCAACACCCATATTTTGTTCAGCTTCAGCTAGTGGACAGATGGCCTTGAGTTCTCCTGCAAAATGTCTTGATAAACTTGGGATTCATTTTTCCTTCGATGATAGCAATCCGTCCATGCCCTGACGCAGCAAAGCTGCCCCAAACCATGATGCCCCCACCACCATACTTCACAGTTGGGATGAGGTTTTGATGTTGGTGTGCTGTGCCTCTTTTTCACCACACATAGTGGTGTGTGTTTCTTTCAAACAACTCAACTTTGGTTTCATCTGTCCATGGAATATTTTGCCAGTACTGCTGTGGAACATCCAGGTGCTCTCGTGCAAACTGTAAACGTGCAGCAATTTTTTTTTGGACAGCAGTGGCTTCCTCTGTGGTATCCTCCCATGAAATCCATTCTTGTTTAGTGTTTTACGTATCGTAGATTCGCTAACAGGGATGTTAGCATATGCCAGAGACTTTTGTAAGTCTTTAGCTGATACTCTAGGATTCTTCTTCACCTCATTGAGCAGTTTGCGCTGTGCTCTTGCAGTCATCTTTACAGGACGGCCACTCCTAGGGATAGTAGCAGCAGTGCTGAACTTTCTCCATTTATAGACAATTTGTCTTACCGTGGACTGATGAACAGCAAGGGTTTTGGAGATACTTTTATAACCCTTTCCAGCTTTATGCAAGTCAACAATTCTTAATCGTAGGTCTTCTGAGAGCTCTTTTGTGCGAGGCATCATTCACATCAGGCAATGCTTCTTGTGAAAAGCAAACCCAGAACTGGTGTGTGTTTTTTATAGGGCAGGGCAGCTGTAACCAACACCTCCAATACCATCTCATTTTTTGGACTCCAGTTGGCTGACACCTCACTCCAATTAGCTCTTGGAGATGTCATTAGTCTAGGGGTTCACATAGTTTTTCCACCTGCACTGTGAATGTTTACATGGTGTGTTCAACAAAAACATTTTTACATTTAATTCTTTGTGTGTTATTAGTTTAAGCAGACTGTGATTGTCTATTGTTGTGACTTAGATGAAGATCAGATCACATTTTATGACCAATTTGTGCAGAAATTCATATCATTCCAAAGGGTTCACATACTTTTTCTTGCAACTGTACCTCTAGACTCGGCCGCCATTCCAAAGTCGGCATTCGTCACCCCCTTGGGGCTATACCAATTTTGGGTTATGCCCTTTGGGATGAAGAATGACCCTGCCACGTTTCAACAGATGGCCGATGGTCTTCTGGATGGGATGCAGGACTTCGCATGTGCCTACTTGAATGATATTGCCATCTATAGTGGCACCTGGGAAGCACACCTTACGCACCTTAGGCTACGATATTCGGGAAGATACGGGATGCGGGTCTCGCGCTAAAAGCCCGAGAAGTGCCACGTAGATATGGCAGAGGTACAATACCTGGGGCACAGGGTAGGGTCAGGGAAGCAGCGGCCAGAGACAGCCAAAGTGGAAGCCACAGCAAATTGGCCGCAACCCCGCACCAAAACCCAAGTATTAGCATTTATGGGCACTGCAGAAAATTTGTCCCTGAGTATAGCGCCCTGGCCAAACCCCTTACTGATCTAACGAAGAAGGCATAGCCCAAACAAGTAGCGTGGTCCCCGGAGTGTACAACCTTTTTCCAGAAACTTAAAGCAGCCCTGAGCGAGGCACCGGTATTGGCGGCCCCAGACCCTAACAAAAAGTTTCTCGACATTACAGATGCCTCAATGCTTGGGCTAGGAGCCGTGCTAAGCCAAGTGGGGGATGATGGAATGGAGCACCCGGTGGCATACCTCAGCCGCAAACTACTACCCAGAGAAGTCAGCTATGCCACCATGGAGAAAGAATGCCTGCCGCTAGTATGGGCCTCAAAGAAGATCCAAACCTATCTGTATGATTGTTCTTTCACCTTACTAACTGACCACAACCCCCTCTCATTTGGCTCAACCGAGTCTCTGGAGACATTCCTCGCTCCATATCATTTCACACTACAATATCGCCCAGGCAAACAAAACGGTAATGCGGATGGCCTCTGACGCCAAACAGAACTGGATATATAACTATCGTGCCCGGACATCCCCAAGCCAACCCGACAGGGTCTAGGCGGGTATGCCGACCCATGGAACTAAGGGGGAGTAAAGTTGTTTTACGAACGCTGGTAGTTGTAGTACCCTGTTCGCCTATTCCTCACAAACTGCTGATCCTCAGGGATTATAATTGCAGTTTCGGGTGTGGATAGGAATGGTTCTGGACGAATGCAGCTTCCAAGTAGTTCCTTCCCCAGCCAGTTGATAGTTACCCAAACAGGAGCCCAGACTTCATGAAGGGTACAACAGGAACCTTTAATGGGGCTACGTGTCAGCCTTTTATGCAGGTCTTCCAGCAAGGGACCTTGTGGAAGACTGAGACAGTTTCTTACATAAACCAATCACATGCAGTTACAGGAAGAAAACACACACATGTAATACAATTAATCAAAACAATGGTATAACATATCACTCACAGGCAGAAAACACCCACCTCTGATACAATTAGGCTCCATTCACACGTCTGTATAATGGGTCCGCATCCGTTCCGCAAATTGCGGAACGGGTGCGGACCCATTCATTCTTTATGGGGACGGAATGGATGCGGAGAGCACACTATATGCTCTCCGCATCCGCATTTCCGGAGCTCGCCCCCGATCTTCCGGTTAGCGGCTCTGGAAAAAAATAGAACATGAATAGAATGTCCTATTCTTGTTCACAATTGCCCAGTTCTATGGGGGTGCCAGTCGGGTGTATTGCGGATCCTCAATTTGCGGATCGGCAATACACACAATGGGATAACGTAATCATTAACAAGCAGAAGCTACACACTTTTCCCTTTGTAGAATAACGAGCCGGGGGGTGGGTGGTCGGTAGCTTCCTCTACCGAACTAATAAAACATAACATGGCCTCACAACGTGGTACAAACAGAGCAAAAGTCAGTTACCAGGTGGATGAGTAGTTCTTTGGGTTATGATGATGAATTCTGGGTTGCTATAGCCCTTAGCTGTTGTCACATGGGGGAAGTGATGTCAGCAGATCCAGGTCTCCCCAAACACATTACATGATGTGGCCCCCTTCAGAAAAAGACCCTAGCCTCTGGCTTGCATGGGCCTTTTCACCTGTAGTCGGCCACTTCCCTCCCTCTGGGAGGAGTCTACTCCCCCTTCCTGGTCCTGGTGGCCAAAAATTCACAAAACCCCTTATGGCTCATAGCTCCATACCAGAAGGTCACAGGGAGATGGTTCTTGGACCAATGGATCTGCCTGTGTTCCGTGTACAAGTGGAGACCAAACATGGTGCCATTATTTAGTTTCTCCTGGGAGATCTCTATCTCCCCTTCCTGGCACCGTACCCCCAAGTGGCGACCAGGGCATGTCCGTCTTGGTCCCAGGGTCACAGATATGTAACTGGTTTATGCCTGTGATGGACGGCAAATTCATAATCCCTTAGGAACTCCCAGTTCCCTGATATCTGTTGGATTCTTTTGTTGTGATGACCAACTCAGCCCTCCCCCCACAGAACCATACTCATAACACAAATACAGCACCAGAACAAAGTTCACTACATAAATACAGCACCAGAACCAAGTTCACTACATAAATACAGCACTAGATTTTAAAAGTTCAATACAGATACCATTTGATTAGTCAGGTCATCCCTTACCATATAAGCTTATACAGTGTGAAACTACAGCTCACAGTATGGGCTGAACAGTAGTAAAGGTATTGTGGGGACTCCCTCTGGTAGACAGGATTAGCCGCAACAAGTTCTTTGGATCAAACAGTTCAGTGTTTTATTCACACGTTAGGCAAGTGACAAAACAAACAGTCATATTCAAACAAAAAGTCACCTTGCGGTGTTGGTGGTAATTCACACCATGCAGCAATTCTGCCTCAAAGAGTCTTTGCTCATAGCAGCACCAACCTGTTTTCACGCCAAACAGGTAGCAAGCCTTCATCCAGACACAAGGCTCCCAGATCCCAACACAGAGACTCTGCCAGACTCTGCTTCCACACTCTCCAGGATCACACTTCCCAGGATCCCACTCTCCACCAGAGCGGGCTGGGACAGGGGGCAGGGAGGCAATTGCCCCCCAGGCCGCCCTAAAGCATGTTAAAAACGGCCGCTGGGCCGTCTTTAACGAATAATTTTGTATTTATTTTTTATTCCTCAGGGCCGTAAGCTGTGGAAGCGCTCATCTTCATATTTATCTGTATCGCCGTACTCAGGACAGCGATACAGATACCTGTGCTGCGGCCTATCAGAGGCCGGCTCAGGCGGCGCGATGACATCATTATCATCGCGCCGCCTGAGCCGGGGAGCACACAGTAGGGACACAGGACAGAAGAGGCCTGCATCGCATCACTGCTGATAGAGGTAAGTATTAGTGATTTTTTCTTTCTTCTTTGTGGGGGAGCTGGCACTATGGGGGCATCTGGCATTTCTTATAGCCCCATTTTTTTGGGGGTGGCACTCTGGGGGCATTTATTTCTTGCCCATTTTTGGGGTTGCACTATGGGGGCATTTCTTACTGGCACATTATGGGGGGGGCACCATGGGGGAGAGGAGTGCCGCATTTTTAAATATGAAGGGGGCTTTGAAAAATGGACGGGCAAAAGAATTGGCGCAGCCCGCTACACGTGCCACATTGGGGGGCAGTAAATGCAATGTGTTCCTGTATAAAATAAAATAAAAGTCTGCAAAATAAAAATGGGCCACTTGACTGGATTTGCCCCCCAGGACTAAGGCTGCCAACCCTCCCCTGCGTCTCCACCCTCCCTCACTCTGAGGTTTCTTTTATTCTGAGGTGATTGTGGCACCTGGTATTGCCTCAGGCCCTGCAACTGATGGGGAAGATATGAAAAATCCTGACATACACCTCCCCTAACAGCCATGAGGCCTGTCACTGCCTCACAGTATGCTGGGAGTTGCTGTTTCACAAAACAGCATGCTACCACCCATCATCAGCTGTAGATCATCCAGGTGGGTGCGACACCCTGTGGGGGTCCGACACTCGGGACCAACACTGATCAGCTGTTTGAAAAGGCACTGGTGCTCCTGTGAGTGTCATGGCCTTCTCCGTGCTAACAAAGCACGGTTAGCCACATTCACTTAAAAGGGGCTGGGCGCGATACCAAGAACAGCCGCAGTACAATGTACAGTGCTGTGCTTGGTAAGCTACGAGAAGGCTGCAGCACACACAGGAGCACCGGTGCTTTCTCAAACAGCTGATCGGTGGGAGTTCCCGGGGGTTGGACCCCCACTGATCAGATACTGATGACATATCCTGAAGATAGGTCATCAATATCAAAATCTCAGAAAACCCCTTTAAATGTATAAAATACAAGTTGTACTGAATTCTTTCTCACAAAACTATGTATCTATCTGCTCAGCTCCTCCTGCTAAATAACATGCTGCTTACATTGCATTTTCATGGTGATAGACTCCCTTTAATGGCTGTCTTCTGTTATTTGCTAAGCTTTCTGTACACATTCTTTGCACCTCTCTACTAGTGTCATGAATTGTAATGTAGACATCTGCCATCACTGTAGCTTTATGCCTAAGGTTGTCTAACGAATAACTCTTACATGCTAAGGAATTAGGCATACGACAAGAATATATGAAGAAACAGCAATATACTACAATAAGAACAGAGACATGGGGGAATGATTGGACATTTGAAAAATAACAGAACAACATATCAAAGATCTTAAGAATGAGTCCTTAATTATCTTACAGATAAAGGCCTTATGCACACGACCGTTTTTTTTTGCGGTCCGCAAAAACGGGTTCCGTAGTTTCGTGATCCGTGTCCGTTTTTTCTTCCGTGGGTCTTCCTTGATTTTTTGAGGATCCACGGACATGAAGGAAAAAGTCATTTTGGTGTCCGCCTGGCCGTGCAGAGCCAAAAGGATCCGTCCTGACTTACAATGCAAGTCAATGGGAACGGATCTGTTTGACGTTGACACAATATGGTGCAATTGCAAAAGGATCCGTCCCCCATTGACTTTCAATGTAAAGTCAGGAGTCCCTATTAATATACCGTCGGATCAGAGTTTTCTCCAATCCGATGGTATATTTTAACTTGAAGCGTCCCCATCACCATGGGAACGCCTCTATGTTAGAATATACCATCGGATTTGAGTTAGATCGTCAAATCTCAGATCCGACAGTATATTCTAACACAGAGGCGTTCCCATAGTGATGGGGACGCTTCAAGTTAGAATATACTAAGAACTGTGTACATGACTGCCCCCTGCTGCCTGGCAACACCCGATCTCTTACAGTGGGCTGTGATCAGCACAATTAACCCCTCAGGTGCCGCACCTGAGGGGTTAATTGTGCGTATCATAGCCCCCTGTAAGAGATCGGGTGCTGCCAGGCAGCAGGGGGCAGACCCCCCTCCCTCCCCAGTTTTAAATTCATTGGTGGCCAGTGCGGCCCCCCTCCCTCCCCAGTATTAAATTCATTGGTGGCCAGTGCGGCCCCCCTCCCTCCCTCCCCTGTATTAAATTCATTGGTGGCCAGTGCGGCCCCCCCTCCCTCCCTCCCTCCCCTGTATTAAATTCATTGGGGGCCAGTGCGGCCCCCCCTCCCTCCCCTGTATTAAATTCATTGGTGGCCAGTGCGACCTCCCCTCCCCCCCCTAATTAAAATCACCCCTCCTCCATTATTGGTGGCAGCGGAGAGTTCCGATCGGAGTCCCAGTTTAATCGCTGGGGCTCCGATCGGTTACCATGGAAACCAGGACGCTACTGCAGTCCTGGCTGCCATGGTTACTTAGCAATTTTAGAAGCATTATACTTACCTGCGCTGTCTGTGACCGGCCAGGCGCTCCTCCTACTGGTAAGTGACAGGTCTGTGCTATAAGCAATGCGCCGCACAGACCTTTCACTTACCAGTAGGAGGAGCGCCCGTCCGGTCACAGACAGCGTAGATAAGTTTAATGCTTCTAAAATTGCTAGGTAACCATGGCAGCCAGGACTGCATTAGCGTCCTGGTTGCCATGGTAACCGATCGGAGCCCCAGCGATTAAACTGGGACTCCGATCGGAACTCTCCGCTGCCACCAATGATGGGGGGGGGGATTTTAATTAGGGGGGGGAGGGGAGGCCGCACTGGCCACCAATGAATTTAATACAGGGGAGGGAGGGAGGGGGGCCGCACTGGCCACCAATGAATTAAATACAGGGGAGGGAGGGAGGGGGGGCCGCACTGGCCACCAATGAATTTAATATGAGGAGGGGGGCCGCACTGGCCACCAATGAATTAAATACAGGGGAGGGAGGGGGGGCCGGACTGGCCACCAATGAATTTAATACGAGGGAGGGAGGGGGGCCCGCACTGGCCACCAATGAATTTAATACAGGGGAGGGAGGGAGGGGGGTCTGCCCCTTGCTGCCTGGCAGCACCCGATCTCTTACAGGGGGCTATGATACGCACCTGAGGGGTTAATTGTGCTGATCACAGCCCACTGAAAGAGATTGGGTGCTGCCAGGCAGCAGGGGGCAGTTATGTCCACAGTTCTTAGTATATTCTAACTTGAAGCGTCCCCATCACCATGGGAACGCCTCTGTGTTAGAATATACTGTCAGATCTGAGTTTTCACGATGTGAAAACTCAGATCTGAAAAAGCTCTATGCAGACGGATCTGTGGATCCGTCTGTGCGAAAGTAGCCTACGGACACGGATCACGGACGCGGATGACAATCTTGTGTGCATCCGTGTTTTTTCACGGACCCATTGACTTGAATGGGTCCGCGAAGCGTTGTCCGTCAAAAAAATAGGAGAGGTCATATTTTTTTGACGGACAGGAAACATGGATCACGGACGCGGATGAACAACGGTGCATTTTCTGAGTTTTCAACGGACCCATTGAAAGTCAATGGGTCCGCAGAAAATCACGGAAAACAGAACAACGGACACGGATGCACACAACGGTCGTGTGCATGAGGCCAAAGGGTGTGAAAGAAAGAAACAGAACCCCCGGACAGAGTGGAGAGGGTGTCACCAGTAAGGCCTCTTGCACACGACCGTATGGTTTTGCGGTTCGTTTTAAACTGATCTGTTTTTCCATTTTTTGTTTCAGTAGTGTTTCTGTTCTGCTTCCATTTCGTTTTGCCGTTCTGTTTTTCCGTTTGGTTTCCGTTTGTGATCTGTTTTTTGCGGATCGCAAACGGAAACGGAAGCATACAATAATGTTTAAACAGTAAGTACATAAAAAAAATTGGGTTAGGCATAAAATTATCAATAGATGGTTCCGCAAAAACGGAACGAATAGGGAAAACATACCGATGCATTCCGTATGGATTCATTTTTTTGCAGAACGATTGACTTGAATAGAGCCATGTAACGTGATTTGCGGGCAATAATAGGACATGTCCTATCTTTGAACGGAACGGAAATACGGAAACGGAATGCATACGGAGTACCTTCTGTTGTTTTTGCAGACCCATTGAAGTAAATGATTCCGCATACGGACCGCAAACGGAATCCGCAAAAACAGAACGTAAATGGAAAAAATAAACGTTTGTGTGCAAGAGGCCTAAGTTTGTGTTGACATCACTGATTAATTTGGCCTTTCTCTGATCTGTCAGAACAATAACCCACAAAAAACGTATCCTGTCTGTGGAGCATACGCCTTCGGTCAGCATTTGCTCAATAATTCATCAGTATTGCTAATGCCCAAACAAAAACAGGAGTGGATGTAAAACAGAGATGACACATGAATAGAATATTTGCATGTCTTCTGTTTTTTGTACCCACTACTGCTTTTGGCTACCAAACCATAAGCCAATTCTGATGGGACAGTTATGAAGTGGGGAGGGTGGGAGCAGCATGAGAAGTCCAAATGTCATGGACCTATGACATATTGATGAGGTGGAAGCAGCATCAGGATACCACAGAGTGGCAAGGTGACATAGTGTGGAGATGGCAGCAGCAGCATCAGGAGACCACAGAGTGGCAAGGTGACATAGTGTGGATATGGAAGCAGCAGCAGGAGGATACCACAGAGTGGCAAGGTGACGGTGTGGAAATGGCAGCAGCATCAGGAGACCACAGAGTGGCAAGGTGACATAGTGTGGATATAGCAGCAGCAGCAGCAGGAGAATACCACAGAGTGGCAAGGTAATATAGTGTGGAGATGGCAGCAGCAGCTGCATCAGGAGACCACAAAGTGACGCAGTGACACAGTGGGGCATTGGGTGGCAATACCAGTACCTGCTGATGATGGTGGCTGAAAGAAGGAGCACTTGGCATCAGATGTGTGGCATCAGGTGGGTGGCAGCAACAGAGTAGTAGCTGAGGCAGGTAGTCAGAAAAAAACAGTCTCTTTTATCAAAGTGTTAGTGTGGCCCCATGGATGATCTAGTCTGATGCATCAGGAATTGGTGGTTGGAAATCCTGGCTGATCCACGCCTGATTCATCTTAACAAAGGTCAGTCTCTCCACATTTTGGGTGGACAGACGAGTTCTCCTAGAGGTAACTATGGCCCCCGCCGCACTAAACACCCGCTCTGATGCCACAGTACTGGCAGGGCAGGACAGCTTTTCCGGGGCAAACTCTGCTTGTTGCGGCCATAAATCCAGTTTGGCTGGCCAGTAATCCAGTGGATCTTCAATGTGAGTTGGCAGGGTGCTGTCCAAGTATGCCACCACCTGCTGGTTCAGATCCTGCTCCAGGTCTACCTTCTGCTGCTGCTGAGGAGTTTCTTCACTATGCGTGTGAAGAAAGCTACTCATCAGTGGCTGCAGACTCAGGCTGCTGCTGATGAAGCTGGTACTGTTCCTGCCACCACACCCCTCCTCAGCAGCCATGGCAGTGGAACGTGAACGCAGAGGGCCCCCCCGGTCATACCTGCGAGAGGATGGACGATGGCACAGATAGGCAGCGGCCAACTGACTACATAGGATGTCTCTGTAGTAGTTCAGTTTGTGCTCCCTCACAGTGGGTGTAAAAAAGGCCCCCATTCTGGACCGGTAGCCAGGGTCCAACAAGGTGGAGAGCCAGAAGTCATCCCTCTGCCAAATCGTGACAATTCAGCTGTCACTACGCAAGCAAGTGAGCATGCACTGGGCCATTTGTGCAAGTGACTCGGAGGGACTACCTGCCTCCATCTACACTGCATACTGCCACTGTGTGTCTGGGTCCTCTGTCTCGTCTTCCTCATCGCCCTGGAGCTCCTCTGACTGCTCCTGCTCCTCCTCTCCTGTCACCTGAGTAGAAAAAACACCCATTTGGCTACACATTACCTGTGCTCCAATGTCCTCCTCCTCCTCTTCCAGTTCAGCCCCCACAGGGCTCATGTGGCCGTGAGATCTAGGTGCCACTTCTCCAGTCCCCTGACGAGCCATTGTTACCAGCATCTGTTCCAGGACATTAAGCTGTGGAATGATGTCGTTCAGCCCGTAATCCTGGCGACTGACAAATAACGCGGCGTCCTCAAAGGGCCTGAGCCAACGACAGGTGTCACGCATGAGCTGCCACTGGCTGACATTGAAGTTACACAGGGGAGTACTCCTATCCGCTTGCATCATCAAGAAATCGTTGATGGCCTTTCTCTGTTCGTATAGTCGGTCCATCATATGGAGGGTGGAATTCCAACGGGTGGAAACGTCACATGTTAATGTGTGCAGTTCTTTGCATTTACTTGTGTTAAGCAGGTCGCTTGCATTATCCAGCAGGCGACGGAACATGTTGTAGTAGTAGGGCAGGACATAGGAGGTGAGGGGTGGGAGGGTCCTGGCAGCTCAGAAAAAAGGAAGCCCCAATACTAAAGAAGGTAGTGTTGAAGATCAGGGGTTTATTAACCGTCGCTGTTGACGGTCGACGTTCCAAAGTTATCGTTCGAAGAGGGGGGAGGGGATTTTATTATAGTTGCTGGGGATTTGTTGTCCTTCCTTTCAGTGAGCTATATTCTACTCGAGGGTGTAAAGAAGATATAGAGCTTATTCAATCTATACAGGGCAATTTTTAGGGAAACAGGAACTTGAAGGCGATCTCCTGGAATGTGAAGGGCCTGAGGTCCCCCCACAAGAGATAGATGGTGCTACGTCACCTGAAGAGGGCCAACCCGGATATAGCGCTACTTCAGGAGACACACCTTGCAGAGGGTGATTTTGAAAGAATGAACAAACTGTGGGTAGGGAAAGTATATGGGTCGGCTTCGGTTGCCAAGAAGGCAGGGTGCTGATCCTAATTAACAAAAACTTAAGCTGTCAGGTCCTGGGATCATCATCTGATGCAGGGGGATGGTTGATTCAAATCCAGATTGTAGCTCAAGATACCCATTACAGTGTTTATAATGTATATGACCGCAACAAAAATAACGCAGGATTCTTTAAGGAACTAGAAACTAAATTATTGTCCGACCCCTGCCCTAATAAAATAGTGGGGGGGGACTTCAACTCTGTGGTGAGAGACGTGGAAGATAGGAAGCGAGGCAACTCCCCAAGGGCAGTTACAAGCACACATGACATAGCACTAGGCAGGCTGATGGAGGGGGTGGTCTTGGTGAATCCATGGCGCCAATTGCATCCTGATGAAAGATCTTACTCCTTCTATTCTCACCCACAGGACTCCTGGTCACGTATAGACTACATATTGACCAGCACCAATTTGATGAGAAGGGTGGAAAAGGCAGCTATTGGCAACATGGTGATATCAGATCACACCCCAATCTGGATACAGGTGAGGGATACATACCCCAAGGGACCTGATTATTTGTGGAGATTCCCCTCAAATTTGACAGCGAGTGAGGACTTTGTCAACAAATTAATAGCATGGTGGGAGGAGTATATGGGGGACAATCAGGTGCATGAAGACTCACCTGAGCTGTTGTGGAATGCCTCTAAAGTGGTCATCCGGGGGAAAATCATGAGCTATGTTTTTGGATTACGAAAACAAACTCAAACACGACTTGAACAAACTAGCCTGTTAGTTAGACGCTCATGCCAGGAATATATACAAAACCCCTCCGCCGAGAACAAGCGGAAGTGGATGGATGCCAGGGGAGCCTTTGAGGCCAATGAGAAAGATAGGGAGCTGTTAAATAATACGAATCTCTCAGCTACACTACACAAATTTGGAAACAAATCCGGACGCCTTATGGCCAATCTGGCAAAAGGTAGACGAGCCCCTCAGTTCATATCGGGACTGAAGGAAGAAAAAGGGCGAGTCACTACTGACCCTTCTAATATAAATTCAATGTTAGGAGATTTCTATGAGAAATTATATCAAGATGTTACTAGGCCTGATCTTACAGATTCCCTCTTGGAAAAGGTCAAACTGCCCCGTCTTAACACGGAACAATTACAATATCTTAATGGTGAGGTTAGTCTGGAAGAACTTCAATCAGCCATTAAAAAATTAGGAAATGCTAAAGCGCCCGGCCCAGATGGCTATCCCGGGAAATATTATAAGGCCCTGATAGGCCAGGTATCCCCGGTCCTATTAAAGTGGTACAGCGACGTACTAATCGGCAAAGCGTCCCCTGATAAGGATAATGTCTCCTACATCAAATTACTTCCCAAGCTGGGGAAAGACCCCCTATTACCAGGATCATACAGGCCAATTTCTCTTATCAATGTGGACACCAAGATAATTTCAAAGATTATGGCAGATCGTTTGGCGACCATACTACCATCACTCATCGGTAATGAGCAGGTAGGGCTTGTGCAGGGTCGTTCAGCGGTAACTAATATCCGTACTGTATTAACGGTGCTGGATAGGGTTAGCCACCAACCACGGCCGGGGGAGGCTCCAGCCATGCTCACCTTGGATGCCGAGAAAGCTTTTGACAATGTGAGGTGGGCATGGCTGGAGGCAGTATTGGATAGGATGGGATTCACAGGGACTTTTAGGGTTTTCCTTTCACAATTGTAGAAGCTCCCTAGGGCACGGATCTATACTCCGGGGTTTCTGTCCAAACCTTTTCACCTCCAAAAGGGGATGCGCCAGGGGTGCCCCCTATCACCCCGTTTATTTAATCTTTCCATAGAGCCATTAGCTAGGTTCTTATGCCACTCTGATCTTTATGGAGGGATAGGGATAGGTAATAGACAACTAAAGGTTGCGCTGTTCGCAGACGATATAATGCTATTTATAGCTAACCCTAATAAACATAGAGCAGATCTTTCAAGCATTAAACCACTTCGGGTCCTATTCAGGGTACAGATTGAACTCGTCAAAATGTGAGTTGTTGGCCCTATCCCAGAAAGATACAGGGGGTTATCAGCTACCTAAACATTTGAGCATAGCAAAGGCCCAAGGGAGCATCAAGTACTTGGGTATAAAAATTGGCAGAGACCCACACTCACTGTATAGTCAGAATTTTCCCCCACTTATTGCCAAGATTGTGCAAGAGTTAGATAGATGGCAGGGGCTCCCGTTAAACCTAGTAGGAAGATGCCACCTCATCAGGATGATGAGCATGTCCAAACTTCTTTATCCACTCCAGACTATCCCACTTCTCCTTCGCCATGCAGATGTTAAACTGCTGGAAAGCAGGTTCATTCGTTTCATCTGGCAAGGAAAAAGGCCCAGAATCTCACTTGACAAACTAAAACTTAGAAAGGAGGAGGGAGGCCTGAACTTTCCGGATATTAGAGGTTATAACCTGACGTGCATAAGTAGGCACATCCCGGACTGGGTTAATGGGACGACTCACTACTCAAACCTGACCTTAGAGCGGGAGTTAGCACGGCCCTGGGACCTGGTGGCTTTACTTCATGCTAAAAGACCCATTCTACCTGCTCACAATAAATCCTGTCGTGGTGAGGGACACGACGGTAGTTTGGAAACTACTTAGAACTCACTTTCACCTCCCATACCAGATATCCAAACACCTCCCCCTACGAGGGAACCCTTCTTTTTTACCAGGCAGGGACAGTGCACTTTTTAAAGAATGGTCCCTCAAGGGGATAAATAAAGTAGGAGACCTTTTTCATGAGACTGAAGGGAGATGGGCGACTCTGCAGGAATTGAAAGGCAAACTGGCACTGGGAGGTTCCTCATTCCTACAGTATACTCAACAGTGGCGTAGGGATCGCCATAGCAACCATAGCAGTGGCTATGGGGCCCTACGCCACTGGGGGCCCGTCCGGACCGCATCATTTTTTTTTTTTTTTTATTAATACACTACACACAGGCAGGCCCGCCCGCCCGCCCAGTGTAGTGGGCGGGGATCGGGCGGTCCGCGGCTCGGGCCTGACTGGGGGGAAGGAAGCCAACAGGAACAGGAAGGAGGAGCTGTAGTAGGAGCAGGCGGGCCCGGGCCGGGGGCCGGGCGCACTGTCTGCCGCACGCACAAGGAAGGAGATTCGGAGAACATGAGGTAGGCGGTGGAGGGGGCCGGAACGGGGGCGGCCGGAACGGGGGCGTAGCGGAGGCGGAGCCAGGCTGGCACCAGTGCCGCAGTGCATGCAGTAAAGATTTCCTCCGGCTCCGCCTCCTAGAGTCCTAGTAACTAGAGGGAGTACTCAGGAGGCGGACTCAGGCGGTGGAGGGGGCGGGGCCGGGCCGGTGGAGTGACCTAACTTCAATTCCCTTATCTCCTGCTTATCTAGTGCTCTGAATCATTCACTGAAGGGGCATCTTTAGGTCAAAACATTCGGGGCTTCAGCCCCGGATGTTTTGACCAATGCCCCGAATGTTATGCTGGCAGTCATTTCCACACAATCTCCTGCACAGCCCGGAGCCTGACTCCGCCCACTCATGTGACTGATCATGTGCTCCTGACATCATGCAAGGTCCTTTAGCCCACTAGGAACTATCATCTCCTGAGGTAGGACATGTGAATGGAGCATTTCTAGGTGCATGTTTTGGCTGTATTCTGCCCCCCTGCCCTGTACTGTACCCCTCTGCTGCACTGTGTATACCCCCTATGCTTTATTTTGCCCCCCTGCCCTGTACTGTGTACCCCATGCTGTATTCTGCCCCCTACCCTATGCTGCACTGTGTGTGCCTCCTGCCCTGTACTGCACCACCTATGCTGCACTGTGTGTGCCCCCTATGCTGCACTGTGTGTGCCCCCTGCCTTATACTGTACCCCCTATAATGCACTGTGCCTCCTATTCCTCACTGTGTGTGTGGCTCCTGACCTGTACTGTGCCCCCTATGCTGCACTTTGTGTGCCCCCTGCCTTATACTGTACCCCCTATAATGCACTGTGCCCCCTATGCTGCACTGTGTATGCCCCCTGCCCAGTATTGTGCCCGCTATGCTGTACCCCTTGCCCTTTAGTGTGCCCCCTATGCTGCATTGTACCCCTACTCTGCACTGTGCGTCCCCCCTCTTGCCCTGTACTGTACCCCCTATACTATACTGTGCCCTGTACATTGCAGCCTCCCTTCTCTGTCTCTAGTGCTTGCCACTTGGCACTATCATGGCACACTAAGGCCGGTTTCACATCACGTTTTGCCATTCCTCTAATGCAGGGGTGGGCACTCCAGCTGGGCTTTGCACTCCAGCTGTTGTGAAACTACAACTCCCAGCATGCATTATTGCTCTTCTCATAACTCTCATAGAAATTAATGGAACATGCTGGGAATTGTGTTTCACAACAGCTGGAGTGCCGAAGGTTGCTGACCCCTGGTAATGTATACATAAAATGTATATGTTAACAGGTGACTCAGACTGACACCATCAAAAAAAATGATATGTTAATGTATACGTTTTTTTTTTTAACAGACTTTGCAGGATACAAAACCGTAGTGTGCTGCGCTTTTGTATCCCATTTTCCAATGTATACATCAAACGGATGGCAAAAATGTGATGTGAACTCTCCCTTACATATGCACATATAGGATACCAGGATAGTCATTGAGGGCAGTGGCGTCTCTAGCTTTCAAATTTTGGGGGGGCACACTGGGGGCCAGGACAAAAGTAGGGGGGGCAGCTATAACAACGATACATTTACACAAGTACGCTTAGAAATGCTGCAATACTTTACCCAGTACCTAAAACCGCAACAGGGAGGAAAAGTCCAGCTGTCTGTGGATGACACTTTTATAGAGAGGGGGATCTGTGGATGACACTGCTATGGGGGGGATCTGTGGATGCCACATACCGTATATAGCATCTTATGCTATATGTGTCATCCACAGATCTATCCCATGACAGTGTCATCCCCATTTCCCCCTCCATAACAGTGTCATCCACAGATCTCCCTCCCTATAACAGTGTCATCCACAGATCTCCCTCCCTATAACAGTGTCATCCCCATTTCCCCCTCCATAACAGTGTCATCCACAGATCTCCCTCCCCGCCTCTCACAGGAGTGTACATATATAAAATAAACATATTTCACATGAAAACGTACAGTTTCTTGGCTTGGCCCTTGGGGATCTCGGACGCCACTTCAACACTTGGCCGGGGGCTCGGCGGAGCTGATGTTGTGTTTTATCCTAATGAGAAAGATTTCATAATAAGGATTTGGAGAAGGGGCAGAGGGATAGCAGAGCAGAGAGAGGCTGGTGCTGCTACTAGGGGGTCATACCATGGGGGAGTAATAAAACCCACCATAATGCCCCCCAGTAGAAATAATTCTCCTTATAATGTGCAAAACATACCCCCTTATGCCCCCAGTTGAGCTAATTTCCCCCATAATGTGCCAGTATAAAATACCCCTATATAGTGCACCAGTAAATGCCTCCATAGTGCTCTTCTCCCCCCTTCCTGCTAGTGCCACCCATAATCTACCAGTATAAAATGTCCCATATATCGTGCCCCAGTAGATGCCCTCAGTGTCCCCCATAATTTGCAAGTATAAAATACCCCTTCTTAGTGCCCCCGTAGATGACTCCATAGTACTCCTCTCTCCCTTTCTCCATAGTACCCACCATAATGTGTCCCAGTATAAAATGCTACTGTACAGAGCCCCCCATATAAAACACCCCTTCTTTGTGGCCTCAGTAGATGCCCCTATAGTGCCCACCAATAATGTGCCAGTAATAAGTGCCCTCAATAACGTGCCAGTAACAAGAGCCCCCCAATGTGCCAGTAATAAGCCCCCATCACATGCCAGTAACAAGAGCCCCCATCACGTGCCAGTAATAAGCCCCCCATCACGTGCCAGTAATAAGCCCCCATCACGTGCCAGTAATGAGCCCCCCATCACGTGCCAGTAATAAGCCCCCATCACGTGCCAGTAATGAGCCCCCCATCACGTGCCAGTAATGAGCCCCCATCACGTGCCAGTAATAAGCCCCCCATCATGTGCCAGTATTAAGCCCCCCCATGTTCCAGTATTAAGTCCCCCCATCATCATGTGCCAGTATTAAGTCCCCCATCATCATGTGCCAGTATAAAGTCCCCCCATCATCATGTGCCAGTATAAAGTTCCCCCCCATCATCATGTGCCAGTATAAAGTCCCCCCCCATCATCATGTGCCAGTTTTGTAATAAGCCCCCCCAATGTGCCAGTAACACTATTGTAAAAAACAAACAAAAAAAAACACTTATACTTACCTAAGTGTCAGCGATGCGATGCAGCCTCTTCCTGTGTCCCACGCTGTAATGTAAGGCTCAGGCGGCACGATGACGTCATTGCACCGGCCTCTGATAGGCTGCCGGCCTAGTGGCTGCAGCCAGCGGCGTACATAAAAATCACTGGGCCCCATAGCAGGAATCTAAATTGGGCCCCCATTCCCCTTTTATAGCCCCTCCCTTTGTTCCATGAACTATTCTTGCTGCTGCGTTTTATAATTTATGCCATCAGGGCCGGAATGGGATTACAAAACAGCCCTGGCACACAAAAGAGGTATAATAGATGCAGATGTATATTATATACAGCAGTGTACAGTTATGTGAGGTACGCGGTATAATAGATGCAGTGTGTACAGGTATATAGTATATTCCCTAGTGTTCTGATATGTGAGGTACAGGGTATAATAGATGCAGTGTGTACAGGTATATAGTATATACAGCAGTGTACTGATATATGAGGTACGGGGTATAATATATGCAGTGTATACAGTATATACAGTAGTGTAATATGTGAGGTACGAGGTATAATAGATGCAGTGTGTACAGATATATAGTATATACAGCAGTGTACTGATATGTGAGGTAAGAGGTATAATAGATGCAGTGTGTACAGATATATAGTATATACAGCAGTGTACTGATATGTGAGGTAAGAGGTATAATAGATGCAGTGTGTACAGGTATATAGTAAATACAGCAGTGTATTAACACCTCGTACCTCAGATATCAGTACACCGCTGTATATACTATATATCTGTACACACTGCATCTATTATACCTCATACCTCACATATCAGTACACTGCTGTATATACTGTATATCTGTACACACTGCATCTATTATACCTCGTACCTCACATATATAGTATATACAGCAGTGTAATGATATCTGTACACACAGCATCTATTATACCTTGTACCTTACATATCAGTGCACTGCGGTATATACTATATATCTGTACATATTGCATGTATAATACTGTGTAATATATGCAGTGTGTGTGCATGTATGTGTGTGTATCTATATATATATATATATACAGAGCAGTGTATTGATGTGACACATAGAAGGTATAATACTGTAGATGCAGTGTTTATAGAAACATGTGGTCAGTTATGCATTATAGTCACTGTGAGGTACATGAGGTAGTGGTAACTGTCTGAAGTAGTATACATGAGTGAGCAATGAGTAAAAACAGGGCATGGAGGGGGGAGGGGGGTAAATGATGAAAAGTGGAGGACCTCCTCTTACCTCTCCATTCCAGTCTGTATGGATCAATGCAGAGCTGCTTGTGAACTTTTAATACTTGCTGTTAGGGGTTGAAGGACCTGTGATGATGTCATCACAGGTCCTGGCAGATGTACCTTTGAAACCTAGGAACTACACCATTTTTGGTGCAGTTCCTTTGCTAGATTCTGCAGGACCTGTGATGTTGAAGATGATGTCATCACAGGTCCTGGCAGATGCACTGTTCTAACCTGGGAACTACACTTTACACTGTGCAGTTCCCTTACAGGACCTGTGATGACATCATCAAAGGTCCTTTAGCTTTAGAAAGGTAAACAGGAATAATTAGGGGGCGGGGCCTCTCCTCCACTTCGGTGCCTGCCTGCAGCCTATCAGAGGAAAGGGAAGGGACACGCCTCTCCCTCCCCTGCACCTCCGCTGGCACAGACAGTTTACAATGGAGATGAGCGCAATGGAAGCGCTCATCTCCCTGTGCCCGGCGGCGGCTGCTCACTTGGGGGGGGGGGGGTCATTTTAGTTGGGGGGGCACATGGGGGGGCACAGCATGATGTAGGGGGGGCCGTGGCCCCCTCTGGCCCCCCCCTGGCGACGCCACTGATTGAGGGGGGGCCCCATACAAAATTTTGCTGTGGGGCCCAGTCAGTTCTAGCTACGCCCCTGATACTCAAGTAAGAAACTATTGTAGGAGCTTATCTAGAGACCTGTCAAAGGAATGGAAGCCCAATGACTTTGATTCGTTCCTAAGCATCAAAACGAAGAGATCACTGTCTATGTTACACCATGCGCTGAGAGACCGGTGGAGGGCTAAAGACCCTAAAGGGATATTTAAAAAATGGAGCCAAAAATTGGGGGTGGCGGAGATTCATGATCTAGTCTGGTCAGGAATCTCAGCAATGCGCAAGGCCATCATAAACGAAACGTGGAGGGAGACTCACGTGAAAATTTTACGGATCCACAAAACACATACGGACGTCTGAATGGAGCCTTACAGGGGGGTGATCACCCCATATAGACTCCCTGATCACCCCCCTGTCATTGATCACCCCCCTGTCATTGATCACCCCCCTGTCATTGATCACCCCCCTGTAATACTCCATTCAGACGTCCGTATGTGTTTTACGGATCCACGGATCCATGGATCGGATCTGCAAAACACATACGGACGTCTGAATGGAGCCTTACAGGGAGGTGATCAATGACAGGTAGGTGATCACCCCATATAGACTCCCTGATCACCCCCCTGTCATTGATCACCCCCCTGTAAGGCTCCATTCAGACGTCCGTATGTGTTTTACGGATCCATGGATCCATGGATCGGATCTGCAAAACACATACGGACGTCTGAATGGAGCATGACAGGGGGGTGATCACCCCATATAGACTCCCTGATCACCTCCCTGTCATTGATCACCCCCCTGTCATTGATCACCCCCCTGTAAGGCTCCATTCAGAGGTCTGTATGTGTTTTGCGGATCGGCGGATCCATGGATCGGATCCGCAAAACACATACGGACGTCTGAATGGAGCCTTACAGGGGGGGTGATCACCCCATATAGACTCCCTGATCACCCCCCCTGTGATTGATCAACCCCTGTAAGGCTCCATTCAGACGTCCGTATGTGTTTTGCGGATCCGATCCATGGATCTGCGGATCCGCAAAACACATACGGACCTCTGAATGGAGCCTTACAGGGGGGTGATCAATGACAGGGGGTTGATCAATGACAGGGGGGTGATCAGGGAGTATATATGGGGTGATCACCCCCCTGTCATTGATTACCCCCCTGTAAGGCTCCATTCAGACGTCCGTATGGACACCGCGGATCCGCAAAACACATACGGATGTCTGAATGGAGCCTTACAGGGGGGTGATCAATGACAGGGTGGTGATCACCCCATATAGACTCCCTGATCACCCCCCTGTCATTGATCACCCCCCTGTAAGGCTCCATTCAGACATTTTTTTGTCACAAGTTAGTGGAAATTTATTTTTTAGTTTTTTTGTTTTTTCTTACAAAGTCTCATATTCCACTAACTTGTGACAAAAAATAAAATCTCACATGAACTCACCATACCCCTCACGGAATCCAAATGCGTAAAATTTTTTAGACATTTATATTCCAGACTTCTTCTCACGCTTTAGGGCCCCTAAAATGCCAGGGCAGTATAAATACCCCACATGTGACTCCATTTTGGAAAGAAGACACCCCAAGGTATTCGCTGAGGGGCATATTGAGTCCATGAAAGATTGAACTTTTTGTCCCAAGTTAGCGGAAAGGGAGACTTTGTGAGAAAAAAAAATCAATTTCCGCTAACTTGTGCCAAAAAATAATAATCTTCTATGAACTCGCCATACCCCTCATTGAATACCTTAGGGTGTCTTCTTTCCAAAATGGGGTCACATGTGGGGTATTTATACTGCCCTGGCATTTTAGGGGCCCTAAAGCGTGAGAAGAAGTCTGGGATCCAAATGTCTAAAAATGCCCTCCTAAAAGGAATTTGGGCCCCTTTGCGCATCTAGGCTGCAAAAAAGTGTCACACATGTGGTATCGCCGTACTCAGGAGAAGTTGAGCAATGTGTTTTGGGGTGTCATTTTACATATACCCATGCTGGGTGAGATAAATATCTCGGTCAAATGCCAACTTTGTATAAAAAAATGGGAAAAGTTGTCTTTTGCCGAGATATTTCTCTCACCCAGCATGGGTATATGTAAAAAGACACCCCAAAACACATTGCCCAACTTCTCCTGAGTACGGCGATACCACATGTGTGACACTTTTTTTGCAGCCTAGGTGGGCAAAGGGGCCCACATTCCAAAGAGCACCTTTAGGATTTCACAGGGCATTTTTTACACATTTTGATTTCAAACTACTTCTCACGCATTAGGTCCCCTAAAATGCCAGGGCAATATAACTACCCCACAAGTGACCCCATTTTGGAAAGAAGACACCCCAAGGTATTCCGTGAGGGGCATGGCGAGTTCCTAGAATTTTTTTTTTTGTCACAAGTTAGCAGAAAATGATGATTATTTTTTTTTTCTTACAAAGTCTCAGATATCACTAACTTGTGACAAAAAATAAAAACTTCCATGAACTCACTATGCCCATCACGAAATACCTTGGGGTGTCTTCTTTCCAAAATGGGGTCACTTGTGGGGTAGTTATACTGCCCTGGCATTTTAGGGGCCCTAATGTGTGAGAAGTAGTTTGAAATCAAAATGTGTAAAAAATGTCCTGTGAAATCCTAAAGGTGCTCTTTGGAATGTGGGCCCCTTTGCCTACCTAGGCTGCAAAAAAGTGTCACACATGTGGTATCGCCGTACTCAGGAGAAGTTGGGCAATGTGTTTTGGGGTGTCATTTTTTCATATACCCATGCTGGGTGAGATAAATATCTCGGTCAAATGCCAACTTTGTATAAAAAAATGGGAAAAGTTGTCTTTTGCCAAGATATTTCTCTCACCCAGCATGGGTATATGTAAAAAGACACCCCAAAACACATTGCCCAGCTTCTCCTGAGTACGGCAATACCACATGTGTGACACTTTTTTGCAGCCTAGGTGGACAAAGGGGCCCACATTCCAAAGAGCACCTTCAGGATTTCACAGGGCATTTTTTACACATTATGATTTCAAACTACTTCTCACGCATTAGGGCCCCTAAAATGCCAGGGCAGTAAAACTACCCCACAAGTGACCCCATTTTGGAAAGAAGACACCCCAAAGTATTTCGTGATGGGCATAGTGAGTTCATGGAAGTTTTTATTTTTTGTCACAAGTTAGTGATATATGAGACTTTGTAAGGAAAAAAAAATAAAAAATAAAAATCATCATTTTCCGCTAACTTGTGACAAAAAATAAAAAGTTCTATGAACTCCCTATGCCCATCAGCGAATACCTTAGGGTGTCTACTTTCCGAAATGGGGTCATTTGTGGGGTGTTTTTACTGTCTGGGCATTTGTAGAACCTCAGGAAACATGACAGGTGCTCAGAAAGTCAGAGCTGCTTCAAAAAGCGGAAATTCGCATTTTTGTACCATAGTTTGTAAACGCTATAACTTTTACCCAAACCATTTTTTTTTTACCCAAACATTTTTTTTTATCGAAGACATGTAGAACAATAAATTTAGAGAAAAATTGATGTAGAAATGTAGTTTTAAAAAAAAAAAAATTAGAACTGAAAGTGAAAAATGTCATTTTTTTGCAAAAATTTTGGTAAATTTCGATTAATAACAAAAAAAAGTAAAAATTACAAGTTTAATATTCTTGTAAGAAGACTATGAAACCAATAGAGGATGCTGTTCATAACTCAATAGCACCCTCTATTGGTTTCATAGTCTTCTGACAAGAATATTAGACTATTTCTTATGACAAGCTTATTAGCCTTTTGCATGGAAAATTCGCAATTAGAATATTCGCGATTAGAATATTCGCGATATACACTAGAATGATATCTGCCACTGGGAAAGCTGTGTAATAACTTAGTGATAAAATCTGCCACTGGGAAAGCTGGGTAATAACTCGCGATCTACACAGAGTTATTACCCAGTTTTTCCAGTGTCAGATATTATCACTGACTTACTAAATAATTATTACATAATATTCGCAATATTGCAATATATTCATTTTTTAGAATATGAGAGCTGGTTTGGAATATCTCATAGTGCACAAGGCTGCTGTTGTAAGGTATGCTGGATGTTATCTGTCTCATGGATAGATTGGGCACATACCTGGCTTTTGGCATATAGCCATTGTGTGGTTGTCTATTGTATGTAATAGGAGTCTAAGACGCATCCAGCCAATCCTTGTAATGCTGTTTCCAAACAATTTTGATGGGGTATCCATCAATTTCTAACCTTTTATTATTAACCAACCAGACACCCTCTTCTCTTCCGAGCAGGGGGTGCCTGGTTGTCTCCGATTGACTTCCATTATACTCGGGTGCATGGGAATACAGTGTATTCAGTACATTATAAACAACACATTTAAAGTGCCTTTATGTTCATCAGCTTTACTCTGGTGGAGTCGAGAAGTCATGGTTAATCCAGGCCTTGTTCCTTTTTATAAGTCAACCTGTCAGCATTTTCAGTTGACAGGCGATTACGCTTATCTGTTATAATGCCACCAGCAGCACTAAATACCCGCTCTGACAAAACGCTGGCGGCAGGGCAGGCCAGCACCTCCAAGGCGTAGAGCGCCAGCTTGTGCCACGTGTCCAGCTTGGACACCCAGTAGTTGTAAGGCACTGAGGGATAATTGAGGATGCTGACACGGTCTGCTATGTACTCCTTCACCATCTTCCAATGTTTTTCCCTCCTTGTAACAGTAGGCCGTGCATCAGGGTGAGGGTGCTGGCGAGGTGTCATGACACTGTCCCAAGCTTTGGAGAGTGTTGCCCTGCCTCTGTTGGAACTGCTGTGTGTTCCCCTTGTCTCCCCTCCTTAGTTGCCCAAGGAACTATGGACTCTGCAGCCAGCGTTGTCAGATGGAAATTTATGATATAAATTTTTCAACAAGGACCTTCTGGTATTGCACCGTTTTGCTCGTCCTCTCCACCAGAGGAATGAGAGATGAGAAGTTCTCTTTGTAGCAGGGGTCGAGAAGGATGAACAACCAGTAATCCCTGTTGTCTAATATGCGTATAACGTGCGGGTCGCTTGAAGGGCAGCCTAACATGAAGTCAGCCATGTGTGACAGAGTACCAACAGGAAAGACTTCGCTGTCGTCATCAGGAGGATGACTCTTAATCTACTCATCCTCTTCTGCCCACCCAAAAAGAACAGATGGAATTAAACTTCCATGGGTACTACCCTCTGTAGCAGAAGCAAACGTCCCCTGCTCCTCCTCTTCATCGTCCAATTCACGCTGAGAAGACGAACTGAGGGTGGTCTGGCTATCACCCTGTGTAATGTCTTCCCCATTTCCACCTCTTCCACATTAAAGCGTCAACCTTAATTGTGAGCAGCGAGCATTTGAGTAGACACAGAAGTGGGATGGTTACGCTGATAATAGCAATATCGCCGCTCACCATCTGTGTTGATTCCTCAAAGTTTCCTAAAACCTCACAGAAGTCAGACATCCATGCCCACTCCTCGCTTGTGAATAGCAAATGCTGACTGGAAAGGCGACGACCAAATTGCAGCTGGTATTCCACTACTGCCCTCTGCTGCTCATAAAGCCTGGCCAACATGTGGAACGTGGAGTTCCAGCGCGTGCTCACATCGCACAATAGCCGGTGAGCTGGCAGCTTCAGCACGGCCTGTTGCCACTTCGCCACTGCAGTGCTACACTGCTTCCAGCTACTGACTGATGGCTGACTGGTGCTGCACGTGGATAATTCAGAGGTAGAACTGGAGGAGGCGAAGAGGGGGTTGGAGCCACTAATGTAGGTGCTGATGGAAACCCTGATTTACGTAGGGCCCGCAATCCTTGGCGTCGGTAGCACCTGTGCCACCCCAGGGTACGACTCGCTCCCAGCCTCCACAACGTTCACTCAGAGTGCCATCAGGGAAATGTAGCTTCCCTGGCCGAATGCACTTGTCCATGTGTCCATGGTTAAGTGGACCTTCCCAGTAACTGCATTGGTCAGGGCACGCGTGATGTTACGGGACACATGTTGGTGTAAGGCAGTCACGTCACACCGGGAAAAATAGTGGCAGCTGGGGACTGTGTAACGCGGGATGGCCGCCGACATCAGGCTGCGGAAGGCCTCAGTGTCCACAAGCCTAAATGGCAACATTTCCAGGGCCAGTAATTTTGAAAGTTGCGCATTTAGTGCTATGGCCTGTGGGTGGTGGGCTGGGTATTTGCGCTTTTGTCCAAATGCCTGGGGTAAGGACATTTGTATGCTGCGCTGGGACACAGAAGTGGATATGGTCGCTGATGGTGCTTGCGAAGGTCCAGGTGCAGGGCTGGAGGCATCTGGCCCTGCGCCTTAAACAGGGTATTGGCCAGCACGTAACACAGGGGAAGAGGAGGCAGTGGTGTGACCCGCAGACACAGATTGTGGACCCAGGCGTTCGTCCCACTTATTACTGTGCTTGGATGCCATGTGGCAGATCATGCTGGTGGTGATGAGGTTGCTAGTGTTCACGCCCCGGCTCATTTTGGTACAGCACAGGTTGCAAACTACTATTCTTTTGTCGTCCGCACTTTCCTCAAAAAAGCACCATACTGTGGAACACCTACCCCTTGGCAAGGGATATTTCCGCAAGGGGGTGCTCCGTGGAACAGTTGTGGGCCTGTTTGGTGTGGCCAACCTTCTCGCTTTTGCCACCCCACTGCCTCTTCGAGCTTGTTGAGGCGCAGCAGATCCCTTTCTCTCTGTACTGCTGTCCTCGCTCGGCTTTCCACCGTTCCAGGTTGGTTCAGTGACTTCATTGTCCACCACCTCCTCTTCCACTTCCTTACTCTGCTAATCCTCCTGACTTGTTGACCTAACCACAACCTCAGTGATTGACAAATGTGTCTCATCCTCTTCATCAACCTCTTGAGACAGTAATTGCTGTTGACTTTTTGGCAACTGTGTCTCATCATCATCCACCTCATTAAACAGTAATTGCCGTTCTCCATCGCCATCTTCTTGTGACTGTGGATGCTCAAGAGTTTGGGAATCAGGGCACAAGATCTGTCCCTCTTCAAGCGTGCTTGGCGAGAGGACCAATTCAAGGAATGGCGCTGAAAAGAGCTCCATGGAATATCCGAGTGTGGGATCACTTGTTTGCCCAGACTCTCCATGGTTGGAGGAAGGAGGATCAGGGTGAGGATTGTGTTAAGCAGACTCTTTGCTACTGAGACTGGACTTGGTGGAAGACAGGGTGGTGCTTAAGCGACTGGAAGCATTATCTGCTGCAATCCAACCGACCACCTGGTCGCACTGGTCTGACTTCAAGAGTGGTGTCCTGCGCCGCCCTGCAAACTGGGACATGAAGCTAGGTATCGTGAATTATTGTTTTTCTTGTGCTCTGGCAGCAGGCACAGTTTCACCACGCCCAGGGCCAAGGCCTCTGCGTGCACCATCATCATCACGGCCACTGCCCCGTCCCTTACTGCTTGCCTTCTTCATATTAAATGCTATATATGCTTGAAAGTCTGTCACACGTACAGTAGCGTAGGATTTGGAAGTGTATGCGTAAACAAATTTAAAAAGGAATTTGGGATGTGGAAACGTCACACAGGACATATCCCGCAGATAATGTCAAACGCTGTCACCAGCGGCTAATAAAAAATTACAGGGAATGTGACAGGTATTTGGGATGAGGAAATGTTATACAGGAGAGGTACCACCGGTAATGTCACTGTCTGCAGCGTCTACGAAAAAAGTACACTGTATGTCACAGATAAATTTTTTCAGCGCACACGTTACACTGCAGATGTGGCACTGGTTATGTCACTGTCAGAAGTGGACACCGTCTATTGAAAAAGTACACTGTATGTCACTGATATTTTTGGGATGCGCACACTTTACACTGGAGATGTGGCGCAGCTAATATCACCGTCCGCAGCGGACACCATCTACGGAAAAAGGACACTGGAAGTCACTGATATTTTTTGGATGAGCACACTTTTTACTGGAGATGTGGTGCAGCCAGGGCCGGCCTTTGGGGTGTGCGAGCTGTGCGGCCGCACAGGGCGCCATGGCAACAGGGGCGCCCGGTGGCCGACACAGCCACTGGAGGATCCAGGGGCGCGGTAGAGGGCAGCGGTGGCGGGGGGCACAGGGAGATGAACGCTTCAATTGTGGAAGCGCTCATCTCCATAGTCATCTGTATAGCTGTGCTCAGGACAGCGATACAGATGGCTGTGCTGAGGCAGGGGAGGGAGAGGCGTGTCCCTTCCTCTGATAGGCTGCAGGCACTAGGCCACCTGAGCCGTACAGCGCGGACACAGGACGGAAGAGGCCTGCATCCCATCGCTGACACTGAGGTAAGTATAAGTGTTTTTTTTTTTATATATGCAATACTTTTACTGGCACATTGGGGGGCTGTTATTACTGGCACATTGGGGGGGGAGGGGTGTTATTACTGGCACATGATGGAGGGGGCTGTTATTACTGGCACATGATGGAGGGGGCTGTTATTACTGGCACATGATGGGGGGGCTGGTATTACTGGCACATGATGGGGGGGCTGGTATTACTGGCACATTGGGGGGGGCTGTTATTACTGGCACATGATGGAGGGGGCTGTTATTACTGGCACATGATGGAGGGGGCTGTTATTACTGGCACATGATGGGGGGGCTGGTATTACTGGCACATGATGGGGGGGCTGGTATTACTGGCACATTGGGGGGGGGCTGTTATTACTGGCACATGATGGAGGGGGCTGTTATTACTGGCACATGATGGAGGGGGCTGTTATTACTGGCACATGATGGGGGGCTGGTATTACTGGCACTTGGTGGGGGGGCTGTTATTACTGGCACATGATGGGGGGCTGTTATTACTGGCACATGATGGGGGGCTCTTATTACTGGCACATGATGGGGGGCTTATGTTACTGGCACATGATGGGGGGCCGTTATTACTGGCACTTGATTGGGGGGGTTGCTCTTGTTACTGGCACATTATTGAGGGCACTATAGGGGCATCTTCTGAAGCCACAAAGAAGGGGTATTTTATATGGGGGCTCTGTACAGTAGAATTTTATACTGGGACACATGATGGGGGGCCGTTATTACTGGCACATGATGGGGGGCTGTTATTACTGGCACATGATGGGGGGCTGTTATTACTGGCACATGATGGGGGGCTGTTATTACTGGCACATGATGGGGGGGCTGTTATTACTGGCACATGATGGGGGGATGTTTTTACTGGCACATGATGGGGGGGCTGTTTTTACTGGCACATGATGGGGGCTGTTATTACTGGCACATGATGGGGGGCTCTTATTACTGGCACATGATGGGGGGGCTTATGTTACTGGCACATGATGGGGGGCCGTTATTACTGGCACATGATTGGGGGGGTTGCTCTTGTTACTGGCACATTATTGGGGGCACTATAGGGGCATCTTCTGAAGCCACAAAGAAGGGGAATTTTATATGGGGGCTCTGTACAGTATAATTTTATACTGGGACACATTATGGTGGGCACTATGGGGAAGGGGGGAGAGGAGTACTATGGGGTCATCTACGGGGGGCACTAAGAAGGGGTATTTTATACTTGCAAATTAAGGGGGACACTGAGGGCATCTACTGGGGTATTTTATACTGGCACATTATGGGGGCACTATGGGGACATTAGCTCAACTGGGGCATTACAAGGGGGTATTATTTGCACTGTCACATTATAAGGAGAATTATTTCTACTGGGGGGGCATTATGGTGGGCTTTATTACTCCCCCATAGTATGACCCCCTAGTAGCAGCACCAGCCTCTCTCTGCTCTGCTATCCCTCTGCCCCTCCAAATCCTTATTATGAAATCTTTCTTATTAGGATAAAACACAACATCAGCTCCACCGAGCCCCCCAGCCAAGTGTTGAAGTGGTGTCCGAGATCCCTAAGGGCCAAGCCAAGTAATTGTAAGTTTTCATGTAAAATATTTGTTATACACATATAGCATACACTGTGCCACACAATATACAGTATACCTCTACACTGTGTAGTCTGTTCAATAAGCACCATTGTTTTGTGGCGGCGGACAGAAAATAATCTGGAAGTGCTGTAGTGTACGGGAATTGTAATACCCGTCACTACCAAAGTGTCACTTGGTGTGCTGTCGTCCCTCCTTAGTTATGGAGGAGTTGGTATATGTCAGTTTTATAAAATGTCATATAATGTAATGCATGTATTTCCCTGTTAGCCATAGCCAAGGATATAAAGCCAGAATTAGGTTAATGGGCCTTGGTGAAGAATTGCTGTATTCCAGGATCAGACAGAATTAGAGTGCAAGCTCCTGTGCTGCAAGTCCTGTGTTCAACACTCTGTAATTACCCTGCTATAACTGAATTGCCTGCATCGACCGAATTGCAAAATCGACTGTATGCTTAGGAACTGCATTTCCTATATTGTCTCTGCTTGCAAAACTACTAAAGTTGGAGTTCTGTTTTAAGACTACGTTTCCTCAATTTATTCCTGCATCCGCAAACGGCGTGCCACCGTTTACTTGGCACTGGCGTCACGAACAATTTCTACCTATACCTGCCCTTGCAGAGAGTCAGCCGTACCAGGTTAGTGTATATTGCACTACATCACCCAGAAACACCTACTACACACAACTTGAGTACGCTGCACTTCTCTTTTGGCGCCACGAACAGGATTCGCACGCTTTCTAGTGCAAGAAGCGTGAACTTTGTGCCTTATACAGTTGCCCTGTGACCAAAGTGACAATTTACCTGTTTTTATTCAAGTGGACTTTGTGGACTGAAAATCGTACCCAAAGTGTACCAAAAACCTCTAAAAAGCGCTGTGCAGTGTTGCGCTACCCAGAGGAAGAAAATCGCCGCATTGGAGTGTGGTTTTGTGGACTTTAAACATTCCTGCTTGCCGTCAGTGAATAGACAGCGTTTGTACCTAAAGATGGCTGCCGGGCTTGCTGAATTTACTGCTGCGTCACCTTCATCCCGAAAAGGCGGGAAAAATTGGCGCCTTTCTGAGGAAAAAGCGGGAAGAAGGTCAAGGGCAGGCGCCACGGCTTATCTGGACATTTGCATGTCTGCCAGCATGGACACCGCCTTCCCTATACTAGAATACCTGGGGGGCGGCCTCCCAGTGCAATGGGAGGAGCTGGCTACTCTAATTGACGCGACCCTATCGCTCTCCTCAGAAGGATCGAGCATGTTGGATTGTGAGCAGAGTGTTGCTGCAGCGTCCGCACCTGAAATTGAAAAGATGACTGACATCGGTGTAGAGCCAGAGGAGGCTCCACCGGCCTACGCTCCGGGACCGGAGCAACCCGCCTGCCGCCCAAGGGAGAAAGAACCCGAGCCCTACTATGGCTCGTGGAGGGACTTTTTCCAGCCATCTTTCAAATGGTCCTCCCTGATGGCGGAGATCCGAGAGGCCGCTATCAAGCGGAACACAAAGACCAAAATTATCTATGAGGAGCTAACCAAGACCATACATGAGAAGCATACGCACACCCAACCCCGCCTGGAAAGGAGAAAGGGAGTGGTGCTTTCATTTGACAAATCCTGTGGCTACGGGTTTATTCAGGACTATCTAACTGGCAGAGACCTCTATGTTAACCGAAGGTCTGTCAAAAGAGACTACCTCCCTTCGTACCAGCACAGCCTCCGCGAGGGAGAGGAAGTGGAGTACACCCCTGCCGAGAGCCTACGAGGCCCTTATGCGACTGCTGTGACCCGTCCCAAGCGAGCATCGGAGGACTGGGAGGCAGAAGAAGGAGAAGACTACTCTGGCTGCGAGCGGGAACCGGAACGCTCTCCAGAGCCGGCCCATCACGCCTTTCAGGAGCGGAGCTCCTTCATTGGGCCTAATGTCTTCTGGCAGCCAACCGTGTTGGAGAAATGGGTGAGCCCCTATCCTTCCCCCGAGCTGCCTCGTTGGGAGAAGACCATATCGGAGCTGGAGCAGTTAAAAGGACTTAGTGCTACCTTTGAAAACATCCGGAGGGGACGGAGACCAGACGCATCGCCAGAACCTGCAGAGGCCGAGTCCGCACCATCGGTGACTGTACCTGCGCCGGCGGCGCCAGCAGAGGACAGCGACTCCGACACAGAGAGCATCGGTGAGCAGATCGTCCGGCTGGAGGAGAAGTTGCGGGAGTTGCGCAAGACATACACCGCCAGGATCCAGACACCGCCGAGGAAGGATGAGGTAAGGGTGCCTGTCACCACCCGTAGACCGCCTTCTGTTGCCACCGCTCCGTCAGTGCCCCAGACCGGACCCGCGATTGCCGTAAACTGCTGCACCCAGAGCACCGGACCGCTTGCTGCGGCGGTGCCAAGCACGTCACACCCTGCAGTGATCATGCCAGGGCCGGCACGGTCCATCAGAGGGTTCACCCCTAGGCCTAATGGGCCAATACCTATTAGGGGCCCCTTTACCCTACAGCTGCCCCCTGATACAGTTATGTGGGCCCATCCTCCTGTAGAGGACTACTACAGACGATACTTGCCAGCGGAGCCAAGTGATTACAATATTTCACTGTGAATCAGCCTGCTAGGCCTTTGATTGATTTCACCAGAAGTGATGTTAACCCTTTCAGGACAGGAGTCCTATGTTTCTGGTCCTTTGTTGCGGCTGCCAGTTTGTCCACGGCTCAGTGGTAGGTGTTGACCACTGAAATTACAAAGTCAGCAAGGCCACGTTTGTTTCCAGGACCTCCTGCCTGCTTTTGTTACCCCACGCCAAGTTGTGCCTGTTCCTTTGTTGCACCTTTTACCCTTCACCCCCTTTTCAGGTTGATCAGGGGTATTACAGCACTTGTCTTTGCTGTCCGTTTGTTGTGCAACTTCATACTAAGGAACCGTGCCCGGAGACAGACTCAAAAGTACCTGAGCCTCTGAGATTCTTACTCTTTTAAAAGTATTGTGCCCAGAGATGGACTCCACCGCATGAGAGCCTCTGTGATTTAATGAGAAATAACCTGGGTACGGACTCATGTTTGTTATTTGAGCCTCCAAGAACTTTTATACCGTTTTCTACTGTTTTATCATGGACTTATTCATTGTCATGGACTATCCTGGTTATAATGTTACGCTGTGCCAGGTCAGCGCCCCCGTTCCATTCATTATCCTGAGAGAAGAGAACGACGCCCCTTGTCACTACCCTTCACCTTTGCCAATTGGACCTGATGTAAATGTAAATGCAGATGAATTACATGTATGTATGCCTGCATGTCTCTATTTTCTATTTCAGGTAGAGATTCCAGTTGGGCGACCCATGATGGAGTACGAGGCCGTACTCAGCTTAAAGCAGTGGGGTATGTAGTGTACGGGAACTGTAATACCCGTCACTACCAAAGTGTCACTTGGTGTGCTGTCGTCCCTCCTTAGTTATGGAGGAGTTGGTATATGTCAGTTTTATAAAATGTCATATAATGTAATGCATGTATTTCCCTGTTACTGTGAAACTTGCATGTACAGGCCTGCAGGGGTGTCATTCCAGCTTCTAGTCACTAGAGGGAGCTAGAGAGCCCTAGTTTATATAAGCCCAGACAGGGAAGTGCAAGGCAGACGGAGTCTAGTGTCTGTAATCTACAGTTGGAGATTAGACAATGTCTGAGACAAGCCCAGGCCTGAAGCCTGCTGTCCAGGAGAAGATTCCCTCCTGAATTCCCATATGCAGAAACAGGAATATGTTAGATCAAGAGCCTGAGGAAGTGTCCAGAAGCTGAGAGAGACAGAGGCAAAGATCAGGAAAGCCAGAGGTACTCAGAAAGACAGAGGAGGTACTTATAGAAGCCATAGCCAAGGATATAAAGCCAGAATTAGGTTAATGGGCCTTGGTGAAGAATTGCTGTATTCCAGGATCAGACAGAATTAGAGTGCAAGCTCCTGTGCTGCAAGTCCTGTGTTCAACACTCTGTAATTACCCTGCTATAACTGAATTGCCTGCATCGACCGAATTGCAAAATCGACTGTATGCTTAGGAACTGCATTTCCTATATTGTCTCTGCTTGCAAAACTACTAAAGTTGGAGTTCTGTTTTAAGACTACGTTTCCTCAATTTATTCCTGCATCCGCAAACGGCGTGCCACCGTTTACTTGGCACTGGCGTCACGAACTATTTCTACCTATACCTGCCCTTGCAGAGAGTCAGCTGTACCAGGTTAGTGTATATTGCACTACATCACCCAGAAACACCTACTGCACACAACTTGAGTACGCTGCAGTGCCCCTCCCGAGACCAGGCTCTGGATCCGCCACTGGACACAGCTCGCAGTCGGTCTCTTACAGCAGGCCGCCCCGAAATTGTGTGAAAAACTATTTGTTACGAAGATTGTTTTCCTCTTTGTGTATGTTTAGGTGAACCAAGGGGAGCGCCACAAGATTAGCTCGCACAGGGCGCCTGAACACCTAAGGCCAGCCCTGGGTGCAGCTAATGTCACTGTCCGCAGCAGACACTGTGTACCGAAAAAGGACACTGGATGTCACAGATATTTTCTGGATGCGCACACTTTACACTGGAGATGTAGCGCAGCTAATGTCACTGTCCACAGAGGACACTGTCTACGGAACAAGTACACTCGATGTCACATATATCTTTTGGATGCGCAAACTTTACACTGGAGATGTGGCCCAGCTAATGTCACTGTCCGCAGCGGACACCGTCTACCAAAAAAGGACACTGGATGTCACAGATATTTTTTGGATGTGCACACTTTACACTGGAGATATAGCGCAGGTAATGTCACGGTCCGCAGCGGACACCGTCTACCAAAAAAGGACACTGGATGTCACAGATATTTTTTGGATGTGCACACTTTACACTGGAGATGTGGGGCAGATAATGTCACTGTCTGCTGCAGACACCGTGTACCGAAAAAGGACATTCGATGTCACAGATATTTTTTGGATGCGCACACTTTACACTGGAGATATAGCGCAGGTAATGTCACTGTCCGCAGCGGACACCATCTACGGAAAAGGACACTGGATGTCAGATATTTTTTGGATGCGCACACTTTACACTGGAGATGTGGCACAGCCAATGTCACTGTCCGCAGCGGACACCGTCTACGGAAAAAGGACACTGGATGTCACAGATATTTTTGGGATGCGCACACTATACACTGGAGATGTGGCGCACCTAATGTCACTGTCCGCAGAAGACACCGTGTACCGAAAAAGGACACTGGATGTCACAGATATTTTCTGGATGGGCACACTTTACACTGGAGATGTAGCGCAGCTAATGTCACTGTCCGCAGCGTACACCGTCTACGGAAAAAGTACACTGGATGTCACAGATATTTTAAGGATGCGCACACATTACACTGGAGATGTGGCCCAGCTAATGTCACTGTCCGCAGCGGACACCGTCTACCAAAAAAGGACACTGTATGTCACAGATATTTTTGGGATGCGCACACATTACACTGGATATGTGGCGCAGCTAATGTCACTGTCCGCAGCAGACACCGTCTACCGAAAAAGGACATTGGATGTCACAGATATTTTTTGAATGCGCACACTTTACACAGGAGATGTGGCGCAGCTAATGTCACTGTCCGCAGCAGACACCATCTACGGAAAAGGGACACTGGATGTCACAGATATTTTTTGGATGCGCACACTTTACACTGGAGATGTGGCGCACCTAATGTCACTGTCCGCAGAAGACACCGTGTACCGAAAAAGGACACTGGATGTCACAGATATTTTCTGGATGGGCACACTTTACACTGGAGATGTAGCGCAGCTAATGTCACTGTCCGCAGCGTAGACCGTCTCTGTAAAAAGTACACTGGATGTCACAGATATTTTAAGGATGCACACACATTACACTGGAGATGTGGCGCAGCTAATGTCACTGTCCGCAGCGGATACCGTCTACCAAAAA
This sequence comes from Bufo bufo, assembly GCF_905171765.1. Taxonomy (NCBI): domain Eukaryota; kingdom Metazoa; phylum Chordata; class Amphibia; order Anura; family Bufonidae; genus Bufo; species Bufo bufo. Next base: position 450,482,676 of record NC_053393.1, on the reverse strand, counting down.
AGGACACTGTATGTCACAGATATTTTTGGGATGCGCACACATTACACTGGAGATGTGGCGCAGCTAATGTCACTGTCCGCAGCAGACATCGTCTACCGAAAAAGGACATTGGATGTCACAGATATTTTTTGAATGCGCACACTTTACACTGGAGATGTGGCGCAGCTAATGTCACTGTCTGCAGCGGACACTGTCTACGGAAAAATGACCCTGGATGTCACAGATATTTTTTGGATGCGCAGACTTTACCCTGGAGATGTGTCGCAGCTAATGTCACTGTCCGCAGTGGACACAGTCTACGGAAAAAGGAGACTGGAAGTCACAGATATTTTTTGGATGCGCAGACTTTCCCCTGGAGATGTGGCGCAGCTAATGTCACTGTCCGCAGCGGACACCGTCAACGGAAAAAGGACACTGGATGTCACAGATATTTTTTGGATGCGCACACATTACACTGGAGATGTGGCACAGCCAATGTCACTGTCCGCAGCGGATACCGTCTACCGAAAAAGGACACTGGATGTCACAGATATTTTTTGGATGCGCACACTTTACACTGCAGATGTGGAGCAGCTAATGTCACTGTCCGCAGCGGACACCATCTACGGAAAAAGTACACTGGATTTCACAGATATTTTTGGGATGCGCACACTTTACACAGGAGATGTGACACAGCTAATGTCGCTGTCTGCAGCGGCCTAACTTTCGCATGCTATTTAGCGCAGGATGCGCTAATAATAGATATTGCTGCCACACACAACAGTCCTTGAAAGGACTTTTGGGTCTGTAAAGTTTTAGCTATTTAGCGCAGTTCGCGCTAAAAATAGATATTGCTGCTGCCACACACAACAATAGTCCTTAAAGGGGTTGTCCGAGTTATGAAAAAAAAAAATGGTGGGAGACTCTGCAGCATGTTGTATGTGTAGGACTACAAGTCCAAGCTGTATAATGACACTGCTAAGGGAGTGGATACAAGAGCTGCCCTGAGTGCTGGGAGAATAAACAGCAACTTGTAAGTGTAGAACTACAAGTCCCACTTGTATAATGACACTGCTAATACACACAGGATCTTTCCCCTACCTTCTTGTGCAATGCTCTCTCTAGTCTGTCATATCCTGTGCCCAGAATTGTCACTGCTGCAGCTAGCCAGTATGCGCAGCTGAAGGGGTTAAGAATCTTAGGAGAGAGAGCAGACGGCAGTGAAGGGGGGGCGTGGCCAGCACAGTGACTTCTCGTTTACAGGCTTGTAAACGACCTTTATCAGAGCAGGGAGAGAAGCTGAGATCACAGGTCATGTGACCCTCAGTGAAATCTGAGAAACCAGCCACTGGAGATAAAGTGAGTTAATTGGAAAGCTGTTACATTTGCTTAGTTAGGAACATAGAAAGAACAAAAAAATAACTCGGATAACCCCTTTAAAGGGACTTTTGGGTCTCTGAAAAGTTTTTCTAATAAAATTATTCCTATATCACTCCCTACACTGTCTGTCCCTTCCTTAGCACAGCTCTCCCTGACTAAGACTGAGCCGAACACGTGTCATGAGGTGCTATATAGCACCCGATGACGCGTTCCAGCCAGCCAATCACTGTAATGCCAGTAACCAACAAGGCTACGGCATTACAGTGAGGGCAGTACTTACCTGCACGTTTATTGGCTGCGTAGCAGCCAAGAAACGTGCGGGGAGGAGACTCGAGCACTGCGGTATTCGGCCGAATATTGCCATGTGCCGGGCATCGAAATGCTCGAGCCTAACTGGTGTTCGGCCGAGCATGCTCGATCAACACTACTCATCACTACTTGCCTGCCTAGCAGACGATGCGGTGGATGTCTCCTCCAGATCTTGGCTGGGCAGTAGCTGCTGACTGTCCTCTAGTAGCACGTCCTCGCAGTATAGTGGAGCTGAGCCCACACCATACATAACTTCTCTGGCTGAGGGAGCAGAAAAGGACAGAGGCAGGTTGAGGACAGGTGAGGGCACAGGGCCTGCTCCCAGGCCATGCCAACTAAGGGTTGTGTCTGACGAACCCACCAACTGTTGGCTGGGGGGTGTCTGATGTCACTTGGGATGAAGTGGATGACCGAGTTAACCAATCAAAACCACTTGATGACACCGGGAGCTCAGGCGACTCCTGCTGCCACGCCCCCTTACTCTGCTGTGACCTCTGCCTGCGCCAGAAACATTTAGGCCTCTTCCCCTCCTCTGTGCATGGCCTGGCACTTCTCTGTCACACATACTTTTAGCTGAACTAAATAAATGAAAAGCAAATTAAAACTCCACTAAAAGCGACAAATATTTTTTTTTCTATACTCAAATAGGCCACTAATCGCTTTCGCCACAAACAACTGCAACAGTGAAGTGCATATATATTTTTCTTTCTGTACTGAAATAGGCAAGTAAACACTTTCAACACATACTGTATAACTTCAGAAGTGAACTGAGAATATATTTTTCTTTTTGTACTGAAATAGGCCACTAAACGCTTTTAGCAGAAAATAAATGCCCCAGTGAAGTGCGTATATATTTTTCTCTCTGTACTAAAATAGGCCACTAAACGCTTTTGCCACAAATAAATGCACCAGTGAAATGCGTATATGTTTTTCTTTCTGTACTGAAAAAGGCCAGTAAACGCTTTCAACATGTATAACTGCAGAAGTGAACTGAGAATATATTTTTCTTTTTGTACTAAAATAGGCCACTAAATGCTTTTAGCAGAAATAAAAGCACCAGTGAAGTGTGCATATATTTTTATTTCTGTACTAAAATAGACCACTAAACTCTTTTGCCACAAATAAGTGCACCAGTGAAGTGCATATATGTTTCTCTTTCTGTACTGAAATAGGCCACTAAACGCTTTCAACACATAACTGCAGGAGTGAACTGAGAATATATGTTTCTTTTTGTACTGAAATAGGCCACTAAATGCTTTTAGCAGAAATAAATGCACCAGTTAAGTGCATATATATTATTCTTTATGTACTAAAATAGGCCACTAAACGATTTTGCCACAAATAAGTGCACCAGTGAAGTGCGTATATGTTTTTCTTTCTGTACTGAAATAGGCCAGTAAACGCTTTCACCACATATAACTGCAGAAGTGAACTGAGAATATATTTTTCTTTTTGTACTGAAATAGGCCACTAAACTCTTTCACAAATAAATGCAACACAAATAAATGCAACATATTTTTTTCCTTTTTGTACTGAAATAGGACACTGAAAGCTTTCACCACATATAACTGCAGAAGTGAAATGCGTATATATTTTTCCTTTTTGTACTGAATAGACCACTAAACTCTTTCAACACAAATAACTGCAGAAGTGAAATGCGTATATATTTTTCTTTTTCCACAGATATAAGTCACTAAAGGCTTTTCAACATAGCACTTGCACCCCAATAACAAGAACAAATTGCTAGAATGCCAGAGCTGTATAATGGCTATTTGGATCCCCATATAATGTTTCCCTGCACTTGTAAGACCTCTTTCACACGGGCGTGTCCGGATTAGGTCCGGATGCGTCCCGGTGCATTGCGGCAAACCCGCGCGAGTAGGAACGCAATTGCAGTCATTTTTGACTGCGATTGCGTTCCGATGTTCAGTTTTTATCACGCGGGTGCATTGTGTTTTGCACGCGCGTGATAAAAAACCGACTGTGGTACCCAGACCCGAACTTCTTTACAGAAGTTCAGGTTTGGGTTAGTTGTAGTGTAGATTGTATTATTTCCCCTTATAACATGGTTATAAGGGAAAATAATAGCATTCTGAATACAGAATGCATAGTACAATAGGGCTGGAGGGGTTAAAAAAATAAATAAAATTAACTCACCTTAATCCACTTGTTCGCGCAGCCGACATCTCTTCTGTTTTTAACTGTGAGCAATAGGACCTTTGATGACGTCACTGCGTTCATCACATGGTCCATCACATGATCCATCACCATGGTGATGGATCATGTGATGAGCGTAGTGACGTCATCAAAGGTCCTATTGCTCACAGTTAAAGACAGAACAAGTGGATTAAGGTGAGTTAAATATTTTTTCTTTTTTTTTTAACCCCTCCAGCCCTATTTTACTTTACTGTTTCAGAATGCTATTATTTTCCCTTATAACCATGCTATAAGGGGAAATAATAATGATCGGATCCCCATCCCGATTGTCACCTAGCAACCGTGTATGAAAATCGCACCGCATCCGCACTTGCTTGCGATTTTCACGCAACCCCATTCATTTCTATGGGGCCTGCGTTACGTGAAAAACGCACAAAGAGGAGCATGCTGCGATTTTCACGCAACGCACAAGTGATGCGTGAAAATGACCTCTCGTGTGCACAGCCCCATAGAAATGAATGGGTCAGGATAAAGTGCGGGTGCAATGCGTTCAACTCACGCATCGCATCCGCGCGGAATACTCGCCCGTGTGAAAGGGGCCTAAATGGCTTTTTTTTCACAATGAGGTTTTTCTAGCACTGTCCCAAGCAACTTCAGACGTCTCTCCCTGCACTAAGATGCTGTGAAATGATTCCTCCCTATCCTTTCCCTGCACTTGTAAATTGATTTTCTGGCATCCCTGCACTAAGATGCTGTGAAATGATTCCTCCCTATCCTTTCCCTGCACTTATAATCGTTTTTCAGTTTTTTTTTCACAATGAGATTTTTCCAGTTGCTGTCCCTAGCGCCTTCTCACGTCTGTCCCTGCACTCAGAATGCTTGAAAACGTCTGACTCTAAGATGGCCGCCGTATTTATAGGGCTGTGACATCACAAGGCTGGCTGGTTGCTGATTGGCTGCATGCATGGTATTATGGGTCAGCCCGTCTTCCCAGAGTTCCTTGCCCCATGTCCTCACACGTGTAGCCGCCATTTTTGGAAAAATTGCAATTCGTTACCACGAAGCGCGAGGAAATTCGCATTCGTTGCGAATCAAATTTTTCCTGAAATTCGGATCAAATTCCACTTTGTCAGTTTCGATTCGCTCATCTCTAATTAAAAGATAACTTCAAATCCCAAAGAGCTAGACGAATTTGGGAATACAAATTTATAACACTGCTTGACACTTTGAATACTGGACTGAATTTGTCCCCGGGATTTATGACACACTACAAGATCTAAAGAGTCTTCTATAGACATAGTGGGGCACCAGTTCTCTGAGATAACATCAATTTAGAGACCATAAAACTTTCACACCCCTTATCTGTAAGATAATTAAGGACTCATTCTCAAGATCTTTGATATGTTGTTCTGTTATTTTTCAAATGTCCATTCATTCCCCCATGTCTCTGTTCTTATGGTATATACATTGCTGTTTCTTCATATATTCTTGTAGTACGCCTGATGAAGGGACTAGTGATGTCTTGAAAGCTCGCTATGTAACATCATTACTTCTATTTTTGTTAGCCATTAAAAGGTATCAAACCTGCAATACTCTTATTTTGTTTCTCTTAATGAGAGCACTAAACTAAAAAGGAATTGTAACATCTGATAGCACAGAGCCATTTAGGATAATAGTTTACTGTAGTTTGTAAAGCATCTAAAATTTAAAGGGTTGGTGAATTCATTTCTGAGTTAATTTAATCCTTCATTCAGAGCCTCATTAGCTGGAGTGGAGAGCAGCTAGAAAAAGCTGGAAGTCCTAGCATATCCATCGATTAAATAGACAGCCTATTGATTTGAATCGACATTGTGTACTGCTACATTTCCTCTGCAGTGAGAACGTGTCCTTTTACACTAGCAGATTATCTGGCAGATTATCAGGAACACATGTTTGTACGACTGCTCGTTCCCGATAAATGCCTTGTGTAAATGTGATACTAATCATCCGATGAAAGAGCAAGAGTTCATTCCTCAGGTAATGTGTTGTTGATGCAGCACCCAAAATGATCATTTCTGGGGAGCAGATTGTGCTGTGTAAACAGGGATCTGCCACCCAGAAACAATGAATCTGTAGGGAGATAAGCGATTGCAGTAGTGATTGCTTGTTCCCTTAGAGAGGAGATGATTGCTGCATGTAAAAGTAACTCTTACCTCCACTCACGAACAGGCAATTATCGGGAACTTTCAGTTTGTTTCTGATAATTTTCTGTGCTTCGGCTCATGTAAAAGGATCTTTACTCTGGGTCTCCCTGCAGATTAAAGATGAATTCTGGTGATTCCAGCAGCAAGATACTTGTCACGCACCAGCAAGTGTGAACCCACTGTGCCATGTGACCAACCTCCTCTAAGGGTGTTGTCCCTTGCTCTTCACAGTACCCCTGATGGTGGGCATAGTTTTTTTCCCAAGGGGAACACCAGGTCGCTACCTCTTGCACACAAAGCAGCTGGTTCGGTTGGACTAGGGGGTACCAGAATAAGGTACCAGAGGTACAGTTGTAGTTCCAGGCCAAGTCATAACCAGGAGCAACAGTGCAGGACCGAGGACAAGCAAAGTCGTACAAGCAATGGGTCAGGGCAGGCGGCTCAGGTACAGGTCAGGCAATCCAGGTCAGGAACAGGAGAGACAAGACATGACAGATAAGGATCAAACAGGAAGAGAAGTCTAGAATCCATGCATGGGTCAGGAATGCAGGAACAAACACCAGCAACCTTTGCAGGTCACAAGGACCTTTGACGCTTAGGCACCTGGGAATGGCTGGGATTGGTCGGACAGGTCACATGTGCAAAACCCTTAAATCACAGGAAGTGACGCGTGCCGGCCCTTAACGAGGTGCTACAGGGAACAGGCTGTAAGGCATGCTGTGTCCAGGGCTAGAAGAAAACCGTTGAGTGGATTTCAGGAACGACAGTGTCTGTAAGGACACAGCGCAAGATCGCGGAGGTAAATAGGAAAACACCAGCAGCTGATCACCGATTCTACCTGCCCCGCAATGCAGCCAGATGCGGACAATGACGGAGGCGGACAGGGAGGACAGTGTTCCTACGAGCACAGGGCTGGGGACCACGGCGGTGAGTAGGGGGAACAACGGTTTGTCATCAACTGCCGTTACAGTACACCCTCTCTCACACCCCAGACAAGAACCTTTTTATCAAATTTGGAGCATGAATGTTCTACTCTGGCTCCCAAGACCTCTCCTCAGGACCAATGCCTTTCCAGTCCACACGCTTCTTGATGTCCAGGATATCTTTGACACCGGAGCCGGAGTAGTAGATGGAACAGTAGAGAAGTGATTACGAACTACCGGTTTCAGCAAAGACATGTGGAAGGAATTAGAAATTATAGGTGACTTCACTGATCTTCTTCAATACTTCAAAGGGCCCCAGGAACCTAGGAGCGAATTTGAAACTAGGGACCTTAAGGCATATATTTTGGAGGACAGCAATACCTCATCACCTAAGGATAACTGAGGAGGTCATCTTCTCTTGTCTGCATTTATTTTCATACAAGTCACCGCTTTGTTAATGCAGTTATTAGTCTGATGACATATCTTCAAGAAGACACTGAAAGAAGAATATGCAGCTGGTAGCCCCCATGATGTGGGAACAGGAAGAGGGGTACGAGGATGTTGACCTAGAATGATTATTATAGGAGAACTCTGCTCAAGGAAGCAATTGTACTCAGTTGTCATGTTGGGCCGAGACAAAATGCCGGAGATAGTTCTCTAAAATCTGATTCACCCTGTAGAGGGAAGTCAGGTGGGCGTATATATAGATATACAGTATAAATAAATATTGGGACATCTACACAATTCTAACATTTTTGGCTCTATACACCACCACATTGGATTTGAAATGAAATGAACAAGATAGTCTTTAACTGCAGACTGTCAGCTTTAGTTTGAGAGTATTTACATCCAAATCAGGTGAACGATGTAGGAATTACAATAGTTTGCATATGTGCTTCCCACTTGTTAAGGGATCAAAAGTAATGGGACATAATAATAATAATAATCATAGATCAAACTTTAAATTTTTAATACTTGGTTGCAAATCCTTTGCAGTCAATTACAGCCTGAAGTCTGGAACGCATAGACATCCCCAGACGCTGGGTTTCATCCCTGGTGATGCTGTGCCAGGCCTCTACTGCAACTGTCTTCAGTTCCTGCTTGTTCTTGGGGCATTTTCCCTTCAGTTTTGTCTTCAGCAAGTGAAATGCATGCTCAATCGGATTCAGGTCAGGTGATTGACTTGGCCATTGCATAACATTCCACTTCTTTCCCTTAAAAAACTCTTTGGTTGCTTTTGCAGTATGCTTTGGGTCATTGTCCATCTGCACTGTGAAGCGCCATCCAAAGAGTTCTGAAGCATTTGGCTGAATATAAGCAGATAATATTGCCCGAAACACTTCAGGATTCATCCTGCTGCTTTTGCCAGCAGTCACATCATCAATAAATACAAACCGGATTCCCAAAAAGTTGGGACACTAAACAAATTGTGAATAAAAACTGAATGCAAAGATGTGGAGATGGCAAATGTCAATATTTTATTTGTAATAGAACGTAGATGACAGATCAAACGTTTAATCCGAGTAAATGTCTCATTTTAAAGGAAAAATACGTTGATTCCAATTTTCACGGTGTCAACAAATCCCAAAAAAGTTGGGACAAGTATCAATAAGAGGCTGGAAAAAGTAAATTTGAGCATAACGAAGAACTGGAAGACCAATTAACACTAATTAGGTCAATTGGCAACATGATTGGGTATAAAAAGAGCTTCTCAGAGTGGCAGTGTCTCTCAGAAGCCAAGATGGGTAGAGGATCACCAATTCCCACAATGTTGCGCACAGGGCCGGCCTTAGGTGTTCAGGCGCCCTGTGCGAGCTAACCTTGTGGCGCCCCCCCCCCCCCCCCAAAAAAAAACAAAACACTGCTTGTTGCTGGCATCATGGCATAGGCTGGCTGACTATCCAACCAAGTAGGTACCAGCCCACACACCCCAAAGGCCGGTGTATTGTCATACTTCCCTACTTTGTGAGATTTCCCTACCTTCGTCACTTCCGGTCGCACCGGACATGACGTGAGGAGGTGTGCAGCGCCGCGCAGGCGCACAATGACAGGTTAGGGAAGTTTCACAGCAGAGTGCGCATGCGCCAGGAGCCTCGCCGGCGGTTAGGGTAGGGAAAAACTATGGGCCAGTGCGCAGGCGCAGTGATCGGATGGATGTTCTCAGCTGGACACCGGCCGACACTGCGCATGCACCGGGAGCCTCACCAGCGGTTAGGGAAGGGAAAAATTACGTACGGGCCAGTGCTTTTTCCCTACCCTAACCGCTGGTGAGGCTCCCAGCGCATGCGCAGTGTCGGCCGGTGTCCAGCTGAGAACATCCATCCGATCATTGCACCTGTGCACTGGCCCATAATTTTTCCCTACCCTAACCGCCGGCGAGGCTCCCAGCGCATGCGCACTCTGCTGTGAAATTTTCCTAACCCATCGTTGTGCGCAGTGCGCCCCCCCCCCAATATAATAAACATTGGCGCAGTGCGCCCCCCCAATATAATAAACATTGGTGGCGCAGTGCGCCCCCCCAACACCCCAGTATAATAAACATTGGTGGCGCAGTGCGCCCCCCCAACACCCCAGTATAATAAACATTGGTGGCGCAGTGCCCCCCCCAACACCCCAGTATAATAAATATTGGTGGCGCAGTGCGCCCCCCCAACACCCCAGTATAATAAACATTGGTGGCGCAGTGCGCCCCCCCAACACCCCAGTATAATAAACATTGGTGGCGCAGTGCGCCCCCCCTCAATATAATAAACATTGGTGGCGCAGTGCGCCCCCCCTCAATATAATAAACATTGGTGGTGCAGTGGGCAGTGCCAATGAGGGTTAAAAAATAAAAAAATAATTAACTCACCTCCTCCAATTGATCGTCTTCTGTTCTTTCTTAATGACCTGTCAAAGGACCTGTGGTGACATCACTGTGCTCATCACATGATCCATCACATGATCCATCACCATGGTAATGGATCATGTGATGAGCTCAGTGACGTCACCACAGGTCCTGAAGACAGAACAGGAGACTGGCAGCTACGCGATCAACTGGAGGAGGTGAGTTAATTTTTTAAATTATTTTTTAACCCTCATTGGCACTTCCCACTGAGCCACCAATGTTTCTTATACTGGGGTGTTGGGGGGGGGGGGGGGGGGCACACTGTGCCACCGACGTTTCTTATACAAATACAGGAGGCGGGTGCCGGAATCAAATAGCCGACACCCGAACTTTGTGACAGGAAGCTGCGATCAGCGGCAGTTAACCCCTCAGGTACCGGACCTGAAGGGTTAACTCAACTGCAGCTGATCGCAGCTCCCTGTTACAGAGGTCGGGTGCCGGCTATTTGATTCCGGCACCCGCCTCCTGTATTTGTATAACTTTATAAGAAACGTTGGTGGCGCAGTGGCCACAGCCCCTCCCCTCCTCCTCTTGTCTCTCTTCTTATTGGCAGCGGCCGGGGCAGCAGGCAGGTCAGACAGGGGAGGGGAGATGGAGGGGGCGCCCCGAGGGAGAACACAAGTGCAGCCTCGCCTGCCGCATATTACATTGCGAGCTGTCGGCCGCCCAGCGCCCCTGTTGCTATGGCGCCCTGTGCGGCCGCACAGTCCGCACACCCCAAAGGCCGGCCCTGGTTGCGCAGAAAGATAGTGGAGGAATATCAGAAAGGTGTTACCCAGCGAAAAATTGCAAAGACTTTGCATCTATCATCATCAACTGTGCATAACATCATCCGAAGATTCAGAGAATCTGGAACAATCTCTGTGCGTAAAGGTCAAGGCCGTAAAACCATACTGGATGCCCGTGATCTCCGGGCCCTTAAACGACACTGCACCACAAACAGGAATGCTACTGTAAAGGAAATCACAGAATGGGCTCAGGAATACTTCCAGAAACCATTGTCAGTGAACACAATCCACCGTGCCATCCGCTGTTGTCAGCTGAAACTCTACAGTGCAAAGAAGAAGCCATTTCTAAGCAAGATCCACAAGCTCAGGTGTTTTCACTGGGCCAGGGATCATTTAAAATGGAGTGTGGCAAAATGGAAGACTGTTCTGTGGTCAGACGAGTCACGATTCAAAGTTCTTTTTGGAAATCTGGGACGCCATATCATCCGGACCAAAGAGGACAAGGACAACCCAAGTTGTTATCAACGCTCAGTTCAGAAGCCTGCATCTCTGATGGTATGGGGTTGCATGAGTGCATGTGGCTTGGGCAGCTTGCATGTCTGGAAAGGCACAATCAATGCAGAAAAATATATTCAGGTTCTAGAACAACATATGCTCCCATCCAGACATCATCTCTTTCAGGGAAGACCCTGCATTTTTCAACAAGATAATGCCAGACCACATTCTGCATCAATCACAACATCATGGTTGCGTAGGAGAAGGATCCGGGTACTGAAATGGCCAGTCTGCAGTCCAAATCTTTCACCTATAGAGAACATTTGGCACATCATAAAGAGGAAGGTGCAACAAAGAAGGCCCAAGACGATTGAACAGTTAGAGGCCTGTATTAGACAAGAATGGGAGAGCATTCCTATTTCTAAACTTGAGAAACTGATCTCCTCGGTCCCCAGACGTCTGTTGAGTGTTGTAAGAAGAAGGGAAAATGGCCTTGTCCCAACTTTTTGGGGATTTGTTGACACCATGAAATTCTGATTCAACATATTTTTCCCTTAAAATGGTACATTTTCTCAGTTTAAACTTTTGTTCTGTGATTTATGTTCTATTCTGAATAAAATATTAGAAGTTGGCACCTCCACATCATTGCATTCAGTTTTTATTCACGATTTGTATAGTGTCCCAACTTTTTGGGAATCCGGTTTGTACAAGAGAACCAGTTCCATTGGCAGCCATACATGCCCACGCCATGACACTACCACCACCATGCTTCACTGATGAGGTGGTATGCTTAGGATGAGCAGTTCCTTTCCTTCTCCATACTCTTCTCTTCCCATCACTCTGGTACAAGTTGATCTTGGTCTCATCTGTCCATAGGATGTTGTTCCAGAACTGTGAAGACTTTTTTAGATGTAATTTGGCAAACTCTAATCTGGCCTTCCTGTTTTTAAAGGAGATTTTGGGTATAGAGCTGAGGACATGGGTTGCTAGATGGCCGCTAGCACATCCCCAATACCCAGTCCCCATAGCTCTGTGTGCATTTATTGTGTAAAAAAAACCGATTTGATACATATGCAAATTAACATGAGATGAGTCAGAGCTTGAAAATATGACTCTTCTCTGGTCACACAAGTAAGATATGACTCTTTTATGTTAATTTGCATAAAAGGCGGGAAGTACAAAAATGCATAATACTTATTGAATTCGTCTGCAAATGAAATTAAAAGTGTAATTTTTATGTTTAGGGTAACACAATGAACATTTAGAAACGCTCAGTGAGGGTAGCATAGTAGAGGTGACAGGTTCCCTTTAAGGCTCACCAATGGTTTACATCTTGTGGTGAACCCTCTGTATTCACTCTGGTGAAGTCTTCTCTTGATTGTTGACTTTGACACACATACACCTACCTCCTGGAAGATTCTTGATCTGGCCAACTGCTGTGAATGGTGTTTTCTTCACCAGGGAAATAATTCTTCGGTCATCCACCACAGTTGTTTTCTGTGGTCTTCCGGGTCTTTTGGTGTTGCTGAGCTCACCGGTGCGTTCCTTCTTTTTAAGAATGTTCCAAACAGTTGTTTTGGCCACGCCTAATGTTTTTGCGATCTCTCTGATGGGTTTGTTGTGTTTTTTCAGCCTAATGATGGCTTGCTTCACTGATAGTGACAGCTCTTTGGATCTTATCTTGAGAGTTGACAGCAACAGATTCCAAATGCAAATAGCACACTTGAAATGAACTCTGGACCTTTTATCTGCTCATTGTAATTGGGATAATGAGGGAATAACACACACCTGGCCATTGAACAGCTGGGAAGCCAATTGTCCCATTACTTTTGGTCCCTTAACAAGTGGGAGGCACATATGCAAACTGTTTTAATTCCTACACCGTTCACCTGATTTGGATGTAAATATCATCAAATTAAAGCTGACAGTCTGCAGTTAAAGCACATCTTGTTTGTTTCATTTCAAATCCATTGTGGTGGTGTACAGAGCCAAAAATGTTAGAATTGTGTCGATGTCCCAATATTTATGGACCTAACTATTTATATGTATCTGCCCCTTCATTGATATGTGTATATATGTATATATATATGGGTCCCTTTATATGGCCAATAGGGATATATATTCCCTGTATGGCCATACATATATTGGCCCTGTATGGCAAGTGGGGACATATGTATGTCCCCTGTATGTGATATATGCCCCAGGTATATGTGAGTATGTATATATAGATATGTGTGTATGCTATTTGCACACGTCTATATATACACTTATGTCAGCATGATATATGTATGTGGGCTTATTGCTGCCCGTTTATGCCCCATGTATATGTATATATATATATATATATATATATATCAGACGAATGATGAGGCAGCACTTCCAGTATAGAGTGAACGGGTAAGGACCCCAAACTTTATTCAAGCGACGTTTCGGCCTGCTCAATGAGGCCTATATATGTGTGTGTGTGCCCCAATCATCTATATGGACATATATATATACTTATATTATCCTAAATGTGGCCAGTATACATCCCCCATTTCAGGCCCCCCCCTGGAATGCGCCTGCAGGAGGGAGAGGCTGACAACTGTACAATTATGTCCAGTTTCGGGCCACTTCAAAGGACAGAGGATCAATAAAGATCCTCTGCCCTTTGATAACATCAATTTCATTTTTAATTTTTAATTAAGTTTTAATTACAGCGCCGGAGGTATGCGATATCTCCACAGGAGGGAGGATCGGTGACGTCATATCAGCGCAGGAAGACGGGAGCGAGCGCAGCCGGGTTTAAATATCCCGGCAGTGCTCCACTCAAGTCAGAACCCCTACCCCCCGCAGAAGAAGAGAGCGCAGGCAGCGATGTGTTGCGCTCAGAAGAGTGAACCCCGCAACCCCCATAACCATGAGAGCGCAGGCTGGGCTGCGCTAGGAAGGAAGAGCGCAGGCAGCATTGTGCTGCTCAAAAGGACCCAAGACAGCGCAGGTAGTGCTGTGAAGTTACCTGCATCACCCCCAGGAGGAAGGAAGAGCGCAGGCAGCACTGCGCTGCGCCCCGACCCGCCTCCGAAGCAGAGGAAGGATTAGTCCCTTCAGCCCCATTGAAGAGAGGGACGGAAGAGGAGGAAGGAAGATGCACACAGCCAGCTGGCTAACTATCATTACTTGCCCTGCATCATATCTCTGTAACCCTTGCTGCCCTGATCCCACTTTTGGGATTGTAGTTAACCTCTGCTATTCCCCTAATCCTTCCCTGTATATCTCTGCAGCAGTCACTGTATTACACTAACTTGTAACCCACGGCTACATCCCTGTCTATATCCCTGGCCTGCAAGTATTAACCCTTGCAGTGCGACTATTGTGTTTACCCCGTAGGGACAGAGTGTATAGCCAGGTTTGGTGGGTTGCTGGTAATTACGTGTGTATGTAAGTGTGTTATTTAGGTAGATTTGGAGTGGAATATTGTATTATATTGTACTGTGTGTAGTGTAGCTAGGTGTTTATTGTAGTGCTATTATTGTATTGAGGTGTGTGCGTCTATATGTATATATTTTTATAACCATTGATATATAAATATATATAGATATAGCGTAATAGACTGTCATTTTATTTGTGTAATAAATATTCTTTATTGTTCATAATGCACTGTTTATAGTCTTTTGTTTTAGCCGCCGTAGTATATCGTAGTAGCAGTAGTAAGTCGCACGTAGTTCAGTTCAGTGTAGTGTAAAGGCAACAGAGGTAGCTAGTTAGTTAGACAATTAGCCAATTAGAGAGTTAGTTCCTTTTATAGTATAAATAGGCAGAGTCATCACTAGACGACTCACGCCAATTTATGAATATTAATTATTGAGATTACCAAAAATATCAATAATTAATATTCCCCTTACATTGGCGAGCCAGGCCCACTACTAGGAAATTGTATCTGCGTTTGGTTTTGGTGAAGAAAATCGCTTATGCTGTGAACTAGTCAGGCGGGAGGGACGCGGTCAGTGGATTCTAAGCGTCTAGAGCCTGATAGTTCGGACAGGTAAAGCGTTTTTTTGAATCAGAACCAAACACAAAGCAATATCTACAGCAGAGAACCTAAAATCTTTTGATTTTTTGAAATTTAACGATTTTCTGATTGCCTTTCACGAATCTCAAACGCATGCGAACATCCTGAGAAGAAGTCGTCGTATACCGTCACTGTAAGAGGACCATCACCGTTGGAGCTGAACAGAGAAGTCCGGCTGGTCGGGAGAAGGCGTTCCGGATATTAAAGGACCTCCTCCACGCAGGACACAAGGGACAACAAAGGACAGCACCAAGGAAGATGGCCTCTCATCAAAACGTAAGTATGGACTTCTACACACTACACCACCTAGCTAAGCACAATACTTTTAACCCCATCCTCCCCACTTACATGTCAGAAGAAATGCTGTGGTCCGATTTGTTAGCACAGGCTTCGGATGCTAGCCAAACTTGTTCATACATTTGAGGTTAGCATCTGCAAGCCAAAGGAAGTTGCGCTGGTGTCTCGGTCAACAGAGATAATTCCTCCAACCATTCACTGCCAATGCTGTGCCAGTAATTCGGACCAGGTTTCGGTATTGCGGGCACAGCTGGCAGAGAATGTACAGTCTACCGTTGACCGAGATACGCAGGTGGCTAGGATAGAGTCACAGTTAGTAGAGCTGCAGAGGCATAAGGAGGAAATTGACGCTAAGTTGACTCAGTCTTATACTGAGATCAAGGCTTTCAAGGAGCGGACTGCCTCTACTGACGTGACCGTAGCCAAATTGAAGGCTGAGGTTGCTGTAAGGTCCCAGCTAATGTCTGGCATGCAACAGGTCATCACCAATTTGTTGCCGGCCCTTTCTTTTTCCATAAAGTCAGGGTCCGAATCTCCCAAAACTTTGCCCGGTCCAGGGCAAAAAGGGGGGAGAGTAGTCTCTGACCGGCCAAATCACCAGACTAAGCCTGTCCAGACTACCAGAGATTTTTCCCTGACTTTGGGGAAAAAGAACTGTTGTAAAGAGTGCGTCCCTGAGGATGGAACAATTCAGTAGATGGGAGAACGACGCCAGTGTAGACGGACCTAGGCCATGCAGGGCAAACATTAGATGTTTTGCATGTGGTGGCTTAGGTCATATAGCGAAGCACTGCAAAACAGGTAAGAGCAAGACACAAAGGACAGGAAGCCAGGTCAGGTGCTTCAGGTGTGAGAACAAAGGACACATTGCAAGGAATTGCCCTTGTGCAAGTTATTGCAATGTGTCCAGCAGTAGTAGCCAGGTAACAAATTGTGAAGTGGGGTCTAGTCAGCTTGGCCATAAAGGGGTCACCTCTCAGCGGTATCCTCACCAGCTGCTGAGGGGTCAGAATGGCCAAGCTAGGCTAGGCAACATTTGACACCCCTGTACTATTTGTTACACAGTTTGTTCCCTGTGTATGTCCATATTATGTGTTTTTGTTATCTGTTTGTATGTTTTTCTTGATGTTAATGGTGGTGGTCCTTGTCTACGAATGTGTTCCACCCTGCTTATATTTGTTGTTTACATTCCTTGCTGAGAGTCCAGTCGCTGCTGTTTTTGATTTATTCTTGTGTCCCCTTTGAGTAAAACTGTGTTATACTGTGGATCGAGAAAGTTGTTGGTTTGCGGAATGGTTGACTTGTAACACTGTTAAGTGGGATGTCACGATGAGCAACCAAGGTCTCTGATCGATACAGATAGCACTGTTTTGCTCAAGGTTTTCAGTAGGGCTGTGTTATACTGGGGACTAGAGAGTACAGACAACATTGGTGTAATGTTGCACTGTGCACTCACTTCCTATTCAGATCAGGTAACACAGTTCTGATGGGGATTGGACACAGAATGATTGGCAGCAGAGTGTGGCCGGTGTTTGTGTGTTGTGGAGTCCTGAAGAGTCTAGGCAGGACTTATGCCATGGATTCTTCTGGCCTCCACAAGACAGAATGACAGGGGGAAATCAGTCTGAGTACACATGAGTGGACAGGGATACAGTGCCATCAATAACAAGATGGTGTTTTGTCCACAGCTCCCCTCGGATATCCTAACTTATTATGGTGACCATCCTTATCTGTTTGTGCAGAGGACTCGATCCTCTGAAGGTAGGGTGTTCAGAATCCAGTGTTAGGATAAAAAGGGGTACTGTGAGATGAAGGGTAGCCCAATACCTTCCTCTACTTATGGGTCAAAGGTATTAGCAGGGCCGGCGCCACCAGTAAGGCGAACTAGGCAGTCGCCTAGGGCGCCATTTAGCAGGGGGCGCCCGTTGCGGCTTAAAAAAAAAAAAAACGTTGGTTATAAATTAAGTTCAGGCGGCCAGCCGGCGGCGCCCCTCATGCTGCGCTGCGCCGCGCCGCCTGAGCGTCTGAGGGTGAGCGCTTTGCCGCTCTAAAGAATCTCCAGCCGGGCCGCCTCCGGCTGCCGACTCACAGTCACTGCTGTAGTCTGACTCCTACTAGTGAGTAGTGAGTCAGTAACTAACTGCGGTCTGCAAGGCTGCGCCTGCTGACTGTGCACAGTGCTAGCTTACCTGGCTCTGGCTGGCTGCTGAGGGTGGAACGGAGGCGGAGTTCTGCCGCCCTCCCAGGCTCCCTGATTGATCTTGAATCGATCTGAACTGTCTGAACCTCCTGACCCCTCCCACCCTTGAGCACGTCACGTGACACACAGAGAGAGAGGGGTGGAGGCGGAGCGAAGGAGGGAGAGAAGGCTGCACACTGAGCAGCAGCCCAGCAGCCACCAGCAATTTGCCTCCCCCGACCTCCAGTGCGGCAGCAGCGGCGGCAGTGCCTAAATTGCCTTCTCCTAAAGTCCTAGACAGTTCTTCTGGGACAGAACAGAACAGAAGTGGGCTCCAGTCCAGACCATCCTACCTGGATTGGAGTGCAGCAGGACAGGTGCAGCTGCTTTCTTCTTCCCCAGGATGGACGGACCCCAGGGCGACATTGGTGAATTACTACCTACCGTGTGTTTGTCTCCAGGAGGACCAGTCCCCAGAGCCAGACTGCAGGCGAGACCAGCTCATCGTATTGTCCTGGTGGTAAGTAGTCAGTAGACAATGCAATATGTTTATTATTTACTGTATTTTTTGCCTTATAAGACGCACTTTTTCCCCCCCAAAAGTGGGGGGGAAATGGCCGTGCGTCTTATAAAGCCGATTGCGGATACTTCGCTGACTGATATGCTGCACAGCGCGGCCAGCGAATTATCAGTGTGGAGGGAGGAGGCGGGGGACACTCATGGCGGGCCCGGTGCAGTGATTCTACTCTAATACACCAGGCCCCGCCGCAGCTGTTAAGTACATTCAATCCGAATGGGTGCGCAATTACTGTACTGTACTTACTGTAGTACTTTATGTATAGCATTAAGATGGCGCTGACCGTCGGCTCCCTCGATCATGCGCCGCCTGCTGCAGTTCCCTCCTCATGTGCCGCCTGCCCGTCTGCCTGTTCATTCATAAAGTGAGATAAGCAGGCAGGCGGCGCATGAGGAGGGAGCTGCTGGTCTGCGCCGTCTTAATGCTATACATAAGGTACTACAGTAAGTACAGTACAGTAATTGCGGACCCATTCGGATTGAATGTACTTAACAGCTGCGGCGGGGCCCGGTGTATTAGAGTAGAATCACTGCACCGGGCCCCGTCATGAGTGTCCCCGCCCTCCCTCCACACTGATGCATCTGATGGGGGATCTGTAGATGACACTTATGGGGATCTGTGGATGACATAAGTGTCATCCACAGATCCTCCCATAACAGTGCGTCATCCACAGATCCTCCCATAACAGTGCGTCATCCACAGATCCCCCCCATAACAGTGCGTCATCCACAGATCCTCCCATAACAGTGCGTCATCCACAGATCCTCCCATAACAGTGCGTCATCCACAGATCCTCCCATAACAGTGCGTCATCCACAGATCCCCTCCCATAACAGTGTGTCATCCACAGATCCCCCCATAACAGTGCGTCATCCACAGATCCTCCCATAACAGTGCGTCATCCACAGATCTCAGTGAAGCCGTGGGGGTGGGGCGGGGGTGCACCAGCGCAGCAGACCAGAGAGACAGTCTGACTGAGACTGTCTGTCACACTGACAGTGACAATGACAGTCTGACACCGCAGTGCTGTCTGTGTCTGTCTCTCTGGTGGTCTGACTGAGTGACTAACTGCGCCTGCTGTGCTCGCTTACCTGGCGGGCTGCTGAGGGTGGAGCGGAGGCGGAGCTCTGCCGCCCTCCTGGACCCTGAATGATCTTGATCTGGACTGAACCCCCTGACCCCTCCCTGACTCCTCCCACCCTTGAGGACGTCACGTGAACATATGTGATGTCATGATATGGGCAGATCATCTGATAAGGGGGAGGGGGGGGGGGGCGGCAATTTTTATCTTGCCTAGGGCGGCAAAAATCCTTGCACCGGCCCTGGGTATTGGTGCTGGTATAGGACAATTAACTGCATCGTGAGGGGAGAAATCCCCCAGGAGCGCCTGGTATTTTCTTCTGTCATAGGTATGTTCACTATGGAGCAGAGGAAAAACCCAGATGACGCCACATAAGAGACTAGCTATCGGCCCTGACACTCTTGTGAAGCTCCAGAGGATACCAATGGATTTTGGCAGTCAAGCGACCCTTGTTCAGAGGTCTTTAAGAGACAGAGAACTGTGCCACAATCCAGTGGGAGCATTACTGTATCTCATGCTCTGGAGAAAGACTTGGAGATGTTCGGGTGGAAGAGCTTATTCAGCTACAATCCTCTTGTTTCACCCAGTGAAAGTTCTTCTGGTTCTGGTCATCATCATCTACATGGGACTGTGTATCGGAGGGTCAAGGGACTTGCTGACCAGTTACACCAGAACCAGACAGAACTTCACAAACGTAACTGTAGGAGGCTCAGGACATAACGCTCACAAAGTCCTGAAGCCAGGGACCTCATGGACATTTGTATATATATTGTTCATTTATAGGTTTTTCTACTTGGTTTCCTATGAGGGTTCAGGATGTATAACTTATGCAAATCCTGAAACCCCAAAGTACTATGTACATATTGATTTTGTATGTTTGTCAATTGTGTACCCATAGACACTCTAGGTACAAATGTGTGACAGCCTATACCGAGGGAAACTCACACAACGCACTGCGGTGAGTTATAATTTGGCTGTACACATTTGCATCCTATAGTGGTTTCCCATTGACACAGGGGTCTGTGATCTACCTGTGTCTTTGGAGGTGTAGAGAGATATGCCAGGTTGCATGAGTCTCTATGGGTACACACACTAAATCTAATTTGGCGTTGTTGGGAGGGATGTGACCTGTTTTTGTGTGAATGGGGAAGAGTAGATTCCCTAGGGACAGGCCCCCCCTTTACCAAGTTATTTGCAACCTTAACCCCAAGAACGGTGACGTTTTTAAGGGTTGGACTGAATGTCAGTCAGTGCGGTGTTCTTTCCCGCAGTTAGAATTTAGGTACCATGACATCACCTTTTATCAGAAGTTCTGACCTGCCTTGTAAAGACCTACGTATCTGTCCATGGGAGAACCTCCTCAACGACAGATTCTTCAATCAAGATGAAAGGAGAAGTGACTGATGGAAGTCGTGCCTATGCTGAAGAGAAGCCAGACCACGGTTGACTGTACCCCAGGAAGAGACTGTAAGGTAAAGCCATTCCAGAGTACATTGGGAGCGGCTGACACCTGAAGATCGGCACTGACAGACGTTACTGACAGAAAGAAAGAAGGCCAGTCCACGGTTGCTGCGTGGATTGACCTAGAGACTGCGAGGGTGAAGCCATTCCAGAGTACATTGGGAGTGGCTGTTACCTGAAGATCGTAAAGAAAGATGCCAAGAATGTTCCATTCCTAAAAGAAGACAGTGTATTTTGTGGATGGAGACGTCTGGTTACAGTGAAGGGCAGGTCGGAGGTGTCGGTCGTGATGGGCGATGTCTAGGTCCCTAAGGGCCATATTACTTCAGTTCTTCCTGAAATGTCACCAAGGGTGGGGTTGAGGGGGCAAGTATATCACAACCCTTCCCTCAAGCTTTATTGTCGTGTACTCGACAACAGGGGGATTGTAGAGGGAAGTCAGGTGGGCGTATATATAGATATATATATGTATCTGCCCCTTCATTGATATGTGTATATATGTATATACACTCACCTAAAGAATTATTAGGAACACCTGTTCTATTTCTCATTAATGCAATTATCTAGTCAACCAATCACATGGCAGTTGCCTTAATGCATTTAGGGGTGTGGTCCTGGTCAAGACAATCTCCTGAACTCCAAACTGAATGTCAGAATGGGAAAGAAAGGTGATTTAAGCAATTTTGAGCGTGGCATGGTTGTTGGTGCCAGACGGGCCGGTCTGAGTATTTCACAATCTGCTCAGTTACTGGGATTTTCACGCACAACCATTTCTAGGGTTTACAAAGAATGGTGTGAAAAGGGAAAAACATCCAGTATGCGGCAGTCCTGTGGGCAAAAATGCCTTGTGGATGCTAGAGGTCAGAGGAGAATGGGCCGACTGATTCAAGCTGATAGAGGAGCAACGTTGACTGAAATAACCACTCGTTACAACCGAGGTATGCAGCAAAGCATTTGTGAAGCCACAACACGCACAAACTTGAGGCGGATGGGCTACAACAGCAGAAGACCCCACCGGGTACCACTTATCTCCACTACAAATAGGAAAAAGAGGCTACAATTTGCACAAGCTCACCAAAATTGGACTGTTGAAGACTGGAAAAATGTTGCCTGGTCTGATGAGTCTCGATTTCTGTTGAGACATTCAAATGGTAGAGTCCAAATTTGGCGTAAACAGAATGAGAACATGTATCCATCCTCTGATGGCTACTTCCAGCAGGATAATGCACCATGTCACAAAGCTCGAATCATTTCAAATTGGTTTCTTGAACATGACAATGAGTTCACTGTACTAAAATTGCCCCCACAGTCACCAGATCTCAACCCAATAGAGCATCTTTGGGATGTGGTGGAACGGGAGCTTCGTGCCCTGGATGTGCATCCCTCAAATCTCCATCAACTGCAAGATGCTATCCTATCAATATGGGCCAACATTTCTAAAGAATGCTATCAGCACCTTGTTGAATCAGTGCCACGTAGAATTAATGCAGTTCTGAAGGCAAAAGGTGGTCCAACACCGTATTAGTATGGTGTTCCTAATAATTCTTTAGGTGAGTGTATATGGGCCCCTTTATATGGCCAATAGGGATATATATTCCCTGTATTGCCATACATATATTGGCCCTGTATGGCAAGTGGGGACATATGTATGTCCCCTGTATGTGATATATGCCCCAGGTACATGTGAGTATGTATATATAGATATGTGTGTATGCTATTTGCACACGTGTCTATATATACACTTATGTCAGCATGATATATGTATGTGGGCTTATTGCTGCCCATTTATGCCTCAGGTTTGTAACATATATATATGTATATTATGAGGCAGTGACAGGCCTCATGGTTGTTAGGGGAGATATATGGCAGGATTTGCTGTGTCTTCCCCAGAATCACCAGGTCTGAAGAAAGACCAGGTGCAGTAATCACCTGGGGATAAAGGAATCCTCAGAGTGAGAGGGGGACTTGCACACAGAAGGTTGGAGTGGCTCTGAGAGACCACTATCCCCCAAGAAACCCTGGTGTGGGAGCAGCCTGGAGGCTGCTGGAGGTTGGGCTGGGAAAGCCGCATCTCATCACGGGTGTGAACTGTGGTACGCTTTAGGTTAGTCAGGGAAACCTATGTGTTTAGATAGGGCCCAGACGGGCAAGGTATTTTATTTTGGCTTTGTATGTTTTTCTTTATGCTGAGTGCCACAATAAAGCACAGTCTGGGCCCTAAATCCTGGTGTCTGTGAAGAAGTGCGTGGTTGCAACCCCCGGAAAAGAGCTAATTCCCCACAATTGGTGGGGATGCGGGCACATGTCCGTGCTGAAAAGTAAAAAGCAACGCGGTTGCTAGGGGCAATGACATCACTGAAAGGAGCAGGTGCTGCTCGTGCTGTTCTGGACACTTTTTGCTGGGTTGCAAAGGAGTTACTGTGCAGGATTTAAAGGGCCAGAAGCCGAGTACGAGAGACTGACCGGTGGAAATGGCTGCAAAATGGTATAGCCCGTGGGAGAAATCCTGCGAGTTAGTGATCGGGGGAATCCCGCTGGGGGTCATTCTAGACTCTCGCCAGCAATTGTCTCGGGTCCTGCCTGAAATTCTGGACTTTGTAACGAGGGGGCCAGAGACAAAAACTACGGTGTCACTGACCTTTGTGACGGACTATGGCTCCTTACAGTGGGAGCTCTTGCGAAACCCTGAGGATAGAGTTCATACTGGGCAAGAACTTTCTGTTCTTTTCGCAGATATAGAGAGACAAGAGTGCTTTAAGTTCTGCGGTTGGAGTTCCGGAGACAAATATATGTGCTATTGCCATTGGCAACTGTCGGGAAGAAAAGGAGGTGGAGAGCGGTGCGGCTCTCAGGAGATCCTATGTTTCCTGCACGTATGCGCAAAGTCCTAAAGGGTGCGGATGGAGTGACTGGAAAAAGGCTGAAGATATTCCTGGACTCCCCTCATCTCCCGTGAGTGCCGAATCCGTGACGACAATCGGTAAGATCGTTCCGATTATCCCGTGTGTAACAGACCCAGTGACATTGAGCCAGCGGCAGTTGCTACCCGCTGGGCCGGTGGGTGATATGTCACCGAGGCGAGAAACTGTCTCAAAAGTGTGTGACCATATGGAAAATGCAGCATCTGAACAAGTGGGTAAGCCTGTTGCAGTTGCTCCCTCGCAGGAATCTGCAGGGGAGAAGGGTACTGTGTTTCCCAAAGAGCCTGTGACCAAGGCTAGATTTGGGGTGGGGAAAATTAGAGATCTTATGGTAGCCCGGGTACGAGGTAGCACGAGGGAGAAACCTGGAAGTAATAAAATGCTAAGTGTACGGGACAGTCATGCGGTTAGTAAGAACTGTCCGGTGGTTCTCACTGAGCGTGAGACTGCGATGAGAACTGGGACTTATGGACTTGCTGGTAGAACTACGCTCATAGACAAGGGAATGTTGGGCCGTGATTTCCCGTTGTTCTGTGACTTGTGGGAAAGTGGAAATACTTCTGCAGTCCGTGACGAAACTCCTGCAGAACTGGTACCTAATCCTTTAAGTGAAGTGACCATTAAAAACAATGGTGCGGATAAGGTACAAGGTGATTGTGCCAAGTTGGCGGAAATGCATAATGAAAGTGGGATGTCATGTGAAATATCTGATGTTGATAACATGCCTTTTCCGTTGCAGGTTGTGGTCAGGGGAGAAGCGACCCTGGTGGTAAAAATGTAAATGATGATGAAGCTTTATTTTCTTCATCTGCTATTTTTCATGAAGAACTTTTTGACTTGATCAGGAGGTTTGAAGAATTGCATATAAGTAATGTGAACCAGGCACCCGAAAGAGAGCCTGAGCAAGTGCAGGTTGTTCTCACTGAGGGGGAGTCTCCAGTGAGAACTGGGTCTTGTGGACCTGATGTTACAAATATGTTCATATATGATGTGATGTTGGGTTGTGATAACGTTTCGTTGTTGTGGGGTAAAGTAGACACTTCTGCAGATAGTAATGAAACTCCTGCAGAACCTGTACTTGCCCGTTTAAATGAAGGTCTAAGGGAGCTGCACATTGACTGCCATGGGGAAAGAATATTGCCTATTGAAAACAATGGTGCTGATAAGAAACATGTGAATGATGCAGAAGTGCAGACAAATGTGAGCACCGAGTGGAGCAATCCTACTCTGGTGAACGTGCAAGAAAGGGTAGCAGTCCTAGAGGGTGTATCACACGTACCAGAGGTGGACATGCAGTCTCCACAGTGTTTTAGGGTCAATAAAGTAATGTCCCAGGTAGGGATTAACTTGGCAGTGCCCTTAGAGGTCAGCGTTAAAAATGACACGAGTGACATAGTCGATATATGTGCTGTGACCATTAGCAACTCCAAGAGGGAAGCTACCAGGTCAAGGTATTGCAAAATTCAGGCAGTCACTAGTAGCCACCAGACGACAGTTATACCTAACGTGACGAGAGCTGAGTGGGGAGATGGCAGCCTAGTGTCTGAGACCCATACCCAGGCAGGGGTAGATGACCTGACACGTCAGTACAGCTGCAATCCTGAAGATTTTTTTCTCTCCACACGGTCCCTAGATATGATAGAGAAGGGACTAGATGTCTTCACAGAGTCACCGAAGAAGACTGCAGTAGATACAAACAAAGTGCTTAAAGGGACCCTGGGTGGAACTCCCACAGGGTGGCTAAAAGAGAATGGTGATACTCCTACATCAGCTGCAGCAGAGTCGAGTGAAGAGCATCTGGAACAAAAGACCCTCTCCTTGGCTCGATCCCTTGAAGCACTTGAGGAGCAAGATGAATGTGAGAGGCTGAACAAGCAACTCAGAGCAGGGATGGAAGATCTCATGAGCTCAAAGGATGGTGTCAGGAAGAACGTCTATGAGTTGAAGAAGTCTAAGCCAGAGCCTGTTAAGAATGGGTCTGGAGATGGTGGCGCCGTGGTGCCGACCGAGGTGGAGAAGACGGAAGGTCTTTCTGCTGACCCAGCTGATGGGGCTGATTTGAATGCAGAGGCCAAGAGACTCGTGGCAATGAGTTGCCAGGACCTGGTCATGAAAGATGTTCCCTCTGCCGTCAGTGCCTTACAGAAAGCCAGCGGTCTGCTGGAGAAGAAATACCAGGAGACAGACGACCAGCATACAGATGGTGTATACTACTGTGAGATGGCTCTCCTAGAGCCTAAGCGATTGGGGAACAATATCCTGAGTGAAACTCTGGAGGGTTTGCCAGAAGGTAACGAGTCTAGTGAAGATCCTGATGTCCCCAGTGCCTCCAACCTTGATGAGAAGGAGGAGGAGGAGTTAAGAAGGCAAGGATATGATGTCATGTCCGTTAAGGATGAACAGACTAATAAAGTAAATAGAGACTCCAAAGAAATAGAGGCTAAAGAAGCTAAGGCCGAGGTCTTGAAATGGGAGAAATCCTTGGATGTTCCAGAGACCAAGGTTAGGGCCAAAGGAGCGACTGCTGAAGTGGGAAAAGCCACTGAAGATGCAGAAGACTCTGAAGCTGGCCCCAAACCCGAAGAAACCCCTGCTGAGAATAATGGTAAAGGGGTCCAGATGCGTGGAAAAGGAGCGAGACGTAAGAAATCTGCTCTGCTGAAGGAGCCCTGCAAGGCAAAAGCGAAAGGGTCGGGATACGACCATGACTGGGACCAGTTCAGTTAAGAGTTGCCGCAGTCCAAGAAAAGATGTGAGGGGCCTGTGCAGAAGCCAGGAAATATAAAAAGACAGTACCTGCTCATGAGATGGGCAAGAAAATCCCAGAGGCCTTGTCAGCTCTGTAATAAACTCATAAGGGTGACAACCAAGCGCTGTTGTCCTGGGTCTGGCAGAATAAGGGGAAGACTGTAGGCCAGGTCGATGCCCGTTCACGAGCATCTGGATTTGATGCTAGTGTTCACCCCTACGGGCTTGCACAAAGGAGGGGGGTATGTGAGGCAGTGACAGGCCTCATGGTTGTTAAGGGGAGATATATTTGCTGTGTCTTCCCCAGAATCACAAGGTCTGAAGAAAGACCAGGTGCAGTAATCACCTGGGGATTAAAGAATCCCCACCCCCCATCCCGGAATGCGCCTGCAGGAGGGAGAGGCCGACAACTGGACAATTATTTCCAGTTTTGGCCACTTCAAAGGACAGAGGATCAATAAAGACCACGGCGGTGAGTAGGGGGAACAACGGTTTGTCATCAACTGCCGTTACAGTACCCCCTCTCTTACACCCCAGACAAGAACCTTTTTATCAAATTTGGAGCATGGATGTTCTACTGTGGCTCCCAAGACCTCTCCTTAGGACCAAAGCCTTTCCAGTCCACACGCTTTTTGATGTCCAGAATATCTTTGACACCGGAGCCGGAGTAGTAGATGGAACAGTAGAGAAGTGATTACGAACTACCGGTTTCAGCAAAGACACGTGACAAGAATTAGGAATCTGCAGAGAGACAGGCAGATGTAAATTATAGGTGACTTCACTGATCTTCTTCAATACTTCAAAGTGTAACATCCCAGAGTTATGTTACTAAACTCTTTTTCCCCACTACTATTTGTTGGTAACATGTGCCTTGTCATCTAATGTGATTTTATTTAATATTCCTCACAAATGTGCATTGAAAGCCTGTTACATGTATTTGCTGTAATTTCCATGTACACCAGCAGGTGGCAGCAATGTGTTACCAGGGTCTTAGTAACAGTTTAGTGTATCTAGACTGGAATAGTACATTCCAGTTTAGCTCCCCCCTCTTTGAGGAGGTGTGGAATGTTCTCACATCCTGCCTCATGGGAAGGGAAGGAAGTTACAGTTAGTGTGCCAGCCACCCCGGCTAGGGGAAGGCTGTGCTGGTAGGAGCTCCCAGTTCTAGGGATCCCAACCCAGGATTGTGTCTCAGCTGAGACCAAAAATCACCATTCCCAGTCTGAGCCTTCAGCCTCAACTGGTGACAAGCAAGCAGCCACCTCCAGAACTCCATGACGAACCAATCCCTGTGAGCATAACTGTGAGTAACTATCCAGAGACCAGGAGAAGCCAAATTCCTCCTCAGCTAGTCAGTCCCATACCAAGCAGAAGATAGACAGAGCAGAAGACAGATTCCTGCCATATTCTCCAGGCATATGATAGATGCAGAAGAGATATTGATCCCTGCCATACATTGCCAATACCTACTGGGACCCGAGACTATTGTTGTAACTCATATGGATTAATGCTGCCTCCAGTAAAGACAAGTTGAATTATATTACAAGTCTGGATCTCATTTACTGCTACTAAAACCCTCAACTACTCCTACTAGCAACACACTCATTTATTACGAGTGAGCCAGGATCCAGGAGTCCAGCCGTACCAAGGTAGGAGACACCGTTGACACCATTACCACTACCACACAGAGACATTACACCACTCTGGCATTCCTAACCTGGTACGTGAGTTGCAACACCTTAAAGGGCCCCAAAACTGTACCCTGCGCACGTTGCAATTGGCGTCACGAACAAAAAACATAGATTATTATACCCATATCCGGACCCACTGCATATGTTGGCGTCCGCCTAATTGTACCACGGTCCAGCTCATTGCAAAAGGGCCCCAGGAACCTAGGAGCGAATGTGAAACTAGGAACCTTAAGGCTACATGCACATGACCGTGCCGTTTTTTTGCGGTCCGCAAACCGCAGATCTGCAAAAAATGGAAGCCGCCTGTGTGCCTTCCGCAATTTACAGAACGGGCGGCCCATTGTAGACATGCCTATTCTTTTCCGCAAAACGAACAAGAATAGGACATGCTATATTTTTTGCAGGGGCCACGGAACGGGCTGTCCGCATCTTTTGCGGCCCCAGTGAAGTGAATGGGTTCGCACCTGACGGTCGTGTGCATGAGGCCTAAGGCAGATATTTTTAGAGGAGAACCATACCTCATCACCTGAGTAGAACTGAGGAGGTCTTCTTCTCTTGTCTGCATTTATTTTCATACAAGTCACCGCTTTATTAATGCAGTTATTAGTCTGATGCCATATCTTCAAGAAGTCCCTGATAGAAGAATCCGCAGCTGGTACCCCCCATGATGTGGGAACAGGAAGAGGGGTACGAGGATGTTGTCATAGAATGATTATTATAGAAGAACTCTGCCCAAGGTAGCAATTGAACTCAGTTGTCGTGTTGGGCCGAGACAAAATGCCAGAGATAGTTCTCTAAAATCTGATTCACCCTGTAGAGGGAAGTCAGGTGGGCGTATATATACAGTACAGACCAAATGTTTGGACACACCTTCTCATTCAAAGAGTTTTCTTTATTTTCATGACTATGAAGGCATCAAAACTAGGAATTAACACATGTGGAATTATATACATAACAAACAAGTGTGAAACAACTGAAAATATGTCATATTCTAGGTTCTTCAAAGTAGCCACCTTTTGCTTTGATTACTGCTTTGCACACTCTTGGCATTCTCTTGATAAGCTTCAAGAGGTAGTCCCCTGAAATGGTCTTCCAACAGTCTTGAAGGAGTTCCCAGAGATGCTTAGCACTTGTTAGCCCTTTTGCCTTCGCTCTGTGGTCCAGCTCACCCCAAATCATCTCGATTGGGTTAAGGTCCAGTGACTGTGGAGGCCAGGTCATCTGGCGCAGCACCCCATCACTCTTCTTCATGGTCAAATAGCCCTTACTTTCAAAGTTTTCCCAATTTTTCGGCTGACTGACTGACCTTCATTTCTTAAAGTAATGATGGCCACTCGTTTTTCTTTACTTAGCTGCTTTTTTCTTGCCATAATACAAATTCTAACAGTATATTCAGTAGGATTATCAGCTGTGTATCCACCTGACTTCTCCTCAACGCAACTGATGGTCCCAACCCCATTTATAAGGCAAGAAATCCCACTTAATAAACCTGACAGGGCACAACTGTGAAGTGAAAACCATTTCAGGGGACTACCTCTTGAAGCTGATCAAGAGAATGCCAAGAGTGTGCAAAGCAGTAATCAAAGCAAAAGGTGGCTACTTTGAAGAACCTAGAATATGACATATTTTCAGTTGTTTCACACTTGTTTGTTATGAAAATAATACCACATGTGTTAATTCATAGTTTTGATGCCTTCAGTGTGAATCTACAATTTTCATAGTCATGAAAATAAAGAAAACTCTTTGAATGAGAAGGTGTGTCCAAACTTTTGGTCTGTACTGTATATATGGGATATATATAATAGGGACAAAGTGTGTAGCCAGGTTGGGTGGGTTGCTGGTAATTACGTTTGTATGCAAGTGTGTTATTTAGGTAGATTTGGGATGGAATAGTGTATTATATTGTACTGTGTGTAGCGTAGCTAGATGTTTATTGTAGTGCTATTATTGTATTGCGGTGTGTGCGTCTATATGTGTATGTGTGTATATATATATATATTTATAACCATTGATATATAAATATATATAGATATAGCGTAATAGACTGTAATTGTATTTGTGTAATAAATATTCTTTATTATTCATAATACACTGTTTATAGTCTTTTGTTGTAGCCGCCGTAGTATATCGTAGTAGCTGTAGTAAGTCGCACGTAGTTCAGTGTAGTGTAATGGCAACAGAGGTAGCTAGTTAGACAATTAGCTAATTAGAGAGTTAGTTCCTTTTTATAGTATAAATAGGAGGAGTCATCACTAGACGACTCAGGCCTATTTATGAATATTAATTATTTAGATTACCAAAAATATCAATAATTAATATTCCCCTTACAGACCCGCTCTACCTGCCCATTGGTCTCGGGGAGATATCCCCAACAGAAGTCTAATTCAATTTCGAGCCGCCTGTCAAAGAGCTCTCCAGAGCTTGGAGGTAAGGAGGTAAGGAGGTAAACTGGACTCCACGATCGGAAACTATGTGCAAAGGTAGTCCATGTAACTGGAATATGTGCTCTACGAAAAATTTAGCAATTTTGTGGCGTAAGGCAATACGGATTGGGGGTACAAAATGAGCCATCTTGGAGAACCGCTACGCAACCACTCAAATAGCTGTACAGTCGTGTCAAAAATTTTGAGAATTACATAAATATTGGAAATTGGAAAAGTTGCTGCTTAAGTTTTTATAATAGCAATTTGCATATACTCCAGAATGTTATGAAGAGTGATCAGATGAATTGCATAGTCCTTCTTTGCCATGAAAATTAACTTAATCCCAAAAAAACCTTTCCACTGCATTTCATTGCTGTCATTAAAGGACCTGCTGAGATCATTTCAGTAATCGTCTTGTTAACTCAGGTGAGAATGTTGACGAGCACAAGGCTGGAGATCTTTATGTCAGGCTGATTGGGTTAAAATGGCAGACTTGTCATGTTAAAAGGAGGGTGATGCTTGAAATCATTGTTCTTCCATTGTTAACCATGGTGACCTGCAAAGAAACGCATGCAGCCATCATTGCGTTGCATAAAAATGGCTTCACAGGCAAGGATATTGTGGCTACTAAGATTGCACCTCAATCAACAATTTATAGGATCATCAAGAACTTCAAGGAAAGAGGTTCAATTCTTGTTAAGAAGGCTTCAGGGCGTCCAAGAAAGTCCAGCAAGCGCCAGGATCGTCTCCTAAAGAGGATTCAGCTGCGGGATCGGAGTGCCACCAGTGCAGAGCTCAAAACTTTTGGCCACGACTGTACATCTGGCAGAGGGTGGAAGCTCGGTGACAAAATCCATGGCAATGCTTACCACAGGACATCAGGAACAGGAAAAGTTAACAACAGCCTGGGTGGTTTGGTCCGGGGGATTTTATGATGGTGCAGACAGACACATAAGCATGCACATCTTTTGGAAGTGTGGGCCACCAGTAGTGGCATGATAAAAGTTCTAAAGTCTTGAGGATCCCTGGATGACTAGCCAGTTTGGAGTTGTGCCCCCAGGCTAGTAGGCAACTCATTGTGGTACCTGGCACTAAGGTCCTCCCAGGAGGAATGTCCTTGACCTGGATAGCCACGGTGATCAGGCAATGTATTGGGGTTCCTCTTGCTGGTCGGAGGACTCAAACACTGGGACAGAGCATCCACCTTCATGTTTTTGTTGGCTGGGTGGAAATGTACTAGTTTTTTTCGCTATATAAGAGGGTGCTTGTGCGTCTTATAAATTGCTTGTGCTGAAAATCATGGTGGCCGGCACATTGTTTAAGTTACCCTGGACTTTGAAGTGTGGGAAATGTGGGGCGGGCAGCAGCAATGAAACGTTCAGTGAAGCTGAATGCCACCAGCCTGCATGTTATTGCTCCATAGCCGAGGAGAGCCATTCTCCTTTTGCCTCTGCTGCCCTAAATGGTGCGCTGATTGGTGCAGACCCGCTTTTGCCATGAGGAGATATGAGAATCTCGCCTCAGGCGGCATCTTGTGCTGGCTTTGAAGTGGTGCTGTATTTTTCCCTTTATAGACTGCAGTGCATCTTATAAAGAAAATACTAGTAAGCACTTACATTATGGAAGCGCTCACTAGTATGCAGGAGGCGGGGGAGTGAAACGTTGTGAGTGCTGTACTTACCCTCCTTCTGCTCGCTCTTCTCTGGTCCCGCACTGCTGGGTTCTGGCTGCCTGTATTGTCAGGACGCACAGAGCGCACTCTGACCTGACGCTGCAGGAGGTCAGGGCCCTGAGAAGAGAACGGGAGACCGCCGGACCTGGAAAGGAGCGACGGAGCAGGAGAGGTAAGTTAATTTATTTATTTTTAAGTCTGATCTGAGGTCTGATTGGGGGTCTGATATGGGGGGTCTGGAGGTCTGATTGGGGGTCTGAGGTCTGATACGGAGGGTCTAAACGTCTGATGGGGGGTCTGGAGGTCTGATTGGGGGTCTGAGATGGGGGTCTTGAGGTCTGATTGGGGGGTCTGGAGGTCTGATGGGGGGGTCTGGGCCTCATATGGGGGGTCTAGAGGTCTGATTGGAGGTCTGATATATGGGTCTGGAGGTCTGATTGGGTATCTGAGGTCTGATATGGGGGGTCTGGAGGTCTGATTTGGGGTCTGATATGGGGGTCTGGAGGTCTGATTGAGAGTCTGAGGTCTGATATGGGGGGTCTGATTGGGGGTCTGGAAGTCTGATTGGGGATCTGAAGTCTGCTATGGGGGGTCTGAAAGTATGATATGGGGGGCCTTGAGGTCAAATTGGGGGTCTGGAGGTCTGATATGGGGGGTCTGAGGTTTGCAATGGGGGTTTGTAAGTCTAATGGGGGTCTGATATGGGGGCCTGGAGATCTAATGGGGGTGTGGTATGGGGGATCTGAAGTCTAATTGGGGTCTGAGGTCTGATATGGGTGTCTGTAAGTCTAATGGGGGTCTGAAGTCTGATTGGGGGTCTGAGGTCTGATATGGGGGGTCTGAAGGTATGATATGGGGGGTCTGGAGGTCTGATATGGTGGGTCTGAGGTCTGCAATGGGGGGTCTGTAAGTCTAATGGGGGTCTAATATGGGGGCCTGGAGTTCTAATGGGGGAATCCGAAGTCTAATTGGGGGGTCTGTAAGTCTAATGTGGGTCTGATATACGGGTCTGATTGGGGGTCTGGTGGTCTCATTGGGGGTCTGGTGGTGGGATTGTGGGTCTGAGGTCTGATATGGGTGGTCTGGAGGTCTGATTGTGGGTCTGGGGTCTGAGGTCTGATATGGGGGATCTGGAGGTCTGATATAGGGGGTCTGGAAGTCTGATGGGGGGTCTGGAGGTCTGATATGGGGGGTCTGAAGGTATGATATGGGGGTTCTGGAGGTCAAATTGGGGGTCTTAAGGCCTGATATTGGGGGTCTGAAGGTCTGATATGGGGGTCTGGAGGTCAAATTGGGGGTCTGGAGTTCTAATGGGGGTCTGG
This sequence comes from Bufo bufo, assembly GCF_905171765.1. Taxonomy (NCBI): domain Eukaryota; kingdom Metazoa; phylum Chordata; class Amphibia; order Anura; family Bufonidae; genus Bufo; species Bufo bufo. Next base: position 450,449,212 of record NC_053393.1, on the reverse strand, counting down.
TATGGGGGATCTGAAGTCTAATTGGGGTCTGAGGTCTGATATCGGGGTCTGTAAGTCTAATGGGGGTCTGATATGGGGGTCTGGAGATCTAATGGGGGTCTGATATGGGGCTCTGGAGGTCTAATGGGGGTCTGGAGGTCTGGTATGAGGTCTGATATGGGGGTCTGGAGGTCTAGTGGGGTCTGATATAGGGGTCTGGAGATCTAATGGGGGTCTGGAGGCTGGTCTGAGGTCTGATATTGTCATGGATGTTCCCGCGACAGGTGGCAGGAGATCGGTGAGACTGGCAACACGTGGTTTGATCTGACCTGTTTTCTGTTTGGATTAAATTATGTCTGTGTTGTTTCTGGTTCTTGTCACACCTTCTTTCCACAGATGTGGCTATTATGGTCATTTAACCTTCTCTATTTATTGTTGTTTCTCCCACTATGCTATGCGGTTTATAGCTTAAGTGTGAGTTGTGGATAGCTGGTGTGTGGATCTCAGCTGAGTTCCTGGTGCTGCCATAGCCACTTGAAGTTAAGTGTTTTCTTTCCCTTTTGTATTTTGTTTGGGTTATTTTGCGTGTTGCATTTCCTTGTCATTTGTATTAAGGCCTGAGGGAGACTCCTGTTCGTCCTTCCTTTTGGAGGAACAAGTTGTCTCAGTCCTGACATTAGTACCAGGGTCCTATAGGGTTAGTTCGGACATTAGATATTGCTGTGGATGAACTCACCTACCTTTGGGGTCTGTTCATACTGGTAGTTAGTCAGGACTTTGATAAGGGTTTTACTATGAGGTGTCCATCTCATTTCCCTAGTTTCCAGGCCTTATTCCCTCACCCTTTTCCCTCCAATGTTCGGTGTGGTGTTTCCCTCCCACACCCAAACGTGACAGATATGGGGGTCTGAAAGTCTAATGGGGTCTGATATATGCGTCTGGAGGTCTGGTCTGAGGTCTGATATGGGGGTCTGAGACATCTGATGGGGGTCTGGTCTGAGGTCTGATACATGGGGGGGTTTGGTCTGAGATGGGGGGGTTTCTGACATAGAGGTCTAATGGGGGTCTGATCTGAGGCCTGATTATGGGGTCTGACATAGACGTCTAAAAAAGGTCTGGTCTGAGATGGGGGGGGTCTCATTTGAGGTTTGATATGAGGGTCTGATCTGAAAGGTAAGGGTTGTTTTTTTGGGGACTGGTTCACTATCTGTGTGGTACCAGTATTTTCAGGGGAACTGTTTCTACAGGATAGTATTGGGGAGCACAGTGGGCACAGTATTACAGGTGGCAGGATGGGGTGTTCAGAAAGTGAAGAGGATGGTGGAAAAGTAGGAAACTAAGATGTCTGTTTGTCAAACTCTGCAGAGAGAAGGGATGGCTGAAAGAAATCATCATGGTGGTCTGGTATGAATGGAGAAGATGAGGAAAGAGAGTCTCTACATCAGAGGAGATGTCACTGGATGTAAGAGGTATGTGGAACTGTATTACCCTGTATGTTCTGTAGCGCTGTATTAATGTTTTCCAACCTTGTCTTTAAAGGGGTTATTTATTTATTTTTTTTCGTACGAGCACTGCCTTCTCTGCTCTGTTTACCTGCTCACCAATGCCAGTGCTGCGGTGAGCAGGTGAACAGAGCATAGAAACAGCTCTCATATGAGCGCTGCCCTCTCTTCAAACAGCTGATCGGCGGGGGTGCCAGGTGTTCGACCCCCGCCAATCTGGAGGAAATGGGTTAAGTTGAAAATTTGGCATGTGGGTGATGTTTCAATTTTTACCGGGGATTTCAGGCAGCAGAAAGGCTAGATACTCCCCTTCCCCTGTTCACAAAGCACTGAGAGTAGGGGAAGGGGGGCGCCATTTCATTTTGCGCCTCAGGCAGCAGAAAAGCTAGAATCGGCCCTGGATTGGTGGTGAGCGCTGGCGGGAACTGCTGCCGGCCTTGCGTGCCACTGCTAAAGGAAGGAAGACAGTGAATGAATGACACTGACCCTCAATGGACTGTCTACTGTATTCCCTGGGTGAGTGAAAGCAAGGAAATGAATAGGAGCTCAGGGGCAGACCTGGAAATTAAATGACTATAACTCTCCTCATGCAGTACATGGTTATACTCAAGCATGGGGGTTGGGGGTTATAGTCACATTTAATATAAACACTCTCAGAGACTTTACTGTAATTGGTCTAGAGTACTTTCACGCTAGCGTTTTTCTTTTCCGGCACTGAGTTCCGTCAAAAGGGCTCAATGACGGAAACAAAACTGATCAGGTATATCCCTATGCATTCTGAATGGAGAGTAATCCGTTCAGGATGCATAAGGATGTCTTCAGTTCAGTCATTTTGACTGATCAGGCAAAACATAAAACCGCAGCATGCTACGGTTTTATCTCCGGCAAAAAAAACTGAAGACTTGCCTGAATCCCGGAGACCGAAAAAAAGGTGAAAAAGATAAATGCCGGATCCATTTTGCCGGATGACACCGGAAAGACGGATCCGGCATTTCAATGCATCCGTTCTGGCGACGGAACTGCTTGCCGGATCACTCTGCCGCAAGTGTGAAAGTAGCCTAAGTGTATAAGATGTGACTAGAACCTCCCTCATTCTTAAGGATACGCTCATGTACTACAGAACATGGGTGTATTCCTATGAATGATTTATAGTCATTTAATATAAACACTTTTACAATTACAGTACAGTCTCTGGACAGAATTTATATTAAATGTGCCTATAACCCTCCTCATCCTTAGGAATGCATTTATGGATTGCAGGAACTTAATGCATTCTTAAGGATAAGGGGGGTTATAGTTGCATAACATAACAATGCATCATCCACAGATCCCCCATAAAAGTGCATCATCCACAGATCACCATTTGTACAAAACCCACCAAAGCACACCATTTGGTTCAAAATAATTTTTTCTTATTTTTCTCCTCTTAAACCTAGGTGTGCAAAACACAGAAACCGCTGTATGGCACAAAGACTCTGAGGGTGGGGCCACTTCAATACTGCATTAAACGTCTCTGTATCCATCTGCAAACCAGTATAAGAGATGATGTACCCCAGGAATAGTAGAGATGATTTCTCAAAGATGCACTTAATCGCTGTAACACTAACCCCTCATGGTTTCGGTGAGAAGTCAAATCTGGGGAATAGATCAGAATATCATCCAGATACACTATCATGCAGACATAGAGCAGATCCCGGAAGATATCAATAAACTCCTGGAATACTGCAGGAGCATTGCACAGACCGAAGGACGTGACGAGATACTTGTAGTGACCGTCACGGGTCTTCCACTCGTTTCCCTCTCGAATGCAGATAAGGTTGAATGCACTGCGCAAGGGTATCAATTCTTGACCGTGACCTTATTTGGACCTCAATAGTCGATAAAGGGGTGTAGGGAACCATCTCTTTTCTGTACAAAGAAGAACCCGGCATCGGCTGGCGATGTAGATTTTACGGATAAAGCCCCTCTCGAGATTTTCCTAGATGTACTCCGACATTGCTTGGGTCTCAGAGAGCGAGAGTGGGTAGAATCAATCACGTAGGAGAGTGACACCAGGTAGAAGGTGAATTGGACAATCATAAGAACAATGAGGAGGCAGGGTCTCGGCCTCCTTCTTGCTGAAGACATCTGCGAAGCTGGCATACGGTGGAGGAAGCCCAGGCAGGTCTTTGGGTACTAGAGGCGAGGAAGGAGGTCGGACTTCCACTAAGCAGGTAAACCAACAGGAGGTTCCCCAACATCTGGATCTGTTTAGAGTGCCAGTCCAGGACTGGAGTGTGTTAACGCAGCCAGGGAAGACAGAGGATGACAGGAATCACAGAAGCAGGCAGCACATAGAACGAGATTATCTCTGAATGCAGAACCCCTATTTGCAATCTAAGGGACATAGTGACAAAGAGCACAAGTTTGGGAAGTGGCAGCCCATTTACTGAAGCCACTGACAGAGGCCTTTTCAGGTCAGAAAGTAGGGAGCTGGTACTGATGGACCACACCCTGCTGAATGAAGTTACTGGCTGACCCGAGTCCAAAAGTGCAGGCACAGAGGGAGTAACTTCCTTGTGAGAGAGAGTCACCACAACTGAAAGTTTTGGAGAGGACTTCTCCTTGTCTAGGACCACCTCTCCTACTGGTTCTAGACATTGTTGTTTTCTGGCTTCTGTGGACAATTACGCACAAAGTGGGCCTGGCATTCATAGTATAGGCACAGTTTCTCTGCTTTGTGGCATTGACATTCCTGGTCAGACAATCGGAGGCGCTCTACTTGCATGAGCTCTTCCGACACAATGGATACTAGAGGAAGGACCGCCCTCTGGAAGGATGGAGCCAGGTGAGATGGTCTTCTGGTGTGTATGAGCTCTTTAGAATGTTCCCTGAATCGCAAATCAATTCTTGTGGCCAAGGTGATCAGGTCATTCAGAGTGGACAGATCATCGCGACCAGCTAATTCATCCTTAATCCAGTCAAAAAAGCCCTCTCAGAACACCACCAGGTAAGCCTCACTGCAAGTTCTGCAAGTTCTGCAGCAAGGGTACAAAACTGGATTGCGAACTGACCCACTCTCAGAGAACCTTGACGTCGACGCAAACGAGTTGAAGCAGTGGAGGACGTGCGGTCAGACTCTTCAAATGCCAGCCAGAAGGTAGCCTGTAAAGACTGCAGGTTAGTGGTCTCTGGACCTTCTTGTTCCCAAATAGGATTGTCCCAAGCAAGGGCCTTATCAGACAGCAGAGACACAATGAAGGTGACCTTGGACCGCTCAATAGGAAACTTCTGCCATTGCAACTCGAAGTGGAACAAACACTGATTCAGGAAACCATGACAAGTCTTATGATCTCCACTATACAACAGGACATCCTGGCATTCGCTCTGACGTCTTATCTCAAATAACAGTTCTTGTACAGAAGGCTTTTGGCGTGACCAGTGGGGTCGATGGCCTGAGCGTACTGTCACGAACCAGTGTTCCAAATGACCAACCTACTCTAAGGGTGTTGTCTAAGTGAACCCCTTGTTCTTCACAGTACCCCTGATGGTGGGGATAGGCTTTCCCGAGGGGAACACCAGGTCGCTACCTCTTGAGGTGGGTTGGCACACGAAGCAGCTGGTCCAGGTGGACCAGGAGGTACCAGAGCAAGGTACCAGAGGTACAGTCATAGTCAACAGGCAGAGTCATAACCAAGAGCAACAGTGAAGGACCAAAGGATGAGGCAGAGGCAAAGTCGTACAAGCAATAGGTCAGGGAAGGTGGCTCAGTAACAGGTCAGTCAATCCGGGTCAGCAACAGGAAAAAAAAGGACAGATAAGGATCAAACAGGAATCGAAGTCCATAATCCAAGCACAGGTCAGGAATGCAAGAACACAGGCACAAACAACAGAAACCTTTGCAGGACACAAGGACCTTTGAAGCTCAGGCCCCCATTGGAAGGGCGCTGGACCACTTATATAGGTGCAAGATGGCTGGGACTGGTCACACACTTCACCTGTGCAAAACCCTTAATTCACAGGAAGTTACACATGCTGGCCCTTAACGAGGTGCTACAGAGAACAGGCTGGAAGGCATGCTATGCCCAGGGCTTGAAGTAAACCATGGAGCGGATTCCAAGAAAGGTGGTGTCTTGTAAGGACAGAGCCCAGGATTGCAGCGGTGAATGGGAAGAGACCAGCAGCTGATCACCGGCGCTACCTACCCCGCAACGCCGGCAGATGCGGGCGGGGTTGCCAGGGAGGACAGTAGAAACACGAATAAAGTCTTAGGTGGCTCAACCTAACCCAGATCCACGGTATGGGTGCTCGCTACCGTGGCTTACCCAAGGTCAATAATAGTATATCAAATGAATGTAATGGACAGCACACACTTATCCGGCGTTGTATAGGAATATAGATACTATTAATGGAGGATGATTAAAATAAACTATTTATTATTAAACATATATCCAAATACAGCCTTGAAGCGCGTGCACTCATGCTTCTCGAGCGCGCAGGACACCACAACATAACGCGGCTAGACCAAAAGCAGCAGTTTTTCCGATCACGTGGGACGCTGTACTGACTAGTCAGTTGAATTAAACGGCCGCTGCCACTCCGCTACAATACAAAGAAACCCCTGTGGATACAAGAGTGGTAAAGTAACCAACATCTCTCTTTTATATTACAAGTTATAAACTTCCTATTAGTACTTCACTAATACCGGCATCAATTATCAACTTTCTACAAGTGCCCTACTAATACCGGCATTAAAACGGGACTAAATACACGACACAGCAACAGCTGACTACAATCAATATACTCTATTTTTTGTCTATACGAAGGGGATACCATTAACATTAAAGGGTTTCTACCACCAGAAATACTGTTATGAAGCTTACTGACATACATAACAGGATGTTTCTAACATTAGTCCCTGCAGCCGTTTTTGAAAAAAATGCACTTTTATTATATGCTAATGAGCCTCTAGGTGCTATGTGGGCGTAAAATCAGCACCTAGAGGCTCCGTCCACTCACCCATTATCCCGCCCAGGTCCCCTGTTCTGCCCGCCCCGCTCCTCTTGATTGATGCCACGGTCCACCGCATCATTGACGAAATCCCGCGCCTGCGCCGTTCACTTCTGTCTTCGGCGCAGGCGCAGTGAGTGAATGATGCGCTCCTGGTGCTGGATTCCTCACTGCGCCTGCCGAAGACAGAACTGAACGGCGCAGGCGCGGGATTTCGTCAATGATGCGGTGGACCGTGGCATCAATCAAGAGGAGCGGGGCGGGCAGAACAGGGGACCTGGGCGGGATAATGGGTGAGTGGACGGAGCCTCTAGGTGCTGATTTTACGCCCACATAGCACCTAGAGGCTCATTAGCATATAATAAAAGTGCATTTTTTACAAAAACGGCTGCAGGGACTAATGTTAGAAACATACTGTTATGTAGTGCTGACATTAGCGCTTCGCTAATGTCAGTCAGCTACATAACAGTATTTCTGGTGGTAGAAACCCTTTAAACAGTCTGCTATATGTTATTTTAGGGAGGACAGTGTTTGGATGAGCACGGAGACGGGGACTGCAGTGGTGAGTAGGGAAACATCGTCAGTCAGCAACCACAGTTACAATACATTGTGATCAGCTTATTTTTTTTACCGATTTTTATTTTTAAAAGCAGACAAGCCTTTTACAATATCAAAAAATCAATACCACAAAAATTGTAAGATACTTACCTTTAGGGCTCATGCACACGACCGTATGCCCTCCGAGACATACTGTCCATGAGTGGGCCATATATCCCGAAGTGGCATACATCGTGCGCCCGGGAGCGCACAGCATCATAAGTTACTATGATGCTGTGCGCATCGGGCTGCCCGCGGGACTATTTTCCCGCATTCATATGATATTATGAGTGCGGGACAATAGCCCCACGGGTGGCCCGATGCGCACAGCATCATAGTAACCTATGATGCTGTGCGCTCCCGTTCGCACGATGTATGCCACTCCGGGACATATGGCCTGCTCACGGACCGTATGTCTCAGAGGGCATACAGTCATGTGCGTGAGCCCTTATGGTTTTGTACTGTTCCTGCAGGGGTGCACACACCACAGCTGCACAGGGGCCCTATATTTAGGGTGGGGCCATACAAAAAAAAAGGGCTTCAAGGTTCCCTTGTCTCAAAATTGTTGATGGATTTTGATCCTTAAAGGGACACTGTCACCTGGATTTCACTTACTGAGCTATTAACATCACCACATCAGTCTCCACGATTTACATTAAAATATACTAGTATTACTGCCCTGTGTCTTGTAATTTGACTATAAAATCTCTTTTATTAATATGCTAACTACCTCAATAAGGAGCCCAAGGGGCTGTCCCTCCGGCCGTTGGAGCCCAGCCACGCCCATTACTTCGGAGCCCAGCACCGCCCCACTGCTAATTTAAACGTAAAACTTAGTGGCACTCTGCCAATAAATGCTCGGAGTCGGGTTCCCACCCTGTATATAACAATAAAGAGAACTCCAGCAGTTATGATGCGGAAGGGTGAACTTTTATTGAAGTGCTGCTAATTTATTTACTCCTCTTTGCCGACGTAATGTTTGTGCAGCACCCGTAATCCCGCGCATGCGCCCTGGATACACATGTCTGTGGCAGGTGCAGCACTATGAAGTGCCTTTTGCGCTGTGGCATTAGAAGAATTTTGATATCTCTAACTTTTAGTCTAACCAGACTGTCTATTACTCTGTAATTCCTCTAGCACCGTTCTATGGAAACAGTAGGTTTAAAGAGCACACCAAATGCTTCAAATAACTTCTTTATTAACTTCAACTTTTCTTTATATATAACACTGCCGCCTCCGCAGCAGATAGTCCATGTACAAAACACGTGTTGAAAAGATATCACAAAATGGCGGTATGCATAATATGGTGGTTCAACTGTTCAATCTTGTCATTCAACATAAAATGGATATATTTCTCTCTTAAATATCTGTACTCTTACTTTAAGTTATTTAAGCACTTTACAATCTCTCTGAGAGGTATATCTGAGGTCTAACTAATAGTTCACTTGCAGTATGCAGTTAGCAGTGACTATTTGCAGATTGGTTGAGTATGATCTGGTATGGTTGTATGCAATTTGGATTGCAATATGGAATCTAAATGCTTTCAATTGTATGCTTGCAATTGTAGCTTGCAATTTTAAACTTGCAATTGAATTTGTATGGTATTTATAGTAGTTCACAGTTTGCAACTGTAGCTTGCAATTTGCAATTTGTATTTGCACTTTGCAATTGGTGGAACTGTAGGTAAACATATATATATTTCAGTATACAGTTGTAAACACAATACTAACATTGTGAACATTATATAACTTATTTGAAATACCTATTTTGGCCTCTTGTTCCCATAAAACTCAGCTCTCAGTGGAGTGAATGTCTCGTCAGCTCCTGTCTCTGGTGAATAATGATTCTAACAAAATATACTGACCCCTAGGGGACAAAGGGGTAAAACTTAACATTTAGTAATGTATCTAAAAACGTGAAGCACTAACCCAGAGAGCCTCTCAGACAAACTAACAAATAGACAGCCCTAATGGGCCTGGACACACAAACACTAAATGGTAAATAAGGTAGGAAGCAATCAGAAAGGAACGTTCTCACCCATCAGATGCTGTAGACGTGGATGGTGTAGTCACTTGGGTAGATGCAACCTTCCATGCGATAGACTGTATTGATGTGTTACCATACGGAAAAGATGCCAACGTATAAACCTCAGCAAAGACATGAGACGGGAGCAAGAAATCCCTAGTACACCCTGGTTAAGGGGCAGTGACTAAATCACCCTACCTGACTATACGAGGTACTTTCCCCGCAAGGAGCGTCCCCGTCCAGATACCTATCCCTATTAACGGGCGGAATCCCTAGTACACCCTATAAGAGGTAAACTCCCGACGTGTCACGTTTCATTCAGCACGAACTCATCAGGGGAGATGTACATGAGTGATAGAAAGCTAGTGATGGAGCTTGCATTACCAAAAAACCAAAAAAGGGGGAAGGGGAGGGTTGTAGAAACAAGCAAACAGTGGTTAAAGCTGGTATAAAAGTATTCCAAAAAGTATAGAAGGGGCCAGGCCAGTGGAGCCAAGGCCGCCAAAAACCACAAGTAGCTTGAACACAGGTACACCAGTGGGTGATGCCTGCTGGAGTCCAGATATGACCCACGATATATACTATCCAAATCGGCTGTCAGCAGAGGATGCTTACCTATCAGCGCTTTTAAATACATAGACCAGCGCGCCAGTATCCCTGACCCGCCCCACTTCCGGCCACGTGACTCCAGGTAGAGGAAGTCACGTGACCGGTGGAACGCAGGGAAGTGAGGCGGCGCATCGCGACAATGCGCCTCAAGGTCCGCGATGCCGTCTAGTGACGCTGCGGATCACGTGACTGCATCACATGATCGGACCAAATCTACCAAAAAGCCCAGCATCGCAAACAAGCCGCGCCCTCAAACACATGCGTGCCAAAGTAGGGGGAGTTAGACGTGTAGTCAGGGGTGGGCTGTATGTATAGCAAACCAGATGCCTCAGGCTATCAAGCCGGGCATCATAGGTAGCGATTGAGGCATGTAGTATAACAAAGCCTCTAGTAACTCATTTAAAATATTAATAATGCAGAGCTATAAATGGCTGGCTAGAGAGACACCAGCCTCAATCAGACCACAAATTAGCTGGAATTCAATATGGGGACCAGAGCAACAAAAGAACCTAAAACAATGCGATAATATGGAGGGAGAGGGAACGAAAAAGTTTTTCAAATGTAGCAACTGAAATTCAGTTGCTCATTCAAACCTAATGGGGCCATAGTTTTTAAATAATAAATCCAACGAGTCTAGCGTTGGAGAATGGCACGGTCCCAATCCCCCCCACGCCGTGGAGGAAAAAAACGATCAATACCCATGACCGATATACAGGCTTTTCCATTATGGTAACTGTGAATGTGATTGGCCACAGGTGTATCTTTGGCCTTAGAGATATCATTTAAATGTTCGCCGACTCTTCTGCAGAGCTCACGGATGGTCTTGCCCACATATCCCCTGTCAGGAGATATATCACCCCGCGGAAGCGACAGTTAATAAAATGATGAATGGAATATTCTTTGCCCGTAACAGTGCTGCGGAATGTCTTCCCGGTATGCAAATGGGTGCAGGCAATGCAGCCGCTGCACCTATAGCAACCCTTAACATTAGATTTTAACCCTGTGGAATCAGTCTGGGTGGGCGGTATGAATTCACTGGAGACTAGGCTGTCACGGAGACTACGGCCGTGACGATAAGTGAGGTGTGGGTATTCGCCCACCACCTCTCTCGGATCAGGGTCCAGTAAAAGAATAACCCAATTTTTCTGAAAAATCTCTCGAATTTCACCTGCAGCCCTGTCGAATTTAGTAATTGGGCGGATTAATTTAGTAGTCTGCACTTGATTGGATTTAGAAGTTAGAAGAGTCGTTCTATTCTAATAAAGTGCAGATCTAAAAGCTAATAGGAGAGATATTGTGGATGGCAACACTGACCAATCTTTGACTGAAACCGATTGCTCTGACTCTGATAGCGTGCCGAAGGGAGCTAGACTGTCTCCTTGGGGGGGGGGGGGGTAACCATCGTGGGCGACAGAGAGGAGGTTCACGGGGGAGGGACCGGCATTTTTTAGGGCCAACCCAATCCTCCCCAGACCTATACATTACAAACCGTGCCCAACCACCTCCAAACCCCTAGGACCTAAGGTTGTTAACCTCTCCTCCCGTCCTCTTAGTACGGTTGAGACCGAGGTTCTCCAACTTGGTCTCTCTTTTGTACCGACCCCCAATTTCAATCAGTTTGACATTATTAAGGATCTTAATCTCTTCGTTCGTAAGCTCTGCTGGCACAAATTTCATAAATTACAAGAGGAAAAACAGAGTCGCGAGCTAGGCATTCCTCTAGATATCCTTTCGGACGTGCATTTATTGTACGGTCTTGATAGGGAATTTGAGCAGCAGGAGGGCTTGGGTCCGTTTACTAACCTAAAGCTTAAAAGCAATAAAATGCCACTTAGTTCTGGCGAACTGTCATGTGTGGATGTTTTTCTCAACACGGTTTCGCAACAGATTGAGGATCTACATCCTTCTCATTGTTCAAACCTTGACCGGGCCCATGTTACTATTATTTCTGATTTACAAAGTGATCATTCGATAGTTATCAAACCCTCAGATAAAGGAGGGAATACCGTGGTTATGGACCATGGTCAATATAGGACTATGTGTTAGTCCTTGTTGAGGGACTCTTCCACATATGAAGTTTTGGCACGTGACCCCTCTGAGGAGTACAGAATGCAATTGAAGATCATTTTGGATGAAGCTAGGCTGTCACGGATTATTACAGATGATGAATATAAGTTTTTGCTACCTACCCATCCTCGTATGGCAATGTTTTACTGTCTTCCTAAGTTACACAAGGGGACGCACCCTCTCAAGGGGCGTCCCATTGAATCAGGAGTGGGGAATCTCTGCCAGAATGTGGGGATTTATGTTGATCGGGTTCTGGCTCCCTTTGTTACTGCACTCCTCTCATATACCCGTGACACCACACACTTGTTAAAACAGTTAGAAGGGATTCACATTGAGGATGACAGCATGCTAGCTAGCTGAATCATTGTACTCCAGTATTCCACATTCTTTAGGTAATAGAATAGTTGAAAAAATTTTGAGTACCCGTGGATGTCAGTATCGCGCCCACAGCCTTTTTGTCCTCTCGTTATTAGAATTCACGCTGACCTGTAATGTGTTTTCTTTTAATGGCAGGGTCTACCACCAGGTTTTTAGAGAGGAACAATCTATACTCATGGACCAAGTGGGGCTGTGGGCACGGTACATTGATGACATTTTCATCATATGGAACAGCAACGTGGATTCGTTCTGCTCCCTGGTGGAGTTTCTCAATGACAATAATATTGGTTTACATTTTACCTGTAAGGCAGACTGCAAACGGTTGCCTTTTCTTGATGTTCTTGTTTCAAAGATAGATGGTGGCAAGCTTGAAACGTCTGTATATAGAAAACCTACATCCACCAATACTTTGCTTAGGTGGGAGAGTAGTCATCCTCTTCCTCTTAAGCGTGGTATCCCTAAGGGACAGTAACTCCGTCTTAGGAGGAACTGCTCCACCAAGTGCGAATTTATCAGGCAGGCAGATGACTTACGGGTTAGGTTTCGCCAGCGAGGTTATCCAGATAAAGTCTTGAGGAGAGCTTTTAGATCTGCACTTTATGAGAATAGAACGACTCTTCTAACTCCTAAATTCAATCAAGTGCAGACTACTAAATTAATCCGCCCAATTACTACATTCAACAGGGCTGCAGGTGAAATTTGAGAGATTTTTTGAAAAAATTGGGGAATTCTTTTACTGGACCCTGATCTGAGAGAGGTGGTGGGCGAATACCCACACCTCACTTATCGTCGCGGCCGTAGTCTCCGTGACAGGCTAGTCTCCAGTGAAATCATACCGCCCACCCAGACTGATACCACATGGCTAAAATCTAATATTAAGGGTTGCTATAGGTGCGACGGCTGCATTGCCTGTACACATTTGCATACCAGGAAGCACTGTTACGAGCAAAGAATATTCCATTCATCATTTTATTAACTGTCACACCCGCGAGGTGATATATCTCCTGACATGCGAATGCGGCAGGGGATATGTGGGTAAGACCATCCGTGAGCTCCGCAGAAGAGTCGGCGAACATTTAAATGATATCTAAAAAAAAGCCAAAAAAGGGGGTCAGTCAGCACTTACCAAACCGCAGTAGCACATTGCTATGGCAGGGAACAACATTAAAAGACAGAAACATGCAATGCGACAATAAACTGCAATATAAAGTACAAAATTGCGTAATAATAACAAGTGCTACACTATAAGTGCGAGATACTTGGCAAATCGTTTTGTACAAAATTATTTGAGCCCGTCTGCCGAGCGTCAAGGCGATCTCTGTTAGACGGGTTCCTACGCTAAATTCTACCTGTTAGGTGCCATGACGGCTACCATACACTTCAGGGAGTGTAGGTTCCACGTACCTGCATTGTATACTACCTGTTAGGTGCCATGACAGCTACCATACACTTCAGGGAGTGCAGGTTACACAGCAGGCCCACTCCACGACACCACCGGCGCCAAATGGCTACCAAGGATTGCAGTGAGAGTCCACAAACTATCTCACTCCTGGTGCCATGGCTTCAGTGAGTGAGGGGGAGCAGGCCTGACTATGTACTAACACTAATTAAAATCAGCCTATAGGGCAAACAGGATGGTCAGGAGTGCAGGACTGAGGAGGCAGCCACACCTCCAGTACAAACTGCAAAGAAAAGCCAAAAAAGGGGGTCAGTCAGCACTTACCAAACCGCAGTAGCACATTGCTATGGCAGGGAACAACATTAAAAGACAGAAACATGCAATGCGACAATAAACTGCAATATAAAGTACAAAATTGCGTAATAATAACAAGTGCTACACTATAAGTGCGAGATACTTGGCAAATCGTTTTGTACAAAATTATTTGAGCCCGTCTGCCGAGCGTCAAGGCGATCTCTGTTAGACGGGTTCCTACGCTAAATTCTACCTGTTAGGTGCCATGACGGCTACCATACACTTCAGGGAGTGTAGGTTCCACGTACCTGCATTGTATACTACCTGTTAGGTGCCATGACAGCTACCATACACTTCAGGGAGTGCAGGTTACACAGCAGGCCCACTCCACGACACCACCGGCGCCAAATGGCTACCAAGGATTGCAGTGAGAGTCCACAAACTATCTCACTCCTGGTGCCATGGCTTCAGTGAGTGAGGGGGAGCAGGCCTGACTATGTACTAACACTAATTAAAATCAGCCTATAGGGCAAACAGGATGGTCAGGAGTTTAGCGTAGGAACCCGTCTAACAGAGATCGCCTTGACGCTCGGCAGACGGGCTCAAATAATTTTGTACAAAACGATTTGCCAAGTATCTCGCACTTATAGTGTAGCACTTGTTATTATTACGCAATTTTGTACTTTATATTGCAGTTTATTGTCGCATTGCATGTTTCTGTCTTTTAATGTTGTTCCCTGCCATAGCAATGTGCTACTGCGGTTTGGTAAGTGCTGACTGACCCCCTTTTTTGGCTTTTCTTTGCAGTTTGTACTGGAGGTGTGGCTGCCTCCTCAGTCCTGCACTCCTGACCATCCTGTTTGCCCTATAGGCTGATTTTAATTAGTGTTAGTACATAGTCAGGCCTGCTCCCCCTCACTCACTGAAGCCATGGCACCAGGAGTGAGATAGTTTGTGGACTCTCACTGCAATCCTTGGTAGCCATTTGGCGCCGGTGGTGTCGTGGAGTGGGCCTGCTGTGTAACCTGCACTCCCTGAAGTGTATGGTAGCTGTCATGGCACCTAACAGGTAGTATACAATGCAGGTACGTGGAACCTACACTCCCTGAAGTGTATGGTAGCCGTCATGGCACCTAACAGGTAGAATTTAGCGTAGGAACCCGTCTAACAGAGATCGCCTTGACGCTCGGCAGACGGGCTCAAATAATTTTGTACAAAACGATTTGCCAAGTATCTCGCACTTATAGTGTAGCACTTGTTATTATTACGCAATTTTGTACTTTATATTGCAGTTTATTGTCGCATTGCATGTTTCTGTCTTTTAATGTTGTTCCCTGCCATAGCAATGTGCTACTGCGGTTTGGTAAGTGCTGACTGACCCCCTTTTTTGGCTTTTCTTTGCAGTTTGTACTGGAGGTGTGGCTGCCTCCTCAGTCCTGCACTCCTGACCATCCTGTTTGCCCTATAGGCTGATTTTAATTAGTGTTAGTACATAGTCAGGCCTGCTCCCCCTCACTCACTGAAGCCATGGCACCAGGAGTGAGATAGTTTGTGGACTCTCACTGCAATCCTTGGTAGCCATTTGGCGCCGGTGGTGTCGTGGAGTGGGCCTGCTGTGTAACCTGCACTCCCTGAAGTGTATGGTAGCTGTCATGGCACCTAACAGGTAGTATACAATGCAGGTACGTGGAACCTACACTCCCTGAAGTGTATGGTAGCCGTCATGGCACCTAACAGGTAGAATTTAGCGTAGGAACCCGTCTAACAGAGATCGCCTTGACGCTCGGCAGACGGGCTCAAATAATTTTGTACAAAACGATTTGCCAAGTATCTCGCACTTATAGTGTAGCACTTGTTATTATTACGCAATTTTGTACTTTATATTGCAGTTTATTGTCGCATTGCATGTTTCTGTCTTTTAATGTTGTTCCCTGCCATAGCAATGTGCTACTGCGGTTTGGTAAGTGCTGACTGACCCCCTTTTTTGGCTTTTCTTTGCAGTTTGTACTGGAGGTGTGGCTGCCTCCTCAGTCCTGCACTCCTGACCATCCTGTTTGCCCTATAGGCTGATTTTAATTAGTGTTAGTACATAGTCAGGCCTGCTCCCCCTCACTCACTGAAGCCATGGCACCAGGAGTGAGATAGTTTGTGGACTCTCACTGCAATCCTTGGTAGCCATTTGGCGCCGGTGGTGTCGTGGAGTGGGCCTGCTGTGTAACCTGCACTCCCTGAAGTGTATGGTAGCTGTCATGGCACCTAACAGGTAGTATACAATGCAGGTACGTGGAACCTACACTCCCTGAAGTGTATGGTAGCCGTCATGGCACCTAACAGGTAGAATTTAGCGTAGGAACCCGTCTAACAGAGATCGCCTTGACGCTCGGCAGACGGGCTCAAATAATTTTGTACAAAACGATTTGCCAAGTATCTCGCACTTATAGTGTAGCACTTGTTATTATTACGCAATTTTGTACTTTATATTGCAGTTTATTGTCGCATTGCATGTTTCTGTCTTTTAATGTTGTTCCCTGCCATAGCAATGTGCTACTGCGGTTTGGTAAGTGCTGACTGACCCCCTTTTTTGGCTTTTCTTTGCAGTTTGTACTGGAGGTGTGGCTGCCTCCTCAGTCCTGCACTCCTGACCATCCTGTTTGCCCTATAGGCTGATTTTAATTAGTGTTAGTACATAGTCAGGCCTGCTCCCCCTCACTCACTGAAGCCATGGCACCAGGAGTGAGATAGTTTGTGGACTCTCACTGCAATCCTTGGTAGCCATTTGGCGCCGGTGGTGTCGTGGAGTGGGCCTGCTGTGTAACCTGCACTCCCTGAAGTGTATGGTAGCTGTCATGGCACCTAACAGGTAGTATACAATGCAGGTACGTGGAACCTACACTCCCTGAAGTGTATGGTAGCCGTCATGGCACCTAACAGGTAGAATTTAGCGTAGGAACCCGTCTAACAGAGATCGCCTTGACGCTCGGCAGACGGGCTCAAATAATTTTGTACAAAACGATTTGCCAAGTATCTCGCACTTATAGTGTAGCACTTGTTATTATTACGCAATTTTGTACTTTATATTGCAGTTTATTGTCGCATTGCATGTTTCTGTCATTTAAATGATATCTGTAAGGCCAAAGATACACCTGTGGCCAATCACATTCACAGTTACCATAATGGGAAAGCCTGTATATCGGTCATGGGTATTGATCGTGTTTTTCCTCCACGGCGTGGGGGGGATTGGGACCGTGCCATTCTCCAACGCGAGACTCGTTGGATTTATTATTTAAAAACTATGGCCCCATTAGGTTTGAATGAGCAACTGAATTTCAGTTGCTACATTTGAAAAACTCTTTCCATATTATCGCATTCTTTTGGGTTCTTTTGTTGCTCTGGTCCCCATATTGAATTCTAGCTAATCTGTGCTCTGATTGAGGCTGGTGTCTCTCTAGCCAGTCATTTATAGCTCTGCATTAGGCCTCATGCACACGACCGTTGTGTGCATCCGCGGCCGTTGTTCCGGTTTCCGTTTTTTTTCGCGGACCCATTGACTTTCAATGGGTCCGTGGAAAAATCGGAAAATGCACCATTTTGCAGCCGCATCCGTGATCCGTGTTTCCTGTCCATCAAAAAAATATGACCTGTCCTATTTCTTTGACGGACAACGGTTCACGGACCCATTCAAGTCAATGGGTCCGTGAAAAAACACGGATGCACACAAGATTGGCATCCACATACATGGTTCGTGGCCGTAGGCTACTTTCACACAGACCGATCCGCAGATCCGTCTGCATAAAAGCTTTTTCAGAGCTGAGTTTTCACTTCGTGAAAACTCAGATCCGACAGTATATTCTAACACAGAGGCGTTCCCATAGTGATGGGGACGCTTCTAGTTAGAATATACTTTGAACTGTGTACATGACTGCCCCCTGCTGCCTGGCAGCACCCGATCTCTTACAGGGGGCTGTAATCCGCACAATTAACTCCTCAGGTGCTGCACCTGAGGGGTTAATTGTGCGTATCATAGCCCCCTGTAAGAGATCAGGTGCTGCCAGGCAGGAGGGGGCACACCCCCCTCCATCCCCAGTATTACTGTAGATTCATTGGTGGCCAGTGCGGCCCCCCCTCCCTCCCCTGTAGTACTGTAGATTCATTGGTGGCCAGTGGGCCCCCCCTCCCTCCCCTGTAGTACTGTAGATTCATTGGTGGCCAGTGGGCCCCCCCTCCCTCCCCTGTAGTACTGTAGATTCATTGGTGGCCAGTGGGCCCCCCTCCCTCCCCTGTAGTACTACAAAAACTACAAGGGAGGGAGGGGGGGCTCACTGGCCACCAATGAATCTACAGTACTACAGGGGAGGGAGGGGGGGCCCACTGGCCACCAATGAATCTACAGTACTACAGGGGAGGGAGGGGGGAGCCCACTGGCCACCAATGAATCTACAGTCTAACCGCCCCCACCCCACTCAAATATGGGAGTGATGAAGTTTAGATGCTTGCATTAAGCCTTTGAATAGAGACTGCCCCTTAGGGGTTAAAACCTGTGCCTGCCAGTGAGGTTGTAATACTCTAATGCCCACTTGGCAGTCTATTTTACTCCTCAAGTATTACAGATCACTGTAAATGTAAATTTACTGAGGAGTATAAATACAAAAGGAATGTGTGACCTGCAAGGACCTGTAACTTTGTATGGTTTAACATCTCGAAGTCTAAAATACTCATTTTGGAATAGATCGCATATAAGTCTGCGAGAAAGTGCATGCGTGCACTCGGCAGACTATAAATACTTTAAAATATGACTCTTGATCTCTATGCTCGCCTCCGTGGACGTATGTATAAAGTGTGTTTACATTTACCCTGCAAGGACCTGCCGGGGATGCGGTATTAGATCCCCATAACAACTGATACGCCCCCCCCCACCGACGTCACTTCCGGTTGTAAGCAAAGCGCTGCTGACTGGGCGAGACATAAGGTAACGGCCCAATGAATGTGCGTCCTCGCTCTGGATGATATGACGAATGAGTGGGAGGGATTCAAAGAGCACTCACCCTGCAACCATTGGTTAATTAACCAGGTGGGCAGGGTTGAGACGCTATAAAAAATGGACACTTTGATTCAGTTAGTTGCCACTGCCTTTATATACGTGCGGGAGCGCTGCTACTGCACCAGGCGCCCCGGTGTTTCATTCTGTGTCCCTGAAGAACCAATACTCTTTGTGGTGAAACGCGTCGGACATCTTTGAGGAAGAATAATTTTGTTAGGGCTTAGCAGCAATAGATCCGAGGTTCCAGCGGCTGTGGGTCACCCTTTTAAGGGCGGGTGCCCGGAATACAGCCTGTTAGGGTTCTCCCAGCTCTCCACGACTAGCTTATTTAGGGATAGAACCTAGGCCGAGCAATCCGCAGAAATACCTTGTTGAAAGCGACCCCTCTGACATACTGCCGCCTGACCAATGGGACTAGAGCTGCCAGCTATACCTGACACACTTCCAATAAAGCAGTTCAATAACAGCATTGTTTTTGTATAGTGTCACAATAGTCTAAAAATTAGATGAAATAAAAGTTATGTTTTAAATAACTACAATAAGGCAAACTCAGCTCAATAGTGAAAATTAACGACACCTCTGAGTAATCATACACTGGGCCACGACTATTGACCTCCTGACCCTGAGTATTTATCCATTAGTAATAATCAAATTGAAACGCTAATGGCAGGTTTCCTTTCAACAAGTCCAGACTTTGAAGCATGGGCAACAGAAGCAAAAAGTGTCTTCTCTGAAACAGAGTACGTTCAGACTACCTCTTCGAATAGTATAAAAAAAGTCTTCAAGGATTTGACAGGGGCCTACAAAGACCTTATAGTGTCCTGGTGGGAAATAAAATCACTAGAACACTATTTAAAAGAAAATATTGTACCAAAAGGCCTCAGAATCAATCTTACTCCAGCTAATAGACTTAGAAATACTAGCTTAATAAAAAAAAGTGGGAAGAGGAAGCTACAGCCAGTTCACATAGATTCATGCGCCTCCTCCTTGAAGAAGAAAAAGTGAATCTTGATTCCAAACAAAGAAAGGTGAATAGCCTTAGGGAGCAAGCACTCAAATTCAAAGACGAGGCACCATTTCAGAAAAAAGAGGAATACCTTCAAAATACCGTAGATAGATTTCAGTATATGGTCAGGGAACGTAAACACCAACAATATCTTCGAGACTCCACTGAATTCAAAGAAAACAGAGCATATCTATTCCTTAATAAAAGTATACAAAGGGAGGTACAAAGTGAGGTATCATCATCAGAAGCTGAGGGTTCAGAAGCTGAACAAAGTAGGACAAGTAGAGGGAGAGGACAGAGAAATAGAGGCAAGGGAGGTAGGGGACAGACAAGAGCAGTCTACAGAAAAGGAAGTTATCAAACATGCAGCCCAGCGGACCCCTCATCCTCTGCATCATCCTCTACTTTTTTAGCTAAACCCCCCATGCAAGCTCCTTACCAACTCAGTAACAAAGTGTAGGGGGGGCATTAGCTATTACAGGTAATAAAATGGAAATTGTCAACCTCTCCTCCCATAAACTATCCGCTGATGAAATCTCCCTATTAAATAAGGGCCTATCCTTTGTCCCTACAGTCCCACATGACACCTTTGAGATATAGCCCTCTTTGTAAGGAAATTGCTCTGGCATAAGCACTTCGCATTACAAGATAAAAAGAAGTGTGATGAATTAAATATGAATACCCAGGAACTTGAGGCCACCATGATACTTGTAAATCTGCTAGAGGAAGGAGAAAAGGATAGGGCTGAGGGCCCATTCACACAGCTAAAACTTAAAAGCACACAGATGCCACCCCCTCTACCAGATTCAAACATATCTATTTTTTACAAACTGGTATCCAGAGACATTGAGCAAATCCAAGCCACTAGTGGTAGAAACAATTTGAATAAAAATGAATATCAGGCTCTTAAAACATTAGAAAGCGACCGGAATGTGGCAATAAAAGCCTCTGACAAGGGGGGCAACTTAGTCCTAATGGACATAGGGAAATATAAACAAATGTGTCTAGACATCTTGGGAAACAGAGAGTCATATGAACTCCTACCCAAAGACCCTGGCCCTATGTACCTCTTTGAATTGAGAGACATTCTCAATAAAGGATTTCGTAATAAATTGATCAGTGAGGCGGAAATGGACTTCCTCCTGCCACAACACCCGGTCACGGCTACTTTCTACTCTCTGCCCAAGATACATAAGGGCATTAGCCGGCTCAAAGGACGCCCGATAGTATCAGGGGTAGGGAGTATAGGGCAAAATGTAGGCATCTATGTAGACAAGATCATTCAGCCATTTGTAAGAGCTTTGCCATCTTATATACGAGATACCTCTGATCTCCTGTTGAGACTCAATGGCATCTGTCTTGATGACTCAATGATCTTTGCATCCATAGATGTCGAGGCACTCTATAGTTCTATCAGACATGATCTGGGATTGAATGCAGTGGAGTATTATTTATCTATGCGTGACAAAAGATTGACAGCACATAATAAATTTGTTCTGGATCTATTGAACTTCAGCCTTACAAAGAACTACTTTGTCTTTGATGATCGCCACTACCACCAGCTCAGGGGTACCGCGATGGGGAGTTCTTGTGCGCCGTCATACGCAAATTAACTCCTGGGCTGGTGGGAGGCCAATTACATTTGGTCTGAAGAACTGGAAAAGTGGCAAGACAAGGTAGTTCTTTGGCTGAGGTTCATAGATGATGTGTTTGTTCTATGGAGGGGGACTGAGGAATCCTTTGCGGATTTTGTCATGACCATCAATGACAATGACCTGGTCCTCAACTTCACATCAACATGCGATAAAAATGCATTACCATTCCTTGATGTGCTGATTGAAAGAGGTATAAACGAGAGCATCGTCACCTCGGTATACCGCAAGAGCACTGCTGGAAATAGTCTCCTCCATTGGGACAGTGCACATCCATTCCCTTTACGCAAAGGAATCCCCAAGGGCCAATACTTTAGACTTCGGAGGAATTGCTCTACAATGAAAAAATTCAAAAAACAGGCATCAGATCTGAGAGTCAGGTTTAGGGAGAGAGGTTATCCCGATGGAATTTTACGCACGGGCTACGAAATTGCGTGCAATGAGAAATGGGATCAACTACTCATCCCTAAAAAACAGAGATCAATAAACACTATGGGCCAGAATAATATTCGGGTTATTGGCACCTTTGACAGCGGACATCAAGCAATAAAACGAGTTTTATCTAGACACTGGAATATCCTAAAAGCGGACCCAGATCTAGATAAGGTTCTAGGATTTTACCCACAGATCACCTTCAGAAAGGGGCGTAGTTTGAGGAACAGACTGGTCAACGGCCATTTTCAACCACCTGAGAGACCTGGAAATTGGCTTTCTAGAAAACCCATGGGAACCTTTAAATGTGACAGTTGCACAGCTTGTGGTCAGATTAGAAAAACAAAAACCTTAATTTGCTCCCATAATAACAAGGAATACACCATTAAAGACTTTATAAACTGTCTTACCACTGGTGTGGTGTACCTGGCCTAATGTACTTGCCCACTGGATTATGTGGGCAAGACAAAACGGGAATTCAGGAGACGCATAAGGGACACGTGAATGATGTTTTAAATGAAAAAGACACATCAGTGGCACGCCACATTGTACAAGACCATGGAGGTAATACCAGCTGCCTTAGATTCATAGGAATACAGCATGTCCCCAAACCAAAGAGAGGTGGTGATTGGGACAAGATGATCCTGCGAGCCGAAACAAAATGGACACATAGATTAAACTCTGTGATACCGAAAGGCTTGAATGAATATATTTCATATGAGCCATTTCTATAAATATTTCCATAAAATCTCAGATTAAGTCCCAAGACTCTCTGCCTGGACCTTCCTGGATCTCTTCAACACCCCACTCAAGTATGGGAGTGATGAAGTTTAGATGCTTGCATTAAGCCTTTGAATAGAGACTGCCCCCTTAGGGGTTAAAACCTGTGCCTGCCAGTGAGGTTGTAATACTCTAATGCCCACTTGGCAGTCTATTTTACTCCTCAAGTATTACAGATCACTGTAAATGTAAATTTACTGAGGTGTAATTTACTGCACCAGGCGCCCCGGCGTTTCATTCTGTGTCCCTGAAGAACCAATACTCTTTGTGGTGAAATACGTCGGACATCTTTGAGGAAGAATAATTTTGTTAGGGCTTAGCAGCAATAGATCCGAGGTTCCAGCGGCTGTGGGTCGCCCTTTTAAGGGCGGATGCCCGGAATACAGCCTGTTAGGGTTCTCCCAGCTCTCCACGACTAGCTTATTTAGGGATAGAACCTAGGCCGAGCAATCCGCAGAAATACCTTGTTGAAAGCGACCCCTCTGACATACTGCTGCCTGACCAATGGGACTAGAGCTGCCAGCTATACCTGACACACTTCCAATAAAGCAGTGCAATAACAGCATTGTTTTTGTATAGTGTCACAATATTCTAAAAATTAGATGAAATAAAAGTTATGTTTTAAATAACTACAATAAGACAAACTCAGCTCAATAGTGAAAATTAACGACACCTCTGAGTAATCATACACTGGGCAACGACTATTGACCTCCTGACCCTGAGTATTTATCCATCTAAGGCAGGCATCCTCAAACTGCGGCCCTCCAGCTGTTGTAAAACTACAACTCCCACAATGCCCTGCTGTAGGTTGATACCTGTAGGCTGTTTGGGCATGCTGGGAGTTGTAGTTTTGCAACAGCTGGAGGGCCGCAGTTTGAGGATGCCTGATCTAAGGCCTCATGCACACGACAGTATTTTTTCACGGTCTGCAAAACGGGGTCCGTTGGTCCGTGATCCGTGACCGTTTTTTCGTCCGTGGGTCTTCCTTGATTTTTGGAGGATCCACGGACATGAAAAAAAAGTCGTTTTGGTGTCCGCCTGGCCGTGCGGAGCCAAACGGATCCGTTCTGACTTACAATGCAAGTCAATGTGGACGGATCCGTTTGACGTTGACACAATATGGTGCAATTGCAAACGGATCCGTCCCCCATTGACTTTCAATGTAAAGTTAGGAGTTAATATACCATAGGATCGGAGTTTTCTCCAATCCGATGGTATATTTTAACTTGAAGCGTCCCCATCACTATGGGAACGCCTCTATGTTAGAGTATACCATCGGATTTGAGTTAGATCGTGAAACTCATATCCGACAGTATATTCTAACACAGAGGCATTCCCATAGTGATGGGGACGCTTCAAGTTAGAATATCCTACGAACTGTGTACATGACTGCCCCCTGCTGCCTGGCAGCACCCAATCTTTTACAGGGGGCTGTGATCCGCACAATTAACCCCTCAGGTGCCACACCTAAAGGGTTAATTGTGCTTATCATAGCCCCCTGTAAGAGATCAGGTGCTGCCAGGCAGGAGGGGGCAGACCACCTCCCTCCCCAATATTATATTCATTGGTGGCCAGTGCGGCCTCCCCTCTCCCCCCCCCCCAGTTAAAATCACGTTCCGAATCCCCCATCATTGGTGGCCAGTGCGGCCTCACATCTCCCCCCCCTTGTTGAAATCACGTTCCGAATCCCCAATCATTGGTGGCCAGTGCGGCCTCACATCTCCCCCCCCCCAGTTAAAATCACGTTCTGAATCCCCCATCATTGGTGGCCAGTGCGGCCTCACATCTCCCCCCCCCCCTAGTTAAAATCACGTTCCGAATCCCCCATCATTGGTGGCCAGTGCGGCCTCAGCTCCCCCCCTAGTTAAAATCACGTTCCCCCATCATTGGTGGCAGTGGAGAGTTCAGATCGTAGTCCCAGTTAACCATGGCAACCAGGACGCTACTGTAGTCCTGGTTGCCATGGTTACTTAGCAATTTTTAGAAGCATTATACTTACCTGCGAGCTGCGATGTCTGTGACCGGCCGGGCGCTCCTCCTACTGGTAAGTGAAAGGTCTGTCCGGCGCATTGCCTATAGCACAGACCTGTCACTTACCAGTAGGAGGAGCGCCCGGCCGGTCACAGACATCGCAGCTCGCAGGTAAGTATAATGCTTCTAAAAATTGCTAAGTAACCATGGCAACCAGGACTGCAGTAGCATCCTGGTTGCCATGGTTACCGATCGGAGCCCCAGCGATTGAACTGGGACTCCGATCGGAACTCTCCACTGCCACCAATGATGGGGGAACGTGATTTTAACTGGGGGGGGAGAGTTGAGGCCGCACTGGCCACCAATGATGGGGGATTCGGAGCGTGATTTTAACTAGGGGGGGGGAGATGTGAGGCCGCACTGGCCACCAATGATGGGGGATTCGGAACGTGATTTTAACTAGGGAGGGGAGATGTGAGGCCGCACTGGCCACCAATGATGGGGGATTCGAAACTTGATTTTAACTGGGGGGGAGGGGAGGCCGCACTGGCCACCAATGAATGTAATACAGGGGAGGGAGGGGGTCTGCCCCCTCCTGCCTTGCAGCACCTGATCTCTTACAGGGGGCTATGATACGCACAATTAACCCTTTAGGTGCGGCACCTGAGGGGTTAATTGTGCGGATCACAGCCCCCTGTAAAAGATCGGGTGCTGCCAGGCAGCAGGGGGCAGTCATGTACATAGTTCTCAGTATATTCTAACTTGAAGCGTCCCCATCACTATGGGAACGCCTCTGTGCTAGAATATACTGTCGGATATGAGTTTTCACGAAGTGAAAACTCATATCTGAAAAAGCTTTTATGTAGATGGATCTGCGATCCGTCTGTGTGAAAGTTGCAGACGGCCACGGATCACGGATGCAGATACCAATCTTGTGTGCATCCGTGTTTTTTTACGGACCCATTGACTTGAATGGGTCCGTGAACCGTTGTCCGTCAAAAAAATAGGACAGGTCATATTTTTTTGACGGACAGGAAACACGGATCACGGCCGCGGATGAACAACGGTGCATTTTCCGAGTTTTCAACAGACCCATTGAAACTCAATGGGTCCACAGAAAATCACGGACAACGGAACAACGGCCACGGATGCACACAACGGTCGTGTGCATGAGGCCTAAAGGCGTTGATGAATGCGTCAGTTGACATATCCTCTAACATTTCCGGGTGAATTGCTCTAGAGCTCAGACATATAAATATTAGTCCATATCTCTTATACTCCTTGCGGTTCTGTTTGGTGATGAATGGGCCAAAACAATCCATTCCACTATAAAGAAATGGTGGTGGTGGTTTTACACGATCTGCCGGTAAATTTGCCATTCTTTGCTCTTCAGTAGGTCTACGTGCCTTTCTGCAGACTACACATTTACCATATACTTTGCTATAACTTTGCTTCCCTTCACAATCCAGTAACCACCTTCTCTCAAACAGCTTTGGGTAAAGCTTCTTCCTTGATGCAAGGATATGTTGTGGTACTGATCAATAATCAATCTTGTGAAGGTAGAGTTTTGGGTAGAATTGCTGAATGCTTCACTCTGCTAGGTAACAATGCATTTTCCAGTCTCCCTCCCACCTTCAGTATACCATCCTGCAGAACAAGATTAAGCTTGTACAATGGGTGGTTGTTTGGAAGCCTTTTAGGTTCTTGACTAAGTCTCTTCAACTCTTCACTGTAGAATTTCTGTTGAATGAGTCTTATGACTGTTTCTTTAGCTTTCATTCTATATTCTACAATCAACAATTCCTTCTTTCTGATTCCCTTTGCCAAACGTTGAATTCGAGCTACTACGTTTATGACTGTATTCCATTTTGAACATCTGGCTAGTCTTTCAAGTATGTCATCTTGACACTTGACAGCAGTGCTCAATGTTTGTACAACTTTTACTTCTGGATCACCCATAGACAATTCTGTGTAACCTTTACTGGGCATGATTTCCTTTTCCCAAAGGAACTCTGGACCGGTGAACCAGTTAGAATTTTTCAATTCTGTTACATTCTGGCATCTTGAAGCATGATCTGCTGTGGTATGCTTTGTGTCAATGTGATGCCAATGTTCCGGATTTGTTATTTCCCGAATTATCTCAATTCTGTTGGCGACAAAGATATGGAATCTTCGAGCTTTGTTGTTTATGTATCCTAGGTCAACTTGTGAGTCTGTCCAAAAATATTCTTGATATATTTTCAATTCCAATTCTTCTCTCAGAAACTTGCTTACTGATGCTGAA
Organism: Bufo bufo; assembly: GCF_905171765.1. Classification (NCBI taxonomy): domain Eukaryota; kingdom Metazoa; phylum Chordata; class Amphibia; order Anura; family Bufonidae; genus Bufo; species Bufo bufo. Next base: position 450,422,210 of record NC_053393.1, on the reverse strand, counting down.
ACTACGGCTGCTGTCAGTTCAAGTCTTGGTATTGTCTGAATACTGGTAGGTGCAACTCTGGCCTTCCCCCATAACCAGGGAACAGTGTATCTTTCCTTCTCCTATTACTCTGATGTAGGTGCACTGACCATAACCATAACTACTGGCATCTGAAAAGCGCTGAAGCTATATTTTCTTGTACTTTACGAAATCATGAGGTACAAAACATCTGGGTATTCGGATTTCTCTCAAGTTTTGCAAGTCTTTTATCCAACTCTCCCACCTTGGCCTCAAATTTTCAGGTATAGGCTCATCCCATCCCAACTTCTGTCTGCATAATTCTTGCAGTATTTATTTTGCTCTGAGGATTACTGGGGCCAAGAATCCCAATGGATCAAATATAGAAGCAACTGCGGAAAGAATGGTTCGTCTAATTGCAACTTTCTCTTCAATAGATACTTCAAAGAAGAACTTGTCGTTCTCTACATTCCATCCCAATCCAAGTATGTTCTGAACTGGAAGATGATCATAATTGAGATCTACATTCTTGATTGTTATTGCACGTTCAGAGTCACTGATGGATTCCAGTACCTCTCTGTTTTTTGAGATGAATTTGTGAAGGCTCAGGTTTCCTCTTGCGCATAACTCTTGGCTTTCTTTCACTAGTTTGATTGCAGATTCTGTAGACTCTAGACTTATGAGACCATCATCTACATAAAAGTTTTTCTTCCGAAAATTTGCAGCTGATGGGCAATCCTTTTCATTCTGATTGGCCAGGTACTTCATACCGTAATTGGCGCAACCTGGAGATGATGCTGCTCCAAACAAGTGTACTTTCATTCTGTATTCTGCTGGCTCTGTATTTGTATCTCCGTCCTTCCACCATAGAAACCTCAGGAAGTCTCTATCTTCATTTTTTAAATGAAACTGGTGGCACTTCTTTTCAACGTCACACATGACCGCTACGGGATACTTTCTGAAACTACAGAGTACTCCAGGAAGAGCGTTTGTAAGATCTGGTCCTTTTAGTAGATGATCATTCAATGCAACACCATTGTACTTTGCTGAGAAATCAAATACTACTATAATCTTATCTGGATTCTTTGAGTGGTAAACACCTTGATGTGGGATGTACCACACTTCTCGTTTTTTAGATTGGTTATTAACTTTCTCTGCATGTCCATCTTCGAGGATGCCTTCCATGAATTTCAAATAATCCTGCTTGAATTTGGGATCTCTTCCCATCTTTTTCTTCAAACATTTCAATCTTGTTAGGGCAAGATTTCTGTTATTTGGCAGACGAGGTCATTCCCTAAAAGGTAAGGGCATTTCAAGATGACCTTGTTGATTCTGCTGAATACTTTCTTCTAGAGTGTATACGAACTTTATGTCTTCTTGAGATACACTCTTTTCTTTAGAACTTATATCTGCAAAGTCAGATTCAAGGATCTTGATTACTTTTGCTGGACTTACAGTTGGTAACTCTTGGACAGATATTCGATGACACAATCCTGTCACCTGTCTTGAGTTTGCGATCTGCTGTTTTCCTCTAACACCCCATCCTAGATAAATTTGAACAGCATAGGGTTCACGCTTTCCTCCTATGATTACCTTTCGTGGTACCAAGGCTTCGGGACAATCGTGGCCTATCAACAGTCCAACACCAAACTCCTTCAGCGGGGACATTTCATGAGATATGACAGATAGGTGCTCCCATTCATTGGCTGTTTCACAGGTAGGTATGCGATCTAGAGGTACAGTCAGGTCCATAAATATTGGGACATTGACACAATTCTAACATTTTTGGCTCTATACACCACCACAATGGATTTGAAATGAAACGAATAGGATGTGATTTAACTGCAGACTGTCAGCTTTAATTTGAGGGTATTTACATCCAAATCAGGTGCAGGAATTACAACAGTTTGCATATGTGCCTCCCACTTGTTAAGGGACCAAAAGTAATGGGATAGAATAATAATCATAAATCAAACTTTCACTTTTTAATACTCGGTTGCAAATCCTTTGCAGTCAATTAAAGTCTGAAGTCTGGAACGCATAGACATCACCAGACGCTGGGTTTCATCCCTGGTGATGCTCTGCCAGGCCTCTACTGCAACTGTCTTCAGTTCCTGCTTGTTCTTGGGGCATTTTCCCTTCAGTTTTGTCTTCAGCAAGTAAAGTACATGCTCAATCGGATTCAGGTCAGGTGATTGACTTGGCCATTGCATAACATTCCACTTCTTTCCCTTAAAAAACTCTTTGGTTGCTTTTGCAGTATGCTTTTGGTCATTGTCCATCTGTACTGTGAAGCGCTGAGCAGATAATATTGCCCGAAACACTTCAGAATTCATCCTGCTGCTTTTGTCAGCAGTCACATCATCAATAAATACAAGAGAACCAGTTCCATTGGCAGCCATACATGCCCATGCCATGACACTACCACCACCTGATGAGGTGGAATGCTCAGGAACATGAGCAGTTCCTTTCCTTCTCCATAGTCTTTTCTTCCTATCACTCTGGTACAAGTTGATCTTGGTCTCATCTGTCCATAGGATGTTGTTCTAGAACTGTGAAGGCTTTTTTAAAGGTCGTTTGGCAAACTGTAATCTGGCCTTCCTGTTTTTGAGGTTTACCAATGGTTTACATCTTGTGGTGAACCCTCTGTATTCACTCTGGTGAAGTCTTCTCTTGATTGTTGACTTTGACACACATACACCTACCTCCTGGAGAGTGTTCTTGATCTGGCCAACTGTTGTGAAGGGTGTTTTCTTCACCAGGGAAAGAATTCTTCGGTCATCCACCACAGTTGTTTTCCGTGGTCTTCCAGGTCTTTTGGTGTTGCTGAGCTCACCGGTGCGCTCCTTCTTTATAAGAATGTTCCAAACTGTTGTTTTGGCCACGCCTAAAGTTTTTGCTATCTCTCTGATGTGTTTGTTTTGTTTTTTCAGCCTAATGATGGCTTGCTTCACTGATAGTGACAGCTCTTTGGATCTCATCTTGAGAGTTGACAGCAAAAGATTCCAAATGCAAATAGCACACTTGAAATGAACTCTGGACCTTTTATTTGCTCATTGTAATTGGGATAATGAGGGAATAACACACACCTGGCCATGGAACAGCTGAGAAGACAATTGTCCCATTACTTTTGGTCCCTTAACAAGTGGGAGGCACATATGCAAACTGTTGTAATTCCTACACCGTTCACCTGATTTGGATGTAAATACACTCAAATTAAAGCTGACAGTCTGCAGTTAAAGCACATCTTGTTTGTTTCATTTCAAATCCATTGTGGTGGTGTATAGAGCCAAACATGTTAGAATTGTGTTGATGTCCCAATATTTATGGACCTGGCTGTATATCGTCTTTTGTATAAGCTGGAGGTAGATCTAATGTGCAGTTTGAATGAAGTCCTCTAACTCTCAGTCCTTTGACCTTTTTGATTGTTCACTAATGTGTCTCTCCCCATCATTGTGGTGAGTTTGAGCTTCACTGGTTTTGTAGCCACTTGTAATTTCTTGCAGATTTCTTGATCAATGAAGGTGACATCACTCTGGGCATCCAGTAGCGCATAGGAGTATATCTTCTTGTTCCTCCTTTTAGGATTTAATATGCACACTGGTACAACCATTGATGTGCCATTGCTTTCTCCTTCCCTCACTCTGCCAGAAAATACCAATACTTTCTTTTCTTCCTCAGTATCTTTAGGTATTGAGGATTTATCTTTCTTTGGACGTTCTTCATGTAGTGGTGTAGGATGGCGTCCTTTGCAAACGCCGCATGTGGCCATTTTTTTACACTCCTTAGTAACATGGCCTTTTCTTAGGCATCCGAAACAAAGTTGGTTATCCAGCACAAATTTTTTCTTTTCTTCTAGGGACTTCACCTTCAATTGTTGGCACTTATGTATGGAGTGATTCTCTCCCCAGAACATACACTTGAAGGTAGTCTGAAGATTTGTCGATTCTGTCTCTCTACTGATCCCAGTAATGAGTTTAAACTTGCTCTCGTAGGTATCTGGACCTTTAGCTACTGCGTTGGTTGCAAAGCTAGTTGCTCTTGCACGTCTTATTTCTCTTGCAGGCCTTTCTTCTAAGGATTTTAAGACATAAGATGCTGTTACTGGATTACATGCTATCCATGCTTCCTTTATTGATGAACTCAGAGAACTCTTTAAAACTTGGGAAGTCCTTACCTAGATCTAACTGATTAGTCACATAGCGATTCCATCTAGAAGCCACTTCTTCAGGTAGCTTAGTTAGCATCCTGTGGTTTTCTAGATAGTTGTTCAGTACTTCCAGTCCTTGAATGTGTGGGATGGCATTGCTGCATGCTTGCAGGAAGTCACCGTACTCTTGGAGTCTGAAGTGTTCTTTAGGACCTATTTTAGGCCAGTTATTCAATGTCTCTCTAAAAGCTCTTTGTACTAAGAAAGGATGACCATATCTTGCATTTAATTTCCCCCAAGCTTGCTTGTGGGCTTCTTTCGTCTTTTCTATAGAAGTTACCTTCAAGAACTTTCTTTGCTTCCCCACCAACATAACTCTGAAGGTAGAATGACTTGTCGATTGGACTGAAGCAATGATGCTCAATGATCATTTTTAAAACTTGCCTTCCACTCTATGAACTTCAGTATGTCTCCTGAAAATACAGTGGGTTCCGGCATGGGAAGTCTAGTGAGGACTGTTTTCTGTTGTCCTGTTGGGACAATAGTTGTAACACTCTCCTGAGTCCTTTTCTTTATCTTTATCTTTTCTGGTAGAGATAGAGGGTAAATTCACACACCTTTTTCCTAACACTGGACTAGGCCTCTCTTTGTTTTTATGAGCAGGGATGGAAGGATAATAACTTATTTCTTCACTACATGCTGGAGATTTCCTTCCATTCTCCTGGGCATATGAAGTAAATTGTAGTCTTTTTCTTCACTCAGTACAGATTTGAACCTATGACTACTCTGACTCATATCCTCCTCATGAACTCTGAGTCTGGCTTCTATGATCTTAACTTCTTTCTGCCTTTCCAGACTTTTCAATTCAGCTTCCATTTGATGGCGCTGTGCCTCCATTTCAGCTTCCCTCTGATGGTGTTGTGCATCCATTTCAGCTCCCATCTGATGGCGTTGTGCATCCTTTTCAACTTGCTTTTCAGCCATCCGTTGACGCTGCCCCTCGATGGCAGCTTCCATCTCAATTTCTGCTTTCTTGACAGCAAGTTGTTCAGCTAATTCCTTTCTTTTGGCTGAAGTATTTGAGGACTCTGATATGTGAGTGGCACTTCTGCTAGAGAAGGAAGTCACACTTGAGATTGTGGTTCCCCCTAAGGATCTAGCATAGTCTCTCATAAAAAGCTTGTTCATTCTACTTCTTGCTTTAACTTCCTCATAGTTTGCTGCAGATGATAGTTCTCTCATGAGTTTTACTAAATCTTTAGTGACCGCAGTACATGTGTCCATGTTCCTTACAATATCCTGGGAAGGTGTTGGAAACGACCGCAGGTTGAAATATGCTGCCATAAGCTCTGATTCAGATTCTTCTACCGTGTCTACCATATCACTCAAGTTCCCTTTTATTCTTTCTTGCTACTTTCTTGCTTTAGCTTTTTACGAATGTCTTTAATGTATAATTTACATTTATCATACATTCTGGTGAACTTTTTTCCTTTCAGTGCTGCTTCTTGCTACAAATTTTCCAGCATCTTTGAGGTCGGTTTTCTGGCACGCGAAGTTCATCTGTTTGGGCTATATTTGTTTGAGGCAAGACTAATGCCGCATCAGACTCTTCTACCTCAGACAGGTTCTCTTGCCTTTCCCCCCTCTATCTTTGTATCCTCTAACAGTGGCATGGTAATACTAGGTTCAGACATTTTACTTTAAATGCAATACTGACAATCAATACGAATATTAACCACTTAAGGACCACAGGTTTATACCCACCTAGTGACCAGGCCCTTTTTTACAAATCGGCACTTCACAACTTTAACGGTTTATTGCTCGGTCATGCAACTTGGCACCCAAATGAATTTTACCTCCTTTTCTTCTCACAAATACAGATTTCTTTTGGTGGTATTTGATTGCTGCTGAGATTTTTCATTTTTCTGATATTAATCAAAATAGACCACAATTTTCTCCAAAAAAGTATATTTTTAACTTTTTCTGGTAAAATTGTTCAAATATAATTACATTTCTATACACGTTTGTGTCGGAATTTATTGTGCTACATGTCTTTGATAAAAAAAAATCCAATAAGTGTATATTTATTGGTTTGCGCATAGCGTTTACAAACTATGGTACAAAAATGTGAATTTCCGCATTTTGAAGCAGCTCTGACTTTCTGAGCACCTGTCATGTTTCTTGAGGTGCTAGAATGCCAGGATAGTATAAATACCCCCCAAATGACCCCATTTTAGAAAGAAGACACCCCAAAGTATTCGCGGAGGGGCATTGTGAGTTTATGTATGATTTAATTTTTTTTCACAAGTTAGCAGAAAATGACACTTTCTGAGGAAAAAATAATAACAATAAAGTTTCCATTTCTGCTAACTTCTGGCAAAAAAAATAAAAATCTCCCACAGACTCACTATGCCCCTCAGTGAATACCTTGGGGTGTCTCCAAAATGGAGTCATTTGTGGGGTGTGTTTACTGTTCTGGCATTTTGGGCGGAGCTAAATTGTGAGCAACCCTGTAAAGCCTAAAGGTACTCGTTGGACTTTCGGCCCCTTTACGCACCTAGGCTGCAAAAAAGTGTCACACATGTGGTATCGCCGTACTCAGAAGAAGTAGGGCAATGTGTTTTGGGGTGTATTTTTACATATACCCATGCTGGGTGAGAGAAATATCTCTGTAAATTGACAACTTTGTATAAAAAAAATTAAAAAGTTGTCATTTACAGAAATATTTCTCACACACAGTATGGGTATATGTAAAAATACTGTACACCCCAAAACACATTGCCCTACTTCTTCTGAGTACGGCGATACCACATGTGTGACACTTTCTTGCAGCATAGGTGCGCAAAGGGGCCCAAATTCCAATGAGTACTTTTAGGATTTCACAGGGCACTTCTCACGCTTTAGGGCCCCTAAAATGCCAGGGCAGTATAAATACCCCACAAGTGACCCCATTTTAGAAACAAGACACCCCAAGGTATTCCGTGAGGGGTATGGTGAGTTCATGTAAAAAAAAATATTTGGTCACACGTTAATAATCTATTTCCGCTAACTTGTGCCAAAAAAAAAAATCTCCTATGAACTCGCCATGCCCCTCACGGAATACCTTGGGGTGTCTTCTTTCCAAAATGGGGTCACTTGTGGGGTATTTATACTGTCCTGGCATTTTAGGGACCCTAAAGCGTGAGAAGTAGTTTGGAATCCAAATGCGTAAAAATGCCCTGTGAAATCCTAAAAGTACTCTTCAGCGGAAAACCCCTTTTTTTGACATTTTGGGCTAACTAAATTTAGGGGGTATTCCTCTGAGACTACCCAGGAAAAAGAGCACACCTGCCTAGTAAAAAGGAGTGCTTGCGAAGTAAAGCTGCGATCGCTAATAAAGATCCAAAAAGCTCAAAAGTGATCTTTATAGCGCCGCAGCGATTTTACAGTGTTTTTGCAGTGATCAGAAAAAAATTTATTCTGTCACTGCGGTGGGGCGGACTGAACGCAAGTGTGCGCAACAGATCAGGCCTGATCGGGCGAACACTGCGTTTTTTGTAGAGCTTAAGGTGACCCTAATGTACTGATATAGATCTAATTGCGATCAGTCTTGATCACTTACAGATACTATAAAGTACTAGTGCTGATTAGCGACAGCGATGACGCTAATCAGCGACTAATCAGTGACTGTGGTGCGGTGGGCGCTAACTACCTAACAAGTAGCTAACTAACTGGCGGTGATATGGGACCCTTAGGCCCCATTCACACGTCCGCAATTCTGTTCCGCATTTTGCGGAACGGAATTGCGGACCCATTCATTTCTATCGGGACAGACTTTGTCCCGCTCGGATCCGGAATTGCAGATCTGCACTTCCGGGTCCGCACTTCCGTTCCGCAAAAATATAGAACATGTCCTATTCTTGTCTGCAATTGCGGACAAGAAAAGGCATTTTCTATATAGTTCTGGCAATGTGCGGATCCGCAAAATGCGGAAAGCACATTGCCGGTGTCCGTGTTTTGCGGATCCGCGGATCAGCAAAACACATACGGACGTCTGAATGGAGCCTTACAGGGGGGTGATCAATGACAGGGGGGTGATCAGGGAGTCTATATGGGGTGATCAGGGGTTAATAAGGGGTTAATAAGTAACAGGGGGGTGTAGTGTAGTGTAGTGTGGTGCTTGGTGCTACTTACAGAGCTGTCTGTGTCCTCTGGTGGTGTATCCAAGCAAAAGGGACCACCAGAGGACCAGGTAGCAGGTATATCAGACACTGTTAACAAAACAGCGTCAAATATACCTTTCTGATGCGATTTTTTAAACATCTACAGCCTGCCAGCGAATGATCAGCGCTGGCAGGCTGTAGTTTAACTTTAGAGCTGCGCGCCGCTGTGAACGCGCGCGCATTCACGCAAAATCTCGGGTCTCACGAGATGACGCCAATAGCGTCGCTGAGACCTGAGAGCACTGCCGCCCGGACGCCTATCGGCGTTACAGTGACGGCAAGCGGTTAAGAGTCCTTTCACTTTAAATGCAATACTGACAAATGCAGAAATAAATTAATGTCACTTTAAATACAACAGCGATAAATGCAGGCATTAAATGACTTTCACTTTAAATGCTTTAGAGTCCGTGTAATACAAACTATTCTTTGTTTTTATTTAAAGTCTCTTATTTCTGAACACAAAAAATGTCTCTTTCATGCCAAAGCCTATATGCAATAATAAGTAATAAAGGAAAGCTCTGACCTTATTCTGAAGAGCAGGATATTGCGATCTGAAGGTTGCTGGAACAAATGTCTGTCTTAAAGGAGACTTGTCTTTTTCTTGATATGATGCGATGCTCTGCGCTGAGTTGCGATGCTCTGTGCAGACTTGCGATGCTTTGTGATGACTTGCGATGGACTGGCTTGGATATGCTGCTGCAGGCTTTGGGCCTAGTGGCGGGAAACTAGCTGATTGCAGTACGTGGTCTCTCCGTGGATAGCGGTGCAGGCTCTCTAGCTCTGGACTTTGGCCTCCCACCATGCGTCTCTTTCTCTCTCTAGGGATCGCAGGAGGGTTGGCGCGCTTTCTCTGACTATTTTGCCTTTGCCGTTCTGCCACTTTAAGAGTCGGCTGCAGTTTCACTAATGCACACGTTCTATGGCCTTTATGGTAACTCTGCTGAGGTGTCTTTGCTTGCTCACTCAGGGAACATTTGCTGCGCGGCGGTATATGCTGCCGCTCTAATACACTCTTTACTGTGCAAGTTGAGGAGCGCTATCGCTTCGCCCTTTAAGGGCTATAGTTCCACTGTGGCAGGCGCAGCACTATGAAGTGCCTTTTGCGCTGTGGCATTAGAAGAATTTTGATATCTCTGACTTTTACGTTTCACTATACAAATGTTGTCGCTAAAATATAACTTTTATTAACCCATCTCTGACTTTTAGTCTACCCAGACTGTCTATTACTCTGTAATTCCTCTAGCACCGTTCTATGGAAACAGTAGGATTAAAGAGCACACCAAATGCTTCAATTAACTTCTTTATTAACTTCAACTTTTCTTCATATATAACACTGCCGCCTCCGCAGCAGATAGTTCATGTACAAAACACGTGTTGAAAAGATATCACAAAATGGCAGTATGCATAATATGGTGGTTCAACTGTTTAATCTTGTCATTCAACATAAAATGGATATATTTCTCTCTTAAATATCTGTACTCTTACTTTAAGTTATTTAAGCACTTTACAATCTCTCTGAGAGGTATATCTGAGGTCTAACTAATAGTTCACTTGCAGTATGCAGTTAGCAGTGACTATTTGCAGATTGGTTGAGTATGATCTGGTGTAGTTGTATGCAATTTGGATTGCAATATGGAATCTGAATGCTTTCAATTGTATGCTTGCAATTTGAAACTTGCAATTGAATTTGTATGGCATTTGTAGTAGTTCACAGTTTGCAACTGTAGCTTGCAATTTGCAATTTGTATTTGCACTTTGCAATTGGTGGAACTGTAAGTTCACAGTTTCCAACTGTCGCTTGCAATTTGCAATTTGTATTTGCACTTTGCAATTGGTGGAACTGTAAGTAAACACATATATATCTAGTTCAATATACAGTTCTAAACACAATACTAACAATGTGAACAATATATAACTTGTTTTAAATACCTATATTGGCCCCTTGTTCCCATAAAACTCAGCTCTCAGTGGAGTGAATGTCTCTTCAGCTCCTGTCTCTGGTGAATAATGAGTCTAGCAGCAGGAGCTGGCTGTGATTGAATCGACAGGCTGGCTGTGATTGGTGAAAACTCTGGCTGTGATTGGTCTAGACTTCTGCCCAGTAACAACAGATTAACACTATGCTTTCTGTTGTTTCTGCTGTGTCACTGAGTTTACCTTACATTACAAAATGAATCTTAAAGGCATATTATCTTTTTCTGCTTCTGTGAACACAAAATATACCAGTAATATGACATCCAAAACATGATGTCACAGTAAATAACTCTGCTTTTGTCTTTAACACATAAACATAGGAACTGTATTAAGGCTATTGGCAGGTTTAGCTGTATACACATATAAGCTATACTAGCAACCTAGAACAGGTCCTACCTGGCCAGCTACAATGTCAGCGCCCGCGTGGTGTCCTGGCATCGGCCTCACAGAACTCATTGCGCATGCGCCAGCTTCGATCGACCCGGAAAGGAAGAGCGAAGTGGCACGACTTGCTGGGCGGGCGGAGGACAGAGGAGCAGGAGCGAGTTGAGAAAAGCTGGCTCATGCGCAATAAGTTCTGTGAGGCCGATGCCAGGACACAGCGTGGGTGCTGACATGTGTATCCAGGGCACATGCGCTGGATTACGGGCACTGTGCAAACATTACGTCGGTGAAGAGGAGTGAATAAATTAGCAGTGGGGCGGTGCCGGGCTCCGAAGTAATGGGTGCGGCTGGGCTCCAACGGCCGGAGGGACAGCCCCTTGGGCTCCTTATTGAGGTAATTAGCATATTAATAAAAGTGATTTTATAGACAAATTACAAGACACAGGGCAGTAATACTAGTATATTTTAATGTAAACCGTGGAGACTGATGTGGTGATGTTTATAGCTCAGTAAGTGAAATCCAGGTGACAGTGTCCCTTTTAAGGTGGATTGACTTGGGAGTCATAGTAAGTAATAAGAAGTTATCCTTTATCACTTTGGGTTGTGTCTTTGCACCAAGTGATGTCACTCTTTAAGTGGATTCGAAGTCACTTCACCCACCAATGTATTTTTGAGGTCCTATTCTCCTGACGGTTTGCACCCCACACAGTGAAGACCCAGATGCCAACATCAGCACTGACCAATAGACTAAAAAGGCTCTCTATTAGTGTTGTGACTAATGCAGCTCAACACAAATAAATGAGCATCATCCCAGCATTTTATAGGCAGTACATACTTAGGGCTCATGCACATGGCCGTAGCTTGTTTTGTAGTCCGGAAAAAACATGGATATTGGCCATGTAGATTCTGCATTTTGCAGAACAGGATGTCCTGGCTTCTATAGAATAGTCCTATCCTTGTGCAGCGTACTCAAGTTAGGTGTAGAAATGTTCCTGGGTGTTGTAGTGCAATAGACACTAACCTGAGACGGCTGACTCTCTGCAAGGGCAGGTGATGATGAGAAATGTTCGTGACGCCAGTGCCAATTAAACGGTGGCACGCCGTTTGCTGATAGCAGGAATAACTGAGGAACCACGTGATGTTAAAGCAGAACTCAAACTTTAGTAGTCATCATATAGGGACATTAACGGAAACGCAGTTCCTTTGCAGACAGTTGATTTTCAATACAGTTGATGCAGGCAATATATGTATAGCAAGGTGACTTCAGAGTGTTAAACACAGGACTTGCAGTACAGGCAGCTTGCACTCTATTCCTGACTGATCCTGGAACATAGAAAATCTTCTCCAAGGCCCAATACCCTAGCTCTGGCGTATATCCTTGGTTTTATCTTTATCAAGTACCTCCTCTGTTGTCTTGAGTACCTCTTGCTTTTCTGAGCTTTGCCTCTGTCTCTCTCTCAGCTTCCTCAGGCTCTTTAATTGAGGGGTTCCTGCTTCTGCATAGGTGAACTCAGGAGGGGAACCTTCTCTTTGAATCTGGAACCCGGTTACAGGGGCTGCAATACCCTCTCCTGGTCTGCAGGCTTCAGGCCTGGACTTGACTCAGACATAGTCTGATCTCTCACTCAGTCTGAAGTCTCTCTTCACTACCCTACCTCCTTTCCCTGACTGGGCCTTATATAAACTAGGGCTCCCTAGCTCCCTCTAGTGACTAAGAGCTGGAATGACACCCCTAGCAGGCCTGTACATGCAAGTTTCACAGTAACAGGGAAATACATAGCATTACAGTTTATAAAGATGACTTATACCAACTTCCCCATAAATAAGGGAGACGACAGCACACAAGTGACCCTTCTGTAGTGACGGGCATTACAGTCCCCGTACACTACACTTGTCCGTAAAATGCCAAGAATAGGACATGTTTTATTTTTTGCGGGTGACGCAGAACAGACATATGGATGCGGACAGCACACAGCGTGCTGTCCGCATCTTTTGCGGCCCCGTTGAGGTGAATAGGTCCACATCCAACTGGCTGAAAATGTGTATCGGATGTGGAAAAAATATACTATTGTGTGCATGAGTGCCCTGTTTCTCTCCACTTTCTGGCTGTCTTGAGCTATAGGCAAAATAATACTATAGCTAAGTGTAAGAGGTGCACGTCCCTCAATAACAACAAATCAAATATTGGAAAAGGGACGTTAAAAAGGAGCAAAAATAATAATCAATTTATTAGTGCTAAAAGGGATGGGGGTGAATACCTACAATAATCATAGGATATGTATACAAAACCGTCTATCCAGATGGTACCACCTATAATTGTATTAGCAGGAATCCTCCCAAATAAAGTATAATGGAGGCCCACTGAGGTGTAACCAACAGATAGACGGACTAATATGTTAAAAATGTATAGACCCACCGCACACAGAATCAAATGTGCTACTATGAGATACAGTGGTACTGCCACTCAATAGTAATATGTGCTGGTGGACTACTACAAGAGTGGTATGATCACTGGAAATGTATTTGTGTTGGATAACTCAACATCCATATAGAGCATACCACACGCAACACACATCTAACACTGGCCAGTGACCGTGGTATCGCTGGGCAGTAAGGGTTAGTGCAGGGAGCGGCAGTGTATTGTGCCGTGGCTCCAACCACTATCCCCAATGTAGGTGTGTCAATAACACAAGTGAAGGCTTCTGCTGTAAAGGGTACATGCAGCAGACAGCCCACCCGCATAAGCTGAGCTACGGCTCTACGCGTTTCCGTGCACCTTATCAGTGCACTTCATCAGGAGCCTGCGTAGCTAAAACACCTTCGCTGCCTGACCCGATACCCTAGTCTGGGAATCGGCAAACTGTATGAAGCTGTTAGAGAGTGACACCGAATCCTAGTGGGGAACACGGTGCACTGCTTATAACAAACATAGTATCGGCATTGTAATGGCCGCTAAGCGGCCAGCCAGACGCCGTGATTTAAAGGGCAAGACCCCACGCCCCCTTGGACACACCTATCGGTAGCCAATCCGCCACAGAAGTCATTCATAATGGGCTGGTTAGCTACCAACAACGGAGGAATAAGGATGTGTCCAGGGGGTCAGCGCACAAGCGCTGAATGGTAAGAATATAACAGGGAATATCAACGGCGGCCTTATGAATGAACAGGTAGCAGTATTCAGTAAGCCAAACGGCGATCGAAAAGCAAATAATAATCAACCATTTCAAGGAAAATAGATAAACAGACTAAACAAATGTGACAAAATGTGAAAGTGGCAACTAGGTTGCAGGCAAACAACCATATGAAGATACACATACCTCAGATAAGTACATGTCAATCAAAGATGAATGTATATGTACATTTGCCCATAGATAGTAAATCATCCCATACTGATAACATGTATCTAAAGGTAAGTAAGCATGTCAAGCCAATCTAAATGATGATTAGCCAAAAAACAGTATCCTCTGTGCCTAGTACAACTCATGAAAACCACTTCACATATATAGGTTGAGTCTGACAAGGACAATCATGACATAGTGTTCACAGGAGGCAAGAAATGACCTCAGTATACATCAATGGAACCTAGATATATCATATAAATGGGACAAAAGAAATTGCATCATTCAAACCATTAGGTTTGGTGGTCCCCAATCTAAAGATCCATTGTGCCTCCTTTTGTAGGAGAATACGGTCTAAATCACCTCCTCGCGGTGTTCTCTTAACCACGTCGATACCCTGAAATTTGATGACTGAAGAATGGCCACTGTGGCATTCGTCCACATGACGAGCGATCAGAGTATCTTGAGAGTTGTTAATGTCAGATATATGTTCCCCAATCCGCCGTCTTAGCTCGCGTATCGTTTTACCGACATATTTTAGGCCACACCTACATGTCATTAAATAGACTACACCAGTGGATTTTATAGTTCACAAATGGTCTAATGAAAAAAGTTCTGTCAGATGTATAGCCGGTGAATGATTTGTTTTTATTAATGTACCCACAGAACTTCCAATTTCCACATGGAAAAGTACCTGAGACAGGATTGTGTAGCCAGGTATGTTGCTTGGGACTCTGGTACATACTGTGAACCAAAATGTCACGTAGGTTCTGGCTGTCTTGAGCTATAGGTAAAAAGAGATTGAATCGATAAGAAATACAACATGTGCATTCCTTGTTTCCTTTAATGCTAAACATAACTTGGGCCATAGGAGAGTCCAAAGGCAGTGGACATGTATCACTGAGTATTCACATGAATAATATGTGTCCATGTAGAAGACATGCATAACAGTGCTGCTCTGCAGATGATATCTGTTTCTTATACTAATGGGAATGGACATTGGTAGATAAGATAAGTATATCAAACAGTTTTTATGTTATTCGCTCATTTAAATAGGCAGTCTGGTTTCAGCAAATAAATGTTATTCCCTGTATAACGCTAAGTTGTACAAAATAATTTATTGATTCCTTTCAGCTTTCAAGATCTCTGCTTGCAGTCATTAAATATGAACGGTCAATGTTTATGTCCAGTGACTAAAATTCAGCCAAGTCAGGGATTCAGGATTGATTTCAGTTCCAGATTGCGCATCCAAATTTTGTCTTCTATTGAGCCATGCATCTTCTTGTCCATCACATGACCAAGGACAGATATTTACCCTCTACAAGTAATGAAGGATATTGTCTGTATTGTAAACAGAACAGAGAGCACTCAGAGCAGTGCTGAGAGAACAGAACACATTTAGTAAAAGGTAAGTTGGCTCTAGGTAGAGGGGCAGTAACTGCAGTCACAACAAGGACCCTATGCCACATAAGACGGCACCAATAGATAGTTGGAGAGCCTTGTTACGGATTTTCCATTGGGGTGCATGAGCTTCTAATTACACCTCTAGTTTTAAAACAGTGTGGACCCCATATTGGCTATCCATGGCAATATTTAAAGGGGTTGTCCGGTGAAGAAGAATTGTTGGGAAAAGATTTAGGCTACTTTCACACTTGCGTTTTTCCCTGATCTGGCAGGGCTCAGCAAAAACGTTTCTATTTGTGATAATACAACTGGCTGCATCCATTATGAACAGATCCAGTTGTATTATCTTTAAAATAGCAATGACTGATTCGGCTTTAAAACCATTATAAGTCAATGGGCGCCAGATCTCTTTTCTATTGTGTCAGAGAAAACAGATCCGGCACCATTGACTTGCATTGCGTGTCATGCCGGATCCGTTTTGCTCCGCATCCCATGACTGAATGGGGACAAAACGGAAGAGTTTTTTTCTAGTATTGAGAATCCTCTGCCGGATCTCAATACCGGAAAATTTAAACACAGGTGTGAAAGTAGCCTTAGAGTGGGTTAAAAAATGAAACTTTAGCATTCTACTACTGTTCCCGTTCCATCGCTTACATGGTTCATGCTGGTCTGTACTTTCTGGTTTGAACACAGGATTTGCCTGCTCAGCCAGTCACTGACTGAGGGGAGTCAACACTGGAGCGGGTGATTGGCTGAGTGGGCATTTCATGTGTACTCAGGAAGGAGTACTTGTGGCTCAGTCCCTATTTATTTGATAAAAGGAGTATTTCCCAATTTTTTTTTTATATAAACATATAAAATTCAGAAAGATGACAGGAAGATAAGCTATATAAGTAGTGAACCCTCACACAGTGCAGAATAGAATATGTTAAAGTTTTTTTTTTTCCAGGAGTTCGATATTGATGACCTCTCTTCAGGACAGCTCATCAATATCAGATCAGTGGATTGTGGCACCTCCTCCAATCAGCTGTTTGAAGAGGCCTCTTTCTAGGCCAGTCATCGGCAGGGGTCAGTGGCGTCTCTAGCTTTCAAATTTTGGGGGGGCACACTGGGGGCCAGGACAAAAGTAGGGGGGGGCAGCTATACCAACGATACATTTACACATGTATGCTTAGAAATGCTGCGATACTTTACCCAATACCTAAAACCGCAACAGGGAAGAAAAGTCCTGCTGTCTGTGGTTTAAAAAATATATAACAATCACTCAGATTTCAACATGTCCTAGTTGCCTGTGGATGCCATTGTTATAGAGAGGGGGATCTGTGGATGACACTGTTATGGAGGGGGATCTGTGGATGACACTGTTATAGAGGGGGATCTGTGGATGACACTGTAATGGAGGAGGATCTGTGGATGACACTGTAATGGAGGAGGATCTGTGGATGACACATACCGTATATAGCATCTTATGCTATATGTGTCATCCACAGATCCCCCCCATGACAGTGTCATCCACAGATCCCCCTCCCTATAACAGTGTCATCCACAGATCCCCCTCCATAACAGTGTCATCCACAGATCCCCCTCCCTATAACAGTGTCATCCACAGATCCCCCTCCCTATAACAGTGTCATCCACAGATCCCCCTCCCTATAACAGTGTCATTTACAGATCCCCCTCCCTATAACAGTGTCATCCACAGATCTCCCTCCCCGCCGCTCACAGGAGTGTACATTTGACAGTTCTAAACTGTAATCCATATCCTGCAGTAACTTTAACTTTAAATCAGGATTCAGCGGCCGCTCATCTCTACTAGTACCTTAACCTTACACCACTCAACTAGCTTCGGTAACAGGGCCAGGCTACAGCCTACAGGCACTGCCTGTTAGTTGTTACTGAGCGAGTGCTGATTTCTGCAGGTCAGAGCATACGGATTACAGTTTAGAAGAAATGTACACTCCTGTGAGCGGTCCAGACCAGTGGCGGATCCTGGTCTCTGGAGGGGCACTTCCAGATTATTTATGTCTGCCGCCACAAAACAATGGTGCTTATAGAACAGACTACACAGTGTAGAGGTATACTGTATAATGTGTGGCACAGTGTATGCTATATGTGTATAACAAACTTATTTCCCATGAAAACTTAAAATTACTTGGCTTGGCCCTTGGGGATCTCGGAAACCACTTTAACACTTGGCTGGGGGGCTCGGTGGAGCCGATGTGTTTTTCCTAATGAGAAAGATTTCATAATAAGGATTTTGGGAAGGGGCAGAGGGATAGCAGAGCAGGGAGAGGCTGGTGCTGCTACTAGGGTCATACCATGGGGAAGTAAAAAAAGCCCACCATAATGCCCCCCCAGTAAAAAATAATTCTCCTTATAATGTGACAGTGCAAAAAATACCCCCTTGTAATGCCCCCAGTTGAGCTAATGTCCCCATAGTGTCCCCATAATGTGCCAGTATAAAATACCCCTATATAGTGCCCCCAGTAAATGCCCCCATAGTGCTCCTCTCCCCCCTTCCTCCTAGTGCCCCCCATAATGTACCAGTATAAAATGCCACGGTACTTCCGGTTCCGGCGCCGACATGGAGAGACGCAGCTAATCTCGGCTCCGTGCTAGTCGGTAGAAACGAGCTAAATCCCCCATACAAACCGGGTATATTCCGGGACCACTTTACCTGCTGATAAGGCGAGAGCATATGGATCGCTACATCATGAACATGGGGACGAGAAATAAGACGAAATCCCAGAAGATGGGAAAGCCTGCAGCGCGGGAACATGAGGCAGCCGAGGAGGAACTTTTCCCGCCCGCGCAGCTGAGTGAACAGTGCGATCACCCTGCACAAGAAGAGCTTGACACACAGGGAGAAGAACCGCAGGTGGACTATGTTAGGCTGGCAACCGGATCTTACCTGACTTGCAGGAATCTTTGGCTAGCACGGTCGGGCAGACGCTGCAATCCCTGCAGGCGACTACGGCCGAACATGGCAACAGACTAGAGAGCGCTGAGACCAGAATTCAGGCGATTGAGGAGTCCTGCTCTGACCTCCGGACGTTGCTGAAAAAAACAGTGAGTGAATCCAAAGCCCTTAAAGGGAAAGTGGACGATCTAGAAAACCGCTCGCGTAGGAATAACTTGCGCATCCTGGGTCTGCAGGAATCTATTCCGGCTCATGAATTGATGCATATTTGTGAACATGAAATCCCAAAAGCTTTGGGGCTGGAAGGCGCATGTAAAGTAGAAAAAGCGCATCGCATAGGCCCAGACCTGCGAAACGGTTTGGATCGCAATCAAAAGGAACCGACTGCGCTCATGAGGAGACCACGTCCAGTAATAGTGAAATACTTGGACTTTACAGACAAGACAGCGATCTTGCGCTTATACAAACGTCAAAAATTGTCGCTAGAGATAAGAAACCAGAAAATCCTAATTTTTGGAGATTATTCAGCAGAGGTGCAGAAAAAGAGACGGGAGTTCTCCAATATTTGATCAGAGCTATATGAAAAACGTACCCGTTTTGCGTTATTGTACCCAGCAATACTGAAAGTCTTCCATGCTGATGGCTCAGCAACTACTTACACATCGTCGGATGAGCGCGACGACAACTGGACCTGGACTTACCAGATCAAAAGCCATTGGGTCGCAACCTACGCCATGACAAGAAGGGGAACAGGGGAGCTTACGACACTGAGGAAGGCGTCTCTTATGCTGCAGCCACTAAGCGACCACGAGACGTTCATCCCTGTAGAACCTAGAAGATTGGTGACTGTTCAAATGTTATAATATATTTCTCTTCTTCTAGTTTATAGGAGAAATAATAGTGCACATAGCATGTTAACATTGTCCAGAGTCTGAGTCTACACTTGGTTTTGGGCAGAATCAACAGCAGGATAGTTCTTTATAAGTTGATAAGTTGAACTAAAATTTGCACTGAGGTTGTATTTGTCTTATATAGCAATGTAAGAATATACCGACCATGTCGGGAAAAAAGTGGAGTTCAATATACCGCTAGAGAGGTGTATAATAGACAGGGGAGGGATAGTTAAATGTAGATTAGATAATAGTTTGAAATCTCTGATCTGTATGGGGGAGGGATGTTGGGGGGGGTTGGGGGGGGATGTTGTTTTCATCTGGATATATGCTCATAAATCTCGGCCACATGTGCTCCATGCGATAGGTCGGTAATGAGATTAATATCCTGGAATGTAAAGGGGCTTTGTTCCCCTGAAAAACGTAACATGGTCCTAAAGCACCTGCGGCGATGCAAAGCAGACATTGCAATGCTTCAAGAGACTCATCTTGAGGAACCAGATTTTAGTCGCATGGAGAAGATGTGGGTAGGAAAAGTGATAGGATCCGCCTCCGTGAATAAGAAAGCAGGAACGCTAATACTATTTCACAGATCATTGAATGTTGAGATTTTGCAACATGAATCAGACATTGAGGGGAAGTGGCAAGTGGTTTCAATATTGTCCTCAGGTGAGGAATTCTGTATAGTAAATGTCTATGGTCCCAATGGTGAAAATGCTAGGTTTTTTGAATCATTGACTACGCGTCTAGGGGTAATTAAAAGGTGTAATGTCATAGTAGGGGGAGACATGAACACAGTCATGAAAAGAAATGAGGATAGAAAACCTGTGAGAAATCCGGAAAAAGGAGTATCAGGAAGGGAGAGAGTACTTGAAGACTTAATTCGAGACAATGATCTCATTGATTCCTGGAGAATTCATAACCCAGAAGGGCGAGAATTCGCATTTTTCTCGGCACCGAATGAATCATGGTCTCGAATTGATTATTTCTTAATATCTGCCAGCACGCAAAACAAAATAAGTAGCTCCAAAATATTGGACATGGGTATTTCGGACCATTCACCGATACAGCTAGATTTGAGGGATAGAATCCGCAAGGGTTCTGACTACATATGGCGTTTCCCTGCATTTCTGGGGGACAATGAGAACTTTATAGATTTATTAAAAGGGTGTCACATGGAATTTACAGCAGATAATGCTCAACATGTTGATAACCCTATTCTTTTATGGGATACAGAAAAGGTTGTGATGAGAGGAAGAATTATATCATATGTACATTCACTTAAAGCAAAAACAGTCAAAAAGCTAGACAAAGTAACGGAGTCACTGAGGAGGACGTATTCAATATTTCTTCTCTCACCCACTGATCAGCATAAAACAGATTGGGTAGTGGCCAAAAAGGACTACGAACTCTGGTACAATAGATGGGAAGGAATGTATAGGTCGCAAAAAGAGTCTAAACTATTTACATACGGAAACAAGTCGGGCAGATTACTAGCTAGACTATCTAAAGCATGGAGAGGCCCGGCGTTCATTCCCATTATTTCAGATAAACAGGGTGTAAAACAGAGTGACCCAGAAAAAGTTCTAGAGATTTTTAAGGCGTATTATCAGAATCTATATGACGCAGATCCTCAGTCCCAGTCTCCTATGACAGCTTTATTAGATCACCCTAATATCCCAAGGCTCCATGATGACCAATTGGATATACTAAATAAGCCCATATCGGTGGAGGAAGTTTCTGAAACTATAAAATCCCTTAAGTCAGGAAAATCGCCTGGGCCAGACGGGTATACTGGGGAATTCTACAAGGTGCTAAGGGAGGAAGTAGCCCACATCCTGACGGAGGGTTTCAACAAAGTACTAGGAGGCCAGGTTCATATAATAACCAATAATACAGCTCACATCCGGCTCTTACCGAAGCCCGGTAAAGATCCCCTTTTGCCATCTTCATACTGACCAATATCCCTAATAAATGTTGACCAAAAAGTTTTTTCAAAAATGATGGCCAATAGGCTAGCAAATTTGCTGCCAGAATTGATAGGTCAATCGCAGGTGGGATTCGTTAAGGGTAGGTTGGCGGTATTTAACGTAAGAAAGGTAATGGCAGTACTAGACTATGTTAATAGGCAGCCAACCAGTTTCAGCTCTCCAGCATTGTTAACAATCGACGCCGTGAAAGCGTTTGACAACGTGAGCTGGAAGTGGTTGGCGAAAGTTCTTGACACCATGAATATTAGGGGGGCGTTTCGAACATTCCTGTCCGCATTATATGCGGAACCAAAAGCACAGATAGCATTACCGGGATTTCTATCTCAATCCTTCCCTTTGCTTAAAGGAACCCGGCAGGGTTGTCCCCTATCCCCGCTTCTGTTTAATATAGCAATAGAGCCACTTGCAAGATACTTAGAGCAAACTGACATATACGAAGGGATCAAAGTTAGTTCCCAGGAGGTGAAATTATCTCTTTTTGCCGATGATATCATTCTATTTTTAGCTAATCCCCAAAAAGACATAGGCAAAATATTTAAGGTAATAGAGGACTTTGGAAAGTCATCAGGATTCAAAGTCAATACTAGCAAGTGTGAACTACTATACATAGGTTCCCCAGACCCGAGACGACCAAAAGACTTACAAGGATATTCAATTGCAATAGCAAAACACTACATCACCTACTTAGGAATCAAAATCGGGCACTCGACACATTCCTTATATAACCTGAACTATACGCCCCTAATAAAACGGATTATTCAGGATTTGAACAGGTGGCAAAGCTTGCCCCTTTCACTCTTAGGTAGATGCCATTTGATAAAAATGGTCAGCTTTCCTAAATTACTATACCCCATGAAAACGTTACCTATATTAATAAGGCATAAAGATGTCAAAATTTTAAATGGGGCCTTCGCAAAATTTATTTGGTCAAATAAGAGAGCGAGAGTGGCTTTAAAAAATGTATCCTTACCAGTGGAAAAGGGAGGAGCGAACTTCCCAGATATAAGACGGTACAACTTGGCAAGCCTCTTCCGCCACTGTAAAGATTGGTTGGCTCGGTCATCACACTACTCTAACTTTCAATTTTCAGGTGAGTTAGCGCAGAAGTATACAGAAGTATTGGAATGCATTGTAAAGGATTAGACCCCCAAAAGTTGAAGTCCTAAAGTGGGACAAAAAATAAAGTGAAAAAAAAGTTTTCCCCCCCAAAAAATTACGTTTCAAGTAAAAAATAAACAAAAACATCATTTTCCCCAAATAAAGTTAAAAAAAAGTGATAAAAAATAGGGGGGGGGGGGGGAAATTAACATATTAGGTATCGCCGCGTCCGTATCGACCGGCTCTATAAACATATCACATGACCTAACCCCTCAGATGAACACCGTAAAAAAAAAAAAAAAAAAAACTGTGCTAAATAAACCATCTTACATCACAAAAAGTACAACAGCAAGCGATCAAAAAGGCATACGCCCACAAAAATAGTACCAATCTAACCATCACCTCATCCCGCAAAAAATGAGCCCCTACCTGAGACAATCACCCAAAAAATAGAGACACTAAAACATAATTTTCTTTGTTTTAAAAAAGCTGTTATTGTGTAAAACTTACATAAATAAATAAAAAGTATACATGTTAGGTATCGCCGCGTCCGTATCGACCAGCTCTATAAAATATCACATGACCTAACCCCTCAGATGAACACCGTAAAAAAAAATATAGAAACTGTGCTAAATAAACAATTTTTTGTCACCTTACATCACAAAAAGTGTAATAGCAAGCGATCAAAAAGTCATATGCACCCCAAAATAGTGCCAATCAAGCCGTCATCTCATCCCGCAATAAATGAGACCCTACCTAAGATAATTTCCCAAAAACTGAAAAAACTATGGCTCTCAGAATATGGAGACACTAAAACATGATTTTTTTTTTGTTTCAAAAATGATATTATTGTGTAAAACTTACATAAATAAATAAAAAAGTATACATATTAGGTATCTCCACGTCCGTATCAACCGGCTCTACAAAAATATCACAAGACCTAACCCCTCAGGTGAACACCGTAAAAAATAAAAAATAAAAACTGTGCTAAATAAACAATTGTTTGTCACCTTACATCACAAAAAGTGTAATAGCAAGCGATCAAAAAGTCATATGCACCACAAAATAGTGCCAATCAAACAGTCATCTCATCCCACAAAAATCATACCCTACCCAAGATAATCGCCTAAAAACTGAAAAAACTATGCCTCTCAGACTATGGAAACACTAAAACATGATTTTTTTTTGTTTTAAAAATGAAATCATTGTGTAAAACTTAGGCCTCTTTCACACGGGCGTCATGTTTTTTGCCCGGATAAGATGCGGGTGCTTTGCGGGAAAATGCGTGATTTTTCCGCGTGAGCGCAAAACATTGTAATGCTTTTTGCACGCGCGTGAGAAAAATCGGCATGTTTGGTACCCAAACCCAAACTTCTTCACAGAAGTTCGGATTTGGGTTAGGTGTTCTGTAGATTGTATTATTTTCCCTTATAACATGGTTATAAGGGAAAATAATAGCATTCTGAATACAGACAAAAATAATTTAACTCACCTTAATCCACTTGTTCGCGCAGCCCGGCTTCTCTTCTGTCTTCTTTCTTCAGGACCTGGGTCTGTGGTGACGTCACTGCGCTAATCACATGGTCCATCACATGCTCTTTTACCATGGTGATGGATCATGTGACGGGCCATGTGATGAGCGCAGTGACGTCATTAAAGGTTCTTTACCCAGGTCCTAAAGAAAGAAGACAGAAGAGAAGCCGGGCTGGGCGAACAAGTGGATTAAGGTGAGTTACATTTTTTTTTTATTTTTTTTTATCCCCTCCAACCCTATTGTACTATGCATTCTGTATTCAGAATGCTATTATTTTCCCTTATAACCATGTTATAAGGGAAAATAATAAAGATCTTGTCCCCATCCCGATCGTCTCCTAGCAACCGTGCGTGAAAATCACACCGCATCCGCACTTGCTTGCAGATGCTTGCAATTTTCACGCAGCCCCATTCACTTCTATGGGGCTTGCAATGCGTGAAAAACTCACAAAATAGAGCTTGCTGCGATTTTCACGCAGCGCACAAGTGGTGCGTGAAAATCACCGCTCATGTGCACAGCCCCATAGAAATTAATGGGTCCGGATTCAGTGCAGATAGGGTATGATTTTTTGTGGGATGAGATGATGGTTTGATTGGCACTATTTTGGGGTGCGTATGACTTTTTGATCGCTTGCTATTACACTTTTTGTGATGTAAGGTGACAAAAAATGGCTTTTTTTACACCGTTTAAATTTTTTTTTTTTTTTACGGTATTCACCTGAGGGGTTAGGTCATGTGATATTTTTATAGAGCAACTTATTACGGACGCAGCGATACCTAATATGCATACTTTTTTTATTTATTTATGTAAGGCCCCTTTCACACGGGCGAGTTTTCCACGCGGGTGCAATGCGTGAGTTGAACGCATTGCACCCCAATTGCAGTTGGGGGGCACAGCGTGATGTAAGGGGGGCCGTGGCCCCCTCTGGCCCCCCCTTGGTGACGCCACTGGCAGGGGTGGACTGGACATAGACTTTAGAGGGAAATTTCCCAGGACGATGCCTAGGGGGCTGCCCAAGCCCTCCTCGCGGCCACTAGTCAAGTACATAGAGAGCTGATGCTCTCAGAATTAATTAATGCTTGATACACCTGGTACTTATGCACCTGGCTAGCAGAATAAAGTGCCATCCTGCATTCAACTGTATTGCCATGCTCAGGATGGTGATAGAATTGAATGCTGTGGCAGGGATGGCAATGTTTTGTGCTACATTGTGTATTTGGTTCTGCTGGGGCAGTATTTTGCGCTGCACAACAGTATTGCTGGCCATCTCTACCTGTAATGGCTCTGACTTATATCAATTTGGACTTACCTACAACATGGGGTGACCTTTAGGGGTTTTTATTTTTTTGCAAAGTCACATTGCCCGGACACAGCTTAGTCCCATTGAAGTGAATGGGCCGGCCTGAGATGCAATACGAAGCACAGCCACTATACGATGTACGGCGCTGTGCTTGGTGAGCTGTGAGGAAGACGCAGCACTCACTGGAGCATCTACGGGGCAGACTGGGAAAAAAAAGTAATAGTGGCCCCCATGTTGTAGGGTAGTCCAAATTGTCAGAAAGTGGAGCAACACAAGGAGACAGGGCATCTAGCAACTGGCCAGGTGCAAAAGTACCTGTTGCTCCTAGCATTAATTATTGCTGAGAGAATCAGACCATTATGTACCCGGCCAGCGGCCGTGAGGAGGGTTTGGGCGGCTCCTGGGAAATTTCCCTGTAGGGTATATGGCCAGTCTTCCCCTGATCACCTATAATTTATGTTTTACAAATTAAAGCCAGATTGTGACACACACTCTTTTTACCTAATCTGTTTGCTGTTAACAGATTTTAGAGATATATTTTACAGCAGCCACAATGACCATACACAGAACAGACTGTACGATTTCTATGTGAGAGTTTCCTAGTCATGCTCTTCAACCTGTGCAGAGGTCATAGTGCAATGAGGGGGGAAGGGGGAGCTGTGACCTTCACCTTTTATGAAAGGGGGATCCTGTGTTATCTTTAGAATGGTGTTGTTTTCCTGCGTCTGTTGATAATGAGATGACTGCAGAAAAGTGAACAGAACAGTGACATGGAAAAAAAAATTAAATGTATGTACAGTGTTTAGGAAAGCGCAAGGGACCATCATTGACGGAAGATATGTGTCACCGAGGTTCCTGGCCTCGGTGAGGTAAGAGCCGGTAATTTTAAGTGTCAGCGGCAGCTAGTGCTGACTGACACTATTGGTTACTTAGTCTGGCTGTAAAGCCGATCCTGGCCGACTCTTACTGGGAGCAGCAAAAGTGCATGGCGGGTGGCTGTTCCCCACGTTCCAGGCCAGGTTTTGGTTAGGGATATAAAACTCAGCCAGCAGTCTCACCTGGGTGAGGATTATCCTCCATCTGACAGTGGAGCTTTGCCAGTCTATGTGTTGGGGCCTGAGAGTTTGGGCCGGGATTAAGGCCTGCTATCTTGTTTGGATGAAAGCGCGTGGACTTCTGTTTCACCCAAGGACTTATGTGTTGCTGCCAAGTGTGAACAAACACCAGACTCAAGGTGACAGTTTTTTCCTTGAAACTGACTTTTTGTTGTCACTTTCCTTATGTGTGAATAAAACACTGAACTGTTTAAGTTAAAGACGTCATTGCCTCTATACTGCGTCCGCAAGCCTGTCTACCAGAGCAAATCCCCACAAGTGGTATACAAAGGTTTGGGCAAACCTGCTCAAAATTACTGTTACTGTGAACAATTAAGCAAGTTGAAGATGAAATGATCTCCAAAAGGCATAAAGTTAAAGATGAAACACACTTTTCAACATTTTAAGCAATATCAGTGTATTATTTTGGTCTTGTACAATTTAGAGTGAAAAAAAAAGGAAAGGATTACCTAGTAAAAGTATGGTCAGGGTCTAAAACCTTAGCTAGTCTGTTAGGGTTAAGGCTTGTTCAAAATTATTGTTAGGAAAAGCCAGGTGATACAAATTTCAAAGCTTTATAAATAAGCAGACTCCTCTAACCTTGTTCCAAAAAACAGCAGCCATGAGTTGTTTAAAGCAGCTGCCTAACACTCTAAAAATGAACATGGTTGAGGTCCACAAAGCAGGAAAAGGCTATAAGAAAATAGCAAAGCATTTCCAGGTTGCCATTTCCTCAGTTTCAAACGAATAGCAGTTAACAGTGGAGGTCAACAGAAGGTTCTGAAGACCAAGAAATATTTCAGAGACATCTGCTTGTAGGATATCTAGAAAGGTAAAGCAGAACCCTTGCTTAATTGCAAAAGACCTTCAGGAAGACTTAGCAGACTCTAGAGTTGTGGTACATTGTTCTACTGTTCAGCGACAGCTGCACAACTGTGGCCAATATTGAAGAGTCATCAGAAGAAAACCTCTCCTGTGTTCTCACCACAAATTCAGAGTCAGAAGTTTGAAGAAGAACATCTATACAAGCCTGATGCATTTTGGAATCAAGTCCTGTGGACTGATGAGGTTAAAATTGAACTCTTTGGCCACAATGAGCAAAGGTATGCTTGGAAAAAAAGGGCACAGAATTTCATGAACAGAGCAGCTTTCCAACAACTAAGCATGGGGGTGGATCAATCAAGCTTTGGGGTTGTGTTGGAGCTAATGGCACGTGAAACATTTCATGGCTAGAGGGAAGAATGAATTCCATGAAATTCCAGCAAATTCAGGAAGCAAACATAACATCAGCTGTAATTTAAAAAAAATCCACAATAGACTACCTCAAAAAGTGCAAGCTGAAGGTTTCACAATGGCACTCACAGTCACCTGATCTGAAGATTATTGAAAATCTGTTGATTGACCTCAAAAGAGCAATACATTCAAAACTGTACAGCAATCTCACAGAACTAGAAGACTTTTGTAAGGAAGAATGGATGAAAATCCCCCAAGCAAGATTTTACATACTCTTGGCTACAAAAAGCGTTTACAAGCTAGTATACTTGCCAAAGAGGGTGCTACTAGGTAAGAACCGTGCAAGGTGCTCAAAGTTTTGCTTCAGGCCCTTTTCCTTTTTTGTTATTTTGAAAATGTAAAAGATGAAAATAAAAACTTGTTTTTGCTTAAAATACAAAGGGAATGTATCATCTTTAACTTTATGCCTTTTGGAGATCATTTCATCTTGAACTTCTTTAACTTGCTTTTGACCAGGGGTGCCCAAACTTTTGCATGACACTGTGTGTGTATGTATATATCTCTCTCCCACTATATATATATATATATATATATATAGATATATATACAGTCCTGATCAAAAGTTTAAGACCACTTGAAAAATGGAAAAAAAATCATATTTAGCATGGCTGGATCTTAACAAGGTTCCAAGTAGAGCTTCAACATGCAACAAGAAGACATGGGAGTGAGACAAAACATTTCTTGAGCATTCAATTTAATGAAAACAACGAATAAACTGAAATAGGCTGTTTTTCAGCTGATCAAAATTTTAGGACCACATGCCTTTAAAAGGCCAAATCTGTGCAAAGATGTGGATTCATTGTCATTTTCTGTCAGGTAGTCACACGTTGTGATGGCAAAGGCAAATAAACCTCTCCCTTTTTGAACGTGGTCGGGTTGTTGAACTGCATAAGCAGGGTCTCTCACAGCGCGCCATCGCTGCTGAGGTGGGACGCAGTAAGACAGTCATTTGGAATTTCTTAAATGATCCTGAGGGTTATGGAACAAAAAAGTCAAGTGGAAGACCCAAAAAAATTCATCAGCACTGAGCCGGAGGATCCAATTGGCTGTCCGTCAAGACACTGGACGATCCTCAACCCAAATTAAGGCCCTTACTGGTGCTGACTGCAGCCCCATAACCATCAGACGGCACCTAAGACTGAAGGACTTCAAAAACAAAAAATGTCTTCAAAGACCTCGTCTCCTTGAACGCCACCGAACTGCTCGTTTGGACTTTGCAAGAGAGCACCAAACATGGGACATTCAAAGGTGGAAGAAATTTTTATTCTCTGATGAGAAAAAATTTAACCTTGATGGTCCTGATGGTTTCCAACGTTACTGGCATGACAAGCAGATCCCACCTGAGATGTTTTCAACACGCCACAGTGGAGGGGGCGCCATAATGGTCCGGGGTGCTTTTTCCTTCAGTGGAACAATGGAGCTTCAGGAAGTGCAGGGGCGTCAAACGGCTGCTGGCTATGTCCAGATGTTGCAGAGAGCATTCCTCATGACTGAGGGCCCTCGTCTGTGTGGTAACGACTGGGTTTTTCAAGAGGACAACGCTACAGTACACAATGCCCGCAGGACAAGGGACTTCTTCCAGGAGAATAACATCACTCTTTTGGCCCATCCTGCGTTTTCCCTTGATCTAAATCCAATTGAGAACCTTTGGGATGGATGGCAAGGGAAGTTTACAAAAATGGACAACAGTTCCAGACAGTAGATGGCCTTCGTGCGGCCGTCTTCAGCACTTGGAGAAATGTTCCCACTCGCCTCATAGAAACGCTTGCATCAAGCATGCCGAAACGAATTTTTGAAGTGATAAACAATAATGGCGGAGCTACTCATTACTGAGTTCATGTTTGGAAGTTGGATTTCTGTTTTGGGGGGGTTTAG
The DNA here is from genome assembly GCF_905171765.1 of Bufo bufo. NCBI lineage: Eukaryota > Metazoa > Chordata > Amphibia > Anura > Bufonidae > Bufo > Bufo bufo. The sequence goes on along the minus strand of NC_053393.1, from coordinate 450,392,766 downwards.
TTTTTTTTTGGAGGTGTGGTCCTAAACTTTTGATCAGCTGAAAAACAGCCTGTTTCAGTTTATTCGTTGTTTTCATTAAATTGAATGCTCAAAAAATGTTTTGTCTCACTCCCATTTCTTCTTGTTGCATGTTGAAGCTCTACTTGGAACCTTGTTAAGATCCAGCCATGCGAAATATGATTTTTGCTACTGTATATATATATATATATGTGTATATATATATATATATATATATATATATACAGTCCTGATCAAAAGTTTAAGACCATTTGAAAAATTGCAAAAAATCATATTTATGTTTCAAAGGTATTTATTAAAGTTTTACACAGCAAAGAGGTACAGAGCACAGTGTCTACATAGTAAAGGACAAATTGTCCAGTCAAATAAACAATTCGAACAAATAAAATAAAAAATTAAAATAAAACAGTGTCAGGGGTGGTAATCAAGCAATGACGCGTCGGCTAGGCTTCTTCTCGGGTGATGTACATTAGTGAGGTAACCCACAAACTCACCCATCCCCTAGCTGAGTAAATTACATACTGAGTCCTATCAGAGTTCGGAACAGAGAGAAAGGTTGGCGGAATGGGGGGGAGGACGACCAAGGCTCTCAGACCCTCTCGAATAGGGCAAATGTATCTGTACGGATAGCTGTCAGACGTTCGTACTGGTAAATCCTGTTGATCCTATCGAGTACTGCCTGATAGTTTAGTGACAGAGAACGCCACTGGGAGGCAATATGGATCCTGGCAGCTAGCAAAATATATTGGGTCAATTTAAATTTGGCGTTCATCAACTTTGATGGCTTATCGCCTAAAAGAAAGACCGATGGCGTAGGGGGGAGGGTGTGCCCCAGCAGGGATGACAGTAGATCGCTAATGCGACTCCACAACCTGGAGGCTTTGGGACAAGTCCACCAAGTATATAACATCGTACCCTCCTCTCCACACCCCCAGAAGCAGATAGAAGGGACCTCAGGGTATATGTGGTGTAATTTGGCCGGTACCAGGTATGTCCGATGGAGGATCTTGATTGAGGTCTCTGCCAGGGTGGTTTGCCACGACCCCCTGGAGAGCGTCTGGGAGCGTTGGTACCATCTAGATACACTGGATTCCTCCAATAAATCAGCCTCCCACTCCAACATGCAACATAGCTTGGAGTCCTCTGGGGGCGCATTGAGAATAGTATAAATCCGGGACAGTAGACCCTGTTTATATAGAGAGAAATACATTAGCCTTTCAAAAGGAGTATAATCAATCTTATGGGATCCTTCTTTTAAGGAGTGGAGAAATGAGAAGACTCTCCGAACGTTAAACTGCTCCCGGACAGGCGGGGAAAATTTCTCTGTGAAGTCTGGCAGGGACAGCATTGTACCCCGTACTAGGAATGCCCGGAGAGAGCACAACTTTTTTTCAACCTACCATGAAAAAATCCCACTTATTAAACCTGACAGGGCACACATGTGAAGTGAAAACCATTTCAGGGGACTACCTCTTGAAGTTTATCAAGAGAATGCCAAGAGTGTGCAAAGCAGTAATCAAAGCAAAAGGTGGCTACTTTGAAGAACCTAGAATATGACATATTTTCAGTTGTTTCACACTTGTTTGTTATGTATATAATTCCACATGTGTTAATTCATAGTTTTGATGCTTTCATAGTCATGAAAATAAAGAAAATTCTTTGAATGAGAAGGTGTGTCCAAACTTGTGTGTCCCAATAAGACGCACTCCCCCCCCCCAAGGGGGAAAAATAGCAGTGCTTTTTATGGGGCGAATGCTGCATTTTGCCGAATTTTCAATGAGATGCCGCGCGGCGCATGTATCAGCTGAGAGGGAGGAGGGGCTGAGGGCTGGGATCTGCTTTTATAATGACAGCAGGGCCCGTGCAGTCACTGTATTCTACTACACGGGGCCCGCTCACTGTATATAATCGTATCTGTAATTATAGGCATTGTTAATGTATAAAAATTCTGGATAATCAGCGCCTGTATTACTTACAAGCGCTCAGTAGCAGAGAGGAGGGAGGAGGCAGGCCGGGAGGACCGGCGCTGGCAGCGTGAGTCACTACGTCATGTGCCCCTTGCCGCCTGCTTCATTCATAAAGTGGGCGGCGCAGGCGCTGTCATTATAAAAGCAGATGCGACCCCCACCCCCTGTATTGGGGGTCATTCACACTACAGGGACACTGTAATGGAGGGGATCTGTGGATGACACATAGCATAAGATGCTATATATGTGTCATCCACAGATCCCCATAACAGTGCCATCCAGAGACCCCAATAAGAGCCATCCAGAGATCCCCATAACAGTGTCACCCACAGATCCCCCATAACAGTGTCACCCACAGATCCCCCATAACAGTGTCCTCAACAGATCCCCCATAATAGTGTCATCCACAGACCACCATTAGTTCAAAACCCACCAAAAGCACACCTTTTGGTTAAAAAATTTTTTTTTTCTTATTTTCCTCCTCAAAAACCTAAGTGCGTCTTATGGGCAGGTGCGTCTTATAGGGCAAAACATACGGTGTGTATATATATATATATATATATATATATATTTATTTATTTATTTATTTTTTCTGAGGCCATATTCACTTCTTCTTTAAACTATTCCTTTGTTTTAGGAAATGGAAACAGAATAGACAAACTCCCTGCAGATATTGTCCATGGTCATCATGTTTTATTACTCCCTTGTCAGAGAAGCAAACATGTGAATATTTCAGGGTTAACTGTACTCTTGCTGATCATTTCCTGCTGATCGCCATTTGTATTCTTGCTGAGCAGGAGGAAAAGTTTTGTGATGCCAATGTCTTCCCACATACACTGTGTTGCATTATGCATACAATTATGTCCAAAATACGTCCTGCCAGCACAAAACTAAACTATTAAGCAGTGATTTCACTCCAAAGAGGCAAAGTAAGTACTTACATAGTTGAAAATAACTATAGGGTCATGACATTAATTGCTGATTGAGGTATGTTCCTTGTTCTTGTGTCCCTGCATCATACACAGAATTGGCTTTCAGGACTCTGGTTGGCTATTTCTGATGGAGCGTTAATGGCAGCCACCCAGTATCAAATGTTTGATCAAATTTCTTAAAAACATTACAGAATAAACACCATATGCCAATACAATGTGCAATTCAATGAATTATGCCAATGGCCACACAAGGGAATGTACTGCTTATGCATGGTCCAGGGTTCTGACAATGCAAGCGCAAGATTTCTGTGCCAAGCTGTATGACCTGGGTAAGTGATGAAGTTGTCAATCATTATCCGGGGGAAAGAGTGGGGCTTGATTAAGTGAGGAGTACCGGAGCATTTTGCCATTCTCAGGGCAGCCTAGTGGGCACTTGATGAGCCATTTGAATATTGCATAAAAAATGTTATGCCATTAAAGCACTATGCATGGGAAGAAGGTGTGCTTTAACAACTATTTAAGTCCTCTATTTGGCGCTGGTAGTACTTAGGCCAAATGGAGCCCACTCCCTTTAAAATACTTCTACGCATGTCATACAAAATTTCATAATACTAATTATATTATCAGAAAAATAAGCTAAAAGAAGTTAAAAGATTTTTTTTTTTGTAACATTAAGGGTCTATTCACACGTCCGTAATTTGGCAATTTGCGGAACCGTTGCGGACCCATTCACTTTCAATGGGGCTGGAACGGATGCGGATCCGCATTTCCAGGGTCCGTATTTTCGGGATCCGCAATTCTGTTCCCGAAAAAAAAAAATAATAATGTCCTATTCTTGTCCGCAATTTCGGACCAGAAAAGGCATTTTCTTTTATAGTGTCGGCGATGTGCGGTTCGCAAATTGCCGATCGCACATTGCCGGTGTCCATGTTTGGCGGATCCGCAAAACATTTATGGATGTGTGAATGGACCCTAACAGGTATAGTAGCTCATGCAAAGCTTTGACATAGACAGTTGAGTCACATTATTATGATGACTTCCTACTTTCAACGTCCTACCTTCACGAAGAAAGTCACGTGTGGTGAGTTGGCTTGGTGAGAATATAAGGTCTGCGATAGGCTATCTGCACACATATCCCCCGTTACTGTCATGGGTTAAAGGGCAATTATCAGACTTGTAAAAATGGATGATCACATACAGAAACCACCCTTTCATGTGACCTGGGTGCGGCTGCCAAGGGTTGATCTATTTCACGCACTTCATCTGACGCCCCTACACATAGGCCTCAGATCACACCCCGACAAAGCCTTTCATGCACCCAAGCTGCCACCATCTATGATATTTAAATTAATATACCAATTAATTAGGGGCTCACAGTAGCACAGACCACACTTATAGCAAATACACGGTAAGGCCTCATGCACACGACCGTATTTTTTTGCGGTCCGCAAAAACGGGTTCCGTTTTTCCGTGATCCGTGGGTCTTCCTTGATTTTTGGAGGATCCACGGACATGAAAAAAAAGTCGTTTTGGTGTCCGCCAAACGGATCCGTCCTGAATTACAGTGCAAGTCAATGGGGACGGATCCGTTTGACGTTGACACAATATGGTGCAATTTCAAACGGATCCGTCCCCCATTGACTTTCAATGTAAAGTCAGGAGTTAATATACCAATCCGATGGTATATTTTAACTTAAAGCGTCCCCATCACCATGGGAACGCCTCTATGTTAGAATATACCGTCGGATTTGAGTTACATCGTGAAACTCAAATCCGACAGTATATTCTAACACAGAGGCGTTCCCATGGTGATGGGGACGCTTCAGGTTAGAATATACTAAAAGAACTGTGTACATGACTGCCCCCTGCTGCCCTGTAGTTAACTCGTTGGTGGCCAGTGGGCCCCCCTCCCTCCCCTGTAGTTAACTCGTTGGTGGCCAGTGGGCCCCCCTCCCTCCCCTGCAGTTAACTCGTTGGTGGCCAGTGGGCCCCCCCCTCCCCTGTAGTTAACTCGTTGGTGGCCAGTGGGCCCCCCCCTCCCTCCCCTGTAGTTAACTCGTTGGTGGCCAGTGGGCCCCCCTCCCTCCCCTGTAGTTAACTCGTTGGTGGCCAGTGGGCCCCCCCTCCCTCCCCTGTAATTAACTCGTTGGTGGCCAGTGGGCCCTCTCCCCTCCCTCCCCCTCCTAATTAAAATCTCCCCCCCTATCATCGGTGGCAGCAGAGAGTACCGATCGGAGTCCCAGTTTAATCGCTAGGGCTCCGATCGGTAACAATGGCAACCAGGACGCTACTGCTGTCCCGGTTGCTATGGTTACTTAGCAATTTGTAGCAGCATTATACTTACCTGCGAGCTGCAATGTCTGCGTCCGGCCGGGAGCTCCTCCTACTGGTAAGTTTCAGGTCTGTGCGGCGCATTGCTTAATGACCTGTCACTTACCAGTAGGAGGAGCTCCCGGCCGGACGCAGACATCGCAGCTCGCAGGTAAGTATAATGCTGCTACAAATTGCTAAGTAACCATGGCAACCGGGACAGCAGTAGCGTCCTGGTTGCCATGGTTACCGATCGGAGCCCCAGCGATTAAACTGGGACTCCGATCGGTACTCTCCGCTGCCACCAATGATAGGGGGGGGAGATTTTAATTAGGAGGGGAGAGGGCCCACTGGCCACCAACGAGTTAACTACAGGGGAGGGAGGGGGGGCCCACTGGCCACCAACGAGTTAAGTACAGGGGAGGGAGGGGGGGCCCACTGGCCACCAACGAGTTAACTACAGGGGAGGGAGGGGGGCCCACTGGCCACCAATGAGTTAACTACAGGGGAGGGAGGGGGGGCCCACTGGCCACCAATGAGTTAACTACAGGGGAGGGAGGGGGCCGGCCGCAGTGGCCACCAACGAGTTAACTACAGGGGAGGGAGGGGGGGCCCACTGGCCACCAATGAGTTAACTACAGGGGAGGGGGGGCCGGCCGCACTGGCCACCAATGTGTTAACTACAGGAAGGGGGCCTGCCCCCTGCTGCCTGGCAGCACCTGCCAGGCAGCAGGGGGCAGTCATGTACACAGTTCTTTTAGTATATTCTAACCTGAAGCGTCCCCATCACCATGGGGACGCCTCTGTGTTAGAATATACTGTCGGTTCTGAGTTTTCACAAAGTGAAAACTCAGCTATGAAAAAGCTTTTATGCAGACGGATCTTCGAATCCGTCTGTATAAAAAGTAACCTACGGCCATGGATCACGGACACGGATGCCAATCTTGTGTGCATCCGTGTTCTTTCACGGACCCATTGACTTGAACCGTTGTCCGTCAAAAAAATAGGACAGGATACACGGATCACGGTCTCGGCTGCAAAACGGTGCATTTTCCGATTTTTCCACGGACCCATTGAAAGTCAATGGGTCCGTGAAAAAAAACGGAAAACGGCACAACGGCCACGGATGCACACAACGGTCGTGTGCATGAGGCCTAATGCAAACTGCACTCATACACTTAAAAATGGAAGTTACTGGGCTCATTCAAGGCACACGGCAAGACCATTAAAGATGTGCTTTAATGTACTAAAAAGTTATAAAAATTAAAAGAAATAAGAGACATACATAAACATGCACAAAAAGATAAAAACAGAAAGGACCTGGAACACAAACCAATGTTGATTGGATCCCCAATTTTTAGCCCCCTTCGGCAGAGAGGGGAGCGGAGAGGAGTCTTCCTCCCATCCTTTGCCCAGCCTTTTGGGAAAGCCTTCATTATGGGTGCATGCTCCACCCCTATCCTTTGGCTGGCAAGCATAAAATATTAATAAAACATGTCTTCCCGTCCACACTAATGGATTTTCGGGCCCTGACATGTTTTAACCACGCATATTTCATCAGGCTGATCATTCTGATACCAAATATGACCGGTGTAAGGGTCCAGGAATGAGAGTTTCTCATTACACGGGAATGCTGGCTATCTGGATGAGGGGGGATGTTTGGACTCCCACATTATACACAAAGCAATTATTACAATAATTAGTAGGTGAGTTGTACCAGAGATGAGTTATAGCTTATGATATATTTTCTGGTAGTCCATCTGAAAAGCTTCTGGAAGTTTGCTGTGTTTGTGAGTGTGTATTAGCTCCTACCAGTGGCATACTAAGGGGATGGCGTGGAGGGCGGTCCTCCCGGACTCTCAGGACGGTGACATAACCAATGAGCGCTTCCATCAATACAGATGGAAACGCTCCTTGTTGGAGCGCAGGGAGCTGAGTCCTGTCACTCACCTCTCAGCTCCCAGCGCTCCTCTCCTCCTTCAGACTGGCGGCGCACAGAATGGTGAAGCAGAAAGACTTCTCCCTGCTCCACCATTCAGCCTGCAGCCCTGTAATCTGCATAAGCTCCGCCCACACAGTGCTGTAGTGCGATCTGTGCCTGCAGGGAAGGGAGGACTGTGAGCTTCAGGAACAGGACAAGGTGAGTAGTTACTGTGTTTTTTTTTTTTAATACAGAAAGGGCACAGAGGGCATTACTAATGTGAAGAGGGCACAATGGGCATTTCTACTATGGAGGGGGCACAGAGCTAGAGGGAATTACTACAATGAAGGGGGCACAGAGGGCATTATTACTGTGAAGGGGCACAATGGGGATTTCTACTATGGAGGGGGCACAGAGGATATTACTAGCACAGTGGATATTACTACTATTAAGGGGGTACAATGGGCATTATTACTATGAAGGGGAAACAATGGGGATTATTACTGTGAAGGGGCACAAAGAGGGCATTACAACTGTGAAAGGGGCACAGAGAGGGCATAACTACTGTGAGGGGGACACAGTGGGCATTATTACTGTGACGCGGGCACAATGGGGATTTCTACTATGGAGGGGGCACAGAGGGCATTACTAGCACAGTGGACATTACTACTATTAAGGGGGCACAATGAGTCACACGACAAATATAAAAACATACACAGATAATAAAATTTATGAGAAAGGTTGTCCATTTATTACACCTACCCCCATTATGATGTGTCACGAGAACTGACTACAAGTCGGTTCCCAAGCATATCTCCATGACAGGGACTCTGCTGATTGACCACCCATCTGCATGTCAAGCTCAATACTCCCTTGACCAACTCAAGGGATTATGAGTGGTGATCAGCTGACCTCTTGTACAAAAGTCGATCATATGTAGACCACTCTAAGCCACCATAACTTTATTAGTGCAGCAGATATCCCATGATCTTAAGCAAGTACGCTTTCCCCACATCAGGAAACATCTCATAAAGGTAACCACTCAAGACCCTTGCTGTGTATCACATCGCAGAAGAGATAACATCTACTGAGCTGACAATCGCAGAGAGGGGCTTGCCTGCAAGTCCCTGATACTGGGATACCATCCGCCCCAAGTCAGTTCCCAGCAATACGTCAGTAGGAATGGCATTGGTCACTGCCACGGTCCGTACTCCATGACCTGCACCCCAATCCAGGAATATTTGTGCCGTGGGTATGGCAGGGTTCATCCCTCCAACTCCTTTCACAGCCAGCATTTGTCCAGGGTGTTTATCCTTGGGCGGTACTAGTTCCGGACGCATTAGGGTGACTTCTGCCCCAGTATCTCACAGTCTGATAGTGACCTGGTTGCTGACGGTGATGGATTGCAGGTGATGAACATTCCTACTCTCTGTCCTAGTGACAAATAGGACGGTCAAAGTTGATCCACTTGGTTCCATAGGCATATTAGATTTTCTATTCTGAGGGCAATTATGGCTTGAATGTCCTACTTGGTCACAGGTAAAACATTTGCAGGAATTAATTGCAGGCCTGGTTTATAGATGGAAAGTACTTGCAGTCGGCTTACCCCCTTTCCAGTTGAAACCAGGAGGCTTTTGTGGTGTTGGTTCACGGTTGGCAACATAGCTATCCGCCAGTCGCGCCGCCTGGGTGGCATCCTTGGGCTCCCAGTCCATAATGAATTGTCGCACTTCCAAGGGGCAAATGTGTAAAAACTGATCTTTTACCATTAAATCCTGCAGTTCCTTAAAATTTTTGATGGATAATCCACAAACCCACTGCTGAAGGTTAGTCCTCAGGCCATCTAGTAGATCCAAATAACCATCATTGGGTTGATGTTGCAGAGTCCTGAATCGTTTGCGATAAACCTCTGGGGTGAGGTTGTATTCACTGATCAAGGCTTACTTTATGGCATCACAGTCACCATCCTAGTCATAAGGAGGAGCTGCAAACACCTCCAGGGCTTTTCTCTTAGGCCTGGTGTCAAGTATCAGGCCCACTTCTCCCTTGGTAGCTGGTACTGCCGGCAAGTCTTTTAAAATTCTCGTAGGAAAGTGTCAAAGTCGGCATCCTTGTCCATAGTAGAGAAGTGCTCTGGACGAGGCTTGAACACTGTGGTGCTGCTGGGCTCGCTGTTCCTGGGCAAAGTAGAACCAGTACTTTGAAGACTGGCTAAGTCCAGCTGGTACTGTCTCCCTGCAGCCTCCCGCTCTGCAAGCCTCTCTGCAACTTCTTTCTCCTGACATTATTACATCAGCTGCAGTGATGGACGAACATCGGCCGGGAAGATTCGCGAATACGATCAAATGTTCGCGAACCGCAAGTTCACGGCGGGCCCTATTCACTTTATTGGCAGGCGAACCTGAAAAACCTTCAAGTCATATTTGCAGCCACCAAATACTTACTATAAGTGCACAAATTGCCCCACAACATGGAGAGTGACATACCAGAGGGGGATCAATGGCAAAAATTCCCACAAAAGAATATGTATTTTAATCAGGGGCCATTTTAATACGTCTTAAAGGGAAACTGTCAAAAATGTGCCCTGCTGGAGCCTAGAAAACTTTCATTTTAGACCATGGGAGTACAGGCCCCAAACATTAGTCATCCACCGGACAAAAAACATCAAGTGATTATGTGGCTTGAGGTATATTAGACGGTCATTGGATATCAATTTCACTGCAAGCCAGTGGAGTACAGGCCCCAAACATTAGGCAATCACCGCAGGAAACATCAAGTGATTATGTGGCTGGAGGTATATTAGACGGTCAATGGATATCAATTTTACTGCAGGCCCCAAAAATTATTCATTCACCGTATAGAAAAGAACAACTGATAATGTAGCTGGAGGAACATTAGGCGGTCACCGTATAACAATTTTCCTGTTGGCCAGTTAGATTACAGGCCCCAAAAATTATGCATTCACCGTACAGAAAAGATCAAGTGATTATGTGGCTGAATGTATATTAGACGGTGAATGGATATAAATTTTACTGCAGGCTAGTGGACTACAGGCCCCAAAATTTATTCATTCACCAGACAGAAAACATCAAGTGATTTTGTGGCTGGAGGTATATTAGGCGGTCATTGGATATCAATTTTAATGCAGGCCAGTGGAGTACAGGCCCCAAACATTATGCATTCACTATACAGAAAAGATCAAGTGATTATGAGGCTGGAGGTATATTAGACGGTCAATGGATATCAATTTTACTGCAGGCCAGTGGACTACAGGCCCCAAAAATTATTTATTCATTGGACAGAAAACATCAAGTGATTATGTGGTTGGAGGTATATTAGACGGTCATTGGATATCAATTTTACTGCAGGCCAGTGGAGTACAGACCCAAACATTAGGCAATCACCGCAGAAAACATCAAGTGATTATGTGGCTGGAGGTATATTAGACGGTCAATGGATATCAATTTTACTGCAGGCCCCAAAAATTATTCATTCACCGTACAGAAAAGAACAATTGATAATGTGGCTGGAGGTACATTAGGCGGTCACCGTATAACAATTTTACTGTTGGCCAGTTAGATTACAGGCCCTAAAAATTATGCATTCACTGTACAGAAAAGATCAAGTGATTATGTGGCTGGATGTATATTAGACGGTCAATGGATATCAATTTTACTGCAGGCCAGTGGAGTACAGGCCCAAAAAATTATTCATTCATTCATTGGACAGAAAACATCAAGTGATTATGTGGCTGGAGGTATTCTAAATGGTCATTGGATATCAATTTAATGCAGGCCAGTGGAGAATAGGCCCCAAACATTATGCATGCACCGTACAGAAAAGATCAAGTGATTATGTGGCTGGAGGTATATTAGATGGTCAATGGATATCGATTTTACTGCAGGCCAGTGGACTACAGGCCCCAAAAATTATTCACTCACCGTACGGAAAAGAACAATTGATAATGTGGCTGGAGGTACATTAGGTGGTCACCGTATAATAGTTTTACTGTTGGCCAGTTAGATTACAGGCCCCAAAAATTATGCATTCACAGTTCAGAAAAGATCAAGTGATTATGTGGCTGGAAGTATATTAAACGGTCATTGGATATCAATTTTACTGCAGGCCAGTGGACTACAGGCCCCAAAAATTATTCATTCACCGGACAGAAAAGAACAAGTGATTATGTGGCTGGAGGTATATTAGATGGTCATTGGATATCAATTATACTGCAGGCCAGTACAAATACATGTAAAATACATATGTTTAAGAGAACTAAAAATATAAAATTGAATTAAAAACATGGTTAACGAAATCCCCCCCACTTGAAAAAAAACCAAATGATAACAGTTGAAATTCCATATCACGTGGTCATCACAGGTATTGAATTCCTCTGTAGCCCCCAACATTAGGCATTCACCGGACAGAAAAGGCCTTTTATGCCGCTGTATTTACATAAGACAGGGACCATTATTTGTTCTGGGTGGTGGCGGATATGTGTGGGCTGACCTGAGGAAATTCAATTAAACGTGGTCAGGTGTTGAATTCCTCCGTGATCCGAGATTCATTTTCAGAAATGTGAGATAGTCCACACTGTCGTGAGCTAGGTGAGTGTGCTTATAGGTCATGATCCCCCCCTTGCTGCGCTGAACGTCGTTTCGGACAGGACACTCGACGAGGGGCAAGCCAAGAGTTCCATGGTAAATTGTGCCAGCTCTGGCCACAGGTCAAGCCTGCACACCCAGTATTCAAGGGGTTCCTTGCTTCACAGAGCGTACACATCGTCCGTAAACCCCGATGTAGTCGGACATCTGTCGGTCTAGGCGTTCCCTGAGGCTGTATCCGGAGGGCAGCTGTCGATGGGTTGGCTGCAAGAATGATCTCATATCCGAATTGACCAACACATCTTCAAACCGCCCTCTTCTTGCATGCGCTGTAGGATTGGTACCAGCAACTGTTTCTCTGTGGGTGGAAATTCCTCTGCCAGTGCCCGCAACAGCAGAATGCAGCATCTCTTGAAGCAAGGCCTGGAAATGCTGCATTCTGACAGCCCTCTGTGATGCTGGTAACATGTCTGCCAATTTGTGTTTGTACCGGGGGTCTAATACGTTGCCACCCAATACTGGTCCTTGCCCTTTATGCTTTTTATACTGGGGTCCCTCTTCAAACACTGGAGCATGAAGGCCCTCACATTTGCACTAAATTGGAAGCGGTGGAGCGCCCCGGCTCCTGCTCATCACATAGGAGAATGTCATGCTTGGTCTCCTCCCTCCATCCACGGACAACACCAGGGATCCCTGAAAAGTTTAAAGCCTGCTCTTCTTGCTCCCCCTCCTGCCCCAGGCACCATCCTCCTCTGACTCATCTTCAGACTCCTGCTGACTTGTCTCAGGTGGAGTAGCCCCCCCTGGAAATTCATTCAGCATTGCGACTTCCTTATCTTCCTGCTCCACGACGGCTTGATGAATGACACAATGCCATGCACGCTCCAGAAAGAAGGCATAAGGTACAATGTCACTGATGGCGCCTTGGCTGCGACTGACTAGTTTGGTGATCTCATCAAATGGCCGCAAAAGTCTGCATGCATCGCACATGAGCAGCCACTGGCGCGGTGAGAAAAAAAAAAGCTCCCCAGAACCTGTCCTGCCGCAGAGTTCATACAGGTAGTCGTTAACGGCACGTTTCTGCTGGAGCAGCCTATCAAGCATATACAAGGTGGAGTTCCAACGCGTCGAGCAGTCACAAATCAGACGTCTAACGGGCAAGTGGTGTCGCCGCTGAACATCAGCAAGGTGAGCCATGGCCGTGTAAGATCTTGTAAAATGGCCAGAGATTTTCCTGGCCTGCCACAAGACGTCCTGGACCCCGGGGTATTTGACAACGAATCGCTGCACGACTAAGTTCAGGACGCATGCCAAGCACGGCACATGTGTCATTTTTCCCTGTTTCAGCGCGCTCAGCAGATTGGCACCGTTGTTGCACACCACTTTACCAACTGTCAAATTGAGCTGGGTTAGCCACTGATCGGCCTGTGTTCGCAGTGCTGAAAGCAGTGCAGGACCGGTGTGGCTCTTGGCTTCCAGGCACAACAGTCGCAGCACAGCATGGCAACGTCTCACCTGGGACGTCGAATAAGTTCTGGGGAGCTGGGGGGTGCAGAGGAAGAGGCGGTAGCAGTGGAAAAGGAGGAGTCAGCCGAGGAGGACATGGAGGATGAAAAATGCTAGTGTGAAAGTACCCTAAAATATTAAGTTTAAATCCCCCCTTTCCCAATTTTACATATAAGGGCTCTTTCACACCTGCGTTCTTTTCTTCCGGCATAGAGGGCTCTATGCCGGAAGAATCCTGATCAGGATTATCCTAATGCATTCTGAATGGAGAGAAATCCGTTCAGGATGCATCAGGATGTCCTCAGTTCCGGAACGGAACGTTTTTTTGGCCGGAGAAAATACCGCAGCATGCTGCGCTTTTTGCTCCGGCCAAAAATCCGGAACACTTGCCGCAAGGCCGGATCCGGAATTAATGCCCATTGGAAGGCATTGATCCGGATCCGGCCTTAAGCTAAACGTCGTTTCGGCGCATTGCCGGAGCCGACATTTAGATTTTTCAGAGTGGTTACCATGGCTGCCGGGACGCTAAAGTCCTGGCAGCCATGGTAAAGTGTAGCGGGGAGCAGGGGAGCAGTATACTTACCGTCCGTGCAGCTCCCGGGGCGCTTCAGAGTGGCGTCAGGGCGCCCCAAGCGCATGGATCATGTGATCGCATGGATCACGTCATCCATGCGCATGGGGCGCTCTGACGTCATTCTGGAGCGCCCCGGGAGCCGCACGGACTGTAAGTATACCGCTCCCCCCTCCTACTATGGCAACCAGGACTTTAATAGCGTCCTGGCTGCCATAGTAACACTGAAAGCATTTGGAAGACGGTTCCGTCTTCAAATGCTTTCAGTACACTTGCGTTTTTCCGGATCCGGCGGGCACCTCCGGCAACGGAAGTGCACGCCGGATCCCAACAACGCAAGTGTGAAAGAGGCCTAAGGGAAAATAATAGCACTCTTTAATACAGAATGCATAGTAGAAGGTCAATATAATAAACATTGGTGGCGCAGTGCGCCCCCCCAACACCCCAGTATGATAAACATTGGTGGTGCAGTGCGCCCCCCCCAATATAATAAACATTGGTGGCGCAGTGCACCCCCCAACACCCCAGTATCATAAACATTGGTGGCGCAGTGCACCCCCCCAACACCCCAGTATAATAAACATTGGTGGCGCAGTGCGCCCCCCCCAACACCCAAGTATAATAAACATTGGTGGCGCAGTGCCCCCCCAATATAATAAACATTGGCGCAGTGCGCCCCCCCAATATAATAAACATTGGTGGCACAGTGCGCCCCCCCAACACCCCAGTATAATAAACATTGGTGGCGCAGTGCGCCCCCCAATATAATAAACATTGGCGCAGTGCGCCCCCCCCAATATATTAAACATTGGTGGCGCAGTGCACCCCCACAATATAATAAACATTGGTGGCGCAGTGCGCCCCCCCAATATAGTAAACATTGGTGGCGCAGTGGGCAGTGCCAATGAGGGTTAAAAAATAAAAAAATTATTAACTCACCTCCTCCAATTGATCGTCTTCTGTTCTTTCTTCAGGACCTGTCAAAGGACCTGTGGTGACATCACTGTGCTCATCACATGATCCATCACCATGGTAATGGACCATGTGATGAGCTCAGTGACGTCACCACAGGTCCTGAAGAAAGAACAGGAGACCGGCAGCTATGCGATCAACTGGAGGAGGTGAGTTAATTTTTTTATTATTTTTTTAACCCTCATTGGCACTTCCCACTGAGCCACCAATGTTTCTTATACTGGGGTGTTGGGGGGAGGGGGGGCGCACTGTGCCACCAATGTTTCTTATACAAATACAGGAGGCGGGTGCCGGAATCAAACCCTTGAGTTCCCTTTGCATTGTGCGTGTGAAAATGCTCTTACTTTCACTATTAAACATACCCCTGAGTTCTACTGTTGTTTTTCTTCGATTCGATTTCACCAAGCGTTTAAGTGATCACCGATCATTCAGGATTTTTTTCCCTGACACATTTCTTCCTCGAATACGATGAGTCCCAACTATCTTTCCAGTTTTTAATAATGCGTTGGACAGTTCTTAACCCAATTTTAGTAGTATCTGCAATCTCCTTAGATGTTTTCTCTGCTTGATGCATGCCAAAGATTTGACCCTTCTCAAACAGACTAACATCTTTTCCACAACCACGAGATGTGTAACTTTGTATCAAGATCCACAGGAACAAGAAATTTCAGAACACTTTGTCGATAAGCCTCTATAGCGCCATCTGTATGTGAACTGTGAGAGTCCTCAGAAAATAGTCCATCTGCTGGGGTATACTCCACAGCCATACCAGTTTCTGAAGCAGGACTGCAACCTTGTTCAGAGTCTTCTCTTGGTTTGATTCTCCCGGGCTTTGATCATCTGCTCTCTGTTCTTGCCGATAACAGAGATTCCTCTCTCCTCACATTGTGCAGCAAGCACATCCTTCGCATAACACCTGTATGCAGAGGCTGCCATCTTTGTACACATTGTGTAAAAAATAAGACAGAGTTAGGCCTCATGCACACGACCGTTGTGTGCACCCGTGGCCGTTGTTCCGTTTTCCGTGATTTTCTGCGGACCCATTGACTTTCAATGGGTCCGTTGAAAACTCTGAAAATGCACCGTTTGTCATCCGCCTCCGTGATCCGTGTATCCTGTCCATCAAAAAAATATGACCTGACCTTAACTCCTGACTTTACATTGAAAGTCAATGGGGGACGGATCCGTTTGCAATTGCACCATATTGTGTCAACGTCAAACGGATCCGTTTGGCTCCGCATGGCCAGGCGGACACCAAAATGACTTTTTTTTCATGTCCGTGGATCCTCCAAAAATCAAGGAAGACCCACGGACGAAAAAACGGGCACGGATCACGGACCAACGGAACCCCGTTTTGCGGACCATGAAAAAATACTGTCGTGTGCATGAGGCCTAAGAAAAACAGGAAAGGCAGGGGAACTGTTTTGGACGTACGTCTACAGAACAAAAATTAAGTACTGCATTTCGCCTTGTGTGCTAGTCTACCTCGCAAGGTCCCTACCAGCCGTTAGTGTCAGGAATAATTGCGTAAACCAGGCACTAACACCCTAGTTAAAGAAAAACAATGACTATCCTACCACTGCACACCAATTTACGTCATGTACAGAAACCGCCCTGTCACGTAACCTGGGTGTGACTACTAAGTGTCAATCTATTACACACACTCAATCTCTCATGTCTCTATACAAAGGCCTCACATTGAACCTAGATCACACCCCAACAAAGCCTTTCATGCACCCCAACAAGCTGCCACCATCTATGACATTTAAATTAATATACCAATTAAATGGGTTCTGCACTTTCATTTAACTGATGATCTATCCTCTGGATAGATCATCAGCTTCTGATTGGCGAGGGTCCGACACCCGGGACCCTGCCGATCAGCTGTTTGCGAAGGCAGCGGCGCTCCAGCAGCGCCGCAGCCTTCTCACTGTTTACCGCCAACCCACTGAGCTTAGCCGGCCCACAGAGCTTAGCCGTGCCCACGCTAGTTGATACTAGTCGTGACGTCAGTGGGCCGGCGGTAAACAGTGAGAAGGTCGCGGCGCTGCTGGAGCGCCGCTGCCTTCTCAAACAGCTGATCGGCGGGGGTCCCGGGTGTAGGACCCCCGCCGATCAGAAGCTGATGATCTATCCAGAGGATAGATCATCAGTTAAATGAAAGTGCAAGGGCTCATAGAACCCCACAGCGCCACACTCACAAGCATTTCGATTCAGATAGCCAGATGGCTAATGGATTCCCGTTTGCGGTCTATTTTAAAATATAACATTTATTTACTATTCTTTAAAAATGTATACGGGAAGACAAAAAAAGAAAAGGAAATGTCTTAAAATTAAAGTGCACTTGTGCTTGGCAGCAATCAGTATTTGTTTGCTGATAATTTACTGCTTATATTTGCAGTCACTTTTTCTTCATATAGCTGCCACTCTATCCTAAGGAATAGTTCCTGATCTACTTTCCTCCTCCGGGTTGGTGGAAATATAACCAAATGACAGCTCCCTGTCAATCCTGCACCGGAGAGACTCTAATATATATAGTTATGTTCCCTTATTCAACTTGAGTGGATAGAGGGTTGCTGTTTGTATCGGCTACAGCCGGTGTCTGCAGCTCACCGGGAGCCGAACACCAAGCACACACACTCGCTTAAAACCTAACTTGCAGCTCCCCCGACATGTTTCGCCACAGATGTGGCGTCTTCAGGGGCAATGGAGCTACTATAGAAGCAGGCTCACAGTAGCATAGACCACACCTATAGAAAATACACGATAATGCAAACCGCACTCATACACTCAAAAATGGAAGTTACTGGGCTCATTCAGGGCACACGGCAAAACTATTAAAGATGTGCTTTAAGGTACTAAAAAGTGTACAGTACTTAGTTATAAAAATTTTAAGAAATAAGAGACATACATAAACGTGCACAAAACCGTTATAAAAATAAAAGGATAAAAACAGAAAGGTTCTTACTACTTTACCAATTGTGTGATAAGAGTCAATTTTGGTTCCGGGGACAGAAGGACCTGGAACACAACCCAATGTTGTTTGGATCCCGAAATTGTGTCCATAAAAGGTTCGAAATTCCACATTTTTAGCCCCCTTTGGCAGAGGATGGAGCTGAGAGGAGTCTTCCTCCCATCCTTGGCCCAGCCTTCTGGGAAGGCCTTTATTGTGGGTGCATGTAACAACACTATCCCTTGGCTGGCAAGCATAAAATATTAATGTCTTCCCATCCACGCTAATGTTTGGGCCCGACATGTTTTAATCACGCATATTCCATCAGACTGATCATTCTGATACCAAATCTGACCGCTGTATGAGGCCCCGGAATGAGAGTTTCTCAGTATGTGGGAATGCTGGCAGTCAGGGGGGACTCCCTACAATGCCCACATTAAACGGAATACAATTATTACAATAATTAGTAGGTGAGTTGAACCAGAGATGAGTTATAGCTTATGATATATATTTTCATCTTCTGGTGGTCCATCTGAAAAACTACTGGAAGTCTGCTGTGCACCAGTGCCAATACGTCTGACGTGTCAGGTATTACCAAAAGGCTCTAGTGTCCCTTCCTGGAAACCTTGTTACCACTACTTTTGTTAGGAGGATGCTAATTTGAATCCCATGAAAGGTAAATGTGCATTAGCTCCTACTGGTATAGATTAAATGGCATCATACAGACAATCTTGCAGAATGGCATGAAAATATCTAGAGTCACACGACATAGATATAAAAACATACACAGATAATAAAAGTTATGAGAAAGGTTGTCCATTTCTCACAATCGGCTTTTGGGCCAAGAGTGGCAGTATTTCCAAAACCAACAGTGCGATGTTTCGACTCCAAAGAGTCAGCATCTAAGGTGTTATTCCATCAACAAGTTTTTCGCAATGTCGGCAGATACAGCAGGGGTCTGGCCGTCAGTAACTGCCAGGCTTCTGTCCTTAACGAGAGCACAGCTTTTTGTGCCCGTCTGATAATAGCACCGTGCATGTAATAAGGTTTGTCCTATCTGGACATTTATGACATATTGATAGGGTATGCCATAAATGTCCGGTATGCTGGTCTGTGATATCCCAATGTATTTTTTACATGGGGGGAAAGGGGGCTCCCATACATATAAATGCATGGATACATTTGGAGAGTATTCAGGGAGCTTTGACAGTCCATATGTTGAACGCCAAGTAAAAAGGAGACATGAACAGAGTCTAAGGCTCCCTGCACACATTAGGGAATATGTGTGGTTTCTTCACACGGATTCCCATATGAAAAAGCCTATAATGGTACCAACAAAGCATAGTAATAGCAAACCAATTATATTTGTGGTTTTAGCTGCAGATTTTACCCTTTTCAATGAAAGGGTGAGGTCTGTAGCAAAACCACATCAAATCCACACCAAAAACAGCAATTAGACATTGTGAATTTTGGTGCAGATATGCTGCAGAAACAAACAAGATCCATATAAATGTCCGTGTGGATCTTGTGTGTGTTCACCCACACCCGTGTGCAGGTGGCTTAAAAACTGCAGTGTAAGGCTACATGCACACGACCGTATGTGTTTTGCGGTCCGCAAATTGCGGATCCGCAAAATAAACAGATTACATCCGTTTTTTTTTTTTTGCTGATCCATTGTAACAATGCCTAAAACGGACAAGAATAGGACATGTTCTATTTTTTTTTGCGGGTCTACGGAACGGACATACTGATGCGGACAGCACACGGGTCCGCATCCTATCCGCAACAAAACGGAACGGACACGGAAACAAACAACGTTCATGTGCATGTAGCCTAATACAGTACCAGCAAAGTATGATATTAGACAAGTCTCCCATACACTTAGTTTTTTTGCTGTGTGGATTTTGAAATCTGCAGCATGTCAATTGTTGTTGCTTTTTTTTCTTGTGTGGATTTCACCCTTTTCAATGGAAGGTTGAGATCTGTTGCAAAACTTCATCAAATCTGCAATAAATAGTGCAGATTTGCTGCATACACATACTAATGGATTCCTGCCAGAACCCAATTATTGTTGTCTGAAATCTTGGACTATCGTTAATTTCTAACGATAATTTGTTTTCCCTTAGTCCTAACAGTGGCACAGGAGGGGTATTTCGCCCCCCGTGGACTGGTAGGACAGGTGAAAATTTTATTGACACTTAATAATTACCTAGACCATCCCACCTCCAATAAAAGAGGGGGATCACCCCCAGTCCCCTTGTGTAGTTATAAGTAGAAATAAGCAACCATAATGTATAACAATTTAACAACCAATAACTAAGGGGGGATATTTGTGTGCCACTGTTAGGACTAAGGGAAAACAAATTATCGTTAGAAATTAGCGATTTCCTTACGTCCTAACCAGTGGCACAGATGGGGATTAGCAAGTTGAAACCCCCAAGGGAGGGCCCTCATGCCTGGCGGAGGATAACACTGTCCGACTAAATGAGGAATAGCTATCTATCCTAGAATCCACTCTATAGTGTGAGATAAAAGTGGAGTGAGAACTCCAGGAAGCTGATTTACAGATGACATCCAGTGGAATCGAGCTTCTTTCTGCAAAGGAAGTAGCCACCGCTCGAGTAGAGTGGGCCTTTACAAACTCATGGCTCAGAACCCTGAGACACATAAGACTCCCGAATTGCCTCTTTAATCCGACTGATGGAGGGCTTAGAGCCTTTCCTACCCTTGTGGGTACCGGAAAAAAGGATAAGGAGATTTTTATCTTTCCTAAATACCTTGGACCGCTCTAGGTAAATCCTGAGACATCGAGGGTATGGAGCCCTATTTCTTCTGAGGATGGGAGTGGAGCCAAAACTGGAAGAGAAATTACCTGGTTGATGTTGCTGAATGAAGGCACCTTTGGAATAAAGGTAGGCAAGAACTTGAGCAGTACCCGGTCTTGCAGGAACTTGGTGTACGGCTCAAAAGCAGAAAAAGCTTAGAGTTCCCCAACTCGCTTTGCAGAAGTGATAGCCAATAAATAAGTAAATTTCCAGGCAGGAAATTTGAACTCCACCTCCTTTAAAGGCTCAAAGGGGGGGGGGGTGATAACCCCCTGAGCACGACCATTAAATCCCATACCGGGATAGGTCTGATTACTGTAGGCTTTAACCTTGAAGCTTTCTTCAGGAACCTCTTAATAAGGGGTTCTTGAGAAATGGACCTGTTGAGACAGGCCGAGATAGCAGAAGTTTGCACTCTGAGGGAAGATGGTGACAACCCCTTGTCCAGACCATACTGCAGGAACTGTAGGATGGTAGGCATGAAAGCGTCTGTGGATGACGGTTGACGACTGGAACACCAATTTGAAAAAATCTTCCAAATTCTTGAATAAGATCTGTTAGTAGTCTCAGATCTGGAGTGCTGTAGGGTTCTCAAAACAGACCCCGATAGCCCTTCTATTCTTGGAAGGGACTGATCAACCTCCAGGCTGTCAGGTTGAACATTTGAAGATTTGAGGAGATCTGAGTGTCCCCCGACACCAGTACTCTCTCTGGGGGAAGCCTCCAAAATTGACCCCAACTTATTTAAATGAGTTGGGTAAACCAAGCTCTTTTCAGCCAGTATGGAATGATGGCGATGACTGATGCTTGGTCCTGCCTGATTTTTATCAATACTCTCGGAATCAAGGAAATTGGAGGGAAGATATAGGCCAGCCTGAACCTCCATGGGATTGACAGTGCATCTATTGCCACCGGGTTGTCCTCCCTGTAAAGGGAGCAATACCTCTCCACCTTGGTGTTGAACCTCGTTGCCATGAGATCGATCTCTGGCATGCCCCATCTGAGCATTATCTCCTTGAAGACGTCTGAATGGAGAGACCATTCTCCGGTTGGGAGACCTCGGCTCAGGTGATCTGCAATCATATTGTGGACTCCACGAATGTGGACGGCTGATAAATGGGGGAGGTTCAATTCCGCCCAATACAATGTCACACCTATCTCTCTCAGGAGACTTTGTGACTTCGTGCCTCCCTGCTTGTTGATGTACATTACAGCAGTCATGCTGTTTGACTGCACTTTCACTGCTTTGCCTAGTTTGATCGCCCTGATTTCTAGGAGATTCGATGACAATAACTTTTCCTGAGATGTCCAGGTTCCTTGAACTGTCTTGTCCAGAAGATGTGCTCCCCAGCCTACTAGGGATGCATCTGTGGTAAGTATGATCCAAAAGGGTTCAATCAGGGACTTGCCGTCCTCCAGATGGGTCCACCATCTTAGGGAGGACCGGGCACGGTAAGACAGGGAGTGCACAGAATTTAGTCCCACCGGACTGTGATTCCACTTTGCTAGTACCTCCGATTGTAGCAGACGTAGGTGCCATAATGCCCAAGGAACCGCCCCTGTGGTTGATGACATTAGTCCCAACATTCTCATCAAAGTACGGATAGTTACTTTCCGAGGTACTAAGAGATAGCCTTCTTTCGGGAGTAAGATGAATAGTCATTTCCACTGAGTCCAGCACGAATTCCAGGAACTTCACTGAGGTAGCTGGCAGGAGATGGGACTTGTCCCAGTTGATTATTCATCCCTAGCTGGTGGAGGAAGGCTACAGCCCGCTGAATGTGTTGGAACAGGATCGCTTGGGAAGGAGCTCTGAAGAGCCAGTCGTCCAGGTATGGAATTATGCTCAGACCCTGAAGTCTTAGAGCTGTCACCACGGAAACCACCACTTTGTTAAATGTGTGTGGGGCCGAAGAAATTCCAAACGGGAGGGCCACAAACTGAAAGTGTTTTAGGACTCCCCTGACTTGAACCGTGATCCTTAAGAATCTTCTGGACCCAGGATGGATGGGAATATGGAGGTAAGCATCCTTGAGATCCAAGGTTGCCAGGAAATCTCCTGGCAATAGAAGATTGGTCACTGACTGGATAGTTTCCATCCGGAAATGCTTGCGTTTGATGAATTGATTGAAATATCTCAGATCTATGATCATCCTCCAGTTACCTTGGGTACCAGGAAAACTGAGGAATAGATACCTGCTCTCTGACCCTGAAGAGGCACCTCCTCTAAGGCCCCTTTCCAAAGATACTCCAGGATATAGTCTTCTAGAATCGTCTGTTTGCTGGATGGAAGCAGTCCTTGTTTGAACAAATTTGTCCGATGGGGGACTGTCTAAGTCTACCAGGTATCCCTGAGATATTATACAAAGCACCCAAGGGTCTTGAATGTGGATCTGCCAAGATTCTAGAAAGTGTTGTAGGCGACCGCCTATGGGAATATGGGGAGCAGGGAGTTCTGAGAAACCAGTCAGACCGGCATGGTACTAAGAGCCTCGAGGAGGCCCGCAATCAGAGCGTCGAGGATTTCTTGGGGGGCTTAGAGGCCATGGAGGATTTCCTCCCTCTACGGGAGTTCCAATCTCTCTGGGCTTTGGGCTGAGGTCCAGACCTGGACCCATACCTTTTGCCCCGACCATGAAAGGGCTGTTGAGGGAGGGACTTGCCCTTCTTATCCGACAGTCCCTCCATAATATGGTCAAGCTCTGTCCCGAAAAGTTTGCCGGGTTCATATGCCATGGCGCAAAGATTATGCTTGGAAGTTGTATCGGCCTTCCAGGGTTTTAGCCAGAGCGGACGCCTGCCCGCGGCTGAGAGCGCCATGGTCTTGGAAGCCAATTTTAGTTGTTGTGGAGCAGCGTCACACAAAAAAATCAATGGCCAGATCGGCCATCTTACAAGAGGCCAAGATGTCATTTCTAGAGACCCCCTGGTCCAGGTCAGACTGAACTTGGGCGAACCTGGCCTTGAGAAAGTTCGCCACTTCAGAGGACGCTATTGCGACTGAGGCAGAAGCCGAAGCAGAGGAATAAATGCGCCTAAAGGCGCAATCAGCCTTGCGGTCCATCGGATCCTGAAGACTTGATCCGTCGTCTGATGGTACCATGGTCCTCTTGGAAATGGCCATATCCACTTTTGCTACTGGCCCCTAAGAGGACAATTGATCTTCTCTTAACGGGAAGACAGACTTAAATCTTTTGGTCAGCACGGGACCCTTTTCTGGTTTCTTCCACTCCGTCTTCATTAATGACAGGAGGGAATCGTCCGCTTTAAGGCCCTGGGCCCCTTAGAGGCGGAGGTAGAGGCTTCACCCTGATCAACATCCTGGTCCCCCGACCAGATGGATCTCAGCAGCCGCTGGGCCTTCTCGGGAGTACAGAAGTAGGAAAACCCATCCTCATCTTCGGAAGAAGAGGCGATAGATCCCTCTCTAGCACCCTGAGCCCCCGATACCTCCATGGCCCGATGAGGAGAGGAAGGTCTTTGGCACTTAGATCTAAAGGCCTGCTTCAGCTCCTCTATAGAGGAGTTCACCTGGTTTATGTTGGACTCCATGTAGTTCTTCACCCAGTCAACTACATCATGAACTGTAGGTTCTTGCTGGAGAAGAAGCTTAGCTCTACAGGGTGGATATCGCGAGAATAAATAATTGTCCTCCAGGATAATTTGACAGTCGTGGCATTGAAGATGGCGTCTTTTGCCAGAACTCTTCCTGCCCGGGTCCCGATCACCGTCCCCTGTAGACGACATGGCTGCAAGAAACAAACAGAATTAACTATTAAGTCTGGAAGGAGGAAAGGAAGTCCAAGCAAATAGGCTTTTACCCAGAAAAAAAGAAACCTGTTACAAGCAAAACCTACAAGGGTAATTAGCAGAGAACAGCACTAGCTGATCAAAGCAAAAACGTTTGGAAGAATGGAAATTGCTTCACCAATCCAAGATAGACAGAGTAAGGATACCCATACACTTGCGCTCCAGGAGGCCGAATGACCACTGGTGCAGGATTTAAATAGCAACCTTGGCGCTAAAAAATAGGTTCCGACCCAAAAGAGGCTGAGCTAGCACTAAGATCTAATAATCAATAAAAATGACTAAAAAGAGAGAAAAATAGAAGTACAAGGCTAGGGGGGAGCCACTAATAGCCTAATTTGCCAAAACTGGCGAAAAAAATACATTATAAAGGAGGGAAACACTCCCAAAATGGCGGTGCCCACAGGAAACAGGTGGGGCCGCCGATTCCTAGCTCTCAGCGCTCCAGGAGCGTCTAGATCCTCACCGCCCCGATACACAGCACGGGAGCGGAAGAGATTACACTGCGGACAGCCGCAGGACTGAGAAACAACCACCAGAGATGGCCAAGTTAACCCCAAAGGGGTAAGTGTCGCGTTCAATAGAACAGGGATCCCCAGAGGGGGATCTCCACCAGACCAAACCTGTCCGGAGGACAGAAAAAAACACAAAGGGACTGGGGGTGATCCCCCTCTTTTATTGGAGGTCGGAGGGTCTAGGTAATTATTTAATTATTAAGTGTCAATAAAATTTCCACCTGTTCTACCAGTCCACGGGGTGAAATACCCCATCTGTGCCACTGGTTAGGACGTAAGAGAATCTGCTTTTCTCCCCCATATACTGGAGTAGCATGGTAATGCCACCTGCTGTATAATTCCCAAAATGCCATATTCTTTGGCTGGATTCACAAGTGACTGATTAGATGCAGATTTGCTGTTGCAGATTTGTGTGCAGCTAGTCTGCAGCGTTGTACAGTACCAGCAAAGTGAATGAGCTTTCAGCAATTCTGTCACACATGGCAGAAAAAAAATGTGCAGCAGAAATTGACCTGTGGTACAGATTTTAAATCTGCAGCATGCCAATTTATACTACAAATTTCACCCATTCCAATGCAAAGAATGAAACTGCGTCTAATCTGCAGCTTTTCTGCAACAAAATCTGCAGCATATGAACGCTTCCTTTGGTGTGTTTTTTTTCTGCTGCAGATTAGAAGCAGAAATCCTGCAGATTTTCTGCTGCAGGAAAGCCACAGCTAATTAGTCACTTGTGAACCCAGCCTTTGAGTCCATACTGGGGTTGCAAACACCAGAAGAATGCGGTCATGTGAGAAATGGGTGGTGGATTATATAACTAGGAAGGAGGGGCTGAGTAAACTGGAGAGAGAAGGAGGTTGAAGATCTTGATGTCCCTGTGTATTTGAAAGCAATCTACTCACGTCAGCAACCTCGAGTCTCCTGCACTGCTGCTCTGGAGAAGTGGTCAGACCCTAGTCACAGGGCCAGAGAAAAATGTCGGACGTGCCTGTTGATACTGGGTTCTGTTGATTACTAGGTGTCTCTAAGCTCAGACCCCCTACCAATTACACATTGACAGACTAAGGATGGGCCATAAATGTTAAAACCTGGAAAACATCTTAATGCACAATACTGTACAGGTACGGTATTTGTTTGCAGCTCACAAGCTGTATAAAACCTCGTCCACACTTTTGATTTTCACGGATGCATGCTGTCGCTTTTTTTTTTTTATTATTGACAGCGTTAATATCTGTCCACATATCTGTGATTTTCTGCGGTCCGTGTCCACAAAAAAAAATCCACAGATTCATGCACTACTTTTAGGGTACTTTTACACTAGCGTTGTTCGGATCTGACAGGCAGTTCCGGCAATGGAACTGCCTGCCGGATCCAGCAAACCGCATGCAAATGGAAATATTTTTTTTTCCGGATCCAGTTATATACCGGATCCGGCTCATCCAGAATAACGGTATGGTATTTAATTTTTTTCAAAGATAAAAAGCAAAAATAGCTCCTCTTATATCCCGGCGTAAACCGGATCCGGCAACGCGGCAATTTCCGGAAAACTTAGTACCGGATCCAGCATGAATATATCTCTATGGAAATTAATGCCGGATTCGGCAAGTGCGGTAGTGTTCCGGGATTTACCGTACAAGGGACGGAACGGAAGACATCCTGATGCATACTTTCCATTCAGAATGCATTGGAACAAAACGGAAGCGCTTTTTTCCCGGTATTAAGACCCTTTACCGGATTTCAATAATGAAAAAGAATAACGCTAGTGTGAAAGTACCCTAACCCGTGCCACGGACTGCACACGTCCATTGAAGTCTATGGGTCAATGAAAATCACGGACATAACATGGATTTTCGGAAAACGGGGCGAGGGTTATTTTGCATGGAAGCCAGATAGAAAATGCTCATGAAGTGAATTTTCACCTGTGCAATGTCTGTGGATTATGGATGACACATGGAGAGTAAAAGCTGACAGAAGGACCAACCATGGATACTTCACAGATTATTTAAGGACATTTTAATTCAAATACTGTATGTTGTACTGACATGGAAGCGTGGACGAGGCCCAATATAGATGACTCTCGGTCACAATGACCAGGATCGGAGATAACACCGTCATTTAACCCCTTAGATCCTGCATTTAATAGCAACTGCAGTATCTGAGAGGTTAGACAGAGGGTGGGGCTCCTTCTGTTCTTCATTCATGTCACTCAAAAAAAAGTAAAAAAAAGCCATTAAAGTATTAAATATTTATTCAGTGCGTGCCGTAAAAACTACACCCTAAAAAACCATGGCAGTGAGTTATTGCATCAACAATTATGTACTTCATGCATTTTCTCTCAATACATTAATGGGGATTTCCCAAGAAAAAGAAGATAGAGGATAAGTGTTTGATCAGTGGAGGTCTGAATACATGGACTCCCACTTATGATGATGAAAATGGGTGCCCATGCCTACTGGAAATAGCCAAGTACAGCACTGTGCCATCTCCAGCAGTGGCCATACACAATTACTACTCTATTCAAACGGGAGAACACAGGACTGACAGTTTCATGAGTGGCAGGGGACCCTGATATTGGGCGTCCTGTGGAGGGGGAAAAGAAACAATTCAAGCTGAGGATACCTGTAGCAGAATGTACCATAATCCAGAATAAAAAATTAAAAAAAGATGATTACTTACCGGTAATTTGATTTTCCAGAGCCCATGACAGCACCACGAGAGTGGATCCGCCCCCACAGACAGGAAACCTGCAGAATAAAAGGGCGGACACTCTCCTCCCAATTCAATGTGATATCCAAGCATCGGAGGAAGGCCGCCAACATAATGTTATATAGTCAAAAATAATTTCCGTTTAACCAGTTGTTGTTTTTTGCTACACCCATGTGAATATAAGACAACCAGAAAAAAAAACAGCAGGGAGGGAACATAAGGGTGCTGTCATGGGCTCTGGAAAATCAAATTACCCTTCGCCCATGACAGCACCACGAGAGAATTACCAGAGGAATTTTCAGGCTGGGAGAGTAGAAAGAAGCACCTTTCCCCCAAAGGAAGATCCTGAAGGAGAGGAGTTCAAATCAAGACGATAGTGTTTAAAAAAGGTTGAAGGAGAAGACCAGGTGGCTGCTCTGCAAATATCCTCTATGGAAACCGAGGAGGCAGCCACTGCCCTGGTAGAGTGTGCCTTAAGACCCGTTGGAGGAGATAACCCAGATGAAAAATAAGACAAGGAAATAGCCGAAACAATCCACCTAGCAAAAGAACTTTTAGAACTCCTTGAAAGAGTATAAAGAGTGAAGAAGATCTGCGCCAATTTTTAGTGCGAGAGAGATAGTTAATCAAAGACCTTCTGACGTCTAGGCAGTGAAGGGATCTCTCCTCTTCTGACCCAGGATTTTTAAACAAGGTATGAAAAATAACTTCTTGGGACCTATGAAATTTAGAAACGACTTTTTGGGAGAAAAGCCGGATCTGGACGTATCAAAACCTTGTCCTCTAAAATTGTGGTATAAGGAGGATTGATGGAAATGGCCTGAATCTCATTAATCCTGCAAGCAGATGTTAAAGCTATTAGAAGACATAACTTCAAGGTGAAACATTTAAAAGAGCAGGTCTCTATAGGTTCAAATGGAGGACGAGTTAGGGCCTTTAAAACTAGGTTTAAATCCCGAGGAGGTCTAACTGAAGCTGTCGGGGTAGATCTGTCTACTGCTCTAAAGAACCTTGATACCCACGGGCAACCTGCAATGTCCTGATTAAACAGGGCCAACAGAGCTGAGACATGCACTTTTAAAGTATTACCTGCAAGTCCCAGAACTAGTCCCTTCTGAAGGAACTCCAATATTAGATGGATGGGAGCAGAAGATGCAATATAATTGATCTGGATATGCCCAAAATCTAAATCTTCTGCTACACTCTAGCATAGATGGCTACCGTTACTTTTTTCCTGCTCTTAGGCCTCATGCACGCGAACTTTGTTTTGGTCCGTATCCGAGACGCAGTTTTTGCGGCTTGGATGCGGACCCATTCACTTCAATGGGGCCGCAAAAGATGCTGACAGCACTCAGTGTTCTGTCCGTATCCATTGCTCTGTTCCGTGGTCCGCAATTTGCGGTCCGCAAAGCACACAACGGTCGTGTGCATGTAGCCTTAAGAAGAGTTGAGATCAAGGCATTGGGAAATCCTTTCCTCTCTAACAGGTACCTTTCAAGTTCCAGGCAGTTAGGTAGAGATTTTTTGTCTGGATTAAAGACTGGAATCTGGCTCAACAGACCCCGGATCTCTGGAAGGACCCGCGGATCCGAAATTGACATGATCCGGAGCCACGTGAACCAAGACCTTTTTTCGGCCAAAATGGAGCAATAAGGATAACCCTCGCCCCCTCTTCCCTGATTTTCCGTAATACACGAGGAATCAAGGGAAGAGGAGGAAAGGCGTAGGCCAGGGAAATTTTCCATTTCTGTACCAGGGCATCTATCCCACAAGGGGATCCTGTTGTCCCCAGAGGGCCGTTATCTTCTTGAAAATGGATTGGTCTAGAGTCCATACTCCATAAGAGAGAGGGTGACGACTGAGAAAGTCTGCCTGTTTGTTTTCCACACCCCCGATATCAACGCACATTCTTTTTCTGCTAGTAAGAGGATTCTCTGGGCTTCCTGCATTAGAGTTCTTCACCTTGTGCCCCTGTTTGTTTAGGTATGAGACTAGTCCTATTGTCGACTTAGGTATGAGTCTAGTCCTATTAAGAATCGTGGTTATCCCACCTCACTGCTGAACAGAGAGAGGAATAAAGCTATTTCTTTGGGACAAAAAGAAGAAAAAAAGTCACGTATACCATTTGTCGCTAAATATCACCCATGGGTAAACAAGTGTAGATTTATTTTTAATCGACATTGGAGCATTTTATCCAGGGCATACCCCTCTGTGGAGGAGTTCCAGAGTCCTCCTTTAATCTGTTACAAACGCAATAAAAATATACGCGACATGGTGGTAAGGGCTGATGTGGGCAGCAGTCAGACTGAGAAGCGACAGCGTACCTTGTCCACACCAAGAAAGGGTACATTCCCCTGCTTGGGGTGTATACACTGCTCGAGCGTAATCAGAGGAGAATATTTTTTACATCCCCATACAGGAAAGAAATTCCCTGTTAAGGGATTCTTCACATGTAACAGCAATTACGTGGTGTATTTAATAAAATGTCCGTGTGGTCTCTTATATATAGGAGAGACCTCTATACGTAAAAAGAATCTGCTCTTACCGATTCCCTACCACTTTGATCGCTGCAGTCACAATGTCTCACAGTTGCGTTTCCAGATTATCGAACATGTACCGCAACCTCGCAGAGGTGGTGACAGGATCAAAATGTTAAAAAAAAACTTGAAGCCTATTGGATTCACAAATTGCAGACACTTGAACCCAGGGGATTGAACCGGGAGTATGATCGCAACAGTTTCCTGTAATCCCCAAGCTCCATTATTATTTTTAATATTTACGTAATTGTCATTTAATTTATTTGCTTTTTCTTTTCTTTATTTCAGAAAACGTGATGAACCCCCAACGGCATCATCTCATCCTTAAATCGTCCTCACTCTTGGAGAACTCCTCACATGCCATATTATTTTTGTATTTGTTGATGCTGCTGCAGTTGGGTTGTTTCTTCACGGTTTTCTGTCTTTTTGTTTAGTTCATCACCAAGGTTACCTGATGTCACTTTCGCTTTGGCGGTCTATTTAAATACTGTATGCTATTTTGTTTGTATGCCATTACTTGTTTGAGAAAGGTTCATGCTGTGAGCCGAAACGCGTCACAGAACTCTATATTATATGTGACCAATTAAAGCATCGAGTTTGCAGAAGATATAGTGAGTGCCGGTCTTTTTCTACAATATACGTGAGATTGTTATCTCGGACACGTGCACCACGCTCTTTGAACGGAGTGCCGGCTGATCACCGCTTGGTAGTCCTATTGTCCGTCATAATTCTTAGATTTTTTCCTCTTATTCTTGAAAAAACAGAACTCATCACTAGGCGTACAGCCATTAGTTCCTTCGGGTTGGAGGACCCCCTTTTTTGGATACTCTCCTAATGACCCTGAAGAGAGCTCTCCTGAATGTGAGCACCCCATCCCCAGGGACTCACGTCCGTAGTTAGGCAAATCAGATCTTTCAGTTTCCACGGAACTCCCTGAATTAGATTTTCCCTCTCCAGCACCCATGTCAAGCTTTGGAGAGTTTGATGCAAAATCCTTATTTTTGCATCTAGGGCAGTGATGGCAAACCTTTTAGAGACTGAGTGCCCAAACTGCAACCTAAACCCACTTATTTATCACAAAGTGCCAACACAGCAATTTAACCTGAATACCAATATAGTGTATCTTCCATGTACTTTATCATTTAGCTATAATAACTGCCTACATTCAGTGCTCTCACTGTGCCGTTCATAGCGTGCCCTTCGCTGATGAATGACAGTTAAAGTCTAAGGCTTATTGGTACAGCATAGACTTTTTCCAGGGTGCGGGTGCCCACAGAGACGGCTCTGAGTGCCGCCTCTTGCACCCGTGTCATAGGTTCGCCATCACTGATCTAGGGAGTCGTTTTTCTCCCAGCGATACAGGATTTCCCATTGGAGGCCCCTTGAGTGGAGTTTTGCCCATAGTACTGCTAGAATACAAGATGTGAGGGATCCCAGGATAGACATTCCTTTCCTCATTGTGATCACCGGATTCTTGATCAGGTGTCAGATTTTTTCCTGAATGAGAATTACTTTTTCCTCTGGCAAAAAACAGCTCTGGCGGGAAGAATCTAATATCAATCCCAGAAAAGACAGTCTTCTGGTAGGATGTGGTCTTGATATTTCCAGGTTTATAATCCATCCTTATCTGCTCAGGATTTCTGTCACCACAGCTATTGCTATTTCGCAGGCATATACCGTTTTCCCTACAATCAGAAAATCGTCCAGGTACGGAATGAAAAGAAAATCCCTCTTCCTTATATGAGCCGCCATCTGTGATTATTTTTGTAAAAATTTAGGCCATAGACAGGCCAAACGGGAGCGCCTGAAACTGAAAATGCCATAACTGACCTCTTATTCTGACTGGGACCCTTAGGAATTTTTGATGCCCTGCAAAAATTGGAACGTGATAATATGCATCTTTGAGATCGTGTACTGCCATGAAAAAGAGAGGAGAAAGTAGGTTTATGACCGATTTTATAGTTTCCATTTTGAACTTTTTGATCTGTAGGAAAAGATTGAATTTTTTTAAGTTTGTTATTGTTCTGAATGAGCCATTATTTTTTTTTTACTAAAAACAGGGCGGAATAAAGCCCCTCACCTTTTTCCTCCTCTGCTACCGGGACTAAGGCCTCATGCATACGGCCGTTGTTTTGGTCCACATCCGAGCCGTAGTTTTGGCGGCTCGGATGCGGACCCATTCACTTCAATTGGGCCGCAAAAGATGCGGACAGCACTCCGTTGCCCCGCTAAAATATAACGTGTCCTATTCTTGTCCGTGCTTTGCAGACAAGAATAGGCATTTATGGTGAAGGCTGTTGGTGCCGTTCCGCAAATTGCGGAATGCGCGCGGATGCCATCCGTGTTTTGCGGACCGCAAAACACACCATGGTTGTGTGCATGAGGCCTAAAACTGATTTTTCTACTAATTTTAGAACCTAGCTTTCCATGGCAGAAATTCCTAGAGCCGAGGCCTGAACTTTTGTAGTTAGGAATCTTACTGGAGGGGCCAGACTGAATTCTAATTTTAACCCATAGAGAATGGTGTCTAGAATCCATAAACTTGAAGAAATTTGGAACCAGGCCGGAAAGACATTTTTTAATCTGCCCCCCACCTGACTTCTGGCGTCATTGCTGATCCTGTTTCTTTTTGTCTCCAAAGGACTGATTGAAGAAATAACTTCTACCTCCCCTTTGGTTCCGGAACCTGACTTCCCTGGACTTTTTATCTGTTTCTTGATTACTTCTGAAGGGGCGAAAGGAACGGTTAAACCTATTCTTCGAGGGAAAAGAGCTCTGAAACCCTGGAAATCTTTTCTTTTTATCCACAGCCTTATCTAATAAGTCGTCCAGTGTTAGCTCAAAAAGGTACTCCCCTTCACAGGGGACACCACATAGTTTGTTCTTAGACGGGAGGTCTCCAACCCAATTCTTTAACCAAAGCGCTCTTCGTGCTGAATTTGACAAGGCGGCAGACTTGGCCGCCAGTCTGACAATCAGCTGAGGCATCTGGCAAGAAGTCAGCTGCTTTTTTTTTTATTGTTGGCAGGGATGCTAATATTTCCTCCCTGGGGCATCAATTTTTTAGCCGATTTTCTAATTCAGAGAGCCAGACTATAAGGGACCGAGTCGTACATGTAGAAGCTACACTTGGTCTGAAGGAGGAAGTAGATGCCTCCCCAGCCCATTTTAAAAAGGTATCGGCTTTTTTAGCTAATGGGTCCTTCAATATCCCTATGTCATCAAAGGGAAGGGCAGTCTTTTTGGATACTATAGATATTGCCACATTTATCCTGGGAGCTTTATCCCATGTAGCACAATCTTCCTCTTTAAAGGGATATTTCCGCTTGAGATTTTTTGAGATGTAAACCTTCCTGTTATGTTTTCTCCATTCCCCTTTAATTAACCTCCTCCCGTCCGCCCATAGGATATAAACGTCCTATGGGTGGACCTCTATTTCTGAAAGCACGT
Source organism: Bufo bufo (assembly GCF_905171765.1). Classification (NCBI taxonomy): domain Eukaryota; kingdom Metazoa; phylum Chordata; class Amphibia; order Anura; family Bufonidae; genus Bufo; species Bufo bufo. The sequence goes on along the minus strand of NC_053393.1, from coordinate 450,359,175 downwards.
TTTAAAACGTCCTTTCAGAAATCGCAGCTGCACGCTAATCATGCAGCTGCTGATCGGGTTGCCCGCTGTCAGTGACAGCAGGGCAACCCAGAGAGAAGGCAGGGACAGTTCCCAGGTGTCCCTGCCTTCTGAATCGCTGCATACACAGCGCTCACCGAGCGCTGTGTATGCAGAGCAGGAAGCGCTGTGTGCTTCCTGTTCCGGCCCGGCGGTCATGTGACCGCCGTGACCGGAGTGTGCAATAGCTGTGTGAGGTCATCCACAGACCTCGATCAGCCCTGCACTGAGGCTGTACAGCACAGTATTATGCTGTACAGCCTCTCTGGGGTGCATTTCTTCTGTAACTGGGGCTACTATGTCAGCCCCAGTTACAGGAGAAATCAACAGTGAAAAAAAAAAAAGAAAAAGTGAAGCAAAAGTGTAAAATAAAAAAATAAAAAATAAAGGGTTGAAAAAATAAAATAAAAAAGTTTCACATGTAAAAAAAAAAAAAGTCCCCAAGTAAAAAAAATAATTTAAAAATAAATAAAAATAGACATATTTGGTATTGCGGTGTCTGTAAAAACCAGCTCTATAAAAATATCACATGACCTAACCCCTCGGGTGAACACCGTAAAAAAAAAAAACTGTGTCAAAACAAGCAATTTTTGTCACCTTACATCACAAAAGGTGCAACACCAAGTGATCAAAAACGCGTATGTCCCACAAAATGGTACCAATAAAACCGTCACCTCATCCCGCAAAAAATGAGCCCCTACATAAGAAAATCTCTCAAAAAATAAAAAAAACTATAGCTCTTAGAACATGGAGACACTAAAACATCATTTTTTTGGTTTCAAAAATGCTATTATTGTGTTAAAGTGAAACAAATAAAAAAAAGTATACATATTAGGTATTGCCGCATCCGTAAAAACCAGCTCTATAAAAATATCACATGAGCTAACCACTCAGGTGAACACCGTAAAAAAAAAAAATGTCAAAACAAGCAATTTTTGTCACCTTGCATCACAAAAGGTGCAACACCAAGTGATCAAAAACGCTTATGTCCCACAAAATGGTACCAATAAAACCGTCACCTCATCCCGCAAAAAATGAGCCCCTACATAAGAAAATCTCTCAAAAAATAAAAAAACTAAAGCTCTCAGAACATGGACACATTAAAACATAATTTATTTGTTTCAAAAATGCTATTATTGTGTAAAACTTTAATAAATGAGAAAAAGTATACATATTAGGTATCGCCACGTCCGTAACAATCTGCTCTATAAAAATGTCACTTGACTGAACCCCTCAGGTGAACGCTGTAAAAATAAATAAATAGAAACTGTGCTAAAACAACCAATTTTTTGGTCACCTTGCCCCATAAAGTGTTATAATGAATGATCAAAAAATCATATGTACCCAAAAATAGTACTAATAAAACTGGCACCTTATCCCCTAGTTTCCAAAATGTGGTCACTTCTTGGGAGTTTTTACTGTAAGGGTGCATCAGGGGGCTTCAAATGGGACATGGCATCTAAAAACCATGTGGAGTTCCTTTTCTTCTGCGCCCTGCCGTGTGCCCATACAGCAGTTTATGACCACATGTGGGGTGTTTATGTAAACCGCCGAATCTGGGTAATAAATATTGAGTTTTGTTTGGCTGTTAACCATCGATGTGTTAAAGAAAAAATTGGATTAAAATGGAAAATCTGCCAAAAAAGTGAAATTTAAAAATTTGATCTCCATTTTCCTTTAATTCTTGTGGAACGCCTAAAGGGTTAACAAAGTTTGTAAAATCGGTTTTGAATATCTTGAGGGGTGTAGTTTCTACAATGGGGTCATTTATGGGGGTATCCACTATGTAGGCCCCACAAAGTGACTTCAGACCTGAACTGGTCCTTAAAAAGTGGGTTTTGGCAATTTTCTTAAAAATTTTAAGAATAGCTTCTAAACTTCTAAGCCTTCTAACGTCCTAAAAAAATAAAATGACATTTCCAAAATGATGCCAACATAAAGTAGACATATGGGGAATGTTAAGTAATAAATATTTCATGAGGTATCACTTTCTGTTTTAAAAGCAGAGAAATTGAAATTCAGAAAATTGCGAATTTTTCAAATTTTTGGGTAAATTTGGGATTTTTTCATAAATAAAGGTGAAATATTTTGACTCAAATTTATGATTATCATGAAGTACAATGTGTCACGAGAAAACAATCTCTGAATGACTTGGATAAATAAAGGCGTTCCAAAGTTATTACCACATAAAGTGAGATATGTCAGTTTTGCAAAATTAGGCCTGGTCAGGAAGGGGGCAAATGGCCCAGATGGCAAGTGGTTAAGGCAGAAACATTTTTATGAACCGGGAAAGTGCTGTGGTGTCTGGATTCTAGTCCACCAAATAATATCCTGCATAGACCGGGGCTCTTTTGTCTCCTCAATGCCCATAGTCGAACGAATAGCTTTCAGGAGTTATTCTGTAACTTCTATGGGAAAACGCGGTCTACCACTAATTTCACCCTCTTCAGAGGAAGATAGGGATGAATTGTCAGAATGTCCAAATAAAGGAGTGTACCTCCTCTTCCTCAGATAAAAAATGTTCCTGTGCAGACTCATGGCGTCTCATTCTAGCATCTTTCTCCCCCAAGACTTTTTAAGACAGGGGAGAATTAACCTCCGATCTGACTAATGCCTGGAGACATTTATAAAATGATGGCGATTCTTCTGCCACTGTCTTATCGATACAGGACTGACACATTTTCTTTTCCTAACCAGAAGACAACTCAGCTTTACACAAAGCACATTCCTTATTCTTCTTTTCTTAGTTACCACCTTCCTAGGTTTAGTCAAGGCTGGAGGAACTGTAGACTCCTCAGTGAGTTTGTCCTCCTCCATGCTTCTGTTGCCGGCCACCAGAGCGCTGCTTTAGGACGCCAGTCTGTAGCCTATAGCGTGCTCTACTCATAGGCACTCATGGATGACATCAGCGCGCCGATCACGCGACTCCTAATGCTTCCCTCAGCCTTCTCTCTGCCGTAAGCTCCTCCTCTTCCCACTAAGGCCTGGGTCCGTGCCTCTAGCGCATCCACGATGCTGCCAGGCACTGCAAGCTCCAGCACACAATCGCCCCCTCAGGGGTTCTGCTGTTCATCTGCCCATCCATACAAGCGCACCAACTGATACTGCCTCACGTTCTCAGGGATAGCAGGTATGTTTGCGGTCTAGATCCACATCCACAGGATCAACATAGGAGCACCACCTGAAAGGAAAAACCTGCAGGCATCCAGAGACAGGAAACCACACTGAATTGGGAGGAGAGAGTGTCCGCCCTTTCATTCTACAGGTTTCCTGTCTGTGGGGGCAGATCCTCTCTCGTGGTGCTGTCATGGGTGAAGGGAAAAAAGTGTGTACGATATCTAGAACATTGTCTACACAGATCACAAACTAAGGGCTCATGCACATGACCACATGTATTTTGCAGTATGCAAAAAATAATAATAAATGGATGACGTCCGTGTGCATTCTGTATTTTGCGGAAGGGAACAGCCGGCCCCTAATAGAACATTACTATCCTTATCCGTAATGCAGACAATAGGACATGTTCTATATTTTTGCGGAACGGACATGCGGTGTGACGAAAGCACCTTAGTCACTGGGATTTGGAGAGGCCTGTTTGCCAGCCTCTTGCCGTGACTATGGCCCCTGGGACACAATTTGGGCATATTGGATTTTAAAGGCACTGTTTCTGCCCCTTGGACTTTTAACTGGAACAGATTCAAACATGTGGCGGCGGCCATCTTAAATTGTCCAGCAGTGTTTTGTCGTCAAATGTAAGGAACTATTTTGGGCATGGGACCATGTGCATGGTGGAGCAAAAATAAGAATTTAAAGGAAATTCCTGAACCGATCTGGGTGATTTTTTGATAGTTTGTTCACCCAGATCAAGGCCATCAGGGGATGTGACTTTTATGGGGATATGTGGTGTTTTCTGTGGTTGGGAAAAATGTGTGTTTTCTGCCTGTGAGTGATTAAGTTAATTGTGTTTCAGGCAATGCCCACTGTATTTGTTGATTGCGTCACAGACAATGCCCATTGTATTTTGTTAATTGTAATCACAGGCGGGGGTTGTGTACATTAGCTGGGAGTGTCTAACTGTACAACACTATTTATTGGCTGCTGTGACTGTGTCCTGCGCTTCACAAGGAGCGCGTAGGTGGTAACCTTGTGGGGAAAACTGTATATAAGAAATACGTAATAGACCGCGCTGACTATACAGTGTTGGGAAACCCAGGTTGGTGATCCACGAGGACGTTGCTTCTGTGTGACATCACACTAAGGATAGATGCCTTCTCGGACCAAAACACTTCGAACGTGTTTCGAAATTTCTGAATTTCTTCCTCAGGGATGGGTATTTGTTGTTCTCTCTGCAAGTAAATAGGCGTCCGTCTCCATGGTCACCAGTTAACCAGTCACATTTACCAGCACGTGCTATAGCCTCTGTTTTTACCATTAGGGTGGGTTGAAGGCTTCTAATGACCAAATGTTAAAGGAAATGTTTTATAATTCATAAGATGATGCACTATATTATAAATGAAAATGCATATTTAAGAAATTATAAGTTATATTATCCTGATAGTTGTTATATTGGATTATTATATGCATTTTCAATGGTTTTATGATCGTGTATTCTAGGGGAAAGCAAATAATTCAATCTCTTGATTCAGTCCCACTGGTGCAAGGTGTTCAGATTAAAAATCCACTTGGTTTCATTTCTGGACATTGCTCTGATGTAATCTCCACCTCTTTGGTCAGGTCTAATGTGTTCTAACGCTCCGAACATAGATCCCCTAAAAATCCCTCCATGTTTTTCAGCAAAATGTCGAGATAAGGGGTGACCGTCAAATCTTTTCTTTATATTGGCCATGTGTTCTTTTATCCTGGTTTGTAAAGTTCTTTTTGTTCTGCCTACATATAATTTTGCGCATGGACATTTGATAAAGTAGATCACCCCACTGGTGTGACAAGTGAGGTGACCCTCTATCCCAAATGTCCTCTGCGCACCCTCAGATTTTTATTGGTTTGGTCTGACTTGTGTGGCAGGCTTTACAAATTTTACAGGGAAAGAAACCAGAATTGATGTTATATGTTATTGTTTTGGTGTTGCCAGTATTAGATAGTTTCTGTATTGTTCTTTTTTACAGTTGTTCTTTTGACAGACGGGGCTATTATATTCCCCAAGTTTTTGGCCTTTTTAAATACAAAGCATGGGTATTTAGATATTTTTTCCCCTATTACTTTGTTTTGTTTGAGGGTATCCCAATGGCGTTTGACAATTTTTTTTAAGACTCTTTTTCGCTATATTGTGTTATAATTGGGATTTTAAAGGCGGAGTCATTTTCATTCTCTAGTTGATCTTTTTTGTCGTCCTTTTTATGTATAAGTGTCTTCCTGTCAATTAGTGTTATTTCTGACTTTATTTTCTCCAATTCAGCAGTCTTGTATCCCTTCTCTTCAAATTTATTCAATAATACCTTGGCCTGCTCTAACAGTGTGCAGTTGCATCTCAATCTAATGAATTGACTCCGTGGCACGTTGGTTAGCCAAGTTGGCAAATTGCAACTCTCCAATGAGACATATAACATCAATTCCTCATCCCTGAGGAAGAAATTCGGTAATTGTTTTGGTCCGAGAAGGCATCCATCCTTAGTGTGACGTCACACGGAAGCAACGTCCTCGTGGATCACCAGCCTGGGTTTCCCTCGCGCGCACGAGTCACCGGCCGGGACCGCGCACGCTTGTAGAGGAAACCTGAAGATCGAGCTATCACAGCTACTCTCCAGTACGAGTACCAGGAAGGATTCCGAAAGTCAGCCCATTACAAGCAAGTGACTATCTTTCATAAATCATCTATATAAATTGATCATCCATTAGATTAACCAACTTGTACCGACTCCGGACATTACTTTAATTAGTAACGGTGGACACAGTAGCGGACATTATCTAATGTGCTACATATTAAGATATTGATTATTAATTCACACTGTATAGTCAGCGCGGTCCATTACGTTGTTCTTTAATTTGATTCACTTTTTTTTAGGGTTTAGGCAATTTACTCCCTACTATAGACCAGCAGCGACACACTCTTTGGAGTGTCATTCAGTGTACTTCACACTATATTCTGTTTTATTGAGTAAGGCAGCGCGGGTTTCCTTTGATTGTTTTTTGTATATAAGAAATGCCTTTGTGCTCATTAAAAACAGTCCTGCTTTACCCCTTCATGAAGTCTTGGATCATGTTTGGGGGGGGGAGATGGGATAACTACACTCTTGGGGATTGCTATATCACAATACTCCCAAGTATAAGCTCTTGTAAAAAAAAAAATATATATATATATATATATAATATGGAACGGAAAATACGTTCATGCGCATGAGCCCTAAGGTTGTTTGAGCCAAAGAGCCTTTTCTTAGAGTGGCTAGCATGACTCACCTAGTTCAGACAACAGTAATTGCCTTCTGTGCACCATCAGGACTGTACTAGATCGCACACAAACTCATTAAGGACTCATGCACACACTTAATTTCTTTTGCGGACCACATGCAGAACCACTCATTTCAATGGGATAGAGATATATCTATCTAAAAAAAAAAAAAAAAAAAAAAAAAAAAAAAAAAAAGGTACTCCATGTTTGTACGTTCCGCAAAAAAAAATAAAAAATAGAACATGTCCAATTATCCAATTATTGTCCGCATTACGGACAAGGATAGTACTGTTCTATTAGTGGCTGTTCCGTAAAATATGGAATGCACACGGACGTCATCTGTATTTTTTGTGGCCCGCAAAACACATACGGTCGTGTGCATGAGGCCTAAAGCTAATGCAACAATTTTTTGGTCGGTGCTGAGACACTCGCACAATGTACCATTCTTGTCAGTTTCCTGCTTGCGACTCATTCATTCAAAGTGTTGTAAAAACAACAGCAACACAAGTCTGTCAAAGCTTCTGCTTTATTATACATGAGATTTCCATCACAAAATATAGTTCATTGCAATCAGAACGCTGATTAAATAATCTGTTCACAGAAAAAAAAAAAAATTAATCCTCCTAATATAGGGATTAAGGAAAACCATGTATTCCTGCTTAGAGATCTTGAAGACTAGATATCCTGAAACCTGGAGCTACAGCAATACCATTGGATTTGAGATTCACAGAACAGTACAACAGAAAAAAAAAACTTTCAAAATTGAAAAATTGTATTAAAGTCTTAAAAAAGAAGGTTTAACTGGATGCTTCAGATATTAAAAATTCTCCAGCTTCAAGGTGTCAGTAACGCCCTGTAAAGGTAAAAAAAAAGTTAGACATGGAAACCAGCAGCTACCTATTTCTATAGCCAATGCTAGCACAAATATTCAAGTACCCCCTCCTCCCTATTGTCACAAGAAGTGTTTTTACTAGAGTTGTCACAACACCAAAAAAGCCCAGTCATTCTGCATTTTATGGAACATTCGGCCCATAATAGAACAGACCTATCCTATTTTTTGAGGGGACAAGGTGTCAAAAAATAAATTTAAAAAAAATTAAAAAAGCCGAATCGTGCAGTCCATTTTTTTTTCCGTTACGGACGTGGCGATATGTAATATGTTTATTTATTGTTTATATATTTTATATGTAAAATTGGGGATTTGATTTTTTTTTTACTTTTCATTCACGAACTATTAGCCCCCTTAGGGGCTAGAACCCTTGTCCTATTCACCCTGATAGAGCTCTATTAGGGTGAATAGGATCTTACTAGGGCTGCAGCAAACGATTATTTGAATAATCGATAATTTAATCGATTAATCTGGAAAAAACACCAAAATTACAAAAAAAATTATGTTCAAAGGCCATATTAAAACAAATTGTGGGTGGCACTGTTATGGGGAGGGGGGATCTGTGGGTGGCACTGTTATGGGGAGGGGGGATCTGTGGATGACACTATATAGCATCTTATGCTATATGTGTTATCCACAGATCCCCTTCCCAATAACAGTGCACAGATATCCCCCTCCCCATAACAGTGCCATACACAGATCCCCCTCCCCATAACAGCCCCGGCCCCGCTGCTGACAGCAGACTATTCCGGCAGTAACTTTTACTCAGCGTATCTTTATTACCTTACAATGAAGCTCAGGTAACAAGCAGAGCGGGCGGCAGCGTAACGTCACTCACTCACGTGACGCACCTGCTCCGCCCACTTTATGAATGAAGGAGGCGGAGCAGGCGCATCACGTGAGTAAGTGACGTTACGCCGCCGTCCGCTCTGCCTGTTACTGGAGCTTCATTGCAAGTTAAAATAAAGATGCAGTGATTTAAAGTAAACCGCCCGCATAGCAACGAATCGGCGATTATTCGATAACTGGATTCGTCGACAACGAATCCAGTTATCGAATATTATCGATAAAGTCGATTAATCGTTACAGCCCTAGATCTTACACTGTCCCTGCTGCCCTGGGCTTTGTGCACACAGCAGCAGGGAGCTTATCATGGCAGCCATTAAAGGCTTCAGTAGCATCCTGGCTGCCATAGTAAATGATCGGAGCCCCGTGATTACACTGTTGGGACTCCGATCGGAACTGCCACCAATGAGGAGGGGACCCTGTGGCCACTGCCACCAATGACTATTACTGGGGGGCGCACTGCGCCCCCATGAAGATAAATAACGTTTAATACAAATACAGGAGGCGTGTGCCGGTGGCAGAATTACATAGCCGGCGGCCAACACCACATTTGTAAAGCAGCAGAATAACGACCTCTATGACAATAACCCCTCAAGTGACGCACCTAAGGGGTTAACTGCCATGGATAGCAGCTCCCTGTCAGAGGTCGGGTGCCGCTACGTGATTCTGCCGCCAGCCCCTCCCCTTCTCCACTGTGCTGCTGAGGAGAACATGGTGCACGCTGAGAGCAGCGCGCGCCATGTTCCGACACTAGGCTTTGCAGTAGCGCAGCCTAGTATCGGTAAAAGGCAAATACCGGTATAAAATCGACCCGGGTACAAAAGTATTGATTGGGTAGCGATAATTCGATACCCGGTGCAACCCTAGTTTGTACATTATCATTTATAGGAGTAAAAAAATTAAAAATAAATGATTTTTTAAAAATTTGGACTGAAGTTACAAAATCTAAAAGTTTTTAATATAGAAAAAAAGAATTGGAACAACGTATATTAGAAAGACTGACCCAGGTGGATCTGGAAATGGCACATTTTCAGTACACTTACTTGGACTGTAAGAACGGGATCTGGACCTGGATCTGTAACGACTGTAGTATGGTGAAGGTGATCGCCTCCTGTGGCAAATATATGAAATATTTTAAACATGTCTTATCGCATATATACAGTATTGGAATCACAAAGTACAGCCACATTTTATAGAGCTATTCCTCAACCCCCCCTGACTGGCATCTCGCCACAGAATGAACGGACTCGGCACGAAAAGAGCCGTATACATCTTAGTACATGCAGTTTTTGCAATAGATTTCCCCACCAACACACAATATGTATATCACGTCTTCCGACTACCACAGTTCAGGAACATGCCTGGAAATCAACGGCACCTTGTGAATGGAAGTAATATTCTTTAGGTTATGTCTAGTTGCTGAGAAATCCTCTGGTAACCAGAGTGATAAAGCATGGATCCCTTTGTGAATAGTAGTTCCTCAGTCAGTAAGGAGTACAGCACACAACTTACTGGTATTTGTGCTCGTAGTCTTCATATCTATCATTTCCCCGGTCATATCCTCTGTCATAGTTCTCTCGACGTCTGCCACCTCCACTTTAAGAGGAAAAAAAAAAACTTTAATGTTTTCAGAGTTGAGCAGTGTTCAGACTGGCCACAGCGTTGCCGATAGTTATATCTGCATGCAATGCTCTCTCCACAGTGACAGACAAGGGGACCAGATGGGCTTGGGTGGTAGATGTCCAACAATAGGTCGGAATGGAAGCCACAAGGCAAGTGTGAACACTGCCCCGAACACAAAATTCATCTGGGTGGACTGTCATTTTAGATGTTGAATAACAGTTTCTCAGCTTCTTCGGGCAGTAAAGGAGTTGGCTACTTTCTGCTGATATTTCTAAAATGCCATAACTATCCTACGGCCTCTTGTGAGGGCACAGACTGTTCAGCACATACACCAAGGAGGATGCACCTTAAGAGGCAGTCATGTGTACAAATCAAGGGGCTGCCGCCATCTTGAGGGCTATGGATGCATCAACCACCATGTCCAGTGTTTTTTATATGGGACCTGTGGGCAGCAAGGGGGCTTCAAGTTGAAAGCTGCGGAAAGGACTGAGGAGGAAGAGTTTCCTACCCCCGGACACGTCAGTTAATGCCATTCCAGAAATGTCATCAAGTGGCTAAACCTTTTAAAAAGTGTGTCGCTATTTTTTATTTTTTTTATTCACTTTTTTTATACCACCATCACAAAAAATACTTGCTACTCCTATCCTCTCCGCTGCTGCAGCCACAATGTAATGTTTTAGCCTCTGTGATAATGAGGCAATATACAGGAAGGGGATGCTGAGGCTAGTGACTGGCGGCAGTACAAGGTTTAGCAGGATAGACTGAGGGAGGTGAAGGCACAGAGGGAGGTTTGGGCGGTGGGTATATGTAGTCGTTCCACAATTTGCGGACCACACATGGCCGCAACCATAATAGAAATTGCCTATTGTCTGCGATTGCAGACAAGAATGGGACATGTTCTATCTTTTCCGCGGAACAGAACCACGGATGTGGACAGCACACTGTGCTATCTGCATCTTTTGCAGCTCCATTGAAATGAATGGGTCCGTATGCGTTCCAGAACGGATGCAGACTCATTCATACGGCCGCCTGAATGAGCCCTAAGGCTCACAGGAGTGTGTGTGCCTTCTCAAAAAGCTCATCAGTGGGGGTCCGACATCCAAATGATCAGATACTTAGGACTAGTGTTAAGCAAACTTGTGTTTTTTTAAGTTTGGCGTACAAGGTTCAGGTTATCTAAGAATTCCGTTATAGATTCCGCTACCATGGACAATAAGTTATGGTCCGTGGTAGTGGAATGCACAACGGAATTCTTAGATAACCCGAACCTTGTACGCCGAACTTGAAAACACATTCACTCATCCCTACTGTAGACCTTCGTATTAAAAGGAAACCCTTTTAAAAGTAAATCCCTCTGACAATCCCTTTAATAGCTACAGAAATGACAATCTTCAGCCCTTATTTTCCTTTAAAGCGAACCTGTCACCATGATTTTGCGCATAGAGCTGGGGACATGGGCTGCTAGATGGCCGCTAGCACATCTGCAATACCCAGTCCCCACAGCTCTCTGCGCTTTTATTGTGTTAAAAAAACGTTTTGAGTGATATGCAAATGACCTGATAAGAGTCCTGTAGCCGGAGAGGAGTCAAGCGTCAAGGAGCCCAGCACCGCCCCGCGTCCTCCGAATCTCCTTGCCGGCTGACGTCACAGAGCTGGAGCGCTGAAATCTCACGATGCGCGAGCTAGCGCATGCGCAGTGTCGGCATCATGTTCATTCCCTGTGCTGGCATCAGCACAGGGAACGAACTACGCATGCGCTAGCACGCGCATCGCGAGATTTCGGCGCTCCAGCTCTGTGACGTCAGCCGGCAAGGAGGAGATTCGGACGACGCGGGGCGGTGCTGGGCTCCTTGACGCTTGACTCATCTCCGGCTACAGGACTCTTATCAGGTCATTTGCATATCACTCAAAACGTTTTTTTTAACACAATAAAAGCACAGAGAGCTGTGGGGACTGGGTACTGCAGATGTGCTAGTGGCCATCTAGCAGCCCATGTCCCCAGCTCTATGCGCAAAATCATGGTGACAGGTTCGCTTTAAAGCAGGGATGGGGAACATACAGCCCGCGGGATCATTTCATGTGGCCCCCGACTCCCTGCCAGAGCATATAGTCCCCTTTATGGAGCTGGTCATTAGCATGTGGGAGGCACAGGAAGGGGAGAACAGCACTGTGCTGGCTGTACTCGCCTTCCCTGGTTTTCTTCCGGGCCCCACTCTGTGTGCCGACACGTAGAGCGTCAGGACGTATTGCATACTGGCGCTCACTGTGATCTGATGCTGTGCACCCATCAGGTCACACTTCACAGCGGAAAGACCAAGGACAGTGAGTGAATCTGTCTGGTGGCAGCACCATCCGAAGCTGGAGAGGTAGGTTTATCTGAGGTCTGATTGGGGGTCTGCCCTGAAGACAGTGCAGGCAGCGGGGTCTGATTGGAGGCTGGGGAAGGTCTGATCTGCGGCTGATGTAGGTTGGGGGCGCTGAAAAAGGGGCAGTGACAGCTGGGTGAACCCCTCTGGGATGAGCTTGGCTGCCATTAATGCCAACGAAAGAGAAAGAATTAAATATATTTTCTGAACTTAAAAATTAGACTGCTATTTGGTCAAAATGGTACCTGCACTATATAATATACGTGCCATTTTGTGCTGCAAGAATACAGCTCTCTGGATTATTATTTTTTTTTATTATTGAAGTGAAATTTTTGTAACTTACCCTCAAGTCAATTATATGTTTGGCCGAATTTTGTATGGCCCGCGATTGATTACAAAATATCCAAATGGCCCTCGGCAGCAAAAAAGTTCCCCACCCCTGCTTAAAGAGGACCTTTCACCGATTCTTACCCTATGAACTAACTATACAGATATGTAGAGCGGCGCCCGGGGATCTCGCTGCACTTACTATTATCCCCGGGCGCCGCTCCGTTCTCCCCTCCGGTATCTCCGCTCACTAAGTTATAGTAGGCGGAGATGCCAGTCCCTAAGTTATGGTAGGCGGAGTCTGCCCTAGCGCTGGCCAATCGCAGCGCAGAGCTCACAGCCTGGGAGGTTATTTTCTCCCAGGCTGTGAGCTCTGCAATGCGATTGGCCAGCGCTAGGGCAGACTCCGCCTACCATAACTTAGGGAACGGAGATACCGGAGGACATAGCAGGAGAACAGAGCGGCGCCCGGGGATAATAGTAAGTGCAGAGAGATCCCCGGGCGCCGCTCCACATGTATGTATACTTAGTTCATAGGGTAAGAATCGGTGAAAGGTCCTCTTTAAGGCATATGCACACAGCAGCGTAATTTATGCAGATTTTCTGCTGAGTTTTTTACTGCATTTCTGCACCGAAGTGCAGTAAATGTGTTTACTTGCAGATTTTGATGCAGAACTGCCCCAGGTCTCACCCTTTGCATTGCTGTGGTGGCGACATATACACTGAAAACCTGCATAAACAATTGACACGATGCAGATTTCAAAATCCAAATCGCAGGTCAATTTCTGTTCAAAAAATTTCAGCACCGTGTAGGAGATTCCAAAATCTCATCTAATTAGCTGATGACATATTATGCTACAGATTTTCTACCTGAAAAATCTGCATTGTGTGCATACACCCTGAATGTTGGCCATAAATGACAAACAACCCTGCAGACACCACATAGGCAGGTGTACAGTAATGGGGTGGCAGACATTCTGAGCATACAGTGCCCGGCCTCCCGTGAGCAGAGCTGACCACTCTGTACCTTCACCAGCCGCCCCCAGAACCTACGGTGAAATCAGCGTGCACTTACTGTGTAGGCCTGCCCATGTAAATGCCTGGAGTAGGAGTGTGCGCCCGCTTGGTGATGGAGAAGTCTACACGAATCCGCCTACCATCCAGCTCCATTCCATTCGCATGTTCCATTGCCTGTAAGACAACAAAGGACATTATTGACGACCCACAGTCGGCAGCAGAACGTGCGCGGTCACGGGTGCCCACGCGTCACCATCACCACAGAGAAACAGGCAGCCAGCCCTGCGCCAGTAATGAACAAGTGAAACTCCCCAAGACCAGGCTGCCATTTCACGCTGGTCCCCGCCTCTCAGCTGCCATCTCCTGACTCACTACCCACCCCCACTGCTCCTGCTCACTAGGCTAAAATGGCGGCTTAACCTGCCCGAAGGGTTGATACCAAATACTATACTCTAAGGACCTGGTCCTAACCAGTGATAGGAAATAGCCGACTCATTGTGAGCTGGCTATTTCCTATCACTGGTAAGGACCTTTTTGCCTCCTAGTGGTCAGGTCCTGAACCGAAATCGTATACAGCCGAGTTGGCTAAATCCTATTACTCCATAAGGACCTGGTTCTTACCAGTAATAGGAAATAGCCGACTCCATCATTTGTAGGGACCATCATTTGATCTAGTTACTGAACTGTGTTAGGATTTAGTGGTTTTTCAATGACTTGGCTAAATCCCCTTGTCTATTGGGACCTGGTCATTAATTATGTCCAGTAACACTGCCTCTACATGGATGCAGCATTATAGTATACAATAAAATTATATGGGCGACTATTGTAGAATAAGCCTTTTATGTTCATTTCTGAAAAATCTTTACAACAAAAACACAAAAAACAAACACTATCAAGTGACTTCTGAGCACTTGTCTCTGCAGAAACATCCTGTCCTGTGATTTTCATGGTAAAGTACTTTACAGAGATTGCAAGACCAGATGTTTCTGTACTTTCCTAGAAGTTAAAAAAGGGTTACCCGATATCGAAAATATCCCTGCCAATGCCCCTTGTATGGATTATACTTACCTGCTCAGTGGCACCCGCGTCGCTCCGGATTCCTGCATGGCCGCTGCTGCATCTCCCCGTCACTCGGATCAAAACATCCAGTGACCGGGGAGCAGCCAATAGCAGGCCGCAACGGAGACCAGACCCAAGCGTGCTCGTCCTAGTCGTGGCCTGCTATTGCCCACTCTCCCAGTTGCCGGATATTTTGATCTGTGTGATGGGAAGATGCAGCGGCGGCTATGCAGGAATCCGGAGCGACACAGGTGCCCTGAGTATGTAAGTATAATCCATACAAGGGGCCCAGGCTTTGGCTGGGATATTTTCAATATCAGATAACCCCTTTAACATTATTTGTTTAAAAAACAAATTAGAAATGTCCTATATCTCAAAAGGACCTTTTCCATCTATTATGTACTAGGAAGGACTCCTGAGGTCATTTTCAAGGATAGGACACAGCCTGTGTAAATGGATGCTGTGACCCTGCCTGGCACACTGGCAGAAACTGCAGGAGTGACAGTGGAAATGTCTTGTGCGTCTCTCCTGGTATTGACTTTGGTGTAATTTGGTTATTGATTTGTGTCTGCTGGTTCCATGTGTTTGTCTGACATGGCTCGTCTGTTTCGGCTTTGTTTTTACTTGATTTTCGCCGATCTGACAGCAGTCACTTTGACCCCACTGTACCATCCCCATATAGGCCCCAGCACTTTATTAAGGAGGACTAGGAAGGATCGTGCAGTATGGAACATTGCTAGGGTAAGTAAGCATCAGAATGTTCCTTTCTGAGACACATAATTAAAGCATTGTACAATGCAGGGAGCCCCCTTGTAGCAGTAGATGCTGCTTCTTAGTAGCAAAGGCCGCCAAGGCTGTTTAATGTGTAGGTCTGTTACATCATATACAGGCCCTGATTTAGCAGAACTTCATTCTAGAATTCTGGCATCAAAAAGTCACTAAATAGGACTTTTGCGACTATTTTTTTTACCCCACTCACTCTAGTTTTGTAATATGGATGGAAAAGTGGGCGTGGTTAGCTATGTTAATGAGTTTCACTAGATTTATCATTTTAAAGTGGCATCTCACTCCAGGAGGAGGGAAGAATAGGAAAACTGGAGGAGCTTCACTAGACAGGTTGGGTTTAAGAACAATGATAAATTTATCAAACAACCTGTGACATTTGATAAATGTGGAATAAAGTACTCCAACACAGACAAGAAAAACAGACTTCAAATATTCTCCTCATGATAAATTCCCCCCATAGTGTGCCATTGTAGACACATGCACAGTATAATATATATATATATATATATATATATATATATATATTAACCCACGGAAGCACTTGGGTGGGGGTCTCCTTGCAGCTGACCCCATACAGTATAATCTCATTGTGGCCCCAAGTAGTTTTTTTAATTCTAAATAGGCATTTATAGCGATATATATCGTTATCGCGATAAATTTCTTAATATTGTTATTGTGGGAAAATTTTTGCTATCGCCCAACCCTAGTTCACATCACATTTACGTGCTCCATCCAGAACTTCCATTATTATTGTTGTTCTGCTCATCTAACAGAGCAGAAAATAAATAAATAGCGGTGGTATGAACATGCAGGACACCATTACTGGTTTAAATAACATGAGGTAATTATAGCGAAGTGATAAAGTCCAGTCTAATATGGCGGATACTCCCTGTACTTTACCACTTGGCTTTAATAGCCTGCATTCACAACACGCATGACACACACACACATCAGTGTGTGGAGCATGTGGGGCAGTGCGTGATGTATGAGGTGTACATGACACTGGCACCACATACATCCAAAGGTTACACACTGCTGTCACCTTGTTCTGCACGTCTGGGAGAGTCTTCAGCTCCACCACCGCCTTATTTGCCGCGGTCCTTGGGACACATGCCCGGCTGTCTTTACTCCTTACAGCTCCCGCCAGCTCTCTCTGCTGCAGGACACTACCGCCCAAACTAACCAATAACAAAGCTCCTTATTTCAGGCACAGACACCACTGATGCACTTCCATGCTGTTCAGAGCGCCCTGCGCTGATTAAGGGCAGAGAAAAGTCTACAACGTATTGGTACACTTAACTTTTTTTTAGAGAGTAAGGCCCCTTTCACACGGGCGAGTTTTCCGCGCGGGCGCAATGCGTGAGATGAACGCATTGCACCCGCACTGAATCCGGACCCATTCATTTCTATGGGGCTGTGCACATGAGCATTGATTTTCACGCATCACTTGTGTGTTGCGTGAAAAATCACAGCATCCACTATATTGTGCGTTTTCCACGCAACGCAGGCCCCATAGAAGTGAATGGGGCTGCGTGAAAAGCAAGTGCAGATGCGGTGCGATTTTCACGCATGGTTGCTAAGAAGACAGTCTATTCACTGTATTATTTTCCCTTATAACATGGTTATAAGGGAAATAGCATTCTTTAATACAGAATGCTTAGTGGGTCAATTGAGGGTTAAAAAAATAAATTAACTCACCTCCTCTTGATCGCGTAGTTGCCGATCTCTTCTTACTTCTTTAAAGGGCTTCTGTCACTTATAGGACGCTCGCTCGGCTGCTCCTTCCTCAGTGCGCCTGCGCCAGGTGTAGGCGTCATCGGCGCGTTGAGGATGGAGCGGCCGAGCGAGCGTCCTCCTATCAGCGCGCCTGCGCCGACTGAAGACCGGTACGGCGCAGGCGCGAAATTTTGAACGCAGACAGGGCCAGTCAGAGGACGAGCGCGTTCGCTGGCCCTGTCAATCAACATGGGGAGGGGACGTCATTATGAAAGGAGGATGCAGCTGCTACCAGCAAGTAGCCGCCCTACTTGCTGGTAGAGGGTAATTTACATATTTTAAAAGTCAATTTTTTTTAGAAACTACAGAACGAAAATCTGTAATATCATTAAATATTGATATATCGCAGTATAAGGAATTTAAGTAGCCAAAAAAAAAGACTTTAGTGGGGTGACAGAAGTAAGAAGAGATCGGCAACGACGCGATCAAGAGGAGGTGAGTTAATTTATTTTTTAACCCTCAATTGACCTACTAAGCATTCTGTATTCAGAATGCTATTTTCCCTTACAACCATGTTATAAGGGAAAATAATTACATCTACACAACACCGAACCCAAACCTGAATTTCAGTGAAGTTCGGGTCTAGGTACCACATTCAGTTATTTATCACGCGTGTGCAAAACGCATTGCACCCACGCGATAAAAACCTTAACGGAACGCAATCGCAGTCAAAACTGCCTGAAATTGCGTACCTACTCCGCGGGTTTGCCGCAATGCACCCGGGACGCATCCGGACACACTCGTCTGCAAGGGGCCTAAAACAGTTTGAACAGGCATCTATGATGCTTGTACAGGCGTTATTGCAACCTCTGGGCTGAAGTCATCCCAATACTTCCATATCAATACAGTATTAGGCTACTTTCACACTGGCGTTTTGGTTTCCGTTTACGAGATCCAGGGATCTCACAAGCGGTCCAAAACTGATCAGTTTTGCCCTAATGCATTCTAAAAGGATAAGGATCCGCTCAGAATGCATCGGTTCAGTCTCCATCCCGCTTTGGAGGCGGCTTGCAGCGTTTTGGTGCTCGTCTGACGAAACCGAGCCAAACGGATCCGTCCTGGCACACAATGTAAGTCAATGGGGACGGATCTGTTTTCACTGACAATAGAAAATGGATCCGTCCCCCATTAACTTTCAATGGTGTTCAAGACGGATCAGTTTTAACTATGTTAAAGATAATACAAACGGATCAGTTCTGAATGGATGCATGCAGTTGTATTATCTGAACAGATGCGTTTGTGAAGATCCATGACGGATCCGCACCAAACGCGCGTGTGAAAGTAGCCTTACCCGATGAACACGCAAACGGCAGATCGTGCTAATCAGTCTGCCACTGGCAAATAACGATCGCTGCTCCCCATACAGTGGACAAGATCGCTGCATGTAACAGCAGTCTCCTCAGGAAGCGAGCAGGCGATTCCTTCATCGCCTGTTTAATCTGATTATGTAATACAGCCTTTACACACACTACCAACACAATCCCACACAAGACACCCCCTCAGCATACACACAGCTCCCCCCATCTCAGCATACAATCCAACAGCCCCCTTGCTCTAACACAGCCCACACACCTCCGTCACAGCATAAAATGCAACACAGCCCCCCATATACAATCCAGACACCTCCTTAGAACAGAGGCCCCCCCATACAACCATATACCCCCGCCCTCAACCATAACCACCATCTCAGTGTACAATCCCACAGTCCCCTTCAAATACAATCCAGACACCACCATACTACACAGCCTCCCATGTCAGCATACAAACAGCCCCATCCCCCCCACCATCTCCGTGTACACTCCCTCACATACAACCAGATACCCCCTTCCCTCTGCATCCACGCAGCTGTCTTCCATCTCAGTGTACAATCCCTTAACGCACATACCTAGCAGGTTCACAGTATTAAAAAAAAAAAAAAAAAAAAAAAAAAAAAAAAAAATCACACGTGCTACACAGCTCGCCATTTTCCTAACCACGAGCATCACCCGTTTTACAGTACAATATAAGTTACTAGGTTCTGCGCACTACTCCGCTGCTGACACTCGCGAGCTCCACGAGAAGAAAAAAAAAACTTCTTAGAAAAAGCGCGCAGCTCGTGATCCGGGCGTGCCACGTGACGCTGTGACGTCAGCAGTATCGTATAGCCATTACCCTGGCGGAAGCTCCACCACGTTGTAACGCGCGAGAAACACAAAATGGCTCGCGTGTTTGGGGAGAAGCGACACGCGCCCCCCGCGCCCGTTTGTTGTAGGTAGGGGAGGTTCCTTTCACGTAGTCAGATTTTCGAATGCAGGGAGTGCTTCTAAAGTGCGGGGTGCAGGTAGAACCACACAAGCAATGGCGATACGTCCGCAGGTCGCTATACTACGCCTCACAGACTTTAGTCATTGTGCCTCAGACTGTAAAGAAGGCGCCGAAAGCCAAGCGGAGGTGGAGTGCGGCCGAGACGACGGCCGGTCAGTCAGCACTGCATAGATCCCCCGGCCTGCACAACTGCCGAGCAGCACGGAACCGAGGCCACGCGGGTACACAGTGGAGCTCGGCAGCATGACGCATCCACTGCTGCCACCTAGCGGCTGGCGATGCATAGCTAGTGTGCTCATCTCTAATAAACGGCCGGTAAAGTGACATCTGCAGGAAATGTCTGAGGGGCACACCACCACCAGATCCACACAGCACCCCTGGATCTACTTCTGCTACACTTGGAGGCATGCAGCGTTCATCAATGCATCACAGTCGTTTCATCACCCCACCCACAAGTGTATGATCAGAGGGGTCCCTGCCCCCATCATGCCCATGTGCACTATGTCCCTATTCACCCAGAGAACGCTCGTCATAATGTGTAACTGCTCAGACCCCCTCTGACATCCTGTGTGGATGGGTGATAAATGGCCTGTTCTTGAACTGGTTAAAGGGCATCTGTCAGCAGATTTGTACCTATGAATCCTGCTGACCTGTCACATGTGTGCTTGGCAGCTGAAGGCAAAACAAAGTTTTAATATATACAAACGATCCTCTAGGAGCAACGGGGGTGTTGCCACTGTTCTATAAAGTTTCTCCACTGTCGCCACATCCGGCCGCACCGGACATGACGTTACCAGCTTTGGAAGGAGGTGTGCCGCGCAGGCGCACAACGACGGGGTAGGGACATTTCATAGCACAGTTGTAGGAAAGCAATGCAATCTCATACCGAGCATCCATCCGATCATCGCTGAATTCTGGATAACCCAAACCTTCTACACCGAACTTTATAACCGAACAAGAAGTTCGCTCAACACTACTCTTGTCCACACCTAGTTAGTTAAAGGGATTCTGTCACCAGGTTTCACCCGTCAGCTAAACATATGCTGATGTTCAGGGCCTCATCAGGATTCCTAATGTGGGCTTCTAAATGTGATCCGTAGCCTTATTTTGCTAAAAAAAAAAACAGGTTTTACTAACCTGTCACTCAAAGAAATAAGGTGCCCAAGGGGATGTCAAGGGATGCAAGGTGCCCGCCGCACCCACCCTTCTGCACCGCCTCCTAATCCTCTGTGCCAACTCTCGCTCGCTCGCTCTCCCTCCTCCTGCTGCTGTCAGATATCGCGTGTGCACACAGGGCTCTGAGAGGCTGGCGCCAGAGTGCAGGTCATACCTGGGTTGAGCGAAGTGCCGGCGCATGCGCACTTCGCTTCAAGAAGCCAAATCGAGAAGTCCGCACTGGCGCATCAGGCAGAGCCCTGTGTGCACGCGTGAGATCTTACAGCAGGAGGAGGGGGGGGATGGAGGGAGAGCGAGAGGCGGCACAAAGGATTAGGAGGCGGTGCAGAAGTCTGGAAAGGCGGCACTGGGTGCGGCCGGCACCTTGCATCCCTTGACATCCCCTTGGGCACCTTATTTCTTTGAGTGACAGGTTAGTAAAACCTGTTTTTTTTTAGCAAAATAAGGCTACGGATCACATCAGCATATGTTTAGCTGACAGGGGTGAAACCTCTAGACAGAATCCCTTTAAGGGCTCATTCAGACGGCCGTATGCTGTCCGCAAAAATACTGAATGCTATCCGTTTTTTTGCGGATCCGCAGAAAAACGGATCCGCAAAAAAACGGATAGCATTCAGTATTTTTGCTGACCCATAGACTTCAATGGGGCCATGTCCTGATTTTCACGGACAAGTATAGGACATGTTTCATTTTTTTGGCGGATCCGCAAAAAAAACGGATAGCATTCAGTATTTTTGCGGACAGCATACGGCCGTCTGAATGAGCCCTAAGAAAGAGCAGAGACTTAGTTGAATTACACATTCGACTGAATCTTTTCCCACAAAACTATCTCCGCTTCTCCTGCTCTAATAACAGGTGACCGGTTCCTTTTAAGTAGAAGCAGGGAATGCGAATCAACAGGAAACCCAAAGCCCGAGTTCCATCTGGATATATCTTCACATGGCTGTCAGCACCCGTGCACACGACCGTATGTATTTTGCGATCCGCAAAAAAAATAAAGATAACATCCGTGTGCATTTCATATTTTGTGGAACGGAACAGCTGGCCCCGAATAGAGCAGTACTATCCTTGTCCGTAATACGGACAATAATAGGACATGTTCTATTTTTTTTGGCGGAATGGAAAACACACGGAGTAACGTCCTTTTTTTGCGGACCCATTGAAATTAATGGTTCCGCATACAGTCCACAAAAAAAAACCTGAACGGACACTGAAAGAAAATACATTTGTGTGCATGAGGTCTTACTATTCACCAAAATGAAGGGGAGTGCGCTTCACACAATCCACTACAAACTTGTCAGATAGATACAAAGTCTCACATACTGTACAACCCAATGTATATATATATCTGTGGGGCTGAGTGCCACGTAGGCCCTGTGTTAACCACATTCCTGAATTACAAGTGATCACGTGCTTTACACAGCTAGAAGGTGCACTTCAACCAAGCCTGCAAACAACGGAACGCTTACTCTTCTGTGCAATCTTTCCCATACAACTTCAATCCGGCGGCCAAATACTCTTCTGCCGTGGTAGTTCACTTTTGAATGCCATGCACCCACTCGCAGCTTAGCTCGATTGTCTAGGTCAGGCTTTAGCAGAGCGGACAGAGGAGCAGACATAAGACAATCACTCTTCTGCCTGTGTCTGCTCTGCTAACGCCTGACAATCTGTGCCAGGCTCATACAGGCAGAAGCAGCGACGCTCCGGCCTGTACAGCTCTCCATACTCCCAAACACAGCGCTGTATGGGAGTACAGATCCTAAAGTGCAATAGGCACCTGCATTTCAGGTGCCTATTGCACTGGGAAAATATACAGCATATTAGAAAAATGTATTTCACAGCATTTACAACAGTTTAATAAATAAAGAATATATAAAAGGTTTAGGTACACTTCAAGCTTTGCAGTTTAACCACCTCCCGTCCGCCCATAGACTAAAACCGTTCGGGAGGTGGTTCTCTATCTCTGAATGGGCGTTCCTGAACGTCTATTCAGAGACTGCAGCTGCACGCTAATAGTGCAGCTGCAGATCGGGTTGCCCGCTGTCAGTGACAGCAGGGCAACCCTTAGAGAAGGCAGGGACAGTTCCCAGGTGTCCCTGCCTTCTAGATAGCTGTATACACAGCACTCACCGAGCGCTGTATATACAGAGCACAAAGCGCTATGCGCTTCCTGTTCCGGCCCGGCGGTCATGTGACCGCCGGGGCCGGAGAGTGCAGGAGCTGTCGGGTCTTTCACAGACCTCGATCAGCCCTGCGCTGAGGCTGTATTGCGTTGTACAGCCTCTCTGGGGGGTGTATTTCTCCTGTAACTGGGGCTACTATAATAAATAAGACAAAGTATACATTAGGTATTGCCACGTCCGTAACGATCTGCTCTATAAAAATCTCACATGACCTAAATAAAAACTGCTAAAACCACCATTTTTTTGGTCACCTTGCCCCATAAAGTGTTATAATGAATGATCAAAAAAGTCATATGTACCCAAAAATAGGACCAATAAAACTGGCACCTTATCCCCTAGTTTCCAAAACGGGGTCATTTTTTGGGAGTTTCTACTATAATGGTGCATCAAGGGGGCCAAAAACAGTGTGGCGCTCCTTTTCTTCTGCGCCCTGCCGTGTGCCCATACAGCAGTTTATGACCACATGTGGGGTGTTTCTGTAAACCACAGAACCAGGGTAATAAATAGAGTTTTGTTTGGCTGTTAACCCTCAATGTGTTAAAAAAAAAGAAGAAAATCTGCCAAAAAAAGTGAATTTGAAAATTTTATCTCCATTTTCCTTTAATTCTTGTGGAACGCCTAAAGGGTTAACAAAGCTTGTAAAATCAGTTTTAAGTAACTTGGGTGTAGCTTATACAATTTTATGGGGGTATCCACTATGTAAGCCCCACAAAGTGACTTCAGACTTTAACTGGTCCTTAAAAAGTGGGTTTTGGCAATTTTCTTAAGAATTGCTTCTAAAATTCTAAGCCTTCTAAAAAATTAAGCCTAAAAAAAATAAAATGGCATTTCCAAAATGATGCCAACATAAAGTAGACATATGGGGAATGTTAAGTAATAAATATTTTATGAGGTATCACTGTTTTAAAAGCAGAGAAATAGAAATTTTGAAAATTGCGAATTTTAAGATTTTTGCTAAATTTGGGATTTTTTCATAAATAAAAAAGGTGAAATATATCGACTCAAATTTATGACTGTCATGAAGTACAATGTGTCACGAGAAAACAATCTGTGAATGGCTTGAATAAGTAAAAGTGTTCCAAAGTGATTACCACATAAAGTGAGATACATCAGATTAGCAAAATTAGGCCTGGTCAGGAAGGGGGCAAATGGCCGGGATGTGAAGTGGTACAAAAAATAAATAAATACAAAATAAAAAATATTGGATGGCCAGTAAATTGTTAATCCCCCTCCTTGCCCCAATTAGCTTGTACTCGTCTCACCAGTCCCCATTGTGCTCCCGACTCACCACGGCAGGAAATGTTGCTCAACCAATGACTGGCTGCAGCATGCCCAGCCATGTCAAGACAGGAGAAAAATCAAAGTTTTTTTTTTTTTAACCATTTCATAGCCATTTGACATTTTCCAGTGGAAAACCTCTTAATGCCTCACCTTTTACCTAATTTGGCAGATCAGTTACCAGCTTATATTAGACCCCAGGGGTGAATGTAAAAACAGACAGTCCCAGTTTTTAGACAATTAAATGGCAGACTGTTGGCACAAGTTACGCTGAGGCTATATTATGGCAGTTGTCCGGGTTTAGGGCTGAACCCGGATATCCCTTCATTATATGAGCTGAGCATTTCCTTGCTCAAATGCTCCTCTTTGCTTGGTACTACCACTAGTACCTACCTCTAAAACATCCTAGGGCAGCGTTATACACTGACCATTTGTGCCAGTGATGTCACCGGGCTCACTGGTAGGTTGAAGCCTACACTTAGCATAGGGTTAGGAAGCCCAATACGTCAACGGCTCAAAACAAACTGGCTCACGCTGCAGCCAAGCAAACGGGATCATTGGAGCAAGGAAATTCTCCGATGCTCCTCTCATACATAGGAAGGGCACACAGAAGAGGTGGGGTCCAGCCCTGAGCCCAGAAAATCCCTTTAATAGTTAAAATCATCTTTGCAGCACTACAAAAAGTGTAGATGAAGGATTACTTAATTTTACTAACTAAGGCTACTTTCACATCTGTGGCACTGCAATCCAGTAGAGAATGCCACAAACAGCGGCAGTGGTTTGTGTTTGGCCAATTCTTGGCATTTTTGCGACAACACGGCCGGATCGCCACTGGACCCAATTATATTTCATGGGGCCGGCGATCATTCCGTTTGCATACAGCAGTGCCAGATCTGGAGAATACCAGTAGGCTGTTCTCTGCTGGAACAGCCCGCCAAAATACACGCCACATGAAACCTAAATCAAGGTATCATCCATTTAGGCAATAACCTCACTCTTTGCATTCTTAGAATGAGATATGCAATGGTCTCAAATTTGTTAGTTCAAGCTGTGTAACAGGCAGGTTGTACAAGTGTACAAAGTAGTAACATCTGTAAAACAAGCTCAGCGTTAAAGTTACTGATCCCAGGCCAGAACAGATCAGCGCACTTTTCTACCTGTTCTGTTCCGCAAAGAGATTTTTTATAATATATACAGTACAGACCAAAAGTTTGGACACACCTTCTCATTCAAAGAGTTTTCTTTATTTTCATGACTATGAAAATTGTAGATTCACACTGAAGGCATCAAAACTATGAATTAACACATGTGGAATTATATACATAACAAACAAGTGTGAAACAACTGAAAATATGTCATATTCTAGGTTCTTCAAAGTAGCCACCTTTTGCTTTGATTACTGCTTTGCACACTCTTGGCATTCTCTTGATGAGCTTCAAGAGGTAGTCCCCTGAAATGGTTTTCACTTCACAGGTGTGCCCTGTCAGGTTTAATAAGTGGGATTTCTTGCCTTATAAATGGGGTTGGGACCATCAGTTGCGTTGAGGAGAAGTCAGGTGGATACACAGCCGATAGTCCTACTGAATAGACTGTTAGAATTTGTATTATGGCAAGAAAAAAGCAGCTAAGTAAAGAAAAACGAGTGGCCATCATTACTTTAAGAAATGAAGGTCAGTCAGTCAGCTGAAAAATTGGGAAAACTTTGAAAGTAAGGGCTATTTGACCATGAAGGAGAGTGATTGGGTGCTGCGCCAGATGACCTGGCCTCCACAGTGACCGGACCTGAACCCAATCGAGATGGTTTGGGGTGAGCTGGACCGCAGAGTGAAGGCAAAAGGGCCAACAAGTGCTAAGCATCTCTGGGAACTCCTTCAAGACTGTTGGAAGACCATTTCAGGGGACTACCTCTTGAAGCTCATCAAGAGAGTGCCAAGAGTGTGCAAAGCAGTAATCAAAGCAAAAGGTGGCTACTTTGAAGAACCTAGAATATGACATATTTTCAGTTGTTTCACACTTGTTTGTTGTGTATATAATTCCACATGTGTTAATTCATAGTTTTGATGCCTTCATAGTCATGAAAATAAAGAAAACTCTATGAATGAGAAGGTGTGTCCAAACTTTTGGTCTGTACTGTATATATGTCTGCATTACGGACAAGGATAGTACTGTTCTATTAGGGGCCAGCTGTTCCGTTCTACAAAATACAGACTGCACACGGACGTCATCCATTTTTTTACAGAACGCAAAATACATGCGGTCGTGTGCATGAGGCCTAAGACATACACAAGAAAGAAAACTTTTTGTTCTGACATTTACCTCTCTGGAATCCTCTACGCGTTCAAAATAGACAAATGCAAATCCTCTTGACCGTCCAGTTCGCTGATCATAAACCACCTTCACACCACTGAGAGGGCCATACCGAGAGAACACATCTCTTAGCTCTCGTTCAGTTGTGTACAAGCTCAGACCAAAGACTCCGACGCAGAGGTTTGGATCTGGATTTGCCTAATAAAGTGAAAAACAAGAATTTTAATGTTTGAAAAATTGTCCAGATCTAATTTTTCCCCATATTCAAAATGAAGCTCATATACAGACAACATACCCTGCTACCATTGTGCCTCCTCCTGTTGGACATTGGAGAGCGACTTCGGCTCCTCCTGCGTCTGTTTTCTGGGCTGTGGGATCTGCTTTTTGATCGTCTTCTGCGCGAATGTGATCGAGACCTGGAGCGAGAATATCTTCTATGGGAGCGTCTTCTAGACCTAGTACTGTAAAAGATCAATGGGATCACTTGAGTATTTTAGCAAGAATATTATAGTCAAAACAGTTCACCGTAATATAATCAGCTCAAAGATTTGGCAAAAATCTGTTCCAACTTTTCTGCAAATCGCAGTCCTTAATGCTCAGGCACTGGCCATGTGCACTCCATATTGCAGTGTGGACCCATTGTCTTGAATGGTCCGTCATTTACAAAATACGGCCAAAGATAGAACATGTTCTATCTTTTTGTGGTGCGGAGGAAAGAACCCGAAAGCCTAAGGAAGCGATTTTGTAGTGGTTTGGGCTTCCGACCTGTGCGTCCACAAAAAATAGGTGAAGTCCTATAGCAAGTTGTATCTTGCGGATCATGGACCCATTCAAGGCAGTGGGCCCGCATCTGCAGCACTGAGTGCCGTGTTTTGCTGACCCCACTGTTTGCGGGCCGCAATAAGGGCTATACGGTCGTGTGCATGAGCCCTTTTCCTGAGGAGAGGTCATCAATACTGTACTCCCAGAGGGGAAAAATTATATATTTTTTAAATTAAAAAAAGGACATCTTCGGCATCATTATGATCTTTCACACAAGTGTGACGGATTAGGTCCGGATGCGTTCAGTGAAATTCGCACCATTTTGCAAGCAAGTTCAGTCAGTTTTTTCCACGCGGGTGCAATGCGTTTTGATGCGTTTTTCCACGCACGTGATAAAAAAAAAAAACTGAAGGCTTACAAACATCTCCTAGCAACCATTGAAAAACGCATTGCATCCGCACTTGCTTCCGGATGCAATAAGTTTTTCACTGAAGCCCTGTTCACTTCTATGGGGCCAGGGCTGCGTGAAAAACAAGGAATATAGAATATGCTGCATTTTTCACGCAACGCTGAACTGATACATGAAAAAAAAATAATAAAAAAAAAAAATGCTCGTGTACACAGACCCATTGATATGAATGGGTGAGGATTCAGTGCGGGTGCTATGCGTTCATGTCACGCATTGCGCGGAAAACTCGCTCATGTTAAGGGGGCCTAACACTTTGTCCTTTACTGCCAGCAACTTTTATTATGTAGTCTGCTCCGACTCCTCCACGATGAAATCAGTCTCAGGAGTGTAAAGAGAAGGACTATAAACGGAGCAGTTGGGCAGCTCTTCTGACAGATTTCACTGTGAACGAGACAGAGCACACTACACAATATCTGAAAAGTTACTGGCTGCAGAGGACAAACCGTTGTCTGGTTTCCCATAAGGCCTCATGCACACGGCTGTTCTCTGCATTGGTGACCGCAATTTGTGGTCCCCAACACATGGGCAATGTCCGTGCGGCGGCCGGGACGGATCACGAACCCATTTATATTGAATGGGTTCGTGATCCGTCCGCACAGAAACACCACGGAAGAATTCTGTAGTGCTCCTGTGCCTTCGCTCCGCACCACAGCTCCGGATTGCGGACCCATTCAAGTAAATCGGGGAGCACACAGCCGGTGCCCGCATATTGTGGACCCGCTGTTTGCAGGCTGCAATACGGCCACGGCCGGGTGCATGAGGCCTAAGGCCTCATGCACACAACCGTTCAGTTTTTGCGGTCCGCAAAACACGGAAGCCGTGCGTGTGCCTTCCGCAATTTGCAGAACGGAACAGCCGGCCCATTGTAGAAATGCCTATTCTTGTCCGCAAAACGGACAAGAATAGGACATGTTATATATTTTTTTGCGGGGCCACGGAACGGAGCAACGGATGCGGACCAGAACAACGGTCGTGTGCATGAGGCCTAACACTCTTGTCAGGATTGGTCATCAATATCAAATTGTTATTAGGTACACCTTAAGTAAAATCTCATTTAATTTGCTTTTACTCAAACACTGCAGACTTTCTGAATACATTTCAGCTCCAGTGTGTTTAATACGTGTGAACTAGGGCTGCGTGATTAATCAAATTAATTAAATTTTAGTGCACAATAATAGTGTTGAAAAGTTTTTTTTTCTTTCCTCTTCTGGGGCACTGTATCAGCACAGCCTGTATACTCTTCAGTCCCTGCCACCAAGGCCATTAATCCTGTCCTAGGCTGCAAAGACTGAAGAGACCTCACACAGACTGTACTGGTAAAGAGCAGCAGATCGCTGCAGGAGTCCAGTACTGACTGTACTCCAGCATCGGAAATAACTGATACTGGCTGCTTAGCTCCCTAGGTTCAGTGGTGCCTTTCATCACTGGCCCCCTGCAAACACATCTGTGGGACGCCAATGTGTTGCCACAGCATTGGTGTCTCCCGACTGAGGGGAGATGTAATTACTATGTATAAATATATCAGGGGTCAGTACAGAGATCTATCCCATCATCTATTTATCCCCAGGACTGTGACATCCTCTGCGTCTGGAGGAAAGAAGGTTTGTACACAAACATAGAAGGATTCTTTACTGTTAGAGCAGTGAGACTATGGAGCTCTCTGCCTGAGGAGGTGGTGATGGTGAATTCACTAAAAGAGTTCAGGAGCGGCCTGGATGTATTTCTGGAGTGTAATAATATTACAGGATATAGCTACTAGAGAGGGGTCGTTGATCCAGGGAGTTATTCTGATTGCCTGATTGGAGTCGGGAAGGAATTTTTTATTCCCCTAAAGTGGGGAAAATTGGCGTCTACCTTTTTTTGCCTTCCTCTGGATCAACTTGCAGGATGACAGGCCGAACTGGATGGACAAATGTCTTTTTGTACTATGTTACTATGATGTTGGAGGCACATGCGGATACACTGCTTCCAGTTTGGTAGCCTTATCCCCTTTTACTCCATGGCACACAAGGCCCTGAATCTATCCCTCTGCTGACGCACACCAACTGGCTTCAGTCTTAGCACCCAGGGAAGGAGTTAGCATTCCTTAGTGCCCCGCATCCAGCTCAGCTCAGAATGGCTGGCTTTCAAGTGGACCTACTACATTAAAAAGGGTTTAGCCGGGAATTAAGAAAATTAAAATACGCAAATATTACTTTATTATAAATATATTCCCAGATACCTTTCATTAGTTATAATTAGGGATCGACCGATAGATTTTTTTTTTTAGGGCAGATACCGATAATTTGTGAACTTTCAGGCCGATAGCCAATAATTTATACCGATATTCTGGTAATTTTAATTTTTTTAAAAATAAAAAATTCCTAGACAAATCTGCTGAAAATTGATATGTTTATTGTTAACGTGTATTTTTTTTTAAATCTTTCTTTCATTTATACTTAATATTTTGGTGTGGTTTTTTTTTCTAACTTTTAGCCCCCTTAGGGACTAGAACCCTTGTCCTATTCACCCTGATAGATCTCTATCAGGGTGAATAGGAGCTCACACTGTCCCTGCTGCTCTGTGCTTTGTGCACACAGCAGCATGGAGCTTATCATGGCAGCCAGAGCTTCAATAGCGTCCTGGCTGCCATGGTAACCGATCGGAGCCCCGGGATTACACTGCTGGGGCTCCGATCGGAGGAGCAGGGGATCCTGTGGCCACTGCCACCAATGATTAAAAAGGGTTTAAATGTTTTTAATACTGGGATGGGGGTTGGGGCCAATGGCACACTGCGCCACCAATGAAAAGAAATCCCTCATTAATTGATATACAGGAGGCAGGAGCTGGCTGCAGAATCACATAGCCAGCTCCCGACCTCTATGAGCGGTAGCTGTGATCCGCGGCACCTGAGGGGTTAACTACTGCAGATCGCAGCTATTGCTCATAGAGGTCGGGAGCCGGCTATGTGATTCTGCAGCCAGCTCCCGCCTCCTGTATATGAATGAATGAGAGAGGTATCTTCAGTGGTGGTGCAGCGGCCACAGCCCCTCCCCTTCTCTTGTCCTCCTTCCTCTCATTTGCGGCAGCGGCAGCACAGGGGGGAGGGAGACACTGCTTCCTTCTCCCCTGTGCTGCTGAGGGAACACGGAGAGCGCTGTCAGCAGCGCGATCCTTGTTCCCAATAAGTTATCGGAATATCGGCAAAATAGATGCCGATAACTGTCAAAATACTGAATATCAGCCGATAATATCGGTAAAACTGATAATCAGTCGATCCCTAGTTATAATGGCTCGTTTTGTCTGGGGAGCAATTATTAGAACAAAATGGCTGCCCTGTTAGTATAGGCAAAACCTGTGCTAATCACACAGGATAAGTTACTTCACAAGACTGAGGTAAAGAGCTGCCTCATCCTCCTCTCTGCTATGCTTGTCATAGATAATGATACTGAATACAGTTTAATATGATATTTAGCTGAATCCTTGTGGAAATGGATCTCATCAGAAGACATGAAGTACAGAGAGGATGGACAGGACAGACTGTGGGAATGGAGACTGCATACAAGTGCTGCTGCTCATTAGCCACATCTGCTCATGAACTCCATTCCCACAGAGATTCAGCTAAAGATCTTATCTGTATTCAGGATCATAATCCTTGTGGATTTTTTTTTTCAGACCGCTAAACACAGTCGTGTGAATGTAGCCTTAAAGGATAACTGTAGTATATTTTATTTTATTTTTTTTAAATTTTTTTGGAGTATTGGATTGTGGTGATTAATATCTCCTTAGTGGCCCTATTTCAACTTTTCACTGTGTATTCATTACCCCTTAATTCCACAGTTTTGTCCCTTGTACTGCCTACTTTTACCTGTGCTTAAAATAGGGTTGCTAGGCATGGTCCGATAGACGGAGCACGCAGCGTGCAGGCTCACATTACAGACAGCCAGGGACAGTAAGTAAATGATTAAAGCCAGGTCCTCCCCAGCAGCTGATAACAGTGCCTGGGCTGTGTGCACTTCTCCCTGTCCCTGCGCTTGGCAGTCGCTCCCTCACTCAGCAGAGCTGGAGAATGCAGAGTTGAAGCAGCGCAGACAAGGGAAGGGAGATCTGCCGTCTGCTCAGTGTATAAATGAAAGCAACATGTGGTAAGAAGACCCCTTTGTGCTGCAGGAGATTAACCCTTTAGGGGGAGGGCTCTGGTTACTGACACTTTTGGGGGGCTATTGTTACTGGCTAGTGAGGGCAGGCGGGATTAGTCTCAGGGTGAGGGCAGTGGCGGCCATCTTAACTGAATAGTGAAATTGCAGTTTTATGCAGACTGGTTGCTAAGGGCTGAATCTTATTAAATATGGGGTCAGTCAGTCTAATAGTAACCGATTCTGGAATATCATGTTATTAGTAACTACATATATGAAAATTGAAATTAGGGTCTAAATGTGACAGTTACCCTTTAACTGAAACATGTTGCAGTGATTTATTTTTATTTTCTATTTCCTGCCTTCCTGGAGCCATAACTTATTTTTCTGTTCACAAAGCTGTATGAGGGTTTGTTTTTTATGGGACCATTTAATATTTTATACAATGCAGTGGGAAGCTGGGGGGGGAAATAAAAATCCATATAGGGTGAAACTGGGGAAAAAACAACAAAAAAAAAAAACGCAATTCCACCAGGTTTTGTTTTTACAGCATCATTTATGAAGTAAAACTGAATTGTTAACTTCATTCAGTGGGTTGATTACAATATCAAATTTTAATACAAAAATTATAAATATATATATATATATATAAATATATATATATATATATATATAAAAAACATTTAAAATTATTTTCTCTTTGCATTGCCGTATTCTGACTCAAAACGTTTTCATATTTTTTTGTAGCCCTTGAAGGGATTGTCTAAGTATTTTTATTTAATCCCCTTCTCCCCCAGTGAACTTCCTGCATTTTTAAAAACAGGGCAGCATGTCACTGCTGGATCACGTGCTGCTTGGGTATACCACTTAGGCCAATCTTTGGCTGTAGTGGTGAATATCACACAGTCGGTGTGAACGTTGACAGGTGTGGACTGGAAGTCTAGTAAAAACAAAACAACCACAGAGCTGGAACAGCTGGCAGGGAGCAGGAAAGTATAGATCTCTTCAAAAAGGTCCTGCTGGGTGGGGAGGAATTTAAACAACCCGGACAACCCCTTAAGGACCCTGCCATTCCCCACCTTAAGGGTCCATTCACACGTCCGTTGTTTCTTTCCTGATCTGTTCCATTTTTTGCTGAACAGATCTGGACCCATTCATTTTCAATGGGTCCTGAAAAAAAAAAAAAAATCAGACATTGAGCTGTCCGTTTTTTTTCAGGACCCATTGAAAATGAATGGGTCCAGATCTGTTCAGCAGATCAGGAAAGAAACAACGGACATGTGAATAAGGCCTTAGGACCAGGCCATTTTTAGAAAATCTGTCACTTTATGTGGTGATCACTTTAAAAACGCCTTTACTCATCCAGGCCATTCTGAGACTGTTTTCTCGTCACATTTTACTTCATGACAGTGGTTTAAAAAAAAAAAAAAAAAAAAATTTTAACAAAAATTAGAAGAAAAAAAAAATTTGCAAAACTTCAATTTCTCTACTTTTATAATACATTAGTAATACCTCCAAAAATATAGTTACCGTATTACTTTACATTCCCCATATGTCTACTTCATGTTTGGCTAATTTTGGGAATGCCATTTTATTTTTTGGGGACGTTAGAAGGCTTAGAAGTAAATCTTTGTGAGGCGTACATAATAGAAACCACCCAAAAAAAATGACCCCATTTTACAAACTACACCCCTCAAAAAAGGTATTCAAAACAGATTTTTAAAAATTTGTTAACCCTTTAGGTGTTCCACAAGAATAAATGGAAAAGAGATAAATATCACTTTTTTGGTAGATTTTCCATTTGAATCCATTTTTTTCCAGTTACAAAGCAAGGGTTAACAGCCAAACAAAACTCAATATTTATGGCTCTGATTCTGTAGTTTACAGAAACACCCCATATGTGGTCGTAAACTGCTGTACGGGCACACGGCAGGGCGCAGAAGGAAAGGAATGCCATACGGTTTTTGGAAGGCCGATTTTGCTGGACTGTTTTTTTTGACACCATGTCCCATTTGAAGCCCCCCCTGATGCACCCCTAGAGTAGAAACTCAAAAAAAAAAAAAAAAAGTGACCCCATTTTGGAAACTACGGGATAGGGTGGCAGTCTTGATGGTACTATTTTAGTGTACATATGATTTTTGGTTGCTCTATATTACACTTTTTGTGAGGCAAGGTAACAAGAAATAGCTGTTTTGGCACAGTTTTTATTTTTTGTTATTTACAACATTCATCTGACAGGTTAGATCATGTGGTATTTTTATAGAGCAGGTTGTCACGGACGCAACAATATCAAATATGACTACCTTTTTTTTTTAATTATTTATCTAAGTTTTACACAATGATTTTTGAAACAAAAAAAAATTATGTTTCAGTGTCTCCATAGTCTGAGAGCCATAGTTTTTTCAGTTTTTGGGCGATTATCTTAGGTAGGGTACGATTTTTGGTTTGATTGGGACTATTTTGGGGCGTGACTTTTTGATCGCTTGCTATTACACTATGTGATGTAAGGTGACAAAAAAAAAAGGCTTTTTTTTTTACACAGTTTTTATTTTACGGCTTTTACCTGAGGGGTTAGGTCATGTGATATTTTTATAGAGCAGGTTATTACGGACGCGGCAATACCCAATGTCTACTTTTCTTTTTTTCCCCATTTTTTACAAATCTATATATATTTTTTGTACTTTATTTTGGGAAAATTATTTTTATTAATTTTTTTTACTTAAAGGGAACCTGTCACCGGGATTTGATGTATAGAGCTGAGGACATGGTTGCTAGATGGCCGCTAGCACATCTGCAATACCCAGTCCCCATAACTGTGCTTTTATTGTGGAAACAAAAACTATTTGATCCATATGCAAATTACCCTGAGAGGAGTCCAGCGTGAAGGAGCGCAGCACCGCCCCGCATCCTCAGAATCTCCTCCTTGCTCCCCGACGTCAGACAGCCAGAGCGCCGAAATCTCGCGATGCGCGAGCTAGCACATGCACTGTTCCTTCCCTGAGGCTGATGCCAGCACAGGGAAGGAACACTGAGGACACTGCGCATGCGCTAGCTCACGCATCGCGAGGTTACAGCGCTCTGGCTGTCTGACGTCGGGGAGCAAGGAGGAGATTCTGATGATGCGGGGCGGTGCTGCGCTCCTTCACGCTGGACTCATCTCGCGTACAGGACACATCTCAGGGTAATTTGCATTTGGATCAAATCAGTTTTTTTCCCCACACTAAAAGCACACAGAGCTAGAGGGACTGGGTATTACGGCTGTGCTAGCGACCATCTAGCAACCCATGTCCTCAGCTCTATACATCAAATCCCAGTGACAGGTTCCCTTTAAAACTTTTCATAATTTTTTAGTTATTTTTTTGTCCCACTATGGGACAGGGTCTGATCCCTGTTTCAATACAGCACAATACATCTGTATTGTGCTGTATTGAACTGTCAGTGTCTTACACTGTAAGATGCCAACAGTTGCCTAGGAGACACAGCCCTGGGGCTGGATCTCCTTCGCTTCCGTAGCTGGCAGTCCCGATGCCTGTTCAAGGCACCGGGGCTGCCACAGCAACCCTAGGTTCCCCGTCACCGCAGCACGGGGACCCGATGGGGGATGTACAAGCTGCCACAAACCCCCTGTATGCTGCGGACCGCGGCATACAGGGGGTTAATCCACTGGCATCGGTGTTTTCACCGATGCTGGCAGATACAGCAGGGGCCCGGCATCAGCTGGGCCCCTGCTGCTGATCGCGGCAGCACGTTAACACTAGGACGCGAATGCTCATCCTAGTGCGTTAAGTACCTGCAAGTTAGGACAAGCATTCTCGTCTAAGGTCCTGAAGGGGTTAAGAACAAATTTTACTGGGTATAATGACATTCACTGAACAGTCACAAGTAGAACTGCAGCCAATCATTAGCCACTTGAGTGGCAATAACACCATAAGGTGTTGTCTACGTGGTGTCACCACTGCAGCCAGGAAAACAGCCATGCCAGGGAGAGAAACTGGTACTACGGTGTGGGATCTGTCAGATAAGTAATTAACTATTCTTTACTACATGCAGATTTTTTCTTGAAACTACACCTTTAAAGCCATAGAGTTAACGAGTTAGGCTACTTTCACACTCTCGTTTGGTGCGGATCCGTCATGGATCTGCACAGACGGATCCGTTCAGATAATACAAACATCTGCATCAGTTCAGAACGGATTCGGTTGTTCAGTTTTCTATTGTGCCAGATTGGGTCAGTGAAAACGGATCCGTCCCCATTGACTTACATTGTGTGTCAGGACGGATCAGTTTGGCTCAGTTTCGTCAGACGGACACCAAAACGGTGCAAGCAGCGTTTTGGTGTCCGCCTGCAAAGCAGACTGGAGACAGAACGGAGGCAAACTGATGCATTCTAAGCGGACCCTTTTCCATTCAGAATGCATTAGGGCCAAACTGATCAGTTTTGGACCGCTTGCGAGAGCCCTGAACGTATCTCACAAACGGAAAGCCAAAACGCCAGTGTAAAAGTAGCCTAACGCAACTCATCTTTACTGCTATAATAAATGTATTTTTATTTTTAATTTTTTATTAAGAGCACCATCAACTCCGAACAAAGTTACCACTTACCGAGATTTTGACCTGGAGCGAGAACGGGACCGCTTGGAACCTCTTGATACACTACGAGAGCGAGACCGACTGTCAGATTTTGCACGTGGAGCACTTTCCGCCGCCGACTTGGAACGAGATCGTGACTCCTAACAGAAAAAAAGTACATTAAAAATGCAGCAGTGTTAAGAAATTCCTACCTTAATACAAAACAAGAATTATATAAAACCTGGAAAACAAAGGTTATGTTACAGATTACTCTGCCCTCCATCTGACTGCATATAGCCCATAAAGATACTGGTCTCTATGAATACCCTATTTGATCCAGATGACCAAACCCAAATTTTCTTTTAACTAAAATCATGCAGAGTCATTAATTTGATCATACAGACACTGGAACGTAAACCATACATTTACTTAACCTAGGACCCATTCATTCTTCCAGATTCTTTTAATTCTATGACACTCTTGAGTTAAACTTTTCTTCATTCTTCATCTTATTTTATACATTTTTTTTTTTTTTTTTTCATTTTTCAACTTCGTGTATTCTTCCCCCAATTCAACCAATTCATTAAAGCCTTAAAACATATTCAAGTGCTTCTATCTGAACAGTCTTCTGATTATTTTTTCCCCCATTCAATTGACATTTTCTGAGCTTTACAACTTTTCATTAGCCTTCTTTTATCTTGCTTTCTCTTCAACATTCTTGGAATAAACTCTTCAATTTCTTCACGAACATTAACCTTAATGGAAAAACAACATTTAGTATATTACGAAAACCTGGGCTAGATACTCTTCTGTGGCACTAAAATTACAAAAAGCCAGCAGGTAGAGAGTATACATAGAATCTGGCAGGATCTCCCTGCAGCACCTTTTCACAATCTCCTAGGACATCGGCCATAGTAATGCTCCTCAACACAAGGCCTACTTACATTACCTAGCCCGTCAGTCACCTGAGCACCCACTACTCTCTTTACTCCATACATTGATTACAGCAAACTAAAACAAGATCGGTTCTAAAAACATATTAGAACCAAGTTGGAAACCAATCAGCATTTGGGCCCTGCAATAGCAGTTTAAGGGTCCATTCACACGTCCGCAAAATGGGTCAGCAATTTTGCAGAACAGGTGCGGACCCATTCATTTTCAATGGGGCCGGAATGTGCTGTCCGCATCCGCACTTCCGACAGGCATTTTCTATGAGAGTGCCAGCGATGTGCGGTCCGCAAAACACATATGGACGTGTGAATGGACCCTTAAGTTCTGCAGACTTGAAAATAGGTGGAGCTTCTACACTAACAGGAGTTCTTCTCTTGCTATAATTTTACACTGCAATGAGTCTTACTACCTATAGTACAGACAACATTCTTCCTCAAAGATAATTGTCACTTGAGTCACGAGTTGGGAGCACTGTCTTAAACAGTATTTTTCATAAAGACACCCGTTTTTTATAAAAGCAGCTGGCTTTGCAATCAGTCGATTGTTGCAGATCCAGAATCTCTCACTCACAGCATACAAATATTTCCCCTGCAGCGATCGGCAACCTTCGGCACTACAGCTACTGTATCTACAACTCCCAGCATGCACACTGACTCAGCTGTTCTTCTAACTCCCACAGAAGTGACAGGAAGATTCTGGGACTTGTAGTTTCGGTGCCGGAGGTTGCAGATTCCGGATGTCGTGCAAGGACATGCTTGGTCTGCCACAGCAGGAGATGCTTTTTCAGAGGGTAAGGACAAGGGTTGTCCAACTGGGAAAACCCTGTTCCAGCAGGCAGTTCCGTTGTCTGAACTGCCTGCCTGATCAGGCAAACGTATGTCATTTATTCTGACTGATCAGGGATTTTTCAGACTGATCAGGATCCTGATCAGTCTGAAAAATGCATTGCAATACCGGATCCGTTTTCCGATGTCATCAGGCAAAACAGATCAGGTATTTATTTATTTTTCTAATTTTTAAAGGTCT
Source organism: Bufo bufo (assembly GCF_905171765.1). Taxonomy (NCBI): domain Eukaryota; kingdom Metazoa; phylum Chordata; class Amphibia; order Anura; family Bufonidae; genus Bufo; species Bufo bufo. The sequence goes on along the minus strand of NC_053393.1, from coordinate 450,320,886 downwards.
GCGCATGCGCAGACCGAAGGACGGATCAGACATTCCGGTATTTTGAATGCCTGATCCGGCACTAATACATTCCTATGGAAAAAAATGCTGGATCCGGCATTCAGGCAAGTCTTCAGTTTTTTTCGCCGGAGATAAAACCGTAGCATGCTACGGTTTTCTCTTTTGCCTGATCAGTCAAAATGACTGAACTGAAGACATCCTGAACGGATTACTCTCCATTCAGAATGCATGGGGATAAAACTGATCAGTTCATTTCTGGTATAGAGCCCCTGTGACGGAACTCTATGCCGGAAAAGAAAAACTCTAATGTGAAAGTAGCCTAACATACACAGCTCTACTACATCATTAACGTTAGCTTAACTATATACACACACAACCTATACACAGCTCTGCTACATGTCCATTACATAAATAGAACTGTGTGCCCTGCTTTATACACACCTTCCATACATAAAGTACCTCTGCATTCTCCACCAGCACAGTCCTACACAGAGCCTGTGTTTCCCTAACTCCTCCCACACACATGGCTGATCACATGACTGACATCACCGCAGGTCCTGTAGCCACAATGTAGTGCTTCGTGCGTTCTCTGGAGCTGCTCCTGGTGAGAGATGTATGAGGGGCGGGGCTTCCTGTGTGTCAGACCTGCAGCTTCTGATACAGCGCTCCTGACTAGAAAAAGACCATGTGTAAAAATACGCATGAGTCTTTTCAGGGCGTAAAATAGCCTGGACAGGCGTCTATGACGCTTGTACAGGCGTTATTGTGACCTCCGCCCACTCGTGTGTGCAGCGGGTGCCATAGCCACTAGGTTTCAGCTGTTTCAAACAGCAGAGACAAAAAGGGGAAGTTGCTCCATCAGCCAGATCACATACATTTAACCCCCTAGATGCCGTGGTCAAATGTGACCACGAAATCTGAACGGTGAAGACGCGGGAGCCATGAGCTCTGGTGCCTGTAACAGCATTCATCAGCTGAAATCAGGAAAGCCATTATATGCCTGTGATGGCTCAAAGTCTCAAGCATGCTACAATACCCATCACTGGTATATACTAATACAGGCCTGCAGGTGGCAGCACTGTATTTTACTCATCACAGAAAACATTTGGCACAGACTTCCATTAAAAGAAGCATCTGTGCAAGGCAACAACAGACCAAACCAAGGAGCTACTGTCCATCCCCACTTCACACACGTGTGCTGCAATTGCTTCAAGGGGTTCTCTGGGACAACAACACCGACACCCTGTCATTTTGTGGTACTGAGCCCACCACCTATTAAAACAATGAAGGGCAGGGCCCATCCCAGGGAACCCCTAAAGAAACTTGCCATCTAATATAAGGTTCCCATTGTCAGAGAATCCCTTTAAGTCCCATCCCCTTGACTAATCCTGGCTCCAGTTATTCTTAAAGAGGACCTGTCACCGCTCCTGACATTCCTGTGTTAATAGCTTCATGCATTCCCCACGTAATAATTCTGGAGCATCGTCTTATGTCTGTATGTTGTGCCATTCCTTTATTATCTCTACTAGAAGTTATGAATGAATTGCCATTAGCCTTCAGTAAGGGTACAGAGGGGAGGTAACCAGTCGGGGGGGGGGGGGGGATGTCCCTTCCCTGCACAGTCTGAAAATGACAGCACTGATTGGATAGAGTCAGTCTGTGCAGGGACACCCCCCCAACTGGTTACCTCCCCTCTGTACCCTTACTGAAGACTAATAGCAATTCATTTATAACTTCTAGTAGAAATAATAAAGGAATCGCGTAACAAAGTCATAACAATAGAGGCTCCAGAATTATTACATGGGGAATGCATGGAGCTATTAACAGTCATGTCAGGAGTGGTGACAGGTTCTCTTTAAGCCATTAAGCTGGCGGACCAGTGGATACACCCGTCCTCTTCAATAAAAGTTTGCCAGACAGCAGGATAGTAGACATGTTCCTAAAAAAAAAAAACAACCCCATGGAGGTAAGATTACTTCCTGTAATGTACCAATAACATTAATTTCCAAGTTAAAGAGGACCTTTCACCGATTCTTACCCTATGAACTAACTATACAGACATGGAGAGCGGCGCCCGGGGATCTCACTGCACTTACAATTATCCCCGGGCGCCGCTCCGTTCTCCCGTTATGCCCTCCGGTATCTCCGCTCACTAAGTTATGGTAGGCGGAGTCTGCCCTAGCGCTGGCCAATCGCAGCGCAGAGCTCACAGCCTGGGAGGTTATTTTCTCCCAGGCTGTGAGCTCTGCAATGCGATTGGCCAGCGCTAGGGCAGACTCCGCCTACCATAACTTAGGGAGCGGAGATACCGGAGGGCATAGCAGGAGAACGGAGCGGCGCCCGGGGATAATAGTAAGTGCAGAGAGATCCCCGGGCGCCGCTCCACATGTCTGTATACTTAGTTCATAGGGTAAGAATCGGTGAAAGGTCCTCTTTAAATAATAAAATGAAGCCAATGCTCCATATCCATGCATTAAAGAAGCGGTCCCAGTAAGGCTACTTTCACACTTTCCATTTTATCGTCAACGGGGACAAAACTGAACAAAAGCAAATGCATTCCGTTACGTTTGGTTGCGTCCATCGCGGACAGAATAACACTGAAAGCAGTGTTTTTTTTGGTCTGCGATGTGGTGCGGAGCAAGACGGATCCGACATGACTCACAATGTAAGTCAATGGGGACAAATCCGTTTTCACTGACACAATAGAAAATGGATCCGTCCCCACTGACTTTCAATGGAGTTCATGACGCATCCGTCTTGGCTATGTTAAAGATAATACAACTGGATCCGTTCATAACAGATGCAGACGGCTGTATTATCGTGACGAAAGCCTTTAAGATCTATGACGGATCCAGCACAAATGCTGTTGTGAAAGTAGCCCAAACCGAATGCTTCCCCAGCAGCACAGTGATAAAAAGGTTCTGCAAAGGGACTGAACAGTTGCTGTTCCTAGGGGACATAAATCACTGAGTTTTTAAAGATCTTGAGTGCTGCTTCTTCACTGAACATATAATACAAGCCGAGTCACACTTACCATTCTTTTCACTAGTCACTTCTGCTCTCCGGTCCTGCAATGCTGCGGTCATCTTCCTGGCTGCAACAGTGAAATCTTGTGCACAACCCCATCACTGTGTCGCCAAACACTGGCCTCAGCAGTGTACAGCGTGTGACTTAAAGAGGACCTTTCACCTATTATGACACTGTGAACTAACTATACAGACATGTAGAGCGGCGCCCGGGGATCTCACTGCACTTACTATTATCCCCGGGCGCCGCTCCGTTCTCCTGCTATGCCCTCCGGTATCTCCGTTCCCTAAGTTATGGTAGGCGGAGTCTGCCCTTGTTCTTCTGTAGCGCTGGCCAATCGCATTGCAGAGCTCACAGCCTGGGAGAAAATAACCTCCCAGGCTGTGAGCTCTGCGCTGCGATTGGCCAGCGCTAGAGCAGAACAAGGGCAGACTCCGCCTACCATAACTTAGTGACTGGAATCTCCGCCTACTATAACTTAGTGAGCGGAGATACCGGAGGGCATAGCGGGAGAACGGAGCGGCGCCCGGGGATAATAGTAAGTGTAGTGAGATCCCTGGGCACCGCTCTACATGTCTGTATAGTTAGTTCATAGCGTAATAATCGGTGAAAGGTCCTCTTTAAAGCCAGGGATTGGCTGTAGCGGCGACGCTGTTCGCACAGAACGTCATTGCTGCAGTCAGGAAACCAAACAGACGGAGGGGATCAGGGCAGAGGAGCGGTAGATGGGACTGTGGATTATAATCACTGCTTCAATAGTTAAACTTGGACAATACAGCACATAACTTCTATTCAATAACTTGTTGATTTTGGCTGAATATTTCAGATATGCTACAAGTAAAAGCCAAGCAAGACAGTTTTATAGTCTCCGGCTTGCTCAATTTACAGTCCATAGAACAGTCACTCACTGAGAGCACACACAGAAAACCTATCGCTCCGCCAGCCCATTCACACAGCTCGGCGGTATTCCCTATAGCCTGTTCAGGAATCTGGGGGCAGTCTACAGACATTTTTCTGACTATTAAAGGGGTATTCCAGCTAGGGTTCTTTTGATACCAAAATTTTGATTTGGTTTCAATACCATAAAAAAGTATTGCGATACTATACGAAAAAAAGAAAAAGAAAACACACCCAAAAAGCCACGTGCATTCCGCATTTTATAGAACGTCCGGCCCATAATAGAACAGTCCGATCCTATTTTTTGGGGGGACAAGGTAAAGCTGGTGCCCGTGCGGTCCGCAATGCATGGGTACCGTCCGTGGGGCAGCCGCATGGGGATCGCAAACCCATTCACTTGAATGTGATCCGTCCGTTTCGCAAAAAGATAGAACTTGCTCTATCTTTTTGCGGTGCAGAGGCACGGAACGGAACCCCAGAAAGCACTCTGTAGCACTTCCGCGGTGTCATGTTCCGCATCTCCGGATTTGCGGACCCATTGAAGTGAATGGGTCCGCATCTGTGATGCGGAATGCACAGAACGGTGCCCATGCATCACGGATCCGCAAATGTGGTCTGCAATACGGCAACGGGCAGCACACGAGCCCTTAAGGTGAATAGGACTTCAAACTCCCTGCTGCCCTGTAAACACAGCAGCAGGGAGCTTACCATGGCAGCCAGGGCTTCAGTAGTGTCCTGGCTGCCATGATGACCAATCACAGCCCCAGGATTACACTGCTGGGGCTCCGATCAGGAGCTGCCACTGCGCCACCAATGATTTTAATACTGGGAGGAGGGAGCACTGCGCCACCAATGATAATTAACATTTAATACAGGAGGCGGGATTGGCACCTGAGGGATTAACTGCCGCTCATCGCAGCTCCCCCCCAGAACCTGCCTCCTGGATTTGTATTAAACATTTACTTTCATTGGTGGCGCAGTTCTCCCGCCCCTCTCTCCTCATTGGTGGGGAAGATTGACTCCTCCTTCCCTGTGCTGCTGAGGAGAACACAGAGCAAGCTGAGAGCAGCGCGCTCCATGTTCTCTGATACTAGACTGCGCAATAGCGGAGCCTAGTATCAAAAAAAAGGCAAATCCCAGTATTGAGGTCGATACCAGACAAAAGTATCGACTGGGTATCGAAAATTCGATACCCTAATTCCGGCTGGTTAAACTTATCCCCTATCCACAGTTTAGACTATAGCTATCAGATCAGTGGCTGTTCTGCCCATTTTGTGCATAATAAATGTATGTAATGTGCTGTAAAGATTATACTGAAATGTTATGTTTGACGTTGCTGCCATCTAGTGGTCAGAGGCAGTAACCTTTAACCTGGAACTGTATTTCCTCCATTTCATGACTGCTCCTGGATCTAGCAGGCTGCATGCAGAGGAGCTCTTGATCTATTCCTGGACTTATGATGGAATTGTCTGTGAGTACTCTCACTGATGGAGTGAGGCTGCTGTATTATATGTAATGTACTGACACATATGTTTTGTTTATATTGTAGTTTTAGGCCTCTTTCACACTTGCGTTGTCCGGATCCGTCGTGTACTCCATTTGCCGGAAGTGCCCGCCGGATCCGTAACACCGCAAGTGAACTGAAAGCATTTGAAGACGGATCCGTCTTCAAAATGCGTTCAGTGTTACTATGGCACCCAGGACGCTATTAAAGTCCTGGCTGCCATAGTAGTAGTGGGGAGCAGTATACTTACAGTCCGTGTGGCTCCCGGGGCGCTCCAGAATGACGTCAGGGCGCCCCATGCGCATGGATGACGTGATCCATGCGAGCACGTCATCCATGCGCGTGGGGCGCCCTGACGTCACTCTGAAGCGCCCCGGGAGCCGCACGGACGGTAAGTATACTGCTCCCCACTACACTTTACCATGGCAAACAGGACTTTAGCGTCCTGGCAGCCATGGTAACCATTCAGAAAAAGCTAAACGTTGGATCCGGTAATGCGCCAAAACGACGTTTAGCTTAAGGCCGGATCCGGATTAATGCCTTTCAATGGGCATTAATTCCGGATCCGGCCTTGCGGCAAGTGTTCAGGATTTTTGACCGTAGCAAAAAGCGCAGCATGCTGCGGTATTTTCTCCGGCCAAAAAACGTTCCGTTCCGGAACTGAAGACATCCTGAACGGATTTCACTCCATTCAGAATGCATGGGGATAATCCTGATCAGGATTCTTCCGGCATAGAGCCCCGACGACGGAACTCTATGCCGGAACAGAACAACGCAAGTGTGAAAGAGCCCTTACAAAGTTATTCAGAAAAAAGAATGCATACAGATCTGATGTCTCATTTCTTGACTTCTGAATTATTGTTAAGCTGTCTGACTGGTGTTATACAACTGTTCAATAACACGAAGCAGTTCTACAGCTGGGACCCCTACTGATCAAGAGAACAGGGGCTCTGTACCCCCTGCAGCTCCGCTGGGAACGGAGCAGCCGGACAGACATGCGCACAGCCGCTCCATTCATTTCTATGGGAGTTCTGGAGCGAGCTGAGTAGAGCGCACCGATCTTCAGAACTCCCACAGAAATTAATGGAGCGGTGTGCATATTTGCGACCAATATGTTAGTTACTCCCTAGTTATCCTGTGGATAGGGGATAACTTTAACCAAACAGAATACCCCTTTAAGTTGGACTTGAGGTAAACGTAATAGCTATACTATAACTGCATTGTACTTTAAACCCACTGTGTCAGAAAGTACAACTAAGGCTACTTTCACACTGGCGTTTTGGCTTTCCGTTTGAGATCCATTCAGGGCTCTAAAATGGATCAGTTTTGCCCTAGTGCATTCTGAATTAGAGTTGTTGCGATACCAAAATTCTGAGTCGGTTTCAATACCATAAAAAAGTATTGCGATACTCTATACCATGCGGGGGGAGAAAAAAAAAAAATGGCGAATCGCAGAGTTAGTTTTTTTTTTCCTCTGTTTCGGCATTCACCGCATAGATATTTTTTATATTTTAATAGTTTGGACTTTTCGGACGTGGCGATATGTAATATGTTTATTTATTGTTTATATATTTTATATATAAATTGGGAAAGGGGGTGATTTATACTTGGTGTATTTTTTCCCTTTTAAATTTTTTTTTTTTTTTTTATAGTTTATTTATTAACTATTTCCACCTTAGGGGCCAGAACCTGGGATCTTTTAATCCCTTGTCCTATTCACCCTGATAGATCTCTACTAGGGTGAATAGGACTTCACTCTCCCCCTGCTGCCCTGTGCATAGTACACACAGCAGCAGGGAGATTACCACTATGTGATTTTGCTGCCGGCACCTGCCTCCTGTATTAAAAGTTAAACGACCTTTCATGAGCAGGCTGCCGCTCATTCGCCCGCTGTGCCCCCATTACAGTCTCCTGCTCCGTATGCCAATTACTACTATCTGAGCGATGGGCAGGAGACATCAGCTTCTCTCCTGGGCGTTCCTTCTCCCTAGCTGTGACGTTCTGCACTGCAGCAGGGAGAAGGAACGCCCAGGAGAGAAGCTGATGTCCCCTGCCCATCGCTCAGATAGTAGTAATTGGCATACGGAGCAGGAGACAGTAATGGGGGCACAGCGGGCGAACGGAGTGGCGCCCGGGAATAATATTAAGTGCAGGGACATCCCTGGACGCCGCTCTATGTAGCCTTGTAACTTAAAGGGAACCTGTCACCGGGATTTTGTGTATAGAGCTGAGGACATGGGTTGCTAGATGGCCGCTAGCACATCCGCAATACTCAGTCCCCCCCAAGCTCTTTGTGTAAAAAAAAAAAAAACAATTTGATACATATGTAAATTAACCTGAGATGAGTCCTGTCCCTGACTCATCTCACGTACAGGACTCGTCTCAGGTTAATTTGCATATTTATCAAATCGTTTTTTTACACAATAAAAGCACACAGAGCTATGGGGACTGGGTATTGCAGATGTGCTAGCGGCCATCTAGCAACCCATGTCCTCAGTTCTATACCCAAAATCCCGGTGACAGGTTCCCTTTAAAGTCCGGACCCATTTAAAATCCTTCTATCATTGGTGGCGCAGTGCGCCCGTCCCTCTCTCCCCTCATTGGTGGCAGCGGCAGACTGCTTCCTTCTTCCCTGTGCTGCTGAGGGAACATGAGCGCGTTGACAGCAGCGCAGCCCAGTATTGAAAAGAATGGAAATCCTAGTATCGTATTGATACCGGGACAAAAAGTACCGATTGGGTATAGAAATTTCGATACCCGCAAAAACCCTATTCTATATGGAATAGGATCCGCTTAGAATGCATCAGTTTGCCTCCGTTCCGTCTCCATTCCGCTTTGGAGGCGGACACCAAAAACGCTGCTTGCAGCGTTTCGGTGTCCGTCTGACAAAACTGAGCTAAACGGATCTGTCCCGGCACACAATGCAAGTCAATGGGGACAGATCAGTTTTCACTGACACAATAGAAAACAGATCCGTCTCCCATTGACTTTCAATGGTGTTCAAGACGGATCCGTCATGGCTACGTTACAGATAAGGCTACTTTCACACTAGCGTTCGGGGTTCCGCTTGTGAGCTCCGTTTGAAGGCTCACAAGCCCCGAACGCATCCGTACTGCCCCAATGCATTCTGAGTGGATGCGGATCCGCTCAGAATGCCTCAGTCTGGCTCCGCTTGGCCTCCGTAGCGCTACGCTCAGCAGGCGGACACCCGAACGCAGCTTGCAGCGTTCGGGTGTCCGCCTGGCCTTGTGGAGGCAAATGGATCCGTCCAGACTTACAATGTAAGTCAATGGGGACGGATCCGTTTAAAGATGACACAGTATGGCTCATTCTTCAAACGGATCCGTCTGAACTACTTTCACACTTAGAATTTTTTCTAAGCTATAATGCAGACGGATCCGTTCTGAACGCTAGTGTGTAAGTAGCCTTATAGGAGCGGATCCGTTTATGACGGATGCCTGCAGTTGTATTATTGTAACATATCCGTTTTTTGCAGATCCATGACGGATCCACCCAAAACGCAAGTGTGAAAGTAGCCTCAAGTGGTTACAGAGCAAGAAAAAACTATTAAAAAAAGGTGTACACTGGGGCAGAATTGGGTTTGCCTTTTAAGAGTAAAACCATAATTCGGCCTCTTTTACAAGTCAGTGAATCACAGATGTGTGCTGTCCATGGTCTCCACAGACCGCATTGACTTTGGGTACAGTGCCAATACAGAATAATGCCCTATTTTGGTCCCCGATTATGGACCGTGGACACAATACAAATGCCATCCATGTTTGGTTGGTGGTTTTCACAGATCGTTGGTAGGAGATTCTCTGGAGAACAATTTTCAGCCTAGCAATGAGACACACACAGCAAAAAGATGATGCACAGACCGAACACAGATGAACCGCTGTCCATCTTGTCGTCATGGACATGTAAAAGGGCCCTTACTTACTTCACTGATCCCCTGCCGTTCTGACATCCTGGTTCAACCCACAGGAGATGGCTACTCAATCACTGACCACCTGTGATATGCTGAGCAGGTATCTCCAGACATTTACTATGTCTCAAGCTTGGTCCCAGAAGCACAGACCCCTTTGTGCATGGCGGCAAATCATTCCAGGGAGCAATATATTTTTTTTAACATTCTGCCCCTACATAAAAAGCTTCTCCTGCCAGACCACCTCCTTCTACACATATCAGCCCCAGCACCTTCTGGACTATGGCTACTTGGTGACCTCTACTCCTGCAGTCAGGCTATGCCTACGTCTTTTTGCCTCACTTGCCTATGATACCATCAGCATTAATGCAGAATGGCCATGCCCGCCGTCGTACACAATATTGCTTTTTTCCTTAAAGGGGTTCTGCAGTTTTTTTTTAACTGATCGGCAGGGATCCGACACCCGGGACCCCCACTGATCAGCTGTTTGAGAAGGCAGCGGCGCTGGTAGTAGTGCCGCGTCCTTCTCGCCGATTACCACAGGCCCAGTGACGTCACAACTAGTATCAATGGCCTGGGCGGGGCTAAGGCTACTTTCACACTCGCATTTGGTGCAGATCCGTCATGGATCTGCACAAACGCATCCGTTCAGATAATACAACCGCATGCATCCGTTCAGAACGGATCCGTTTCTATTATCTTTAATATAGCCATGACGGATCCGTCATGGACACTATTGAAAGTCAAATGGGGGACGGATCAGTTTTCTTTTATTGTGCCAGTGAAAACTGATCCGTCCCCCCCATTGACTTTCAATGGTGTTGCCATTTGGCTCAGTTTCGTCAAACGGACACCAAAACGTTGCAGGCAGCGTTTTGGTGTCCGCCTACAAAGCGGAATAGAGACGGATCCTTTTCCATTCAGAATGCATTAGGGCAAAACTGATCCGTTTTGGACCGCTTTGAATAGCCCTGAATAGATCTCGGAAACGGAAAGCCAAAACGCGAGTGTGAAAGTAGCCTTGGCTCCATTCAAGTGAACAGAGCCTAGCCGCGCCCAGGCCAGTGATACTAGTCGTGACGTCATTGCAGTAAACAGCGAGAAGGCCGCGGCACTACTGCCAGCGCCGCTGCCTTCTCAAACAGCTGATCGGCGGGGGTCCCAGGTGTCGGACCCCCACCGGTCAGATGCTGATGATCTATCCAGAGGATAGACCATCAATTTAAAAAAATATATATAAAATGCAGAACCCCTTTCACACGAACAATACGGATCAAGGGAAACTCGCACCATTTCGCAAGCAAGTCAGAGTTTTTTTTGCACGGGTGAAATGCGCATTGATTAAAAAATAAAATAAACACACCAAAGGTTTACAGACATCTCTTAGCAACCATTATTTAAAAAAAAAACGCATCGCATCCGCACTTGCTTGCGGATGCGTTTTTCACACAGCCCCTTTCACTTCTATGGTGCCAGGGCTGAATGAAAACACGAAATATAGAACGAAAACCATCGCTCATGTACACAGCCCCATTGAAATGAACGGTCCGGGTTCAGCGCTGGCACAATGCATTTGCGGAAAACTCGCTCGTCTTATGAAAAGGGGCCTAAGAAAACGTATTTCATAGAGACATATCAAATGTTTGGACTAGTGGGGGTCCAAGACCCCAGGATTACTAGGAGGAGGAGAGAAGGGCTGGTACATGGCGCCCTCCTCCATGTGGAGCACAGACTGGAGCTAGGCCCGTGCAGTTCTACCGGCTCCATCTCCAGGACAGTGAGATAGATGGGGGGAAGCACCTCTCCTCCTTCTCAGCACTCAGACCCCAACCGACCACAGCATCTCATGGGTCTCTATGCCTTATCAAGAGTTTTCTGAAAGCTCATGCACACACAGCGGCTTATACGTCTACTTACTCTGCTCTCGAAGTGACTCTTCTCTACGTCGCTCATGGCTGCTGCTATAAACGTCACCGATAAACGACTTAGGGACAGGTAGTGTCAGGTAAGTGAAGGCCGGCGCCGTCTGGGTCTGTCTCCTCGCCGCTCTTTGTCCGATAAGACCGCCGCTCCTCTTGCTGCTTTTGTCTTCCTCCAACCGCTTCACAAAATGTCGTCGTCGTCTTCTCGCGGTTCATAAGGCGGGGGGCGGGGCGTGCGAGCGCAGGATGGCGGCTGGCGGGAATGACGTAGTGAAAGTCAGTATTGTGCGGCGCGTTATACAGGAGGAGCGGTTCTGAGGGGGCACTGCAGGACCTGATCAGCGCTCCTTAGCCCTCACACAATGACCACCAGTCAGTTTGCGTTTCGGAAACGTTTACTTGTCCATCCTAGTTTCTGGGAAAGCTGGGTGACCACTAAAATGGCCGACAGTGCTAGCTCGGCTTTCCCTGCTCTCAAAGCTTCCGTGACGTTCTGAAGTCAGAAACTGTTTAGTGACAAACCAACAACGGACACAAGAAAATAACTCGAGGACTGTATATTTTTAATGGCGGGAATGCTTTACGTATTTTATGTCCCAAGTATGGGGCTGTAGACGCCGGCCGGGCTCGGTCAGGTAGCTGAGAACTGGGCGGTGGCGCAGAGACGAGGCCCCACGTGGTGATGGTAATGAAGTCCAGAGGCGGGAAAGGAGCTGCTCTGTGTGTGGACCCCTTTGTCCTCCTCAGTCTGTAATTACCACAACTGATGGGCGGCTGTAGAGCTGGACGACCCCTGTGGAGAGCTCTCCTACCACAATTAGCACTTCTATCATCTGCTGCTAGTATCCTCAGCCATGGACACTATGGGGGTCATTTACAAAGACCGCTTTTTATCCCTGCCTTTGTTTCCCACCTAAACTGCCAGCGGACTCGCCTCATTTTATGATGAGGTGTGAACCTGGAGTAAAAAACGACTCCAGCCCTGACTGGAGAGTCGTTTTTACTCCTCTTTTATGCCTGTTTTCATATGTAAATGGTACATTTGCTGCAGCCGGGCCCCTGGCCCCCGTCATAGCCACTCCCAAGTGGCGAGGATAGTGTCAAAACATCCATGCAACAAAATACTGTCGCACAAGAGTTAAAAAATTCGGAAAGAGGGGTCTTTTGACTTTTTTATTTTTTTTTACGCCAAAAGCTAGCATACAAGGTTAGCAAGTGACCCCCAATAACTGCTAAGTCCAAACCTCCTCTGCCATTAAAGGGGTTATCCAGGAATTGATAATGGTGACCAATCCCCAGGATCAGCTGTTACAGAGAGACAGCTACACTCACTGGAGCTCTGGTCTGGTGAGAGCTGCCGGCTTCCAGCACCTTTCCAAGCACAGCACCCCACATCATATAGTGGTTGTGCTTAGTATTGCACCTCAGCCCTATTGAGTTGAATGGGGCTGAGCTGCAACTAGGCCACATGACCGATGTATGATGACATCACACGGCCTAGGAAGAGGCCACAGCTCTCATGGAGCACTGCCTTCTTCTAGCAGCTGATCAGCGGGGGCCTGGGTGTTGGACCCCCAGTGATCTGATATTGATGACCTCTTCTCAAAAACATCTCCAGAATTCACCTATTTCTTACAATAGAAGCAGCAAACACTTTTATTGTTGCCCTGATCCTTTCTCCTCTTCATTACTGTAACTCCTTACTAATCAGTCTTCCTCTCATTAAACACTCCCATCTCTAATCTATTCTGAATCCAGCAGCCAGGCTCATCTACACTGCCTGTCCAAAAAAAAAGTTGCCACCAAAAATATTTTGCCTTTAGCTTTGATTACGGCACGGTTTGTGGCATTGTTTCGATAAGCTTCTGCAATGTCACAAGATTTATTTCCATCCAGTGTTGCATTAATTTTTCACCAAGATCTTGGATTGATGATGGTAGAGTCTGACTGCTGCGCAAAGCCTTCTCCAGCACATCCCAAAGATTCTCAATGGGGTTAAGGTCTGGACTCTGTGGTGGCCAATCCATGTGTGAAAATGATGTCTCATGCTCCCTGAAGCACTCTTTCACAATTTGAGCCCGGTGAATCCTGGCATTGTCATCTTGGAATATGCCTGTGCCATCAGGGAAGAAAAATCCATTAATGGAATAACCTGGTCATTCAGTATGTTCAAGTAGTCAGCTGACCTCATTCTTGGAGCACATACTGTTGCTGAACCTAGACCTGACCAACTGCAGCAACCCCAGATCATAGCACTGCCCCCACAGGCTTGTATAGTAGGCACTAGGCATGATGGGTGCATCACTTCATCTGCCTCTCTTCTTACCCTGATGCGCCCATCACTCTGGAACAGAGTAAATCTGGACTCGTCAGACCACATGACCTTCTTCCATTGCTCCAGAGTCCAATCTTTATGCTCCCTAGCAAATTGAAGCCTTTTTTTCTGGTTTGCATCACTGATTAGTGGTTTTCTTACAGCTACACAGCTGTTCAGTTCCAATCCCTTGAGTTCCCTTCGCATTGTGCGTGTGGAAATGCTCTTACTTTCACTATTAAACATAGCCCTGAGTTCTACTGTTTTTCTTCGATTTGGTTTTACCAAACGTTTAAGTGATCGCCGATCACGATCATTCAGGATTTTTTTCCCGCCACATTTCTTCCTTAAATACGATGGGTCCCCACTATTCTTCCAGTTTTTAATAATGCATTGGACAGTTCTTAACCCAATTTTAGTAGTTTCTGCAATCTCCTTAGATGTTTGCTTGATGCATGCCAATGATTTGACCCTTCTCAAACAGACTAACATCTTTTCCACGACCACAAGATGTGTCTTTCGACATGGTTGTTTAAGAAATGAGAAGTAACTCATTGCACCAGTTGGAGTTAAAGGGGTTATCCCACTTCACCTTTTTATACTTACCTGCTGCCACCGCGCCGTTCACTTCCTGGATTTTAGCTGGGGGTGGGCTTCATCTTGATTGTAGTCTTCTCCGGGCCGCGCGCTGGACTGAACGCGCACTCCGCCGCACATGCGCCATGGTGACTTATTTCTGGCCAGTATAGTACAGAGCCGGAGTGCGCGTTTGCAGCTCTGTACTATTCTGGCCGGGAAGAAGTCACCGCGGCAGCGTGCGCGTTCAGGACAGCGGGCGGCCGGGAGAAAAGGAGTCTTCTGCGCAAGCGCGGCCACCGTGATTCTGGAGAAGAGAGGGGGAGACCGAGTCACAACAATGAGGTAAGTGGGGATGAATTTTATCCGAAACGGTGGGAATTTGTTAATCAAGTATATTTACAAAAAGGATCACTGTCAAATCATTAACAGATTTAACAGTGATCATTATGATGGGATAACCCCTTTAAATAACTTGCTGCCAGCTGAAAGATAATCGTCCATGCAGTAATTATCCAATAGGAGACTCATAACTATTTGCTTAGTTAAATCCAGGTGGCGACTTTTTTTTTTGGACAGGCAGTGTATCTAACCTCTACACAGTGCCATTACACCGATATTTCCACCCTGTACCCGTCATTACACTCACTTCTCCACCCTGTGCCTGTCACTACATCGATGCCTTCTCCCTGTGCACTGGTCAAATGCACTGGTTACTCATACAGCAGAGTATAGAGTTTAAATGTCTTCTCTGTGTTGAAGACTAGGGATGAGCGAACCCGAACTGTATAGTTCGGGTTCGTACCGAATTTTGGGGTGTCCGTGACACGGACCCGAACATTTTAATAAAAGTCCGGGTTCGGTGTTCGGCGCTTTCTTGGCGCTTTTTGAAAGGCTGCAAAGCAGCCAATCAACAAGCATCATACTATTTGCACCAAGAGGCCATCACAGCCTTGCCTACTATTGGCATGGCTGTGATTGGCCAGTGCAGCATGTGACCCAGCCTCTATTTAAGCTTGGGTCACGTAGCGCTGCACGTCACTCTGCTGATACAAATGTAGGGAGAGGTTGCAGCTGCGACGTTAGGGCGAGATTAGGCAGATTAACTCCTCCAAAAGACTTCATTCAGTGATCGATCTACAGCTGTGGATCATTGAACTGCTGCTATTCAATTGCTCAGTGTTTCTAGGCTGCCCAGAGCGTTTTTCAGTCACTTTTTTCTGGGGTGATCGGCGGCCATTTTGTGGCTTGTGGTGCGCCAGCACAAGCTGCCACCAAGTACATTTAACCATCAATAGTGTGGTTATTTTTTGCTATATCCTACATCAGGGTCAAGCTGTCATCAAGTGCATTTAACCATCAATAGAGTGGTTATTTTTTGGCCATATACTACATCAGGGGCAAGCTGAGCCTGTGTCACCCAAGTGCATTTAACCATCAATAGTGTGGTTATTTTTTGCTATATCCTACATCAGGGTCAAGCTTTCATCAAGTGCATTTAACCATCAATAGTGTGGTTATTTTTTGGCCATATACTACATCAGGGGCAAGTTCAGCCTGTCACCCAGCGCCTAAAAAATAGGCCTCCCATTTATATTCATCCAAATCTGTCATTACTGTTTTAGCTCCAATCCATATCATTTAGTGCTTGATCAGGGTGTAAGTGTACCACGCATAATAGCAGCACCGCTGCATTCAGTATTTTGCATCATATCACAAGGTTTAGCAAAATGTGGCAGTGTAAAGCATGGTGAACTGTGCATTAATTATGTTCTTTTTCCTCTTTTTTCTTTTGAATTAGTTTGCTATAGTAACTAGCATCCAGCATGTTATATTATATCTTTGGAAATATATCATTCAGTGCTTGATCAGAGCGTAAGTTTACCACGCATAATAGCAGCACTGCTGCATTCAGTATTTTGCATCATATAACAAGGTTTAGCAAAATGTGGCAGTGTAAAGCATGGTGTACTGTGAATTAATTATGCTCTTTTTTCTTCTGAATTAGTTTGTTATAATAACTAGCATCCAGCATGTTATATTATATCCTCAGCATTATATGATTAACAGCTTGCAGCAGTGCCTAGCCTGGTGCCCTATCAAGCAATTAGTATCAGCTGCTCATCCACTTGTTCTATCACTATCTCTGCATTGTTGTGTCCTTTGTTTACAATGTTGCCATGGTAACCTGATGTCATTTCCTGCTCTATCGCGGGCTATTTAAATTGTCTGTAACTTGTACACACTATGTTTTGACAAAGGCTCACAGTAGCCGAAACGCACGCGTCACTTATCATTTGTATGTGACCATTAAATCTATTTGAAATTATTACTGAAGCGAGTGCTGGTCCTTACTATACCATTATCTCCCACCCAGTCTTCTGCAGAAAGCGCACAGATGGCGCATGAAAACCAAGCCCATCAGTCTGTCACATCACCCCCATGCATATCAGGGAAACTGTCTGAGCCTCAAGTTATGCAGCAGTCTCTTATGCTGTTTGAAGACTCTGCTGGCAGGGTTTCCCAAGGGCATCCACCTAGCCCTTCCCCAGGGGTGGAAGAGATAGAATGCACTAACGCACAACCACTTATGTTTCCTGATGATGAGGACATGGGAATACCACCTCAGCACGTCTCTGATGATGACGAATTACAGGTGCCAACTGCTGCGTCTTTCTGCAGTGTGCAGACTGAACAGGAGGTCAGGGATCAAGACTGGGTGGAAGACGATTCAGGGGACGATGAGGTCCTAGACCCCACATGGAATGAAGGTCGTGCCACTGACTTTCACAGTTCGGAGGAAGAGGCAGTGGTGAGACCGAGCCAACAGCGTAGCAAAAGACAAAGAGGGAGCAGTGGGCAAAAGCAGAACACCCGCCGCCAAGAGACTCCGCCTGCTACTGACCGCCGCCATCTGGGACCGAGCACCCCAAAGGCAGCTTCAAGGAGTTCCCTGGCATGGCACTTCTTCAAACAATGTGCTGACGACAAGACCCGAGTGGTTTGCACGCTGTGCCATCAGAGCCTGAAGCGAGGCATTAACGTTCTGAACCTTAGCACAACCTGCATGACATAGAAACATGTGTCGGCAGATAAGAACCATTTGGCCCATCTAGTCTGCCCAATATACTGAATACTATGGATAGCCCCCGGCCCTATCTTATATGAAGGATGGCCTTATGCCTATCCCATGCATGCTTAAACCCCTTCACTGTATTTGCAGCTACCACTTCTGCAGGAAGGCTATTCCATGCATCCACTACTCTCTCAGTAAAGTAATACTTCCTTATATTACTTTTAAACCTTTGCCCCTCTAATTTAAAACTGTTTCCTCTTGTGGTAGTTTTTCTTCTTTTAAATATGCTCTCTTCCTTTACCGAGTTGATTCCCTTTATGTATTTAAAAGTTTCTATCATATCCCCTCTGTCTCTTCTTTCTTCCAAGCTATACATATCAAGTTCCTTTAACCTTTCCTGGTAAGTTTTATCCTGCAATCCATGTACTAGTTTAGTAGCTCTTCTCTGAACTCTCTCTAGAGTATCTATATCCTTCTGGAGATATGGCCTCCAGTACTGCGCACAATACTCCAAGTGAGGTCTCACCAGTGTTCTGTACAGCGGCATAAGCACTTCACTCTTTCTACTGCTTATACCTCTCCCTATACATCCAAGCATTCTGCTGGCATTTCGTGCTGCTCTATTACATTGTCTTCCCACCTTTAAGTCTTCTGAAATAATTACTCCTAAATCCCTTTCCTCAGATACTGAGGTCAGGACTGTGTCAAATATTCTATATTCTGCCCTTGGGTTTTTACGCCCCAGGTGCATTATCTTGCACTTATCCACATTAAATTTCAGTTTCCAGAGTTCTGACCATTCTTCTAGTTTTCCTAAATCCTTTTCCATTTGGCGTTTCCCTCCAGGAACATCAACCCTGTTACATATCTTTGTGTCATCAGCAAAAAGACAAACCTTACCAGCGAGGCCTTTTGCAATATCACTTATGAAGATATTAAACAAAATCGGTCCCAGTACAGATCCCTGTGGAACCCCACTGGTAACATTACCTTG
The DNA here is from genome assembly GCF_905171765.1 of Bufo bufo. Classification (NCBI taxonomy): domain Eukaryota; kingdom Metazoa; phylum Chordata; class Amphibia; order Anura; family Bufonidae; genus Bufo; species Bufo bufo. Next base: position 450,302,651 of record NC_053393.1, on the reverse strand, counting down.
TTTTGAATGTTCTCCATTGACTACAACCCTCTGTTGTCTGTCACTCAGCCACTGCCTAATCCACTCAACAATATGGGAGTCCATGCTCAATGACTGCAGTTTATTGATAAGTCTTCTATGTGGGACAGTGTCAAAAGCCTTACTAAAATCTAGATATGCGATGTCTACTGCACCTCCACCGTCTATTATTTTATTCACCCAGTCAAAAAAATCTATAAGATTTGTTTGACATGATCTCCCTGAAGTAAACCCATGTTGTTTTTCATCTTGCAATCCATGGGATTTTAGATGTTCCACAATCCTATCCTTTAATAGGGTTTCCATTAATTTGCCTACTATTGATGTCAGACTCACTGGTCTATAGTTGCTCGATTCCTCCCTACTACCTTTCTTGTGAATGGGCACGACATTTGCCAATTTCCAATCTTCCGGGACGACTCCTGTTACTAATGATTGGTTAAATAAATCTGTTAACGGTTTTGCCAGCTCACCACTAAGCTCTTTTAATAATTTTGGGTGTATCTCATCAGGCCCCTGTGACTTATCTGTCTTCACCTTAGACAGCAAACTTAGAACATCTTCCTCTGTAAAGATACATGCATCAAACGATTTATTAGTCATTCTTTCTAGTGGAGGTCCTTCTCCTTTTTCTTTTGTAAAAACTGAACAGAAGTATTCATTAAGGCAGTCGGCTAGCCCTTTATTCTCTTCTACATACCTTCCGTCCTTTGTTTTTAATTTAGTTATTCCTTGTTTTAATTTCCTTTTTTCATTTATATATCTGAAGAATGTCTTATCCCCTTTTTTCATAGACTGAGCTAGTTTTTCTTCTGCCTGCGCTTTAGAAGTTCTTATAACTTGCTTGGCCTCTCTCTGCCTAATCTTGTAGATTTCCTTATCTTCTTTGCTCTGGGTTTTTTTATAATTACAAAATGCTAGCTTTTTATTTTTAATGATTTGGGCCACTTCTGCTGAGTACCACATTGGTCTCCTCCTTTTTTTGCTTTTACTGACGAGTCTAATGCAATTTTCTGTTGCCTTCAATAATGCACCTTTTAAGTAGTCCCATTTCTCCTGGACTCCATGTAATCCGTTCCAGTCTGATAAGGACTCATTTATGACTAATTTCATTTTTGAAAAGTCTGTTTTGCAAAGCATGAACTGCAGTGGAGTAAACACCTTAAAAACAAGGAAGTCACTCAGGCTCCCCCTGCTACCTCTTCTGCTGCTGCCGCCTCGGCCTCTTCTGCAGCTGCCGCCGCCTCAGCCTCTTCCTCCGCCTCTGGAGGAACGTTGGCACCTGCCGCCCAGCAAACATGGGATGTACCACCAACACCACCACCTGAGTCACCAAGCATCTCAACCATGTCACACGGCAGCGTTCAGCTCTCCATCTCACAAACATTTGAGAGAAAGCGTAAATTCCCACCTAGCCACCCTCGATCCCTGGCCCTGAATGCCAGCATTTCTAAACTACTGGCCTATGAAATGCTGTCATTTAGGCTGGTGGACAGCTTCAAACAGCTCATGTCGCTTGCTGTCCCACAGTATGTTGTTCCCAGCCGGCACTACTTCTCCAAGAGAGCCGTGCCTTCCCTGCACAACCAAGTATCCGATAAAATCAAGTGTGCACTGCGCAACGCCATCTGTGGCAAGGTCCACCTAACCACAGATACGTGGACCAGTAAGCACGGCCAGGGACGCTATATCTCCCTAACTGCACACTGGGTAAATGTAGTGGCGGCTGGGCCCCAGGCGGAGAGATGTTTGGCGCACGTCCTTCCGCCGCCAAGGATCACAGGGCAACATTCTTTGCCTCCTGTCTCCTCCTCCTCCTACTCAGCTTCCTCCTCCTCTTCTTCCACCTGCTCATCCAGTCAGCCACACACCTTCAGCACAGCCCGGGGTAAACGTCAGCAGGCCGTTCTGAAACTCATATGTTTGGGGGACAGGCCCCACACCGCACAGGAGTTGTGGGGGGGTATAGAACAACAGACCGACGAGTGGTTGCTGCCGGTGAGCCTCAAGCCCGGCCTGGTGGTGTGCGATAATGGGCGAAATCTCGTTGCAGCTCTGGGACTAGCCGGTTTGACGCACATCCCTTGCCTGGCGCATGTGCTGAATTTGGTGGTGCAGAAGTTAATTCACAACTACCCCGACATGTCAGAGCTGCTGCATAAAGTGCGGGCCGTCTGTTCGCGCTTCCGGCGTTCACATCCTGCCGCTGCTCGCCTGTCTGCGCTACAGCTTAACTTCGGCCTTCCCGCTCACCGCCTCATATGCGACGTGCCCACCAGGTGGAACTCCACCTTGCACATGCTGGACAGACTGTGCGAGCAGCAGCAGGCCATAGTGGAGTTTCAGCTGCAGCACGCACGGGTCAGTCGCACTGCGGAACAGCACCACTTCACCACCAATGACTGGGTCTCCATGCGAGACCTGTGTGCCCTGTTGCGCTGTTTCGAGTACTCCACCAACATGGCCAGTGGCGATGACGCCGTTATCAGCGTTACAATACCACTTCTATGTCTCCTTGAGAAAACACTTAGGGCGATGATGGAAGAGGAGGTGGCCCAGGAGGAGGAAGAGGGGTCATTTTTAGCACTTTCAGGCCAGTCTCTTCGAAGTGACTCAGAGGAAGGTTTTTTGCAACAGCAGAGGCCAGGTACAAATGTGGCCAGACAGGGCCCACTACTGGAGGATGAGGATGAAGCAGGTTCACAGCGGGCTGGCACCCAACGCAGCTCGGGCCCATCACTGGTGCGTGGCTGGGGGGAAACGCAGGACGATGACGATACGCCTCCCACAGAGGACAGCTTGTCCTTACCTCTGGGCAGCCTGGCACACATGAGCGACTACATGCTGCAGTGCCTGCGCACCGACAGCAGAGTTGCCCACATTTTAACGTGTGCGGACTACTGGGTTGCCACCCTGCTGGATCCACGGTACAAAGACAATGTGCCCACCTTACTTCATGCACTGGAGCGTGATAGTAAGATGCGCGAGTACAAGCGCACGTTGGTAGACGCACTACTGAGAGCATTCCCAAATGTCACAGGGGAACAAGTGGAAGCCCAAGGCGAAGGCAGAGGAGGAGCAAGAGGTCGCCAACGCAGCTGTGTCACGGCCAGCTCCTCTGAGGGCAGGGTTAGCATGGCAGAGATGTGGAAAAGTTTTGTCACCACGCCACAGCTAACTGCACCACCACCTGATACGGAACGTGTTAGCAGGAGGCAACATTTCAATAACATGGTGGAACAGTACCTGTGCACACCCCTCCACGTACTGACTGATGGTTCGGCCCCATTCAACTTCTGGGTCTCCAAATTGTCCACGTGGCCAGAGCTAGCCTTTTATGCCTTGGAGGTGCTGGCCTGCCCGGCGGCCAGCGTTTTGTCTGAACGTGTATTCAGCACGGCAGGGGGCGTCATTACAGCCAATGTGGACAAGCTGACGTTCATAAAAATGAACCAGGCATGGATCCCACAGGACCTGTCCATCCCTTGTGCAGATTAGACATTAACTACCTCCCCTTAACAATATATTATTGTACTCCAGGGCACTTCCTCATTCAATCCTATTTTTATTTTCCTTTTACCATTATATTGCGGGGCAACACAAAGTTGAATGAACCTCTCCTCTGTCTGGGTGCCGGGGCCTAAAAATATCTGACAGTGGCCTGTTCCAGTGGTGGGTGACATGAAGCCTGATTCTCTGCTATGACATGCAGACTGATTCTCTGCTGACATGAAGCCAGATTCTCTGTTACGGGACCTCTCTCCTCTGCCTGGGTGCCTGGGCCTAAATATCTGACAATGGACTGTTCCAGTGTTGGGAGACGTAAAGCCTGATTCTCTGCTATGACATGCAGACTGATTCTCTGCTGACATGAAGCCAGATTCTCTGTTACGGGACCTCTCTCCTCTGCCTGGGCCTAAATATCTGACAATGGACTGTTCCAGTGTTGGGTGACGTAAAGCATGATTCTCTGCTAGGACATGCAGACTGATTCTCTGCTGACATGAAGCCTGAATCTTTGTTATGGGACCTCTCTCCTCTGTCTGGGTGTCGGGGCCTAAAAAATATCTGACAGTGGCCTGTTCCAGTGGTGGGTGACGTGAAGCCTGATTCTCTGCTATGACATGAAGACTGATTCTCTGCTGACATGAAGCCTGAATCTTTGTTATGGGACCTCTCTCCTCTGGGTGTCGGGGCCTAAAAAATATCTGACAGTGGCCTGTTCCAGTGGTGGGTGACGTGAAGCCTGATTCTCTGCTATGACATGCAGACTGATTCTCTGCTGACATGAAGCCAGATTCTCTGTTACGGGACCTCTCTCCTCTGCCTGGGTGCCTGGGCCTAAATATCTGACAATGGACTGTTCCAGTGTTGGGTGACGTAAAGCATGATTCTCTGCTATGACATGCAGACTGATTCTCTGCTGACATGAAGCCTGAATCTCTGTTATGGGACCTCTCTCCTCTGTCTGGGTGCCTGGGCCTAAATATCTGACAATGGACTGTTCAGTGTTGGGTGACGTAAAGCCTGATTCTCTGCTAGGACATGCAGACTGATTCTCTGCTGACATGAAGCCAGATTCTCTGTTACGGGACCTCTCTCCTCTGCCTGGGTGCCGGGGCCTAAATATATGACAATGGACTGTTACAATGGTGGGTGACGTGAAGCCAGATTCTCTGCTATGGCATGAAGAGACTGATTCTCTGCTGATGTGAAGCCAGATTCTCTGCTATGGGACCTCTCTCCAATTGATATTGGTTAATTTTTATTTATTTTATTTTTATTTTAATTCATTTACCTATCCACATTTGTTTGCAGGGGATTTACCTACATGTTGCTGCCTTTTGCAGCCCTCTAGCTCTTTCCTGGGCTGTTTTACAGCCTTTTTAGTGCCGAAAAGTTTGGGTCCCCATTGACTTCAATGGGGTTCGGGACGAAGTTCGGGTCGGGTTCGGATCCCGAACCCGAACATTTCCGGGAAGTTCGGCCGAACTTCTCGAACCCGAACATCCAGGTGTTCGCTCAACTCTATTGATGACCCATAACTGGGGCTCCACAGTTATTTTGCATATTACTGTTTCCCAGGGAGCTTTGCACTTTGGATTGCTGTGTTGAGACTCTTAAATGAGGCTCCACAGTGTTTTCTTTAGCTGGTCTCCGTAAGATCTGCTATTGTTTTGTTTGAGTAGTCTCCAAGGCATTGCTCCTAGTTAGCCAGAATCCTACTCCACGCTGATGAGGGGCAACACCCCAAAACAGCTGTCTGTGGATGGATAACTGGCTTAGGTCTTCCCCGTCACATCCTTAAAGCTTATAAAAGAGCGGGATCTTGACATAGGGGCCACTTAATATGGTGGATCTGGTGATCTCTGTATTGGTGACACCCCTTTGCTCGGTTTTCCTTCCTTTGAAGGATATCTGGCTTTCTCTTTGTTGACCACCTCAACTCCCCTAGCTTAAACACCCTTAATGACCAGACCACTTTTTACAATTCTGCACTACACTACTTTCACGGTTTATTGCTCGGTCATGCAACTTACCACCCAAATGAATTTTACCTCCTTTTCTTCTCACTAATAGAGCTTTCATTTGGTGGTATTTCATTGCTGCTGACATTTTTACTTTTGTTGTTATTAATCGAAATTTACCAATTATTTTGCAAAGAAATGCCATTTTTCACTTTCAGTTGTAAAATTTTTCAAATAAAACTACATTTCTATTAAAAATTTTCTCTAAATTTATTGTTCTACATGTCTTTGATAAAAAAAAAATGTTTGGGTAAAAAAAATGGTTTGGGTAAAAGTTATAGCGTTTACAAACTATGGTACAAAAATGTGAATTTCCGCTTTTTGAAGCAGCTCTGACTTTCTGAGCACCTGTCATGTTTCCTGAGGTTCTACAATGCCCAGACAGTAGAAAACTCCCACAAATGACCCCATTTCGGAAAGTAGACACCCTAAGGTATTCGCTGATGGGCATAGTGAGTTCATAGAACTTTTTAATTTTTGTCACAAGTCAGCGGAAAATGACGATTTTTTTTTTCCTTACAAAGTCTCATATTCCACTAACTTGTGACAAAAAATAAAAACTTCCATTAACTCACTATGCCCATCATGAAATACTTTGGGGTGTCTTCTTTCCAAAATGGGGTCACTTGTGGGGTAGTTATACTGCCCTGGCATTTTAGGGGCCCTAATGCATGAGAAGTAGTTTGAAATCAAAATGTGTAAAAAATGCCCTGTGAAATCCTAAAGGTGCTCTTTGCCCACCAAGGCTGCAAAAAAGTGTCACACGTGGTATCGCCGTACTCAGGAGAAGTTGGGCAATGTGTTTTGGGGTGTCTTTTTACATATACCCATGCTGGGTGAGAGAAATATCTCGGCAAAAGACAACTTTTCCCATTTTTTTATACAAAGTTGGCATGTGACCGAGATATTTATCTCACCCAGCATGGGTATATGTAAAATGACACCCCAAAACACATTGCCCAACTTCTGAGTACGGCGATACCACATGTGTGACACTTTTTTGCAGCCTAGATGCGCAAAGGGGCCCAAATTCCTTTTAGGAGGGCATTTTTAGACATTTGGATCCCAGACTTCTTCTCACGCTTTAAGGCCCCTAAAATGCCAGGGCAGTATAAATACCCCACATGTGACCCCATTTTGAAAAGAAGACACCCCAAGGTATTCAATGAGGGGCATGGCGAGTTCATAGAAGATTATTATTTTTTGCACAAGTTAGGCTACTTTCACACTGCAAGCAGCGTTCAGGTGTCCGCTTGCTGAGCGGAGGCTGAACGCTGCCAGACTGATGCATTCTGAGCGGATCCGCATCCACTCAGAATGCATTAGGGCAGTACGGATGCGTTCGGGGCCGCTTGTGAGCCCCTTCAAACGGAGCTCACAAGCGGACACCCGAACGCTAGTGTGAAAGTAGCCTGAGCGGAAATTGTTTTTTTTTTCTCACAATATCTCCCTTTCCGTTAACTTGGGACAAAAATTTCAATCTTTAATGGACTCAATATGCCCCTCAGCGAATACCTTGGGGTGATTTCTTTCCAAAATGGGGTCATTTGTGGGGTGTTTGTACTGCCCTGGCATTTGAGGGTCTCCACAATCATTACATGTATGGCCAGCATTAGGAGTTTCTGCTATTCTCCTTATATTGAGCATACGGGTAATGAGATTTTTTTTTCCGTTCAGCCTCTGGGCTGAAAGAAAAAATGAACGGCACAGATTTCTTCATTCACATCGATCAATGTGGATGAAAAAATCTCTGCCAAAAAAAAAAAAGGAGGGGAAAGGCGTCTGCCAGGACATAGGAGCTCTGCCCAACATCCAAACCCACTCAGCCCGTATGCCCTGACAAACCCGATTTCTCTATTTACATCAATCGATGTGGATGAATAAATCATTGCCGGGATTTTTTATTTATTTTTAATATACAAAGTGTTTGCCAAAGCATATGAACACCGCGCCCCTCAGCTCATATGCCTCGGCAAACATATCTTTTACTGCAGAGGAGAAATCTTGTCTTGCAGCGCCGCATACACTGACTTTTGTGTAATCTGACAGCAGTGCAATGCTTCTGTCAGAATGCACATCAGTGCTGCAGCTCGTTCATCGGTTGGTCCACCTAGAAGGTAAAAAAAAAAAAAAAAAACCAGGCCGCAACGCAATAAATTTATTAACATTAAGTTTTTATAACATTTGAACGGAACATTAACTTTTATAAACTTTAACTTTTTGAACAGAACATAAACTTTTTTGCTTACCGGTGATTTTTTTTTTTTTTTTTTTACCTTTATAGGACAAATCTCTCCTTCCCCATGGGACAATGTGCAAAGCGCAAATCACCCAGAGATGTGGCGAAGTACATTATGCACTTTGTCCCAGGTGAAAGGAGAGGTTTGCAGCAACTGTGAGTGAAAGGGCCCTAATAGCCCTGTGTGCCTGTCCTGTGGAACGCAATCCCTATGCTAAGTGTACCTGTGTGTGGTACTTCCGGAAACACTCCCCTAAGCACAGGGCAGGGTGGTCAGGGCAGTCAGAACAGAAATAGCGGGTGTCACGCCTTATTCCACTCCTGCTACAGACATGACATCTTTTTCGGGGTGGCGCTTGGGTTGAGGTACCAGAAACGACACTGGGGAAATGTCGCTCGTGTAGACGGCTCACTACACTGGTGGATGGGGCCACGGAACCTCCTGGATACAGGAGGTTCTCGATGATCTCTTCCTGAAATTTGAGGAAGGATCCTGTTCTCCCAGCCTTACTGTAGAGAACAAAACTATTATATGCAGCCAATTGAATCAAATATACAGACACCTTCTTATACCAGTGTCTGGTGTGTCGGGAAACTAAATAAGGAGCCAACATCTGGTCATTGAAGTCCACCCCTCCCATGAGTAAATTATAGTTGTGGACTGAGAGGGGCTTTTCAATGACACTGGTTGCCCGTTCTATTTGTATTGTCGTGTCTGCGTGAATGGAGGAGAGCATGTACACGTCACGCTTGTCTCTCCATTTCAACGCGAGCAGTTCTTGGTTACACAAGGCAGCCCTCTCCTCCCTTGCAAGACGGGTGGTAACGAGCCGTTTGGGGAAGCCCCGGCGACTAGGTCGCACGGTGCCACAGCAGCCAATCTGTTCTAGGAACAAATGCCTGAAGAGGGGCACACTTGTGTAAAAATTGTCCACATAAAGATGGTACCCCTTGCCAAATAAGGGTGACACCAAGTCCCAGACTGACTTCCCACTGCTCCCCAGGTAGTCAGGGCAACCGACCGATTCCAGGGTCTGATCTTTACCCTCAAAAGCTGGGTGGCCTCTGGGACGAGAGGTGCTGTTGTCGCTAAAGTGCAGGAAACGCAGGATGGTCTCAAATCGTGTCCTGGACATGGCAGAAGAGAACATGGGCATGTGATGAATTGGGTTCGTGGACCAATATGACCGCAATTCATGCTTTTTTGTCAGGCCCATGTTGAGGAGAAGGCCCAGAAAATTTTTAATTTCGGAAACTTGGACGGGTTTCCATCGGAAAGACTGGGCATAAAAGCTTCCCGGGTTGACGGCTATAAATTGAGTGGCATACCGATTTGTTTCTGCCACGACTAAGTCCAAGAGCTCCGCAGTGAAGAACAGCTCAAAAAATCCCAGTGCCGAACCGATCTGAGCTGTCTCAACTCGAACTCCAGACTGGGCGGTGAAAGGGGGAACTACTGGTGCGGCTGAAGTTGGGGGCTGCCAATCAGGGTTTGCCAGCACCTCAGGGACTCTAGGGGCTCTACGGGTCTGTCTGTGCGGTGGCTGCGACGGGGGAACTAATGCACGTGCCACCGTACCAGCTTCAACTGCCCTTCTGGTGCTTGCCACTTCACCATGTTGTACGGCAGTGCTGGTACTAGGTCCAGGATGGGCTGCGCTGCTGGTGTATGCCTCACCACGTAATCCGACAGCGCCAGCCCCACTCTGCTGCCCTTGAAGCGGATCCTGCGCAACCTGTGGTCTAGCAACACGGGGCCTGGTACGCCTGGTGCTATCAGGGACCTCAACCTCCTCGTCCGAACTTTGGGTCAGACTGCCACTGCTTTCTACAGGTTCATATTCTGACCCGCTAGATTCGTCAGATGAGGGTTCCCATTCCTCATCCGACTGGGTCAGAATCCTGTAGGCCTCTTCAGAAGAATACCCCTTGTTTGCCATTTGGTCAACTAAATTTAGGGGGTATTCCCTGAGACTACCCAAGAAAAAAAGCAAGCCTGTCTTACAAATGGGAGGCTAGCGAAGTACCGGAATCCGCTGCGATTGATAAAAAATATCAAAACAGATTTTTTTTTTTATCGCCGCAGCGCTTGTAAAGTGATTGTGCAGTGATCAAAAAATATATATTTTTTTGTCACTGCGGCGGGGCGGGCGTGGGTGAACGCACGTGTGGGCGACCGATCAGGCCTGATCGGGCAAACACTGCGTTTTGGGTGGAGGGCGAACTAAGGTGACACTAATACTATTATAGATCTGACTGTGATCAGTTCTGATCACTTACAGATAGGGTTGTTGCGGGTATCGAAATTTCGATACCCAATCGATACTTTTGTCCCGGTATCGATACGATACCGGGATTTCCGTTTTTTCGATACTGGGCTGCGCTTCTGCGCAGTCTAGTATCTCTGAACATGAGCGCGCTGCTATCGGCGCGCTCATGTTCTCTCTCAGCAGCACGGGGAGAAGGAAGCTGTCCTCCCTCCCCCTGTGCTGCTGCCGCTGCCACCGATGAGAAGAGAGGGGCGGAGGAGGGGCGGCAATGAGAAGAGAGGGGCGGAGGAGGGGCGGCAATGAGAAGAGAGGGGGTGGAGGAGGGGCGGCAATGAGAAGAGAGGGGCGGAGGAGGGGCGGGCGCACTGCGCCCCCAATGATAGGATTACTATCGGAGCGATGGGAGGAGACATCAGCTTCACTAGTGGGCGTTCCTTTTCCCTGCGCTGCGATTGGACAGCGCTACAGCCAGGGAGAAGGAACGCCCACTAGTGAAGCTGATGTCTCCTCCCATCGCTCCGATAGTAATCAGCAGCATGTGGAGCAGGAGAGGAGACAGTAATGGGGCACTGCGGGCGAACGGAGCGGCGCCCAGGACTAAATGGTGAGTGCTGAGACATCGCTGGGTGCCGCTCTGTGTGGCCTAATAGTGAAAGTCTGGACTCATATACAGTAGTCAGTCTTTAACACATACAGGAGGCGGGTGCCGGCAGCAGAATCGCATTGCCGGCACCCTGCCCCTGACAGGGAGCTGCGATCAGCGGCAGTTAACTGCCGCTGATCTGCTAGTACCCGCCTCCTGTATAAAGGGGTAAAATCATTGGTGGTGCAGTGTGCCCCCCCCCCTCAATCCCCCCATCCCATTAAAATCATTGGTGGCACAGTGCGCCGGCCCCTCTCAACCCTCCAGTATTAAAATCATTGGTGGCAGTGGCCACAGGGACCTCTCCACTCCCCCTCATTGGTGGTGCAGTGGCAGCTTCTGATCGGAGCCCCAGCTGTGTAAGCCTGGGGCTCCGATCGGTTACCATGGCAGCCAGGACGCTACAGAAGCCCTGGTTGCCATGGTAACATCCCTGATGCTGTGTGCACAAAGCACAGAGCAGCAGGGACAGTGTGGAGTCCTATTCACCCTGATAGAGATCTATCAGGGTGAATAGGAAAAGGGATGAAAGATCCCAGGTTCTAGCCCCTAAGGGGGGAAATAGTTATTAAATAAAAAGTGAAAAAAAAAAACACTAAAATATGAAGTATAAATCACCCCCCTTTTCCCAATTTCACATATAAAATATATAAATAAACATATTACATCGCCACGTCAGAAAAGTCCAAACTATTAAAATATAAAAAAAAAATCTAGGTGGTGAATGCCGGAACAGAAAAAATAAAATAAAAACTGCGCGATTCGCCATTTTTAAAAATGAGGAATGCACGTGGCTTTTTTTGTTTATTTTTTTCGCGTGGTATCGAATGGTATCGAGTATCGCAATACTTTTTCATGGTATCGAAACCGAATCAAAAATTTGGTATCGCAACAACTCTACTTACAGATACTATAAAAGTACAAATGCTGATTAGCAATACGCTAATCAGCGAATCAGTGACTGCGGTGCGGTGGGCTGGGCGCTAACCGAAGCTAACTACCTAACAAACGGGCCTAAACTATCCTAAAACCTAACAGTCAATACCAGTGGGGAAAAAAAGTGACAGTTTACACTGATCACTTTTTTCCCTTTCACTAGGTGATTGACAGGGGCGATCAAGGGGTTAATTGGGGTGATCTGGGGCTAAGTGAAGTGTTTGGTGTGTACTCACAGTGATGTGTGCTCCTCTGCTGGGACCAACCGACGAAAAGGACCAGCAGAGGAGCACAGAAGCCATTTAACACATTATATTTATAAATATAAGGTGTTAGATGGCTTGTGATTCGATTTTTTGAAAATCATCAGCCTGCCAGCGACGATCATTGGCTGGCAGGCTGATGACGAACTTTTCCTTTAACTTTTGCCGGCCCGCGATGCGCATGCGTGGGCCGGCTGTGAGTGTAATCTCGCGTCTCGCGAGATGATGCGCCGGCGCGTCCAGGAGGAATGAATCGACCGCCTCCGGAACGCAATCCTGCGTTAGGCGGTCCGGTGGCGGTTAAAGACCCATAACTGGGGCTCCACAGTTTTTTTGCATATTAGAGTTTAAATGTATCAGTCTCACCCACAAAATTCTTCATAATCCTACACTGCCTTATATTTTCCCCTTTATCACTGCCTACCACTCTACCTGTGCTCTCTCTTATGGCCTAGCATCTTCAGATGTTCTTATTGGTTCCTTCATTTCAATTGTTGCACAAAATTGCCTCCTTAAGCATCCATCATTATCGCTTTTAATGACGGGTATTGTTTAAAGTATAACTGTTGTATATATATTTTTTTTGGAGTATTGGATTGTGGTGATTAATATCTCCTTGGTGGCCCTATTTCAACTTTTCACTGTGTATTCAATTACCCCTTAATTCCACATTTTTGTCCCCTGTACTGCCTATTTTTACCTGTGCTTAAAATAGGGTTGCTAGGCATGGTCCGTCCTCTGTTGAAGGATGGAGGACGCAGAAGCACGCAGCGTGCAAGGTCAGATTACTGACAGCCAGGGACTGTAAGTAAATGATTAAAGTCAGGTCCTCCCCAGCAGCTGATAACAGTGCCTGGGCTGTGTGCACTTCTCCCTGTCCCTGCGCTTGGCAGTCGCTCCCTCACTCAGCAGAGCTGGAGAAGTAGCGTTGAATCAGCGCAGACCAGGGAAGGGAGATCTGCCGTCTGCTCAGTGTATAAATGAAAGCAACATATGGCAAGAGGACCCCTTTGTGCTGCAGGAGATTAACCCTTTAGGGGGGAGGGCTCTGGTTACTGACACTTTTGGGGGGCTATTGTTACTGGCTAGTGAGGGCAGGCGGGATTAGCCTCAGGGTGAGGGCAGTGGCGGCCATCTTAACTGAATAGTGAAATTGCAGTTTTATGCAGACTGGTTGCTAAGGGCTGATTCTTATTTAGGCTCCATTCAGACGTCCGTATGTGTTTCGCGGATCCGCAAAACACGGACACCGGCAATGTGCTTTCCGCATTTTGCGGATCCGCACATTGCCAGAACTATATAGAAAATGCCTTTTCTTGTCCGCAATTGCGGACAAGAATAGGACATGTTCTATATTTTTGCGGAATGGAAGTGCGGACCCGGAAGTGCAGATCCGCAATTCCGGATCCGAGCGGGACAAAGTCTGTCCCCATAGAAATGAATGGGTCCGCAAAATGCGGAACAGAATTGCGGACGTGTGAATGAGGCCTAAATATGGGGTAAGTCAGTCTAATAGTAACTGATTCTGGAATATCATGTTATTAGTAACTACATATATGAAAATTTAAATAAGGGTCTAAGTGTGACAGTTATCCTTTAAGATGCAAAGGAAAACTTTAACTATTTCATGTCAAGCGCAAAATAAGGAGGTAAATTTATCAGACCCTTCACTCCAGAATTCTGGCTTCCAAAATTAAATAAATAGGGCTCTGCAATGTTTTTGGGGTTACTTGTGAAAAAAGTTTGCAACTGTGCCAGGCTGCTTGTCCTTACCTCTGGGCAGCCTGGCACACATGAGCGACTACATGCTGCAGTGCCTGCGCACCGACAGCAGAGTTGCCCACATTTTAACGTGTGTGGACTACTGGGTTGCCACCCTGCTGGATCCACGGTACAAAGACAATGTGCCCACCTTACTTCATGCACTGGAGCGTGATAGTAAGATGCGCGAGTACAAGCGCACGTTGGTAGACGCACTACTGAGAGCATTCCCAAATGTCACAGGGGAACAAGTGGAAGCCCAAGGCGAAGGCAGAGGAGGAGCAAGAGGTCGCCAACGCAGCTGTGTCACGGCCAGCTCCTCTGAGGGCAGGGTTAGCATGGCAGAGATGTGGAAAAGTTTTGTCACCACGCCACAGCTAACTGCACCACCACCTGATACGGAACGTGTTAGCAGGAGGCAACATTTCAATGGTGGAACAGTACCTGTGCACACCCCTCCACGTACTAACTGATGGTTCGGCCCCATTCAACTTCTGGGTCTCCAAATTGTCCACGTGGCCAGAGCTAGCCTTTTATGCCTTGGAGGTGCTGGCCTGCCCGGCGGCCAGCGTTTTGTCTGAACGTGTATTCAGCACGGCAGGGGGCGTCATTACAGACAAACGCAGCCGCCTGTCTACAGCCAATGTGGACAAGCTGACGTTCAAAAAAATGAACCAGGCATGGATCCCACAGGACCTGTCCATCCCTTGTGCAGATTAGACATTAACTACCTCCCCTTAACAATATATTATTGTACTCCAGGGCACTTCCTCATTCAATCCTATTTTTATTTTCCTTTTACCATTATATTGCGGGGCAACACAAAGTTGAATGAACCTCTCCTCTGTCTGGGTGCCGGGGCCTAAAAATATCTGACAGTGGCCTGTTCCAGTGGTGGGTGACATGAAGCCTGATTCTCTGCTATGACATGCAGACTGATTCTCTGCTGACATGAAGCCAGATTCTCTGTTACGGGACCTCTCTCCTCTGCCTGGGTGCCTGGGCCTAAATATCTGACAATGGACTGTTCCAGTGTTGGGTGACGTAAAGCATGATTCTCTGCTAGGACATGCAAACTGATTCTCTGCTGACATGAAGCCAGATTCTCTGTTACGTGACCTCTCTCCTCTACCTGGGTGCCTGGGCCTAAATATCTGACAATGGACTGTTCCAGTGTTGGGTGACGTAAAGCCTGATTCTCTGCTATGACATGCAGACTGATTCTCTGCTGACATGAAGCCAGATTCTCTGTTACGGGACCTCTCTCCTCTGCCTGGGTGCCTGGGCCTAAATATCTGACAATGGACTGTTCCAGTGTTGGGTGACGTAAAGCATGATTCTCTGCTAGGACATGCAGACTGATTCTCTGCTGACATGAAGCCAGATTCTATGTTACGGGACCTCTCTCCTCTGCCTGGGCCTAAATATCTGACAATGGACTGTTCCAGTGTTGGGTGACGTAAAGCATGATTCTCTGCTAGGACATGCAGACTGATTCTCTGCTGACATGAAGCCTGAATCTTTGTTATGGGACCTCTCTCCTCTGTCTGGGTGTCGGGGCCTAAAAAATATCTGACAGTGGCCTGTTCCAGTGGTGGGTGACGTGAAGCCTGATTCTCTGCTATGACATGCAGACTGATTCTCTGCTGACATGAAGCCAGATTCTCTGTTACGGGACCTCTCTCCTCTGCCTGGGTGCCTGGGCCTAAATATCTGACAATGGAGTGTTGTCACGGAACCATGAACCAGACGTACAACAAGAGATAAGTGAAAATAAGAAGGCTTTATTGAAAATAAAGCTGTAAAGCAAAAGTCCAAACGGATGGTGAAACCGAGCAGAGTCTTTGCGAAGCCAGAGGTCAGGAACCAGAAGGGTAGTCAGACGAAGCCAGGATCAGGAACCAGCAGGGAAGTCAGACGAAGCCAGGATCAGGAACCAGCAGGGTAGTCAGACGAAGCCAGGATCAGGAACCAGCAGGGTAGTCAGACGAAGCCAGGATCAGGAACCAGAAGCAGCAGCAGTCTTAGAAGCATGTGAACACAAGAGGACCAAGCAAGGAACTGAAGCCACAGACCTCCTATATATATGAGCTAGGCATCCAGCTCCTCCCAGGGGAAGGAGGAGCCGCAGGGTGGAAGGCTACAAGAAACCCAGAAACCAAGATGGCCGCCAGCACATGTCAAACGAAGGAGAGCAGCAAGCAGGTAAGACCATGACAGTACCTCCCCCTCAAGGGCCCCTCCTCCGCGGAGCACAAAACGGTTTCTGAGGGAAGCGTGCGTGGAAGGCTCGGAGCAAGGCAGGAGCATGGACATCTGCGGAGGGAACCCAGGAACGCTCCTCTGGACCATAACCACGCCAATGGACCAAAAACTGCAACCGACCGCGGACCAGGCGTGAGTCCAGGATATTGCTCACCTCATATTCCTCACGATTGCCCACTTGGACCGGACGAGGCCGAGGAACCGAGGAAGTGAAACGATTACACACCAGTGGCTTCAACAGGGAGACATGAAACACGTTGGAGATCCGCATGCCAGGAGGAAGCGCAAGGGCATAGGCTACCGGGTTTACCCTGCGAAGCACTCGGAAGGGACCAACAAAGCGAGGCGCCAGCTTGGGAGTGGGCACTCGAAGGTTGAGGTTGCGGGTGGACAACCATACACGGTCTCCGACCTGGTAGGAAGGAGCAGGCGCTCGTCTGCGATCAGCCTGGAGTCTCTGGCGCTGCGCAGAGACCTCAAGGGACTTCTGGATCTGTACCCAAGAAGCACGTAGGACGGAAAGGTGATCCTCCACAGCCGGAATATCCTGGGGAGAGAATACCTCCGGTAACACGGCAGGTTGGAACCCATAATTGGCCATGAAGGGAGACGTCCCAGAGGAAGAGTTCACCGCCGTGTTCCTGGCAAACTCAGCCCAAGGCAGGAGGTCAACCCAATTGTCTTGGTGATCGGAGACATAGCAACGAAGGAATTGCTCCAAGGCCTGATTGGATCGTTCTGCGGCCCCATTGGACTGAGGGTGGTAGGCCGAGGAGAAGGAGAGATGAATCCCCAACTGGGAGCAAAAGGCGCGCCAGAACCTGGACACAAACTGACTCCCCCG
The DNA here is from genome assembly GCF_905171765.1 of Bufo bufo. Taxonomy (NCBI): domain Eukaryota; kingdom Metazoa; phylum Chordata; class Amphibia; order Anura; family Bufonidae; genus Bufo; species Bufo bufo. The sequence continues at coordinate 450,285,884 of NC_053393.1, read as the reverse complement.
ATCCGACACAATCTCCTTAGGCAAACCGTGCAACCGGAAGACCTCCCTGGCAAAAATCGTGGCCAACTCTTGTGCAGAGGGTAACTTCTTGAGAGGAACACAGTGGCACATTTTGGAAAACCGATCCACAATCATGAGAATGACCGTATGGCCTCGGGATGCAGGGAGGTCTACAATGAAATCCATCCCCAGGTGTGACCATGGGCGCTCCCCGGTGGCTATGGGTTGCAGAAGGCCCAACGGAAGGTGCCGAGGGGACTTACTCTGGGCACAAACGGAGCATGCCGCTACATATGCGGCGATGTCGGAACGTAGGGAAGGCCACCAGAACAGACGTGAAACAGCCCAGGACAGCTGATTCTTTCCAGGATGCCCCGCGGTCTTGGAGTTATGGTAGGTTCGCAACAACCGAGTGCGCAACTCCTCAGGCACAAAACATCTGCCGTTGGGTCTCCCAGAGGGAGCACCAGATTGAGCCGCCAAAATCTGCTCACCCAGGGGAGAGGTCAGGCTGGTGCGAATGGCGGCCAGGATCTGATTCGGAGGTATGACCGAAGTCGGAATCGACTCCTCCCTGGACAGCTCGGAGTACTGCCGTGATAAGGCATCCGCCCTGATGTTCTTGGAACCGGGTAGGTAGGAGACCACGTAATTAAAACGTGACAAGAACAGAGCCCATCTGGCCTGACGTGGTGTCAATCTCATGGCCTCAGAAAGGTAGGTCAGATTCTTGTGGTCCGTCAGGATGAGAACCGGAACCACCGAACCCTCGAGCAAGTGCCTCCATTCTTTAAGGGCCTGCACGATGGCCAATAACTCCCTGTCACCAATCTGATAGTTGCACTCCGCGGAAGACAGTTTCCGGGAGTAAAACCCACAAGGAAGCAGAGGACCCTCTGGTGTTCTACGCTGAGACAGAAGGGCGCCTACTCCCGTCTCAGACGCGTCCACCTCGAGGACAAAGGGCAACCCAGGGTTGGGATGCGACAGAATCGGAGCCGACACAAAGGCGGACTTTAGGGCCTCAAAAGCTCGGATGGCCTCGAGCGGCCAGACCTGGGAATTACTGCCCTTCCTGGTCAGATCCGTGAGAGGCTTGGCCAGCATGGAAAAGTCCCTGATGAACTTCCGATAATAATTGGCGAAGCCCAAAAAGCGCTGCAGGGAACGAAGACCACTGGGCTGGGGCCACTGTAAGACAGCCGAAACCTTCTCAGGATCCATGGAGAACCCCTCAGCGGAAATGATGTAACCTAAGAAGGTTACCTGGGATCGGTGAAATTCGCATTTCTCAAGCTTACCGAACAGCTTGTTCTCTCGTAACCGTTGCAACACTCGTCTGACATCCAGAATGTGGGCCTCCATGGATTCAGAATATACCAAGATGTCATCCAAATAGACTACCACACACTGCTGCAACAGGTCACGGAAAACATCGTTGATGAATTCCTGAAAGACTGCGGGCGCATTGCACAACCCAAAGGGCATAACCAAGGATTCGTAATGACCGGTCCTGGTGTTAAACGCGGTCTTCCACTCATCGCCCGCCTTGATCCTTACCAGGTTATATGCCGCCCTCAGGTCGAGTTTGGTAAAGACCGTGGCCCCTTTAAGGCGATCGAACAGCTCGGAAATCAAGGGTATCGGGTAAGCGTTCTTGATCGTGATGCGATTGAGACCCCTGTAATCGATGCAAGGCCTCAACTCACCGCCCTTCTTTTTCACAAAGAAAAATCCAGCCCCTGCCGGGGACGAAGATTTGCGAATGTGTCCGCGTGAAAGCGCCTCCCTCACGTACTCCTCCATGGCCTCATTCTCCGCTACCGACAGTGGATAGACTTTGCCACGAGGAGGAACGGCACCAGATTGTAACTCTATGGCACAATCGTATGGGCGGTGCGGAGGTAGGGCAACCGCGCGCACCTTATCGAATACATCCCGGTACTCCTCGTATTCAGGAGGCAACAGAGAGTCCGAGGAAGTACACAGCAACTTGACAGACCCATGGATGCAACTAGCCCCACACTGCGGTGACCACGAGAGGATCTCGACCGATCTCCAATCGAAAGTCGGATTATGCTTCTGGAGCCAGGGGTACCCCAAGACCACCGAGTAGTGTGGAGACGAAATAACCTGGAGGCAGACCGACTCTCTGTGAACGGCACCAATGGCTATCCCCACTGGAAGGGTCTCATGAGTCACGTGTGGCGGCAGAAGGGGTCTGCCGTCTATCGCCTCAAGAGCCAGGGGGGAACCTCGAGCCTGCAGAGGAATGGAATTGGCGGCAGCGAACACACTATCAATGAACAAACCACCAGCACCAGAGTCCACCAACGCCTGGGTCGTCACCGAGCCCCCGACCCAGGAGAGGACAACAGTGATCAGTGGTTTGTCAACACGGGAAACCGGGGACGAGGAGACTCCACCTAAGATCTGCCCCCGACAGGATTTCAGGGTACGAGCGTTTCCCGGACGGTTCGGACATGCCAACCGAAAATGCCCACCGAGACCACAGTACATGCATCGGCCCTCGCGTCTCCGGAGTGCCCTCTCCCCCTCGGACAGGCGAGCAAACCCCAGCTGCATGGGTTCACCCCCAGACAAGTCATCCCCAGGAGGCGTGGGAGGAGAGGGAGGCACGGGTGGGACAGCAAACGTAGGCACCAATCTGTTAGAAGACCTCCGCAGGTTCTCCTTAAAGGAAGGTCTCTCCCTGAGTCTGGTGTCAATCAAAATCAGGAAAGAAATAAGAGACTCGAGCTCAACTGGTAGGTCCTTAGCTGCAACCTCATCCTTCAAGGCATCCGAGAGACCATGAGAGAAAGCAGCGACCAGAGCCTCATTATTCCAGCCCACCTCTGCTGCCAGGGTACGAAACTCAATGGCGTATTCAGCTACGGATCGTGAACCCTGTCTGATGGACATAAGGAGCTTCGCAGCAGAGGCAGCACGAGCCGGCACATCGAATACCTTCCGAAGAGAAGCAACAAAACCGGAAAACTCGGCAACCACCGGATTGTTGTTCTCCCATAAAGGGCTGGCCCAGGCCAAGGCCTTGTCCGAGAGCAGCGAGATCAAGAAGCCCACCTTTGATCTCTCGGTAGGAAAGGCATGTGGCAGCAACTCGAAATAAATGCCCACCTGGTTAAGGAAACCTCGGCACTGAGTTGGCTCTCCCCCAAAGCGCTGTGGAAGAGGGGCAGAACCGGTCATACCCCGAAACACCGCAGGCGCAACAACAGGTGTCGGGGTAGACTCTGGCGCAACAACCGGAGCGGCAGTAGGAGCGAGCCCAGGAGCGACAACCGACCCATCGGCAACGGGAGCGAAATGAGCCGTGCGTTCAAGCAGGGTTTGCAACGCCACAGCGAACCGACCCAACAGGTGATCCTGCTGATCAAGTCTGGCAACCAGCGTGGGTAGCGAGGATGGCCCTGTACCGTCAGAATTCATGGCTTGGTCCTAATGTCACGGAACCATGAACCAGACGTACAACAAGAGATAAGTGAAAATAAGAAGGCTTTATTGAAAATAAAGCTGTAAAGCAAAAGTCCAAACGGATGGTGAAACCGAGCAGAGTCTTTGCGAAGCCAGAGGTCAGGAACCAGAAGGGTAGTCAGACGAAGCCAGGATCAGGAACCAGCAGGGAAGTCAGACGAAGCCAGGATCAGGAACCAGCAGGGTAGTCAGACGAAGCCAGGATCAGGAACCAGAAGCAGCAGCAGTCTTAGAAGCATGTGAACACAAGAGGACCAAGCAAGGAACTGAAGCCACAGACCTCCTATATATATGAGCTAGGCATCCAGCTCCTCCCAGGGGAAGGAGGAGCCGCAGGGTGGAAGGCTACAAGAAACCCAGAAACCAAGATGGCCGCCAGCACATGTCAAACGAAGGAGAGCAGCAAGCAGGTAAGACCATGACAAGTGTTCCAGTGTTGGGTGACGTAAAGCCTGATTCTCTGCTATGACATGCAGACTGATTCTCTGCTGACATGAAGCCTGAATCTCTGTTATGGGACCTCTCTCCTCTGTCTGGGTGCCTGGGCCTAAATATCTGACAATGGACTGTTCAGTGTTGGGTGACGTAAAGCATGATTCTCTGCTAGGACATGCAGACTGATTCTCTGCTGACATGAAGCCAGATTCTCTGTTACGGGACCTCTCTCCTCTGCCTGGGTGCCGGGGCCTAAATATATGACAATGGACTGTTACAGTGGTGGGTGACGTGAAGCCAGATTCTCTGCTATGGCATGAAGAGACTGATTCTTTGCTGATGTGAAGCCAGATTCTCTGCTATGGGACCTCTCTCCAATTGATATTGGTTAATTTTTATTTATTTAATTTTTATTTTAATTCATTTCCCTATCCACATTTGTTTGCAGGGGATTTACCTACATGTTGCTGCCTTTTGCAGCCCTCTAGCTCTTTCCTGGGCTGTTTTACAGCCTTTTTAGTGCCGAAAAGTTCGGGTCCCTATTGACTTCAATGGGGTTCGGGTTCGGGACGAAGTTCGGGTCGGGTTCGGATCCCGAACCCGAACATTTCCGGGAAGTTCGGCCGAACTTCTCGAACCCGAACATCCAGGTGTTCGCTCAACTCTATTGATGACCCATAACTGGGGCTCCACAGTTATTTTGCATATTACTGTTTCCCAGGGAGCTTTGGATTGCTGTGTTGAGACTCTTAAATGAGGCTTCACAGTGTTTTCTTTAGCTGGTCTCCGTAAGATCTGCTATTGTTTTGTTTGAGTAGTCTCCAAGGCATTGCTCCTAGTTAGCCAGAATCCTACTCCACGCTGATGAGGGGCAACACCCCAAAACAGCTGTCTGTGGATGAATAACTGGCTTAGGTCTTCCCCGTCACATCCTTAAAGCTTATAAAAGAGCGGGATCTTGACATAGGGGCCACTTAATATGGTGGATCTGGTGATCTCTGTATTGGTGACACCCCTTTGCTCGGTTTTCCTTCCTTTGAAGGATATCTGGCTTTCTCTTTGTTGACCACCTCAACTCCCCTAGCTTAAACACCCTTAATGACCAGACCACTTTTTACAATTCTGCACTACACTACTTTCACGGTTTATTGCTCGGTCATGCAACTTACCACCCAAATGAATTTTACCTCCTTTTCTTCTCACTAATAGAGCTTTCATTTGGTGGTATTTCATTGCTGCTGACATTTTTACTTTTGTTGTTATTAATCGAAATTTACCAATTATTTTGCAAAGAAATGCCATTTTTCACTTTCAGTTGTAAAATTTTTCAAATAAAACTACATTTCTATTTAAAATTTTCTCTAAATTTATTGTTCTACATGTCTTTGATAAAAAAAATGTTTGGGTAAAAAAAATGGTTTGGGTAAAAGTTATAGCGTTTACAAACTATGGTACAAAAATGTGAATTTCCGCTTTTTGAAGCAGCTCTGACTTTCTGAGCACCTGTCATGTTTCCTGAGGTTCTACAATGCCCAAACAGTAGAAAACTCCCACAAATGACCCCATTTCGGAAAGTAGACACCCTAAGGTATTCGCTGATGGGCATAGTGAGTTCATAGAACTTTTTAATTTTTGTCACAAGTCAGCGGAAAATGACGATTTTTTTTTTCCTTACAAAGTCTCATATTCCACTAACTTGTGACAAAAAATAAAAACTTCCATGAACTCACTATGCCCATCATGAAATACTTTGGGGTGTCTTCTTTCCAAAATGGGGTCACTTGTGGGGTAGTTATACTGCCCTGGCATTTTAGGGGCCCTAATGCGTGAGAAGTAGTTTAAAATCAAAATGTGTAAAAAATGCCCTGTGAAATCTTAAAGGTGCTCTTTGCCCACCAAGGCTGCAAAAAAGTGTCACACGTGGTATCGCCGTACTCAGGAGAAGTTGGGCAATGTGTTTTGGGGTGTCTTTTTACATATACCCATGCTGGGTGAGAGAAATATCTCGGCAAAAGACAACTTTTCCCATTTTTTTATACAAAGTTGGCATTTGACCGAGATATTTATCTCACCCAGCATGGGTATATGTAAAATGACACCCCAAAACACATTGCCCAACTTCTGAGTACGGCGATACCACATGTGTGACACTTTTTTGCAGCCTAGATGCGCAAAGGGGCCCAAATTCCTTTTAGGAGGGCATTTTTAGACATTTGGATCCCAGACTTCTTCTCACGCTTTAAGGCCCCTAAAATGCCAGGGCAGTATAAATACCCCACATGTGACCCCATTTTGAAAAGAAGACACCCCAAGGTATTCAATGAGGGGCATGGCGAGTTCATAGAAGATTATTTTTTTTTGCACAAGTTAGGCTACTTTCACACTGCAAGCAGCGTTCAGGTGTCCGCTTGCTGAGCGGAGGCTGAACGCTGCCAGACTGATGCATTCTGAGCGGATCCGCATCCACTCAGAATGCATTAGGGCAGTACGGATGCGTTCGGGGCCGCTTGTGAGCCCCTTCAAACGGAGCTCACAAGCGGACACCCGAACGCTAGTGTGAAAGTAGCCTGAGCGGAAATTGATTTTTTTTTCTCACAATATCTCCCTTTCCGCTAACTTGGGACAAAAATTTCAATCTTTAATGGACTCAATATGCCCCTCAGCGAATACCTTGGGGTGTTTTCTTTCCAAAATGGGGTCATTTGTGGGGTGTTTGTACTGCCCTGGCATTTGAGGGTCTTCACAATCATTACATGTATGGCCAGCATTAGGAGTTTCTGCTATTCTCCTTATATTGAGCATACGGGTAATGAGATTTTTTTTTCCGTTCAGCCTCTGGGCTGAAAGAAAAAATGAACGGCACAGATTTCTTCATTCACATCGATCAATGTGGATGAAAAAATCTCTGCCAAAAAAAAAAAGGAGGGGAATGGCGTCTGCCAGGACATAGGAGCTCTGCCCAACATCCAAACCCACTCAGCCCGTATGCCCTGGCAAACCCGATTTCTCTATTCACATCAATCGATGTGGATGAATAAATCATTGCCGGGATTTTTCATTTATTTTTAATATACAAAGTGTTTGCCAAAGCATATGAACACCGCGCCCCTCAGCTCATATGCCTCGGCAAACATATCTTTTACTGCAGAGGAGAAATCTCGTCTTGCAGCGCCGCATACACTGACTTTTGTGTAATCTGACAGCAGTGCAATGCTTCTGTCAGAATGCACATCAGTGCTGCAGCTCGTTCATCGGTTGGTCCACCTAGAAGGTAAAAAAACAAAACAAAAAAGAAAAAACCAGGCCGCAACGCAATAAATTTATTAACATTAAGTTTTTATAACATTTGAACGGAACATTAACTTTTATAAACTTTAACTTTTTGAACAGAACATAAACTTTTTTGCTTACCGGTGATTTTTTTTTTTTTTTTTTACCTTTATAGGACAAATCTCTCCTTCCCCATGGGACAATGTGCAAAGCGCAAATCACCCAGAGATGTGGCGAAGTACATTATGCACTTTGTCCCAGGTGAAAGGAGAGGTTTGCAGCAACTGTGAGTGAAAGGGCCCTAATAGCCCTGTGTGCCTGTCCTGTGGAACGCAATCCCTATGCCAAGTGTACCTGTGTGTGGTACTTCCGGAAACACTCCCCTAAGCACAGGGCAGGGTGGTCAGGGCAGTCAGAACAGAAATAGCGGGTGTCACGCCTTATTCCACTCCTGCTACAGACATGACATCTTTTTCGGGGTGGCGCTTGGGTTGAGGTACCAGAAACGACACTGGGGAAATGTCGCTCGTGTAGACGGCTCACTACACTGGTGGATGGGGCCACGGAACCTCCTGGATACAGGAGGTTCTCGATGATCTCTTCCTGAAATTTGAGGAAGGATCCTGTTCTCCCAGCCATACTGTAGAGAACAAAACTATTATATGCAGCCAATTGAATCAAATATACAGACACCTTCTTATACCAGTGTCTGGTGTGTCGGGAAACTAAATAAGGAGCCAACATCTGGTCATTGAAGTCCACCCCTCCCATGAGTAAATTATAGTTGTGGACTGAGAGGGGCTTTTCAATGACACTGGTTGCCCATTCTATTTGTATTGTCGTGTCTGCGTGAATGGAGGAGAGCATGTAAACGTCACGCTTGTCTCTCCATTTCAACGCGAGCAGTTCTTGGTTACACAAGGCAGCCCTCTCCTCCCTTGCAAGACGGGTGGTAACGAGCCGTTGGGGGAAGCCCCGGCGACTAGGTCGCACGGTGCCACAGCAGCCAATCTGTTCTAGGAACAAATGCCTGAAGAGGGGCACACTTGTGTAAAAATTGTCCACATAAAGATGGTACCCCTTGCCAAATAAGGGTGACACCAAGTCCCAGACTGACTTCCCACTGCTCCCCAGGTAGTCAGGGCAACCGACCGATTCCAGGGTCTGATCTTTACCCTCAAAAGCTGGGTGGCCTCTGGGACGAGAGGTGCTGTTGTCGCTAAAGTGCAGGAAACGCAGGATGGTCTCAAATCGTGTCCTGGACATGGCAGAAGAGAACATGGGCATGTGATGAATTGGGTTCGTGGACCAATATGACCGCAATTCATGCTTTTTTGTCAGGCCCATGTTGAGGAGAAGGCCCAGAAAATTTTTAATTTCGGAAACTTGGACGGGTTTCCACCGGAAAGACTGGGCATAAAAGCTTCCCGGGTTGACGGCTATAAATTGAGTGGCATACCGATTTGTTTCTGCCACGACTAAGTCCAAGAGCTCCGCAGTGAAGAACAGCTCAAAAAATCCCAGTGCCGAACCGATCTGAGATGTCTCAACTCGAACTCCAGACTGGGCGGTGAAAGGGGGAACTACTGGTGCGGCTGAAGTTGGGGGCTGCCAATCAGGGTTTGCCAGCACCTCAGGGACTCTAGGGGCTCTACGGGTCTGTCTGTGCGGTGGCTGCGACGGGGGAACTAATGCACGTGCCACCGTACCAGCTTCAACTGCCCTTCTGGTGCTTGCCACTTCACCATGTTGTACGGCAGTGCTGGTACTAGGTCCAGGATGGGCTGCGCTGCTGGTGTATGCCTCACCACGTAATCCGACAGCGCCAGCCCCACTCTGCTGCCCTTGAAGCGGATCCTGCGCAACCTGTGGTCTAGCAACACGGGGCCTGGTACGCCTGGTGCTATCAGGGACCTCAACCTCCTCGTCCGAACTTTGGGTCAGACTGCCACTGCTTTCTACAGGTTCATATTCTGACCCGCTAGATTCGTCAGATGAGGGTTCCCATTCCTCATCCGACTGGGTCAGAATCCTGTAGGCCTCTTCAGAAGAATACCCCTTGTTTGCCATTTGGTCAACTAAATTTAGGGGGTATTCCCTGAGACTACCCAAGAAAAAAAGCAAGCCTGTCTTACAAATGGGAGGCTAGCGAAGTACCGGAATCCGCTGCGATTGATAAAAAATATCAAAACAGATTTTTTTTTTATCGCCGCAGCGCTTGTAAAGTGATTGTGCAGTGATCAAAAAATATATATTTTTTTGTCACTGCGGCGGGGCGGGCGTGGGTAAACGCACGTGTGGGCGACCGATCAGGCCTGATCGGGCAAACACTGCGTTTTGGGTGGAGGGCGAACTAAGGTGACACTAATACTATTATAGATCTGACTGTGATCAGTTCTGATCACTTACAGATACTATAAAAGTACAAATGCTGATTAGCAATACGCTAATCAGCGAATCAGTGACTGCGGTGCGGTGGGCTGGGGCTAACCGAAGCTAACTACCTAACAAACGGGCCTAAACTATCCTAAAACCTAACAGTCAATACCAGTGGGGGAAAAAAGTGACAGTTTACACTGATCACTTTTTTCCCTTTCACTAGGTGATTGACAGGGGCGATCAAGGGGTTAATTGGGGTGATGGGGGGTGATCTGGGGCTAAGTGAAGTGTTTGGTGTGTACTCACAGTGATGTGTGCTCCTCTGCTGGGACCAACCGACGAAAAGGACCAACAGAGGAGCACAGAAGCCATTTAACACACTATATTTATAAATATAAGGTGTTAGATGGCTTGTGATTCGATTTTTTGAAAATCATCAGCCTGCCAGCGACGATCATTGGCTGGCAGGCTGATGACGAACTTTTCCTTTAACTTTTGCCGGCCCGCGATGCGCATGCGTGGGCCGGCTGTGAGTGTAATCTCGCGTCTCGCGAGATGATGCGCCGGCGCGTCCAGGAGGAATGAATCGACCGCCTCCGAAACGCAATCCTGCGTTAGGCGGTCCGGTGGCGGTTAAAGACCCATAACTGGGGCTCCACAGTTTTTTTGCATATTAGAGTTTAAATGTATCAGTCTCACCCACAAAATTCTTCACAATCCTACACTGCCTTATATTTTCCCCTTTATCACTGCCTACCACTCTACCTGTGCTCTCTCTTATGGCCTAGCATCTTCAGATGTTCTTATTGGTTCCTTCATTTCAATTGTTGCACAAAATTGCCTCCTTAAGCATCCATCATTATCGCTTTTAATGACGGGTATTGTTTAAAGTATAACTGTTGTATATATATTTTTTTGGAGTATTGGATTGTGGTGATTAATATCTCCTTGGTGGCCCTATTTCAACTTTTCACTGTGTATTCAATTACCCCTTAATTCCACATTTTTGTTCCCTGTACTGCCTATTTTTACCTGTGCTTAAAATAGGGTTGCTAGGCATGGTCCGTCCTCTGTTGAAGCATGGAGGACGCAGAAGCACGCAGCGTGCAAGGTCAGATTACTGACAGCCAGGGACTGTAAGTAAATGATTAAAGTCAGGTCCTCCCCAGCAGCTGATAACAGTGCCTGGGCTGTGTGCACTTCTCCCTGTCCCAGCGCTTGGCAGACGCTCCCTCACTCAGCAGAGCTGGAGAAGTAGCGTTGAATCAGCGCAGACCAGGGAAGGGAGATCTGCCGTCTGCTCAGTGTATAAATGAAAGCAACATGTGGCAAGAGGACCCCTTTGTGCTGCAGGAGATTAACCCTTTAGGGGGGAGGGCTCTGGTTACTGACACTTTTGGGGGGGCCATTGTTACTGGCTAGTGAGGGCAGGCGGGATTAGCCTCAGGGTGAGGGCAGTGGCGGCCATCTTAACTGAATAGTGAGATTGCAGTTTTATGCAGACTGGTTGCTAAGGGCTGATTCTTTTTTAGGCTCCATTCAGACGTCCGTATGTGTTTCGCGGATCCGCAAAACACGGACACCGGCAATGTGCTTTCCGCATTTTGCGGATCCGCACATTGCCAGAACTATATAGAAAATGCCTTTTCTTGTCCGCAATTGCGGACAAGAATAGGACATGTTCTATATTTTTGCGGAACGGAAGTGCGGACCCGGAAGTGCAGATCCGCAATTCCGGATCCGAGCGGGACAAAGTCTGTCCCCATAGAAATGAATGGGTCCGCAATTCCGTTCCGCAAAATGCGGAACAGAATTGCGGACGTGTGAATGGGGCCTAAATATGGGGTAAGTCAGTCTAATAGTAACTGATTCTGGAATATCATGTTATTAGTAACTACATATATGAAAATTTAAATTAGGGTCTAAGTGTGACAGTTATCCTTTAAGATGCAAAGGAAAACTTTAACTATTCCATGTCAAGCGCAAAATAAGGAGGTAAATTTATCAGACCCTTCACTCCAGAATTCTGGCTTCCAAAATTAAATAAATAGGGCTCTGCAATGTTTTTGGGGTTACTTGTGAAAAAAGTTTGCAACTTTTTGAATGTTTACATCATTTCAGTTTTGAAAAGTGGATGAGAAAGTTGTGGTTAGCTTTACTCCAGAAGATTACTCCAGTAGGGTGGTGGCGTGAACAAACTGGAGTAGCATTTTTAGGACACCATTGTAAGGCTACATGCACATGACAGAAAGTGGCAGATAAAAACTGAGTTTTTCATGAACATTTTTCAACCATTTGTGCATCCATTTTCTGGCCATCTGTCTTATTTAATGGCTGTTTTGCATCCGTTTTAAACCTCTGTTGAAAACTAATGAATTTCATAGGCTTTTTTTATTTAAAAATCCAAAACCTTGCAGTGTTCACAGTATACCATATCTCACAAAAGTGAGCGCACCCCTCACATTTCTGTAACTATTTTATATCTTTTCATGGGACAACACTGAAGATATGACACTTTGATACAATGTAAAGTAGTCAGTGTACAGCTTGTATAACAGGGTAAATTTGGTGTGCCCTCAAAATAACGTAACTAGGGCTGCAGCTATCGATTATTTTAGAGATCAAGTAATCTATTGATTTATCGAGTACTCTAATAAGAAAAAAGTAATAAAAAAGAACGTTTTCCTTTATAAAATGTCATCAGACCCCCCCCCCCCGTGCCATCAGTCCTTTGTGCCATCAGCTCCCCCCATGCCATCAGCTCAACCCCCCCCCTCCCCTGGTTGCCATCAGCTCCCCCTCAATGCCATCAGTCCTATGTGCCATCAGTCCCCCAGTGCCATCAGCTCCCCCCATGCCATCAGACTCCCCTCAGTGCCATCAATCCTCTGTGCCATTAGCTCTATGTGCCATCAGCTCCCCCGCATACCATCAGTCCTCTGTGCCATAAGTCCCCCAGTCCCATCACCCCCCCATGCCATCAGTCCTCTGTGCCATCAACCCCCCATGCCATCAATCCTCTGTGCCATCAGCTCTATGTGCCATCAGTCCCCCAGTGCCATCAATCCTCTGTGCCATCTGTCCCTAATGCCATGAGTCCTCTGTGCCATGATGCCCTCCAATGCCAGTGTGCCCTCAGCTCTCCCAGTGCCACCATCTCTGCTCTTATTCTCCAGCAGCCCTTTAATACTTACTTCTCCTGTAGGGACGGCGCTCCACAACTCCTCTGTCTTCTTCTCCGCGCGCTGCACTGTCGTCCTGACGTCACAAAGCGTCAGGTCATAGTGCACGCATATGTGCACTATTTCTTGACGATGTGTCAGGAGAACAGTGCAGCACGCGGGCCGGCGGATGACCACGGAGCGGTGAGTAGTAGCAGGCATTTCACTCCCGCTCTGTGGTCCCCCAGTGCCTTCAATCCTCTGTACCATCAGCTTTATTTGCCATCAGCTCCCCCATGCCATCAGTCCTCTGTGCCATAATCCCCCCATGCCATCAGTCCTCTGTGCCATCACCCCCCATGCCATCAGTCCCCCAATGCCATCAGCTCCCCCCATGCCATCAGACCCCCCTCTGTGCCATCAGCTCTATGTGCCATCAGGCCCCCAGTGCCATCAATCCTCTGTGCCATCTGTCCCCCAATGCCATGAGTCCTCTTTGCCATGATGCCCTCCAATGCCAGCGTGACCTCAGCTCTCCCAGTGCCACCATCTCTGCTCCTAGTCTCCAGCAGCCCTTTAATACTTACACTGCTCAAAAAAATAAAGGGAACACTTAAACAACACAATGTAACTCCAAGTCAATCACACTTCTGTGAAATCAAACTGTCCACTTAGGAAGCAACACTGAGTGACAATCAATTTCACATGCTGTTGTGCAAATGGGATAGACAACAGGTGGAAATTATAGGCAATTAGCAAGACACCCCCAATAAAGGAGTGGTTCTGCAGGTGGTGAGCATACCACTTCTCAGTTCCTATGCTTCCTGGCTGATGTTTTGTTTTGGTTTTGAATGCTGGCGGTGCTTTCACTCTAGTGGTAGCATGAGACGGAGTCTACAACCCACACAAGTGGCTCAGGTAGTGCAGCTTATCCAGGATGGCACATCAATGCGAGCTGTGGCAAGAAGGTTTGCTGTGTCTGTCAGCGTAGTGTCCAGAGCATGGAGGCGCTACCAGGAGACAGGCCAGTACATCAGGAGACGTGGAGGAGGCCGTAGGAGGGCAACAACCCAGCAGCAGGACCGCTACCTCCGCCTTTGTGCAAGGAGGAACAGGAGGAGCACTGCCAGAGCCCTGCAAAATGACCTCCAGCAGGCCACAAATGTGCATGTGTCTGCTCAAACGGTCAGAAACAGACTCCATGAGGGTGATATGAGGGCCCGACGTCCAGAGGTGGGGGTTGTGCTTACAGCCCAACACCGTGCAGGACGTTTGGCATTTGCCAGAGAACACCAAGATTGGCAAATTCGCCACTGGCGCCCTGTGCTCTTCACAGATGAAAGCAGGTTCACACTGAGCACATGTGACAGAGTCTTGAGACGCCGTGGAGAACGTTCTGCTGCCTGCAACATCCTCCAGCATGACCGGTTTGGCATTGGGTCAGTAATGGTGTGGGGTGGCATTTCTTTGGAGGGCCGCACAGCCCTCCATGTGCTCGCCAGAGGTAGCCTTACTGCCATTAGGTACCGAGATGAGATCCTCAGACCCCTTGTGAGACCATATGCTGGTGCGGTTGGCCCTGGGTTCCTCCTAATGCAAGACAATGCTAGACCTCATGTGGCTGGAGTGTGTCAGCAGTTCCTGCAAGACGAAGGCATTGATGCTATGGACTGGCCCGCCCGTTCCCCAGACCTGAATCCAATTGAGCACATCTGGGACATCATGTCTCGCTCTATCCACCAACGTCACGTTGCACCACAGACTGTCCAGGAGTTGGCAGATGCTTTAGTCCAGGTCTGGGAGGAGATCCCTCAGGAGACCATCCGCCACTGTCACTACCAGAGCTTGGAGACGTTCTCACAGCTCTGTTTCTCCACCCCTGTGATGATGTCACTACTAGAGCTTGGAGGAGTTCTCACTGCTCTGTTTCTCCGCCCCTGTGATGAAGTCTTTACTTTCTGTTTCCTTCCTCCCAGCTGTTCCTCCTGCGTTTGATTTGCCTGCCTTTAAATCACCCCTCCTCCTATTGTAGGGCGTGGATTATATTTCTCATTTCAGTTGTAGCTCTTGCTTGAGTATCTTCACTTGTAGCTATCAGTTCACTGGACCTGTGTTCTGCTGCAGCAAGCACTCCGGATATTGCCAGCTGTCCTTGGATCCGTCTTCTCTGCGGCTGCAGCCCCTTCAGCTAAGTGTGCAGACATTGTTGTGTACCTGGTTATTTTCTGACTGGATCTGAGGTGGCCACGGTTCCCTCCATATACTGAGCAGGGCACCGGTGGCCGTGCCCCTTCCACTATTGTAGGGGTTACAGTGGTCATCAGTCTTAGGTACGCGGGCATGCCTCGTTCCGCCATTTGGATCCGGGCATGTGCTTTAGCAGCATAGGGAGAGCTTTGAGGGTCTGACAGGGGTCACCCTTTATCCTCCCTAGTTTGGGTCCGGTCAGTAGCTCTTTTTACTGTGTATACTCTTGTTGCTCACATACAGCCGTGACAGCCACCTCATCAGGAGCATGCACAGGCATTGTAGGGAGGTCATACAGGCACGTGGAAGCCACACACACTACTGAGCCTCATTTTGACTTGTTTTAAGGACATTACATCAAAGTTGGATCAGCCTGTAGTGTGTTTTTCCACTTTAATTTTGAGTGTGACTCCAAATCCAGACCTCCACGGGTTGAAAAATTTGATTTCCATTTTTTAATTTTTGTGTGATTTTGTTGTCAGCACATTCAACTATGTAAAGAACAAAGTATTTCAGAAGAATATTTAATTAATTCAGATCTAGGATGTGTTATTTTTGTGTTCCCTTTATTTTTTTGAGCAGTGTACTTCTCCTGTAGGGGTGGCGCTCCACAACTCCTCTGTCTTCTTCTCCGCGCGCTGCACTGACGTCACGCAGCGTCAGGTCATAGTGCACGCATACGTGCACTATGTCCTGATAATGTGTCAGGAGAACAGTTGAGCGCGCAGGCTGGCGGATGACCACGGAGCGGTGAGTAGTAGCAAGCACTTCAGTCCCACTCTGTGGTCACATGACACAAACGAATCCTCAATGCAAAAAATGTTTTTTGTGTTGAATTACTAAATTCAATCGAGTAATTGTTTCAGCCCTAAACTCAACACACAGCCATTAATATCTAAACCGCTGGAAATAAAAGTGAGTACACCCCTAAGTGAAAGTGGCCAAATTGTGCCCAGTTAGCCATTTTTTCCTCCCTAGTGTCATGGGACTCGTTAGTGTTACAAGCTCTAAGGTCTGAATGGGGAGCAGGTGTGTTAAATTTGGAGTTATCGCTCTCACACTCTCTCACACTGGTCACTGGAAGTTCAACATGACCCCTCATGGCAAAGAACTCTCTGAGGATCTGAAAAAAAAAAGAATTGTTGCTCTACATAGAGATGGCCTAGGCTATAAGAAGATTGCCAACACCCTGAAACTGAGCTGCAGCACGGTGGCCAAGACCATACAGCGGTTTAATAAGACAGATTCCACTCAGAGCAGGCCTCGCTATGGTCAAACAAAGAAGTTTAGGGCACGTGCTCAGCGTCATATCCAGAGGTTGTCTTTTCAAAATAGACATATAAGTGTTGCTAGCATTGCTGCAGAGGTTAAAGAAGTGGGGGGGTCAGCCTGTCAGTGCTCAGACCATACGCCACCCACTGCATCAAATTAGTCTGCATGTCGTCCCAGAAGGAAGCCTCTTCTAAAGATGCACAAGAAAGCCCGCAAACAGCAAAGACAAGCAGACTAAGGACATGGATTACTGGAACCATGTCCTGTGGTGTGATGAGAGCAAGATATACTTATTTGGTTCAGATGGTCAACACCTATAACAACCGGCTCAAATAAGGCTCAAGCTAAGTATGTGCGCAATGCCAACATACCAAATTAGCAACACCAATAAATAAGCATAGCACAGCTAATAATGAGTAACTATTTCAACAATAGAATAGATAAAAATACAATACATACAATGTATTAACAGATAAAAAACACACAGGATATATAGAGACCCATGACCCGGATATCATCCCAAAACATATAATAAATAGATAAATAATAGAACAGGAGCCAAGATAAATAACAAATGCAAGTGTGCAGTGAAACAATCCTGACCTCAAAACAATAGAACACTACGCTAAGCCAAATGCGTATAAATATATAAAGTGCAACGAGCAAAATACATAACAACGGCAGTGTAGGTAAGTATTACAATAAGTAAATAAATAATCACATAAATACCCGAGTGGTTCTCAGCAGCCCCGACGCACGTTTCGCGTATAGCTTCCTCAAGGGGTGTGGATGTAATATGCTGACAGGGTACATTTTATATACACCCAATAAAATAAATAACTAACAGCTGGGGAAAGGGGTATGTGCGGCCACACACAGGCGGTGTGCCTTTTGAAGGTGTGGCACTCATATCATCCGGTTGGACCCCCGAGTGTAACAGATATTTCCTTGCTATTGGATCTGAGATGAACAATTACTAAGAAAGACCGAAGGGATAGTTATGAATTTATTGTAGTGGCTTTTATTATCGTTATTTTTTGTATTCCTTTTGTCACTTTTTTTTATCACTTTTTTTCATATTTTTTCACATATATATTTTTTTTTACATATATGTTTAGTACACATTTTTAGATATTTCAAGTATTTTTATTCACGTTGCTTTTTTCAATTTTTTTCACATTTTACATATAAAATATATTCTTATTTTATTATTTTTATTGATTATTATTGATTATTATATTTTTTCACTTGATTGATGCATATCTTGTCACCCCCTCTTTGTTGTGGTTTTTATTTATTTAATCTTTACATATTTTATCAATACCACATTTGGAGTGTTATTTATTCACCTAGCCATTTATTTGTGCTCCTTTTTATATCTAATTATCTTATCCATTAAAGGGAACCTGTCACCTGGATTTTTTTGTATAGAGCTGAGGACATGGGTTGCTAGATGGCCGCTAGCACATCCGCAATACCCAGTCCCCATAGCTCTGTGTGCTTTTATTGTGTAAAAAAAACGATTTTATAGATATGCAAATTAACCTGAGATGAGTCCAGCGTGAAGGAGCCCAGCACCGCGACGTCACAAAGCTAGAGCGCCGTAATCTCGCAATGTGCGAGCTAGCGCATGCGCAGTGTTGGTATAGTGTTCCTTCCCTGTGCTGGCATGCGCTAGTTCGCGCATCGCGAGATTACGGCGCACTAGCTTTTTCATGTCGGGGAGCAAGGAGGAGATTCGGTGGATGCAGGCGGTGCTGGGCTCCTTCACGCTGGACTCATCTCAGGTTAATTTGCATATCTATAAAATCGTTTTTTTTTTACACAATAAAAGCACACAGAGCTATGGGGACTGTGTATTGCGGATGTGCTAGCGGCCATCTAGCAGCCCATGTCCTCAGCTCTATACACAAAATCCCGGTGACAGGTTCCCTTTAACTATATTCATTGTAGGCATATTTATGTGAGGGCTGCTATCGTTGTACCGCTTGAGCGGTAGTTGTCAACCTGGGACTTCCGGGTCTCTTACGTGTGCGCTCAATTAGTCAGGTGACCGGCCCCATGCGTTCCACTTCAGAACGCGGCATTCTCTTTCCACCGGGTCGGATGTTAGCGATTTCTACATGGTTCGCTCTCTCCTTTCTTTCTTTCCTTGTAGACAGATCATATCCTGGATTACTTATTTTATTTGTTCCTTTGGGTTCCGTATCCGAAATGGAAGTGACGCAGTGCGTTCCACTGTGAAACGCACGCGCGCACCGCCTGTATGTGTGGCCACACATACCCTTTTCCCCAGCTGTTATTTATTTTATTGGGTGTACATAAAAGGTACCCTGTCAGCATATTACATCCACACCCCTTGAGGAAGCTATACGCGAAACGCGCGTCGGGGCTGCTGAGAACCACTCGGGTATTTGTGAATATTTACTTATTTATTGTAATACTTACCTACACTGCCATTGTTATGTATTTTGCTCGTTGCACTTTATATATTTATATGCATTTGGCTTAGCGTAGAGTTCTATTGGTTTGAGGTGAGGATTGTTTCACTGCACACTTGCATTTGTTATTTGTCTTGGCTCCTGTTCTCTCTATTTATCTATTTATTATATGTTTTGGGATGATATCCGGGTGATGGGTCTCTATATATCCTGTGTGATTTTTATCCGTTGATACATTGGATGTATCGTATTTTTATCTATTCAATTGTTAAAAATAAAGTTACTCATTAGCTGTGCTATGCTTATTTATTGGTGTTGGTTCAGATGGTATCAAGCGTGTGTGGCGGCAATCAGGTGAGTAGTACAAAGACAAGTGTGTCTTGCCTGCAGTCACACATGGTGGTGGGAGTGTCATGGTTTGGGGCTGCATCAGTGCTGTCGGCTGTGGGGAGCTACAGTTCATTGAGGGAACCATGAATGCCAACATGTACTGTGACATACTGAAGCAGAACATTATGCCCTCCCTTCGTAAACTGGGCCGCAGGGAAGTATTCCAACATGATAATGACCCCCAAAACACCTCTAAGACAACCACTGCCTTGCTAAAGAAACTGAGGATAAAGGTGCTGGACTGGCCAAGCATGTCTCCAGATCTAAACCCTACAATGCATCTGTGGCAAATCCTCAAACAGAAGGTGGAGGAGCGCAAGATCTCTAACATCCACCAGCTCTGTGATGTCGTCATGGAGTAGTGGAAGAGGATTCCAGTGGCAACCTGTAAATCACAAGTGAACTCCATGCCCAAGAGAGTTAAGGCACAATTTGGCCATTTTCACTTTGGGGTGTACTCATTTTTGTTGCCAGCGGTTTAGACATGAATGGCTGTATGTTGAGTTATTTTTAGGGCACACCAAATTTACACTGTTATACAAGCTGTAACAGACTACTTTACATTGTAGCAAAGTGGCATATCTTCAATATTGTCCCATAAAAAGATATAATAAAATATTTACAAAAATGTGAGGGGTGTACTCACTTTTGTCAGATACTGTACATTATGGCGCCCCCCCCCCCCCCCCACAATATTATAAATTGCCTCCAATAGTGCCCCAGAAGGATATATGCCACTATAGTGTCTTCAGTATATACACAGTTGAGTCACATTATTATGACCACCAGCTAATATCCAGTGTAATTACTGTTTGTAGCACAGACAGCAGCTACACGGGCTGGGAGTGATTCAGTAAGGTCCTGGTCGGTTGTCACAGGTATCTGGGGCCATGCTGACTGCAGTGCATCCCACAGCTGCTGGATCAATTGGATTCAAGTTTAGAAAATTAGGGGGCCCACGGTAGTATTTGGAAGTCTTGGTTATGCTCTTCCAACCAATGTTGGACATTTCTAGCCGAGTGACATGTCGCATTGTCTTGCTGGAAGATCCCATCTACCACAGGGAAGACAATCGTGTATGGGTGCTGTGAGGCAGTGACAGGCCTCATATATGAAAAGGGAAGATATGTGTCTCATAGAATGGTGCAAGAAACCTATTAGAGGAGATGCATGTTATGGTTTGCTGTGTTTTCCCCACAATCAACTCCGGGTTTCACAGGTTGCCCATGTCCACGGTTCTTATTTAAAAGTCAGCAACAATCCTCAGGTGAGGGATTCTGAAGAGGGAAGCCTGAGATGCTCAATGTGGTCACAGCCAGGGTGGCTGTTGGACCGTGATCCCCTCATGGTTGCGTGGGGGGCTCAGCAACGTCTGGGGAAAGAGGTGTTGAGCGGTCAGAGTTGGGAGGAATCTTGAAACATATCCCCCCAAGGTACTGGTGTGGTCACAGCCAGGAGACTGCTGGACCGCATGGCTGAGTAAAGCCGGATCTCACCCCTTGTGTGAAGTGCGTCTTAGAGGTGAGTTAGGCCCCTTTCACACGGGCGTTGCGGGAACACCCGCGATTTTTCCGCACGAGTGCAAAACATTGTAATGCGTTTTGCACTCGCGTGAGAAAAATCGCGCGTGTTTGGTACCCAAACCCGAACTTCTTCACAGAAGTTCGGGCTTGGGATCGGTGTTCTGTAGATTGTATTATTTTCCCTTATAACATGGTTATAAGGGAAAATAATAGCATTCTGAATACAGAATGCATAGTAAAAGATCGCTGGAGGGGTTACAAAAAAAAAAATTTAAACTCACCTTAGTCCACTTGATCGCGATGCCCGGCATCTCCTTCTGTCTTCATCTGCTCTCTGTGCAGCAACAGGACCTTTGGTGACGTCATTCCGGTCATCACATGATCCATCACCATGGTAAAAGATCATGTGATGACCGGAATGATGTCACCAAAGGTCCTGTTGCTGCACAGAGATCAGATGAGGACAGAAGAGATGCCGGCTACTCGATCAAGTGGACTAAGGTGAGTTAAATTTTTTTTTATTTTTTTTTAACCCCTCCAGCGATGTTTTACTATGCATTCTGTATTCAGAATGCTATTATTTTCCCTTATAACCATGTTATAAGGAAAATAATAATGATCGGGTCTCCATCCCGATCGTCTCCTAGCAACCATGCGTGAAAATCGCACCGCATCCGCACTTGCTTGCGGATGCTTGCGATTTTCACGCAACCCCATTCATTTCTATGGGGCCTGCGTTACGTGAAAAACGCACAAAGAGGAGCATGCTGCGATTTTCACGCAACGGCCTGATGCGCATGCGCACTTCGCTCAACGAAACCGCTGCCAGGAGTCCGCGGCGCATCAGGCTGAGCCTAGTGCGCAGGCGCCGGATCTAGCAGAGGGATGGGAGGATTGCAGAGGCGGGGCTGAGGTGAGGAAGGCGGCGTTGGGCACCAGACGGCGAGGGATGTGGGCGGGCACCCTGGGTTAACGTAAAACCCCTTGGGCACCTTAGGTAGGTGAGTGACAGCTTATAAAAAAACAGTTTTTTGGGCTAATAGAGCCACAAGCAGGTTTAATAAGGGCAGTTTAGGATTCATGTTATTAGTACGGACCTGGCCATATGTTTAGCTTAGAGGGCTCAAATCTCATGACAGAATCCCTTTAAAGTGATACAATAAAGCTGGGTTCACACCTGAGCGTATTGGGTATGCGCATTTTACAGGCGTTTTTATCAGGAGTTTTTGAGGCGTATTTTGGGGCGTTTTTGTATTTAGGAAACGCTCATAATACGCGCGTTTGTGTGATTGAAAACAAAGGCATCCAATGAAAAACTGCCTTGAGGTGTCTAATGAAAAGAGACTTCCTGCGGAGCTATGACATAGTTATGGGGGATCTGTGGATGATGCACTGTTATGGGGGATCTGTGGATGATGCACTGTTATGGGGGATCTGTGGATGGCACTGTTGTGGGGGATCTGTGGATGACGCTGTTATGTGGGGGATCTGTGGATGACGCTGTTATGTGGGGGATCTGTGGATGACGCTGTTATGTGGGGGATCTGTGGATGACGCTGTTATGTGGGGGATCTGTGGATGACGCTGTTATGTGGGGGATCTGTGGATGACGCTGTTATGTGGGGGATCTGTGGATGACGCTGTTATGTGGGGGATCTGTGGATGACGCTGTTATGTGGGGGATCTGTGGATGACGCTGTTATGTGGGGGATCTGTGGATGACGCTGTTATGTGGGGGATCTGTGGAGGACACTGTTATGGGGGATCTGTGGAGGACACTGTTATGGGGGACCTGTGGAGGACGCTGTTTTGGGGTGGATCTGTGGATGGCACTGTTATAGGGGATGTGTACTATGACACATAGGGCCATGAGGGGGGCCAGCATAAGACACACATATAGCATCTTATGCTGGTCCCCCTCATGGCCCTATGTGTCCCCTCATGTGTCCTAAACTGCACACATAACTGGCTTTGTGTGTAAAGTATTTTACTACTGTCTGAAACAAGCTCTCTCCTATTGATAAAATGGTCAGCCTCTGTACTCACTTTCACTATGAATGCACTGCAGCGAGCTGGCTGGCCGGCGCGTGACTGACGTCACTTAGTAACGCTCCTCCCACTTAATTCAGGAAGCAGGAGCATTACTAAGTGATGTCAGTCACGCGCCGGCCGGCCAGCTCGCTGCCGCTCGCTGCAGTGCATTCATAGTGGAAGTGAGTACAGAGGCTGGCCATTTTATCAATAGGAGAGAGCTTGTTTCAGACAGTGGTAAAATACTTTACACACAAAGCCAGTTATGTGCGCAGGGCCCCTTCATATATAATCGCAGCATTTTCGCAACAAGAAACGCCCATTGTCGTGCGTTCCCGCTGAAGTCTATGGGCGGGAACGCGCGACAATACGCCCCAAAGAAGCTCCTGTACTTCTTGGGGCGTAGGGCGTTTTACAGCGCGTTCGTACACGCTGTAAAACGCTCAGGTGAGAACCATGCCTATAGGGAATCATTGGTTCTTGCCTGTTGAGCGTTGTCAGTGCGTAGGAACGCGCTGTAAAACGCTCAGGTGTGAACCCAGTCTAAAGCACTGTTTGAGCTTGAAAACACCCTATTTGATGAGAAGTCTTACCCCTGAGAGAGAGCGATCCTTTACAGTGTATGTGATCTGCAAGGATGAATTCATACCCAAATCAGTTAAGAGTGCCTTTCATATGGATAACTGGGCCCAGAAAATACCACAAAAACATTCCCTAGACCATAACGCAGCCATCAGCTTGAGTTCTTTGAGTAATGGTTGCAGGTTGTTTGTTCTAAGATGTTTCTCGCCTAGCACTCCAACGTCCATCTGTTCAGTGAAGCAGAAAATGGGACTCCTCTGAGAAGTCAACCCTTTGACCAATCAGCAGTGGTCCAAATCCAATAGTGCCTTGAAAATTGAAGTCTTCTCTGCAGATGCAACTTCATTAGCAGATGTGCAGTGACCATCTGTCTGCCTCGGAGGCCCATACTCAGTAGGGTTCGATTAACTTTTATTTACAAGTCTGGTAGCCCGCTGGTTCATTTTGGCAGTGAGCTTCTCCACTGTAAGCATGTCTGTCTGCCCAATGTCTATCTGTTCACTGAAGCAGAAAATTTGACTCAGCGGAGAAGGCAACCCTTTGGCCAATCACCAGAGGTCCAATTCCAATACTGCTGTGAAAATTGAAGCCTTCTCTGCCAATCCAACTTTGTTAGCAGAGGTGCAGTGACCATCTGTCTGCCTTGGAGCCCCAAGGCAGTAGGGTTCACTGAACTGTCTTTTATACAGGAGTCTGGTAGCCCGCTGGTTCATTTTGGCAGTGAGCTGCTGAACTGTGCGCGTGTCTGTCTGCCCTCATGCACCTTCGTAGCAGACGTTCATCTCTCACTAGTGTTGAGCGAAGCATTTGAAGCGGATTTTGATCCAAAGTTTAGGAAAACTTTGATTAGCAAGAAATCTGAATTTCCATCAGTAGGTTCCTCTGACACCATGTTTAGTTAGTATGACCTAAGAACTGCCTCTTGCTTTTTCTGCTCCTTCTGCTAGCCAAGTAATGATAGCTCTGCTCCACTCTTTAGTGACGATGAGCTTTCAGAGGAAAGTCAGCATTTACAGGCCAACCCAGACTTGGAGGAGAGGTCTGCAGTGGACTCCTTTAGGTGTGCAACTACAGATGACAGTCGGGTGGGAGAATATGTTGCAAGAGGTCAGGGACGTGCACAAGAGACAGGTGAGGACTAAACATATGTAGCCGATCGCATGTGGGAGCCGGGTGAACGGGGCATTGTCATCATCAGGGGGCGAGGGTGGCAGCATACTGGTGAGACAGGAGGGTGGAAGCAGTGGGAGATCTGGAGCCAAAAGCTGGAGGTGTACACTGCTACTCGGGAGACTACCTATGAGGAACACACTAGCAATGCACAGTTCATAAAAGCAGCGGCAAGCAGGCATCACACATTGGTGGCTGGAAAATGCGATACTCAGCAGTGTGGGAATTTTTCACAGTCACTGGGGGATGTTAGCGTGGCGGTATGCAGGATGTGTGGGCAGAAGTGGAGGCACGGACAGTATGCTAATGTTGGCACGATGGCCCTGTGTACAACACATGGAGCGTCGCCATAAAGTGGTGTGGGAAAACCGTGCCACTCATTTAGTGTTACAGCCTGATGCAGTAAACGCTGCATCTCACACTGGCCCGCACTCCCTCTCCAGCAGTCAGGGCTTGTCAACATCAGCAGAAGGAAACTGTCATTCCTTCCCATTGGCTTTAATGTCATCTATTGCTCCTGATGCTCTTCCTCCTCCTTCTTCTCCTTGTCACTTGTTTCAACAGCATATGGATCACCGAGGCGATTGCAAAAAGACAACAGTATGTATGCACTCATCCAGTGGTTCAGAAGCTCAACCTGCACCTGGCTAAGTTGCTGGTAATACACTCTACTTTTCCATGTAGTTGACTCTACATATTTCAGAGAGGTGGAGAATCAAAAGCCGACATTACTTTTCCAAAGAAGCTCTGTCAGCTCTGCACACATACTTTGAACAGAAGGTGGGCCA
Organism: Bufo bufo; assembly: GCF_905171765.1. Taxonomy (NCBI): domain Eukaryota; kingdom Metazoa; phylum Chordata; class Amphibia; order Anura; family Bufonidae; genus Bufo; species Bufo bufo. The sequence continues at coordinate 450,260,697 of NC_053393.1, read as the reverse complement.
GTCCTTGGGCCTCTCGGTATCTGATAGAGTTCACACCAGTGCTGACGTATAGAGTTATAACTATGGTCAAGGACAATATATGTTCACAGCCCACTGGATAAATGTCGTTCCGGGCCAGGCACACCAACAACTTGGCCAGGTGATGGCAATGCCGCCTCTGCGTTGTAATTGTGGGATTTCTGCACCAATGACCACCTCTGCCTCCTCATCCTCCACCTTGTCCTCACCCTCCCCTCTAGGCACAGTTCACAGTGGTCCTCCATCATATCACCTATGCAAAGCTAGTCGTTGCAGTTCTGCACCTCGTCCACCTGTCCGAACTGAGAAGTACCTGGGATGAACTGCTCTGCGTCATCAATAAAGAAATAGAATACTGGCTGTCTTCTCGCCAACTGGAGATAGGAACCATGGTTACTGATAATGGGACAGAACGTTTTGTCTGTGCTGCATCAGAGAGGGCTGACCTGTTCACCCTGCATGGCGCACTTCTTCAATCTCATTGTCAACCAGTTCCTCAAGTCTTCCACTAAAATGCAAGAGCTGTTAAAATGTCCAGGAAACTGTGCATGCACTTCAGCCACTCTTACAGTGCAAAACATGCCCTCCTTGAGTTGCAAAGGCAGCATCACCTAATATCCAATGTTTCCACCCATTGGAACGCCACGCTTCATATGTTAGACCACCTATATGAGCAGAGGAAGGCGGTCAACGATTTATTAATGCTACAGACAGGTTTACTCCCTGGTGTAACTTCCACATTAGCCAGTGGCAGCTTATGCGTGACACGTGCCATTTGAGGAGGCCACATTATTTGTCAGTCGGCTGAACTTAGGGTTGAGCGGTAAACCGGTGTGAACAATATACCGTGGTATATCATATGCCTGCTGACTGCTCCTAAATCTGTGTCAGCCCGCCCCTGCATCGTGCATATTTGTACAGTACATATTACTTCCTGCAGCGGCCGCCCCCAGCTCCTCCTCGCTCCCATATTCAAGTCTCCACCCACTGGCCGAGCCCAGGAGAGAGGCGCACAAAGTCAGTCAGCAGTCCATGTCCAAGCCAAGGTGGGGCAAGAGGAGAGACCCTAATGGCCCAGGTGTCAGAAATAAAGGTTGTACTGTCTGTCTTCTGCGGCCCTGGCCTTGCCTGCAAGCTGCACTGCACATGGTGATGGCACTTGATAAACTGTAATGTCTCCCTGTTGCCCCCATATAGGAGCAAGAAGAAGACATTACTGTATGGGGGCCGCAAGACATTATTATACTGATGGCGGAGGCAGGGGCGTAGCTATAGGGGGTGCAGAGGTAGAAGTCGCTACCGGGCCCAGGAGCCTGAGGGGCCCCAAAGACCCTTGTACCACATGAGAAGACACCTGTTTTATAGAAGGTGCATGCTGGTCAAGTTACACCTCTGGCTGGAGGGAAGGTGTTAGGTCAAGAATTTGGCATGGGGGGGCAGTTTAAATTTTTGCCTCAGGCAGCAAGAAGGCAATGTACTTGGGGGGATGGGGGGCCCAAGCTAAACTGTTGCACCAGGGCCCATGAGCCTTTAGCTACGCCCCTGAGCGGAGGGGTTACAAATAGTCCCATACAGTATAATGTCACCTTGTGGCCCCCTTACAGTATAGTTTCTGTCGATACAGTATAAAATGTTTTCTTGTGCCCCACTGCCTGCCCATACAGTATATAACGTCTCCTTGTGGCTTCCCCCCATACAGTATAACATCTCCTTGTGGCTGCCCCATACAGTATAACGTCTCCCTGTGGCTGCCCCCATACAGTATAATGTCTCCGTGCGGCTGCCCCCATACAGTATAATGTCTCCGTGCGGCTGCCCTATACAGTATGACGTCTTCTTGTGGCTGCCCCCATGCAGTATAATGTCTCCTTGTGGCTGCTCCCATACAGTATAATGTTTTTCTTGTGGCTGCCCCTTACAGTATAATGTCTCCTTGTGGCTGCCCCATACAGTATAATGTCTCCTTGTGGCTGCCCCATACAGTATAACCTCTCATTGTGGCTGCCCCATACAGTATAACCTCTCCTTGTGGTTGCCCCATTTCCCCATACAGTAAAATGTCTCCTTGTGGATGCTCCAGTGCCCCATACAGTATAACGTCTCCTTGTTGCTGCCCCTATACAGCATAACGTTTCCTTGTGGCTGTCCCATACAGTATAATGTCTCCTTGTGGCTGCCCCCATACAGTATAATGTCTCAGTGCGGCTGCCCTATACAGTATGACGTCTTCTTGTGGCTGCCCCCATGCAGTATAATGTCTCCTTGTGGCTGCTCCCATACAGTATAATGTTTTTCTTGTGGCTGCCCCTTACAGTATAATGTCTCCTTGTGGCTGCCCCATACAGTATAATGTCTCCTTGTGGCTGCCCCCATACAGTGTAACCTCTCATTGTGGCTGCCCCAGTGCCCCATACAGTAAAATGTCTCCTTGTGGATGCTCCAGTGCCCCATACAGTATAACGTCTCCTTGTTGCTGCCCCTATACAGCATAACGTTTCCTTGTGGCTGTCCCATACAGTATGTCTCCTTGTGGCTGCCCCCATACAGTATAATGTCTCTGTGCGGCTGCCCTATACAGTATGACGTCTCCTTGTGGCTGCCCCCATACAGTATAATGTTTTTCTTGTGGATGCCCCCATACAGTATAACGTCTCCTTGTAGCTGCTCCCATACAGTATAACGTCTCCTTGTGGCTGCCCCCATACAGTATAATGTCTCCTTGTGGATGCCCCCATACAGTATAACGTCTCCTTGTGGCTGCCCCATACAGTATAACGTTTCCTTGTGGCCCAAAGTGTTTTTTCCTTCTAAATGGGTATTTATCGCGATATACAGTCAGGTCCATAAATATTGGGACATCAACACAATTCTAACATTTTTGGCTCTATACACGACCACAATGGATTTGAAATAAAACGAACAAGATGTGCTTTAACTGCAGACTGTCAGCTTTAATTTGAGGGTATTTACATCCAAATCAGGTGAACGGTGTAGGAATTACAACAGTTTGCATATGTGCCTCCCACTTGTTAAGGGACCAAAAGTAATGGGACAATTGGCATCTTAGCTGTTCCATGGCCAGGTGTGTGTTATTCCCTCATTATCTCAATTACAATGAGCAGATAAAAGGTCCAGAGTTAATTTCAAGTGTGCTATTTGCATTTGGAATCTGTTGCTGTCAACTCTCAAGATGAGATCCAAAGAGCTGCCACTATCAGTGAAGCAAGCCATCATTAGCCTGAAAAAAAACACAACAAACCCATCAGAGAGATAGCAAAAACATTAGGCGTGGCCAAAACAACTGTTTGGAACATTCTTAAAAAGAAGGAACGCATCGGTGAGCTCAGCAACACCAAAAGACCCAGAAGACCATGGAAAACAACTGTGGTGGATGACCGAAGAATTCTTTCCCTGGTGAAGAAAACACCCTTCACAACAGTTGGCCAGATCAAGAACACTCTCCAGGAGGTAGGTGTATGTGTGTCAAAGTCAACATTCAAGAGAAGACTTCACCAGAGTGAATACAGAGGGTTCAGCACAAGATGTAAACCATTGGTGAGCCTCAATAACAGGAAGTATATCACAGGAGCCAACTACCTAAAATATAACTTTTAATATAAATGTTTAAAAAATATTACACAAAGGTCCCTCACGTGGGGACTGATAAACATACAACACTTACAAACAGACACAGGAGGCCAGTTGAAAGTGACAGACAGGGTTGCTGATCGTGATGGTACACCCAAAAGACAAACCATCCGGGTCCCTAGTGTGTCCCTATGGTGTCCCTGGCCTTGTCTCAGCCCAGAGATGCACCCTGATGGTGGGAACACTCCGTCCCCGTGCCTAGCCTGTCTGTCCTTAGAAGGCCCTTATAGCAATAAGACCCATATGGATGTCCGGGTCATGCATCAACGATAATTTGAAAAAATGAGCAGGAATGACGGTTATTCCACAGCAGTCAACGAAAAAGATAATCACATCGGTGTATGTACTTTGCCAACCATGTTAGATAGTGCTAAATCAAATCAAGGGAGGATGGTCCAGCATAATATCTGAATCCCATGATAAGACTACAATGTTTTCAACACCACGGGGATGATGTCCATATGCCATAAACAAAGAAACTATATATCAGGATAGATAGCACTCTACCAACATCATGAAGTATTACACTCAGTTTAAAGTCTCGGTCTCGACGCGTTTCTCCTTGAACAGAAGGTTCATCAGGAGACTATATAAAGCAATATAGAAAAAATAGGTTGCTGCTATAATGAAGCGGCTACATGGCAACTTTTCAAAAAAGATGAAAGAAAAGAACCAAAATTGCTGGAGCACCCCGAGGCGGTATTACACTGTTGTAGACCAAAACAATAATACAGGAAGGGACAGGGTAATAAAGATGAAGAATCATATATAAACTGTACTTATCCAGTCCTGAGGTCTCTCCATATTGTGGTCCGCAGTCAGGGGTACTCCAGGGGGCTGAAAAAATGATGCTCCAATTTTCAGGTCCACACACTGACTACTTAAAGCAGAGACGGTTACCAAAAGCAGAGACGGTCTTGTCACCTCCACGTTCAGGAAATCCACGGCTACCAATAGCCTTTTACATTGGGACAGTCATCACCCAGTGAATCTCAAGAAGGGTATCCCCCGCGGACAGTATTTGCGGATGAGAAGGAACTGCTCAGACCGTGAGTTTTTTCCATGAATCCAAAAAACTACAAAACAGATTTTCCACTAGGGGCTACCCACAACATGTTCTTAGGACGGCCTCTCAGAGTGCATCTCTCTGTGAGCGCAACACCCTTCTGAGACCCAGACAGTCAGAGGGGAATGAGGAGGTCATTAGAATTATTTCTACATTCGATACCATGAGTCAGGAGGTGAGGGATATTATTACAAAGTACTGGCCTATTTTTTTAATGGACCCCGATGTATCGGATAGACTTCTCCCCCGCCCCAGCATTACGTTCAGGAGAGGCAGATGCCTCCGCGATAGACTGGTGCATAGCCACTATCGGGGGCCTGTCCCCAAGGGAACTTGGCTGGATCGGAAACCACTTGGTACCTTCCGCTGTGGATCTTGTCTGGCATGTAAAAATATCAAAAACACCAAAATGAACGTATGCTCGGTCACGGGGAAAACATATGACATTCGCAATTTTATTAACTGTCGGAGCGAGGGGGTTGTCTACCTGGCCCAATGCGCATGCCCCAAGGATTATGTGGGCAAAACTTTTAGAGAATTTCGGAAGCGCATTCTTGAACATCTTAATGATATTAGGAACAAAAAAGACACCCCTCTTGCGAATCATATGTGGGAAGCGCATCATGGAGATCCGAGATTACTTCGCTTTTCAGCATTAGAATTGGTCAGACCCTCACCTAGGAGGGGCGACTGGGACCACAGGATCCTCCAGAAGGAGTCTGAGTGGATCTTCCGGTTCCAGTCGCAATCTCCAGCGGGTTTGAATGAACAACCTACCTTCACTTGTTTTCTGTGAATTCCGGTTCCTGGTATTTCTGCCTCTGGTCTACCCGTTACTTTATCCTCTTCTGACAAATGACCAAAAAGCCCATCGACACGTGAAGTGTTAATATTCTTACTTTAGGACCTATATACATCAGTACGGCCCTTATATTATCTATCTTATTGTATCTATTTATATTAATTTAAATTATACCTTATAAATTATACTTCTTCTGCAAACCGCATGCGGTTCCACACATGACAAATTTGTTCCTAAGCCCCTCTCTGCTTAACCACCTCAGCCCCCAGTGCTTAAACACCCTGAAAGACCAGGCCACTTTTTACACTTCTGACCTACACTACTTTCACCGTTTATTGCTCGGTCATGCAACTTACCACCCAAATGAATTTTACCTCCTTTTCTTCTCACTAATAGAGCTTTCATTTGGTGGTATTTCATTGCTGCTGACATTTTTACTTTTTTTGTTATTAATCGAAATTTAACGATTTTTTTGCAAAAAAATGACATTTTTCACTTTCAGTTGTAAAATTTTGCAAAAAAAACGACATCCATATAGAAATTTTGCTCTAAATTTATAGTTCTACATGTCTTTGATAAAAAAAAAATGTTTGGGTAAAAAAAAAATGGTTTGGGTAAAAGTTATAGCGTTTACAAACTATGGTACAAAAATGTGAATTTCCGCTTTTTGAAGCAGCTCTGACTTTCTGAGCACCTGTCATGTTTCCTGAGGTTCTACAATGCCCAGACAGTACAAACACCCCACAAATGACCCCATTTCTGAAAGTACACACCCTAAGGTATTCGCTGATGGGCATAGTGAGTTCATAGAACTTTTTATTTTTTGTCACAAGTTAGCGGAAAATGATGATTTTTTTTTTTTTTTTTTTTTTCCTTACAAAGTCTCATATTCCACTAACTTGTGACAAAAAATAAAAACTTCTATGAACTCACTATGCCCATCAGCGAATACCTTGGGGTCTCTTCTTTCCAAAATGGGGTCACTTGTGGGGTAGTTATACTGCCCTGGTATTCTAGGGGCCCAAATGTGTGGTAAGGAGTTTGAAATCAAATTCTGTAAAAAATGACCTGTGAAATCCGAAAGGTGCTCTTTGGAATATGGGCCCCTTTGCCCACCTAGGCTGCAAAAAAGTGTCACACATCTGGTATCTCCGTACTCAGGAGAAGGTGGGGAATGTGTTTTGGGGTGTCATTTTATATATACCCATGCTGGGTGAGAGAAATATCTTGGCAAAAGACAACTTTTCCCATTTTTTTATACAAAGTTGTCATTTGACCAAGATATTTATCTCACCCAGCATGGGTATATGTAAAAAGACACCCCAAAACACATTCCTCAACTTCTCCTGAGTACGGGGATACCAGATGTGTGACACTTTTTTGCAGCCTAGGTGGGCAAAGGGGCCCATATTCCAAAGAGCACCTTTCGGATTTCACTCCTCATTTTTTCCTGAATTTGATTTCAAACTCCTTACCACACATTTGGGCCCCTAGAATACCAGGGCAGTATAACTACCCCACAAGTGACCCCATTTTGGAAAGAAGACACCCCAAGGTATTCCGTGAGGGGCATGGCGAGTTCCTAGAATTTTTTATTTTTTGTCACAAGTTAGTGGAAAATGATGATTTTTTTTTTTTTTTTTTTTTTTCATACAAAGTCTCATATTCCACAAACTTTTGACAAAAAATAAAAACTTCCATGAACTCACTATGCCCATCAGCGAATACCTTGGGGTCTCTTCTTTCCAAAATGGGGGCACTTGTGGGGTAGTTATACTGCCCTGGCATTCTAGGGGCCCAAATGTGTGGTAAGTAGGTAAATGACCTGTGAAATCCGAAAGGTGCTCTTTGGAATGTGGGCCCCTTTGCCCACCTAGGCTGCAAAAAAGTGTCACACATCTGGTATCTCTGTATTCAGGAGAAGTTGAGGAATGTGTTTTGGGGTGTCTTTTTACATATACCCATGCTGGGTGAGATAAATATCTTGGTCAAATGCCAACTTTGTATAAAAAAATGGGAAAAGTTGTCTTTTGCCAAGATATTTCTCTCACCCAGCATGGGTATATGTAAAATGACACCCCAAAACACATTCCCCAACTTCTCCCGATTACGGAGATACCAGATGTGTGACACTTTTTTGCAGCCGAGGTGGGCAAAGGGGCCCATATTCAAAAGAGCACCTTTCGGATTTCACAGGTCATTTTTTACAGAATTTGATTTCAAACTCCTTACCACACATTTGGGCCCCTAGAATGCCAGGGCAGTATAACTACCCCACAAGTGACCCCATTTTGGAAAGAAGAGACCCCAAGGTATTCGCTGATGGGCAAAGTGAGTTCATGGAAGTTTTTATTTTTTGTCACAAGTTAGTGGAATATGAGACTTTGTATGAAAAAAAAAAAAAAAAAAAAAAATAAGCATTTTCCACTAACTTGTGACAAAAAATAAAAAATTCTAGGAACTCGCCATGCCCCTCACGGAATACCTTGGGGTGTCTTCTTTCCAAAATGGGGTCACTTGTGGGGTAGTTATACTGCCCTGGCATTTTCCAGGGGCCCTAATGTGTGGTAAGTAGGTAAATGACCTGTGAAATCCTAAAGGTGCTCTTTGGAATATGGGCCCCTTTGCCCACCTAGGCTGCAAAAAAGTGTCACACATGTGGTATCGCCGTATTCAGGAGAAGTTGGGGAATGTGTTTTGGGGTGTCATTTTACATATACCCATGCTGGGTGAGAGAAATATCTTGGCAAAAGACAACTTTTCCCATTTTTTTATACAAAGTTGGCATTTGACCAAGATATTTCTCTCACCCAGCATGGGTATATGTAAAATGACACCCCAAAACACATTCCCCAACTTCTCCTGAGTACGGCGATACCAGATGTGTGACACTTTTTTGCAGCCTAGATGCGCAAAGGTGCCCAAATTCCTTTTAGGAGGGCATTTTTAGACATTTGGATACCAGACTTCTTCTCACGCTTTGGGGCCCCTAGAATGCCAGGGCAGTATAAATACCCCACATGTGACCCCATTTTGGAAAGAAGACACCCCAAGGTATTCAATGAGGGGCATGGCGAGTTCATAGAAATTTTTTTTTTTTTGGCACAAGTTAGCGGAAATTGATATTTTTAATTTTTTTCTCACAAAGTCTCCCGTTCCGCTAACTTGGGAAAAAAATTTCAATCTTTCATGGACTCAATATGCCCCTCACGGAATACCTGGGGGTGTCTTCTTTCCGAAATGGGGTCACATGTGGGGTATTTATACTGCCCTGGCATTCTAGGGGCCCTAAAGCGTGAGAAGAAGTCTGGAATATAAATGTCTAAAAAATTTTACGCATTTGGATTCCGTGAGGGGTATGGTGAGTTCATGTGAGATTTTATTTTTTGACACAAGTTAGTGGAATATGAGACTTTGTAAGAAAAAAAAAAAAAAATTCTGCTAACTTGGGCCAAAAAAATATCTGAATGGAGCCTTACAGAGGGGTGCTAAATGACAGGGGGGTGATAAATGACAGGGGGGTGATCAATGACAGGGGGGTGATCAATGACAGGGGGGTGATCAATGACAGGGGGGTGATCAATGACAGGGGGGTGATCAGGGAGTCTATATGGGGTGATAACCACAGTCATTGATCACGCCCGTGTAAGGCTTCATTCAGACGTCCGGATGCGTTTTGCGGATCCGATCCATCTATCAGTGCATCCGTAAAAATCATGCGGACATCTGAATGGAGCTTTACAGGGGGGTAATCAATGACCGGGGGGTGATCAATACAGGGGGGTGATCAGGGAGTCTATATGGGGTGATCACCACAGTCATTGATCATGCCCCTGTAAGGCTTCATTCAGACGTCCGGATGCGTTTTGCGGATCCGATCCATCTATCAGTGCATCCGTAAAAATCATGCGGACATCTGAATGGAGCTTTACAGGGGGGTAATCAATGACAGGGGGGTGATCAATGACAGGGGGGTGATCAGGGAGTCTATATGGGGTGATCACCACAGTCATTGATCATGCCCCTGTAAGGCTTCATTCAGACGTCCGGATGCGTTTTGCGGATCGGATCCATCTATCAGTGCATCCGTAAAAATCATGCGGACATCTGAATGGAGCTTTACAGGGGGGTAATCAATGACAGGGGGGTGATCACCACAGTCATTGATCATGCCCCTGTAAGGCTTCATTCAGACGACCGGATGCGTTTTGCGGATCCGATCCATGTATCAGTGCATCCGTAAAAATCATGCGGACATCTGAATGGAGCTTTACAGGGGGGTGATCAGGGAGTCTATATGGGGTGATCACCACAGTCATTGATCATGCCCCTGTAAGGCTTCATTCAGACTTCCGGATGCGTTTTGCGGATCCGATCCATCTATCAGTGCATCCGTAAAAATCATGCGGACATCTGAATGGAGCTTTACAGGGGGGTAATCAATGACAGGGGGGTAATCAATGACAGGGGGGTGATCAGGGAGTCTATATGGGGTGATCACCACAGTCATTGATCATGCCCCTGTAAGGCTTCATTCAGACGTCCGGATGCGTTTTGCGGATCCGATCCATCTATCAGTGCATCCGTAAAAATCATGCGGACATCTGAATGGAGCTTTACAGGGGGGTAATCAATGACAGGGGGGTGATCACCACAGTCATTGATCATGCCCCTGTAAGGCTTCATTCAGACGACCGGATGCGTTTTGCGGATCCGATCCATGTATCAGTGCATCCGTAAAAATCATGCGGACATCTGAATGGAGCTTTACAGGGGGGTAATCAATGACAGGGGGGTAATCAATGACAGGGGGGTGATCAGGGAGTCTATATGGGGTGATCACCACAGTCATTGATCATGCCCCTGTAAGGCTTCATTCAGACGTCCGGATGCGTTTTGCGGATCCGATCCATCTATCAGTGGATCCGTAAAAATCATGCGGACGTCTGAATGGAGCTTTACAGGGGGTTGATCAATGACAGGGGGGTAATCAATGACAGGGGGGTGATCAGGGAGTCTATATGGGGTGATCAGGGGTGATTAGGGGTGATCAGGGGCTAATAAGGGGTTAATAAGTGATGGGGGGGGGGTGTAGTGTAGTGTAGTGGTGCTTGGTGCTACTTTACTGAGCTACCTGTGTCCTCTGGTGGTCGATCCAAACAAAGGGGACCACCAGAGGACCAGGTAGCAGGTATATTAGACGCTGTTATCAAAACAGCGTCTAATATACCTGTTAGGGGTTAAAAAAAACACATCTCCAGCCTGCCAGCGAACGATCGCCGCTGGCAGGCTGGAGATCAACTCTCTTACCCTCCGTTCCTGTGAGCGCGCGCGCCTGTGTGCGCGCGTTCACAGGAAATCTCGCGTCTCGCGAGATGACGCGTATATGCGTGACTGTGCGCAGCGCTGCCACCTCCGGAACGCGATCCTGCGTTAGGCGGTCCGGAGGTGGTTAAATGTGACCTTTACCACCTACTCCTGGACCTGGCATCTTAATATATTTCATTTTTAGCCTGCATATGATTCCCACATATTTTCTTATGGGTCCTTATTATGGGATTCCTTATCCTCCTTATATTAACGTGTAGCACTCCTGTCTGTTGCCTCTGACAGGAGTAAACATAACATACTGGCGAATCGGGGCTGTGGTTGCGCTGTTCGGACCTTGGAACGCATAACCACGCCCCCCTTGAGCCGCTATGGAACGCATGAACCTGGGCCTGCAGTGTATTGATGACGCGGGCGGCCGGTGATTGGATGTCGCAGTTGGAATGCACGGCCATCTTGGAAATCTCGGCGTGCGTTCCAACAGCGACCTGGGACATTCAGGCCACTAGGAAAGTAGGTGGGATCGCCCTATCTAGATATCTCCATCATTTTAGACCCTACATTCAGTGTTCCTATGAATACTCTATCAACGGTACAGCAGCAATTCCTGAACCCTGCTCGGTTTTCCTGCATGTTAGGTCACATGGTGTAATAGGGGTAGGGTGATTGGTGCAAGACAATGAGGGACCGCCCCCACCTGGTGGATATAAGTAGTCAGTGTGTGGACCTGCAAATTGGAGCATCATTTTTTCAGCCCCCTGGAGTATCCCTGACTGCGGACCACTATATGGAGAGACCTCAGGACTGGATAAGTACAGTTTATATATGATTCTTCATCTTTATTACCCTGTCCCTTCCTGTATTATTGTTTTGGTCTACAACAGTGTAATACCGCCTCGGGGTGCTCCAGCAATTTTGGTTTTTTTCTTTCATCTTTTTTGAAAAGTTGCCATGTAGCCGCTTCATTATAGCAGCAACCTATTTTTTCTATATTGCTTTATATAGTCTCCTGATGAACCTTCTGTTAAAGGGGAAACGCGTCGAGACCGAGACTTTAAACTGAGTGTAATACTTCATGATGTTGGTAGAGTGCTATCTATCCTGATATATAGTTTCATTGTTTATGGCATATGGACATCATCCCCGTGGTGTTGCAAACATTGTAGTCTTATCATGGGATTCAGATATTATGCTGGACCATCCTCCCTTGATTTGATTTAGCACTATCTAACATGGTTGGCAAAGTACATACACCGATGTGATTATCTTTTTCGTTGACTGCTGTGGAATAACCGTCATTCCTGCTCATTTTTTCAAATTATCGTTGATGCATGACCCGGACATCCATATGGGTCTTATTGCTATAAGGGCCTTCTAAGGACAGACAGGCTAGGCACGGGGACGGAGTGTTCCCACCATCAGGGTGCATCTCTGGGCTGAGACAAGGCCAGGGACACCATAGGGACACACTAGGGACCCGGATGGTTTGTCTTTTGGGTGTACCATCACTATTAGCAACCCTGTCTGTCACTTTCAACTGGCCTCCTGTGTCTGTTTGTAAGTGTTGTATGTTTATCAGTCCCCACGTGAGGGACCTTTGTGTAATATTTTTTAAACATTTATATTAAAAGTTATATTTTAGGTAGTTGGCTCCTGTGATATACTTTCTAATTACAACTACCCACCACGCATTTAATTGTCGTTGATCAATAACAGGAAGGCCAGATTAGAGTTTGCCAAACGACATCTAAAAAAGGCCTTCACAGTTCTGGAACAACATCCTATGGACAGATGAGATCAAGATCAACTTGTACCAGAGTGATGGGAAGAGAAGAGTATGGAGAAGGAAAGGAACTGCTCATGATCCTAAGCATACCACCTCATCAGTGAAGCATGGTGGTGGTAGTGTCATGGCGTGGGCATGTATGGCTGCCAATGGAACTGGTTCTCTTGTATTTATTGATGATGTGACTGCTGACAAAAGCAGCAGGATGAATTCTGAAGTGTTTCGGGCAATATTATCTGTTCATATTCAGCCAAATGCTTCAGAACTCATTGGACGGCGCTTCACAGTGCAGATGGACAATGACTCAAAGCATACTGCAAAAGCAACCAAAGAGTTTTTTAAGAGAAAGAAGTGGAATGTTATGCAATGGCCAAGTCAATCACCTGACCTGAATCCGATTGAGCATGCATTTCACTTGCTGAAGACAAAACTGAAGAAAAAATGCCCCAAGAACAAGCAGGAACTGAAGACAGTTGCAGTAGAGGCCTGGCAGAGCATCACCAGGGATGAAACCCAGCATCTGGTGATGTCTATGCGTTCCAGACTTCAGGCTGTAATTGACTGCAAAGGATTTGCAACAAAGTATTAAAAAGTGAAAGTTTGATTTATGATTATTCTTCTGTCCCATTACTTTTGGTCTCTTAACAAGTAGGAGGCACATATGCAAACTGTTGTAATTCCTACACTGTTCACCTGATTTGGATGTAAATACCCTCAAATTAAAGCTGACAGTCTGCAGTTAAAGCACATCTTGTTCGTTTCATTTCAAATCCATTGTGGTGGTGTATAGAGCCAAAAATGTTAGAATTGTGTCGATGTCCCAATATTTATGGACCTGACTGTATATTGTTATCGCGATACATTTCTTAATATCGTTATTGTGGGAATATTTTTGATATCGCCCAACTCTAGTTGAATTACGGGATGAATGATGTCATTCCACTCCTTCACATCCTGGAGGGGATGCTGAGAAATATATTTGGCGAGGGGACAGATGATGTGGTGCCTACATCTCTAGGCCACCTGAGCCCTGAGAAGGATGAACTGGCGGAGGAGGAGGACATAAACTCCCATAAATGTTATACACAACTAGGTGGTTTATCTGCCCAAGTGACAGGAGAAACATGAGGAGCTGGAGGGCGACGACTCAGATGACCGCGACCGACCGCAGCAGTATGCAGTGGAGATGGAGGCAGGGATCCCCTCCAAATCCATTGCGCAAATGGCCAGATGCATGCTTTCTTGTTTGCGTAGTGACAGCCGCCTTGTCAGGATTCGGCAGAGGGATGACTACTGGCTATCCACATTGTTAGACCCTTGCTACTGGTCAAAAATGGGTGCATTTTTTAGACCTTCTGACAAGGATACAAAAATGGACTACTATAGATATATGCTATGTAGTCGGTTGGTCGCTGCCTATGAGTGCCTTCGCCCGTCCTCACGAAGGTTTGACCGGGGGGGGGGGGGGGGGGACGACTGTGCTCATGCGAATGAGAAATGACATAGGGAAAAGTATTAAATATTTAATACTTTGTGAAAAAGCTTTTGTTGGTGATTGTCATGAACCAGCGGGTGTGAACCCACTGTGCCACGTGTCCTACCTTCTCTAAGGGCGTTGTCTAAGGGAACCCCTTGGTCTTCACAGTACCCCTGATGGTGGGGGATAGACTTTCCCGAGGGGAACACCAGGTCACTACCTCTTGAAAAGGTTTGGCACACGAGGCAGCTGGTCCAGGCAGACCAGGAGGTACCTGAGCAAGGTACCAGAGGTACAGACATAGTCAGCAGGCCGAGTTGTAACCAGGAGCAACAATCCAGGACCGAAGGATGAGGCAGAGATTAAGTAAAACAAACAATAGGTCAGGGCAGGAGGCACAGCTACAGGTCAGGCAATCAGGGTTGGCAGCAGGAGAGCCAAGGCTAGCAGGCAGGGATCAAACAGGTAACAAAGTCCAGAAACACAGGCAGAGATATGAGCAACCTATGCAGGACACAAGGACCTTGACACTCAGGCATCTGGGAAGGAAGCTGAGCCACTTATATACGTGCAGGAGGGCTAGGATTAGTCAGCGAGGTCACATGATCTAACCCATAAAGCACAGAAAGTGACGTGCGCCGGCCCTTAAGGAAGTGCTGCAGGGAACAAACATCAAGCATGCTGTGGCCAGGGCTGAAAAAAAACTGTGGAGCATATTCCAGAACAAACAGTACCTACAAGGACAGAGCCCAGGTCTGCAGCAGTGAATGGGGAAGCACTGGCAGCAGATCATCGCTGAACATGGTGCCCGGGGACGCAGCGGTAAGCAGGGGAACAGCGGAGCACAGCAGACTCTGTTACAGTGATGACATCTTAAAGACGCCTCCTGTATGGAGAAACTAGTCACATGCATTGCTCAGGTGTGTTTTTGTCCCATATCTTCCACACAAACACTCTTCAAATCCTGAAGGTTCAGTGGGCTCCTTCTGTGAACTCTGAGCTTTAGTTCCTTCCATAGCTTTTCTATTGGATTCAGGTCAGGTGATTGACTAGGCCATTCTAGCAACTTTATTTTCTTTCTCTGAAACCAATTGAGAGTTTCCTCGGCTGTGTGTTTGGCACCATCTTCATCATCCTGGTAGATGACAGCAGATTTTTATCAAAAATGTCTCGGTACATTTGACCATTCATCCTTCCTTCAATTATATGAAGTTTGCCAGTGCCGTATGCTGAAAAACAGCCCAGCACCATGATGTTCCCACCTCCAAACTTCACTGTTGGTATGGTGTTTTTGGGGTGATATGCAATGCCTTTTGACCTCCAAACATGGTGTGTATTATAGCACCCAAAGAGTAAAATTTTGGTCTCATCTGACCAGACTATATTCTTCCAATATTTCACAGGCTTGTCTAAATATTGTTGAGCAAACTTTAAGCGTGCTTGAACATACTTTTTGTTCAGCAATTACAGTCTTGCGTGGTGAGCTTGCATACAGGCTGTGGAGGTTGAGTGCATTTCTTATTGTTTTCTTTGAAACAATTGTACCTGCTGATTCCAGGTCTTTCTGTAGCTCTCCACACGTGGTCCTTGGCTCTTGGAAAACTCTTCTGATAATTCTTTTCACTCCTCTTATGGTGAAATTATGTTCTTTCTACTTTTGGCCCCAACAGTGCTCACTGGAACATTCAGTAGTTTAGAAATTCTTCTGTAACCAAGTCCATCAGCATGTTTTGCAACAATTAGGTTGCGGAGGTCTTGAGAGAGCTCATTGGTTTTACCCATCATAAGATGTTTCTTGTGTGGCACCTTGGTAATGAGACACCTTTTTATAGGCCATCAGTTGAACCCGCTGATAACTTTTCAATAAGTGGACGGATTGCTTTCTAATTACTAATAGATTTCAGCTGGTGTCATGACTTTCCATGGCTTTTTGCACCTCTCTTTCCTTATGTGTCAATACCTTTTCCCTGTGTCATTTCTCATTATTACACATAACTTAATTTATTGACATCTATGGTTTGCTTTCTTTGCCTGTATGGATTGGATAGGTTGTTACCAACATTTGGTGAGAATGTCATATCAATAGCACCTTTAGATATATATTTACTTAGAAAATTGGTGACGTGTTCAATACTTATTTCACCCACTGTATGTATGTGTGTGTATATATTGTGGGGTTCTGCTCTAGTAGACAGGCTAGCGGATGCAGTATAGAGGCAATCACAAAGTCTTTAACTTAAAGGGAACCTGTCACCAGTATTTTGTGTATAGAGCTGAGGACATGGGTTGCTAGATCGCCGCAAGCACATCCGCAATACCCAGTCCCCATAGCTCTGTGTGCTTTTATTGTGTAAAAAAACCCGATTTGATACATATGCAAATTAACCTGAGATGAGTCCTGTCCCTGAGATGAGTCAGGGACAGGACTCATCTCAGGTTAATTTGCATACGTATCAAATCGTTTTTTTTTTACACAATAAAAGCACACAGAGCTATGGGGACTGGGTATTGCAGATGTGCTAGCGGCCATCTAGCAACCCATGTCCTCATCTCTATACATAAAATCGCGGTGACAGGTTCCCTTTTAAACAGTTCGGTGTTTATTCACAAAATTACCGTTCACAGTCTTGGTATTTGTTCACACCATGCAATGTCCATAGAACAAAATCTTCACCTGGTTAGCAGTTTTCCACCCACAGTCCACAGCAGGCTTTAGGGGCCTGTTTCCCAGCATGCGGCTCTCAGCCCTTTAGCACGGCACAAATTCACAGGTCCCAAAACAGAGACTCCCCAGCTTCTTTGTCAGATGGAGGATAAACCACACCCAGCTGAGACTGCTGGCTGGGTTTTATATAGGCCAAAAAAGACCCGGCCTGGAGCGTGGAGAGAAGCCACCCACCCAGCACTTTGGCTACTCCCAGTAAGAGCCAGCCCGGATCGGCTTTACAGCTATACTAACAACAAACAGTGTCAGTCAGCACTAGCTGCCGCTGACACTTAAAACTACCGGCTCTTACCTCACCGAGGCCAGGAACCTCGGTGACACATACCTTCCATCAATGATGGCCCCTTGCGCCTTCCTACAATATATATACGTACAGACCAAAAGTTTGGACACACATTCTCATTCAAAGAGTTTTCTTTATTTTCATGACTATGAAAATTGTAGATTCACACTGAAGGCATCAAAACTATGAATTAACACATGTGGAATTATATACATAACAAACAAGTGTGAAACAACTGAAAATATGTCATATTATAGAAACATAGAATGTGTCGGCAGATAAAAAACATTTGGCCCATCTAGTCTGCCCAATATACTGAATACTATGAATAGCCCCTGGCCCTATCTTATATGAAGGATGGCCTTATGCCTATCCCATGCATGCTTAAACTCCTTCACTGTATTTGCAGCTACCACTTCTGCAGGAAGGCTATTCCATGCATCCACTACTCTCTCAGTAAAGTAATACTTCCTGATATTACTTTTAAACCTTTGCCCCTCTAATTTAAAACTATGTCCTCTTGTAGCAGTTTTTCTTCTTTTAAATATTCTCTCCTCTTTTACCTTGTTGATTCCCTTTATGTATTTAAAAGTTTCTATCATATCCCCTCTGTCTCGTCTTTCTTCCAAGCTATACATGTTAAGGTCCTTTAATCTTTCCTGGTAAGTTTTATCCTGCAATCCATGTATATTCTAGGTTCTTCAAAGTAGCCACCTTTTGCTTTGATTACTGCTTTGCACACTCTTGGCATTCTCTTGATGAGCTTCAAGAGGTAGTCCCCTGAAATGGTTTTCACTTCACAGGTGTGCCCTGTCAGGTTTAATAAGTTGGATTTCTTGCCTTATAAATGGGGTTGGGACCATCAGTTGCGTTGAGGAGAAGTCAGGTGGATACACAGCTGATAGTCCTACTGAATAGACTGTTAGAATTTGTATTATGGCAAGAAAAAAGCAGCTAAGTAAAGAAAAACGAGTGGCCATCATTACTTTAAGAAATGAAGGTCAGTCAGTCAGCCGAAAAATTGGGAAAACTTTGAAAGTAAGGGCTATTAGACCATGAAGGAGAGTGATGGGGTGCAGCGCCAGATGACCTGGCCTCCACAGTCACCGGACCTGAACCCAATCGAGATGGTTTGGGGTGAGCTGGACCGCAGAGTGAAGGTAAAAGGGCCAACAAGTGCTAAGCATCTCTGGGAACTCCTTCAAGACTGTTGGAAGACCATTTCAGGTGACTACCTCTTGAAGCTCATCAAGAGAATGCCAAGAGTGTGCAAAGCAGTAATCAAGGCAAAAGGTGGCTACTTTGAAGAACCTAGAATATGACATATTTTCAGTTGTTTCACACTTGTTTGTTATGTATATAATTCCACATGTGTTAATTCATAGTTTTGATGCCTTCATAGTCATGAAAATAAAGAAAACTCTTTGAATGAGAAGGTGTGTCCAAACTTTTGGTCTGTACTGTATATATATTTACATGGGGACACCAGTGTGATCACATAATGTCATCATGCTGGGAGAGAAGGTCCTACAGCATCCAGTGTTGAGTGATTGTCCCTGTGCGCGTAAGTGGATGAGGTATTTTTTTTTATTTTAACCCCTGAAAGGCCATTTATTTTCTCTAATGTATCCGTTTTCAACGTCTCTTAGCTACTTTCACACTCTTGTTTTGGGCGGATCTGTCATGGATCTTCAGAAACAGATCCGTTACAATAATACAACCGCATGCATCCGTCATGAACAGATCTGTTTGTATTATCTGTAATATAGCCAAGACGGATCCGTTTTCTATTGTGCCAGATTGTGTCAGAGAAAACGGATCCGTCCCCATTACTTACATTGTGTGCCAGGATGGATCAGTTTGGCTCAGTTTCGTCCAGCGGACAGCAAAACACTGCAGGCAGCGTTTTGGTGTCCGCCTCCAGAGCGGAATGGAGACTGATCGGAGGCAAACTGATGCATTCTGAGTGGATCCTTTTCCATTCAGAATGCATTAGGGCAAAATGGATGCATTTTGGATCGCTTGTGAGAGTACATGACGGATCTCAGAAACGGAAAGCCAAAACGCGAGTATGAAAGTAGCCTTAGTCGGGTGTACTCCTGTCTAAATGGCTGCTAAAAATATTCCCATTGATTCTAATGGAATCCGTCTGGCTGTGAAAATTGACAAAACTAGGACTTCCTATTTTTAACGACTGGTATTCACTGGCCATTAAAAAAACAGCCAAGTGAATAGCCCCTTAGACTTCAGTTGGTTGTAAAAATGGCTGTGCAATGGCCGTTACTTGATTGTTCTCTATGTTCTTCTTTTCCTTGTCCCATTGCTCTCAATATAAAAAACTAGATAAAATATGGGTGTCATTCCATTCAATTCAGTTTTTTCCATTTGCAGTTGTTGGATATGTGGTTGGAAAATGCCCATTAAAAAGATAAAGGGGGTTATTTAGCATTTGAGATTTTTTTAATATCACTTTTAAGCCTGCTTAATATTGTTTGGTTACATCAAATTTATGAAATAGTGCACAGTTTTTATGTATTTGGTGCAGCGCACTGTGTTACAGTTGCAAGAAAAAGTATGGGAACCCTTTGGAATGATATGGATTTCTGCACAAATTGGTCATAAAATGTGATCTGATCTTCATCTAAGTCACAACAATAGACAATCAGAGTCTGCTTAAACTAATAACACACAAAGAATTAAATGTTACCATGTTTTTATTGAACACACCATGTAAACATTCACAGTGTAGCTGGAAAAAGTATGTGAACCCCTAGAATAATGACATCTCCAAGAGCTAATTGGAGTGAGGTGTCAGCCAACTGGAGTCCAATCAATGAGATGAGATTGAAGGTGTTGGTTAGAGCTGCCCTGCCTTATAAAAAACACACACCAGTTCTAGGTTTGCTTTTCACAAGAAGCATTGCCTGATGTGAATGATGCCTTGCACAAAAGAGCTTTTAGAAGACCTACGATTAAGAATTGTTGACTTGCATAAAGCTGGAAAGGGTTATAAAAGTATCTCCAAAAGCCTTGCTGTTCATCAGTCCACGTTAAGACAATTTGTCTTAACGTGGACTGATGAACAGCAAGTCTATAAATGGAGAAAGTTCAGCACTGTGGCTACTCTCCCTAGGAGTGGCCGTCCTGTAAAAATGACTGCAAGAGCACAGCGCAGACTGCTCAATGAGGTGAAGAATCCTAGAGTGTCAGCTAAAGACTTACAAAAGTCTCTGGCATATGCTAAAATCCCTGTTAGCGAATCTACAATACGTAAAACACTAAACAAGAATGGATTTCATGGGAGGATACCACAGGGGAAGCCACTGCTGTCCCAAAAAAAACATTGCTGCACGTTTACAGTTTGCACAAGAGCACCTGGATGTTCCACAGCAGTACTGGCAAAATATTATGTGGACAGATGAAACCAAAGTTGAGTTGTTTGGAAGAAACACACAACACTATGTGTGGAGAAAAAGAGGCATAGCACACCAACATCAAAACCTTATCCCAACTGTGGGGCTGCTTTGCTGCGTCAGGGCCTGGAGAGATTGCTATCATCGAAGGAAAAATGAATTCCCAAGTTTATAAAGACATTTTGCAGGAGAATTTAAGGCCATCTGTCCACCAGCTGAAGCTCAACAGAAGATGGGTGTTGCAACAGGACAACAACCCAAAGCATAGAAGTAAATCAACAACAGAATGGCTTAAACAGAAGAAAATACGCCTTCTGGAGTGGCCCAGTCAGAGTCCTGACCTCAACCCGACTGAGATGCTGTGGCATGACCTCAAGAAAGCGATTCACACCAGACATCCCAAGAATATTGCTGAACTGAAACAGTTCTGTAAAGAGAAATGGTCAAGAATTACTCCTGACCGTTGTGCACGTCTGATCTGCAACTACAGGAAACGTTTGGTTGAAGTTATTGCTGCCAAAGGAGGTTCAACACATTATTAAATCCAAGGGTTCACATACTTTTTCCACCTGCACTGTGAATGTTTACATGGTGTCTTCAATAGAAACATGGTAATATTTAATTCTTTGTGTGTTATTAGTTTAAGCAGAGTGTGATTGTCTATTGTTGTGACTTAGATGAAGATCAGATCACAATTTATGAACAATTTGTGCAGAAATCCATATCATTCCAAAGGGTTTACATACTTTTTCTTGCAATTGTATATGACTTGGGGACTGCTGGGCGTAGGATGCGACTTTTTTAGAATTTTCTGCGACATTTCAAGTGTTGCAGACAGTAAATGTGCCATTATCATTGTCTCATCTCACTTTAAGCTCTTAAATGTAAAGCACTGTGAAAAGGGGCGAGGATTGCGAAATATTGCAGTTGCCATGGAAGTGACTTGCAACATTTTAACACCACAAAACTGACATATCTGGCTTCATAAATGACCCCCGAAATGTTTTAGCTTAATAACAGTGAATAACAAAAAACACCAATATGCAGAATAAATGTTTACACTAAGTTTTTTGGCACTGATTTTGGAGCGTTTCTGCCTCAAAATCAGCTCAAAATCTGCTCCAGAAATGCCTCAAAACAGCCTCCCATTCATTTCATTGGGAAGCAGCACTTGCTTAATTTTTACATGTGTAAAAAAGAAGCATGTAAAAAAGAAGCTGGATGTCCTATCTCAGGGCAAAATCATCACTGATTTTCCTATCCAAATTCATGGGGAGCAGAAAAAAAATCACTATTTGAGATGTGCACATATGCGTGTTTTTCCACGTGTAAACGCCCCAAGAAACGCTTGTGAGAGAAGTACTATAGAATTTAATAAAGTAAAAAATCTGGTTGAAACACACTTTACAAAAAAACGCATAAAAAAAGCATGAAAAAACTTGCGTAATTGAGGCGTAAAAATCTTCCTGGATTCAGCACTGATTGTTTACACATGTATTTTGAAAATCAGCCATGTGCGTTGCTCACATTTCCATGTCCGTTTGTAGAAAATCCATCCGTGTTTCAACCATGGAGAATCACTGTTTGGTCTGTTTGTGTGTGTTTTGCCCTCCGTGTGTCATCCGTATGTCACGGACACTGCTCAGCTGAAAGTTAATTTCCGAAGCATCTCCTGTAAGTAGTCCGTGGAACACTGACAGAACACGGATGCCAAACCACTGATGTGTGAAAATCACATTAAAGCATATGTACACCTTTGGGGCATTTTTTTAAATTATTGCATTGTACTAATTTCGAGCTAAAAATCTTTTTTTCAATTGGTCTTAGTGTTGGGCGAGCATGCTCGGCTGAACACCATTTTGACTCGAGCATTGCGATCCTCGGCACATCGTGGTGTTCAGCCGAACACTGTGTGTGCTCGAGTGCGATGTTCGAGTCTCCTCCCCGGATGTTTGTTGGCTGCTACGCAGCCAATAAACGTGCGGGGAGGTGCTGGCACTCACTGTAATGCCGTAGCCATGTTGGTTACTAGCATTACAGTGATTGGCTGGCCGAAACGCGCAATCGGGTGCTATATAGCACCCGATGACACGTGATTCGGCTCAGTCTTAGTCAGGGCGAGCTGCAGCAGAAGGGACAGATAGTGTAGGGACAGGAATTGTTATTTTTATTAGGCAGGGTTTAGTGTTAAAAGGTGTTAGAGACCCAAAAGTCCTTTTAAGGCTTCATGCACACGAACGTTAGGGCTCCGTGCACGGGCACAGACTTCTTCTGAGCATCCACAGTCAGAAGAAGGTGATGGTGGAGAGCGGCAATTAGTGTTTCACGAGGTAGAGGATGATGATGAGACTCAGTTGCAAATAAGTTAACGGCAATCACTGTCTCAAGAGGTTGATGATGAGGATGAGACACAGTTGTCAATAAGTGAGGTTCTTGTTAGGTCAACAAGTCAGGAGGATGACCAGAGTGAGGAAGTGGAAGAGGAGGTGGTGGACGATGAAATCACTGACCCAACCTGGGACGGTGGCAAGCCGAGCGAGGACAGCAGTACAGAGGGGGAGTAATCCGCATCACCGCAACAGGCTGGAAGAGGCAGTGGGGTGGCAAAAGGGAGAAGGCGGGCCACACCAAACAGGCCCGCAACTGTTCCCCGGAGCAACCCCTTGCGGCAATCTCTTTTGCCAAGGGGTAAGTGTTCCGCAGTCTGGCACTTTTTTGAGGAAAGTGCGTACTATAAAAGAATTGTCATTTGCAACCTGCGCCGTACCAAAATGAACAGGGGCGTGAACACTAGCAACCTTACCACCACCAGCATGATCCGCCACATGGCATCAAAGCACCCTAATAGGTGGGCCGAACGCCTGGGTCCACCACAATCAGTGTCTGCGGGTCACACCAATGCCTCTGCTTCCCCTGTGTTACATGCTTGCCAAGACGCAGGCAGGGATGCCTCCCGCCTTGCACTTGGACCTTCACAAGCACCATCAGCTAGCACATCCACTTCTGTGTCCCAGAGCAGCCTACAGATGTCTATATCCCAGACCTTTGAACGAAAGCGCAAATACCCAGCCACCCACCCACAGGCCATAGCACTAAATGTACACCTTTCCAAATTGCTGGCCCTGGAAATGTTGCCATTTAGGCTTGTGGACACTGAGGCTTTCCGCTGCCTGATGGTGGCTGCCGTCCCTCGTTACTCAGTCCCCAGCCGCCAATATTTTTACCGGTGTGCTGTCCCAGCCTTACACCGGCATGTGTCCCGTAACATCACCCGTGCCCTGACCAACGCAGTTATTGGGAAGGTCCACTAAACGACTGACACATGGACAAGTGCTTTTGGCCAGGGACGCTACATTTCCCTGACGGCCCACTGAGTGAACGTTGTGGAGGCCGGGAGCGAGTCGTACCCTGTGATGGCACAGGTGCTACCGTTGCCAAGGATTGCGGGCCCTACTTCCATCAGGATTTCCGCTACCTATATTAGTGGCTGCAACCCCCCTTCTCCTCCTCCACCTCCACCTCTGAATTCTCATCTTGCAGCAGAAGTCAGCCATCAGTCAGTAGTTGGAAGCAGTGTAGCACTGCAGTGGGGAACCGACAACAGGCCGTGCTGAAACAAATTTGCTTAGGTGACAAACAGCACACCGCCGCAGAGCTGTCACGGGGTATAAGGGACCAGACTGAGATGTGACTCTCACCACTCAACCTACAACCAGGCATGGTTGTGTCTGATAATGGCCGTAACTTGGTGGCGGCTTTGGAGTTTGGCAACCTCACACACATACCATGCCTAGCCCACGTGTTCAACTTAGTGGTTCAGCGGTTTCTCAAAACCTACCCCAATTTGCCTGAGCTACTGGTGAAGGTGCGCCGCGTGTGTGCCCATTTCCAAAAGTCATCTACAGCTGCCACCGGTCTAGCAACGCTGCAGCAGCGCCTGCAATTGCCAGCTCACTGACTGTTGTGCGACGTGAGCACGCGCTGGAACTCCACGTTCCACATGTTGGCCGTGCTTTGTGAGCAGCTGTCACGGATGAAGTTAGCAGATAGCTGGAACATATAAATAAACGAGCGACTGGCTTGATCCCAAACTAAAGAGCATAAAGGTGAGCCCTATAAAACCCTAAGAGCTTTCCCTGACTGCTATGCACATGCAAGGGTCTGTATGGTAGACGATTGCATGCCCGCGTACCTAATACTGTGTGACACCTGAAAACCCTATAATAGTGAGGGGACTCGACCACTGGCTCCCTGCACTTAATACGGACGGAGTCAGGGTCACCTAGAATCAAGCCAGCAAGGAAAAACAATAAAGTAAATGACTTATCTGAACGAACAGCAGAAGCAGCCTCCAGCAGTGAACACCTCATCCAGGAAGTAGTATAAACCGCAAAGTGAGGCAGTATGGGAGGGATTATAAAGGAAGACGATTAGTCGAAATAAGTGACACCTGGCAGAAGGAAAGGAGATGAGAAAGTGAAACCAAAACAAAGAACATCATACAAGAGGTAGAGAATAACGTCTGCCAGATCTTCTCACAGAACTGGCGGTGACAGCAGCAGGGGGCAGTAGTGGAATACCAGCTGCAACATGGTCGTAACCTTTCCAGTCAGCTTCCGCTCTTCATAAGCGACGAGTAGGCATGGATGTCAGACCTCTGAAGTTTTACGCAACTTTAAGGAATCAACACAGATGGTGAGCGGCGATGCCGCTATTATCAGCGTAAACATCCCACTTGTCTACTGAAACGCTCACTGCTCATAATAAAGACGGACGCTTTGCATGTGGAAGAGGTGGAAATGGGGGAAGACAGTACACAGGGTGATAGCCAGACCACTGTCAGTTCGTCTTCTCAGCCCAAATTGGATTATGATGAGGAGGAGGAGCAGGAGACGGTTACCTCCACTACAGAGGGCAGTGCCCATAGCAGGTTTATTCCATATGCTCTGGATGGGCCGAAGAGGATGAGTAGATTGAGAGTCATCCTCCTGATGAGGACAGCGAAGTCTTGTCTGTTGGGACTATGGCACACATGGCTGACTTTATGTTATGCTACCTTTCGCGTGACCCTCGTATTATACACATTTTGGCCAACACCGATTACTGATTGTTCACCCTTCTCGACCCCCGCTACAAAGAGAACTTCTCATCTCTCATTCCTGTGGTGGAGAGGACTAGCAAAATGGTGCAATACCAGAAGGTCCTTGTTAAATATTGCTCCAAAAATTTCCAGCTGACAACTCTGGCGGCAGAGTACTTAGTTCCTTGGGAAACCGAGGAGGGGAGACGAGGGGAACACACAGCAGTTCCAACAGAGGCAGGTCAACACTCTCCAAGGCCTGGGACAGTTTCATGACACCCCGCCAGTACCCTCACCCTGATGCGCAGCCTAGTGTCACAAGGAGGGAAACATTTTGGAAGATGGTGAAGGAGTACGTAGCAGACCGTGTCAGCATCCTCAGTGATCCCTCTGTGCCTTACAACTATTGGGTATCCAATCTGGACACGTGGCACGAACTGGCGCTCTACGTCAGTGGCGTAACTACCAGGGAAGCAGGGGAAGCGGCTTCTTCGGGACACGGGCTGACAAGGGGCCCGGCGCCCGACAGCGTGTTAGTCAAGTTTAATCTTTTTTATTTATATGCAAATTACCTTCCTAACGTGCCCAAGAGATTTTCCCTCCGGCCGTTTGTGCCCAGCCGCGCCCATTATCGCCAAGCCCACCACCGCCGTTAATTATTCACTGCTGTCCTCGTCTTTTTTTTTTTCTAAGTGCGCCGTAGTCTCGCGCATGCGCTGATGTTACTCACGTGCGGGCCCATGCGGTGTCCTGGCAGCAGCCTCAAGTAGTGTAATCACGCATGCGCCAGCTTTCTCCGCTTTCTGGCCAATGCGCAATTACATTACTTGAGGCTGCTGCCAGGACACCGCGCGGGCCCGCATGTGAGTAACATCGGCGCATGCGCGAGACTACGGCACACTTAGAAAAAAAAAAAAGACGAGGACAGCAGTGAATAATTAATAGCGGGACGGCGCTGGGCTTGGCAATAATGGACGCAGCTGGGCACAAACGGCCGGAGGGACAGCCCTTTGGGCACGTTAGGAAGGTAATTTGCATATAAATAAAAAAGATTTTTATTAAAAATAAAAAGGACAGGTGGGGGTAAAAATAGTATATCAAAAATTGGGCGGGGTGCTGGGGGGGGCCCATACAAAAATTTGCTGTGGGGCCCAGGCACTTCTAGTTACGCCCCTGTGCTCTATGAAAATAGTGCATGATCTAACCTGTCAGATGACCATCGTAAAAGACAAAAAAATAAAAACTGTGCCAGAACAGCCTTTTTTTGTTACCTTGCCTCAAAAAAGCGTAATATACAGCAATCAAAAATCATATGTACCCCAAATTTTCTGTTCTTTTGTTGGGTAAGAAAAACGGAAAACAGTGATATGAACGCACACTTAGTTATGAAATATTTTACAGAATGTTATGGTGCCACCTTGTGGCCATTCTGAATAATTAAGACAAACTAATCATATTAAAAGTTCTACTTAAAGGGAACCTGTCATGTGGATATTTGATTATAATCTAACTAATTATATATAATCATTAACTACTAAAAAGTGCCTTAGATGTATTCACTTACTGGTGTGACAGATGGTTATCTCATAATATACACACAAAGATGCCGCATGCTGCATGCCGCATGCTAATGAGCTGATTTGAGTCCAGCGTGATGTCATTGAGTCCAGCGTATATTTAATTCAGAGCTATAGCCACTCCCCTGCCCACCTGCTGCTGGTTCATATGGAAACAAACTGTCAATCTGCAGCAGGTGGGCGGGGAGAGTCAGGAGCTCATGAATATTCAGGACTCATCATTATCAGCTGGAGCTTTTCAATACAAGATGTTGGCAGATTGACTGGGTCAATTAAAGAAAGTGACCCAGCATTTTGCTAAGAGAATCAGTCACTTATTTATGTTGCCCTTAGTTAGGACACCATAAAACTGGTGACAGGTTCCCTTTAACCACCTCAGCCCCCAGTGCTTAAACACCCTGAAAGACCAGGCCACTTTTTACACTTCTGACCTACACTACTTTCACCGTTTATTGCTCGGTCATGCAACTTACCACCCAAATGAATTTTACCTCCTTTTCTTCTCACTAATAGAGCTTTCATTTGGTGGTATTTCATTGCTGCTGACATTTTTACTTTTTTTGTTATTAATCGAAATTTAACGATTTTTTTGCAAAAAAATGACATTTTTCACTTTCAGTTGTAAAATTTTGCAAAAAAAACCGAGATCCATATATAAATTTTGCTCTAAATTTATTGTTCTACATGTCTTTGATAAAAAAAAAAATGTTTGGGTAAAAAAAAAAAATGGTTTGGGTAAAAGTTATAGCGTTTACAAACTATGGTACAAAAATGTGAATTTCCGCTTTTTGAAGCAGCTCTGACTTTCTGAGCACCTGTCATGTTTCCTGAGGTTCTACAATGGCCTGACAGTACAAACACCCCACAAATGACCCCATTTCGGAAAGTACACACCCTAAGGTATTCGCTGATGGGCATAGTGAGTTCATAGAACTTTTTATTTTTTGTCACAAGTTAGTGGAAAATGATGATTTTTTATTTTTTTTTTCTTTTCTTACAAAGTCTCATATTCCACTAACTTGTGACAAAAAATAAAAACTTCTATGAACTCACTATGCCCATCACGAAATACCTTGGGGTCTCTTCTTTCCAAAATGGGGTCACTTGTGGGGTAGTTATACTGCCCTGGCATTCTAGGGGCCCAAATGTGTGGTAAGGAGTTTGAAATCAAATTCTGTAAAAAATGACCTGTGAAATCCGAAAGGTGCTCTTTGGAATATGGGCCCCTTTGCCCACCTAGGCTGCAAAAAAGTGTCACACATCTGGTATCTCCGTACTCAGGAGAAGGTGGGGAATGTGTTTTGGGGTGTCATTTTATATATACCCATGCTGGGTGAGAGAAATATCTTGGTCAAATGCCAACTTTGTATAAAAAAATGGGAAAAGTTGTCTTTTGCCAAGATATTTCTCTCACCCAGCATGGGTATATGTAAAATGACACCCCAAAACACATTCCCCAACTTCTCCTGAGTACGGAGATACCAGATGTGTGACACTTTTTTGCAGCCTAGGTGGGCAAAGGGGCCCATATTCCAAAGAGCACCTTTCGGATTTCACAGGTCATTTTTTACAGAATTTGATTTCAAACTCCTTACCACACATTTGGGCCCCTAAAATGCCAGGGCAGTATAACTACCCCACAAGTGACCCCATTTTGGAAAGAAGAGACCCCAAGGTATTCGCTGATGGGCATAGTGAGTTTATGGAAGTTTTTATTTTTTGTCACAAGTTAGTGAAATATGAGACTTTGTATGAAAAAAAAAAAAAAAAAAAA
Source organism: Bufo bufo (assembly GCF_905171765.1). Taxonomy (NCBI): domain Eukaryota; kingdom Metazoa; phylum Chordata; class Amphibia; order Anura; family Bufonidae; genus Bufo; species Bufo bufo. The sequence continues at coordinate 450,231,720 of NC_053393.1, read as the reverse complement.
AAGCAGCATTTTCCACTAACTTGTGACAAAAAATAAAAAATTCTAGGAACTCGCCATGCCCCTCACGGAATACCTTGGGGTGTCTTCTTTCCAAAATGGGGTCACTTGTGGGGTAGTTATACTGCCCTGGCATTTTCCAGGGGCCCTAATGTGTGGTAAGTAGGTAAATGACCTGTGAAATCCTAAAGGTGCTCTTTGGAATATGGGCCCCTTTGCCCACCTAGGCTGCAAAAAAGTGTCACACATGTGGTATCGCCATATTCAGGAGAAGTTGGGGAATGTGTTTTGGGGTGTCATTTTACATATACCCTTGCTGGGTGAGAGAAATATCTTGACAAAAGACAACTTTTCCCATTTTTTTATACAAAGTTGGCATTTGACCAAGATATTTCTCTCACCCAGCATGGGTATATGTAAAATGACACCCCAAAACACATTCCCCAACTTCTCCTGAGTACGGAGATACCAGATGTGTGACACTTTTTTGCAGCCTAGGTGGGCAAAGGGGCCCATATTCCAAAGAGCACCTTTCGGATTTCACAGGTCATTTTTTACAGAATTTGATTTCAAACTCCTTACCACACATTTGGGCCCCTAGAATGCCAGGGCAGTATAACTACCCCACAAGTGACCCCATTTTGGAAAGAAGAGACCCCAAGGTATTCGCTGATGGGCATAGTGAGTTTATGGAAGTTTTTATTTTTTGTCACAAGTTAGTGGAATATGAGACTTTGTATGAAAAAAAAAAAATAAAAGCAGCATTTTCCACTAACTTGTGACAAAAAAAAAAAAATTCTAGGAACTCGCCATGCCCCTCACGGAATACCTTGGGGTGTCTTCTTTCCAAAATGGGGTCACTTGTGGGGTAGTTATACTGCCCTGGCATTTTCCAGGGGCCCTAATATGTGGTAAGTAGGTAAATGACCTGTGAAATCCTAAAGGTGCTCTTTGGAATATGGGCCCCTTTGCCCACCTAGGCTGCAAAAAAGTGTCACACATGTGGTATCGCCGTATTCAGGAGAAGTTGGGGAATGTGTTTTGGGGTGTCATTTTACATATACCCTTGCTGGGTGAGAGAAATATCTTGACAAAAGACAACTTTTCCCATTTTTTTATACAAAGTTGGCATTTGACCAAGATATTTCTCTCACCCAGCATGGGTATATGTAAAATGACACCCCAAAACACATTCCCCAACTTCTCCTGAGTACGGCGATACCAGATGTGTGACACTTTTTTGCAGCCTAGATGCGCAAAGGTGCCCAAATTCCTTTTAGGAGGGCATTTTTAGACATTTGGATACCAGACTTCTTCTCACGCTTTGGGGCCCCTAGAATGCTAGGGCAGTATAAATACCCCACATGTGACCCCATTTTGGAAAGAAGACACCCCAAGGTATTCAATGAGGGGCATGGCGAGTTCATAGAAATTTTTTTTTTTTGGCACAAGTTAGCGGAAATTGATATTTTTTATTTTTTTCTCACAAAGTCTCCCGTTCCGCTAACTTGGGACAAAAATTTCAATCTTTCATGGACTCAATATGCCCCTCACGGAATACCTGGGGGTGTCTTCTTTCCGAAATGGGGTCACATGTGGGGTATTTATACTGCCCTGGCATTCTAGGGGCCCTAAAGCATGAGAAGAAGTCTGGAATATAAATGTCTAAAAATTTTTACGCATTTGGATTCCGTGAGGGGTATGGTGAGTTCATGTGAGATTTTATTTTTTGACACAAGTTAGTGGAATATGAGACTTTGTAAGAAAAAAAAATAATAATTCCGCTAACTTGGGCCAAAAAAATGTCTGAATGGAGCCTTACAGAGGGGTGATCAATGACAGGGGGGGTGATCAATGACAGGGGGGGTGATCAATGACAGGGGGGTGATCAATGACAGGGGGGTGATCAATGACAGGGGGGTGATCAGGGAGTCTATATGGGGTGATAACCACAGTCATTGATCATGCCCCTGTAAGGCTTCATTCAGACGTCCGGATGCGTTTTGCGGATCCGATCCATCTATCAGTGCATCCGTAAAAATCATGCGGACATCTGAATGGAGCTTTACAGGGGGGTAATCAATGACAGGGGGGTGATCAGGGAGTCTATATGGGGTGATCACCACAGTCATTGATCACGCCCCTGTAAGGCTTCATTCAGACGTCCGGATGCGTTTTGCGGATCCGATCCATCTATCAGTGGATCCGTAAAAATCATGCGGACGTCCGAATGGAGCTTTACAGGGGGGTAATCAATGACAGGGGGGTGATCAGGGAGTCTATATGGGGTGATCACCACAGTCATTGATCACACCCCTGTAAGGCTTCATTCAGACGTCCGGATGCGTTTTGCGGATCCGATCCATCTATCAGTGCATCCGTAAAAATCATGCGGACATCTGAATGGAGCTTTACAGGGGGTTGATCAATGACAGGGGTGTAATCAATGACAGGGGGGTGATCAGGGAGTCTATATGGGGTGATAACCACAGTCATTGATCATGCCCCTGTAAGGCTTCATTCAGACGTCCGTATGCGTTTTGCGGATCCGATCCATCTATCAGTGCATCCGTAAAAATCATGCGGACATCTGAATGGAGCTTTACAGGGGGGTGATCAATGACAGGGGGGTGATCAGGGAGTCTATATGGGGTGATCACCACAGTCATTGATCACGCCCCTGTAAGGCTTCATTCAGACGTCCGGATGCGTTTTGCGGATCCGATCCATCTATCAGTGCATCCGTAAAAATCATGCGGACATCTGAATGGAGCTTTACAGGGGGTTGATCAATGACAGGGGTGTAATCAATGACAGGGGGGTGATCAGGGAGTCTATATGGGGTGATAACCACAGTCATTGATCATGCCCCTGTAAGGCTTCATTCAGACGTCCGGATGCGTTTTGCGGATCCGATCCATCTATCAGTGCATCCGTAAAAATCATGCGGACATCTGAATGGAGCTTTACAGGGGGTTGATCAATGACAGGGGTGTAATCAATGACAGGGGGGTGATCAGGGAGTCTATATGGGGTGATCACCACAGTCATTGATCATGCCCCTGTAAGGCTTCATTCAGACGTCCGGATGCGTTTTGCGGATCCGATCCATCTATCAGTGCATCCGTAAAAATCATGCGGACATCTGAATGGAGCTTTACAGGGGGGTGATAAGGGAGTCTATATGGGGTGATCACCACAGTCATTGATCATGCCCCTGTAAGGCTTCATTCAGACGTCCGGATGCGTTTTGCGGATCCGATCCATCTATCAGTGGATCCGTAAAAATCATGCGGACGTCTGAATGGAGCTTTACAGGGGGGTGATCAATGACAGGGGGGTAATCAATGACAGGGGGGTGATCAGGGAGTCTATATGGGGTGATCACCACAGTCATTGATCACGCCCCTGTAAGGCTTCATTCAGACGTCCGGATGCGTTTTGCGGATCCGATCCATCTATCAGTGGATCCGTAAAAATCATGCGGACGTCTGAATGGAGCTTTACAGGGGGGTGATCAATGACAGGGGGGTGATCAATGACAGGGGTGTAATCAATGACAGGGGGGTGATCAGGGAGTCTATATGGGGTGATCAGGGGCTAATAAGGGGTTAATAAGTGACGGGGGGGGGGTGTAGTGTAGTGGTGCTTGGTGCTACTTTACTGAGCTACCTGTGTCCTCTGGTGGTCGATCCAAACAAAGGGGACCACCAGAGGACCGGGTAGCAGGTATATTAGACGCTGTTATCAAAACAGCGTCTAATATACCTGTTAGGGGTTAAAAAAAAACACATCTCCAGCCTGCCAGCGAACGATCGCCGCTGGCAGGCTGGAGATCAACTCTCTTACCTTCCGTTCCTGTGAGCGCGCGCGCCTGTATGCGCGCGTTCACAGGAAATCTCGCGTCTCGCGAGAGGACGCGCCGGCGCGTCCAGGAGGAATGAATCAACCACCTCCAGGACGCGTCTGTGCGTACAGCGGTCCGGAGGTGGTTAAAGGATAACTGTCACACTTATACCCTAATTTCAATTTTCATATATGTAGTTACTAATAACATGATATTCCAGAATCAGTTACTATTAGACTGACTTACCCCATATTTAATAAGATTCAGCCCTTAGCAACCAGTCTGCATAAAACTGCAATTTCACTATTCAGTTAAGATGGCCGCCACTGCCCTCACCCTGAAGCTAATCCCGCCTGCCCTCACTAGCCAGTAACAATAGCCCCCCAAAAGTGTCAGTTACCAGAGCCTTCCCCCTAAAGCATGGGTGTCAAACATGCGGCCCGCGGGCCGCATGCGGCCCGCAATGAATATCTTTGCGGCCCGGCAAAGATGCAGCATCGCAGACTGCTATGTATGAGCCGGGAGAGAGGAGGGGCTGGAGTCCGTAACTAGGGGCGGGGCCCGGTGCAGTCACTGTACTCTTACACCGGGCCCCGCCGCTCACCAAAGTATTTATAAACGTAAATCCTTATCCTGTTATTAAGTTGAACTAACGCTGCTTTCTCCCATGTTCCCATGTTCCCCTGTATCCCCATAGCACTTACTTAAGCTTCAATAGCAGGCAGAGCGGACGGCAGCAGTAACGTCACTCACTGACGTCGAGCGCCTGCTCCGCCCACTTTATGAATGAAGCAGGCGGAGCAGACGCGCGACGTCAGTGAGTGACGTTACTGGTGCCGTCCGCTCTGCCTGCTATGGAAGCGTGTTCGTAAGTGCTGTGGGGATACAGGGGAACATGGGAGAGCGCAGCGTTAGTTCAACTTAATAACAGGATAAGGATTCACGTTTATAAATACTTCGGTGAGCAGAGGGCCGGTGTATTGGGGGACACTGTTATGAGGGGGATCTGTGGATGACATATAGCAGTGTCATCCACAGATCCCCCCCATAACAGTTCCATCCACAGATCCCCCCACCTCATAACAATGCCATCCACAGATATCCCACCCCATAGCAGTACCATCCACAGATATCCCACCCCATAACAGTTCCATCCACAGATCCCCCACCTCATAACAATGCCATCCACAGATCCCCCACCTCATAACAATGCCATCCACAGATCCCCCATAACAGCACCATCCACAGATCCCCCACCCCATAACAATGCCATCCACAGATCCCCCCACCCCATAACAATGCCATCCACAGATATCCCACCCCATAGCAGTACCATCCACAGATCCCCATAACAGTGCCATCCACAGATCCCCCATAACAGTGCCATCCACAGATCCCCCATAACAGTGCCATCCACAGATCCCCCATAACAGTGCCATCCACAGATCCCCCATAACAGCGCCATCCACAGATCCCACATAACAGTGCCATCCACAGATCCCCCATAACAGTGCCATCCACAGATCCCCCATAACAGTGCCATCCACAGATCCCCCATAACAGTGCCATCCACAGGTCCCCCATAACAGTGCCATCCACAGATCCCCCACATGACAGTGCGTCATCCACAGATCCCCCATAATAGTGTCATGCACAGACCACCATTAATTCAAAGCCCACCAAAAGCACAACTTTTGGTTAAAAATATTTTTTTCTTATTTTCCTCCTCAAAAACCTAGGTGCGTCTTATAGTGAAGTTTAATATTTGTATATATATATATATAGGTCTCACTTGTGTTATTGGGCAACGGGATGTTGGGGGTCAGCAGTCATGAAACAACAATGTTGTTCTATGAAAATGTACGTTTTTTTTGTTGTTTTTTTTATGCGGCCCACATAAACTTAAATTTAGTTTTTTTGGCCCATGTTAGCCTTTGAGTTTGACATGCTTGCCCTAAAGGGTTAATCTCCTGCAGCACAAAGGGGTCCTCTTACCACATGTTGCTTTCATTTATACACTGAGCAGACGGCAGATCTCCCTTCCCTGGTCTGCGCTGATTCAACTCTACTTCTCCAGCTCTGCTGAGTGAGGGAGCGTCTGCCAAGTGCAGGGACAGGGAGAAGTGCACACAGCCCAGGCACTGTTATCAGCTGCTGGGAGGACCTGGCTTTAATCATTTACTTAGTCCCTGGCTGTCAGTAATCTGACCTTGCACGCTGCGTGCTTCTGCGTCCTCCGTCCTTCAACAGAAGACGGACCATGCCTAGCAACCCTATTTTAAGCACAGGTAAAAGTAGGCAGTACAGGGGACAAAACTGTGGAATTAAGGGGTAATTGAATACACAGTGAAAAGTTGAAATAGGGCCACCAAGGAGATATTAATCACCACAATCCAATACTCCAAAAAAAAAAAAAAATACGACAGTTATACTTTAAAGGATAACTGTCATATAATTTTTTTTTTGGAGTATTAGATTGTGGTGATTAATATCACCTTGGTGGCCCTATTTCAACTTTTCACTGTGTATTCAATTACCCCTTAATTCCACAGTTTTGTCCCCTGTACTGCCTATTTTTACCTGTGCTTAAAATAGGGTTTCTAGGCATGGTCCGTCTATCTGTTGATAGACGGAGCACGCAGCGTGCAGGGTCACATTACTGACAGCCAGGGACTGTAAGTAAATGATTAAAGCCAGGTCCTCCCCAGCAGCTGATAACAGTGCCTGGGCTGTGTGCACTTCTCCCTGTCCCTGTGCTTGGCAGACGCTCCCTCATTTAGCAGAGCTGGAGGATGGAGAGTTGAAGCAGCGCAGACCAGGGAAGGGAGATCTGCCATCTGCTCCGTGTATAAATGAAAGCAACATGTGGTAAGAGGACCCCTTTGTGTTGCAGGAGATTAACCCTTTAGGGGGGAGGGCTCTGGTTACTGACACTTTTGGGGGGCTATTGTTACTGGCTAGTGCATGTGAGGAGCTCAATGCATTGTGGGTAATGAGGGCAGGCGGGATTAGCCTCAGGGTGAGGGCAGTGGCGGCCATCTTAACTGAATAGTGAAATTGCAGTTTTATGCAGACTGGTTGCTAAGGGCTGAATCTTAATAAATATGGGGTAAGTCAGTCTAATAGTGTCACAGCCTATGGTGTGCGCTGTGACACTGTTGCTACACTTGCGGTTGCCCGCGGCAACGTGTTGCTGTGTGTGCATGCTGTGGCAGTGTCTCGACCTTCTGGGTGATTGCCGTGACATGGTTGCCACGCATGTTGTTGCCTGCGGCAACGTGTAGCTTTCTATGCTTGTGTGCACTTCCCCTTTAAGTGGCTTCCTTCCTCTGTCTGGTGTTGGAAGGGTTAACTCCCTTCCTAGTGTTCTGTGAACACTGGATTTATGTGTTTGTGGGTGTGGCTGCTTGGGCTATTTAGTCTCTGCTGGAAGCCTGTAGCTGGGTGGTACTCCAGCCTTGGTGTGTGCTGGAGTTATGCTCTGTCTGAATGTACCATCTTTACAGTGAGGGCCACCCTTGTGGTCATAGATGTTCTTATGGTGTCTCACGTTTATTGCAGCTATGGTTGTCCTGGGTTCCTGTGTGGTTTGTGGTGTGTGCTGTGTCCTTTTAATGTTGGTGTGGACACCAGCACTTGTGCACGGGTTCCAGTAAGTGTGTCTGTGGCAGGTAAGTGTGTTACTGGTCTCGCTTACCTGCCATCTCTATAGCTGTACAGGTAGTGCAGAATTATTAGGCAAGTTGTATTTTTGAGGATTAATTTTATTATTGAACAACAACCACGTTCTCAATGAACCCAAAAAACTCATTAATATCAAAGCTGAATATTTTTGGAAGTAGTTTTTAGTTTGTTTTTAGTTTTAGCTATTTTAGGGGGATATCTGTGTGTGCAGGTGACTATTAGTGTGCATAATTATTAGGCAACTTAACAAAAAACAAATATATACCCAATTCAATTATTTATTTTTACCAGTGAAACCAATATAACATCTCAACATTCACAAATATACATTTCTGACATTCAAAAACAAAACAAAAACAAATCAGTGACCAATATAGCCACCTTTCTTTGCAAGGACACTCAAAAGCCTGCCATCCATGGATTCTGTCAGTGTTTTGATCTGTTCACCATCAACATTGCGTGCAGCAGCAACCACAGCCTCCCAAACACTGTTCAGAGAGGTGTACTGTTTTCCCTCCTTGTAAATCTCACATTTGATGATGGACCACAGGTTCTCAATGGGGTTCAGATCAGGTGAACAAGGAGGCCATGTCATTAGATTTTCTTCTTTTATACCCTTTCTTGCCAGCCACGCTGTGGAGTACTTGGGCGCGTGTGTTGGAGCATTGTCCTGCATGAAAATCATGTTTTTCTTGAAGGATGCAGACTTCTTCCTGTACCACTGCTTGAAGAAGGTGTCTTCCAGAAACTGGCAGTAGGACTGGGAGTTGAGCTTGACTCCATCCTCAACCCGAAAAGGCCCCACAAGCTCATCTTTGATGATACCAGCCCAAACCAGTACTCCACCTCCACCTTGCTGGCGTCTGAGTCGGACTGGAGCTCTCTGCCCTTTACCAATCCAGCCACGGGCCCATCCATCTGGCCCATCAAGACTCACTCTCATTTCATCAGTCCATAAAACCTTAGAAAAATCAGTCTTGAGATATTTCTTGGCCCAGTCTTGACGTTTCAGCTTGTGTGTCTTGTTCAGTGGTGGTCGTCTTTCAGCCTTTCTTACCTTGGCCATGTCTCTGAGTATTGCACACCTTGTGCTTTTGGGCACTCCAGTGATGTTGCAGCTCTGAACAATGGCCAAACTGGTGGCAAGTGGCATCTTGGCAGCTGCACGCTTGACTTTTCTCAGTTAATGGGCAGTTATTTTGCGCCTTGGTTTTTCCACACGCTTCTTGCGACCCTGTTGACTATTTTGAATGAAACGCTTGATTGTTCGATGATCACGCTTCAGAAGCTTTGCAATTTTAAGAGTGCTGCATCCCTCTGCAAGATATCTCACTATTTTTGACTTTTCTGAGCCTGTCAAGTCCTTCTTTTGACCCATTTTGCCAAAGGAAAGGAAGTTGCCTAATAATTATGCACACCTGATATAGGGTGTTGATGTCATTAGACCACACCCCTTCTCATTACAGAGATGCACATCACCTAATATACTTAATTGGTAGTAGGCTTTCGAGCCTATACAGCTTGGAGTAAGACAACATGCATAAAGAGGATGATGTGGTCAAAATACTCATTTGCCTAATAATTCTGCACTCCCTGTATGTGTTCCCCTCTCCTTGCAGCCTGGCCTCAGATAGAGACTCCTGTTCCTCCATGACTGGATAAACAGGTTAAAGACAAATCCAGCCAGCGCTAGCTACTGCGAGTCAGCGTTGCTGTGAGGAGGAGTGAAACTCCACGAGGACGAAAGTGAAAGTAAATCCCGGCAACTGCTAAAATATGCAGAATTTTCTTCTTTTATTGCTTATTATATAAGAAGTAACAATATATAACGCGTTTCGGCACACTGCCTTTCTCAACAAGTACATTCCACATGTGTTACACAGATATATATAGCCAGATCAATTATAGGTACAAGTGACGTCATCCACCCACTAATAGGTGGGTATTCACTACCCACTAATCGATCACCTACTTTCTATTCATCAAGAGGAACACCAGAGAGTATAGGGGCACCAGAGAGTATAGGATATCCAGTGCCAGAGAATAGAGATCAACGGATCTCCTGTGTCTAAATAGGAAAGGAGAAAAAGAAAGAAAGAAAGAAACACATATCATTAATAATACCATAAATTACAGTCTAGCAACCTCATAATCACTGTTTAAACCTTTTGGATACAATGTATCTGTAACGGATCTCCTAGCACCCCGACCGGGTACCTCCGTTGATAGAGGCTCCTAGTGCTTTCCGAGGACTCCAAGCACTCCACTTGACACCGTACGCACTACAGACCCCACGAACCGCCGAAGCTTGGTTGAGGTCTCACTGTCTCCTACCCACCCTGGACCTACGACAAGGCTCCAGGCTCCAGTGGGTGAACCTCTCCTAAAACCAGAGAGCAGGAACAGCTCTTACAAGAGCTAGTAGTAAAGCCAGGGGAGTATAGCAAATCTTCAGCGTATAGCAATCCCCCAGTGTTGATCAGTTACCCAAACACCAGCCTCAACATGATGAAGGATAAAACAGGCACTCTTTATTGAGGGCTACCCGCCCGTATTTATGCAGGTCCCCATCTGGTGGACACGCCCCTAGGGGACCAGAAGGAAGACTGTGACACAGGACAGATATGCAGCAATTCAGGATACACAGACACAATACATCCCCACAATGCATCTTGGTTTCCTCCTCTCTGCCCTGGAGACACCCGAGAAGTAATTCAATTTTCTCTCAAGACAAAGGGAAATCGCCAATACACATGTGGGGACAACAGGACAGAAATCACCATTTAAACATGCAATATCACAACCCTTACAGTAAACACAGATATTTAACATATCCCCAGATAGCTCAAGTCTGAGTGCATATCATTAGGTGAATGGCACTCAGAATACACGAATACAATAAAATGAGCTATCTGGGTACCCTCACATAACATAAAATACAATTCCAAAGACAGATTTAAGCTGTGCGGCCGGTCTGTCTTCTCCTTTAAAGTTAGTATGGGCCATAATCCTGAGGCAAAAGGCTGGTAGCCAGGCCCCTCCGAAACCCAGTGGCGAGGTTGGTTTCGCCACAGTATCCAACATATGTATCCAATAGGCTTCACGGTAGAGGAGGAGTTTTTTAATATCCCCTCCTCTCCTTGGTCTCATCACTTGTTCCAGAACCTGGAATCTTAACTGCGAGATTCTATGTCTACACTTATCAAAATGATAGGGTAGTGGTAATAGGAGATTTTTGGTCCTAATGGTGGACTTGTGTTTACAAATCCTGTCCCTCACTGTCTGCATTGTTTCTCCCACATATCCCAGGCCACACGGACACTTAATCAGGTAAATCACATTTTTTGATTCACAGGTAAAAAACCCTTTCACTTTAAACGCTTGACCTGTGCGTGGGTGATGGAATTCAGGACCTTTGATAATATGGGAACACTGCAGACAGTTCTCAACACATTTTTGTCTAGGGGTCTCCCTACCACTGCCTAGGTCCGCATGCACCAATTTGTCCCTCAAATTTGGATTTTTCTTATTACAAATCAGAGGTGGACATTTAAATTCATCAACATTCGGATAGGCTTTAGTTAGAATGTGCCAGAATAGAATAGTACTTCCTAACCACATTATCTAAATGTGCATTATACGGATGGAATTTATGTATAAATGCCACTCTGTTGTTTAATCCTAGGAGGGTTTTGAGAGGAAAGATCTAATCGCGTCCTATCAGTGGAAAGATAGCCCTGATCATCCTTCACCACCACCATATCAAGAAAGCTCACTCTCTTCCTATCACGTCATAGTGAATTTCAAACCTTGACAGACCATGTTCAGATGGTCAAAGAAACCGGATAGGATCTCATGTGGCCCCGCCCACACGCAAAAAATATAGTCTATAAATCTCTTCCATATAATGATGTTCTCTTGGTAAAAATTACTGTTATAAACAAAACGATCTTCTAAAGCGGACATAAACGCATTTGCGTAGGGCGGGGCCACATTCGATCCCATCGCGGTTCACCGTCGCTGTAAATAATAGACATCTTCAAATAAGAAATAATTCTCACATAGGACCAAACGCAACATCTGCAAGAAAAATTCCTGTTGTATCTGAGTAATCGCTGTGTAACAGTCCTACAGGCTCACCTGAGTCAGAGGACCGCTGTCTGGAGGTAGGAGTGGAGCCCAGTGGCAAGGACCGCAGGCAGGTAGTAGGTGCAGGAAGTCTGGCAGAGGCGTAGTCGGTAGGCAGGCGGTGGGTCAGGGCAGGCGGCAGTAAGCGTGGTCAGACAATCCGGATGGCAACGGTGGTAGCAGTTCAGTAGGTAGGGACAAAGCAGAAGAGTAGTCGGTAGGCAGGCGGTGGGTCAGGGCAGGCGGCAGTAAGCGTGGTCAGACAATCCGGATGGCAACGGTGGTAGCAGTTCAGTAGGTAGGGACAAAGCAGAAGAGTAGTCGGTAGGCAATTCCTGGTCAGCAGTGAACTTCCAGTAGTAGCAAGAGCAGCAGATGAGGAGAAGCTTGATCAAGGCTCAGGAGCTCAAGAATCAGCAAGCCAGAGTGCAAGGGGCTGGACTTATATAGGGAAGTACCAGGTGTGGGGAATCAAGGGTGATGAGCAAGGCTTGGCAAGACTGAGGTTACATAATAGGTTTCAGGGAGGAATGTCCAGAGAGGACGGTAGCCTAGTAAGCAGGGCTACCGCCTGGGATGTGGCTGGTCACGGGTTTGAATCCCGACACGCTGGTTCTCAACAATTTTGCAACAGCCTCAATGCCTTCCTCATGACCAATAGACGTGTAAAGGTTTACAACATCTATTGTTACCAGCCAGCTTTCAGCCGGGATCATACGAAGGTCAGCAATCATCTTCAAAAAATGTGTTGTGTCCAATATAAAGGAACGCGTGTTCTTTATAAGTGGCGTAAGAGCTTTCTCCAAGGTGATAGAAAGTGGTGACAACACCGAATCCACTGAAGCCACAATGGAGCGGCCTGGCGGATCCACCAGCGTTTTATGCACCTTGGGTAAAACGTATAATACTGGGGTAATTGGTGACTGCTTAATCAAGAAGTCACGTAGTTGCTCATCAATCACACCTCTTTCTACATAATGATCCACCACTTTCCTAATCTTTTCTTTTATACTGAAAATCGGATCATATTGTAAGGCTTCATATGTATTCACATCGGACAATTGGCGCATTACTTCTTTCACATAATTTATCTTGTCCATAATCACTATGGAGCCGCCTTTATCGGCGGGCTTTATGACCAACGATTTGTCCTCCATTAATGCTCTGAGCGCTGTTTTTTCTTTCAAAGTAATATTATGACACATATGCATATCACCCTGTTTAATTATCCGTAGGAAAGTTTTAATCTCCTTGGAAACAAATTGTATATACGTCTCCACAGGGTGATATGTTTTTGGCGGCATGACGGTGCTATTTACTCTCAGACCAAAGTCCTTCAGGCTCAATTGCCCCTCTTTCACAATTCTATTGGAGATAACCATCTCTTTGGGTTCAGAGAAGTGAGCTTTGAGCCTGATCTTTCGAAAGAACTGTTGCAGGTCAATATCTAACTGAAAACTGTCAAATCCTGTGGTAGGACTAAATGAAAGGCCTTTTTGTAAAGCCCTCATCTGTTCATGGTCAATGTTTTTAGACGACAAGTTTATGACAAGTGATTCCGTCTTACCTGGGAGCGGGTCTGCATCGCGAGGCTCTGTCCTGCAGTTGTTTTTATTCCGGTGTTTGCGGCCTGCCCGCTGCCTCCTCCTTGTGGGCGCCTGCCGCCTCTCCGAAAAAAAGAACAGGATTCCTGTGAGCCCGCCGACTCACTCCCAGAATTTGAAGAGAATGAACAGGTTGTCTCTCCCCTGCTCCTAAGTGAGGGATTACCAGGGCGAGGGTTTCTAGGTATCCTGAGTATGAGTTGTCCTACCATCGGGGTCCGCTCATACAGTGAGGAGTCAGGGAGAGGATTAGGGACACGGTAGGAGGTGACCTGCTCCCTTATTACTCCTTTTGGCCAGGCTGATCCCCTTTACCCTTTTATACCGCACGGTGGGGGATTTCCCCCACTCCCCATCGTGACAAATAGTAACTGATTCTGGAATATCATGTTATTAGTAACTACATATATAAAAATTTAAATTAGGGTCTAAATGTGACAGTTATCCTTTAAAAGTGTTGTCGCACTTCAGCAAATGGCATTTATCATGTGAAGAAAGTTATTACAAGGCACTTACTGATGTGTTATGATTGTCCATATTGCCTCCTTTGCTGGCTGTATTCATCTTTTCATCACATTATACTCTGCAATCCAGCAGTGGTGGCCGCTTTTGCAAACTATAGAAAAAAGTGCTGGACTATGCATACTCCTGTGGTCCCTGCTACCAGAGAGGTTGGAGCTTTTTCCTATATTGTGTAGGCATGACCACCACTGATGAATTAGACAGTGAACATAACCATGGAAATGAGCCGTGTATAATGTGATGGAGCTGCATGGACTCTATCTACCGTCATACCATGCACTGGGGAGAATACCTCTGTATATACCACAAATGATGGAGCATGCCACAATTGAATCTGACAGAAAAACTTTCCATATGGAATTGGAGACACAGTAGGCCCCATGCACTTCTATGGGTGTCCTATTATGTCCTGGTGATCTTATACTAAAGCAACTGAAGTGGCCCATACATTCATTCCTGCTTCTAAATTCATAGAAGTATAGTTAACCAGGCATGGGATTCAGCCAGTTTCCTCCGATTCTCCAGATCTGGTTGTTAAAATTACAGCCGATCGGAAAAACGAGTTACCGGCTGAAACCCAACCCGACGCTCAGGAGGCGGCAGCTGGAGATGAGCTCTTCCATTCCATAGTTTATCTCCTTAGGCATTTTGAAAGTTGGGTGGTATGTGTGTGTGTAGTGTATATATGGTGTATTTATGCGTATGTGTGTTGCACATACACTCACCTAAAGAATTATGAGGAACACCATACTAATACGGTGTTGGACCCCCTTTTGCCTTCGGAACTGCCTTAATTCTACGTGGCATTGATTCCACAAGGTGCTGATAGCATTCTTTAGAAATGTTGGCCCATATTGATAGGATAGCATCTTGCAGTTGATGGAGATTTGAGGGATGCACATCCAGAGCACGAAGATGCTCTATTAGGTTGAGATCTGGTGACTGTGGGGGCCATTTTAGTACAGTGAATTCATTGTCATGTTCAAGAAACCAATTTGAAATGATTGGAGCTTTGTGACATGGTGCATTATCCTGCTGGAAGTAGCCATCAGAGGATGGATATATGTTCTCATTCTGTTTACGCCAAATTCAGACTCTACCATTTGAATGTCTCAACAGAAATCGAGACTCATCAGACCAGGCAACATTTTTCCAGTCTTCAACAGTCCAATTTTGGTGAGCTCGTGCAAATTGTTGCCTCTTTTTCCTATTTGTAGTGGAGATGAGTGGTACCCGGTGGGGTCTTCTGCTGTTGTAGCCCATCCGCCTCAAGGTTGTGCGTGTTGTGGCTTCACAAATGCTTTGCTGCATACCTCGGTTGTAACGAGTGGTTATTTCAGTCAACGTTGCTCTTCTATCAGCTTGAATCAGTCGGCCCATTCTCCTCTGACCTCTAGCATCCACAAGGCATCTTTGCCAACAGGACTGCCGCATACTGGATGTTTTTCCCTTTTCACACCATTCTTTGTAAACCCTAGAAATGGTTGTGCGTGAAAATCCCAGTAACTGAGCAGATTGTGAAATACTCAGACCAGCCCGTCTGGCACCAACAACCATGCCACGCTCAAATTTGCTTAAATCACCTTTCTTTCCCATTCTGACATTCAGTTTGGAGTTCAGGAGATTGTCTTGACCAGGACCACACCCCTAAATGCATTGAAGCAACTGCCATGTGATTGGTTGACTAGATAATTGCATTAATGAGAAATAGAACAGGTGTTCCTAATAATTCTTTAGGTGAGTGTATATATTTATATGCTTTCATATCATATTTATTTGTATACTATAGGTGCATATAGTGCTCCATTTTCTTTTAGCATAGAAGATTTTAGCATAAATGCGCATATTTATTCACCAATTTATTCCTTACTCTGTATGTGCATATTTATATTTATATTTATATTCATCTACTTAACATATGTACCCCCTGACATCTGCTGTCGTTCCTGTCCATATTATCATATAGCGCTGAGTACGTCTGTTCAAGGGACACTGGGCTCCGTTAAGCTACGGGGCAGCGTCTCTGTAGTCATGATACCGGCCATGTGATCGCGAGTCTAGCGATCGCAAGACCGGCCGCCCAAAGAGGAGGTATAGGGGAGCAGAGCGCATGCGCCGAACGCTCACTGAACTTAGCAGCCGGCCTGCCCCTATCACATGACCGCACGGCAGCGGTCATGTGATTTTAGTTTACCGATCTCAGTTCACCAATATATAGTACATAATCGCCTATTTATCATCTGTATTATTCCACCTATGCACCACCAGCGATAATTAACAATACATATGCTGAGGTCTATTAGTTAAAAAGCTGTATTCTAATTTGTGACATTTTACCTGGAGCTAGCCCCTCCCATCTGTGGGCAGCTCTCAGGTAACCCGTTTTTTGGCATTTTTTTTCTTCTATATATACCTGTATCTACTATTAGTTATTGTGACTACTGTTAACCTGATGAAGGGGACAATTTGTGCCCCGAAATGCGTTGTTCTACACACCTTTACTTTTTATGTAAATAAAGAAGATCCACCTACAGAGACATATTGGAACCTGTGATTTTGCGCCTGATCAGAAACCTTTTTTACTACAAGCAATATTGAAGTCGAGGCTTCTTCACCTTTTTTTGGGCCCCCATTCTAGACTTGTCTAATGCATGTTGCATTGTGCTTGCATGGATGTCTGTGATCTCACTATTACGAAGTATACGAGCCACCTGCACTGGTGTGTTTGTCGCGCCAGAACTGATAGACCTTGTGATGAGCCGACTTGTTGACTCCAATATTTTGCCTGGACGTCCACCTCTTGGCTTCAGAATGGATGGACGCACTTTATTTTGTATTTTTTCAACTTTCATGTCACTCACATGATGCAGTTTGCCAATTTTCTTGGGCGAGATACCACTATCGAGCTAGATGATGCTGTTTCACTTTTCTTCAGAAATCTTCTTCATGGTTGCTCCTGGTTTCGAACTAGTGGCATTTCGCTTGTGAATCAACCTAATAACACACTAACCTATTAGAGAATGTGAGAACAGGTTGTAATTTGCAGTATACAAGAAGAAAAAGATTGTTCCACCACCAGGAGCAAAACAGTAGCAATCCAGTTACATGACAAGAATCTGCATAACTAATCATATGCTAAATAGTTGCAAGTCCAATTTATGTATGAGATAGCCAAGATGATTGTCTATAAAATTATGGTAGTCTCACGTTGAAAGCTGTAGTGGATGGTGAGATATGGGGCCTGAAAGTCAAAAGTTCAAAACATTGTTACCCTTTTGCTCGTCAGTGTATATGGTGCTGACCTGTTTCACAGCACTTTACAGATATTATTATTGCTTGATGTGTCTAGTGGAACTCACAGTCTAAATTCCCTATCAGTAGGTCTTTGTATTTTGAGCAGAAACAGAAAGAACCTAAAAACCCCATGCAGATGTCGTCCTTGGTTCGATTTGAACCGAAGATGCCATTACTGCAAGGCATCGGTGCTAATAACTGAGCCACCATGGTGCCATGAATGGCCTACAAGAAATTATGGCAATTTACAGTGAAATGAACAAGAATGGCTTGTGTTCTTTAACAATGCTGAAATTGTGCTTCTAGACCAGTTTGAGCGCTGAGTATAGAGCCATCACAGGAAGCGCTGTATTCACCATTCCCCTGTCCTACTGTACTAATGAGAGCTTCCATAATGAAAGCGCTCAGTAGTATTCACCCTATAAGACTCACTTTTGAGGGGAAAAAAGTGCATCTTAAAAGTACGGTCAATTTTTTCTCATTTGTTTCTGAACATGTTTTTTTTAATGTTGCTTTTCTTTAAAAGCAACATTAAAGGACACAGCCTTATTTCACTTTAAGGACCAGGCCATTTTTTGCAAATCTGACCAGTGTCACTTTAAGTGGTGATAACTTTAAAACGCTTTGACTTATCCAGGCCATTCTGAGATTGTTTTTTCATCTCATATTGTACTTCATGACACTGGTAAAATGAAGTAAAAAAAAAATCATTTTTATTTATTAAAAAAATACCAAATTTAGCAAAAATTTGTAAAAAATGGTATATTTCCAAGTTTCAATTTCTCTACTTCTATTTTACATAGTAATACCTACAAAAATAGTTATTACTTTACATTCCCCATATGTCTACTTCATGTTTGGATCATTTTGGGAATGATATTTTATTTTTTGGGGATTTTAGAAGGCTTAGAAGTTTAAATCAAGCAAATCTTGAAATTTTTCCGAAATTTTCAAAAACCCAATTTTTAGGGACCAGTTCAGGTCTGAAGTCACTTTGCGAGGCTTACATAATAGAAACCACCCAAAAATGACCCCATTCTAGAAACTACACCCCTCAAGGTATTCAAAACTGATTTTACAAACTTTGTTAACCCTTTAGGTGTTCCACAAGAATTAATGAAAAATAGAGATACAATTTCAAAATTTTACTTTTTTGGCAGATTTTCCATTTTAATAATTTTTTTTCAGTTACAAAGCAAGGGTTAACAGCCAAACCAAACTCAATATTTATGGCTCTGATTCTGTAGTTTACAGAAACACCCCATATGTGGTCGTAAACCGCTGTATGGGCACACGGCAGGGCGCAGAAGGAAAGGAATGCCATACGTTTTTTGGAAGGCAGATTTTGCTGGACTGTTTTTTTTGACACCATGTCCCATTTGAAACCCCCCTGATGCACCCCTAGAGTAGAAACTCCATAAAAGTGACCCCATCTAAGAAACTACACCCCTCAAGGTATTCAAAACTGATTTTACAAACTTTGTTAACCCTTTAGGTGTTCCACAAGAATTAATAAAAAATAGAGATACAATTTCAAAATTTCACTTTTTTGGCAGATTTTCCATTTTAATATTTTTTTTACTTTTACAAAGCAAGGGTTAACAGCCAAAGAAAAATCTATATTTATGGCCCTGATTCTGTAGTTTACAGAAACACCCCATATGTGGTCGTAAACTACTGTACGGGCACACGGCAGGGCGTAGAAGGAAAGGAATGCCATACGGTTTTTGGAAGGCAGATTTTGCTGGACTGTTTTTTTTGACACCATGTCCCATTTGAAGCCCCCCTGATGCAACCCTAGAGTAGAAACTCCATAAATGTACCCCATCTAAGAAACTACACCCCTCAAGGTATTCAAAACTGATTTTACAAACGTTGTTAACCCTTTAGGTGTTCCACAAGAGTTATTGGCAAATGGAGATGAAATTTCAGAATTTAAATATTTGGGCAAATTTTCCATTTTAATCAATTTTTTCCAGTAACAAAGCAAGGGTTAACAGCCAAACAAAACTCAATATTTATTGCCCAGATTCGGTAGTTTAACTCTATAAATATGATGTAACGCCCAAAAACCATTACAGCAAAATCCATGCTCCAAAAGCCAAATGGCGCTTCTTCCCTACTGAGCCCTGCCACTGGCCCATACAGCTTACATCCACATTTATGGCATTTCCCTACCCAGTAGAACCCGCCTATCAATTCAAGTAGTGTGTTGTGAGTCTCAGATGGCCCTAGCTGGGCACAAAATATTGGACACTGAAATGCCATATCTGTGGAAAATGTGCAGTTTTCACTTTGCATGGTCCATTGTGCATTAATTTTTGCAAAATACCTGTGGCATCAAAATTCTCATTACATCCCTTAATAAATACCTTCAGGTGTGGAGTTTCCAAAATGGGGTCACTTTTCGGGAGTTCCATTTGATATTTCATCCCAGAGTTTCTACAGTTGTCAGCACAAGCTATGTAAATCATCACACTGGGCCTCAAATACACATAGTAACATAGTTTATAAGGCCGAAAAAAGACATCTGTCCATCCAGTTCGGCCTGTTATGTTGCAAGTTGATCTAGAGTAAAGCAAAAATAAAAAACTGCGAGATAGAAGCCAATTTTCCCCACTTTAGGGGAAAAAAATTCCTTCCCGACTCCAATCAGGCAATCAGAATAACTCCATGGATCAGCGACCCATCTCTAGTAGCTATAACCTGTAATATTATGACACTCCAGAAATACATCCAGGCCCCTCTTGAACTCTTTTAGTGAACTCACCATCACCACCTCCTCAGGGAGAAAGTTCCATAGTCCCACTGCTCTTACCGTAAAGAATCCTCTTCTATGTTTGTGTACAAACCTTCTTTTCTCCAGACACATAGGATGTCCCCTTGTCACAGTCACAGTCCTGGGGATAAATAAATGATGGGAGAGATCTCTGTACTGACCCCTGATATATTTATAAATAGTTATTAGATCTCCCCTCAGTCGTCTTTTTTCTAAAGTGAATAACCCTAATTTTGATAATCTATCAGGGTACTGTAGTTCCCTCATCCCAGTTATTACTTTAGTTAGTTGCCCTCCTCTGAACCCTCTCCAGCACTGCTATGTCTGCCTTGTTCACCGGAGCCCAGAAGTGTACACAGTACTCCATTTGTGGTCTGACTAGTGATTTGTAAAGTGGCAGAACTATGTTCTCATCACGGGCATCTATGCCCCTTTTGATGCAACCCATTATCTTCTTGTCCTTGGCAGCAGCTGCCTGACACTGGTTTCTACAGCTTAGTTTGCTGTAAATGCCTAGGTCCTTTTCTATGTCAGTGTTACTTAGTGTTTTACCTTTGGTATGTACGGGTTACTTGCATTATTCCTTCCCATGTGCAAAACCTTACATTTGTCAGTGTTAAACCTCATCTTCCACTTCTCTGCCCAAGCCTCCAATCCAGGGGCATAGCTAAAGGCTCACGGGCCCAGGTGCAAGAGTTCAGCTTGGGCCCCTCATTCCCTTAGTGCTTGTTGGCAAGGGGCAGGGTAGCACATAGCCTTCCTGCTGCCAGAGGCAAACATTGAAAGGGCACCCCCTCATGCCAAATTCTTGACCTAACCCCTTCCCTCTAGCCAGAGGTGTAAATAGACCAGCATGCACTTTCTATAATGCCAGTGTCTTATGTGGCACAAGGGTTTTTGGGCCCCATCAGGCTCCTGGGCCCGGTAGCGACTGCTACCTCTGCACCCCCTATAGCTACGCCCCTGCTCCAATCTATCCAGATCCATCTGCAGCCGTATACTGTCCTCTTCCGTGTTAATTACTT
The DNA here is from genome assembly GCF_905171765.1 of Bufo bufo. Classification (NCBI taxonomy): domain Eukaryota; kingdom Metazoa; phylum Chordata; class Amphibia; order Anura; family Bufonidae; genus Bufo; species Bufo bufo. The sequence continues at coordinate 450,210,840 of NC_053393.1, read as the reverse complement.
TACACAATTAAGTGTCATCTGCAAAAATTTATACTTTACTGTGCAAGCCTTCTACAAGATCATTAATAAATATATTGAAGAGAATAGGGCCCAATACTGACCCCTGAGGTGCTCCACTAGTGACAGTGACCCAATCTGAGTGTGTACCGTTAATAACTACCCTCCGTTTTCTATCACTGAGCCAGTTACTTACCCACATACAGACATTTTCCCCCAGTTCAAGAATTCTCATTTTATATACTAACCTTTTATGTGGTACAGTGTCAAATGCTTTGGAGAAGTTCAGATATTCGACATCCATTGATTCGTTTCTAAAATTGGGTCACTTTTTTGGAGTTTCTACTCTAGGGGTGCATAAGGGGGGCTTCAAATGGGACATGGTGTAAAAAAAAAACAGTCCAGCAAAATCTGGCTTCCAAAAACCGTATGGCATTCCTTTCCTTCTGCGCCCTGCCGTGTGCCCATACAGCAGTTTACGACCACATATGGGGTGTTTGTGTAAACTACAGAATCAGGGCCATAAATAATGAGTTTTGTTTGGCTGTTAACCCTTGCTTTGTAACTGGAAAAAAATTATTAAAATGGAAAATCTGCCAAAAAAGTGAAATTTTTAAATTGTATCTCTATTTTCCATTAAATCTTGTGCAACACCTAAAGGGTTAACAAAGTTTGTAAAATCAGTTTTTAATACCTTGAGGGTGTAGTTTCTTAGACGGGGTCACTTTTATGGAGTTTCTACTCTAGGGGTGCATCAGGGGGGCTTCAAATGGGACATGGTGTCAAAAAAACCAGTCCAGCAAAATTTTCCTTCCAAAAACCGTATGGCATTCCTTTCCTTCTGCGCCCTGCCGTGTGCCCGTACAGTAGTTTACAGCCACATATGGGGTGTTTCTGCAAACTACAGAATCGGGGCAATAAATATAATATTTTGTTTGGCTGTTAACCCTTGCTTTGTTACTGGAAAAAATGGATTCAAATTGAAAATTTGCCAAAAAATATTAATTCTGAAATTTTATCACCATTTGCCATTAACTCTTGTGGAACACCTAAAGGGTTAACGACGTTTGTAAAATCAGTTTTGAATACATTTAAGGGTGTAGTTTCTATAATGGGGTCATTTTTGGGTGGTTTCTATTATGTGAGCCTCACAAAGTGACTTCAGACCTGAACTGGTCCCTTAAAAGTGGGTTTTTGAAAATTTCAGAAAAATTTCAAGATTTGCTTCTAAACTTCTAAGCCTTGTAATATCCCCCAAAAATAAAATATCATTCCCAAATTGATCCAAACATGAAGTAGACATATGGGGAATGTAAAGTAATAACTATTTTTGTAGGTATTACTATGTATTATAGAAGTAGAGAAATTGAAACTTGGAAATTTGCAATTTTAAAAAAAATTTGGGTAAATTTGGTATGTTTTTTATAAATAAAAATGAATTTTTTTTTACTTCATTTTACCAGTGTCATGAAGTACAATATGTGATGAAAAAACTGTCTCAGAATGGCCTGGATAAGTCAAAGTGTTTTAAAGTTATCACCACTTAAAGTGACACTGGTCAGATTTGCAAAAAATGAGGTGAAATAAGGCTGTGTCCCTAAGGGGTTAAAATAGCCATGACTGATCCGTCATGAACACCATTGAAAGTCAATGGGGGACGGATCCGCTCTGGTAGGCAGGTTAGCGGATGCAGTATAGAGGCAAAGGACCAGGTTGTAAATCACTCTTCGGTGTTTATTCACACTTATAATATAACACAACAGTCACTTTTCAGGCTTGGTGCTTGTTCACACACAGAGAAAAACAAAATAAAGTTCACCTGGTATCCTGGGTGTCATTTCACACCCGGCTGAATGCTCAGCCTCAGAAAGTCCACTTGCAGGCTTTAAGGCGGCCTGCTCGCCTGACACACGGTCTTCAGACCTCAGCACAGAGATCTCCAAAGCTCCACTGTCAGAGGGAGGTAATCCACAGCACCTGACAGTGCTGGCTGTTTTTTTTAAGCATAAGTGAAAAAGAGAAATATATGTGTTTCTAAAATTACCTTTATAAATAGATTATGGGTAATAGGACAAACCTATTGATAAAAAATTATGAGAGAATAGCGTTCAATGGGTCAGGTCCTGTGGGTTCCTCCATGCCACCCTTTATATCGACTGGCATGTTTTGTTTAATTTCAACTCCACAAATTACCTCACAGAGCTAAGTAAACCTTTTTTTATCTATTGAATTATCCCTACTATATTATTTCTTCAGTGATCACCCCCTGATGAGCCGCGAGTTGCTGAGGAAACGCGTCGGGATCGCAATATTTCAGGTCATCTTTATGCTTCAAGCAGTGTATATACACATGCTGTGTATATACACATGCTGGGTATATACTCATATGTAGGGCTGTAATAGGGTGTTGTTTAGGGCCTAGGCACGGGAACAGGGTGCCTCCACCATTAAGGGGCATCCCACTACCTTAGGGTCGGTTAGGGATAGACTTTGTATCTACCCAGCCTTTTCATATCTGCCACCCCAGAGATATTGCCTATACCTGCACCATCCCTGTTAATCTATCTATTGTATTGTTATTGTAAGGTGAGCGCTATTTTCTCATAATTTTTTATCAATAGGTTTGTCCTATTACCCATAATCTATTAATAAAGGTAATTTTAGAAGCACGTATATTTCTCTTTTTCACTTATGCTAATTTAATTATTACGTGTCTAGTATCTGAAACATTTAATACTGTATCCTGTTTTTTTTAAGCCTGCCAAGACCCGGCTTAGAACGTGGGCAGTAGTCACCCACCCAGCACTTTGACTACTCCCAGTAAGAGCCGTCCTGTATCAGCTATTTACAGCCATACTAAATAGCAAAGTGTCAATCGGCATTAGCTGCCGCTGACACATGAAAATACCGGCTCTTACTTCACCAAGGGCAGGGATCTCGGTGAAACATACCTACCATTAATGACAACCCCTTGTACCTTCCTACATACCTCCCCCCCTTTGTTCAACCCTGAGGGGGTGAACACACATCAAACAGTGTACCCGGGACAGGGTATCCGTGTTTCCTTGTAAACGGCCTGCCCTGTGTTCCACCGAAAACTTAAAGTTCTGTAAAGAGAGAAACCATCCGGTGACCCGGGCATTTCTGTCCTTGGCCTGGCTCATCCATTCGAGAGGGGAGTGGTTGGTGACCAGATGGAACTTTCTCCCCAACAAATAATAGCAGAGAGACTCGAGTGCCCACTTGATAGCCAGGCACTCTCTCTCCACTATACTGTACCTGGTCTTGGCTGGGGTAAGCTTACGGCTGAGGAACACAATGGGATGCTCCTCCCTGTTAAATACCTGGGACAGTACAGCACCGAGGCCTACTTCGGAGGCATCGGTCTGTACTATAAACTCCCTTTTGAAGTCGGGCGTCACCAAAACCGGGGACCCACACAGGCCCGACTTCTTTCTTTCAAATTTCTTTTTATTAAGCATAATAAATCGAAATATACACTCATAAAACATAAAGGACAACATGTCCTAGGATCATAAAGCAGAGCATTTACATAGAAAAACTCGACATTATAGCGCGCATATGAAGTACATTACATAAAATACCACAAATGAAAAACGCGACAAATGATGTAGGCACTTAGAAGGGAACAAGGGTGACAATGTTAACCTAAGAGGGTTAGAGATTTTAAAACAAGTACTCCTAGGATTTACCCAACCACTTAGCCCAAATTGCCAGATACTTGTCGTGTGACAACACCTCCCAACTAGACAGCTCCTCAAATCTACAGATCTCGTGCACTTTCTCCCTCCACATCTGCACCGTAGGAGGTTGAACCGAGAGCCATTTTAATGGGATTAAAAGTTTCGCAGCTGAAATAAGGTGTGATAATAGGGAGTGTTTGCTAAGGGGGCAATTGAGATCAGAAAAGTTTAGAAGAACAGCTGTGGGTGTTAGGGTTGTACTGGCCGGGCATATTTTCCTTATTTCACTAGCCACTCCATCCCAAAAAGGGCGGATTCCCGGGCAGGACCACCAAACATGCAAAGCTGTACCTTTACCCGTTAAACACCTCCAACAATTCTCAGATACCCCAGGGAACATTCTACTTAATATATCCGGTGTGCGGTACCACCCTGTAACTATCTTGAACGTGTTCTCTTGTATGGATATGCAGCGGGAGAAACCATGAGAGTGGCTCAGGATCCTCTTAACATCTCCATCTGAGAATTGCATATTAAGTTCAGATTCCCACTGGGTAATGTAATGAGGTCTTCCCGAATCCCCCAGGTCCAGAGTCTTGTTATATATGTTTGAGAGTAGTTTACTTCTAGGGCTAGGGGATTGGAGAATGACATCATACCAGGATGGAATGTACTCCTTAAAGGCGATGTTTAAGTAGGCTACGCAAATTTTCCTGAAATGTAAGTAATGCAAGTGAGACCAATTGCACGCCCCGAAAGACTTTTTCAAGGACTCTAAGTCCGGGACTTTATCGCCCTTCAACACATCTCCTACAGCAATGTTACCAAGGCCAGACCATATGTTAAAAACATCCACATAACCTGGATTCAGATGGTATGGAATTAGGCGGATTGGTGTGAAAGGGGGAAGTCCCTTTGGAAGCGACAATAGAGACGCAAATTTCTTCCATTCCCTACAGATCCCAACAAATGAGGGACTAGTTAGGTTGTCACCCCCAACCATAGAGGGCGAGGACTCCCAGAGTTTAATGAGTTCCCCAGGTTCCCACGAGATATTAGCTATCTGGCAGCCTAGCTTGGGAGAATGAGGGTTAAGAATTTCTGAATGAAGTCTTATCAGATTGGCCAAATAATAACTTCTGATGTCTGGGAGGCCAAACCCCCCCCCCTGGCAATAGGCTGGGACAAACGGCTGTAAGATAGTCTCGGCTTCAATCTCTTCCACACAAAGGAAGAAAAAAGTTTCTGGATCTGAGAAAGGTAGGAAGCTGAGAGGGAAATCGGAAGGGTCTGGAAGAGATACAATAGCTTAGGGAGGACGTACGTTTTCAAAAGGTTTTTCCTACCTATCCAGGACAGAAAGGGAATTTTGAGGTTCTCTAATTGTGCTTTAATGTCCGACAATAGGGGCAAATAGTTTGAATGGAACAGCTGACTAGGGGAGGGCGTTAAATTGACGGCTAAATATTTAATATGAGTTGTAGACCAGTGAAAGGGGTAAGAGGTTGAAAGGCCAGACAAAGTCTTCCTAGGGAGATTAATGCCCATGGCTGAACATTTAGCTAAATTGACTTTGAAATTAGAGAGATGTCCAAATTTATCTAACAATCTCAAAACCTCTGGAAAAGCAGTGACCGGGTCCGACATTATAAGCAGCATGTCATCTGCAAAGGCCGCCACAGAATGACTAGTGGAGCCGACTTTTAACCCCTTAATAACGCTACTTTGCTTAATTTTCTGAATAAGGGTTTCTAGGCAGAGGATGAAGAGGGATGGGGACAATGGGCACCCTTGCCGAGTACCGTTAGAGATGTCAAAATAGGGGGACAAAACACCATTAACCCTTACACGGGCATGAGGAGCTGAGTACAGGGACAGCACAGCACCTACGAATTTAGGATGGAAACCAAATCTGATGAGAGCAGCCTCCATAAAACCCCAATCCACTCTATCGAAGGCCTTTTCGGCATCGGTACTTAATAGAGCCAGACTACTCTTAGTTCGCAGAGCATGTTGGATTAGCATCTGAACCCTAAATGTGCTGTCCCTGCACTCACGCCCACCCACGAAGCCGGACTGGTCAGATGAGATAAGAGACTTTAAAAAGGGGGCTATTCTGTAAGCTAACAATTTGGCCCATAGTTTTATGTCGGCATTTAAAAGGGATATAGGTCTGTAACTAGATAGGGCCGACTTCAAAGTGGAGAAAGCCTCTTCTTCCTGATCATCCCAGTGGACCATCACTGACTTGCGTCCCTTCAAGAGCCCTGTCAATGGTGTGGCCACTGTAGCAAAGTGGGGGACAAACCTCATATAATATTCCACCATTCCCAGGAACGACTTTACTTGCCTAGTAGTGACAGGTCGGGGTCAATTCCGTATCGCCTCTATTTTGTTCACTTGGGGTTTGATGACTCCGCGTCCAATAACATACCCTAGGTATTTTGTCTCCTCTAACCATATTGCACATTTTTTTGGGTTAGCTGTTAGTCTCTCAATAAGCTCATCCACCCGAGGTATGGGATGCGCATCAAATTTAGAAATTTCATTTACTTTGCTGAAATCGTTACAGAACCGTAACGTCCCGACCGGCTTGGGTATTAAGACTCATATCAGACTGGCCCATTCACTTTTTGACTTCTCAATGACGTCTAGTTGTAGCATTAGCTGCACTTCTTCCAAGATGGCTTGTCGCCGAGATTCAGGTACCCGGTATGGTTTCAAACAGACTCTGGCCTGAGGCTCAGTGACAATGTCATGTTGGATGGTAGAAGTGCGTCCAGGGAGGTTTGAGAACACATCCGTGTTCCTGCTGACGAACTCCCTGGCCTCCTGAGTCTGTTTAGAGGAAAGCCTGTCAGCAATCTTCACTGTGGCAACTGCTTCCCTTGTATCAGACCATGGGGCTGGAAACTCTTCCCCTAGAAAACTCGGCCGCAGGCTGTCGTCCATACTGGTCTCCCTATCTTTCCAAGGTTTAAGTAAATTCACATGGTACACCTGCTTTGGCTTTTGCCGCCCTGGCTGGTGTACCTTGTAGGTTACCTCACCAACTTTTTCATGGACTTCGTAGGGTCCCTGCCCCCTAGCCAGGAACTTACTTCCACCGTCAGTACCGGAACCAAAACCGATCTCCCGGGTTAAAGATCCGGACCCGAGCCTGCCGATTATAGACCCTTCTCTGGGCCTGCTGGGCTGCCTCCATATGTTCCCTAACAAGCGGCAACACTGTCTCCATCCGCTCTTGCATCTGAGTGACATATTCAATTACACTTTTATACGGTGTGGGTTGTTGTTCCCACGCCTCTTTGGCTATGTCCAACAGACCGCGAGGATGTCGGCCATATAGCAGTTTGAGGGGCGAGAACCCAGTAGAGGCCTGGGGCACCTTTCACACTGCGAACATGAGATAGGGCAGAAGAAGGTCCCAATCCCTTCCATCCTTCCAGTAAGAGCCGTCCCGGATCAGCTATTTACAGCCATACTAAATAGCAAAGTGTCAATCAGCATTAGCTGCTGCTGACATGAAAATACCGGCCAGAAACCTCGGTGACACATAACTACCATCAATAACGACCCCTTGTACCTTCCTACAGTCCCCATTGACTTACATTGTGTGTCAGGACGGATCTGTCTTGCTCTGCACCACATCGCGGACAGAAAAAAACGCTGCTTGCAGCGTTATTCTGTCCGCAAAGGGGACGCAACTAAAAGGAACAGAATACATTCTGGTGCACTCCGTTTCGTTCAGTTTTGTCCACATTGACAATAAATAGGGACAAAACGGAAGCATATTACCCTGCTATTGAGATCCTATGACGGATCTCAATTGCAGAAAGGAAAAGCACAGATGTGAAAGTATCCTAATTTCAGGCAGTTTTCATAGGTGTGGATTTCATGCTGTTCCACTGTGTATTTTCTGTTATGGTAAAATCCGCAGTGTCTCTGTATATAATGTCATTTGATAATACTGTTGAGTGGAGCCTGACAAAATCTTATGGCCTTCTCCTTCTGAGTTTGGGCCCCATAGATGCCGCTTCCCATATAGCTACGCGCCTTGCTGTATCCTTAGACCTATCTAGAATATACAGAATTCAATTATAGATGCACTTTATTTCTCAAGATCACCATTATCCAATACACTAGAATTTTCATTAAAGAGGTTACCCCAGATACAAACTTATTATCTCTCCTTTGGATTTAAAGGGGTTTTCGGTTAATAATTACTTTTAATCGAATGCCCGCAGCCTGCCTCCTGAAACAGAAAATTCATACTTACGTGCGCCTCACCACTCCGGTCTTCCACGCTGCCTCCACTTGTCACGGTCCTGCCTGTGACAGTGACTAGAAGATCGAGGAGACTAGCTGCATGTGATTGACAGTCTCTTTGGTTTCACCTTTCTGTGTTGCTGCTGGGGATGACCACACCTCTTGTCTCAGGTGTAGCTTAAGTGGTCATTCCTTCTCCTCTATTTAGTCTTGCCTCACACATCATGCTATGCGGTTAATAGCTCCTTGTTTGTGGAAGTCCTGGTGTTGATTCTTTCTGAGTTCCTGCTCGTCCGCATACTTCTGGAAGTTAAGTTTATCTTCTTTGTTTGTTGTTTTCCCCTACCTGCTGATATTAGGCCTGAGGGGGTCTCCTATTACTTAATCTGGGAAGGAATAGGCTATCCGTGTCCTGACACTATCTATAGGGCTCCTTTTGAGTGAGATTGGGCTTAGGTTCCTGCGTATGAACATTCCTACCATCAAGGTCTGTTAATACTGATAGCAGTCAAGGTTCGGCGTAGGGACTCACTAGGTGTGCCCATTTCCCTTTCCCTAGGTTCCAGGCCTTATACCTTTTCCCTTCCCTTCTGTGTTCAGTGTGGAGTGTATTTACCACACTGCGGCGTGATTTTTCTGATGTATTTTCTGAGAGTGGTTGGCAGGGGTTACCCCCACATCAGGAATATGATTGTCCTATCAATCTTATTCCCGGAGCGAAGTTGCCCAAATCTAGGTTATATAACCTCTCTGAACGCGAAAGAGCAGCCATGCGAAAGTATATTGCCGAGAGTTTGGCTAAGGGACATATTAGACCTTCCAAGTCCCCAGTGGTTTTTCTTTGTAAAGAAGAAAGACGGAACCCTTAGGCCATGCCTGGACTTTCGTGAGCTCAATCGTATTACGGTCCGTGATCCGTACCCCCTTTCTTTGATTCCTGACTTCTTTAATCAGATTGTTGGTGCCAAAGTGTTCTCCAAGTTGGACCTTAGGGGGGCATATAATCTGGTCAGGATCAAGGAAGGGGATGAATGGAAGATGGCATTTATGTTTCAAAAAGCGTTTATTGGATTTTGGCATAGATAAATATACATAGACATTAGCAAATAAAAGAATATGTTGAACAGAAACATTAACAATTCTTGGAGGAATGTATATCACAATATACATTGTTTTATCATACTACTAAAGACAATGTAATTCTTAGACATGAGGAGAGAGTACCAAAATTCAGTGACATAGCTCTGGTATGCATAGGTAGTAGGATCAAAGAGAAATACTATATCGCAAATCTGGAGCATGAGAGGATGCTAACCAAGATTCCCAGACTTTCTCGAATGTTAGAAATGTGTCAGAGCGAATAGCTGATAGTTTTTCAAAGACCATTATTTTATTAATCCTCTCAATAACACTTTGATAAGAGAGCGAATCAGTTCGCCATTTGAAAGCTATGTGGATTCTAGCAGCTAATAATATATATTGGGAAAGTTTAAATCTGGCAAAGGTCAGCCAATGAGGTTTATCTCCCATAATGCATAGCGGCATCGCAAGTGGATAGTTACAATCTAGGACAGAAGATATCAAGTTTGTTATTTGGATCCAGAACCTTTTGACCACAGGACATGACCACCATGTATGTAGCATGGTTCCTTCCTCATTACATCCTCTAAAACACAAAGGGGAAACCTCGGGGTATATAGTATGACGCCTTGTTGGGACCATATAGGTTCTATGTAGCACTTTAATGGAAGTTTCCGCCAGGGTAACCTGCCATGAACCCTTTGTAAGGGTTAGTGAGCGTTGGGACCATTTAGAAGTAGAGAATTCCTGTTGTAAGTCTCCCTCCCAGGCTCTCATATATGCTAATTTATGACCTTCAGGGATAGAGTTCAGGGCTTCATACATTCTTGACAGGAGACCCTGCCTATATAGCGAGAAATTAATAGAACGCTCAAAGGGGGAAAATTCTACATTACTGTTGGGTATCTGAATAGACCTGAAGTAAGAAAAAACCTGGTTCATGAGGAGAAATTCTCCTACGGGAGGTGAGTATTTTTCTTTGAAATCTGAAAGGGATATTAGTTTACCTCTAACAAGGAATTTGTGAAGAGTACACAGTTGGTTAGATGACGACCAATTAAGGTTATGACCTTGAAGGCCCGGAAGGAAAGCAGGGTTACCTACAATGCTCAGCAAAGGTGAAGGCCTAGATTGCAGAGTAAATTTAAACCTAACTGACCTCCAAAGAATCAGTGAATAATAAGTCAGAGGGGAATTATTACGAACTGCTTGAGGGATGGGTGCAGTGTTCCAGATCAGGGCTTTCCAAGTGTAGGGGAGAAGGATAGAGCGTTCAAGTGGGATCCATAGAGGGTGATCCTGTGGGTTTAGGTGGGTCAAAAACATTTAGGCCAATCTAGCTGCCTGATGGTATTTTACTAAGTCAGGTACTGATAGCCCCCCTTGAGACCTATGTCTACACATTACCGCCTTAGATATACGAGGACGCTTATTAGCCCATATAAATCTCATTATATCTCTCTGAACTGATCTCAGATCCCTTACTTGAACTGGGATTGGCAAAGCCCTAAATAAATAAAGGAGTCTCGGAAGAACAACCATTCTGAAGATATTTATCCTACCCACCCATGACACCTGTAGGGATTGCCAATTCACCAAATCCTGACGTATCTTTTTATACATGGGTAAATAATTAATCCTATATGTTGTGTCCAGAGTCTTAGGCAACATAACTCCCAAATATGGGATATATTGGGGTCTAAGTTGAAAAGGGAAATTTTGAGTGAGTAATGACCTGGTAGAAGTGGGAGTGTTACATAGAAGCATTTCAGATTTGGTATGATTAATGGAGAGGCCCGAGGCTTTGGAGAATGAATCCAATAGTTTCAGCAGGGAAGGGAAGGAAATAATGGGGTTGGTAATAGTTAACATAAGATCATCTGCAAAGAGATTAAGTTTATATTCTGTTCCCCCAATTGTCAAACCTTTAATATCGGGATGGGATCTTATGTGAGCAGCTAGGGGTTCGATGGCCAGAGCAAATAAAGCTGGGGATAGTGGGCATCCCTGCCTCGTACCCCTTCTAATAGGGATATGAGAGGCCCTAGTAGAGGGTAATTTAAGATGAGCCTCCGGTTTAGAGTAGAGAGCTTGGATAGCTGCTAAGAAGGGACCTTTGATTCCCATTTTTCGAGAGAACACCGTAAAGATACGACCATGTAACAGAATCAAAGGCCTTCTCAATATCTAGGGCCAATAGGGCTAGTGGAATTTTGGATTTATTGGAGTATTGGATAATGTTAAGTATTTTTCTGATGTTATCAGGGGCTTCCCTACCGGGTATGAAACCTACTTGGTCTTTATGGATAAGGCTTGGAAGGAGTCTATTGAGTCTCCCAGCCAAGATAGCAGTGAAGAGTTTGTTGTCAATGTTTAATAAAGAAATCGGCCTATAGTTGGAAGTGAGTAGGGGATCTTTGTTGGGCTTAGGTATGACTGTGATGGAGGCTTTTAGGAATTCTTCTGGAGGGACAGTTTCTTGCATCAAGTAGTTACAATAATTGGTTATATGTGGGATAAGTAAAGGGGCAAACTTTTTATAGTATAAGGCTGAATAGCCATCTGGGCCTGGGGCTTTCCCTAATTTTAAGGAGTTAATAACATATTCCACTTCTTCTGCTGAAATCGGTTTATTAAGTTCTGATTGGGATTCTAGGGATAAGACAGGGAGATGAGCTGATGACAGAAACTCATTTATCTGTAATCTAGAATCTCCTAGAGGAGCTGAATAAAGATGCGTATAAAATTCCTGAAATTGAGTGTAGATATTGTCAGGATTAGAGGTGGTTTGGCCTGATCTTGTACTAATTTTAAATACCTGATTGATCTTCTGTTTATTTTTAAGTTGGTTGGCTAAAAGTTTATCTGGAAGATGGCATTTAATACCCCAGAGGGTCATTTTGAGAGTCTGGTCATGCTGTTTGGATTAACTAATGCTCCCGCAGTTTTTCAGCATTTTGTTAATGATATCTTTCATCATCTGCTGGGGAGGTTTTTTGTTATGTATCTGGATGACATATTAATTTATTCTCCAGATATGGAGACTCATCAGGATTACGTGAGACAGGTGTTACAGATCCTAAGAGAGAATAAATTGTATGCTAAGTCGGAGAAGTGTGTATTTGCAGTTCAGGAAGTGCAATTCCTGGGTTACCTACTCTCATCTTTAGGTTTTCGTATAGATCCTGAGAAGGTCCATGCTGTGTTGGACTGGGATCGACCCGAAAATCTGGAAGCGCTTATGCGGTTTTTGGGATTCACCAACTACTATCGTAAATTTATTTTGAACTATTCGACTGTGGTCAAACCTTTAACGGACATGACTAAGAAAGGTTCGGTTGTCTCAGTCTGGTCTGATGCGGCATTACAAGCCTTTTCTGTGGTGAAGGAGTGTTTTTCCTCTGCTCCTATACTGGTGCAACCTGATGTGTCACAGCCATTCATTGTGGAAGTTGACGCATCCGAGGTGGGGGTAGGAGTAGTTTTGTCGCAGGGTCCTTCACCTAGTAAATGGCGCTCATGTGCTTCCTTCTCTAAGAAACTCTCGGCCGCAGAAAGGAATTATGACGTTGGTAATAGAGAGTTGCTGGCCATTAAGTTGGCTTTTGAGTAATGGCGTAATTGGTTGGAAGGAGCTATTCATCCTATTACTGTGCTTACTGACCACAAAAATCTGGCTTATCTGGGGTCGGTTAAACGACTGAACCCCAGGCAGGCAAGATGGTCATTGTTTTTCACCAGGTTTAATTTCATCGTAACCTGGGGTTAAGAACGTCAAGGCTGATGCTTTGTAGCGTAGCTTCCCTGGGTGGGGATTTGGCACATTTTCTGGTATGGAAACTTCTGGTATAGTGGAAGAGGAACGATTTTCCTCTTCTTTGTCATCTATTTGGCGGAAGATTCAAAATAATATAAAAAAAGTGGGCAATAAGTATAAACGTATGGCTGACAAGAGACGTATGAATGGTCCGGACCTGAGAGTTGGTGATTCTGTGTGGCTGTCCACAAGAAACATTAAGTTGAAAGTACCCTCTTGGAAGTTGGGTCCAAGGTTTATTGGTCCATAAAAATCATTGACATTGTTAACCCGGTTGTCTTTTGTCTTGAACTCCCTCAGGCTTTGAAGATTCATAATGTGTTCCATAAGTCGTTGTTGAAGAGATATGTCGAACCTGTTGAACCGTCCTCCTTGCCTCCCGCACCTGTCATGGTAGACGGTAATGTCGAATTTCAAATAGCCAGGATAGTGAACTCCTGAATTCTCCGTAGATCCCTCCAGTATCTCGTCCACTGGAAGGGTTACGGACCAGAGGAGAGGATGTGGGTTCCAGCAGCTGACGTTAATTCTAATCGTCTTATGAAAGCTTTTCACAGAGCTCATCAGATAAAGATGGTCTTGGGTGTCCAGAGGCCACCTATAGAAGGAGGGATACTGTCACGGTCCCGCCTATGACAGGGACTAGAAGATCGAGGAGACTACGTGATTGAGAGTCTCTTTGGTTTCACCTTTCTGTGTTGTTGCTGGGGATGACCACACCTATTGTCTCAGGTGTAGCTTAAGTGGTCATTCATTCTCCTCTATTTAGTCTGGCCTCACCCATCATACTATGCGGTTGATAGCTCCTTGTTTGTGGAAGTCCTGGTGTTGTTTCTCTCTGAGTTCCTGCTCGTCCGCATACTTCTGGAAGTTAAGTTTATCTTCTTTGTTTGTTGTTTTCCCCTACCTGCTGATATTAGGCCTGAGGGGGTCTCCTATTCCTTCATCTTGGAAGGAATAGGCTATCTGTGTCCTGACACTATCTGCAGGGCCCTGTTAGGGTGATATTTGGCCTAGGTCCCTGCGTATGAACGTTCCTACCATCAAGGTCTGTTCATATTGACAGCAGTCAGGGCTCAGCAAAGGGACTCACTAGGTGTGACCATTTCCCTTTCCCTAGGTTCCAGGTCTAATACCTTTTCTCTTCCCTTCTGTGTTTAGTGTGGAGTGTATTTACCACACTGCGCCGTGACACCACTGTGTCTATGTTCCGTTTCCTAGAGTGTTTATATCAGGTGCTGTATGGACATGGTCACATGCTCCTCTGCAGCCAATGACTGTCTTCTGTGGCAGGGGTGGACTGGCCATAGACCCTACAGGGAAATTTCCCAGTGGCCTGTACCCCAGGAGGACACCGAAGCCCTCCTCACAGCCACTTGCTGGGTACATAACGATCTGATACAGTTGAATACTGTGGTGAGAATGGTATTATTTTGTGCTGCACTGTGGTGTTTGTTTTCTAATGGGGCAATATTTTTTGCTGCACTGTGGTATTTGGTTCTGCTGGGGCAGTATTTTGTGCTTCAGTATAGTATTGCAGGCCCACTATTTTTATCCCTGCCTAGGTGTGTTGCCTTGCCTTCTGTCAATTTGGTTATGCCTACGACATGGATAGAGTTGAGCGGACACCTGGATGTTAGGGTTCAGCAGGTTCGGCCGAACTTGAAAAAAAAGTCAATGGGGACCCAAACTTTTGGCCACTAAAATGGCTCTAAAATTGCCCTGGAAAGAGCTAGAGGGCTGCAAAAGGCAGCACAATGTGCTTAAGAGCATGGCAAATGCTCTGCAAACAAATGTGGATAGGGAAATGAATTTAAAAAAATAAAAGACCTTAATAAAATAAAAATTAGGAATGATGTAGGAGGAAGAGGTTGAGGAGGCGGTGAATGGGTGGATGTGGCCGTGTAGGCTCACGTGGCGGTCTAGGTAGAAGCGGCGGCGAAGGAGGAATAGGTAACCAACACAGATGTGTGTTATTTTGCATTTTTACATAGGGATATCCCACAAAATATTGAGACATATAAAAAAAAAAAGGAATAAGTGCACTTGAGTACAAGGATGGATGGTTGAGGCTGTTAGAACTGTCTATTCTGCACAAGGTACAGACAAGTCTTGTGGGATCCAGGCCTGGTTCATTTTAATGAACAGGAGCTTGTCCACGTTGGCTGTGGACAGGCGGCTGCGTCTGTCTGTAATGACGCCTCCTGCCGTGCTAAATACACGTTCAGAGGGCAGGCCAGCACCTCCAAGGCATACAGAGCAAGCTCTGGCCATGTGGACAATTTGGATACTGTTCCACCATGATGTTCAAATGCTGCCTCCTGCTAACACGCTCCATATCAGTAGTTGGGGCCGGTTGTTGCGGCGAGGTGACAAAGCTTTTCCACATGTCAGCCATGCTAACCCTGCCTTCTGAGGTGCTGGCGCTGACACAGCTGCATTGGCGACCTCTTCCTCCTCCCCTGCCTTTGCCTTGTGCTTCCACTTGTCCCCCGGTGTCAGTCGGGAATGCTCTCAGGAGCATGTCTACCAGCGTGCGCCTGTAGTCGCGCATCTTTCCGATCATTCTCCAGTGAGGGAATTAAGGACGGCACATTGTCTTTGTAACGGGGATCCAGCAGGGTGGCCACCCAGTAGTTAGCACACGCTAAAATGTGGGCAACTCTGCTGTTGTTGCGCAGGCACTGCAGCATGTAGTCGCTCATGGACAAGCTGTCCTCTGTGGGAGGCATATCGTCTGCGTCCTCCGTATCCCCCCAGCCACGCACCAGTGATGGGCCCGTGCTGCGTTGGGTGCCACCCCGCTGTGAACATGCTTCATCCCCATCCTCCTCGTCCTCCAGTAGTGGGCCCTGGCTGGCCAAATTTGTACCTGGCCTCTGCTGTTGCAAAAAACCTCCCTCTGAGCCACTTCTAAAAGACTGGCCTGAAAGTGTTAGAGATGACCCCTCTTCCTCGTCCTGGGCCATCATCGCCCTAAGTGTTTTCTCAAGGAGACACAGAAGTGGTATTGTAACGCTGATAACGGCGTCATCGCCACTGGCCATGTTGGTGGAGTACTCGAAACAGCGCAACAGGGCACACAGGTCTCGCATGGAGGCCCAGTCATTGGTGGTGAAGTGGTGCTGTTCCGCAGTGTGACTCACCCGTGCGTGCTGCAGTTGAAACTCCACTATGGCCTGCTGCTGCTCGCACAGTCTCTCCAGCATGTGCAAGGTGGAGTTCCACCTGGTGGGCACGTCGCATATGAGGTGGTGAGCGGGAAGGCCGAAGTTACGCTGTAGAGCAGACAGCCGAGCGGCGGCAGGATGAGAACGCCGGAAGCGCGCACAGACGGCCCGCACTTTATGCAGCAGCCAGGGCTGGGACAAGGTCCACCACCAACAGAGGCTGAGCTGCCCAAGTGCGCCCCCCCATCTACCCCACCAGACATTTAGATGTTATTTATTCCTGCAGCTCTAATGCTCTGATGATAACTGATCAGTAGATGACTCAAGCAAGCCCCCCCCCCCCACGCCATTTAGATATGTATGTTTGTTATTAATCATCTCCCACCCCAAGACGCACCTAGGTTTTAGAGGAGGATAATAGGAAACAATATTTTTCATTCCACCTCAGGTCAGACCAGCCATCAGACCCCCAATGTTAATTAGACCTCAGCTCACAGGCACAGCCCCAATGCCTCAGATCAGACCCCCAGTCAGCCATCAGCCCTCCATGTCATATTTCTCCCCGTCCATTAAACAGACAGACTACAGACATTGTCTCCGGCCCATCATGTAACCCCATCCTCACCCATGTCACATTTCTCCCCCTCCATTTGATTGCTATAACAACTAAAGAAAAAATAATAATAAAAAAAAACTGATGTTTCTCCAGATGATCTTATGCCAAAAGTCGTGGTTAGAGAGTCTCAAAGGTCTATAGAAGCAGGTGTGACGCTTTGCGATCCACAGCGATACTAGGAAATCGCAAATGCGCCATATTTCGCAATCACAGAGACACCAGAGCCTTTACTAAAAATCTTCTCTTTTCACTAAAGGAGTAATTCACAGAGCAGAGGTGCCATTATCACCACCTTGTGACAAACCTTTCCTGCCCAGGCCAAGTTGAGTAGCCATCAATCTAGTTCTCTTATGACAGAACCTCATAAACCTGGTCTTTCTGCAGCCATAGTGTCTCCAATACCAGCAGGGGTCTCACACCTTTAGCCTGGGCAGCGAGCTTCAGAAGAAAAGGACAGATCCTTATCACACAGCTGGTTGGTACAGGAAGGAAGATGACCTGAAAGTCCCCTTCAATCCATAAGCTTCATATTTTTCCCATATTTTCCTAATATTTCATGGGTTATGGAAATGTGAAAGGAACCATCTTTTCAGAGATGGTTTTGGTTCTTCTAACCCACCTTCTAGGAAACCCGCGGGCAAATCAGAGATTCCCGCTCTGAGATATAAAGGTTCTAAGGCACCCTGTATTATCTTCTAGTCGTATTTGTTATCAGATGATGCATAAAATTGCACTGATTATCAATATCAACTATATTTCTTGATTGGACTTACGGGATATGGAGAAATGGGCAAAGCAAAGATTCTGCCAGATTTTCTCCCTATGGGGCAAAGGACTGCCCCTGTTCCAATTACACAAGGCTGGACCTGAACGTGTCATAACCACTCCCCGCTTCAGAGTGGGTAAAAACAGTGACACACTCAGGCCCTGCGTCCTTCTTCTACCATCTGACGTCGACTAACATCACGACCGCCCGCTGGACACGGGCACACCCCACCATCTTGGATTATTCTACAAAGACTTTGCCTTTTACTGGACTGTACCACGGTAATTCTGAACTTACAGACATTCTATTCCCTTCCACCTCTTACCTATTTCTATCCAAACAAATCTGTTCAACTGGCAGGTATATTTATCTGTCAGCTTTAATATATATATTTTTGTGTATAGTTTTTGAATAAAAAACTAATGATTTCATCATTCCAGTTTTGCCGTTGTTACTTGATGACCTGATCTATGCTAAGAACTCTGTCCTCAGAAGACATACTACCAAATTGTTTTATTTTTATAAATTGTTAATTTACTAGCTAGGTTGCAAATAACCGTTTCGTCCCTTTAGGATTAGCTAGCCGGGGTCTCTTCGCCATGATTCAATACGAAGAGTGGTGGCAGCAAATTAATTTTATTTCCAGCGTGAAATCAGTAATTTAATTTTTACCGATTGTACATACAATCGTGATTGTATCATGTATGGGCCCACCAACCAATCTTAAACGTCTTCTGTGCTCACAGTGGATTTGCCTCCAGAAGCCTCTAGTGGAGACCTGTTTGGCAACTGTGGCATAGGACGACGGGATTGGCGGGTGGTTGTCACATTGATGGCAGCAGTGGGATAGCAGAACCCAAAACCAGGCAGAAGTCAGCTTTTGGGAGATCAGAGCACAAAGAACTGACAAGTGCAGCTTTTTGAGCAATCATAACAATAGGACAGCGGTTACTTAGTATCCTGTCCTGCGGAACTTGAGTTCCGGGCGCAAAACGGTACACATTGATAGGAATAGATTGGTTTACATTTCCCCACCTTTTCTTTGCTATATCCTATTCTTTTTCTGTTCTTTTCTGAATGTCTGATTCAGTTCCAAATTACCTAAGTTGGTCTGTCGCCGACTTACAAGCCGTGTGTGAGTCGCAAGGCATTGCCATTCTACACAAAAATCGATCACAGCTGATCAAAGCTTTGACGGAGAGAGACGGCCAAGCGATGGAGTATTCCAATCCCATACGGGAGGCTTCGCTGCCCCTTCGTTCAACGTCACCCAGCATCACCAGCTATGGGAGTGCTGAGGTTGCTACTTCAGCTCCGGGTGATGCAGGTACCCTGGAGAACAGTATGTCCACAGCTCCTGCTAACCCTCAGCAAGGAACAAGCAGCTCTGGACTAAACTTCACTGCCTTGGGCCATATGAGCCAGCAGTTGTTACCGGGCCTGACTGGCGCGGATTTGCGTTTATACCTGGAGATGCAGCTCGAAAGAGAGGAGCGACAGCAGCAGTTCCAGCTTCAGATGCAGCTTGAAAGAGAGGAGCGACAGCAGCAGTTCCAGCTTCAGAGGGAAGCGCTGCAACACCAGCGTGCACTAGAACTGTCCCAAGTGAGACAGGCCGAGCGGTCTTCCTCTCCTAACACTCCTGCTGCAGGAGGCATTCCTCTACCCGTGGTCCCCAAAGCAAGGTTTCCAGTTATGGAGAAAAATGGGGACATTGATTTATATTTACGCTCGTTTGAGAGAGCGTGCCGCCAGTTCTGCATCCCTGAGGATCAGTGGGCTCTACACCTGACGCCTCAGCTGACTGGTAAAGCGCTGGATGCTTTTGCGGAACTACCCACAGACCAAGATTGCGATTATCAGACTATCAAGGATGCCATAATTGCTAAGTTCCAGTTAACCCCTGAGGTTTACCGGAGAAAGTTCCGTGCCATCCAGAAAGGATCCACAGACTCTTACGCGGATGTGGCTAGCCGCTTATGCACCACATTCCGCCAATGGACTAGAATTCTTAAATAAAAGACTTATGCTCACCTTGAGGATTTGATGATCCATGACCAACTCCTTGCGATATGCTCTACAGATGTGAGACAGTTTGTGCTGGAGCGCAAGCCCCAGTCTGTGAAAGAAGCTGCTGAGCTGGCAGACATGTTTGTCGCAACCCGGGTACTGGACATTCGCAAACCTGTGATGACGGACATCCGCAGGCCGGTGGTATCAGACATCCGCAAACCCCTGGTACCTGACAGCCGCAAAACTCCAGTACCCAACCAGGACAGAGCCATGTCCCAGAACTGGAGAGAAGGCAGGCCCGCTGGCCCTGTGAACCGTGAGACAACCAGGCCCTGGTGTGAGCTGTGTCGCAGGCCCGGTCACACCAAGCAAACCTGTTACGCAGGGAAGCCGGCCCAACCTCCTAGCACCACGACGACGCCAAGCCCTAAGGGGGCCAACGCTTCCACACCTACCTCGTCTGCTGTATTGCTGGTCGGAGGACTCGAGGTGCACAGCAGATCCCAGAATCACCAGCCTGTCACTGTGAACGGCCAGACTGTCATCGGATTCCGTGATACCGGTGCAGATGTCACCTTGGTCCATTCACATCTTGTTACGGAGAAGGATATCCTTCCAGGAAAGTACCTCGCTCTGACCGGAGTTGGGGGCACTCGCACTCATGTGGCCCAAGCCCAAGTCACTATTGATTGGGGAATGGGACGGCAAAAGCGGGTTGTTGGGGTCCTGGATGATATTCCCGTTGCCACAGTGCTTGGCACTGATTTGGGCACCCTTGTTTCCCATTACGAATACCCTGCAAGCGCGCAGGAGGCCCAAGCAGGACTCCCTGACCAAAACCAGGTACTGTACCGCCCTTTGGGGAAACAGGGAGACGGGGACACTTTGCCTGCTATTTTTACTGTCCCTAACGCACCTAGAGAGGTATCAGATTTAAATGTACAAGCAACCGAATGTCATTTGCCTACTTCTGCACCTGTCATTGTTGATCCGAATGCGTGTGTTAGTGGTAGCAATGGTGATATAAATGATGCTGTACCTGTTCTGGCCATTACACGTTCCATGGCCAGCCGCCTGAACTCAGAACCGACCGAAGGGACCCCCTTCGGGCGATTCTGACCCTCAGGCGGATGACAATGCAAGAACGACCTTTTCATGTGATGATGATGATTGTGTCACTGCGCTGGTAGACGCTTCCAGTGTCGCCAGTAACCTGGGCTCAGATGGGGCTGCGGGGACAGAACCAGCCGTCCCTCCACCCACCTCTGACCCCAGCATTGAAGGTAACTCTCCACAGCTGACTTCATATGTCACTGGTCAGCTGGAGGAGACCGGTGGCGCTGCATTCGTGCAGGCCTTGAAGGGTGACCCTAGTCTGGAGGCCCTTAGGGCCCGAGCCGGCCAGCCTCCAGGTGAGGGCACTCCATATAAAATCTATTGGGAGAACAACCGACTGTACTGTGAAGCTGTGCAGCCTACAAAAGGTGGCGCAGGTGAGAACACGAGACAGCTGGTAGTCCCTAGGGCATTTCGGGCACAGGTGCTCAAAGCAGCCCACGACATTCCACTTGCAGGACATTTGGGAATCAGAAAGACCCACAAACGTGTTCAGAACCATTTTTACTGGCCCACGATGGGAATGGACATAACTAAGTACTGCCGATCGTGTACCACTTGCCAGAGGGTTAAGAAGGCTGGAGGACCCCGCAAAGCTCCTTTGCAGCCACTGCCCGTGATCACAGAGCCCTTCCAGAGAGTGGCAGTGGATATAATTGGTCCCCTTCCCATTCCTAGCAGTTCTGGCAAGCGCTACATCTTAACGGTCGTGGACTATGCCACCCGTTATCCAGAGGCAGTAGCACTGTCTTCCCTTAGGTCGGCCACGGTGGCGGACGCCTTGATCGGGATTTTCTCGCGTGTAGGTTTCCCCGCCGAGATGATCTCTGATCAGGGCTCTTGCTTCATGTCGGAGTTAATGGAAGCCCTCTGTGAGAGGATGCAAATCAAGCACACCACTTCCAGTGCGTATCACCCGCAAACCAACGGCCTTTGCGAACGTTTCAACGGAACGTTAAAGCAAATGCTGGCCACGTTCGTGGAATCGCAGGGGAAGGACTGGGAGCGGCACCTGCCTCATTTGCTGTTCGCTTACAGAGAAGTGCCACAGGAGTCCACTGGGTTCTCACCCTTTGAACTCCTATATGGACGAGACGTCCGAGGGCCCTTAAAACTGATTCGGGAGACCTGGGAGGGAAAAGGTGACCCCTCAGAAGTCTCTGTGGTTGAATATGTCCTAAAATTTCGGGACAAGATGGAGTCCCTCATGACCATAATGACGGAAAACCTTGCAAAGGCACAGGCCAAACAGAAGGCTTGGTATGATCAGCATGCCAGAGAGCGGTCATACCAAGCAGGTCAGAAGGTATACGCCCTACTCCCTGTCAGGCAGAACAAATTGCAGGCTGCCTGGGACGGGCCATACGCTATTCTGAAACAGGTGAACCCAGTCACTTACCTAGTGAGTCTCGGGGGTAAGCGACAGAAACTGTTCCACGTGAACATGTTAAAAGCACACGAGGAAAGAGAGCAGTATGTATTAGCAGTGTGTAGCCAGCTAGAACCCGAAGAGCCAGATCCACTGATAGACTTGCTAGCCGAGCTACGAGACGTGGCAGATGATTGGAACATCAACCCCCACCTCTCGTACCCACAGAAGCTTCAGCTCACCACTCTCCTGAGTGCGCACAGCGCCACATTCTCAGGCATCCCTGGCCAAACCAACCTAGCAGCTCACCGAGTTGACACAGGGACCCACCAGCCCTTACGGCAGGGCCCCTATCGCACCTCACCCGAAGTGCAGGCTGAGATCAAACGAGAGATTGATGAGATGCTACAGTTAATGGTCATCCAGAAATCCTCTAGTCCATGGGCCGCCCCGGTTGTTTTAGTCCCCAAAAAGGACAAGACAACCCGGTTCTGTGTCGACTATCGGAGACTGAATGACATCACCATAACCGATGCGTATCCCATGCCTCGAATTGATGAATTGCTGGATCAGCTGGCGTCCGCCAGCTATCTAACAATCATGGACTTGAGCCGTGGATACTGGCAGATTCCGCTTGCGCCAGAGGCGAGAGCGAAATCCGCATTCATCACCCCTTTTGGCCTCTATGAGTTTACTCGTATGCCCTTTGGGATGAAGAATGCGCCCGCCACATTTCAGCGGGCCATGAATGAACTGTTGGAAGGAATGCAAGGTTATGCCCTAGCATATCTGGACGATATAGCCATATATAGTCCAACCTGGGAAGATCACCTTGACCATCTGTCACAGGTATTGGGAAGACTGTCCGCTGCCAATCTGACCGTTAAGCCCAACAAATGTCAGATTGCCATGACAGAGGTTCAGTACCTTGGACACAGAGTAGGCAGCCAGACCCTGAAACCTCAGATAGGGAAGGTCGATGCCATTGTAGCATGGCCACGGCCTAACACCAAAAAACAAATACAGGCATTTTTGGGAACGGCAGGGTACTATAGGAAGTTTGTTCCATCCTATAGTACTCTGGCTAAACCACTGACCGATGCCACGGACAAAAAACAACCCAACACGGTCACATGGAACTCGGAACTAGAGCAGGCATTTCGGGCCCTGAAGGAAGCGCTAGCTAGCGCTCCTGTCCTTCAAGCTCCCGACTTCTCCCGTCAGTTCCTAGTACAAACTGACGCCTCAGACCACGGTCTGGGAGCCGTCCTTAGTCAGGT
This sequence comes from Bufo bufo, assembly GCF_905171765.1. Lineage (NCBI taxonomy): Eukaryota > Metazoa > Chordata > Amphibia > Anura > Bufonidae > Bufo > Bufo bufo. The sequence continues at coordinate 450,187,643 of NC_053393.1, read as the reverse complement.
GGACGCAACCGGGAATGAGCACCCTGTCCTCTACCTGAGCCGAAAACTACTTCCGCGGGAAACCGCATACTGCACCACTGAGAAAGAGTGCCTAGCGATCGTATGGGCCCTACAGAAACTACAATCGTACCTATATGGACGATCCTTCATGGTCATCACAGATCACAACCCTCTCAGCTGGCTGAAACGTACTTCTGGTACCAACGGAAAACTTCTCCGCTGGAGCTTAGCGCTCCAACAGTACGATTTCACGATTCAGCACAAACCGGGAAGTCGCCATCAGAATGCTGACGGACTTTCCCGCTGTAACGAGCTCAAATAGGGAGTTGGGATTGCTTCAGTCCCAGTCTTGCTGACCACTCCTTCCCCAATCTTCCAAAGGGGGGAGGTGTGACGCTTTGCGATCCACAGCGATACTAGGAAATCGCAAATGCGCCATATTTCGCAATCACAGAGACACCAGAGCCTTTACTAAAAATCTTCTCTTTTCACTAAAGGAGTAATTCACAGAGCAGAGGTGCCATTATCACCACCTTGTGACAAACCTTTCCTGCCCAGGCCAAGTTGAGTAGCCATCAATCTAGTTCTCTTATGACAGAACCTCATAAACCTGGTCTTTCTGCAGCCATAGTGTCTCCAATACCAGCAGGGGTCTCACACCTTTAGCCTGGGCAGCGAGCTTCAGAAGAAAAGGACAGATCCTTATCACACAGCTGGTTGGTACAGGAAGGAAGATGACCTGAAAGTCCCCTTCAATCCATAAGCTTCATATTTTTCCCATAATTTCCTAATATTTCATGGGTTATGGAAATGTGAAAGGAACCATCTTTTCAGAG